>NC_134238.1:58908875-60158875 GCF_965152275.1 Natator depressus
TTAAATGTCATTAATCTTTATGAATACAATTACAAACATAATTTACTAATTTATCTCTATAATTACATTTATAATTAGAACACAATAGATGTAAGTGTATTTACATAAAGAATAGAATTAGGAATTTTTTTTAGTTCCATATTTAATTACAGTTATGCCTTATATGGATGCCATTTCTTTGTTTTTTCCTTAAAAAAAACCCAGAGAGGTGCCCAAACATTTCTGGGTTTCCAGTGATGTATTAAAATGTGTCTCGGCTTCTCTGTACACAGTGAAATGCTTGCTGAATGCAAAGTGAGGGAGGATGAATTTCTCCAGGTTCTGTACGTCTGATCTCTCAAAACCTTCAAAATCTATCCTTGATCTCAGCAAACACAGCAGAGCACAATGTTATTTATGCATTCATTTATCTTTTCATCAAGGGCGGCTTATGTGGTCTTTACTGACTTTGGTTTCTCATCATCATCACAGATCAGCATCTGCATTGTGTGCACTTGTAACAGGGATAATGGATCTCACTTACAATACCTACAAACTCAGCTGAGAGCCATGCAAAGCAAATGGCCATAAATGCACCCATCCTGGCCCAAGTCCTGATGAATAAAAATGAAGATCTTGTCAAATAATAAAGTGACAGGTTAATTTACAGCATGGAATAGTGTGAACAGGGAAAGCACTGCTTTTCCAATCTGTATGAACGGTGCCACCTATCTGCAGATTAGCAGAAAGCTTCAGATATACTAATTCAGAAATCAGGATAAACACATGTGATGTTGCTCAGTTTTGTAAATATCAGAGGAATGGAATTGATGATAAAGGAAAATGCGAGATTAGACACACACAGTTGCTTTCGAACCAAAAAAACAAGATTTTCAACAAAGGACTGCCGTATCAAACAGTAATAAAGAGCCTCAAGCAGTTGTCTGTGCTCATGCCAGTTTTCATGCTTTAATTCTACTGCCCTGTGGTTCTTAGCTTTGACATTGAGATCTGCACGGCCACCAGAGATAATTATTTCAACCTTCAGGCCATCAGGCGCTTATTTTTGATCATGGATATGTAAGAGATGTTTTTTTGCTTCCCAAGCTTGCCAAGTGGATATCAACAGAAGGGTAAAATAGGCAAAAATGGTAAGCATTTTAAGAGAAACTGCAGACACTAGGCTGTATGAATGTTAGTTTTCCAGGTAGTTTTATGGGCATTGCTGTTACTGAACATTACCCATTAAATATTAAAAAAACCCACACAAATATTTTAACTGATTTGAATTTCTCATTCCAAGATTGTTAGAAGACAGAAATAAAAAAAACTGCTTTGACTTTATAATACTGCTGTCAGTAATAGTGTTCCAATAGTCTCTAATCCACTAAAACAATTTGCACACTATGAACCCACATTTTATACACTTTTTATGGTGATTCAGAGAAATTACAACAACTTTTTCATTAACACCTAACACGAATAAGCTAATTTGTGTTGTAACTACTCCATTGTAAGATGTCATTTTTGTAGAATATGACGGGTTTAAAGATACCCATCTTTAAAAACTGAATCTATATATGCAACTCATATAAGTTATCAATCCCTAATTAATCCTCAATGTTTTATTGAGATACACGATATAGAAGATTCTATGCAATTAAGTTACAGTGTAATTCAAAAGTTTAATATGCCAACAGAGCACAAAGCTTAAATACTAAGAGTTCACTGGACAATAACAGTGATATTTTTAACACAGGAGACTTATTTTAGATTCTATTTCAGAATTAGAAATTCAAATTCCTTTGCATTTAAAGTAAAACACTCAGGACATTAAAGCACTTTACAAATATTAATGAATTAAGTCACATATCATCCCTGTGAAGTTGGAAAATGCTACTATCCTCATTTCACAGGTGTACAAACTCAAATTAGTGAGGTTAAATGACATACCTATGGTCATTCAAGAAGTCCACGACATAGCTGGGGATAGATCTTCTGAATGTTGTACTTTAGTGAGGTACCCACCATCAGTTTTAAAAATCAGAACCCAAGCCTACAAATGTTATTCTGAAGTTTAATACATTTTCGATCTTGGAAAATCTCTTCTGACCCTAACGTATTCTATAATACAACTGCCAAACTAAACAGCTCAGTTTGAAAGAAAATACCAAACCAAATTACAGTATTAAGTGGTGTAAAGAGAAAATGGGAAAACTTAAGCCATCATGCAAGGAGAAATTAAAGAGAGTTATTTCTACTAAATAAAATGAGAATCCTTGTCTTTAAACATAGTGGACTTGATCCTGCAGTTGGATCTGCATACGCAGACCACTGGTACCACACAGGTGCAAGGGTCTAAGCTGGAGGACTGGGGGGAGGGAAGGGTTCTGAGTTTGCCTTTGAAGCTATAATTTATATGGAAAATATTGATTGTAGAAGCCATTTTTACAATATATCCACAACAAAATATCAGGAAAAAATGAAATTGTTACCTCAGACATATTCTGGTACTTTGCATCCACTACACTGGTCCTCTGTCAAACTTTTTTATTAACAAAGTGTATTAATTTTTAGAATGAGAAAATAAAGTGGACTCTATACACCAAATGCGTTAAAGTTACAATTAAGATTTGGAAATTGTGTCTGTATTTAAAATATTTTTCTTTACAAAACTGAAAAGAAACATAAAAGTTCCCATTTTACATCAAGAAACGTGTGTAAGAAAGAGCTCTCCTCACAGCTAGCATATTTAATGTGTTCCTGCAACTGCTCTGATATATACTCATTCTCCTTTATTGAATAGCAGGAGCCAAAATTAATGTCATCCTCAGGCAGTCTAAACTTTTACATTTTCACCTCTGTAAAACACTAATTTAATAAAAATATGAACTCCCCACATGTGAGCACAAAGTATTTTTCAGCTCATTGTGCTTATTTTTGGGTAGATATTTTTGTTTATAATCTGTTTGCATTTAAGAAAGATAAGAAGCTACCTTGGCAAACAGGGGTGTAGTGATCTGGAAACATGACTAGATTTTGCTGAAAAAGGAACTTTCTCTGAGCAACAGATTTTTTTTAAGCTCCAGTAGAGCTAATAAGGATTGAAACAGTTAATTCTAGGTGATTACATGAGTACTTGCCTATTAAACTGACAAACAAGGATATGTAGTGATGACCACCAACAGGAAACTAAGGGAATAAGAAAGCGGACGCCCCAAATGAGCTATACTCCAATATTGAAAACATCAAGCTATATCAAGTAAGAAGTATAAAAAAAATAAGTTTCTGGTCAACTCAAATCCTTCCTACTTCAATTGAAAATCTAAGCTATAGTCTGACAGAACTGAAGAGGTTGAAACTCCACTACAGCAAAGCATTTAAACTTGTCCCTCCAGCCAACCCACTAATGTTAATAGGACTCCTCCTCATCCTCACATGATTCAGAGAAACATATGCTGAAGGGTATTATTAGATTGGGTCCAGTGTGCTCAACACCAACCCCAGGACTGAGGCCATAGTGCCTTATACCTTAAGATCTCGAAGCCTGTTACAAATACTAATGAATTAAGCCTCACAACCTCTGTGAAACATACATTCAGAGCTGCCAAGTTTTGCGCAGCTCTATGTGTTAAATTTCTTGCAAGTGACATAGTCACTAATTTTTCCCTTGGGGTGCCCCAAGCAATGGGACAGGTATGGGAGGCAGAAATCTATCCTTTACACCGCACAGAAACAGGGACGGCCTGGGGAAGCCAGGGTTGACTGTCTGTCTTTTTATGTTCTTATACTGAGTCTATCACCATGACATTTGAGCCTGTTTGGGGAGTCTAGAGAAACCAGAGAGGACTAGGATGTTGGAGATAGTCAATGGCAGATTATGGGGGAAGAAGCCTGTGGGCTTGTTGCGGGGTAGGAGCAGGAGAGCCTCAGGCTTTTGAAAGCAAGTCAGGAGATCCTGGAGCAGTTGGTTGTTGTAAGGCAGCAAGAGTTTGCAGCCTTGCTGGGGAAAGCTTGGAGCATTCTGGCTTTGCTCCCCATTAATTCAACATCCTGCCCAATCCCATTAGTTTCCCGCATTCTGCTTCCATTTATTGTCTTCTTTCGCTTCCTACCCCTGCCACCCCATCAGCCTTGCTTCTGATCTTGCTCCTCTTCAACCCTCATAACTTCCCAGTTAAAAGTTGTGCAGCCAGCAGTCCCCATCTCTAGCTGTTTCCCATGTTTCCTGAATACCCTCAGAGAGAGCATTGTCCCATCACTAGCAGAGAAGAGAATTTCCACATCCTGAGTGCTGGCTTTGCAGTGACCCCAGTGGTTAGGAAACTGTATCATTCCAGCAGAAACGTAAGCATGCATGACAGAGACGGGGGAAACTGAAAAAACATTTGAGTGTCGTGACCACCATATGACATTTGGCAGCTGTGATTATCATTCCTTCTACAGATGCAGAAGGTGAAACTCAGGGAAGTGAAGTGCCTTGCCCAGAATCACACAAGAATTCTGTGGCAGAGCTATGAACAGCAGCTACATCTCAGCTTCATACATTAACCATATGACCATCCATCCTTCCTACAGCTAGATAATTTATGACTGGGTCAGTAAGAAAGCATAGTCAGAAACCAAGAGGATTCAGATTTACTAAAATGATGTCAGGATATTACACACCATATCTAATCTCTCTGGCCAACACTAGGTCTAATTTCATTTAAATGTCAACGCCTGTCATGAACTGTCAGCCAGTAGGGAGACTGGAAAGGAAACAGGTTTGTATATAGCTACTCCCCAACACAAATACACCAAGCTGAACGAATAGAGGTGCAAGGAGATAACTCTGATTGTTCTGTGTCACCTGAGGATAGACAGAAGGGAAAAAAACACAAGATCCAACATAGGACACATTGGACCTTTAACTTATGATATTCAGATGAGGCAGGCTAACAGGCAACCAGCATAAAGGTTACTGAGGTGTGTTAAGAGAAGTGAGGGATCTGAACACCATGGAAAAATATAATAGGTACTGGAACTAGGGATGCCGCACCCCCGGCTTGAAGTGGTTTTCATTATATGCAGGATTTAGTTTGATTCAATGGCTCTCAGCACCCCCACTGTAAAAATTGTTCCAGCACCCCTGAAACATATAAAGTAGTGTGTTGGATGAGAGAGCCCAGTCTGTCCAAAAGGAGAATTTCATCGGCAGAAGTCTCACTGAGGTCAAAGTCAGATCTGAGTTCCTGAAATGTTTATTGAGACAAATAGTCAGTGTCAACATATAATTATCACCCAAATATTCCAGTCTAGTGGTTTTAGACATGGAGTGAATTTGTTTGGGAAGGGCAATTAACACATTAGGATGATATTGCTGGATACTAAGGGAAGATACACTACTCTATTACAAATCCTTAGTTGTCTGCATTGGAAGCATTAGTAAGAATGAAGGCTTATTTGCATGGGGTAGCATATATTGTTACTATTTGTTGAGAAAAAAAAGTCTGGTGAAGACAGTAGGTCGATATGTTTTTTTTTTGCTATGTGTGAGGCAAGATTATGAGGCATGAGGAGTTCTGTGAGGGTACACAGCATATTTAACTACAAAGACTATCCACATCCAATTAGACGAAAATTTGCACACAAAAGGGTTGGTGATAGATTAGACATTCTATGAACACTAAAAAAGAATATATGCTGAAAAAATTGAAGTCCAACTGCATTTTGTTTATGTTTAATGGGAGAAGGATGAAGCATCAGGGAGAACAGCAGAGCACTTAAAGACTTGCCATTTCTGAAAATAGGAACTTCTCTTCCAGATTTTACCCCGAAGAGGCTCCTGTAAAATACGTGTTTATACCATATATTTGCTATAACCAGAAATTAGTAGCTGTCTTAAGGACCTGCAGAGTATGTAGATGGATGAGGACGCACTTGATACAACTTCAATAGCATATAAACAGTGCATTTAAAAATAACAATACACGTGAATTAAGATAAACGTGATGCTCCAGTGAGTAGGGCCAGATATATATCTGGGTGCCATCAGTAGTTACAGCTCAAAGTAAAAGGTTTGGGAGTACGGGAAGATCAGAAAAAATATACTCTCTCAAGGTATGTACTCTGGTGCTTCTCAATAAATTATATTCAGTGCTTACTTACCAAGGCAACAGGAACTCTAGAAATAGCTAATATACTTAGATTATAAACACACACACACACACACACACATATATATGTATCTGTGTGCATGACTTTAAAAAATAAACCAAAAACTTCTACCACTAAAAATGGCTAGGCATATGAAGTATAAATTTGGTTTGGAAATAGCCATCACTGAGGAAAAAGTGCAAATGAGGGTTTCAGAAAAATGGTTTCTGATTTAACTGTTATGACCCACTAAAAAATTATACACACTACATGTATGTTATATTTTATATGCAGTTTTCAAGCTAAGCTTGTAAAGTTCTGCAGGTAGAACTTTACATATATGTTCAGAACTAATCAAGTTTCACAATGAATGTTTTTGGGAATAAATGAATAATTCACTGCACATCCTGGAAGATAAAAGCTCTTAAATTTCAAAGAGGAAGGTTTCTCTCCTGTGGCCTTTCCAAAATGCCCAAGTGGAGAGTTTCCTTCAACAGACGTCACAATACCTGTGGGACAGGGTATTCTGATCATGTTTAGTTAACCTAAATTTTTGACAGTCCACTGGGCTGCCACCTTCCTATTGCCCCTGTTCTGAAGCAAGAAGCCAGCTGCAAGGATACATTTCTAAAACTTTGATTGCTGCCAGCACAGCCGTTTTGCTCACCAGGTATCTTTTAGGAACTCTGGACATCTTAGAATTAAATTAGTTTTCTAAATGTTCCCCTTTAATTGTTCTCATCTACCAATGTTCTCCTATAGTTCTTTGGCCCCCAGAACATTTCTCCTTTGCCTTGTCTCTTTACACCTCCTCTTTCCTTCCCTCTCTCCCCCATCTCACAGTATCGTTTTCCCATCCTTTCTACCCTCTCCGTACTACTCCCAACATCTCTAACTTGTCTTATTGCTCACCCTCTCCCTAGTTCCCTCTCGCCTTCCCCTCCTTCTCTTCGATTATATTCTGCCCTAATCTTGGTGCTGCTTCGATTCACTACTCTCCACCTGCCAAACTTTCCCTTGCCACCAATTCTGATGATCCAGTCCCTCCCCCTCTAATCTCATGCCTGTTTCCACCCTCGCTCTACTCTTTCTCCTGCTCCCTCTGGAATGCTTGCTCCATCCCATCTCCTCCACCCTGAAAAAATCTCCACTGCCATCTATGACCTCTTTACTTCCCACTCTTTCCACCTCTTAACTCCCTCTGATACCGTTTCTGAAGCTGCTGCATAAAAGCACCTACTACTTTTCCTTCCACACCCCCAGCCGAGTCATCTTCCAAAAACCATGGGGGGAAGGGGGGACACACAGAGTTTCTCATTTCCCAATCCTGCCACATCTAACTACTTCTTCCCATTCTCACTCATTCTCTTCCTTTGAGCAACATTCCATCAAAATCTTTTCTCCTCTCTTCCTCATGTTTGTGAGATCTATGGACTTACCTCCTTTCCCCCACTACAGTTCTTGTCTGACTTTGACTCCTGGGCTCTTCTTACTGTCAGAATCCCCCACCCTTATCCTCAGCAATTTTAGTTTCCTGAATGACATCCCACCTGATCCTCCAGCCACCCATTTCCTAGATCTCACCTCCTTCTTTGACCTGCAACTATGGATCAACTGTACCACTCAACAAAATGGCCACTTTCTTGATCTTGTTTTCATTAAGCACTGCTTTCTCTGATTTATCCCCTCTTTGACAACCTCCTCATCTCCTTCTATATTACTCATTGACCTTCCATCACATCCTTCCACCAATTTGCAGTCCATCAACATCCACAAATTCTCTTCCGTGCTCATTACTTCAATTACTTTCTTTCCATCACCTTTGACTCTTTTGTCCCTTTCTCCATCACAAGGTCTGCCCAGCCAACTCCCAGCCCTGGCTCAGCTCCAACACCTGTTGCCTATTCACTTCTTGTGCTGCTGAGCATCTCTGGCAGAAGTAATGTGATCATACTGATTTTCTCCATTACCAGTTAATTTCTTCTTCTTTTAATTCTGACATCTTCTTAGCCATTTTCTCTTCCCTCACTGAACCCTGTACCTATAAATCCAGATGCCTTTCATGACTCATCTCCCTACTAAAACACTGATTTCTTCAAAGAAAGTATCAAAAAGATGTGATGTGACCTCCCCCTTCATGTTCCTGCCACCGTTCCCCACACCCTACACTCTCCTCCTTCTCCCCATCACTGACACTGAGACTTGTCTGCTCTTCTCTTTCAACTACTCTTCTTGCATTAGTGACTACATCTAATCTTTTAGCCTCCTTCATCCTCTCTCTCTCTCTCTCTCTCTCTCTCTCAAATTCATCAGTTTGCTTCCCCTCCTCATACAATTGTGCGCTAATTTCCCATTTCTTAAGAAAAACAACACTGCTGACCCTCAATCTCTCTTCTCCCTCATCTCCAAACTCACTGGACATGCTGTCTACACAGTTTCTATCTTTAACTTTCATTCTTCAGTATCTCCAGTATTCCCCCATTTTACATTCAACTAAAAATACTTTCAATACTTTGTATTCTATCCTAAACTTCTCTGAACTGTCTTCAGCTTTTGACACTGTCAACAATCCCTACTTTTTGAAATGTTCCACATCGGCTTGCATAGTGCTTTCCTCTTGTTGTTGTTCTCATACCTTTCTGATCATTCTTCCAGTGTCTTATTTGAGGAGTCACCCTTTCCCTCTCTTCTGTCTATTGGAGTCCCTCAGGGTACTAAAATACAGCCTTTCCTCTCTGTCCACAAAAACAATATTTTTGTCCAAGCCTTCATCATCTTATCTGTTAACTACTGCAACTTGCTCTTTTCTAGCTTTGACTAGGTATAAACTTGCGCCTATCAAGTAAATGCTGCTAAGATCATCTTCTTGGTTCATCTCTGTGACCACATCAGTCCTCTCCTCTTTGATTCCCTCCATTGGCTCCCTCTTCATCACCATCAAAAAATAACTTCTTCTCTTTACCTTAAAGACCTTTCATAACTTAGTCCTACCCTACCTAGCTGATCTAGTAACAAACTGTGAAATTGACCTTTCCCTTGTTCTGCCAAAGTTCCTAGCCACCCACCTGTCAGCTTCTCTCTAAAACACATCTATGCTTTCTCTGGTAATGCCCCTTTATGCATGGGAAAAACTTCTTGAAAAAAATCGATATAGCCTCTTTATTGTCCTTCAAATCCCTCCTTAAGGTACACTTTGCCATAATGCCTACGAAACCTAATCTGCTGGTCATAGCAAGACAGGTTTCCTCTTCCCCTTCTTTCCTTTCCCTATCCCAGTTAAACACCGAATTATAATACGTGTAACTTATAAAGCTGTGCCAGTTCTTCCCCATACTCATTTACTTGTATGTTCATCCCCATACCCTATGCTTTGCTTGTTTGTGTCTTTAGGCTGGAAGATCTCTGGATCAAAAATTCTCTCTTTTCTGTGTTTGTGCAGAGTGCAGCATAATGGGGCCATCCTGAATCAGGTTTTGGGGAGCTACCATAACAACGGAGTTTCCTTTTCCTTATCTCCCCCCGCCCCCCCCAAAAAAATCTCTGGAAAATTCTGTCCAAAAATGGCATTACATTTTTTTTTTTTTTTTTACACAGGTAAGCACTTAAAAGTCAGAAATGACAAAATTAAAATTGCACAAGCAATGGTAACATTGCCACCAGGGGCATATAAATAACAATATTGTTTAATTACAAAACCACACAATATTTATCAAATAAGAGCATATAATAACAGACAATGTTTTCTATAGCCATAAATATACATGTAGCATCTTGTACTATTAAGTAGTATTATGTGCATGTCATATAAACACAGCCCATTTACTAATGGTGGAATTCTGCACCAACAAAAATCAAAAAAATGTGCACAAAAAAATTAAATATCTGTGCACAATATTTTAAAATTCTGCAAAATTCTGCACATTTTATTTGTCAAAACAACACAATATAATCACACTGGTTTCTTAATTTATTTCAAAATACCTGTCAGCAAGTAAGTCTGTTATGATACAGACAATAAAAAAGATTCAGGAAATGTTTTTTTGACAAATAGATTCCTTACCAGGCATAGTAATACAGAACTTTGAATAATAATTCATTTAAACTACAATACAGAAACATATTTCCTGCACCTCTCAGAAACAGTGAAAAGGCTTGGGGGAAGTCAGAGGTAATGGAGGAGCTGAAGAAGAGGGAAGTAATTGCTGGGAAGGAGCCTGGGAGTGAAGCTGGAGAGTTGCTGGGTATGGGTGGGAGAAGTATAGAACAGGTGGTTTTTTTGGAGGGATGGAAGGATTGTTGGAGCAGGGAGCCCCACCCCCCCAGCAGACACTTTCTGACCCACAGCCTCTCTCATTCAGTCACGCGCATCTGCCCCTGTCCTCATGTGTCCCTGCACCCCCACTTAGTGACCCCTTACCCCCACATGGCCCTGAACCTCCCTCCCCCATTCCCATGTGTCCCTGAACCCCCACTCAGCCACCCCTCCCCATCCCCATGTGGCCCTGTACCACCAGTCACCCCCTCCCCATCCATCCCTGCACCCCCAGTCACCATCCTCCTCCTATCCCCATGTGGCCCTACACCCCCCCTCCAAGTGTCCCTGCACCTGCACTCAGCCAGCCCCTCCACCTGTCCCCACTGGTCCCTGCACCCCCCTCCCCCTGTTTCCATGTGGTCCTGGGCCCCCACTTCCATTCAGCGCCCAGCCCAGTATGTTCCCCCACTAGCCCTTCTGAGCCCCAGTCTGTGACCCCCAACAGCCCCATGTGCTCTGCTCTAACCAACCCCTCCATATCCTCTCACTCCTCACCTGGCCCCATGGGCAGGGGACTGTGAGCCTCTTCTCTTCCCTATCCACAGAGTGCTGCTCTCTGCCCTGGTGCCAAAACTGCCCCTGGTGGGTGAAAGATGTAACTGCATCACCTGTCTGGCCAAATGTATTTTCTGCAGAGAAAAAAATTCTGCAGGGGGTCATGAATTCTGCATGTGCGCAATGGCGCAGAATTTCTCCAGGAGTATCCGTTAAAGGAACTTTGTATGAATAGTATACTGTAAGACATCCTCCAGATTTAAAGAGACATCATCAATTTAAATATCACATTTCTATCTAATTTTTAACTGTTATTACAAGTAATACCCAATCTTATTACCAAAAAAGAATAGAGAAAAACTATTTTCTCTATTTTTCCAGTTTGTTTGCCTTATGCATTTGACAGCATTCTGTAATAAGTTGCACTGTTTCCCTCAACAGTCAGTCAGGTTCCAATTCAGCAAGGTATTTATGCACACGCTTAACTTTACAAATGTGAGTAGTTTTCTTGAAGTCAAGTAAATGTTTGCAGGATCAGGGCCTTCCTGTTTCCTTTGTAATCTGAGTGTTTTTTTTCATATAGCAACCAGGAAGAAGAAAATCATTTCCAAAAATAAGAAAATGAATTGACAGGGAGACTCAAGGGCACTTTAATGATCTAGTGACCCCTTCTGGCCTTAAACTCTACGACTCTAATAGGTATGTAGAAGTTCTATGTTATGCCTGTCTTCACTATAACTTTTAAACCAAATCTAGGAAAGCAACTCTAGTTCAAAAATAGTCAATATGGTTTATGATCACACTACAAGGGTTTTTATAGGCATGTCAAAAGACTCAACTAGAGACATTTTAATCATGGTTCTGTTGAATACGGTTAATTTTAAACCAGTTTAACGCTAATGTGAGCAGACTATATTGGTTTTGTGGCAGAACCGTGTTAATCAGTCCCTGCTGGGCAATCTTACAAAGCATAACAGAATGCCAACCATTGGGTTCATTCATTCATAATTTCAATTTTGTGTCAGTATACCTCCTTTTAGTAAAGGAAAACTGGAGTAACTCTATGATGAATCAGGACCAGGTGTTGTAATAGAATGTTCGTCCCAAGCAGGGAAAAGAAACACAGACGTTTGCCATTTGCACATATCTACACTTATTTGGACTGAATATGCCAAATTCATCCTTGGTGTTACTCAATGAAGTCAATTAACCAAGGATGAATTTGTCCCAATGTGTGACTCTTCAAGTGCATTGGGTGAGCATCTGCCCCCAATTTGCTGGAAATAATTCCGTTTTAATGGCCTGTGCCCAGATCCTAGACAGATTTCCATAAACTGGTTCTAGTTTTAAACATTGCTTTTCTCTCTGACATTCCTGGCCTGCTGGTTGTCAATTACAATGTCAGGAGGTCTACTCACTGAAGAACTGAGCATAGAGCAGCTTTCTTTCATTTTGTCTTTATGATTATCTGTAGAAGAGAGACAGGGTCCATATAAGCAAGACATGCTATTCCTGCTGCTGTTCAAATACACAGACACTCCGTAACTGGTGTGATACCATTGTTCATCGCATATCCACTCCCATTCACCAAGGGAACTTTGGCATCATCAGGACAGGCAACATGAACAATAAGAAGAAAGAAGGGAAAAGAGCATTTTGCCAGAAAGGCTCACAGTCAGGGCCATAAATGCTGCTGCTGCTACTCTGGTTGGCACACACAGTCAGTATAAAAACACTCAACTAAAGCTCTGCCTGGGGATAAGGCAGAGGTGCTGGTGCAGGCTACTCTACAGAATGGAGAAAAACATAGGTGTAGTTTGGCTTCTATATTTGGGGGGACAGTTCCAGTCAGGCCAAAAGGGCCACGCGTGTAGGGGAAAATTCCACGCCTGCCTGAGACTTACAGGGTTTGGGGGAGCAACACCTCCTTGCTCCCCCGAAACTACGCTGTGGGGAAAAATTAAATAAGAAAAGATTATCCCAAGCAAGAAGACTTGGAGAAGCAGAAGAGACAAGAGAAGGACAGAGTTACCATGAAGGATTGGAGCAAGAATAAGCTGGGAACATGGCTATGGCTGGGAAACTAAGAATGGAGAGAAAGGAGATAAATAAACTGTTGAGGCTTGTACAGAAGAGGGAAGGAGAAAAACCAAAGGAAAGGAACTGGAACTGATGAGATCAGGGTATTATACCTGGCAGAGCTCCTGGGGAATCTGGGGTAGCCATTCACATTAACATTTTTTAAAGTGGCTAACTTGACACACCTTGGGCCTTATTATCCCAAGTATAGAATGTATACGAAATATCAGGAAAAACTTACTCACCGTGATATATAGTAGGATGTGGAAAAGTCTCCCACAGGAAGTGGAGGAAGCCCCATTACTTGGAACATTTATATAAATTTGGAGTGCATGAAGCACTCAATAGTATAATGGAGGAACCAGTGCTGCACTGTCAGGGGGATAAGAAGATCTAAAAGATATTTTCTCCATCTGATTCTATGGACCATTAAAGTGTAGAAGCAGTAGCTAGGGACATGGAGATATTTTGATAGATTTCGTGATCTTCATTCATCCGGAAAAAATTCTATGGTTGAAGGTGGGGAAAAAAGCGAGAGAAACACTAAGCCATGTGCTTTCTTATGGTTATTGTTTCTCCACTAAGGATGTTACCAATATCTCTACATTCTAAGAGAGACTGAAATAACCTAGAGAGGCCTCACATATTACAACACTGAAATAAAGAGAATCTTAAAAGTGCTGTCACAAGTCCCAGCATCAAATTAAATGAAGGAAGAACAGAGTCATGTGTCCTTGGGGGAAGTCAGAAAATTGTGAGGTTAGTGACACTGATAGTGGGGCTAATAACGTCACATTGAAGAAGACATAAGACTAATGTGTAACTTAAACGTTGCTTATTGTGTCAATCTAGCAAAGTAGAATTTTTCAGGCTGCCTTACACAAGTTAAAAAGCAGAAGTATCATTTCATCAAATAACATTTAAGTGAGAATCTAGCCATTTGGGCAATATTTTTCAACATTTCAGCAAAACAGCTGGATGGCAGCTAAAGCATGTGTCTAAAATGCAATTTCAGTTATTTATAGATGCAGGGAAGAAACTATTTTGATGCTCATTTCTAAGAATAATACAGTGCTGGAGCACACTCATATTTGTAGATGTTGTATTCAGGAGTGTATATTCTGTGAGCATTTACCTAGAGTCACAGCACTGGTAATTCAGGATGAATAGCTCAGAAATCAGCAGGTTGTGTTTTGTACAGATGCTCTACATGTAGTTAATATAATCAGTGGGCTCAGGAGCAGTGCTAAGATGGATGAGGTGTTGGAATGTGTTTGGTTTTGGAATATAGGTGCTTAAAATAATTTCTGCTTTAAGTTATAAAGGAAAGGCAGCATGTTGTTTAAACACTGAACTGGAAATAAGGAACTCAAATTCTAATTCCAGCTGTGCTACTGACTCAGTGTGTGGTCTCAAGATAAGGCACAGTCTTGCTGTATCTCAATTTCCATATCTGTGAAAGGGGAATAAATAATACTGATCTTTTTATTTTAGGAAGTTTAGATTGTAAATTCGTTGGGACAGGTAATGTGTCTTATCCGAGCCTTGTAAAGACCCAGGTAAATTAATAGCATTCTTTCTTCTTTTAGTATGTGTCACTGTGGATCCCACTGTAGGTGATTGGCAAGCAGTATCCCCTCTGGACAGTGGAAATGAGGACTATTAGCTGCATAGATCAAATAAAAATTGGAGTACTGCTCTGTTGAACTTGGCCTCAGACCTAGCTGCCATGTCAAAGGTGTAATGTTTGACAAAGTTAGTGGATTGCTCCATGTTGTGGCTTTGCAGTTCTTCGATACTGGCACGTTTCTGAAGTAGACTGAAGATGCTGCATGTGACCTGGTGAAGTGTGCCTTCATCTTCAGAGGGTGAGGCTCACAGCTGATAACGTGAAAAACACTGCATGATCCACTTAGAGATTCTATGCAACAAAATAGCTTGGCTTTCCACTGAGCCAGATATGGCCACAAAGGGATGAGGAGACAACCACCTTGTCCCTGTGAAAGGATGTGTAAATAAATTCAGCCACAAGGATGTAGAGCTTGCTGGACCCTCTGCACTGAGGTAATGGCAACCAGAAAGACCATCTTAAGGGTAAGGTGATGTACTGAACAATCCAATAGAGGTTTGAAAAGAGGCTCCATGAGTCTTAAGAAGACCATGTTGAGATTCCACATAGGAGTCAGGTTTTTAACAGGTGAGTAAGCATGCAGGAGGCCCTTGAGGAATTTTGACACTGTTGGAGGTAAGATGACTGAATACACCTCTATCGAAGCATGACTTGCTGATATAACTGCACAGTGGACTTTGGGAGAAAAAAGTGCCAATATAGTATGTTTCAAGGGCAGCATGCAGTTGAGAATCTTTGATATTGGAGCCCCAACTAGATTCAGATTATGCCCATACAGATAGCTGTTTCCATTTGGAGGAGTAGTAGATGGCTTCCTGCTCTGTATGAGAATTTCTTGAAGAAATCTATCAAGAACAGTGTGTCACTAGTGCTCAACCAGCCAACATCTAGCCATCATGTATAGCAAGTGCAGAACAGGGTGCCGTACCTGGTTATGGTTCTGGGATATCATGTCTAGACAGATTGGGAAATGGATTGGAATCCAAATGGACATATGCAAAAGGTCTGACAGGCAAAACTGCCTCAACCAGTAAGGCGCTGTTAGGATCAGCATGACCTTGTCCCGTCTGACTCGGGATATCACTGTGGAGATTAGGATAATCATATGAAAGGGATACAGGAGAACTGGAGACCTCTGAATCAGGGACATGTCAGTGTCAAGGATCATGCCACTACTGGAGCAGAAGTTGGGGCCTTGGTGTTGTCCTTAATGGAAAACAGATCTATCACAGGAGTCTCTCTGCAGTGACTGCACATGGTTGGTTACTGCGTGCCTGCCTAAGAAGTCTACCAGGTAACCGCTAGTACCTGGAAGGTGCAGAGCCAGTGAGTTACCCGATAGAGATGATACCAAATCTACAGCCTGAAGGCTTCATGGTAGAGAAAGGATGACTTTACTTGTTTATATAGTTCATTGTGGACATGTTGTCCCTTAAGATCTGCACTGTGGAGCTCCATCCAGGTCAGCTGGATGACTCCGAGCATCAGGATAGTCATACGCAGCTTCAGAGATGATTACTTGTAGTTCACAAGGAGTCCAAATTGGGAAAAACAGGGAGAGGATGTATTCTACGGCTGTCAAAGTCTCCAGCTGAGACCTGCCCCTGATCAGCCAGTTGTCCAGGCATGGCTAGACACTAATTCCCTTACTCCTTAAATGCACTGCCATTACTGTAAAGCATTTGTGAATACTTTTGGTGCTGTGGAGCATCTGAAAGGTAATAATCTGTACTGATAATGATTGGGTCACACTGTGAATCTTAGGTACTTCCTGTGGGCCAGGCAGACGGCCGTATGGAAATACGCATCCTGCAAGTCAAAAAATCTATGAAGCAGTCTTAAGACTGAAGAGATGGAGTGATGGAGGGGGCGTTACTGTCCTAAACCTGAGATGGCATATATATTTGTTGAGTCTTCTCAGGTCTAGTATATGACAAATAAGGTAAATTAATACTGGGGATAGAAGTTCCTTCCCCTGAATATTTGGCACCTCCTTTCCAGCTCCTAGATGAAGCAGTGAGACCTGTTCCACTTGTAACAGGCTCT
The DNA here is from genome assembly GCF_965152275.1 of Natator depressus. Classification (NCBI taxonomy): domain Eukaryota; kingdom Metazoa; phylum Chordata; order Testudines; family Cheloniidae; genus Natator; species Natator depressus. The sequence continues at coordinate 58,925,558 of NC_134238.1, forward strand.
TGCAAGAAGGGACGGGAAAGGAGAAGTTGTAGGGGGGTAAAAAATGGAATTGAATGGAGTAGCCATGAATGATCTTTAGCACTCACCTGCCTCATGTTATGGCACACATCATCTGGTGGAATGGGGTGCGGTGGTTTCTGAAAGTTGTGCTTTCTGGACTGGATCTGATATGATTCACAACAGTCCCATCAAATATGTGGACATGCCATAGGAGCAGAATGCATCACCGAGGTGGAAGAAGGCTGTTGTGCCTTGGATTTTTCTTGGCCGGGTACTCAGGTTGCCTGGAGTAATAGGTGGGTGTCCATTGTCTCAGCCGGGATTGAAAATGGTATGGCTTCTGGAATTGGGTTGATGTGTAAATCGCCAAGCAGCACAGGTGGCCTTTGAGTCCTTTAAACAGTGTAGAGTGCTCTCAGTTCACTCACAAAATAACTCCATGCCCTCAAAGAGCAGGTCCTTGATCGTAGCCTGTCACTTCACAGGAATGCTTCATGCTTGCACCCATGATTTTTTGTGACGATAGCTCTAGCCATGGAGTCAGAGGCATCCTTCGGCGCCCGTAAGGTTGTCTTGGACTTCCTTGATTACTTCCCGGAGTTATTCACTGTCATGCAGGAGTTTCACGAGAAAGGGTGTCACTCTATCCCAGGTTATGTCATATTTAGCCTGTAGGATCCACCAATTTGATACTCAGAATTGTAGAGAGGCTGAAGAGTAAGATTTTCTCCCAAATAGGTTAAGCCTTTTTGGGTCCTAGTCCTTATGGGTACTCTTCTTTTATTTATATTTTTCCTATGTCACTGAGACAACTAAGGAGCCTGGGTTGGGTTGGGTATGGAAATAGAAATACATGAACCCTGTTTGGTGCACCTAGTTCAGCTTTTTTTCCTATTTTTGCTGTGGGTGCTGTGGGAGCATCTGCCACCAGGCCTTAACTGGGTCAATCAGTCCCTCACTTACGGCACGAGTGATCCTGGTTGGACTGGAAGATGTCAAAAAATCTGAACAATTTCTGAGATTCCTTTGATATGACCGATGTCTCTATTTCTAGAGTCTCAGCAATTCTCCTGACGAGCTCTGAAAGGTTCATAGATTCCAAACCATTTTCAAAAATCATGGCTATCATCACACACAAACACCCCACTAGTTCTATGCAAGGATACAAAGTATGTATGATACATAAACATATGTATATCATATACATGGCCAGAGCATAGGTGAATCAGTGCATCTGAATTTACAGAGACCCTTTATATTTTATATATGCACTTTTATATTTTCACAGAGATTTAGAATTCCTAGTTTCAACTTTGAGCTATACTGTCTTACATCTTCACAGAAATAGACACATTTCAAATTCTACTAATAAACTTTAAGGAAATCCCTATACTGTACTATTATAGTAGTTCAAGATAAGCCCTAATGTGCAGTTAAGAAATGACATAAGATAACAGCCGTTATACTTGCAGTTTGTCTAGTCAAAAATTCTACCATCTTTATCACCTAAAAAAAGATAAAATTTTCACATAAAAAGACACGTCTCTTTAATAAAGCAGAGATGTTATTAAAAATAAGCCCATGTCAGCAAAGCTTATCAACTATATGATATAAACCTTAAATACAGTAACTATTTTAGAAAAAATACAAAAGCCACATCAAAATGATTCAAGACAGACTCACAAATATAAGGAAATTATTTCCAAAAGACTGCAGAATACAGAATTATCTTTCTCTTTAACTCACCCCATTTTGCCTAGGTATTGCAGCTCACATGGTACTGCACAGTACTAAAATAATTCATTGTTCAGAGACTCTTATCAGCTGCAAAGCCAAAGCTGGAGCAGGGCCATATCAGCTGCAGAGCCAAGGCATAACAGAGTGGAGGGTGGGGAGGACAGATTGCAATGTCTCCCCATTCTTCTGCTCCTACGACAAAATATTAAACTCTGAATTTCCTTGGTGGTTTTTGTTAGGTGAACAGAGTTTATTTTTAAACAGAACTGTAGTATATTAATGTGATAAAGTGTCTGATATAGAACACAATTTTATAAAATGCTGCAACAAACATTTTATCCTTTTATGAAGGTTAATCTGTGTATGAAACCTTGCCCAGTAAGTATAATGAACAGCAAGACTTCCTAATACTACATACAAAGATAGTATAGTAAAAATAATCTCAGTGCCATTTGTTTTCTAAATCTCAAAGGGTGTATAAAAGACTAGTTTAGAACTTGAACAAAAATAAAAATACACATAAAATAAGAAAACTTGCATCCTTATCACCAAAATCCAGCATCTGTAATGTTGTTTGGGATAAGAATTAAGAAAAGAATGATGATCATCATAATATCTAGGCTGATAATTTGTACACCAAAGCCCCAATTCAACAAGCTACCTAGGCACATGCCTAAATTTTAGGATATGAGCTTTCCCATTCACTTCAATGGGACTACGTACAGGCTTACATTTAGGCACGTGCTTAGGCCCCTTGCTGAATTAGATCCCGAGTCGAGTTAACACTTAAGCACATAATTAACTTTCCACATGAGCTTAAGGCCCACTTATTTCAACAGGATTTAAGAGCATGTTTAAGTATTAATAATATCTAGTTCTTATCCAGTGCTTTTCATTAGTAGATCTCAAAGTGCTTTTTGAAGGAGGTTGGGATCATTATCTCCACTTTACAGAAGGGGAAACTGAGACACAGAGAGGTGAAGTGATTTGTCCAAGGTCACCCACAAGTCAGCGGCAGAGCCAGGAACAGAATCCCGGTCGCCTGAGTCCCAGGCCACTATTCTATCCACTAGACAACACTGTTGCTGAAATAGTACTTTACTGAATAGGTATGGAGTTGAGCTCATGCTTAAGTTCTTTGCTGAACTGGAGCCTAAGTCCTGAAATCAAGGTTAAAGACAAAAACTTTTAAATAAAATTATACAGTAAAACTTAGTTTAAAAACTCCCTTTTTTCCAAATGGAGTTACAGCATACAGGGTAAATTAACAATACATTACATTACTATAATGCCTGTATCCAAAGGATCTTAAAATATTTTACAAACATGAAATACTAAATCTTCTAATTACTTCTGTGAAGCAAGTATTATCCAAAATTTCACACACAGGGATGCTGAGGTGCAGGCTAGGGCCAACAGTTTCCAACTCAGGAGCCCAAAGTTAGCCACCTAAATCTATATTTAGGCACCTGGCTTGATTTTAAAATAGGTGTTCAACATCTGATGCTCCCCAAATTGAAGTTAAGGGGGGTGTGCACAGAACCTTAGAAAGTCATGTATTTTTTATTTAGATGTGTAAATATATATTTAAGTGTCTAACTTTAGGCATCCACCCTTGGAAATGTTAGCCTAGTTGCTTAGGATATGGCATAATAAGTCTTTGCTTAGCAAATAAAGAGAATAAAATATTGCTAATGGGCATGGCCAGGACTTTCCTAATGTAAACCATCTCAGCCATTTCAAATCTGCTTTATTTGCCAGATATAAAAAAAGTGTATATATGCACAGTGGACAAAATGTCAGTATTTATGTTAATTAACTTTTTATGTTGATGCTTGGAAATATAAAAACACTGGAAATCACTGGACTACCGAAGAGACCATCAGAACCAAATATTTTAATAGCAGCATATTTTCAAAAGGTATTTGGGAAAACAGTGAAACCACTTGATAACCTCCTGACCACAGCAGCATTATCAAGTGACATTAAAATGATCTGAATGCTTTCCTTTTCAGGACTAATCAGGCAGGACTTTTTATTTACTTTTTCTGACTACCTCTGCAAATCATGACTGTCCCCTGCTGACCATTTGACTATTCTCTCTCTCTCACTTTGTGCTACCTTACATTAATATATAGTAATATCTAAGAAGAAGCATATATTAGATTTAGTACCACAACTGTGTAGTTTGGAAAAATAAGTCTTTCTGTTCAAAGACTGCAACCTCTTTCTTATGCATGGTAACACAATAATTTCCATCTGCAGACAAACACACGGGGTGGGAGGTTGCGGGGGGGAATCTAGCATTAAGGTAAAGATAGATTGTAAACAAAAACTATAAAATTGTATTTCAAGTAACCAACACTATTGCTTTATTTAGTAAATGTTAGATTACCTTAAAAAAACACTACAAATTATTTTTACACAACTACTGGACACAATGTAATAGTACATTTTAATTGTGTATTTAGAAACAGTATATACTAGGATCCATAAATAAAGTTTTTAGAATATACACAATCACGATGGAAAACCTAGACAAATATAAAAATAAATTATTAAAAACACATTTTGAAATATATACATGCTCACTACCTGCAAGTTACTTTTTATTAGTCATTCTCTGGTAAAAGTACATTTCCCATAGGAGTCGATTATGTAAATATATACATATAAATAGGCAGATGAAGTACAGTTGAAACAGGAGGACAGAATCAAGCCTGAACTGCAACATACCTAAAAGTAAATATATGAGAGAATTTTTCCTCCATAACTTTCTTCAATCTGGGGTTATAAATATATTTAAACAAAAAAAACCTAGAGTTGTTTTTGTAAAAACTCCATACATAATTTCTAAAATTATTTAAACTTGAATATCCTTAACAGAACTGTAAATTGAGGTGTACACAGAGAAAAAAAAATAAGTGTTTGTCTACAGTGTATTATATTTTACTTCACTATTTTACAAAGGTTTTAATTACAATAGGTGCTAAAGAATGCAGGTTCTGATAGTCTAGGTGCAAAACCACCTGGGCTGATCGGAAATGGGAAAGATCATACAAGTCTTTACTGATGTATAGTATGATGACAGACTACAAGGACAATAATCTTGCTTCAAACATGCAAATATACAGTGTTTTTGAAGTACTTTACTCTCAACAGCCAATCTCTAAAACAGAGTTTTAATTTTAAACCACTGAAAAACAATATTTCACATTCTGTACCTTTAGCCAAAATCTTTCCACAGTTTTCTTCTTGCTTATGGTAGGGGGGAAATAATAATTGAATAGTTTTTGAACTGTATGTATTCAGCTCTTTTTACATCTATAAAACATGAAAACATTTGTTAATGTTGATTTGCTGCAAGCACACACACATTCAGGGGAGAGCCATCAAAATTTACTATGTCTATAGAAAGGAATATTGACGGCACTCTCTAGCTCAACATTTTTCACTGAATTTTCCAATTCTTGGTTTAGCACTGTTGGGGTTCCTTTTTAGGGGATGAACTTTATTTTTAAACTTATGCTAGCAGTGATGAACTGATGACATATTGATTAAAACTGCTAATGCATGGAACACTAAATGTGTATACAGATTGAAAAACAGATAGCTTGATGGTTCAATGGTACAAAAAAAAAAAAAAGGAAATTTTACTAAAAAAGATTATGTCTCATTGTACTGAACACATAATCAAGAATTTACTTAGCAAGTAGCTACCAATCCTTCCCACATCTGAGACAAGTTGCTTAAAATATTAATCTGAAGAGAAGGCAAAGCCATGAGCTTATACATGTAATTCAGGACTTGACTACCTTTCCTTTGTATATTCAAATAAAAAGCAACTTGTGTTCATCTTAGAGATTTCTTATCTGGAATTTCTGTTGTATGCCTTAAACATTTTTACATAAGATAAAATGATATAAAAATACTTCTCAACTTCAACTCTGCACTCAAGTGGGGGAAAGATACATTAATAGCTAGTAAAAGTTTCAAAGGAAGACATTTTGCCCTTTGAAAGTACTGTGTGAACAAAAAAAATTACATTATTAAAGCAAAGCAAGAGAAAGAGAGAGATTCTAGTCATTTTAATGGATATCGAATTTGCTGCAACTTTCATTTCTACTGAAAAATTAACAGTTTACAAGTGAAAGATTCTGCAACCTACTATATAGTTTTCTAATATTGAGAGAATGTTACAATATTAACAATAGATATTAACAGAGTTGTTAATTCTATAAAAAGCTATTAATATTTTCCCATGAAGACCATTTTCACGCATATGTATTTCACTTTTAATTTATTTTGCATTGCTCTTCTCTCTCTTTGATCTTCCTCAGTACTCAGCTCAGTGTTAACTATTCTGGGTGGTCTCCCATCAGGATTCAGTGATCAGTGTCTCTCTCCATTGCTTGCCTTCTAGTGGGATTCATATCAGCTGTGTTCTTACATGCATCTGACAACTTTATTAGCTCACTCAGATAGTACTTCAGAACATCTCCATAGCATATATACCCTTTCTCAAACAATCACATTTTTGTAGTTGACTCTGAACAAATAATTATATGAACACTTCAGCTTTTATACTCAATAATAAGGTTGAAATGAAGAGAAATTCCACACAATGTGCAAGTCAGGGCTTGGTTTTCATGTTTGGGCTCAAAAAATCAATCCAGGATTGATTTTTGTGTATATATCGTTATTGTCAGAGGATTAATTGATGAATTTTTCATTTGATGAGTCAGGTGGAATGGGCTCTAAGGCACATAGTGAGAAGAATTCTAATTTACTTTGCTTCTTGGCACTAAGCAGCAAAATCATCCATCATGATACTTTATCATAATTTATTTGCTACAAACAATGAATAGGACACATCCCACTGCAAAAGTAGACTTCAATTAATTAATATCTGTGTAAACTACATTAAAATGTGGTTAACCTGAAACAGTTTTGTAAACTTGATTTTATTTGTTTTTGTTGTGGATTTTTTTTAAACTATTGTAGAATTCTTCTTGCCAGATTTCCTGATTGTTGATAATTTAAATCTTTTTGAAATCCAGACATCTGGATCAACCACACCCGGATTACTCAGGTCTGACTATAGCTGAATACAAGGTGTCACTACAATCTTTAGTTTAATTTACTGCATCTGGTACAAAAGCATTTTTATAGCTGTACTGTTTTAAACAGTGAAGCAGAATTTTCAAACATAAAATCCCATTGTAAGCATTTTCTAACATAAAAATGTGATCTCTTTGTCTACAATGTATTCGAGTCGCTTGGTATTAAAATACAAAAATATAAGAATTCTTAAAGCTCAGACAGACAGACTTGTTATAGTTTATTTACTAGAGACAAAAAGAAAAGGAGTACTTGTGGCACCTTAGAGACTAACTAAGGTGCCACAAGTACTCCTTTTCTTTTTGCGAATACAGACTAATACGGCTGTTACTCTGAAACCTGTTACTAGAGACAATGGCCCAGAACCTGACTACAGCTGAGGAACATGTAGTACAACCGAGGTGGGGCTGCCGCAAAAAATTTGTATTCCCTGACCCTGGACTGGCTGTGTGCTGAGTTGGTCTCCCAGCAGCCAGGGAACACTGGAATGGAAGAAAGGCCCATCTACAATGTCCTATAACAGAGAGGGTGACGGTTGAGCAGCTGCTACATCAACTCTGCGCCACTGGAAGAATCCTTTGCACTGAGGTCCTCTTTGGGCTGACTATGTGGACTTTGAGGCAGGTTTGCACTAGCAGGGCAGCACAAAGCAGCTGCAGCACAGCACAGGATCCGGACTAGAATGTCTGGGAGATAAAATTCAAGTACCTCTTTTCACAAAAGATATTTTACTTTTGTGGAAGAAAGGCTAAATTGGAGAAAATATAATCTTGTAGCTAATGCACAGGACCCACTGGCAGGCAGATCTGTTCCCAGTTCTGCCACAAACTTCCATGGGCAAGTCACTTAGTCTGCTTGTTCCTCAGGTTACTCAACCATAAAATGATGAACCCTACAGAAATACAGTGAGTACTAATTCATTATTATATTAACATTTGCATTTGGATACCACCTAATGGCCCTAATCAGGATCAGTGCACCATTGTACTAGGTACTGTACAAATACAATAGAAAAACAGTCTTTTCGTCTAAAAGCTCATAGTTTAATTTGAACTTTGCAAACCTCAGATAGAAGGCACTACAGAATTACAAATTACTAATTTTTCTTTCGGGTAACTATATGGACAACTCTTAGAAAGCAATTTCTAAGAATTCTCACTAACAGTTAAAATAATCAAATCATTGTACACTGTAAAAATGCTCCATCTATTTCAAACCCTCCTTTATTTATATTATTATTATTCAGTATTTATGAATTTCTTCTTCAGGGAAAACTCAAATAGCTGTAGTTTCCTAACATACTTTGTTTCAGGTGTTTATTTAGATTGCAGGTTCCTTGGGACAGGGACCTTCCTTTTGTTGCTTGTATGGCACCTAGCACAAGGGTCCTATGTACTACCTCAGTACAAATGAAATATAGTAATTCAGACAAATCTTTTTAGAACTTAGGAAAAGATTATCCCAGACTTTTAAAGTTTGAATTTAGTTTGAAAGACATTTTCAAGTGTTACTATTTAAGTTCCAAATGACAACAGCAACTTTTGCTGATAACTTGGAAGCAATTGTGAACCATTTTGGAGATATTCAACCCTGTACACTGGGTCACTAGTCTGGCCAGAGGATTCAAGTCAATGATCAAAAATTATTTGGCTGTCACCCATTTGGATCATATTGCAGAAACTGAATACTATATTAGTTCCTAGCTGAGTTAAGGATATTCTTAAGGCAAATTTGTGAGCATGTTATATATCATGAAGGACGTAATTAGTCACAATGAGTAAATATATCTCTCTTTTTCAGGAGGAGGGTCTCCTGTTTGAGGCTTTGCAAAAGGTAGAAAGTGTCAGATTGGAACTTACAACAATGAAAGCCAAGCTTGGCGCCTCTATCCAAAATCTTATCTTTAGAGATGGAAATTTTGAAGGAGCAAATATTTCTGGGCCTTTAGAAGCTGCCATACAACATATGAATGTCACATTCACCAGGTTATGGAATTAACAATCACATGGCTTCAGTGGATTGATGTTACACAGTGGCCTCGTGATTAAAAAAAAGTTGATCTCTTGTGTAAGATGCCCTACACCAGTGGTTATCCCTAAAATTACACCTGAATACCATCAAATTCAAAACAAAAGACAAAGAAAATGTTTAATTTTTATATTTAATCTCCTTTTATTTTTATAATGGTTTCAGCTATTAATCCTATTGGGGTTTGTGGACCCTGTATGGCTTGATTGCCATAGTTATGATTTTTTCATGAACACTATAACAACTCATTTATTATTATGATAAAAGTTTGCAGAGATTTTATGAAAAATGCATACTAAGCAGTGCAAGTTAGTCATTTTGTTAGGATTGTGTCCTTTATATGATGCTTTTTGTTTTTTTACTATGAAAACACCTAATAACCAGATAGGGAGGTAGATGTCTGTTACCAGCTGCCTGAAAGGAATGTTTTTGAGGAATGTCACCTCGTGGTGACTTCCCTTAACTCCAAAACCTTAAAACATAATTTCAAATATAGATACATAACTCCTTAAATATTATCCATACACGTTTCACAATGATTTTTAAGACCAGTGGGCTACTGGCTCATGGTGGAGATCTCACATGCCGTCCTTCAGTGAACTGTTATGCATCCAATCCTGGGAAGCTCTGTAAAACCCTATGCACCTCCTGTGCTCTTTGCCAGTTGGCATCAAGGAGTCCCTAGGTCACACCTCTCCCATTACACTGATGTGGTAGGGTTGGCCACTGGCTAATCTGTAAGCAACAGCTCAGAAGCCTCTTGCCTGGGCAGTGCATCTGACACCACGGTTTCCTGGCCCTTAATATGTATAATTTCTACATCATATTCTTGAAGCACTTTTCTTCAATGCAGCCGTCTGGAGTTTGATACCTTCTTTTCTGTGAAGTCATACCAATAGAAAGTGGCAGGTTAGGACCCTGGACTTTCTATTGAGCAGGTAAGGCTTTAGCTACAACACTTCACCTAGTAGCCTGCTGGCTATAGCTTACCTGAGACCCACGAAGGCTAGCCCATGTGAGGATTGGCCCCTGAGATCCTATTGGCAGAAACCCAGAGCGGCTGATTGGCCCACTAGCCCTACTTAAGTCAGCAGCAGGAACAGGCAGCTGTCTGAACTGCACTTCATCCTGCTCTGGACTGTGTGCCTTGTACTTCCTGCACCTGCTACTCACCCCTGCTTCCCCAGCTTGATTTCCTGGCATTCCAACTCAGTTTGATTGCTGACATCTGACTTGTGGTTCCAGAACTCCAGTTTGTTTTCTGCCTAGTATCCTAGTAGACCCCCTAGTATCCTGACGTGGCTTGACTCTGGTTCCAGACTCATGGTTCTGATCTCCAATTTATCTCCTGCTTCTGACCTCCCAGTATCCCTACCCAAATGACTCTTGACTGCAGACTCTGGCCACCCATGAAACAGCCCTGACAAACACTGTAAACTCAGAACATCCTGAAGTGGTTATAAAGATAGATTTTCTTCTGTGCTTCACTGTCTAAGGGAATTTGCCAATACCCTTTTGTTAAATCCAGGAACTTTTCCCTGCCTCGAGTATCGATTCTAAGCTTAGGGTATGCATCAGGAACCATGACAACATTAAGCTTTCTGTAATCAGTATAAAACCTTATGATCCCATCCTTTTGGGGGACCATAACAACTGGAGAAGCCCAAGGATTGTTTGACTCTGTAATTATTCTTATGTCCAGGATGCTCGCTATTGCCTCAAAAACTTGCTCCTGCATTTGCCAGTTGTCCAATATGTTCTGCTAGGGCCAGGCTGGGGTCCAACAGTGTTTAATTTAATAGACCATTTTGAGAGTCAGGCCTGGCCTGCTGGAAAATACTTGCTGGTGACTTTGCAGCAGTCTCTTTAGTCAGGGTTAGCCCTTCATATACATTAATGCTTTCCAAAAGGCATTTATTCATTCATTAACTCAATAAGAGGGACCGTTTTATAGTCGTCCTCTGCACAGCATATCAGGTTTATTATAATGGCTTCATGATTGTGATATACTTTTAACTGTTTTTATGCAGTTTGAGGTGCAACCCTGCTGCAGGGCTTTTGTACATTGTAGGTTACATCATTAACCCTTTCTACCACCTCAAAATCCCTCCCCCATGAGTTCTGCATTTTGTACTTTTTTTTTTTTTTTTAAAACAGGGAGTAACACTAGTACTAAATCCCCCACATCAAATGATCAATCACAGATTTTGTGATTATAGCACTCTCTTTGAGCTGCCTACCTTTTAGTGAGGTTTTGTTGCATTCCCCCCCCCCCCCCGCCCCATCACGGATTTTAAATCCTCCCTGAACCTCTGCACATAATCAACAACTGGTTCCCTCTCTGCTTCAGTTCCACTCTCCCAGGAGTCTCTAATGAAATTCATGGGACCTCTGACCTTTCTCCCATACAGAAAGTCAGATGGGGCAAACACTGTGGATACGTGGGACACCTCCCAGTAAACAAACAGCAGATAAGGTGTGATAAATGAAAGGGGGGGGGACTCCCTTTTATGGACATCCAGCCAGCAGCTATAAAAATCCCTCTTGGTAGCTGTTCTCTAATTGCTCTACCTGTAAAGGGTTAAAAAGTCTTACTGCTATGCACAGGTGAAAGGAAGGAGTCGGCACCTGGCCAAAAGACCCAATGGGAAGGCTAGAACTTTTTAAAATGGAAAAAAGACTCCTTTTTTGTTTGTCTGTTGTTGTTCTCTCGGGGAGAGGCAAACAGGGCAGTAGCTATGCCGTAAGAAGCTTGGGCCAGGTATGAAAAAACCATCGTCACAGAAACTACTCATTTAAAACCCCAGATATGTAAGTAGATCAGGAAATGTCTAGGAAGATGTTATTAGGTTTCCCCTTTTATTTCATTATGGCTTGTGGATTCCTCTGTGCTAATCCCAGGTGCTTTTGTTTTGCTTGTAACCGCTAACCTGGACCTCAAGAAAGCTATTCTTGGTGCTTAATCCTTGTAGTTGCTCGTTTAAAATCTAGCAATAGCCTGAGTTCCCAGATATATTTTCTTTTTTTTTAAATTAATAAAATTTACCTTTTTTACAAACAGAATTGGATTTTTGTGTTTTAAGAGGTTTGTGCACATGTTTAATTAGCAGGTGGCAACAGCTCATTTCCCTTCCCCCCCCCCCCCCAGCTCTTCCCCAGAGGGCAGGTGAAAAGGCTTGAGGGTACCCCATAGGAAGGAATTCCCAAGTGCGCCTTCCTGTGCTCTCAAAACGGTTCTGCACTTGGGTGGTGGCAGCATCTACCAATCCATGGTCAGAGAAAAGCTGTAACCTTGGGAGTTTAATACAAGCCTGGAATGGCCAGTATTAATTTTTAGAATCCTCACTGGCCCCCACTCTTAGCATGAATTTTAGGGTCCCATTGCACCTTTCAACTAAATAATTTGTTTCTGGGTGATAGGGGACATATTTTAACTGTTTCATCCCACACATCCTCCATAAATCACCAAATAGCTAGTACATTAAATCTGACCCACAATCGGATAAGATCTTGTATTGGAAAGCCCATCCTGAAGAATATGGAATTCTCGGCACCAGACAGCAAAATCTACCGTTATTAATGTAAATCTTTTTCCTATCTGAGTTGGCCTGGGTAAAGGCCCTATGATATCCATGACAACCCTGAAAAATGCTTCTTTGATTACCAGTAAAGGATACAACAAGCTTCTTCCACTTGTGGAGACCAACTGGCTTTTTCCACTTTTGACATGTCATACTTTTTGCAATATTCCTTTACTTCATTTTGAATATTTGGCCAATAAGCAGCTTTTCTTGAGCCTTTCATGTGTTCTCTCCATTCCCAAGTGACCAGTGAAAGAGCAGTTGTGGGCTAGTAACATTAACTCCACACAATACTTTGTGGGCACGGCCAACTGTTTGTAGGTCTCCCTAGGACTTCTGTTTTTCCCCAATCGGGGATTCCCTAGAAATCTTCCCTCTTCTATGAAGAGTCGCTCCCTGATCTCTTGATCTGGAGCATTACTGACAATGGCCTCCCTTATGCTTCCCAGGGAAGTGTCTGCACTTTGTTCCGCAGTAAACTCCATCTCTCTTCTGCTGACACCGAGAGCCATCTTGAGAAAGGGGGTGGGAGGGTGACTCCTCGCTACTTTCTACTGATAAGGGAGAAAAAAAAAGTCTCCCTCCTCATAGTTTACATCTAGCAATAGGAAGGTATTCCTTCTTGCTACATTGTGTAATGTATTATATATGATGTTGTATAACTTTATGCAAATGAGAAGTCCCAATGATTTCCCAGTGTGACTATGGATGTGCATAAAATTATGCATCTCTTTGAAAGATTGGGGCCTTAGATTGTAAACTGTCTGTGAGAGTGGCTCCATCTTTTCTGGACTGTAAAGCACTATGCATATCAATGGTGCTATAAAAATAAATAATAAAGGTTAACTAATATATTTATTATTCCAATTTATACAATGCCTACAATAATTTTCTAGATACACATGAAAAAAATGGAAAATACAAAATATAGATTAACCTGTCAGCCATAGTACAAAAAGAACATATATAAATAGCACTACTGTACTGCAAACACATTAAAAAAAATTTCAGTGAAATTTAAGTGTCTACTCTGAACTGGAATGACAACCAATAGAGCTGAGAGGACAGTTCAATCTTCATGCTCATTCAGTCCTGGGCATCTCTAATAAGTCTGTCAACAAGGGTGCAAATTAGGGTCAATTGTGCTGGAGTTTTTTCTGATATGATCATTCTATGTGTACTCAACACTAATAGGCATATTGGCATAGACAATAATAGGAATTCTGAAAGCAAAACCAATGGAGGTCCCTAAGAATAGTAGCTACAGAACATGCATAAAAGCCACTTCTCAGATTTGAATAACTGTTTCAAATATTTGAAAAATAACTAACTATTCCATATAAGATTCTCCAGACTTACAACAACAACAACTTAAAACAAAAATGAAACAATTTTTCACTGAAAATGAGGGCAGAAAAGCATCCAAAACCAGTTCAAATATTATTTTAAATTCTCTTTGCTGATAAAATAGAACTGGACCAACTGAAAGGAAATGTTGTTGAAATTTTGTTTTTTACTGAATCAAGAACTTTTGCCCGCTGCAAATACTAACAATTTTAAACCTGATAAAAATACGGCTCAAAATGAAAAATATTGCTCTGCTGTTTATAATTCAAGAGCAGCATGTCACTATAAAATTTAATTGCTTATTAAAAAATTAATCAAATACAGCCTGACCAGTACTGGGTTTTATACAGGCCTTCCGGAAGCTTACAGGTGAAACTTTGAAATTTACTACAAAACTGAATTGCGTAAATTAATCGCATGATCAACTCACATGAAAAAAAAATTATGCTAACTGGTAATAGATGTAGCCACAAAGCCCACTTGAATCAATCCCTGCATATTTACCCTAAATACCCTCCTTCTGGGCAGCTGGAAAGGCAGTGCCCCCTTCCTTCAACCAATTGCGCCATGCAGCAATCTTGTTTATACTGCGCAGATCAGAAACCGTGCTGCTCATGAATCCTCTGTGCAGCTCCAACAGGGATGTGGTGTGGCCCTTTAAGAACCTGCTGCACTCTATTTCCCTCCCCCACCCCTCCGCCCTCAAACAGGGCAGTGTGGCTCCACCCTCCATGGTGGGGGAAGTGGGACCACTGATGGTTTTGGGGACATGCTCAGCCTGGCAGAGAAGAAGATGCCCTTTAGTTCAGGAGCTTGGGGAGGGACCTGGCTGGGCTCTGTGCTGATGGCTAGGTCAGCAGATGCACTGGAGCTGTGGCCAGATGGGACCAAAGCACTGACCTACCCCCACTCTCAGCCTGGCAGTTGGTTTCCAGGAATTTGGCAATTGCTGCTACTCAGAGGCAGTGGGGAAGGGAGCTTCCTGGGAGCACTCAGCAGAAGGGGTAGGCAATCTGAAACTCCCAGCCAGCGGAAGGTGCAGTCTAATATACCACCACCACTACCTCGCTCCCCACCCATATGCCTGTCTGGGCTCTGAAGGCTTCAAATTGCAGGGACATGATCTAGTGTGTGATACTGGAGACGGCTGGATTTAGGGGCAGGCAACCACCTGGGGTGCCAGGGTTCGGGGGCGCTGGGTTCAGGGTGCTGTAAGGTATTCAAAAGTTTAACAAATGGAGTTGGGGGGCACCAAAGATGCTCCTCGCCTGGGGTGCCATTTGGTCTATGGCCGGCCCTGACTGCAGAGAATCCACCCTGCAGCAGCCCCCCAAACACACTCCTCACCCCCCAGAAGACAGTGCCATTGAAGAGGCAACAACCACTTTTCTTTCAGCCAGCTGGACAAGAAAAGATGCAGAGTTGTAGTGAGGACATTCTATTAAGTAGAATATTTACCTCTTTTGTATTTTGCTTTTGGAACTCAAGAATTCTCTTAAATTAGTCCAAGGATTTTAACTATTATGGCACCATTTTAACTCTCAGTAAACATCTTTCTAGTCACTAGGTTTTATTTACCAAATTCAGATTAAAATTTCAGAAAAAATGGTTGCCATTTTTGTTAACATTATTCATTGACCATTTATATGAAAAATTTCTTGATATTTCAAATAATCAAACCTTCATTCAGAAGCCTTGCAAACTAATCTGCACTGAATTTAACAATAGTATCTCAACCTGTGAAAAAAAGGATTTCCCAGAAGTACCAATAATTACCTGTAAGCTTCCTTTCTATAGTCTGTCACAAATTAGGAGTCCAAAGTAATCTGAAAAAGTTGTACAATTATTGATTTACAAGATAACTAGTTATCCTGTTTTGTTCAATTAACTTTCAAGCATCAGCTGATATGCAGACACGGAGACTTGTATATTAGATGCACAAACTAAATTAGTACTACTGGCATACTATTCCTCTGATTCTTCCAGGCCTTTGAATCTGAATCTCTCTCAGCAAGTGATTGCTGACAGCATTTTTCAAAGCATCTCTGAGATGGTCTCTGGCATTCTGCACACCTCTCTTCTTGTCCTTCAAAATTCTTTGTCATGCCTAGATTTCATCTCTCAGGCCAAAGCTCCCCCATCAGTTAAACCTAGCCATGCACACAAGTCTTGTTGTGTACTCACCCCTGGAATCCACTTCCAGAATACTTCACATTACCCTGATGCTTCCCTTTCCTTTAACTCTTTTTATAGTAGCAGCCTTCTGGAAATTACTTGGAACATTTCCCAGGGAAAACATCGTTAAATATGAGTGCTCAGAGTTTCCCTCCCACACTATCTTCAAAATTGTTGTTCCTTCTTATAGAGTTTGTCTTTCTGGACCTCAAATAACCTCTCTACTGCACAATGTTTTGAGTTTGCAGCTACGCCAAAACCTTTATTTGATGTATTTACATATTCTACAACTACTCCTCCACTAAATTGCTTTCCATCTTGAAACTGCAGCCTGTGGCTCTTATCCGATGTTTTGCACGTAAAAGGTGCAGAAATGGAGAACAGATCCATAGCTCCTGAGTTGCTTCTACATTGTCCCATTCACACTATCCCACATGTGGACAAACCCAAAGGAATAAGAATGCTATCTCAGCCTGCATGCATTGCCCTGAGACTCTGCAGTGTGGCTCTTGTCCATGGTAAATCTTCCTTCGACAATACCCTGCCTATATAGTCCCTCAATCCTCTCCATAATTAATTGTAACTTACACTGCTTTGGAACAAGAACATGTGTCACAAATCAGCTGATAAGTCCTCCACATTCTCTGGAGCCACACTTCCTCCCCTGATTTAATGAAGCAGAAATGCTGTATTATTGAAGCATAAAGGTGGCAGAGCCCATCCCATGCCCTGTTTGTGCATGTTGGATGCCCTCTGTAACTGTGTAGCAGAGGATAACATATGTCCCTGTGAACACCCATATCTGATGACAACAGCAAATGGTGGTGGCTGTCTTCAATGATATTCAAATCCTGTTGAAAAAGTGGGCAGGGATGAAGGGTCCCTTGGTGTATTTGGGACTGATTTGCACTACATGAACCTGAAGCCATTGAGTATGCAGTTTGAATAAGAAATCAATCTCTGTGGGAAATAATTGTAATATGGTTTGCTCTGAAATGCTAGTTGTTTTATGCTGTGTTCACAAATACTTCTTCAGGAAGGAGCCCTCAGTGCAGTCCAAACTATTACAAATTGCAGGCCTTAAAAAATGTTTCTAGATGCCGATAAGGATTACATACATAGATTCCTCTCAATCTTTGCTTACACATTCCCCTATAAACAATAAGAATAACCCCAAGTCAAACAAAAACAAGGGATGTGATATAAGTAAGTCTAAGTCCAGACTATACTATGTGAAGAAGACATGTACAACTACTGCCTTTATTTTTTAAGCTTTTAGAGCAAATCCATAGCAAAAAACACAACATGAAACCAAGTTGTTTGCTAGGACTCATAACTGTAGGGGTAAAATATTTTTTATAACGCAAAATGTAAACATCCATAATTCTCCTTTTTTAACATTCTAAAGTGAGGTTCTCCTCTGAAATGTGACTGTCAAGGTTCCTCCCCCACTCTGAACTCTAGGGTACAGATGTGGGGGCCTGCATGAAAACCTCCTAAGCTTACTTTTACCAGCTTAGGTTAAAACTTCCCCAAGGTACAAATTAATTTTATCCTTTGTCCTTGGAATATCCACTGCCACCACCAAACTCTAACTGGGTTTACTGGGAAACGTAGTTTGGACACTTCTTTCCCCCCAAAATCCTCCCAACCCTTGCACCCCACTTCCTGGGAAAGGTTTGGTAAAAATCCTCACCAATTTGCACAGGTGACGACAGACCCAAACCCTTGGATCTGAGAACAATGAAAAAGCATTCAGTTTTCTTACAAGAAGACTTTTAATAGAAGTAGAAGTAAATAGAAATAAAGGAATCACCTCTGTAAAATCAGGATGGTAGATACCTTACAGGGTAATTAGTTTCAAAACATAGAGAATCCCTCTAGGCAAAACCTTAAGTTACAAAAAAGACACACAGACAGAAATAGTCATTCTATTCAGCACAATTCTTTTCTCAGCCATTTAAAGAAATCATAATCTAACACATACCTAGCTAGATTACTTACTAAAAGTTCTAAGACTCCATTCCTGGTCTATCCCCGGCAAAAGCAGCGTACTGACAGACACAGACCCTTTGTTTCTCTCCCTCCTCCCAGCTTTTGAAAGTATCTCGTCTCTTCATTGGTCATTTTGGTCAGGTGCCAGCGAGGTTACCTTTAGCTTCTTAACCCTTTACAGGTGAGAGGATTTTTCCTCTGGCCAGGAGGGATTTTAAAGGGGTTTACCCTTCCCTTTATATTTATGACAGTGACTAAGGCTGTGTTTACATTGCACCGCAGTTTGGATTACGGGGACGTGAACTACCCTGTGTGGCCACTGCTGGCGCAAACTGAAATGTACCTAGTTTGTGTTAGTATAGTACTCTTCAGGATTACATTAACATGAACTAGATACCTCATAGTTTGCGTAAGCAGCATCCATACAAAGCAGTTACAGCGCAGCATTTCAGTGACCGCTGCAATTCACATCCCCATAGTCCAAACTGTGGGGTCATGTAGACAAGCCTAAAATGTAAATAGCACCTCTTTAGCAGAAGATCTGATATTTCCATGTATTTATAAATAACCCTCCCGGATTTACTGACAAACAAGTTTTTATTAGATTTAGCTCTGCAGAGCCAATACAGCTATTATTGAGTAAGCTGGTTCTATTCCATCTCATATATCACCCACAAAACTGTTTACAAAGTGAAGTCTGTTACACCTGTGTTAACCCATCAAAGGCAATGGGGAAACCTAGGGCCTAAAGAAAATGCTATACTTATAAAATGAGCATATCTGATCTAGAAATCATTTAGACAATACTATTTTAACATTTATTGCTATTCTGGGGGTAGAATAGCACTTTAAATAAACCAAGTGTTTTTAAAAAGTGTGTTTTAACTGACTGGGATTAGGATTAATTTTATTTCATGTCAGCTATCAAGACAAGCATATTTACATTGCATCATTTAAGTATGCAGTTCATTTAAAAATCTTGAACAATAGCATTGGCATACTAGTTATCTGTCTATATAGCATAATAAATGTATCCATTATTTTAAATTTACAATCTGATTTTTTTTTAAATGTGAGACTGAATCATTTCGTATTAAAATAGGGACCTTATGCATCAGAATGTGGCTTGCATTTAAATGGGAAAACAGACATTTCAAACTTTTTATTTATCTGAGAGCTGAATGTCAAAGACAATTAGCTGGTAATCAGGAGGCCAATGTACAAGGTTGTTCCTTGCACACACACACACACACACACACACACACACCCCCCATAAATAAATGGGGACATATCCCTTTTTTGATCATAAAATGGTTTTCGTGGAGATTTCAGAAGGATTAATGCCTAGCCCATTAAGGCCAGCTTCACATTCATTTACCAAGAAAAGCAGAGATGCTATAGCGAAGTCAAACTTGGTATCTATATAATACTGGTATCAGCATTTGTTGTTTGCAACATACACTTTAAAGTCTCAAGTGAAAAACAAAAGTATTCTATTTAGCATTTGAAGAAACGTAATGAAGTGTTAAACAATGTGTTTTAAACATGTATTGTTCAGGGTAAAAATTAATTTTACTCTATTAAGCTATTCTACTTAATTTTTCCTTCCAAAATATTCTGTTCCTCTTGCTCCACTACAAGTTTCTCTTTTCAACTGTCAATACACTGAATGTTCTATTTTTTAAGAGTAATATTAAACAAAGCTCAGTACATAGTTTACATTGAATAAGGAGAGTTCTGCAAATTATTCTTTTTATATGGAAGCTTACATCCTTGAGGGGGCCATTTAGGGATCTGGGGCAAAAATTGGGGATTGGTCCTGCTTTGAGCAGGGGGTTGGACTAGATGACCTCTTGAGGTCCCTTCCAACCCTGATATTCTAAAAAAAACAAAAAACTGCCCAACAAACATGACATTTTACAAGCAAGAACAGTTAACAGTTTTACAGTATTTCATTCAGAATAAAAATGGAAAAGTACAGTATGATTAATTTTGTAGAATGAACTCCAGATACAAACTATACATTACAGTAACTGAATAATTATCATCAGTATGCAACTTCAGAACATTGTCAGGTCAGATATGTAATTACCTTTTTGATGAAATATCACTGTCATCCCCACAATCAAAGTCAGCCACAGTGAAAGCTCAATGGTTAAGAGCATACTAAGAGAATTATCCTTGCTAATCCACAAGGATTAAATTGATTAGATTTTTCAAATTTCCCTCTCCCACTCTTTTTCAATACTTGTTAAATGCTCCATTCTGGCATGAGCCACCCTTTTTTTAGGAGGATGAGAAGAAAAGCTGTAGGACATATCTAGCTATTTTTAGAAGTTCAGGATCATAATAATGGGAACCTTAAGTTTCAAAGGGAGATAAAAATTTCAGAAGGAAGTTTCTAAAACTGCAAAAGTGAGAAATATATTTGTAAGTAAAACAAGGATTTTAAAAACCGCTTTACAGTATGCTTTACACAGTTCATCATAGGTTGCAATAAAAAATACCATCAAGATATAAGAAGCCGAGCAACGTATACCTTCTACTGCATCTTTATTTTAGAGGTACAGCTTAGCAGTTAATTCTTCTAGCGAGTATGTTTTCAGTAAAACAAGTTACCATTGCATAAATACTTATGTTGTTTTAATTTTTCCATTTCATTTTCTAAATGTTGTTCTGAAAACTAGTATTTCCAAAAAATAATCACCTATTTTCAGGTGGAAACGATATTCTTTTTTTTCTTTTTACTAGTACCATGAATAACTTGTACACTATTCAGCCAAAAGCTGCCTTTGTAGCAGGACCACAGCAGCCCTACAGGCCTTTAAGGTAACAAAGTTGAGGAGAGAACTCCCATTTCCAAGGGGGAAGTATCACTTTGCTAGTAGCCGCAGAATGTTAAATCTAGCATTCAATGCCCACCCTTTCCGATATATGGCAATTGGGCTAACAGGATTGAGATTAGGGGACTCTATCAGCAAGCACACCAGCCTCTGAATGGTGAATACCTCTCAACACCTGCTTGAATATCAATCAGCTAAGGGAGAACGTTAGAGAGCTCACAGCTTGGTCCTAAGTCTTGATGGCTGACAGTTCTATTGGTTAGTCAGGAAGACAATGAAAAGGCCACAAATACCAAGAATTGCCATCCCTGTTCAGTAACAGCATAAAATTCAGGGAAATGGGAAAGGCCTTCAAACACAAAATGATCCAGAGAAGAACTCCTCAACCTACCCCCTCAAGGAAAGGGTGGGGGGGAAGAAATGAGGGCAGGAAGTCCCCCAGAAGAACTTGGCAAACTTTAAGAATCCCAGCCTACTAGCTACAGTCAAAAGTCTACAGGGAATTTTTAAAATCTGAAACAGAACACCTTGATTTTTTGACATTGTAATTAAAGTTCTGTAAAACCTTTATTTTTGTGCCTATATTTCCTGACAACTTTTAAGATAGGAACATGACAGATCAATTAAAAATTCTGAAAGACTATGAGGCAAGAAGTTATTCCGATGGTTATAGATGCACAGCATGAAAAAGCAGGCGATTAGGTGGAAAAGAAATATTAGGTCACATTTCCATACAAATATGAGGTAGCAAGATACCTGTGAAAAATCAAAAAAATATTCTAGACACAACTTCTGGACAAAACTAAAATGAAGGTAGTTCTGTGGACAACACTGAATTTTTCTGGTCTCATTCTTATAAAGCAAGTAGTAAACAATACCACTGATAAAACTGAAAAAAAAATTAAACAAGGATTATCAATAAAAATGAATACACAGGAATAGATGGAGAGATGTGGTCTAGTAGTCTGAGCAGAGTACTAATCTTTGATATCCAATCTTGATTCTGAAATCTTTCCAGCTTTGCACAAATTACTTAACCAATCAGGTTTCCCTTTTTCCTATCTATAAAACAGGGCTTATAAAATTTATTCAAGAATGTAAAAGCCTTCAGAGTCTTTCCTGGTACAAAGGATAGTATAATTTCCATGGCCAATTTATGCATAAAATTAGGGAATATATTGGCATCATAAGGAGCAGAAAAAACTGACTAAAATAGTTTAATTACCTATAGCAGTGGAAGCCCTGAGCTGCTTCAGAAGTAGGTGGTGCTGGAATTGGATATTTAGGTGGGGGTTGTGGAATTAGAGCATGGTCCTTCAATTGGAGGAACAGAATACCAGACAAGGCAAGGCCATCCAGGAAAGGAAGATGTTAGTATGACCACATCTGTCAATACAGATAATTTTTAAAAGGATTAGTTGCACTGAGCCTCAAGTCCCATAAATTCTGGGAGAAAGGAATAAAATGCATATTTATGAATAACGTCTCAATTACAGGAGTGATTCAGTATTTTCTTCAGCATATTCCCTTAGCCCTAGGGATTTTATTTATTTTTTCCTGCATCATCCTTCAAAATTAAAACTATCAGTTGCCTCTGTTCATACTAAGGAGAGGGCATTGAGATTGATGGTGTCAAAAGTGGTACTGTATTTTTAAGGAACCTCTCAGACTGGGATCAAAGAGCAAACTGAGAATACGGTCCTTAATTACGGAACAGCTATTTACAACCCTAACACACAAGGCATAACACATACTAGTAAGTATGAACACAATAAGAAATTTTCTCACAAAAGCCTGATGCTGGATTTCTTCAACACCCCATCTGTCAGGTTCTCAAAGTTTCAGCTTAGAATTTACAAACAGAAAAAACAATTGTGAAAAAATTATTTTCTTTCTAAATAAGTTGACACAAGCACAGAGAAATAAATTCTAACTAAATTAAGAACTTCTTACAGAAACAAGCAGTCAGACCAGTTGTTGCCAGTACATTCTCTCCTTTATAAGATTTCATTCCAAGTACCCTTCATGAAATACATGCAATGACAAACATGGCCCCAGATAGGTGCACAATTCTGGGTTCTTGAAACTCAGTGAAGAAATTCTTACATTGGGATCTGTGTTTAAATAAATTGGGATGATATTCAATAAGTAACAATCCCTGTTTGTTCAGACAAAAGTACTCAGATGGAAGAAAGAAGACTTTCAATGTTACTATAGCAACAGTTACTGGCAAATCAAAAGCGCTATATGTACAGGATTCTGGAAGGGACTTTGTCCTGTTCTCTCAACAAATGAATGATAAGAGGTCAGTCCACTTAGGGAATGGTTATGGACATGCTTGCTGTACAGCCAATATCCTCACAAGCTGGAAAGCAACAGCAATCCATTATGAAGAATTTGGCTTAAAGCTCACCATATACTCACCGCCCTCAGGTTTATGATCAAATATGGAGTTGCTGCATCAAAGGTTTGTGAGAACCAGACCCAAGGAATGGGAAAGAATGATGGCAACCTCCCAAATTTATACAAATAAGAATACAATATATATTGCTGACCATTAAATCTCAAGACAGGTGAGGTAATATCTTTTATTGGACTAACTTCTGTTGGTGAGAGAGACAAGCTTTTGAGCTCTTCTTCAGGTATGGGAAACCTCCTCCAAGCATCACAGGTAAATACAAGATGAAACACATTGTTTAGCATAAGCAGTTAACACATATTTCAAGGGACCATTCGAGGTGAAGTGACGGCTAACATCCCTTCAGTCATAGGGAGCAAAGGGGGGGGGGCGATTTTGGGGAGCGAGGGAGTTGTTAGTAGGGTTGCCAAACCTCCAGGATTGTCCTGGAGTCTCCGGGAATTAATCCAGTGGTTCTCAAACTTTTCATATTGGTGACCCCTTTCACACAACAAGCCTCTGAGTGCCATCCCACTTAGAAATTAAAAACACATTTTCATATTTAACACTATGCTAAATGCTAAATTTAAACCTTATTGCTTAAAATGAATTTACCTTTTCTCACTGCTTTTAAATTAAGACTAAAACACATTTTTATCAAATTATTGTTGTAAGTAGAAAAGTTAAGTAGAATTTTATTTTAATACCTGACATCAATTAATCACCAGAAGCAGCCAAAAATCAGTGAGATGGATGATGCTATTTATTTGACGTGAAGTTTTAGTCTTGGCATTGTTTTAGGAAGGGCGCATCTGATGTCGTCCTTCACATCAAGCCGGTTTTGAGAGTTCATCTTGATCGTGAGAAGGCTGAAGAATCCACTCTTGCATTCATAGGTAATGGAAAATGGCAGAAGAACTCTCAAGGCCATTTCAGATACCAGTGGGTATTCACTTGCAACTGAGCACCAGAACTGGTTTGGAGGCAGCTGTGTGAATTTTGCTTTCACTTCATCATCATTGATCACATCAACAGGTCTATTAATGCTGAATGTTTTTCCTGAAGCGACAG
Organism: Natator depressus; assembly: GCF_965152275.1. NCBI lineage: Eukaryota > Metazoa > Chordata > Testudines > Cheloniidae > Natator > Natator depressus. The sequence goes on from NC_134238.1 coordinate 58,949,854, forward strand.
ATTGAGGTCATTAAGGCTATCAAAGATATCAACTAGGTATGTCAAGCAGAGAAGCCATTTCTTGTCAGTGAACATTTATTCAACTCGTTTCTCTTTTTGCAGGAAAAATTCCACCATCTCTTCACGTTCACAGAATAAGAACTCATCCTAAATGTCCCCGGCATTAACAAATCGTATGGACACTATCAGTTGTGCACAGTTAGTAACATCAGTAGTTTCCATCAACAAACAAAATGCAGAATGTGTAATTTCGTGCAAAACTTGTTTTTTGATATTTTCAGACATATTTTCACATATTCTGTGTTTCACAGTATTATTTGACACAGAAAGTATATTCAGCTTTTTGGCAATATCATTGCCAAGTATAAGCAACACAATATCTTTGCATGCTGGTAGAACAAGCTCCTCACCTATCATATGGTGACATTTTGTACAGGCAATTCATAGAGGCCTCCACAGCTGAGGACATTTACAGTCAAAAACTTCTATTTGCATCAAGCCTGGCTTTCTTTGTTGCTTCTTCTCTGCATTTGAAAAAATCCACTTTTTAATTTTTATGCTCAGGATGTATAATTTTGAGATGTCACTGCAGTTGGCGTGGTTTCATTGATTCAGCAGACAAAACTCCGCAGCAAATGATGCATTGCAAAGTTATGCAAAGTCTAGCAAATTTATGAATTTAAGCTCCCAGACTCATCTTTTGAACGTATTGTGCAGGTTTTGCATCTGTTCTGGCTGAGTCTGGCGCCGCTTTCCTGCCAGAACAGTTGCAAACCTGCAGATATATTATCCACTGCTACAAGGATGAACACTCCCCACAACACACCTTTCAAGATCCATGGATCCTACACATGCCTATCATAACATGTGGTGTACCTCATCCAATGCACTAAATCCCCAATAACAACTGTATGGGTGAAACCAGACAATAACTACACTCTCAAATGAACTCACACAGGAAAACGATAAAAGATAAAAAAACACCACATCACCTGTGGGTGAACATTTTTCACAAGGTGATTATACTATATCTAACCTATCAGTCCTCATCCTCAAAGGAAACCTCACAACCCTTTCAAAATCAGAGCCTGGGAACTTAATTTCATAAATTTGCTAGAAACTAAAGATCATGGATTGAATAGACACTGGATTTATGGCTTATTACAATAATCTATAACCCACTAACAGCCCCCCTCAGCAGCTTCCCCTCCCCCCACCCTCCTCCCTAACTGGAGGGGGTTAACTTCACTTTGAATGGTCCCTTGAAATATGTGTTAACCACTTATGCTAAAGTTTAAACAATCTGTTCCATCTTGTATTTAACTGTGACACACTGGGGAAGTTTCCCAGATCTGAAGAAGAACTCTGTGTAAGCTCAAAAGCTTCTCTCTTTCACCAACAGAAGTTGGTCCAATAAAAGACACTACCTCACACACTTTGTCTCTCTAATCTCGTGGGACAAATACAGCTACAACAACACTACAAGTTAAATCTCAAAGCATTAATGTTACATCCTACAATCAGTCATGGATTCAAAAGCATGATCTTGAGATAAAGAAGGATCCATACTAGCTAAAAAAAATCCTTGATTAGACAATCTAATAGGACAATATTCCTGATCCACTGAGTTTAGGAATTTCCTTAAGAATATCTCAAAAATATTTTGAAATTCACATTGAATCTTCCATACAAAATAACTCGGGTCAGGACAGTTCACTTTGTTTACTACAAAAAAAATGTAGAAGGCTAATCTCTTATAATTCAAAAAAATGAAGCAATAAAATACGTCTTCAGGCTGCTACAATAAATTAGATGCTGGAGACCAAAATAAAATGCTCTATTTTTTTCAATTTGCTAACAAAGAAACTTCATATTATTAGAATTACAGTAACCTTTACATTCTCTGTGAAAACTACTATTTAATTCATTCCTTTCTGAGCAAGATCAATTTGCTTTCAAATGAATGATTTACAAGACAAATATTTTTACAGCAACAGAGTTGTGAACCATTTTTTACAAACAGAAAACAGGTTCTGAGGATCCTACATCATGTACTGTCACCATCCTTGAAACTTCTTAAATGTTACCCAGAATTCCTCTATTAATTTAATTTACTTTAAGATTAATTTAGCTTTGAGATTTCAAATGTGATGGGAAGCATGTCAGAAAGAGGGGTCATGGCAAAGTAGTTATTGCAAAAATGGATCTATAACTATCCAACTCTAAACAACAGTACAATACAGAAGTGAAAGATAAAATTAGCATATTTTTCATTATGTGGTGCAAATGGTACTCAGCTATATATCAGTGAAGGAAAATGCAAATTTAGAATGCTTTGCACAATCAGGGCACATTTTAGCTGTTATTTATGAATTTCCTTACAGCTCAACTGGAGTTCCCCTAAACACGCAACATCACTGCAGACACCCCATTTATCAGTAGAAGCAGAATTCTGAAATATATGATGCTAGTCTCCAAAAAGACATAAATCCTTTAGTTAAGAACATGGAGTTGAAAAAAATGCTTAAAAGATCAGCCGTAAAGAATGAAGTCAAAGTGTGAAGAAAGGCTGGATACAAAACTAAAGGGAAACCAAAATTCAGTAACCGTTCATATACAAGTATTAAAAAAAATATAGCTTTATCTTTAGTCTCCAATACCTTTTGAATATTGCTATTTCACTTACAGTACACTATTATACTTATTTGGTCATTACAAATGTTCAGACCATTTCAGAGTATCCAATCTTATAAAAATTATAGATAGTCATCTGCAAACAAATTGCTCCACTTTCAGTTCTCTTTGAGAATCTGACCCATCTTACTGTCCCTTGGATAACCGGGGTTAGCGAGACTAAAAAAAAGTCATCCTTTGAGAATGGAAAGCAGTTTCCTAGTCTTATCCTAAGCAACTCAAAAAAGCCTAGATATTACATTTAAACACACTTATCCCTTTGTAAAATTAATATTACTCATGATACATGAACTTCTGTACCACAAGTTTCCCTGGAAAAAATTGAATAATTTTTTTCAACTTCTAGAAATTGAGCATCTTTTTTCTCCAAAGAAGTGTCTTAGAAAACTCTAGAAACTTCAAGTACTTCTTTAATCAAAATCAGTTTTAATAGTCCTTTTAAAATGCCATAAGATGCATTTAATGTTCTCTTTTCTATAAAAGAAAGAACATTGTGCATCAATACTGTTACATCTCAAAAATCCCAAACTTCTCCCTCTTAGCCCAAGACTTAAATTTAACTAAATTAAGGATGGCATTGAGGTTAAGGCACTGGACTAAGGCCTGGTCTGCAGTACGCGGTTATTTCAGAATTAGCTGAGTTAATTCGAAATAAAACCGATTCCGTTCACACGACCAAACCATTTTTTTCTATTTAAAGGGCTCTTTAATCTGATTTCTGTACTCCACCTCGGCAAGTGGAGTAGCACTAAAATCGAGATCACAGTTCCGGGTTACAGGTACTGTGGATGCAATTCGACGTTACTGGCCTCCGGGAGCTATCCCAGAATGCTCCCTTGTGACCGCTCTGGACAACACTCTCAACTCCGATGCACTAGCCAGGTAGGCAGTAAAAGCCCCAGGAACTTTTGAATTTCATTTCCTGTTGGGTCACCATCAGCACAGGTGACCATCAGCACAGTCCACCATCACAGACGGCCATGCAGAGTCCACCATCACAAGAGACCACGCAGTCCCGATTCACAGACGAGCTCCAGCATGGTCCAAACAGGTGGTCCTGGATCTCATCACATGTTGGGGAGACAAATCTGTTATGGCAGAACTACGTTCCAAAAAAAGAAATGCAAATACATACGCTAAAGTCTCCAGGGCCATGACGGAAAGAAGCTACTCCAGGGACACAGAGCAGTGTTATACAAAAATTAAGGAGCTCAGGCAAGCGTACCAAAAAGCCAGGGAGGCGAACGGGCACTCTGGGTCACAGCCCCATACATGCTGCTTCTACCATGAGCTGCATGCAGTTATGGGGGGTGACGCCACCACTACCCCACCACTGTCCATGGACACTTGCAAGGGGGGAGTTGCATGGAGTGAGGAGGATGAGTTATTGGAGGAGGAGGACGACGACAGTGCACAGATGGCAAGTGGGAAATCTGTTTTCCCCCCTAGCCAGGAACTAGTCTTAACGCTGGAGCCAATAGCCTCCCCCCACTCCCAAGGCGTGCTCCCGGGCCATGACCCTGGAGAAGGCACTTCTGGCGAGTGAGAGCCTGATCGGAGCCATGCGGTGTGGGGTGGGGGAAAACCCAGCTGTGCTGGGCTGTTCATGTTTAGTTTAAAGGGCTCATCCCTGCTCAGAGCCTCATTGGAGCCACGTAGTGGGGGTGGGGGGGGAGGGAGTTGTATGAAGCAATCATCCCAGAGAGCCTGCAGGCCCCTCCCGCCAGGCGTTGCTTGCTATGGGAAAGGGGGCCCTGTAGTTTGAAAGCATTGAAATGAATGCGGAAGAAGCAGAACCCCACGTGCCCATAGGGCTTACCATGGCTGCCTGCAAGCTGAATTCTGTTGCCCGGCCACGTGTGATGGCTTACTCACACCAAAGTGGCAGGCACTTCAGTATAAGAGTCAAAATGCGACCTTGTACAGAAAAAACATGTGCTGTGTACTATGAATTGCCTGTTTCACTGAGAAAGAGTGTCCCCTTTGTTCTCTAAAATGTATCTTTTAAAATACTACCCTCCCATTTTCTCCTCCCGCAGGTGCAAATGTTTCAACACGGCCCCTATCAACTCCGTTCCAGAGGCTGATCCAGATTAGAAGGCGGAAAAAACGAACTCGGGACGACATGTTCACTGAGCTCATGCAGTCCTCCCGCACTGATAGGGACCAGCTGAATGCGTGGAGGCAAACAATTGCGAAGTCCCGTAAAGCGTTAAATGAACACGAAGAGAGGAGGAACGCGCACAACGAGAGCAGGCAGGATGCTATGGTCAAGCTCATGGGGGAGCAAACGGACATGCTCCGTTGTATGGTGGATCTAATCAGGAAAGGCAGCAAGACCACAGACTGCCGCTGCAGCCCCTGTATAACCGCCCTCCCTCCTCCTCAAGTTCCATAGCCTCCTCACCCAGACGCCCAAGAACACGGGGGAGAGAGGCTATGGGGACCCACACACTCAACCCCAGAGGATTTCACAAGCAGCAGAAAGCTGGCATATCTGAAATTTTGATTTGGTTTCTGGACTTGTCCTTCCCTCCTCCTCCACCTCCACAACCCAATTTTCCCCCCCCACCCCCCGTCTACCTTCTACAGATTTGACATTTCTCTCAATGTGTCGTGCAACAAATAATAAAGAACGGCTTTTAAACAATTGTGACTATTTCTTTTCATGTATATAGGGGGTGGGTAACTTCAAGAGAAACAAACAACTGTCACACCGTATCCTGGCCAATCATGAAACTGGTTTTCAAAGTTTCTCATGTGCAGCACGCCCTGCTGTGCCCTTTTAATCGCCCTGGTGTCTGACTGTGCGAAACTGGCCGCCAGGCGAGTTGCCTCAACCTCCCATCCCACCATAAACATCTCCCCCTTACTCTCACAGATATTGTGGAGCACACAACAAGCAGCAATTACAAGTGGAATACTGGTTGTGCTCAGATCTAACCGAGTCAGTAAACTGCACCAGCGTGCTTTCAAATGTCCGAAAGCACATTCTACCATCATTCTGCACTTGCTTAGCCTATAGCTGAACTGATCCTTACTACTGTCCAGGGTGCCTGTGTACGGCTTCATGAGCCATGGCATTAAAGGGTAGGCTGGGTCCCCGAGGATAACTATAGGCATTTCAACATCCCCAACAGTAATTTTCTGGTCTGGGAAGTAAGTCCCTTCCTGTAGCTGTTCAAACAGACCAGAATTCCTGAAGATGCGAGCATCATGCACCTTTCCCGGCCATCCCACGTTGATGTCGGTGAAACGTCCCTTGTGATCTACCAGTGCTTGCAGCACCATGGAGAAGTACCCCTTGCAGTTTACGTACTGGCCGCCCAGGTGTTCCGGGGCCAAGATAGGGATATGCGTTCTGTCTATCGCCCCGCCACAGTTAGGGAACCCCAGCGCATTAAAGCCATCCACAATGGTCTGCACATTTCCCAAAGTCACTACCCTTGATAGTAGCTGGTCAATGACTGCATTGGCTACTTGCAGCACAGCAGCCCCCCAACAGTAGAATTGCCCACTCCAAACTGATTCCTGACTGACTGGTAGCTGTCAGGCATTGCAAGCTTCCACAGGGCTATGGCCAGTCGCTTCTCAACTGTGAGGGCTGCTCTCATTTTGGTGTCTTTGAGCTTCAGGACAGGGGACAGCAAGTCACAAAGTTCCATGAAAGTAGCCCTATGTATACGAAAGTTTCGCAGCCACCTGGAATCATCCCATACCTGCAACACTATGCGGTCCCACCAGTCTGTGCTTGTTTCCCAGGCCCAGAATCGGTGTTCCACGGCATGAACCTGGCCCAACGCCGGCATGATCGCCAAGTCGCCACATGCCGTGCTTCTAGGAATGTCTGTGTACACATCCTCATCAGTATAGTAATCGCACTGTCGTCGCTTCCTCGCCTGGTTTTGCAGGTACTGCACATACTGCTGGATAATGTGCGAGGTATTTACAATGGTCAAAACTGCAGTGGAGATCTGAGCGGGCTCCATACTTGCTGTGCTATGGCGCCTGCACCGGTAATCCTGGAGAAAGGGCGTGAAACGTAGGAGAGCAGAGTGGCAGTGGAAGAGGTGCTGTTCAGTTCACGATAGCTGAAAAAAGGCGGAAAATGGTGGTCTTCTGTAGCTTTCATGGAGACAGGAGCCCAGGACAGACAACATGGAGAAGCTTGGTAGCATGGCAAGAGCGGGAGAGCAGAGTTGCGGTGGAAGCTGTGCTGCTCGGTTCACGATGGCCGAGCAGAGTTGGCAGCGGAAGCGGTCGATGAGGAAGAGAAAGAGTAGATGCTTATAGAGATTACGTAAAAAAGACGAGAGGAAATGCGAGGTGGATTCATAGTACCAAGAGAGAAGCGGTGCACCGCACTGCACCATCTGCTGAAAGCACTATGGCGTCTGCACGCCAAAAAGGTGCAAAATGATTGTCTGCCGAAGCTTTCACAGAGGGAGGAGCGACTGACGACACAGACCCCGAAACACCCATGAGAATGTTTTTGCCCCATCATGCACTGGGAGCTTAACCCAGAATTCCAATGGACAGCGGGGACTGTGGGAACTGTGGGATAGCTACCCACAGTGTACCGCTCCGACATTCGATGCTAGACTCAGTACTGTGGACACACACTGCCAAATTCACGCACTTTAGTGGGGTCACACAAGACCGAATGTATAAAATCGCTTCCGAAAATTTTAACAGAATAATTTCGAAATAATTGTATACTGTAGACGTACCCCAAGACGCAGAAAATAAGGATTCAGTTCCGAGCACAGAGTTCCATATGACCTTCATTTTCTTACTTAATTTCTCTGCACCCCAACGTCCTCCTTTCCATCCTCTGTCTGCCTTGTCTGGGCAGGGACAGTCTTTTACTAAGCATATATGCCTCATGGTAGTCAGTGTGGATCTTCTCTCAGGGCCAGGCTCTCTAGTCAGATTACATCACCAATATCTCCCGTCTTGGAAAAAGGAGACAGTCCATCACGAGACATGTAGTCTAGCCAGCGAACCCAGCACATAGAGGAGGATAGGGATGAGGCAACCAAAATCCAAACCCATGAGGCACTGTGGCAGGATTTTCAAATCAAAATAATTTGGTTTTCGGGCATTCAGTTTTCATCAGAAGAATTTCAACCAGTCCTACTATTTATATAAATTTCAAATAATTGCTTTGTAAACCTTAACGTTCAGGGCTGACTGACTATCACTAAGACACTAGCTAAATGGGGCTTTTTAATGACCCTAAAAATCGGTCATACTAAAGGAATAACAATACAAATATATGTAGACTATTTAAGCACAAACTTTTGAAGCAAATACTGACCCTAAATAGTGATGTTAAACTAAACAAAAGCTGGAAAAGAAACAAAATGAAAAACTCTTTGATCAAACTTCTAGTACGTCACAAAGACTGGAATAGGAATGTTGACAGAAAATATGATATGAGAAGATGAAACCCTGAAAGGTCTTTAGATGACTTCAAACTCACCATGTTATTCAACAAAAAAGTTCTGTTTATGCAATATGAAGCTTAAGATTTTAAACACAAACTCAGAAGAGTCAAAGTTAAGGAACCCGATTCACTGCTGTTATTCTACTTTTACAATGGCATGAAGCTGAGGTAATGCAGTGGGGAAAGTTACTAAAGTTATCAAGACACTCTTGGTTAACACTTTCAAAAGCGTGTAAGTGACATGGGAGCATAAGCCTATTTGTGCAGCGAGTTAGGCACCCGGGAGCCCAATTCTCTTTGAAAACAGGACTAAATGCTCCTAAGTCACTAAGATGCTTTTGAATATGTAACTCCTTAAATGTACTCTCAGTGAACCAAGTTCAACTGTGGTACTCTACTGGCACAAATGTACAGAAACCTGGTAGCAGCAACTCCAACTGCAGCAAGGGTCACAATATCTCATCTCCCTCCCCCTCTCCCCCACACCAACACCACCGTGGGGAGGAACAGAACTCGCCATCATTGCCATAATAGTAGGTCGGCCGACACTGGAGAGGCTGGAACCAGCTCCTGTGGAGGATTGTCTGATTTTAAACTTGTCTTTTCACAGCAGAACCCCTGGGAGACAGATAACAGAGGAATCCCTTCTTGAGTGTAGATTTCCACATGGGATCAGGGAGAACAAATTTCACCCCTGTGCTCCACAAGCAAATCTCGCACAAAACGTACAACTTCACCAAAGAACTAAGAAGTAGGTTATACAAAAGCTGTGCACATGATATGAAAGGCGCAAACACTAAAGAAAAGGTATGGGTTATAGCAGCAATGGTGTATAAATAGATATAAAGAAATTAAAATAAGGAAAATTTAGATTGACCATTAAAAATGAAATATTAGAAAATATGCCCTGCATGAGACAACTAGGAATGATAGGGAGACACTGCAGGCTTAGATGCCAGTGTTTTGCAAGTGACATTCAACGATACATCTGTTTCTTCATTGATGCAACCACTACCATTACAAAGATGTCAGAATGCCTACAGAAGATCAGCTCTCAGATGAAGAGCAGCTGGCTCAAACTCAACCCAGTCAAAACAGAATGAATGTGGTTAGGAGAAGATAACATTTTGAAGAACTAGCTGTGACACTGTCCCCACTTTCCACTGAATGCATACAGCTCCCATTTGTCAATATGGTGCAAAGCGCCTCAATAAATCTGGGTGACTACATAGCTTCATTGTCTAAAAATATCGTCTTTCACTTCCAGCTCACTAGGTAACTTCACTAGTTCCTCAAGAACAAGGACAACTCCTATCGCACGCCCCTTTCTGGCTAGAGGGGAGGCTTTTCACAGGTTCTGGCAGGCCCTTGGTTGGTCCTTGATTGTCCTAATTAACCTAGAGTAACCTCTGTTCAGTTACCAAAGGAAAAGGGACCTGCTTATCCTGGGACTAGTATCCCTGCCTTCCACCACTCTCCTGTAGCCATCTGGCCTGACCCTGTCACACCATCTTTAGGAAATATTTCAAAACATTTCTATTTGGCAAACCTCTTCCACTTAACAAAAACAACATTCAACACTGATACGTCCCATCTACCTAAATATTATACAAATAAATATTTGCCAAATAAATACAACAAACAAGCAAAAATTCAAGAACAAAAATTAACAAATACAAGAAGACCCAAAGCTAATAATAAAAACTAATCAATCAAATAACCCTACCACAAGCAGAATTTTTACATCTCAGTGGGAGAAGAGCCAGAGTCTCAAAGTCCACTAGAAACTTTGCTAACACTAATTGATTTTACACTTAAGACACACAGGAACTACAGCGATGGGTGGCAGAATAAAATCAATTACAGCTGAGGTTGTAGCATTACGTATTGTTAAGGTTGACCAATACTTCTCATTATAAAAACCCTGTTTTCAGTTTCTTATAACTTTGCCAAACTTTAACTGTTCTGGCTTAAATTTTCCATACCTGGTGTCTGTCTCAAACTTAATTTTTTTGGAAAATTTCAGCCAAATCAGTTCATCCATTTCTGAAGACTGGGGGGAAATGCATGGTTTTGCTCATGTTAAACAAATCTGACAACCCTGTCTTTGCAAAGCTTTAGACCCCCATGCTTTGGAGCAGATTTTAATTTGGCAGGAGGTCGCCTTTATGTCTGGGATATGCCTTTTGCTATTCCTGTGAAAATCTGTCTAAATCTGGTTAAGTTATAAACCTCTGAAAAATTGCAGTTCATCCAAGTTCAGTAAAGACCTCATACATTTTAGCAGTTACATTTCCCATAGATCACATCTGCACTGGGCATGCTCCAGCTCAGGGCTGAGTAGGACATTCCCTGTAGTAGCGGCTCTTGGCTGAGCAGGCAGTGTCAGGTCCAGACCTGGGCACCTGAACTGAGAGCAAGGCAACTCTCTTTCCTGTACTCTCAACGCATCCCTTCTGGGCCTACGCAATGTGGACAAAAAAAAAGCTGCCTAATTCGACTGCAGAGAAGAAAGAGACTGACCTGCAAGGGAGCGGATTGGGACAAGCAGCCTGGGCGGTAGGGAAGGGAAAACTGGGGCTGATGGCTGACTTGGGGTGTGACATTGCACCCCATAAGGTTTTATGGAAATATGCTTATGAATGTATATATGACATAACTGGAATATGTTTTATACTACATATGCCACATAACATACCTCTGTAAAGGTTATGATCTACTGAATCTATTCATCCTATTTGTATGCATGTATCATTTTTGTATTTGAAGTTATGAATATTGGCTGTGCACTTGCTTGATTTTTAAGTAGCCTTAGTAAAGCATTTGGTCAGCGTCTTGAGAAAGGAATGTGCAAATTAAGTGCCCAATCAAGAAGCACTTAACGGACAATGGATCTTGGAAGGTTCCAATCCACGTAAGAAGTCTACATGAGGATGTTCAAGGTAGTATGTGAACCATGGCTGCTACCTGTAAGTTCTGAGTCATGCATGGACTTGTGACTCGCCCACGTGACTCCAAAACTCCATCTTGTAGCTGGAATTCTGCAAAGGGGGAGGGAGAGGTATCCACCCACAAGAGAAAGTCTATTTAAACCCCTGGGAGACCCCTCCATTTTGTCTTCAGCTCAAGAGATAGCCTCTCCACCCCAAAGGATACCTGAAAGAAACTGGAACAAAGGACGGTAACTACACGGGGTGTGAGTGATTGCTGGAACCAGACTAGAAGGATGACTAGGCTGTAAAAGGAAGCTTACTGGAACTCCTCTGAGGGTGAGGTTTTAGCTGTATTCAGTTTTCTTACTGTATTAGACATAGACTTGCATGTTCTATTTTATTTTGCTAGTAATTCACTTTGTTCTGTCTGTTACTACTTGGACCCACTTAAATCCTACTTTCTGTATTTAATAAAATCACTTTCTACTTATTAATTAACCCAGTGTATGTATTAATACCTGGGGGGAGGGGCAAAGGCAAACAGCTGTGCATCTCTCTCTATCAGTGTTATAGAGGGTGAACAATTTATGAGTTTATCCTATATAAGCTTCATACAGGGTCAAACGGATTTATTTGGGGTTTGGACCCCACTGGAAATTGAGCATCTGAGTGTTAAAGACAGGAACACTTCTTAAACTGCTTTCAATTAAGCCTACAGCTGTTAGGGGATGCGGTTCAGACCTGGGTCTGGGTTTGCAGCAGGCTAGCGGGTCTGGCTCAAACCAGGAAGGCACTGAAGTCCCAAGCTGGGAGGGCAGGGAAAGCAGGGGCAGAAGTAGTCTTGGCATATCAGTTGGCAGCCCCACAGGGGTTTCTGTGATCCAGCCCATCACAGGGAGAGATGGAAACTGGGACTGAGCAAGGAAACAAACTAGAAGCTGGGTGTAGAGATCTGGACCTGGCAGGAGACAGGGACCCTAAAAGGCATCCCCAAAGTAATTGTGATCTAACTCCCACGTTCCCCTGAACAGAATAAATGGTATTTTCTGTTTGTAGCAGTGGAGAAGAAGTCTTCCTCTGGGAATCCCCAAGTTTGACATATGCCAACAAGAATCTGGTAGTACAACTTCCATTCATATTCCTGAGAAAAACACCTGCTGAGAGCAGTGGTTGACATTTTGCCTGCCTGGGAGAGACAGTGTCAATATTCTTATGTGTTTTTTTGTGTGCACCAATTCCATAACCTTATTGCTTCGGCACAGAGAGAAGGGGATCTTGCTCCTCTCTGCCAAATGATATAAAACATGCAAGTCATGACTTTGATAGATGTGTCTGATGAGGCAGAAAATGGAGGCAGGCATTTCTGACTGCTCTGAGTGCCAACAGATTGATGTGGAGGGTGGATTCTTAGGGTGACCATCTGCCCTGCGACATAAGAGTCTCCCATCCTAACACTTCCCATCCTAACAGAGATGCACCCTTGGTTTATGGTTACCATTGCCATCGGTTGAAGGAACGGAACTCCCACCCCTACACTGCGATGATCCTTCAATCAATCTAGGGAGTGCTTCATTCGTCAAGGAACTGACACCTATTCGTCTAGGCTGTCTCTATTTATTGAGTAAACTGAGCTGAGTCATTCCTGGAAACAGCAAAAGCACAATCTTGCATGTTCTGTCACAAAGGTGCAAGCCGTCATGTGACACAGAAGCCGAATACAGTTTCTGACTGAAGTCTGAGGGATCCCTTGAATAGTTCTGACAAGGTCAGACAGTGTCATGAATCTATCCATAGGAAGGAAGGCCTTGGATGCCAAGGAAACCAAGGACACCTCTATAAGTAGTATGTTCTGTATGGGAGTTAGTACTTTCCTACATTCCAACTGAAGACCCAAATCTAAGAACAGAGAAAGTGCCCTGCGTGGCAGCCAACACCTCTTGGTATGACTGACCCTTGAACAACCAGTCATCAAGGTACAGGAATATTACGGTCACCTGACAACGCAGCCACTAACCACAGGTGTATTGCTATGTGAAAGTATTCATCTTGAAGGTCAAGGCCTGAAAACCAATTCGCTGAACTTAGAGCAGGAATTATAGTTGTCAGAGTCACCACCCTGAGCTTTTGAGAACCCACGCATTTGTTTAGGAGTCCTAAATCCAAGATTGATCTCCAATCTCCATTTTCCTTTGGCATGAGGAAGTACCTGGAGTAGAAGCCCCTTCCCTTGTGCTGATCAGGGACGGACTCTATTGCTCCATTAAGAAGAAGGGAGTTTATCTCCTGGCTTAGCAAGAGCTCATGAGAGGGGACCATGAAGAGGGGTCAGAAAGGGGGATGAGGGAGAGAGGTAAAACAGATGGTGTAGTCCAATGGTATTATCTCCAGCATTCATTTGTCCAAACTGATACACTCCCATGCTTACCAGAAATGGGGGGAGGCAGGCAAACAGTTGCAGCTATCAAGCTAAAAAGAGAGGGCCAAACCCTTAACCAGTCCATCAAAATGGGCACTTCAAAAACAAAAGTCTGCTGCAAACTTGCATTGGGTGGGTTAGTGGAACTCTTTCTCTGGAACCTATGTCTCTTTCCTGGAGGTTCCATTGGTTTCTGAAACTCAGAATTGAATCGGGTGGAATCAGTGGGCCAGTTGTAATCTATTGAATTTTCTTTTGTCCACAGAAGTGTAGATGCCAAATGAACATTAATGTGACCCTGAAGTCTTCAAGAGGATACAATACTCATCAGTGTTCTCCACAGACAACTTCTGTCCATCAAAAGGAAGATCCTCTATCATGTTCTGGACTTCTCTGGAAAAAACAGACAACAGTAACCAGGATGACCTGTGCATCACTACCACCATGGAGAAAGAGCAGGTGATGGTATTTTCAGCATCCAGAGCCACCTGGAGGGATGTCCTGGCCAGTAACTGTCCCTCAGCAATGGTCACCTGAAATGGTTCACTTTAGTCAGAAGAAAGATGTTGAATAAAACAACGAAATTTTACATAATTTGTGAAGTTATATTTGGCCATCAGTGCTTGGTACTTCTTGATGCAGAATTGTAGGGCTTCAAATGAAAAAGATTTCCTTCCTGGAAGGTCCAGGTGCTTTTGGTCTCTATCGTATGGGACAGACTTATACCAATGTTGTTTATCCCATTCATTCATTGCATCAACTATCAGAGAGTTGGGTGGAGGGTGGAAAAAATAGACTAGTTGGTGGACACAATACTTTTTATCACCTCTCTAACATGTAGGTGTTACTGTGGACAGGGTTTGCCAAATGGCTTTTGTACGTTCCAGCAGAGCCTCACTGAGAGGAATGGCAATTCTGGACGATATCGCAGAATGAAGAATATCTAGCAACTAGTGTTGTGATTCTTTGACTCTCTCAGGAGATATCTGTAGGGAGTCTACCGCCCATTTAATGAGGTCTTGAAATTCCCTAAAAGCATCAGCTACATAGAGAGGAGGCATTAGTGCTTCATCTGATGAGGAGACTGAGGGGTTGTCTGAGGAGTAACTTCTTTGATTTCCATCACCTTCTGATCCTAAATTGTTTCCTCCTGTTGAGCAGTGCACTGGGGAAGAGAAGTTTTAGTTTCCCTACCATCTCAATGGGATGGGGTCATAGCCCTGGACAACCGCTGGTGATAAAATAGCCAGGCATCCCACCATGGCCAAAGAGGACCATATGTGGGAGGACGGTAGCATCCAGGATTGTTTTTGTCAAGAACAATCAGCTCCCCGGAAATCCTCTGTCTCTTCAAGAAAGAGAGTTCCTATGTGGATATGCAGGAGAACCCTGGACAGAGATAGATGTTACTCCTCTTCCTCCTCTAATGGAGGAGCTCTGACTGAAAAGGCAGGTGAATCAGGCAGTACCGGAGATATACAGAGTCCAGTGATTGAGTGTTTCCTGGTACTGAGAAACCTACAAACAATGGAGACACTGGATCAACACTCACTGATAAGTTGCAGTACCAAGTGAGGCTGTGGTACTGACTGAGCAGTATGCTTGTCCCTCCAGGACAGTGCCGAGGGTTTCAAGGACTTTACAGACAATGCTGATGTAGATGAAGGCTTAATTTTACACAGCACTGAAGAACCCAATAGGGGTAACTGGGACTTCTATGTTTGCTCTGGCCACCTCCGCTAAATGGTACTGAAGCCTTCTCAAAGCCATGTATACTTTTAATGGCAAAGGATTTTCCTACCTAGCCTGTAATGGAGAAGCCCTTCATCTCTGTGGTACCAAGCCTTGAGGCTGCAGTCTCTGAGGCTGGTGACCGGCTGGTGAGCAAGGTCATTTTGAGATGGACTCCTTAATGGGAGAGTTAGAGCTCCTCTTCTAGGGACCTTTAGAGGAGGTTTCAGATTTTACCTTTTCTGGGGGAGTATTGCACCAAGGTTGAAAGGGCACTAGACACCCTCAGAAGACTGATGTTCTCCTGACCTGGTTCCAAAGTAAGGTGAAGGAAGTGCTGCATCATTAACAGTCAGTTTGAATTAGAAAGGCCACGACACAAAATGAGATTAAACTATCTAGAGACAAAGCATAAGAAGAAAACATTTTACAAATACATCAGAAGAGGAAGACCAAAGACAGGGTAGGCCCGTAACTTAATGCAGGGGTAGGGGGGAAGAGAACAGTAACAGACCATTTGGAAATGGCAGAAGTACTAAATTACTTTTTTATTTCAGTTTTCACTAAAAAATTTCGTAGTGATTGGACGTCTAACAGTGAACGCCAATGAAAAGGAGGTAGAATCTGAGGCTAAAATAGGGAAAGAACAAGTTAAAAGTCTTCGAATCACCAGGGCCTGAAGAAACGCATCCTAGAATAATCAAGGAGTGGACTGAGAGATCTGAGCCAATAGCAATTATCTTTGAAAAGTCATGGAAGAGTGGAGAGATTCCAGAGGACTGGAAAAGGGCAAATATAGTGCCAATCTATAAAAAGGGGAATAAGGACAACCCGGGTAAGACCAGTCATCTTAACTTCAGTATCCAGAAAGATAATGGAGCAAATAGTTAAACAATAAATTTGAAAATACCTAGAAGATAATAAGATGAACAACAGTCAACATGGATTTGTTAAGAACAAATTGTTTCAAACTAACCTCACAGTTTTCTTTGACAGGTTAAGAAGTGTTGTGGCTAGGAGGGAAGTGGGAGATGTGGTATATCTTGACATGAGTAAGGTTTTTGATACTGCCTCGCATGACCTTCTTATAAACAAATTTGGAAAATACAAGCAAGGTAGAGCTATTATAAAATGGGTGCATAACTGGTTGAAAAACCATTCCCAGAAAGTAGTTATCAGTGTTTCACAGTCAAGCATATCCAGTGGGGTCCTACAGGGATTGATCTTGGGTCCAGTTGTGTCCAATATCTTCATCAATGATTTCGATAATAGTATAGAGGGTACACTTATAAAATCTGTAGATGATGTTATCAGTTAGACATTTTGTGTGGTTAGTAATAAAAGTTATTAACATGCTACCTAATATAACAAAAAATCGTTCCTCCAAAACTCATAAAATAAAAAATATGAAAATATAAATTATAAAACCACCTGTAATCAATTTGTTCAGAGACATATAATTCAAAACAACGCAAAAAAATTAACAATCCAACCCACACCCTAAAAAAGGTTATTGTAAATCTCATTTTAGCAAGCATCTTGGCAATAAAACCCCGCTGCAAAAAGTTTGTCCAGCCATTATTTAAGGGCTAAATATTTAATCCATCTTCAAATAAAAAAAATATATTTGCAAACAAAATAAATGCAATAGGGCAACACCCTACAAAATTTAGCAACGTCCCCCAAAATAGCCTTAAACCAGCTAAGCTCCACACAAAATGGGATGGCACAGGTTTTAAAAAAATAAAAGCAATTCTCCCTCCCCCTAAAATACCATCTCTGCCTCTTGCAGGCTGTTGGTGCCCTCAGGGGAATGTTTCCATGGTTCTGGCATGCATGCAAATGCAGATACAGATCATTAATAAATATAAGCAAAATACTCCCATTAAAAATTAAAAGTATTAAAAGAAATTCCACCCACACTAAAATATAATTTGCAATCCCAATTAAAAAAAATAATAAATTTTACCTACAATATAAAAAAAAGGCATTGCATTTAACCTGATAATATCAAAAGCAAAAATAAAATAGGTTTCCCCCATTGGGTCTTAATATCAAACAATAATAAAGCCACAAAATATAAGTAACAAAAAAGCCCCAAAAATAAACAATCAAATTAAAGCCTGCTTAAAAAAAATTAAAATTAAATATAAATGCACCAAAAATATCTTGCAGCCACAAAAAGTATATTTAAAAACATAAAATAGCTATTATGTTATTAATCCAATTGCAAATAAATCTGTAAATTGTATATATGTAATTATGTATGTTTTAAAAGCTATTGCCCAGTGTTCATAATTAATTATGTACATTATATACTTCATAATCCATGTTAAAACAAATGTTCTGCCATACTGTAGCTATTAAAATATAATTTTAAATTTCAAATACCTAAATTAAAATGTAGCAAATTAAAAATAAATACACATTATATTTAAATATAATACCTGTACCCATTAAAATAAATGTAACGGTTTTACAAATATTGCTTCATAATTCACTTTTAAAAATGTATTTATATGCTGCTAAACAAAAAGCACATAACATTATAATCACTGTCCATCAGTCTATCAATAAAATTAGACAAGTAATTAAAAGTTTTTGCAAAAATTTAAAACACAAATGGTGGGAAACACTATTAAAATGGTCCCCACAGCAACGGGAATTTTTAATCTGGCCTTACATCCAATTGTGGTGGTTTTGGTGTTTCTGGTGGAGGTAGTTGTTTTGTTCCTGGCGCTGACATGCTGAATCTGGAGAAAGATCAATCAGTTGCAAAGCTCACACTTTTGCAAACTATAGGTACTTCCCAAGGGAAGTTACATGAGGCCTGGTCTTTAATGAGGCAAAATCAGGGGTAAAAACTAAAAGTGCCAGCGAAATTTTTTTTGCTCGGTCTCAATTAAAAGCCTTGAGCCTATGCTGGGCCTCACTAGTAACCCACTGAACATGTTGTATATGTGTGTGTGCAAATCTTACTATTAAAAATATACAACCTGCAAGAAGGGGACCTAGCTGAAAACCAAATACCACATAACTAGAAATAACTGTTAGGGCTCTGAGAGGCAAGGCCAAACAGCTGCATAATTGAAGTTTTGCTAATCAAAATAAAAAAATGAAATAAAAATAAAAATAAAAGTTTAAACAGACAACCTTGGTTTTACGTTCCCTTGACATATACATTTTATTATAACTAAAAAGTACAAAAATACTTTAACAATAAAAAATGGTAAGTAATTTGCCAAAAACAAAACAAAATTAATAACTGATTAGGGGTTACTTTGGTAACCCACTAAAAATCACTATAAATTATATGCTTTATTTAAATTAGCTATAAAAATTAAGTTAAAAAATACACTTTAAAACAGTCAAAGGGAGCCCTTAGGCCAAGGAGCTGACACTTAAGCTCCCCAGCAGCTGAACAAAAGAAGGCCCCCTAAAAGCCTGGCTGTTACTCACTAAAAACCATCTCAGACTTTGGGTAACCAACGTTTAGGGTGCTCTAAACCTATAGCATATATATACAAATATATACGTATGCATAAAACCTAATAAATAGTTTTAGGTTAAAGCATCTGGTTTATATCAATCACTTATCAAATAAAAAAAGATGTATTCCCATTAATTTATTCCCAACACCACCTAAAATAACCTACTGCTTTTAGTTAAAAAAAAACCCTGGGTAACAACGATACCAAGCTGGGAGGGGTTGCAAGTGCTTTGGAGGGTAGGATTAAAATTCATAATGATCTGGTCAAATTGGAGAAATGGTCTGAAGTAATAGGATGAAATTCAGTAAGGATAAATGCAAAGTACTACACTTAGGAAGGAACAATCAATTACACACATACCAAATGGGAAATGACTGCCTAGGGAGAAGTACTGCAGAAAGGGATCTGGGGATCATATTGGATCACAAGCTAAACATGAGTCAAAAGTATAACACGTTGCAAAAAAAGCAAACATGTTGCGATGTATTAGCAGGAGTGTTGTAAGCAAGACGAAGTAATTCTTCTGCTCTACTCCGCACTGATATGGCCTCAACCAGCGTACAATGTCCATTTCAGGGAAGATGTGAACAAATTGGAGAAAGTCTAGAGGAGAGCAACAAAAATGACTGAAGGTCTAGAAAACATGACCTATAAGGAAAGATTGAAAAAAATTGGGTTTGTTTAGTCTGGAGAAGAGAAGACAGAGGGGACATGATAATTTTCAAGTATGTAAAAGGTTGTTACAAGGAGGAGGGTGAAAAATTGTTTTTCTTAACCTCCGAGGATAGGACAAGAAGCAATGGGCTTAAATTGCAACAATGAAGATTTAGGTTGGACATTAAGAAAAACTTCCTGTCAGGGTAGTTAAGCACTGAAATAAATTGCCTAGGGAGGTGGTGGAATCTATCATTGGACGTTTTTAAAATCACGTTAGATAATCACCTGCTAAGGATGGTCTAGACAATACTTCATCTTGCCTTGAGTGCAAGGAACTGGACTAGAAGACTTTTCCAGGTCCCATCCAGTCCTATGATTCTGTGATTCCCAGTTCTTTCAAGCTCTGGATTTGAGAGTTAAACAGAAGTTACACTTCTGTGGAACATGTGACTCTGCTAGGCAGCAAACCACTTAGTGTCCCCATTGCTGAGCAGGATGGTCTCTCTTCATGAGGGAGTATTTAAACCCCAGTGATCTGAGATGCCCCTCTCAGGGAGGATCTCTTGGAAGGAAATAAAACTATCTTCTAAATAACCAGCTTAACTAACTAAGAACTAACAAAATTACTAACTAAAAGTAAAATAAACTAAGCTAGACCAAAGTCAGCAAGTAGCTGAAGCATACATAAAGTGCATGTGCTAACCTCCATCTCCGGCCAACGTGGCTGAGAGGGAACTTAGAGCGGTTTGCCTGTGCAGGCTGTTATAGTCTCGATGCAGGGCACAAGGATATCAACAGTAAATGAGCAGACCGGATGAACACTGCTAACGAAAATCTCCGATCAAAGGTTCATGGGGTGCACACACACCCGAAGTGGAGCACCCATGTGGACACTACTCAAAGAAGAAGAATACATCTGACAAGGAGTAAGGGTGTGGGAGAGAGAACTGAAATTGGCTGGACAAAGAGACTAGGACAAAGACTCATGGGATATGATGAACAAAGGGCCTGTCATAAATATAAAGGGAAGGGTAAGCCCCTTTAAAATCCCTCCTGGCCAGAGGAAATCTCCTCTCACCTGTAAAGGGTTAAGAAGCTAAAGGTAACCTCGCTGGCACCTGACCAAAATGACCAATGAGGAGACAAGATACTTTCAAAAGCTGGGAGGAGGGAGAGAAACAAAGGGTATGTGGGTCTGTCTACATTCTGTCTTTGCCAGAGATAGACCAGGAATGAAGCCTTAGAACTTTTAGTAAGTAATCTAGCTAGGTACGTGTTAGATTATGATTTCTTTAAATGGCTGAGAAAAGAATTGTGCTGAATAGAATAACTATTTCTGTCTGTGTATCTTTTTTGTAACTTAAGGTTTTTTGCCTAGAGGGGTTCTCTATGTTTTGAATCTAATTACCCTGTAAGGTATTTACCATCCTGATTTTACAGGGGGGATTTTTTTTTTATTTCTATTTACTTCTATTTCTATTAAAAGTCTTTTTGTAAGAAAACTGATTGCTTTTTCATTGTTCTCAGATCCAAGGGTTTGGGTCTGTGGTCACCTATGCAAATTGGTGAGGCTTTTTATCCAACATTTCCCTGGAAGGGGGGGGGGGGGTGCAAGTGTTGGGAGGATTGTTCATTGTTCTTAAGATCCAAGGGTCTGGGTCTGTAGTCACCTAGGCAAATTGGTGAGGCTTTTTACCAAACCTTGTCCAGGAAGTGGGGTGCAAGGTTTTGGGAAGTATTTTGGGGGGAAAGACGTGTCCAAACAGCTCTTCCCCAGTAACCAGTATTTGTTTGGTGGTGGTAGCGGCCAATCCAAGGACAAAAGGGTGGAATATTTTGTACCTTGGGGAAGTTTTGACCTAAGCTGGTAAAGATAAGCTTAGGAGGCTTCTCATGCAGGTCCCCACATCTGTACCCTAGAGTTCAGAGTGGGGGAGGGACCTTGACAGGGCCCAAGGAGGGAGATTGGGGATGATAGTGAGGCTATGTCTACACTACGCAGCTTTTAGCGACACGACTGTGCCACTAAAAGGCATGCAATGTACTCGCTGTTAGTCGGCAGGAAAGAGCTCTCCTGCCGAAAAAGCGCTGTTCACACCAGTGCTTGTCATTGACAAAACTTTTGTCTTTTGGGGTGGGAGTGTTTTTTTAACACCTCTGAGTGACAAAAGTTGTGTCTTTCAATTGCCAGTGTAGACAAAGCTTGAGCGAGGACAAGGAATGTGTGAGTGAGAGTGAGAGAGAGAGAGACTGGAAGCCAGATAAAGGAAAGAGACAGATCAGATGAAGAGCTAGAAGTGGGAAACTGGGATTGGCTGGGTAAGGAGACAAAGTTGGGGGGAGGGAGACTGAAACTTGGAGTCCAGAGGGGTGAGACTTGGTCTGCAAGGATAGGCCAGAAGAGTGGAGAATGGGACTGGCTACTGAGGAGAATGGGACTTGGACAAGAAGCCGGGGTGACGAACAGAAAGGATTAGGAAAGGAATAGGTTGGAGGCGGTGGGGCAGAAGAGGGTCATAGAATGAAAAGTGCTCACTTAATTAGAAGCTATTCAATCTTTTATCTTCATTGTTTAATGTGTGGCCCCATGACTGATTTATTGCACCCTATTCAGACCCTGCTCTGAAGATAGAATTATTAATTTCCTCTTGGGCTTTTCCATGGCACTCATCACTATAGTATCTTAGTGCTTCACAACCATGAAATTAATATATTTTCACAACACCTCTGTGAGATAAGAGGGTATTATCATCATCCCTATTTTAAAGACAGACAGCTTAAGGTCAAAACTATTCATTAATTTGGGGTGCTGAATTTGAGTTGTCTAGGACCTGATTTTTAGAGAATTTAGCATTATCTAGCACTCTATACGTTCAAAGGACAGCTCCCATTGACTTCAGTTACGAGTCGGATACGAGTGCTCAACACTTCTGCAAATCAGACCCAGGGTCTCAAGGTGGGCACCTTGTGGTGTTGTTGTAGCCATCTTGGTCCCAGGATATGAGACAGATAAGGTGGGTGAAGTAAAATCTTTTTTTATAGTTGTAAGTAATATTGTGTAGATATTGTTGCCCCTTAGGACTCCTCCCCCCAGCCCCGCTTTTTTTTTTTTTTTTAACCTGAGTGCCTAGTCAAAGGGGCCCTGGGGATGTTCCAGTTGGGGGTAGAAACTAACAGTGGAGTCCAATGTTTTCTTTGATGCAATCTTTTTTATTTACAAGAAATGTCCAAGGTTCTGCTTCTCCAACTGCAGGGGGAACCAGAAACACAGGTATTTTCTTACTGTTTGCCCCAGAGTCTGTCTCTATTCTGTCCCAATTTGTGTTTCTGCACTCCAGCTTGTCTTTTTCACACTCTCACCCCACCATCTGGTCAGAACAAATACCCAGTGGAACCCTCTTCACACATGGTGCTGGTTCTGAGCAGACTCTTTTAGGCCGTGGTTTAAGTGTGGTCCGTTAATGGTTTCTTACAACTTAAATGAACGGCATGTTCACACAATTTTAATATGGTATAACTCAACCCATAACAAGGCACAGCCCAGCTCATAACATACATTTTTACACACACACACACACACACACACACACACACACACAGATTTACAAACAATCCGATCAGATGAGACTGCATCATATGGCTTTAAGTAGTTCTGCCCTATTATTTATTTTGTCATATTATTTACTAGTTAATCAAATGTTTTTTAAATCCGCAATTAACTGTGTATACATGTATGTGAGTACACATTCATGCATACAGCATATACACGCAATTTGAAAATCCAACAGCTCCAAGAACTATTCTTCTCTGATTAGGAAGGCACCAAATGAGTATCTTGAGAAAGACCCATGTGAGGTGACAATATGTGATTATGAAAAGAGACATAATCAGTAACAATACAAACTTGCAAAACAGGTGGATGCAGTTTTCTTTTTAAAGTAGCATTCCTAACGTCCACAGAGCAATATATTTTATATTAATCTTTTACACTTTCAGAAAACATAAGATCAGATGAATCCAGCAATTTATCTGTCATATCACAACATACATTTAAAATAAAAAAATTGCAATAATTTCCAATTCCAAGAATATTAACTATTTTTCTTTGGTTTAGGGGTAGTAAAGTGAGCAAAATTAATACCAAAATTATCTCCTTTCCAGGGCACAGAGACCTAAATATATTTTAAGAAATGGTTACTAGCCTGTTCTGTAACTGTTGTTCTTCAAGAAGTGTTGCACATGTCCATTCCACTTCAGGTGTGAGAGTACCCAATGCACTGTTGTCGGAGATTTTTTCCCCTCAGTGTTACTCACTGGGGCAACACAGTCCCCTTGCTGCCTCATGCTGCTGTGCAATGGTATAAAGGGCAGGCCCTGACCCACTCTCAATTCCTTCTTACTGGACAAACTCCAATATAGAGGGGAAAGGGGGTGGGTTGTAGAATAGACATGTGGCAACACATCTCGAGGAACAACAGTTAAAGAACAGGTTTGTAACAGTTTCTTCTTCTTCGAGTGATTGCTCATATCCATTCCACCGAGAGGGGCAGCTCCTCCTATAACTTCTACTCTTCTTTCTAGCCTGGTCCCTGTGGCGGGGTGTGAATGAAGCATAACAATAATGCTACCAGGGATGAAACAACTATTTCTTTGGGGCAAGTGTATAAATGCCCAAAGACTTGACCATACTCAGAGCGTCTTTCAAGCTTGTCATTGTCCTGTTCTGAAAACAGTGATGGCCCCTCAAAAGGAAGTTCTTGGATAGTTTGTTGGACCTCATGAGGAAGACCCAATGATTGAAGCCACAAACATTTGCGCATCATAATGGCTAATACAATAACTCTATCCACAGAGTCCTTAGTATACAAATCCACTTGACGGGAGGTCTGGGATACCAACTTTCCCTCATCTATCACACCAAGGAATTCTGGTCTTCCCTCCTCTAGCAATTTGTTCATAAATTTCAGAACATTGTCGCAGAGGCTAAAATCATAGCAACCCAGCAATGTCTGATTAGAAATCCTGAGCTGTAGTCCAGCCGTTGAAAAAAGTTTCCTGCCAAAAGAGATTAAGCTTCTCTGAATCCCTTGATTTTGGGGTAGATACTTTCTGTAAAGGTACTTTCTCTCTCTCATTAACAGCTGATACTACCAACACCACCAGAAAGGGGTGGGTGTAAAAACATTCAACCCCTGTGAGGGAACATAATCCCTTCACATCACAAAGATGGAGTTTGCCGGAGCACTTCAGTAGGCTCCAGAATAGCTTTGTTAATAGGGAGCACCATATCAGAAGGTCCCACGCAGGCAAAGATATCAACCAGTCTGTGAGACCTCTCTTGAATGAGCTCCACCTGAATATCCAAGGCAGAGGCCACTCTCTTCAAAAGGTCCTGATGGACCACGCAGTTTTCCAGAGGATTGAGAAAGCCAAGACTGGCTGGGGTGGAACCTCCTCCAATTCTTCCACAGGGGAGGAAGTTCACATGAGCAGATTGCTCCTGTTTTGTACACAGTCCAGTGGCTTCCTGCTGCTCTTGACAGGGCTGATCTTGACATCTGCTATGTGAAGTGATCCGGGGAAGGTCATGTGGAAATCCCAAGGGTTCAAAAAGGCCATTGATATGGTGCAGGAACCCAATTGCTTCCTAACCATGGGTGTCACCTAGTCGGCCAATACACAGCTTCTGCCAGGTACCTGGGGTGAGAACTACCTGGTGGGGAACGGTGGCTAACATAACATGGCTACAACATGCATGAGCCAACTTCTGATTCCGATGAATTGGATTCTTTTGACCTAAGAGGAGCGGCTTCTCTCAGCGTTAGGGATTACTGGCCCTGATTGAGAAAGAACCAGACTGAGCAGTGATGCCCATGGTACCAGACACTGAGTCACCACAGACTGCAAATCTTGACTAATAATCATCAGTACTGGGAAAGAAGATTCTTGGACTGCCAGCAAAACTGGAACCAAGAGACTCAGCAAGCCGCATGCCATAGCATAATCTTCAGGAGTTGACTACACCAGGATAGTCTCCTGTTGCTGCTGAGCCAGTAGAGACCATACCACTGAGCCAGATGGTACTGCCTTAGGTATCACCCTCAAAGGACCAATACCAGTGCCAGAGTCGACAACCCTGTCCATTGAGATCACAGCACTGGGAAGTGCCTTGGCCTCAAGTGCCTTCTCCCCTCCTTGCAAGCATGTTTGCTGGACTTTGGTGCACGGGACCTTGATCTGCTGGGTATTGAGTCTTTTAATGCCTTCTTTCAGTGCCTTTTCTCAGTCCTGGAGAGGGAGACAGCATTGAGAGTCTGCCGAAATGGATGGAACACTCCTGACTGAAGCAGACATGTTCGGTACACAATCTGAACAGGAAGATTCTGAGGGTGGACGAAGGGCTGCCTCTATCAGAAGGTGTTTTAGTTTAACCTCGCTGCCCTTTTTAGTTCTTGGCCTAAAGTCCCTGAAAATTTGGTATCTGTCTCTGATGTGAGCCTCTCCTAGGGACTTCAGGCACCTGGAGTGCAGATCACTAACTTTGGTATCAGCTTCTTTCACACAACACAGGGCTTGAAGACCGGTGAACAAAGCATGCTGCAGTACCAATATCCAAACAGTTAGAACCGAAGACTACAAAAATGATACTCCAATAAAGGAAACCTACCACTAAAACTGTACTAACACTAAAAACTATTGACTATTAACAAGTACTAAATATATACAAATGTAAAAGAAGGGAAAACTTGCAGTAGCAAGACAGACCGCTCCAACAACGGTCACAGGTGGTAAGAAGGAACTGAGGTGGGGCGGGGGGTGGGAAAACGGGCAGCTCTGCTCTTTATACCATTGCACAGCACATGAGACAGTACAGAGGGCATGCACGGCCCCAAAGGATACTACTGAGTGAAAGATTTCTAACTACAGTATACCAAGGAGAGACAAACACCTGAAGTGAAATGGACATGTGCAATCACTCAAAGACGTGATTATCCTTAAGTTTAAAGAGTCCTCACCTTCAATCTCACCCTTTCTGACCACAGTACATTCTTCAATTTCAGTGTCTAATTTTAAAGGTCAAACAAAAGACAAGCTAAAATATTAATTTTAAAAGAATAATCTTTGGTACCTAAAAATGTGCACCTGTCAAACCCATAGTAAGAGAACTTTTATTTACACAGAACTTATATCTGTGCAAGCATTTGTGCTTCCAACTGAACAAACATATTACTGGGGGGACTCAACAGCTCACAATTTGCAAACAAAATTTGGCCAAAAATTTTATTATTGTTGTATTGCAGTACTGCTGAGGACCCCCAGTCATGGAGCACTGTGTTAGGCATTGTACATACATAACAAAAGGACAGTCTCTGCTCCAAGAGCACACAAGTCATAGATCCACAGGACGAGGGTATCATTCACTATTTGTTCATGATTCATTTACTTCACACTGTCCATCTTGTGCACTGAATAAAGCAGAGGCACTAAGAATAAAAATGTGATTAGATAATTAAAGACTGTATTATAATGCAATGCAGCTCCCAAAGCTGATCAAATTCTTCATAGAAGAGGCAGGAGCTCCCTGCGGTGCAGCTATCATCCCTGGTTTTGCGACAGTCAGCCTTGAGGGGCTTGACTTGCTCCCTGCATTGACTGGCAGTCCAGTGGATCCCCAGTGCCCTCAGCCATTTTGCTATCTTTGTGTACACATGCTCATTTCTTAGGCTTTTGCTGAAGTCAAAGGTCTTGCTCACCTCATACCAACAATTAGCTTGATATAGATCTTCTTAATGCTACCCATTGCAAGCAACTTCCTGGGAATCAAGTGGGAAGTCAGGGGACTCACAGGCCTAGGGGATTGTGGGATAGTATTGGTGGACTCTCTGAACACAAGCCTGGAGACATGGGCTTTAGTTGTGTCCATGCTGCTAAATGAATGGGATTGGACCCATGCCACAGCAGGACTCAGGCTCTGACCCATACCTGTGAGTCCACATGCCCAAGTCCTGAAAATTTTGTAATATGAGTCAGAAGGTTTTGTGTATGGATGGAGCGGGGGACTTTGGGATTAAACCGGAGGCTGAGCCTGAGCCTGAGCCTGGGTTTACTATGCAGGGTAGACATATCCTTTGATAACATACCTAAAGATAAACACAAAGATAGGCAAACTTAAAACTGGATTTTCCTTACTTTTGAGTGCTTTATTTTGCAACCTTATCTTCCTATAAGTTATTTTGTATAAAATATTTTTCTTTTATTTTTCCTTTAAAAATAACAAAAACAAACCAACCACGAAATTCCATCAGGTAGAACTATTTGTCCAGCAGCAGAATTCCATGACCTGCATAGAATGCACACACAGGGGCAACTGCTTGTAGCCTTGCCTCATTCCATACATTCTATCAAACCTCATGGTTATATACTCCTCCACCTATAAAGCCATGTGTGCTAGTTACCACAAGTCCCACTGTACAGGTTTCAGAAGGAAAGAAAAATTAAAACCAATACATATTAAATCGCTAAAAAGTATTTAAAATGGGTTTTCTATGCATAAAAAGTATTTACAGTCAACATCTTCAAATGTTCATTCTGAGCCCCATTAGAAAGCTGCAATTCTTCCTTTCCAGTGGTAAAAGGCTTCAATTTCTAGCCTTGAAGAATAACATATACATAACCTTAAACCTGTCACTAGTCTAGGTATTACTCTTGTCCTTCCTGATCATCAAACTTGTGTTACTTTGGAGAGGAGAAGGAGAGAAGGGAAAGGAATTTGCAGTATTGGGATGGAGAAGTAGGGAAGGGTAACCATTTTTGATAGGATGATTTACAGAGAGTTTGGGAATGTTATAAATAGCAATGAGACAAGGTGGATGAAGTCATCTGAGGAAGAGCTCTGTGTAAATTTGAAAGCTTTTCTCTTTCACCAACAGAAGTTGATCCAATAAATGATCACCCACCTTGTGTCTCTAATACCCTGAGACCAACATGCTAAAACTACACTATAAACATAACTACCAGTAGTAAGTGGGACTCTTAGAATAGAGCAAATTTTGCCTTGTAATATTTTTACCTGACATGACATGTAGAATTTTGAAAGCCTAGTATAAATCGCTTGTTCAAATCTGGTGTAGTGACACTATATATATATATGTGCCACTATATACGTTATATGGGCACCGCCCACTTGGAGTTGAAATAAAACCAATATATATTGAGGCTGCTAATAAGGGCACCTTCTGAAATGGCATATTTTGTTATGTGGGCACCCATATACACACACACACGTTTTATTTCAACTCCAAGCAAGTGGGCGGTGCCCACATAACAAAATATGCAATTTCAGCTGGTGCCCTTATTAGCAGCCTCAATACAGAAGATAAGGATTGAAAGTGATAAATACTCAGTCACCCGCTTACCTCTAGAGGTGGCCCCGGCAAAACAAGGTTAAGGCACACTGGCAGGAGCTGTGTGTGGAAGCTTGCATTGCTGCTGCCTGTGTTGTACCTGTTCTGCATACGAGTTTGGAGGGCTTCACTCTCCAGGATAGATAATCTGGTACCTTTCACAAGCACAAAGTTTATTTAAAATATTAAAAGTAGATTTATTACCAAAGACACCAATTATATCTGTGACAAATCACAGAATTTACAAAAACAAGGAAAAGTGTGTTAATGTTATTACCATACTTGAGAGCATTAAAAAGTGAAGATTCAAGTAAATTTGATAAATTATTACCTTCTATTTCAATCCCCAATTTTTATGTGGATCTAGAGCTTAAAAAACCCTAAGAAGATAGAGCTAGGAATGGTACCTCCACATTATATAGCCTGAATTTCATCACAATAAATCTCTCATATTTTATACTGATCCTGTACTCGGTTATTCAGGAGCAGTAGCCAGATTTCATCTAACTGAGCACATGGTACAGCAATAGTTCTTCAGTTTATATATTGTTTTTATAAGATCACATCAACTGCCATTCTTATGATTCTCTCCCCCCTCCCTTTTTGTTTAAACCCACAGAATTACTGCCTATTCTTAATGAGCTCCATGTTTAGAAGCCTTCCAACAAGGATGTCTAGAAGAAAAAATAAACACCACTAATGTTAAGCTAAATCATAACACAAGTTAACTTGGTAAGACATTTTGAAATATTAACATTAAGGAAAAGTCACTATAATTCTTTTTAATGTATCAAATTACCAGGTTCAAAGAAAACAGTAACTTGAAATGGTACTTTTTTCACTGCTGTGCAAACCGACATTTCCCAAAGATAGAAGTCAAATACGAATCCGAATACAAAAGTATAAGAAAGTGACTCACATTTTAGTTGAACATCTTACGTAAAATGTTAATATTTATAAAGTTAAAAAGATATGAATATTTTAGATACTTAACATTCATTTATCTCTGTATACACAAAAGTCATCTTGCAAGATACTAACTCTACTGTGATGATGATGACGACGACGACCAGAACTGGGGGGAAAATATCTTTGCCTATCTGTAAATTAAAAATGATTGCACCATAACCACCACAAGAATGGCTGAATTACTTTGCGTAAAATTCTGCTGTATCAAGTTCTTAATGATGAACAATAAATCCATAAAAATGAAAATATAATGAACATCTTTGCAAACTGCTAATTAGAAGAAATTAGCAGATATAGCACAAAGTAACAGATATTTATGTTGAGAGTCTCTGTTGCTTACAGATTTTTCTATATTAGAATTATTTTGAAATTTTATATAATGTGCACTTGAAAAATCTGATATTTTTCAGTGTAGAAGTTTGAACTACATTTCCACTGGGAAAATAATTCAAGTTCATTTTTCCACTGGGAGGAGGGATATTTTAGCAACCCAGATGGACTCCTGCATATGCCTCTTAATGAGACTGCTCTCTCTTCCTCCACTCCCAGTTTTACATAAAGCTTCTTTTCAGACAATAAAAGATATTTACAAAAGACTTCCAAGACGACATAACTAGAGAAGGTGAACAAATAATGTGATATGTTAAAAGTGGTAAATCAGAATCAGACATAGCTGAACAGAGAAATAATCATAGCGAGGAGGCATCTGATTCAAAGTAAAATAAATATAGATCTATCACCAGGGTGATTAGAAAGGCAATAGAAACCAAAATATTATGACTAAAATGTCAATAATTGATTTTAAATTAATGACACTTGGCTGACACTATTTACATAATCATAGCCAGTACAAGTTTTATTCGGCATAAGCTATTCATTAATTAATAAATGATAACTTAGTTGTGAGTAACTAAATGTTTGCAATATTTCTGTTTGTACAATAATAAACATGAGTTATCCATTAAAATGGAGTTCTAGAATCACTTATTTTTATCTTTAATTGTCAAATATTAGTGCTACAGACAGCTAAAATCAAGATACATGGTAAAAAAACCTTCCATGAAGCACGAATGTCAAATCTTGGAAATCCTACATCTTTGATCTCAACCATGCATGATGTGGAAGGTACATATTCCACATGAGTAGCTTTTATACTTCCTGGAAAAGCCTAGTGTGATCAACATTCAGGAACTCATTCCGAAAGACTCAAATCATGCTACTCCCAAAGCTGGAGTAAGAGTTGGGATTCAAAACACAATTTCAGTTACAGAGGGTCAACACAAGCTCAATCACCTCTGCACTGAAGCACCAGGCACATTTGCTGTCTGCAGTTCTCAAAATATTTATAGTTTAAAAAAATATTAACCTATTAGCCAAAATATCATATGTACTTTTTTTTTTTTTTGGCGCACAGCCAGGTCAAAGATGACAGTAAGTGACTTAACACAAACATTAAGGCAAATTATAACATTTAATGCATCTGATGAAGTGGGTTCTAGCCCACGAAAGCTTATGCCCAAATAAATTTGTTAGTCTCTAAGGTGCCACAAGGACTACTTGTTCTTTTTATTTAATGGGTTAACACTTTAATTCATCAAGTCTTGTTAATAAGAGCATACCATTGCTGTGTACTACAACCCTAACAAGTTTTCGCATAGAAAGAAGAGCAATTAAAACAAATCACTATCCAAAAAACTGAAATGAAGCTTCAAGTTGTTTTTCCTCATGTATCAACAATTATTTACACCCCAGTTTCATTATCTATTCTCCCCTCCATAGCAACCTGAAGTCTCACTGCCTTTGGCATTATACAGATTGGGGCTTCATGTAGCACACAATATAACAGGTTAAGAAATCCATGCCAATTTTTCCCTTTCCTAAGAGGATTATTTCTGCAATATGGTACAACAAATGTTATGAATAAGCAATACCTGGACCATAAAAATATAAAAATCAAAAAATCAAACCAAATATACCAAAAGAACTTTTCTCTTCCTTCTCTAGATGTTGTTGAGAAAAAAGGAAATAAAGGCTTACGTCCCCCAGACTGGAGAGTAAACATTAAAGCTCTCATACTTCCTAGTGTTTAAAAATTAGTAATATTATTTTCAACAATTTTTCATTTAACCAACATAGTAGATTTCAGTATTATACTTCCATTTTCTTGGTTTTCTTGTTTCTTGTTTCTGACAAGCAAAATCCTTAAAGAAAAAATCCTATGAAATTATTGTCTGGGGCTCTTAATGACATATTTTCACTCCATTAACTGTACTTCCCTTTTTCAAATTTCAAGCAGCAGCATTAATTTCTCTCGTATACATATCCTATGAAACCCAATTTTTTTCCAAAGGGAACACACAGCAAATTGCACTGGATGGGTGATAATGAAAAAAGCAACACCATTTATTAATTTTGTATAAGTTATCCTCCGCCCTAGAGATTCTTTAGAGGGGAAGAACATGTCTGAATTTCACCATACTGTGCCACAGGCAGAAAGTGAGAGAAACTAAACAAGCACATCCTGAAGGGAGAGAAAATGCCTGCAGCAGCAAATGACCTACCACATGTCTCACTAGCAAGTTTTTGATGTTATAATTTGTTAATTTCAGGAATAAAGACAAATTACCAACAGTTTTAGTTTGTTCTAGAAGAACTATTTAACTTTTTTAAGTTTTTGATCAAAAACAATATTGTTCAGAAGAGCTGTATATTTTCAAAAGATTATGATGAGTAAATTTGCATGACAAGTTCTTTGTCAGGTTTATTTTCTTATTACCTGCAGCAAAGGATATTATAAGAATTGGGTTAAAATATTTAGGATGAACCATAACAAAAACCAAATTCTTGACATGAATTACTATGCACTAATGTTCTTTTAAAATATTTTCTAGCCTAGTGCATAGTAAGCAAGAGATAATTTTATTCAAATATGCATTCCTTGGTATTAATAAGCAAGTACCCCTCTCCCTCCTGAATTGATAACTCTTTTAAGTAATGATTCATTTGAAAAAATCAACAGTGTATTGGCAATTTGATATAAGCATAAATACATTTATATACTGATATAAGCATTAATACATCTATATCTACACACATATATAGTACAGACACATTACATAAACATGTAAACATGTTTCTGTATATGTTGCAATACACACACAATTTATAATTTTAAGATTAATCCAATACTTTAAAAAAAATACTGATACTTTGACAGAAATTTTTTCCTAAATATTTGAGATTGTTAGTGAATTCTTATTCTTATAGAATCAATACAATAAAAATACATGTTAATGTTGCCTGATATAGTAAAAATCCATACCAATTATGTAACTGCATATATTATGCAAAAATGCATTCTATACATATTTTCATGAGCATGTATAAATTACAAGCAATAGAGTACATGATAAAGTTAATAAATGTAGTATTTTAAAATTAATACATGTATTTTCAGAAACACTTGAAGTTAACTCCATCCTAAATGAACCCACTAAGAATAAATAAGGTACTGTTAAGATTATTTTCCATGTAGAAAAAACAGTCTCTGATATCACAATATCACACACATATATGTCCAACTACAAATACTAACAAGACCACCCCCATAGGAAAACAAAAGTGCCCAGACAGACTTTTCAAAGACCTTTTGAAAGTACTAAGACCCCTTGTTCAATATCCAGATGGCTTTGCCCAGCAGTTTGCTGTACTCACAAACATAGCTCCCGTTCTAAGTAGTATAGTTGTGCGGAGCTGTGGGAGACTTGTGTGAAATGATCTGCAGTCCTTTAAGAACTTTACTGAGACCACATACATCTTGAAACGTGAGATTCAACTGCACTTAAAACACTGAAATGCAAGTAGTAATTTACTATGCTGTACAATCTCCCCCAGGCAAGTCACTATCAGTTGAAGAAATACAGTAAATTAGTTGTTTTTTTTTTCCTAAGAACTGTTTGATCAGATGTGAGCAACTGTGAAATTCCTACCTCTACCTAGTTAAAATACTTTTGTGAACCAAAGCTGTAGTAGAGTGTTTTACTGTCTTGTAGGTAGCATTCTTAATAAATAGTCTTTAAACAGCATAGCATAATCACAATCACACACAGGTAACTATATATACATACATACATTTTTAATGCTCCCCCTCTTCCAGCTGCGCCTCTCTCTCTCTCATTACGAATTATTTAATTACTGGACTGTAGCCCAAAACACTGAAGATTTCACATTATATATATATATATATATATATATATATATATATATATAATATATATATATATATATACACATATATATATATATACACACACACACACACCCTCCTATGCATTTTTAAGTGCTATAAATATCAATGAAGAATTATATTTATTAACAATATTCTGAAAATTTATGATAGAAAGAGCCTGATCCTTCATTCTTTGAGCATCTAAAAATTTTAATTAACATCACAATCCTGCAATCAGATCCATGGAAGACAGATCACTGAAGGTCCTCTGAACAGATGCCATGTTCTGCATGCACAGATCCAGTTGCAGGAATGTGGCTTTAGTCAATAAAAGTTTTGGGTACGCAATAAATGCAGAGTCAGGCCTGCGAACTGAACATTCATAACAAAACCCTACCAAAATTCTCAACTATTCATGAAATATAGGTCTCATTTGGAGAAAACACAGAACAATCAATGCTATATTTAGGAAAAATTCAGTTTAAGCATTCACTAAAGTCATGTTCAGTCACTGTCCAAAAGTACTGGCAGTGATTTTACTTTCCTTAAAGGAAAATGTAAAGTAAATAATTAATGGACAGAACTCTTTCGTACTAAACTCATACATAATTTATCAATATTTAGTATTTTCAACCAAGTGTATTGAGAGCCTCATTTTTAAGCAAGTCTTGTATTGCAAAATACTTGTTTGACAGAATCATATAACATGTAAAAATCAGAGGAAACTCTGGATTCTGAATACCACTTCAGAGTATTAATTAATGATTTCGTATACATAAATTATCTAGCTCTCTGTGAGCCTAGGTACCATTTTCTTTCAAATGTTATATACTACTCCAAATTTTTGGCAACATTTGTAGATGAGACATTACGTGTTTTAGATTATTAGTTAAGGTTGAAAAGATCAAGTTGTACCTATATGAATAAAAAAAGGCATATTTATGGTATGTTATTCAACAAATCTAATAAACATAGTATTTTTATTTGAAGTTTGAGTTCAATAATCCTTATAACTACTTAACTACAAAAATAAGAATACTTTCAGAAACAAAATATATGGGCTTATGTAGACCACAAATATTCTGAAATGGATTGATTTTGTAGGCCTGCATCACATTTAAACAAAATTTTAAGAGGTTAAAAAACAAAAGAAACAGAAAATACAATGTATGTGCAAACCTGACCTATCTCTATCTTTTCTTTTTAAACCTAGGCTACTCAAGAATCTTCAACTAATTATTCCATTTTATTGATGGCATTTTTCCCTAGGGAAGTTATTTAAAAAGTTTAACCCCTGAGCAAGTCATGGCTTCTCCTGCCTTTGAAAGTGTCAAGTGCATTGATTATAACTGCAGGAAGTGTTACCTTCTACCCAGAGAATCTCACCCTGCACACTCTTAAACAGTCTTTCTCCCAAAACGGCTTTGATTTGGCAATTCAGACCGCTTCAGCTGATATTAAAGGAAGAAGCACCACAGAAAAGGGATCAGCAGTTAAAACAAAATACAAAGGGGGGGAAAAACAGATCTTGGATATAGTAGCACAAAGCTTGAGAGAAAAGCAGATTTGAAAAAGACATCAGAGTGACTAAAAGAAGAACAACATGACAGAAATTAAACAAGATTTTTATGTTCTCCTTCTATGCATTTAAACTCACCTCAACCTCTATTGAAATTCTGATCATACCCAAACCCCAAGGCTTTTGACATACTTTCAAAAATCCACACCCTCTCTCTCTCTTTTCCGAGTCTCCAGAGTCACTGCTAGGTATCCAACAAGTTGGGGGTGGGGGGTGGGGAAGAAGGGGGAGCAGAATTCTAATATGCATATGAACTAATAGACAGCTTATTTTATTCTCACATTAAATTACGGTAAAAATGATGAACTCTCTTAAATATTCAGTGTGTGTTTTCATCCTCATGCTTAGCCAGTGAAAAGAAAATGAATATGGTTTGAAAAAAAATCATCTCTTCAAGTCACATGTATACAAGAAGGCTCAGTAATATTTTGCTTGGGTAAGGAACAAAGTAACAGCAAACTAATCCAAGATGCTATAAAACAGCAAGCTACTATGGCAAGCTATTCAGCAGAACACAAGAACTCAAAGTACATGCCTAATTAGCTATATATTCCTCATAATTATGAAACATAGAACAACACGAGAATGCAGATACGAACAGCTATCACAACAAGGCTTATACACATCTGTACAAGTATCATAGAAATGGTGCCCCAAATTCCAGAAGGTAATTGGATTTTCAGAACTCCAAGAGGGTTTTTTTTCCAATTCAGCCATGACAGGGCCAGAAGGTAATGATACATCTGCCATGATGCAACAAGCAGACCTGTCTTCTGTCAAGAATTGAAATCATAAAGGAATAAGCTGTCGTTAACAACCTCTCTCCAAACACTAGAGCTGTCATTTCATTGTTTTCCTTTGTTTGCATGGGGGCTGGTGTGGGCTTATGCACCCTGTCAGTTCAAGATTACTCTAAGCTTTTAACCTTTTCTTGAATTTTTGGTTTAAGCAATCTTCTATGGAGCTTATTATAGAAGTTTATATTCTGTGACCAATTAATATTAATTATAAACTAATGAGAGAACTTTTTCTTATATCTATTTGGTAAGCTTCATTTCAAACCTGTATGTAAGAGGCACTATGTATTTCTTATAAAACATTAAAAAGGTACCATATATTTCTATAAAAATATCACTGTCTTTCATTTTCCTTTTGGAGTATAATATACTTTTGGCCAATTATATTCATAAATTCATTTAGTAATTTATCATAATTTGTATTTACATATAGTAAGAGGGAATTTCACAATATCGTACATCCAGTAAAACAATGATATCCCCTGCCCCCCAACAAAATTTACAGACAAGACTGCTGCAGATTAACACAGATAACTTTACAAGCAATACTGTACATATTGTCTAACTAAATAAAGATAACACTGACACCAGATTCTTACTAATTACTGAATGAGAATAAAATGTTATTTGCATTATTGCTCATTCTAGCAAAATTCTACTTAATTTAATTTCTGCATAAAAGTGATAAGATGTTCTAATAGTTTGTGAATAATACAGTACGGTTATTTATTAACTTTCTGCAAAAAAGGAAAAAGGAAAATATCAAAATTAATGTTTGATGTTAGAAATTATTTTAATAGTAGGAAGATAAAGTAGCTTTTCCCAATAAGTCCATCTTTACTGCCATATAAAAATTAAATCAACTGAGCACAGACTACAGAGCTGCATTTTCAAAAATTTCAAGATTTCAAGCTCCTACTGCACATATGAAAAATGTATGTAAACCATGAAACTTGTATTTTTTCTACTTTGCCCTAGGAACTACCTGTTCTGCACGTGCATATACAAGGTGTGGGTCCACTATCTGTGCACCATGTATTTCTGTGTTTGCCAGCCCAACTTAAAACAAAGCTTACCGCTGATGGAACACATTTATATTGCTAACATAACTTTTAAAGCTCTGTTTTCTTGATTGGCTGAATTTTGATAAGTTACAAAGACAATAAAAAATATTTTCAAACCATACCAATTATTAACCAAAAGGCCTAGAAATGTACCTAGAAATTTTACCTAGAAATGTACTCTCCATAACTCTGATCTGCTAGTTTGGATTAGTTAGTTCTTCCTCTCCACTCAGGGTACGTCTTCACTACCCACCGGCTTGGCAGGTTGTGATCGATCTATCGGGGATCAATTTATCGCGTCTCATTTAGACACGATAAATCAATCCCCAAATCGACGCCTGTACTCCACCTCAGCAGGAGGAGTAAGCGGAGTCGACGGGGGAGTAACAAGCCTACCTTTTCTATACTGGGTTGGAAGTCCAAAATTAGTCTTAGTGAGGAAAGCCAAAATTTTATGTAAGCAATTTCCTTTCTATTCCTCACATCCATGAATAAGCAGGACCTATATTGCAGATTCCAAAGTGGAGTTAGCCAGCCCTCATTTGGTGAAGGAAGAAACTACTGTGCTTGTGCTGTTATTCCTGCTAGGGATGACCCATTCTCTAAGTTTCTTGATAAATATTCTAAATAAATTTAAAATAGTGCTCTACTAGAAACCACCAAATAATTCTTGGACATTTCTAAAGTAACTAAAGTAACTAAAGTACTAAAGTAAGTAACTAAAATAAAGTCCAAAGTGATTAAATGTATTATTCGCTTTCTTTAGCATCCTTAGAACTATGGAGATTATAGGAAACAGGTATCCTGAAAGTTTCCAAAGATACAACAGGTAGCCAACTGCTTCTTTGTACTCATATAGTAAGTGTTGCAGTGAACTGGTGTGCTCTTTTATCCCCAGAGCAAATGAGTCAGTGGTATGATGAGTACTCCAAGTTTTTGTTCAATGTCCAGACTTTGGCAGGCTGAGCTCTCTTTCCCCATGGAGCAAACTTCCTATTCTATTAAACCAACTTTAATTTCTCCTTGCCACCCACTCTGTAGACCTTAGGCACCTGAAAGTGCTTCTCTGACCAGCACAGAAGGACCACGTCTCCACGAAGCAACAATCAATTTCAGCTTCCTCCCATACTTTTTCAGATATCTTTGTAGCATCATTTGACAGTATCACCATCTGCATGGCTGATATATCCCCTAACTCAGTGTTCAGCGGCGCATTGATCAGCATTCAAGTCATACTCCCAGTCAGCACCCAGCCCGAGCTG
The DNA here is from genome assembly GCF_965152275.1 of Natator depressus. Lineage (NCBI taxonomy): Eukaryota > Metazoa > Chordata > Testudines > Cheloniidae > Natator > Natator depressus. The sequence continues at coordinate 58,988,528 of NC_134238.1, forward strand.
GGGAAGCTGAGGATCCAACCAACGAACCAAATTCGGTGATTAATCCTGGTCACATGCCACCTGAGGCATACTGCGCATAGACTGAGACTCAATGTTCAGACTGCCTGCCATGCAACTTAGTCAATAACCTTTACTGCCAACACCATGCTACCTTTTCTCTGATATGTATTTGTACGTGTGTCCTTAAGTCACTACCATATGAATTATCTTAACTGCTATGAAAACTCATAAAGCTTATCTCCTGGATCTCTGACCTAGCTACAGTGAGAGAGTAAGAAATGCTGTAGAGTCCTGAAAAATAGCTGTACCCATGACACTACAATGGTGTTAGGATGCCATCTGGGCTAAAAAATAATTACCCATCACCTACTAGCCCAGGGAATAAGCCTAATTACCAGGGTGAAAGATATTGGTGTTGCCTATGCCTCCCAAGATGATGCCCCTCAATTTGAATGAACAACACAGCTGTGGACTGTTTATTCTGTACTGTAATGGTAACACATTGTCAATCAACTTTCCACTTAATGGATTTACTGTAATCTTAACTAAGTCCCTCTTGCTTTTGCTTAAACTTTTTTTCTATCCTCAGAGTACTCCACAAGGCCAACTCACTTTTGCTTTCCTAACGTCGATCTTGGGTGTATTTTTCCTATGCTGTCTTTAAAACCTCTATTTTTTTTCCTCCTTCTCTCACCATCTACACACTTTTTCTCTGTTTCCCCACAGCTAGTTCTCTAGCTCATCACCTGTATTTTCTGTTTTCCTCTTCCATATCTCCCTCCAAAATGTTTTTTTTCCTATACCACTCTTCTCGATTCTACTTAATCTTCCTCTCTCATATACATGGGGCTTGGAAATTTTACCTGACACCTCATATCCAAAGGATTAAACCTATTAACCAAAGACTGATAAAAAGATAGAGGCAACACTCAGATGAGAAGAAAACCACCTCCCTGTCTGCTGGGATTCCTACCAGAGTGTTCTCCCAAGGCTCTGGTTGAGGTTTCCATCTTCTGTGTCAGCCCCCAGCCATTACGGGCTTGATACGGCCTTCCCTTCACCCCCTTTCCCCCAGTCTGCTGGAATGGAGAAGGCACGTCTTTACCTGTTTCCTCCATCTTGTGCCAGAGCCTCCTGTTGTGTTCCCTCAGCTTTCTGGCCGTGAAGTCAGCATTTCTATTTACTCAGCACCTCCCCCAGCCTCTGTGTTTGGGTCCTCCCCTCCTCTACTATTCCCCAGAGCTTTATCAAATACAGTGAAACTTATCTGATCCTAGCATGCTGTCCACAGGGTGCTGAATAGCAAAACCAAAAACTGACGTCTCTGTTCGGTTTTCACTTAAACTGGAATTGGGACATCTGTAAGGACCAGCAGAGATTGAGGTTGAGGTAGAGAGGCCAGCACGGGTTTATGCTCCGCTAACATTTAAAATATTATTTTCACAAGCACAAGGCCTGGAAATTTTTATTATTTTAAAAGGAAAACCTAGATTCTGCAGAAGCTGTTGGAAGTCATCCACACTAGTTTCCTACTCCCCATAAATGAGTGGAATTTTCAAGCCTTGGATACTATTATCCTCAGTAGATTCATTTAGTATGTTGATGTGAAAGATACTAAGCTTCAGAGAATACATATCTCCTTCTAAAGCACTGTAAATTTCCCCTATAAAGGAAACATTTTCTGCATCTTTCATTAAAGATGAGACCTCTCCTTTGTTGGAAGAGTTAATAAAATATCAAGGCCAAAACAACAGCCTAGAGTGGAAACATAGTATCTGAAGCAATCACTATCAAAAGTTTCATTTGGGCCTTTTAATCTGAAAAGCAGTTACTATCATTTTCTGGGAGTTGGAAGTACTTAAATCAGACACCATCTTGGCCCTCAAATTACTGAAGACCCAGTTCAGCAAATGGTGTGTTCTCTAATTTATATAGTTTTTAATAGAAACAAGCCTTGACTGGATGCACCATACTAACTGTTTTTAGGTGAATTTTATAGGCTTTGTGGAACCTAATTTCAACGTGCTTTCTTAGGGCTGAGGTGGAATATCTTTATATTGTGTTGACAGGAGAAATGTTTTTCATAACATACAATCCACCTGAACTGGATCATATCAGACTGAGGAAATTCCTAAACACTGTTTTTTATCATATATTTTGTTCCACAGATTTCAAAATGGAGGCCTTGTGCCAAAAACGCATGGCTGGCTGTACTGGGAAAGTTGATTAGAGAATCCGAGCATTCAGCAGACCTGATATGATCATGTGTCTATCTGTGTATTATTTTTCCTGGGGCACAACCTGAATGATTCCAAATACCTTCAGAGGAGCTGGATTTGAGAGGAGCTGGACTGGTGTAAAAGTTCTGGCCTAACTGGATGTGCCTCATCCTCATTAAAAAGATTAAAGTATGCTAATATATCAAAAGATAATGCAATCTACTCTAATATTTTATATCAAGCAGTTTTATTTAAAGGTATTTTATCTAAATATACGTTACCAACTTTTTCAGTAAAAGCAAATGTGTACGTGCTATGTTCTTTTTATGTTAGTAGCTATTACTATCACAGGTAAGAGGACTACACATTTAAAACTAAATTAATAAAGAAAGATGCCAAACTAAAAGCATAAAGCAATAGGTGTGTATCTTTAAATTGCTCTGTCCTTACATTGGCTATAAATATTATTTCATTAATTAAAATATTTTGCTCATTGCACTGTTTTGTGTTTTTCTTGAAAAACAGATAAAGAAAAAATGTTACATTTTCAACAGAATTCTCAACTCTTAGATCAAAACCTATTAAAAAGTTAGCTCCTCGACTGAAATAAACTTTTAGTCTGTGCTGAAAGAAGGGATGTACCAATATCACATTGTCAGAATCCTCCTTTTTATTTTTATTTCACAAAGTGCAACACTTCAGCAGTAAACTGGGCAACACAGAACAAAATTAATTGCAACTGATATACTACAAATGTTTTCCACAAGCCTATCTAACTGCTCTTGGTTTAATTACATCCAACATTTTTGCCACTACATCCCTTTACATTACCAAAAAAGAAAAAAAAAAAAAAAAAGAAAAAAAAGAAAATTCACTCAAATAAATAAAAAGTTTGGCCCACTGCAAAAATTACAGATGTAATTAGCAAAGCAGTAATAACCAAACGGGGATGAACAAGATAGACATTAATTTGGTGATGAGCAATAATAATACATTTAACTTAATGTAGAAATAACAGAAAGAAGTTGGGACCCTTATACATGATTTTCAGATGTTTATTGCAGAAAGTTTTAATTCAGCTAAGTGCAAGTGAGAATTTTAATTTAGAAATGTTCCAAATATTGCACAAATTGCATACTGTTTTCCCATGTGTTACTACATGTATCCATACCATTTTGTTTGCCTGGGGTAGGGAAAGTCAATTAACATACTGCCCACAAAATGTAAATGTTTTATATTTTCAGGTATGAATATGTGAAGCAGAACAAATCACTAGTCAGAGCTGTTGTCAGAATAAGACTTGTTTGATTGAAGAGAGAGGGGCACCTTCCCCCCCCCCCCCCCAAAAAAAAACCACACTTAGTAGAAGCTTAAGAAAGCTTGCTGTGGTTTATTTAAAATGATCACATTATCACGAGGTTTATAATAGACATTTGAATGAACACATAAATCTGATGAAATGTAAAAGAAATCCTAACTAATTTCTGGATTGCTTTCTTTTATATTTCTTTTTCTTCCTTTAAGGGTTTTGTCACTCTAGTTGCCATATTAAACTACAGTGCCACCACAACAGTCTTACGCAAAACTAAAACACAAGTTTCTCTCTTGTAGTGAAAGAATTAGACAAAAGTTTTGAAAATAAGGCAACAAAACATTCCAATAATGAATAAAATGAATTTATGGGAACACATTTAATATAACTTAACAAAAATGTCAGATTATTGACAGTTGTTCATACACACACTTACCTCAATAGCTCTCTTAATATATGGAATCTGTGTGCCACTGTCCAGATCTTCATTTATAATAAGTCTTCTAGCCCATTGACCTGCCCTGACAACACCACTACCATGAATTAAAACCATCAGTTTATCTGGATTTGTCAATGCATCCTCACTCATAAAGATAAAACTCTTTGGCTCACTCTCAGTAGCATCTACCTGAAATTTAAAAAAAATAAATTTTACAATAAAAATACATTCTGGTGCATTAACAAACATATTAAGAAAACCTAACAGCTGCAATTATAAAGTAGCATTGGAATTTATACACAACATTACTACTATTTATTTGCATTATGTTAGCACCTAAAAGCCACAATGTGTTTGATGCTGTACAAAGAATAAAGACAAACCTGCCCTAAAGACCTTGCGATCTAATTTGAAAAGCAAAAAAATACATTATAACTAAGAACACTTATACTGCTTCAGATAGAAGTAGGAAGTATGATTAAGCTTTAAAGTATGAAAGGTACAAAGAGTAAAACGCACAGAATTTAGAAGTTCACATAAATTTACTGACAGAAAATAAAGCCCACAAAAGGTCTACCTGGGAGAAAAAAGAAAAAAAAAGTAATTTGTCACATCTTATTTGCCAGAAGCAGCAATAATAGATCACATAGAAAATATATAAAAGTGAAAAAGTCCTAGCATTCCATTTCAGTCCCCACAACATAAATAGCCAATAATCCAAATATGAAACAGTAGCATATATTTAGTCCATTATAAATCTTAAGAGAACAGGTATCTACATACAAAACACAAAAAATACAGGAATCCAATTTTGGACTAAAGAGTGGCTTTGAGTGAGGGCATTGTTGTGCTGCCTCAGGAACAGCCTGAGAAGTAGATTGTGATTCAAGGAGCCACAATCTGACATCCAATGTCCCCCTTTCCCTGGAGGCTGGGGAAGCAAACTGCACCAGTTATGTACCTGCTGCAAACTACTGAAGCACCAGCACAACTATGCTGACCTGAATGTTGAGGGGGCAGAGCCACAGGTCCCACCTATTCCTTGTTCCCTTCTGCCCACAATAATAAGCAGCTGGAGAGGAGTGAATGCAGTGAGCTACTCTCCCACAGCATGTGTAACTGATGCAGGCTTGTAAGGGAGGTACCTTGTATCACCTTGCTTCCCTGTGTGACTGTGCAAGTCAGAACCATATGTTTGGGGGCAGGATACAGCAAATCAATGACTGTTGAAGAAACAGGGACCTCTGCTTCTCTAGAACAAAAATACGAAAGCTTCTGAACAATTAACATACAGCTAGAAGTTTTGTATCAAGTCAGTTTGTCTTCTGTGTATGTGCCTTCTTTCATCCTTTCAAAATTCAAAGGGCATGATATTACAAAAACGTTTCTTAGTAAAAGTAGTCTTTACTCATACAAGCAGTCTTACTGAAGTTAATAAGATGGCCTGTGTACATAAGGACCACTCACCTGAGTAAAGCTCAGAGTCACAACCAATTACAGCTCCTACTTTGATACAAAACCTTACTCCTGTTGTGTTTCATACATTCTGCCTCCAAACAGCATACAATTGTGGGAAAAATGGAGCCGCAGTTCCCCCACTTTAAAATAGGGAATATACTTCCCTTCTTTGACTAGTCTAGTTAAACAATAGGAGACAATCCCTACCCAAAAGAGCTTGAAATATGTATATATAGTACATAGCACAATGAGGTTCTAATCTTGGCTGGAGCATCTAGGCACTACCATCACAAAAACCGACAGTATTAACAATATAAACAAAGACTGCAGCCATGTTGGGAGTGGGAGAAGCAAAACTTTAGCTCTCAAATGATATCTAGTAAGGTGAACTTGAGTTTTGCAAACAATTTGAACATTTAAGAAAATAGAAATAGCCACAATTAAGATGAAAATGTAAAGTGAAAAAAAAGGGTAATTTAGTGTACACTTTAATACACTGCACTAATCACATGAACTAGAAGGCATAATATTAACTAGTACACACTTTTTAAATAGGTTAATGCTGAACAGAAGCGGGGGGGGGGGGAACCTTATTCCCTTTGTCAACTTAATTACATTTGGAAACTTTTCTTCAAACCAATGTGTCTTCAAACAGCAATAATTCATTAAATGCTTTCACTAAGGAACGCACATAAAGGTCATTTTTGTGCGCAACCTCACTTTATTGACAAATCAGCCTACAATACCATTTAGTTCTAGTCAGAGTGAGACAGCATAAAGCAATTTGTATCTATTTACAATTCGCAGTTTTAGATGTGCTCATGAACGTTCAACTATGATCTTAACTCTGCTCTTTCCTTTAAACAAATTAAATAAACTCAGCAAAACTAAAAAAGTTTAGTTTAACAATTAGAGTCAGTACAGTAACTCCTCAGTTAACGCTGTAGTTATGCTCCTGAAAAATGTGACTTTAAGCAAAACGATGTTAAGCGAATCCAATTTCCCTATAAGAATTAATGTAAATGGGGGGGAGGGGGGAGGGTTAGGTTCCAGGAAAATTTTTTTTTTGCCAGACAAAAAGCATTATATACATTTTAAACACTTTTAAAACAATCAGTTTAATACAGGTATAAGTTTTAAACAATTTTAAACAAGCAATTTAATACAGGTATTAAACATGCTGGCAGCCCCCCATCAGCTCCCCTACGCGACCCACCCCGCAGCAGACCCCGCAGATCAGTGCCTTCCTCCTGCTCCCCCCGGCAGGGGGGAGGAGCGAGGATGCGGCGCACAGCTTCCCCCCTCCCTCCCTTGCCCCCTGAATGCCGCAAACTAGCTGATTGCCGTGGGCAGGAGGCAGGGGAGAGGAGAGGCTTCCCCCCAGCGCCGTGTCCTTGCTCCTCCCCAGAGCATCCTGAATGCCGCAGGACAGCTGATTGCCATGGGCAGGAGGCAAGGGAGCAGGGTGAAGGCGCTGATCTGCGGGGTCCGCTGGCATGTGGCAGGTGCTGGGGGATGGTGGGACATAGGGGAACTGATAGGGGGGCTGCCAGCATGTTTAATACCTGTATTAAACTGCTTGTTTAAAATTGTTTAAGACTTATATAATAAATAATAATAATAAATATACACGTTTTCACCAGCAATAGAACAACACTTTGCACACATTTCATCAATAAATGGGGTTAAAGAGATTAAACTATTGAATAAACAGAGACAGTGCAGTATCAAAATATGCATAAAATCCTACCTATATCTAAACCTGGCAGCTATACATCATACTGCCTTGCATGACACACAAGTTCAATTTCAAGTCTTTGGATAGCCCCAGCATTGTGAGAACCTGGTATTTTTCCTGAATAATAAAACAAACCCTAAAAGGAAATGATGAGACCACTAAAATTGCTTATTAAAAAACATTACAAAAATCATAGATCTAGAAGCCCACAGAGAAAGAGGAATGGGTGGAATCACTTACGTGTTTGACTAGTGAGTGGAAATAACTGTTACTGGATGTGAAAGAGACACACTGAACATCAGTGAGGGGGTACAGGTTTGCTAACTTCTAAAAACATCTGCAATGTGATCAAGGAGTCTGAACACATGGTTCTATATAAAGCTGCCTAGTCCATTTTATTTTTCAGTCCTCACAATATTGAACCACTAGGTTGTTGTTTTTCATTCTAACCAGGAAAATGTGAAAGCTACCAATGCTCATAACTCCACCCCCCTTCTTGCAGAAAAGGTAATAAGCTACCAAAAATGCTGCTTTCATAGATAGATGCAGTGAGGAGCAGGTAGCCGCCTGCTCAAAGGGTGGACCCTTCAACTTTGTTAGCACCACATTTAAGTCCCAGAGAGGAACAGGATGTATGACATTGGGATGTAACCTTTAGGAATCTGAGCCCTGGTCTACACTACGAGTTTGGGTCGAATTTAGCAGCGTTAGATCGATTTAACCCTGCACCCGTCCACACGACAAAGCCATCTACTTCGACTTAAAGGGCTCTTAAAATCGATTTCTGAACTCCTCCCGCGACGAGGAGATTAGCACTGAAATCGACCTTGCCACATTGAATTTGAGGTACTGTGGTCGCAATTTGACAGTATTGGCCTCCGGGAGCTATCCCAGAGTGCTCCCTTGTGACCACTCTGGACAGCGCTCTCAACTCAGATGCACTGGCCAGGTAGACAGGAAAAGGCCCGCAAACTTTTGAATCTCATTTCCTGTTTGGCCAGCGTGGCAAGCTACAGGTGAGTGCAGATCTCATCAGCAGAGGTGACCATGATGGAGTCCCAGAATCGCAAAAGAGCTCCAGCATGGACCAAATGGGAGGTATCGGATCTGATCGCTGTATGGGCAGACGAATCTATGCTATCAGAACTCTGTTCCAAAAGATGAAATGCCCAAACATTTGAAAAAATCTCCAGGGGCATGAAGGACAGAGGCTATAACAGGGACCTGCAGCAGCGCCGCGTGAAACTTAAGGAGCTCAGGCAAGCCTACCAAAAAATCAGAGGCAAACAGCCGCTCGGGGTCAGAGCCCCAGACATGCTGCTTCTATGATGAGCTGCATGCCATTCTAGGGGGTGCAGCTACCACTACCCCACCCCTGTGCTTTGACTCCATCAATGGATTATCACGCAACAGGGACGTGCATTTTGGGGATGAGGAAGATGATGAGGAGGAGGAGAAACTGTTTTCCCCGAGAGCCAGGAGCTGTTTCTCACCCTGGACCTGGAGCCAGTACCCCCCGAACCTAACCAAGGCAGGTTCCCGGACACACCAGGCAGAGAAGGGACCTCTGGTGAGTGTACGTTTGTAAATATAATACATGGTTTAAAAGCAATCGTGTTTAATGATTAATTTGCGGCCAGTACAGCTGCTGGAAAAGTCTGTTAACGTGCCTGGGGATGGAGCGGAAATCCTCCAGGGACATCTCCATAAAGCTCTCCTGGATGTACTCCCAAAGCCTTTGCAAAAGGTTTCTAGAGAGGGCAGCCTTATTCCGTCCTCCATAGTAGGACACTTTAGCATGCCAGGCCAGTAGCATGTAGTCTGGAGTCATTGCATAACAAAGCATGGCAGCATATGGTCCCAGTGTTTGCTGGCATTCAAGCAACATCCGTTCTTTATCTCTCTGTAAAAAGAAAAGGAGTACTTGTGGCACCTTAGAGACTAACCAATTTATCTGAGCATAAGCTTTCGTGAACTACAGCTCACTTCATCGGATGATCTGATGAAGTGAGCTGTAGCTCACGAAAGCTTATGCTCAAATAAATTGGTTAGTCTCTAAGGTGCCACAAGTACTCCTTTTCTTTTTGCGAATACAGACTAACACGGCTGTACCTCTGAAATTTATCTCTCTGTGTTATCCTCAGAAGAGTGATATCATTCATGGCCACCTGGTTGCAATAGGGTAATTTTATTAAGGGGACATTCAAAGGTGGTCGTTCCTGCTGGGCTGTTTGCCTGTGGCTGAACAGAAATCTTCCCTGCTGTTAGCCATGCGGTGGGGGGAGAGGTGAAGTGATCATATCAGAGAATTGTGGGGGTGGGAGGGGTTAATTGGGTTTGTGCTGCACGTTAACCCGAAAACCTCAGCCCCTCCTTTTAAATTGCCAACCCATTTTAAATGGCCAACCCAACGGCTGTTTGGTATGGGAAATGAGGGCGCTGCTGTTTGAAACCATTCCCACATGTTATGAAGGTTAAAGAAGCCAAAAAACTGTGGCTTACCATGGCTGCCTGCAAGCCGAATTCTGCTGCCCGCCAGCCCTACGTGTGTGATCTCTCACACCAAACCGGCAGATCCTCAATATAAGAGGCAAAATGCGACCTTGTACCGAATGCACATGTGCTATGTAATGTTAACAGCAAGGTTCACCCTGAAAGAGTCTACCCATTGTTCTCTAAAATGTGTCTTTTTAACTACTACTCTCCCCTTTTTTTCCTCCCGCAGCTGCAAATGTTTCAACGCTCCCCCTATCATCTCCGTCCCAGAGGCTAGCGAAGATTAGAAGGCAAAAAAAAAAAAAAAAAAAAAAGCACTCATGATGAAACGTTCTCTGAGCTCATGCAGTCCTCCCACACTGAAAAAGCCCAGCAGAATGCATGCAGGCAGACAATGTTAGAGTCCAGGAAAGCACAATATGAACACGAGGATAGGTGGCGGGATGAAGATAATAAGTGGTGGGTTGAAGATGATAGGTGGCGTCAGCTTGCTGACAGAAGGCAGGGGTCAACTGGAGGATCAAACTGATATACTTCGGCATATGGTTGAGGTGCAGGAAAGGCAGCATGAGCATAGACCCCCGCTACAGCCCCTGTGTAACCAACTGCCCTCCTTCCCAAGTTCCATAGCCTCCTCACTCCGAAGCCCAAGAACGCAGTAGGGGGGCCTCCAGGCACCCAACAGACCACCCCAGAGGACTGCCCAAGCAACAGAAAGCTAGCATTCAATAAACTTTAAAGTGCAGTGTGGCCTTGTCCTTCCCTCCTCCCCCACACTTCACGGGCTACCTTGGCAGTTATCCCCCTATTTGTGTGACGAATTATTAAAGAATGCATGAATTTGAAGCAACAATGACTTTATTGACTCTGCAAGCGGTGGGAGGAGAGGGTGGGTTAGCTTACAGGGAAGTAGAATGAACAAAGGGGCAGGGGTTTTCATCAAGGAGAAACAAACAGAACTTTCACACCGTAGCCTGGCCAATCATGAAACTGGTTTTCAAAGCTTCTCTGATGCACACCATGCTCTCTTGTACTCTTCTAACCGCCCTGGTGTCTGGCTGCGCATAATCAGGGGCCAGGCGACTTGCCTCAACCTCCCACCCCACCATAAACGTCTCCCCCTTACTCTCACAGATATTGTGGAGCACACAGCAAGCAGTAATAACAATGGGAATATTGGTTTCGCTGAGGTTTAACCAAGTCAGTAAACTGTGTCAGCGTGCTTTTAAACGTCCAAATGCACATTCTACCACCATTCTGCACTTGCTCACCCTATAGTTGAACAGCTCCTGACTACTGTCCAGGCTACCTGTGTACGGTTTCATGGACCATGACATTAAGGAGTAGGCTGGGTTCCCAAGGATAACTATAGGCATTTCAACATCCCCAACGGTTATTTTCTGGTCTGGGAAGAAAGTCCCTTGCTGCAGCTGTTCAAACAGACCAGAGTTCCTGAAGATGCGAGCATCATGTACCTTTCCCGGCCATCCCACGTTGATGTTGGTGAAACGTCCCTTGTGATCCATTGAAAAGTACCCCTTTCGGTTTATGTACTCGCTGCCTTGGTGCTCCGGTCCCAAGATAAGGACATGCCTTCCATCTATCGACCCACCACAGTTAGGAATCCCATTGCAGCAAAGCCATCCACTATGACCGGCACATTTCCCAGAGTCACTACCCTTGGTAGCAGCAGCTCAGTGATTGCGTTGGCTACTTGCATCACAGCAGCCCCCACAGTAGATTTGCCCACTCCAAATTGATTCCCGACTGACCGGTAGCTGTCTGGCATTGCCAGCTTCCAGAGGGCTATCACCACTCGCTTGTGAACTGTGAGGGCTGCTCTCATCTTGGTATTCTGGTGCTTCAGGGCAGGGGAAAGCAAGTCACAAAGTTCCATGAAAGTGCCCTTACGCATGCGAAAGTTCCGCAGCCATTGGGAATCGTCCCAGACCTGCAACACTATGCGGTCCCACCAGTCTGTGCATGTTTCCCGGGTGCAGAATCGGCGTTCCACAGCATGAACCTGCCCCATTACCACCATGATGTCCACACTGCCGGGGCCCGTACTTTGAGAGAAGTCTGTGTCCATGTCCTCAGCACTCTCCTCACCGCACTGCCGTCGCCTCCTCGCCTGCTTTTGCTGGTTCTGGTTCTGCATATGTTGCTGGATAATGCACGTGGTGTTTAGAACGGTCATAACTGCCGCGGTGATCTGAGCAGGCTCCATGCTTGCGATGGTATGGCATCTGCAGGAGAGCAGAGTGGCAGCAGAAGTGGCGGATGGATGACGATGCTGACAGCAATATGGTGCCCGCACGGAAAAAGGCACAAAACGATTGTCAGACGTTGCTTTCACGGATGGAAGGAGGGGGGAGCAAGGGGTAGGCTGGCAGCAGACGGTGCAGTATGACTGCTAGCTGTCATCATCTCCTGGGTCCTCGCGGTGCTGCTGGCTGGGAGAGCAGCCTGAGGCAGAATGGCCCCCCTCAAGGATTGAACTCACAACCCTGGGTTTAGCAGGCCAATGCTCAAACCACTGAGCTATCCCTCTGCCAATATTTCAGGCAGGACTGAAACTCCATTAGACAAAACTTAAAGAAGAGCATGACCTGAGTCACTCCCATTTATGCCCAGGCGTCCCTGACAGGCAGACCTCACCAAGATCTACCAGGAGCACCCATGTCTGCCCAGGCGCCCCGACCGACCTCACCGAGGCCGGCCAAGAGCACCCAGGAGACAACAAGGACAGCTACCAGTCGTAATGCACCATCTGCTGCCACAAGGCAATGAGCTGCTGCTGTGTAGCAATGGAGTCCCGCGTCTGCCAGCACCCAGGAGACGTACACGGTGATGGTGAGCTGAGTGGGCTCCATGCTTGCTGTGGTATGGCATGAGTAACCCAGGAAAAAAGGTGCAAAATGATTGTCTGCCGTTGCTTTCACGGGGGGGGGGGGGGAGCCTGACGACATGTACCCAGAAACACCTGCGACAATGCTTTTTGCCCCATCAGGCATTGGTATATCAACCCAGAATTCCAATGGGCGGTGGAGACTGCAGGAACTGTGGGATAGGTACCCACAGTGCAACACTTGGGAAGTCAATGCTAGCCTCGGTACCGTGGACGCACTCTGCCAACTTAATGGTCTTAAGTGGGGACACACAATCGACTGTATAAAACAGATTTCTAAAAAATCGACTTCTATAAATTCGACCTAATTTCGTAGTGTAGACATAGCCTGAGTGACAGAGAACTAGAAAATACAGAGCAGCCTGCAATTAAAAGGTGAAAAACAGAAATAGCTTCCATGTGAACTCTGATGGAACTAAATCAATAGTCCTTGTTGTTTCAGGTAGAACAATTTTAACAGGCCAGAACATGTTGGATAGAGGCATAACTGGCAAAACCCTCTTCTGCTTTGACTATGAACAGAAATGTTTCCATTGTAAGCAGCCACCTCCCAGATATTTCTGTTATTCAGGAAGATGTTTAGCACATTTCCTGAACACTACCTCCTGAGGCATTAACCAAGGAGCATCCAGGCTGTCAGATGGAAAGCAGCCAGGTTGGGATGTAGCAGGCAACCATGGTCTTAGGCGATCAAGTCGAGTTCTGAAGGAAGTGTCAAAGGAGCCCTGGAAGTTAGACTCAGCAGACTAACTGGGGGGGGGGAGGGGAAATAACTCAGTGGTTTGAGTATTGGCCTGCTAAACCCAGGGTTGTGAGTTCAATCCTTGAGGGGGCCATTTGGGATCTGGGGCAAAAATTGGGGATTGGTCCTGCTTTGAGCAGGGGGTTGGACTAGATGACCTCCTGAGGTCCCTTCCAACCCTGGTATTCTATGATTCTATGACTGGAGAGCCATACCAGTGTTATGAGGATTATGCAAGCATGAGCTTGCTTGAACTTGAGCAACACCTGGGAAGGAGTGGAGTGGGAGGGAAGGCATACAACAGTTTGTCTTTCCAAGAGAGCAGGAAAGCATCCAGAGGTCTTGCGCCGGAACAAAATTGGCATTTCTGTTGAGATGAGTGGCAAACAGGTCTATGTGATGGATCCCCCAGGTCTGAAGTATGAATCTGACAAAATCCATTGTGAGAGACCACCATGATCTCAACTGAATGATCTGCTCAGTTGATCCCCCAAGCTGTTCTGAGCCCCAGGAAGATGGGAGGTTTTGAGAAGTATTGCACTTGGGATGCAAAACTCCCAAAAATGTATTGTCTATTGACAGAGATGACCTGATCTGGCTGCTCCCTGCTTATTCGCACAGAACATCACTCCAGTGTTGTCCATGAAGATGAAGATTCTGTCCCTATATATGAGGGAGAAATACTCAACAGATCAAATGAACAGCCCACAACTCCCACACATTTATGTGGAGATTGAACTCTTCTTGGGCCCACAGACCTTGAGTTTGTTAGTTTCTTGGTGATCTCCCCAGCCAACAGAAGAAGCATGAGGCATTGCTTCAATGAGAGTCAGCATGAGTAAGGCAGGGGCAAAGGGAACTACCACACATACATTGCCTGAGTCCATCCATCAGTCCAAGGGGTTATCACTCCAGCAGCACGTCCAATTGTTGAAGAGCCAAAGATTACACTGACGTTAACCAGCCCTACAATTTCCTGAGACAAATTCTGGCATGCTGAACCACCAACATGCAGGAGCCCATGTGCCCCAACAGCCCGAGGCAATTTTTCACTGTTGTAACCAATGGGCTTTGAGATCTATGGAAATGCTTAATATTGTCTAGAATCTGGCTTAAGGTAGGAGCACCACAGCTACAGTAGAATTCAGAACCATTTCTATAACTTATATTCTTTGGAGAGAATATTAGCTTGTCCTCATTTATGAACAGACCCAAAACACTGCAGAGGGATCATATTCTGAAGAGGCTGACTTCTACTAGGAGCTTGGATCAACCTCGTACCAGCCATCCATCCAAGTAAGGAAATACAACCCTGCTTTCCTTAGGAATGCAGCCACCATGCATTTTGTAAATATTTGTTCGGAAGCAGACAGGGCAAAGGATAGGGCTGTAAACTGAAAATGGGGTCACTGACGAGAAATTTTAGGCATCTCTTGTTGCTTTGATGGAGAGAGACAAGAAAATACTCATCCTTCAAGTCTATTCGACACTGGTGAGGCCTCATCTGGAGTACTGTGTCCAGTTTTGGGCCCCACACTACAAGAAGGATGTGGATAAATTGGAGAGCGTCCAGCGAAGGGCAACAAAAATGATTAGGGGTCTAGAGCACATGACTTATGAGGAGAGGCTGAGGGAGCTGGGATTGTTTAGTCTGCAGAAGAGAAGAATGAGGGGGGATTTGATAGCTGCTTTCAACTACCTGAAAGGGGGTTCCAAAGAGGATGGCTCTAGACTGTTCTCAATGGTAGCAGATGACAGAACGAGGAGTAATGGTCTCAAGTTGCAATGGGGGAGGTTTAGATTGGATATTAGGAAAAACTTTTTCACTAAGAGGGTGGTGAAACACTGGAATGCGTTACCTAGGGAGGTGGTAGAATCTCCTTCCTTAGAGGTTTTTAAGGTCAGGCTTGACAAAGCCCTGGCTGGGATGATTTAACTGGGAATTGGTCCTGCTTCAAGCAGGGGGTTGGACTAGATGACCTTCTGGGGTCCCTTCCAACCCTGATATTCTATGATTCTAAACATACCAATTGCTGGGATCCAGAGAAAGAATGATGGAGGCCAGGGTAATTGCATGAAACCTTCTTTTCTTTACATATTTGTTCAGATTTTGCAGGTCTAAAATGGGTCTGAGACTTCCTTTTGTCTTTGGAATTAGGAATTAACGTGACTAGAACCCCTTCCCTTAGAGAAGAAAGGCAACCTCTTCTATAGCTGTCAAATGGATAAAGAGACTGGACCTCCTGAAGGAGGACAGCCTTGTAAGAAGGGTCCCTGAAAAAGGATGGGGCACAGTGGGGAAGGAGGAATGGAAATAAACTGCAGGGACTATCCCTGTTCCACAGTACTTAGGATTCATCGACTTGTGATAATAGGGGACCAAGAAGATAGAAAGTGGGAAAATCTGTTGGAAAAATAGGGAAAGGAGAAATTGGAACAACTGGATCCGGCACTCTGTCCTTGACAAGGCAGGCAAACAGACTGCTTGGGATTGTCTGACTGCCTAGAGAAACCAGCTGAAGAAGAAAAGTGAGGAAGAGCTGGTCTTCTCCTATGGTTTTCCCTCATTTCCTAGACTGGTCAGGCTGTCTCAGTGGAAAAAAGGTCTGCAGAGACAGAGTAGAATTGCTTCCTTTTTAGGGAAAGGAGTGTAAATTCCCAACTATTTCAAAGTGGGCCTTCAATCTTTGAGACTGTGGAACATCTCATCTGTCTTCTGGGAGAAAAGCATGAGACCCTCAAAGGGAAGATTCTGGATCATCTGCTAGACCTCTTGCAGTAGACCCGAAGACTGAAGCCACGAATATCTGTGCACAGATATTATAGATGCCATGGCTCTAGCTGAATCTGCCCTGACAAAGGACATTTGTAGAAAGGTGGGAGCTACCAGCTTGCTCTAACAGAGCCTGGAATTCCTGTCTGGCCTCCTCTGGCAACTTTTCTGAGAACTTCAGCATATTATCTCAAAAGGAGAAGTCATATCTTGTCAGTAATGTTTGTTAGTTACCAGTGCACAATTGTAGACCAGATGTAGAATACATTTTCACCAGTTTAATTTATTTGCATCCTTGTTGTTTGAGGTGAAAGACAGATGACCCTGATATGCTTTTTCATTTACGGCCAAAACAACCAAAGAACCTGGCAAGGTATGGGTATAAAAATGTTTGTAGCCTTGAGAAGGCATATGGTACCTTATCTTGGTTCTTTTGGATGTCAGAGGAAGAAAGGGTGGTGTTTGCCATAAAGATTTTGTAGGCTCTACATGGCCTCATTGATAGGGAGAACCACTCTAAAAGGCCCTGCTGAACCCAGCATTTCCATGAGTCTCGACAAGAACTCTCCTGGATCATCTCAGCAGGGATATCAAGATGGGTAGCTACTCTCTTTAAAAGGTGTGGGTAAGCCTTGTAGTCATCTTGGACTGGTGAGATATCCTGAGAAGCTGCAGTTTCATCTGGTAAGGATGAGGACAAATGCAAAGGAGGCTAAGGCTGATCCTAATGCAGCGTACAGAGTGGATCTTGCAGGCTTTGCTCAGTATCAATGACAACTATCCTAAGGAAGTCCAGTAGGATAACATGTTGCCTAGTAGGAGACTGAAAAGGTTGAGAAATTGGAGAGGATCTGCATGAGGGACACATGCCCCATTGGTTCCAATAGGGTCTTTAGTACAGCACAGTACCCCAGCCATGAGTACTCCAAGGTTCCATTTCTCTGAAATGTCTCTGTACTTCCAGTGGGTAGCAGCAATAAAACTCACAATGAAGGAGTAAGAGAGTGATGTCATCTGTCTTCGGAGTGAAGGACAAAAAAGCCTACCCACACTCCAAGGAGGACCAGAAGTCAGATGATCATGGTGGTGTGGTACAAGGAGATGACAAGGTCCAGGGATGGCATTCTGGAGATGTCAGTACCAGGGATACCCATGGTAGGTTTACCCTTGACTGCACCTGTGGAGAAAATGCCAGAGGCCCTGATGTTTTATCCTCACACAGTCCTGAGTGCTGATCAGAAGCCTGAATTAAGTCCGTAACCAGGGCCTGAAGATGCACCAGTACCGGGTGAGCTGTCTCCTATACCATCAGCACCAAAAGGCAAAGTCTTGTGCTCCTGCACATCCCACTGGCAGCACCAGTACTGAGAGACTTTCCTGTTGCTGATGTTGCTGCACAGCAATAGTCAGTACCATGGCAAGGGTCAGTCTCAGCCAGTGCTGAGGTCCATGACCCCTAATGAAAAGAGGCCAGTACCAGAGAGCATCCCATGCCAGAGGACACTGTCCCCTGTCCTCTGAAGTGCTTATTGGTGAACGGCACCAGGGACCATGACCATCTAGCAGAACTAAGTCTCAGCTCCTTGGACAAATTTAACCTCTTGTGCTTATTCCTTGGCACCAGAGGTCCTGCCTCAGCAACAGTGTCCAGTTGTGTACTCTGTACTGATGCCAAAACACTCAGTGCACACGCCAAGTGGGAAGGCTCACAAGGCAAATGCAGGGCAGCCTCCATAATATGGCACAGTCTCACCTGCCTTTCTTCATCTAGTGCTTAGTTTCTGCAAATTTGTCAGTGGTCCTTAACGTGACTTTCGCTGAGGCACTTTAGGTAGGTGGAAGAAGGCATACATTTTTTGCAGCTGGCACAAGGTTTAAATCCCGGAGACTGAGGTATACACCTATACCAGATGTCAGCACTCCGTAACAAGAGGGAACTGACACTCCATGAAAATAGTGAAGAAAACCAACAAATGAAGCATATACTAACCTAAGTAACTAATTATGCTAACAAACAGCATCAACTACTTACAGAAGAAAAAACAAAATCTCTGTAAGGGGAGAAAACTTGAAGCAGCAAGCTGACATGCTCCAATTACCCATCGCAGGCAGTAGTAAGGAACTGAGTGTGTCTGGGGCCACTCCACCCTTTTTATCATACAGCAGCATAAGGCAGCAGAAGGTGCAAGCACAGCCTCAAAGGGTAACGCTAAAGGAAAAAAGTCTCCAACTCTGGTGCACTAGGCGCGCACACACACACACACCCCTGAAGTGGAATGGACATGTGTAATCACTTGAAGAGGAAATGTTTTTTTGGGTTTTTTTTGCTTTCTGCTATTGATTCTACACCTGAATACAATACTGCTGCTGAAGATGTAATCCAAAAATGTAAAGAAAAACAGTTTTGTCTGTTACTCAGACAACAAAAATAAAGATGAGAGAACTTCAAGTGCAGCCACCCCTGAACTTCCAACACATGGATTTTCTACATACTATTGAAATCCTACTGAGAAAAAAAAAAGTAACACTTAACACAGTCCTAAAGTATGTTAGAGAAGTTTAAACATTCTTCCACAAACACCATCAGCCCTCCCAAGGTACTAGTACCCATGCAACATCCCCCATTCCCTTAGCTATATCATTCCCTCAGCTATACGGCCTATAGGAAAGGCCCTACAGGGAGGAACCCCACCCAGAGACCGAACCCAACACAGCAGCTACAGAAAGCTGTTCAAGCAGGGACTGAAAGACAGTGATCATGTTAATCTCTGCTTTCTGCAGTTTTCACTCGGCTGATAGCTGTTGCTCTAAACCAGAGGTGGGCAAACTACGGCCCGTGGGACCCTCCTGCCTGGCCCCTGAGCTCCTGGCCCGGGAGGCTAGTCCCCACCCCTCCCCTGATGTTCCCCCTCCCGACAGCCTCAGCGTGCCATACCGCCGGCACAATGCTCTGGGAGGCCGGGCAGCACAGTTCCAGAGCCGCAGCCTGACCCAGTGCTCTGGGCTGCGCTGCTGTAGCACCACCAGCCACCAGTGCTCCTGGCAGCCCGGTAAGGGAGCAGGGAGGTTGGATAGAGGGCAGGGGAGTTCGGGGGTGTGGTCAGAGGTTGGGGCGGTCAGAGAGCAGGGAACAGGAGGGTTGGATGGGGCAGGGGTCCCGGGGGGACAGTCAGGAATGGGGGTGGGGGGGACAGACAGGGGTGAGGGGTCCAGGGGTGGTAGATGGGGCAGGAGTCCCGTGGGGGGCCCCAGGGAGCGAGAAGCTGGGGGGTTGGATAGGAGGCGGGGGCCAGGCCACGCCTGGCTGTTTGGGGAGAGACAGCCTCCCCTAACTGGCCCTCCATACAATTTTGGAAACCCGATGTGGCCCTCAGGCCAAAAAGTTTGCCCGCCCCTGCTTTAAACCCTCCCATGCCCCCTCTTGTGATTTCCGACCCTACTCCCATCTTTTGTCTTCCCATCTAGCTCATCTACTGACATAATCCCTTTGAAATAATTTAAATGACAAAGAAAAAGCAGAACTAAAACGATGTTTTCAGACATTGCATTGTTCACTCAGTTTGTATGTTATATCTTTTCCCCCTACCCTTTGTCTGCCTTCTCTAGTTAGCTATTGTATGCTCTTCAGGGCAGGGACTGTCTCTTATTGTGTGTTTATACTCGGTCTAGCACAATGGGCCCCATTCTCGGTTGGCCTACAGATGTTAACCATAATTAATAAGTAAATACATACATACAGTTAGAAATACCTTCCCCCCCTCCAAAGACTTGATTTTCAACAAGTCAGGTATACAAAAATGAGTGTGTGTAATTGTACTACTTATTTGCACATGCAACTATTGTCATCACATATTTGCTAAACTGGCTTTTTGAAAATAAGGTAGAGAATGCATTCCATATAACATACAGGATGTACAACATAGACATAGCTGTCTAGGGTGTGGCTGGAAACTTAACTTTTCTTCATGTCCTGGTTTTTTATTAAGTTAGCAGAGGAGCCTTAGAATTGCACTAATACAGTTTTTCACTATACACTTGTATTTTACATATTTTAAAAATAATGTTAAAAGAATGTTATTTAGCTTGGAAAATCAAGTAATCAAAAGTTAAGCAACATCAGATCTATGATTGCCAGTGTAACTTTAATTCTGCCCTCTTGTGCGTCCATCCTGTTCACTAAACGAGACAGGAGTCCTATAGAAAAATTGCATGTTCTCATGTAATTGTAGATTTTATCGTAATGCAGACACTTGAGGGAACTGAATTGAGATTCCACAGGCAATTGTAAATTTGGAGTTTCCTGATTTTGGAGACCTTGACTTTGTAATGTAAATATAATATTCTTTGTATGTAAGTCATTTATGTGCAATTTCCTAGGGTTGTTTGTTTTTTTTTAATTAAAAAAGAAAAAGGAAAAAAACTAACTCTAATATGGGCCATATTGTCAACCCACTGTCGTGTATTATCAGGACTTGAACCGTGAACATTCAGCTTCTAGCGGACTGCTCCTTCCAGAGGTCCAGAACTAACAACATTATCTGGCATTAAAAAATGTTATAATGTCGTGTCTGATACATAAGTTTGGAAAGAAAGGTTATATTTGTGCTGGTTTTGGCCTAGTTTGCTTGACATGAGTGTGATGTTGCCTTAATGACCTTGTTATTCAGTAAGTTTGTTTATAACTGCTGCAAAGGACAAAGAGGATATCTTGACCACTGTGCTTAAATTGAAGGACAAGAGACACACAAAATGTGCTGCCAGTACACAATTAAGGAAAAGGCAAGTAAAAAAAAAAACCACAGGAAAGTCCCCAAAAGCTCCTATGCAGAACAAAGGGTCAACGTGACCTGGTCAATTATGTCTGGTTAGTGCATAATCAGTGATAATAAACCAATTAGCAAAGAGAAAAACAATTTGAAGATGGCATAGATAGCAAAAGTCATGCCAATTGAAGCCTACGCATACATATTGTATGAGTTGCACAAGGCATATAATACTTAATGGTGATTGGAAGAGAACAAATAAATATGTAATTTGGACATGTATAAAATTATGTAAATTGTAAGGGACAGTTGGAGTACTGTAAGAGCAATCCACGATGACCTGGATACACTCCAGAAGATAACTGGTCACTTTCTTTTTCTGTATTTCTGTCATTTCTTACTATAATAATAATTGTAATTGCAAGGCATGCTTTTGGTTCAATAATGGTCATGGGGTGAGCCCTGCCCAGGCTGGCTCTCTCTCCCCTCCTTCCCCAGTACTGAAGGAGCTCCTGCTCCATGTGTTGCCCCCACAGGATGGACTGGCTGCTGGTGCCACATGCTGAGTCTGGGGATGGTTGCGGGAAGTCTGGCCACTCTCTCAACCCTCCCCACTCCCTTGTCTGGGAGTTGGGGAGACCACTAGAGTCAGATTCTCCAAGAGTAAGTGGGGTATATATAGAACACTAGTGCTGGGCCAGAAGGTGGTTGTGGGGAGTCTAGCGCACCTCCCTCTCTCTGCCTGGAAGTAGGGGGAGCACCTATTCCACGTGGTGCCCCTAGGTGGGCACGAGTAAAGGGACTATTTGTTCCAAGTGTTGCATCTGGGATTTACATGGTGCGGGGAGCCCAGTCCAGCTCTCTCCCCAACTCTGACAGCTGTGTGGTGCTCCCAGTATAGGGTCTTCTGCTCCTGCTGCTGTGTCAGCAGCAAGTCCTAGCCTTGGAATGTTCAGTGATTTTGGCAGGCTACCAACAATTTCCTGAAGCAGTAAGTGAGAGAAGGTAATGGTAATTTTTAATAAATATTTTATATTTCAGCCAAATCTGTAGTCCAAAGGGATTCCCCATACCGAATATCAAGGGCCTGCTGCAAACAATGGGAATGTATGAAAACTTCTCAAAGCAAAGATCACAAGAACCCTCTATAATGGAAGGTGTTAGGGTCACTACTCTATTCTCCTATAATGTAAAAATACATTGTGGTAGGGAGTGTATGTAGAGCTATACATCTTTTAATTTGTGGACGGCTGCATTACTCCCAAAGGTGATTAAACACTTATGTATTGCATACACACATTACTAAAAAAAGCTATTATACGAGGGTCTTTAAAAGAGTTTTAAAACATTTTATTGGGACTATTTTTTTCCATTCCTCTGCCTGTAAAGTAATAGACTCATAGGCTTTTAAGGCCAGAAAGGACCATCATGATGATCTAGTCTGATCTCCTGCACAGGCTACAGAACCTCACAGGCTACAGAACCTCACCCACCCACTCCTATAATAGGCCCATAATCTCTGGCTGAGTTACCTACATCCTCAAATCTTGATTTGAAGACTTCAGGTTACAGAGAATCAACCGTTGTTTCCCTGCCTTTAGTTCTCCGAGTCCAACTGCACAGGTCTCAGGGGAACCATAAACAATTTTCAAAATGGCATAGTTTTGGGGGTGTTTTTTTATGTTTTTGGTTTTTTTTAACCAAAAGTATCACAACTTTAAATTTCTGGTACCTCAGATCCTACCAGAACTAGAAATGTGTAGTAGATCCCAATGAAATATACTCACACCCAAACAGATTAGATATATTACAAAAACAGACAGATATTTTTCTACATATTTCTTTGTGTATGAATGAGCATGCTGCATGTGTATAGAGTGGTCAAGTCAACACCTTAACTGGGCCCTCAGCACAGTTTGTCGTATCTGTATCTGACATCTAGATTCCAAACTCCTCAGGGGAGAGACTGTGTCTCTTTATTCGTGCATTTTGTAGTGCCAAGAAATCATCATCATCATCTTTGAAAAAAATTCAACTTACTGGGAGAGTTACTTTTTTCAAGTGGCATTCCTTTTCCAGTAGTTCATAGACATATTTAGTAATGATCTGCAAAAAAGAAAACAGAAGTTAAAACACTTGTGGAAATTGCTCACCCATTCATAAAAGCCTTAACAAAAGTGGGCTAGTGAAACTGCTTCTCTTTTAAACAGAGCGTTTATCTGCTCTCTGTGTTCTTCCCTAAACAACTAATTACAGAATATACATCTTCATGAAAATGGGTCCTCCCTTCCCCTCAGAATGTGCTACTTTTCAGTACAAAGAAATCCTAACTATACCTGTGACTCTACCATCTGCTGCTGTGTGAATAATTATGTAGCTCAAAACTAAGGATTATGACCAATGAATATATACTCGGGGTACAAGAAAGGCTCTCTTTTGCAAAGAAATACTTTAAAAGAATTTTTCCATGAGTAAAACCCTCTCCGCTGCAGGTTCAGTTCATGAGATACATGGAGAGGAAATCCTTTAGTCATCCTGAGCACAAGTCGCCTTGCCATTTCTATTCACTGAGCAGGGGAGGGACAGGACAAAGGTGTTCTAAATAGAAGAAGAGAACTGAACCACACTCCAGCATGGGAGGTGAGGGTGTGTGTGGGTCTGCATTCTTGAAGTAGAAATAAAGCTGAATTTTTAGGCCCGAAACAAAGAGAATTTCAAATATCTACCCCCCCCCCAAAAAAAAATCCACCTAGTCACACTAAATATTAAGAGTCTCTTCCTTGCTACCCCAAATTTAACAAAAGATGTTCTACCTTCAAAAGCTTGCCTAATATCTAGGGAAAACTATTTTTCACCTTCATATAATAGGGATATGGAGAACTTTCTGACTATTATCAGTTTTTGAGTTAAATTTGGGAACAAACTAAAATGCTTTTGTACATATGGGACTGTAAAAATGGTTCTGAAATAAGTGCATGTATTTCATTGGCTAAAGAATCAGAGAAAAATGGCAAATTAAAAAGTGTATGGGGGGGAGGAGAGGGGAAGGTTCTCAATAGGCTCAAATGCAGCTCACCTCCCCCTTTAAGACTCAGGGAACTACACTTAAATTCTGCAGTTAAAATAAAGGATAAGTCCCAAAACATTAACCTAACAATATCTGGGTGCAAACCCACCTGGTGTTCCTTAGTCCAACCCCTCAAGGCCACAATTACAGCCATCCTAATCCAAAGCATATTAAAACACAACAGAAACATAGTTGTAACAAAGTTCCCAAGTGATGGCATCTTAACAACACACAATGAACTGAGCAGGTTGGAGCCAGGGCATAATAAATTTCAATTTTAATTTTCCAAATGCGCAATTACCAAATAAAGTTTTAGTAAAGTCTGAAAGTTTTCATTACATACATGTGAGCAGATGTAGCACACAAACATTTAAAAACGAATGTCAATGAATTAAATGTATTGATGAAAGCTAATTAAAAAAAAAACAAAAATGCCATAAAAAAAGTCTTTACTAGGATTACATGGATTTTTTGCTATCCTGCTCAAATATATTTATTGATAGAAAAACACTCAAAAAGCTTTACGATTTTAAAGAAAATCAGTCTCACTAAACATTACCATCTACAGGGAAACTGCATTTGGAGAGGGAACTTAGCTTTAAGCAAGGAGTTGATTTAAGACATGTTTATCCCCAAAGCAGTATGTTAAGAACATGCATACAGTGTAATTTTACCTCTAGGGCCAAACTGTTTATGGTTCACTGAAATCAACTTCAGTATTATGCCAACAGTAAAGCATTTAAGTTCCTACAGTCTCAGGTGCTGATGGCGTACAGACGTTAAAATGAATACAATGATGATATGACCTCAAACATAGGGATTTTATTTTTCACACTAAATCCTGTATCAACCTCCAATGGCTATAAGAACTAAATAAGATATCAAAAAAGCTCAAAGGACATTTTAAAAAACTGCTGCAAAGAAAAGAAAACACACATATTAGATAATATATGGAAAAAATCTTTTTTCTGTGGCTATTAGTTTTTGTCTATTCCTGTTTGTACATCTTATCTGTTTAGACCATCAGCGCTTCAGGGCAGGAACTATCTCTTATTATGTGTTTCGGGAGAGCCCAGCACAATGAGGCTCTGATTGTGATTGGGGCCTTTAGGACTTTTGTAATATAATAACACAAATCCTAAAAAGACAGGAACGTTAACATAAACCAACTGTATAGATAACAAAAAACATTTAAAGGAATGTATATGTTTAACCAGAAAAAACAGTAATCAAATATATCATGGGCCAGACTATCTGATGAAAGACCAGAGGGGAGGGTAGTACTCTGATCCTTGGTCTGCTCAGTACTGGGCAGGTGTCCCAACATGGATGAGAGCCGACTAATGTCTACTCTAAACTGTGCCAGCTTCCAACAGGCCCTCGGGATCATTTTAGCAGCTAGAGATCACTGATAAGCAGCGACACCCCCCTCATGCTACCACAGGGGGTAGGAAGGGTAGAGGATACTTTAGAAGATGCTAGGCAACCTAATAATTCCCTAATAATTATTTAGGAGGAGTATTACAATGAGCAGATTTGCTGGCTTTGCAGAAGGTTTTTGTCAGGAAATCAGCATACACTTGCCTTAAGTGGAGAATATGGCTGAAAGTACCTATAATGCTGCTGATCTAACATTATACAGTAGCTGGAACTTTAACTTGGCATTTTTTGACTTCTTGTAATTTCAGGTAGCATGTAATTGTGCAACATAATTAAATATTTTTTAAATCTCGTCAATTTTATTTTATTCTTTTCTTCCTTGAAGGTAAAAAGATGAAAAAAAAAGTCTGTGATTAATAATGTTAGATTTTAAATAGTCTCAATTAGACTTTAAAGGTCACAACTCCTTGTACCAGGAAAGACAAGACACCTGGGATGTGGTTAACTAGGCCACAACTTTGTTAAGTAACACATCAGGGAACTATCCAACAATAACTTATCGAGTGCAGATCATCCATCCTGTGTAATCATTCCACCTGGTGGAGGGCTATCAACCGCCCACTCCATTAATCTGTTCCAGGACCACTGCCATCTTCCGCTCATCTGAGGGTTAAGGAGGGGAGGAGATTGTCTTCCCATTGCATTAGACATGAGAAACACCAACCCTATTTCCCACTTTCTTTAGTAAATGCCTTCTTCTAATCCACTTCCATTTCTGGTTTATCAAGGAACTGAACCCCCCTCTTAAACAATTAACTGCACTGGGCACCTGCCAAATTACCAAAAAAAAGTGAATGGTTAAACCTTTATATTAAAAGATGTTAAGAATGCAAAGTAGCCTACCACTCAAAAGACAGGAATTCCAGAATTAAGAAAGCCCCATTTATGAGACCTTAATTCAGACTCGTGTAAATATATTAATGACATGATCATATACTATTTATGGTATATTACCCCTACTCATTAGGATGGACAGTGAGTGAGACAGACATTCTCTTGTGGGTAAGGTGCTAGACTGGGACTCCAAAAAGCTGAATTCTATTCCTGATTTTGCCAGATTTCCTATGTAATGCTGGGCCAGGTATAATGTTTCATAGGCATAAGAGGGCCAGATTAAGGCAGCATGGGGAAATGTAACTAATTTTGGCATACACTAATTGCCGAGATCTTGATTTTGCATCCGTAATGTTCTTTTAAGACAGTTACATGGATGTGTTTTTTAAAAGAGTGTTTTCAATTACTTTAAAACATTAAAAAGCTTCTATTAAAAGCATGTTTAATGAAAACTTTTCAGCCCATCGTACTGGAACCAAATGAACAAAAGATAAATATCTGAACATGGCTAAACCAAAAAAGAAAGTAGGGACTAAGGGCCAAATCAGAGAGGTATTTAAGCATATGAGTAGTCCCACTGAAGTCAACAGAACTACTGACATGTTTAGACATGTCCTTAAGTATTGGAGCCACAAGGTAAATTAGGAGAGCAGAAAAATACAAATTAGACTCCACAATATAGTGAAGGTACACTAAGGTTTGAAGGTTTCAGAGTAACAGCCGTGTTAGTCTGTATTCGCAAAAAGAAAAGGAGTACTTGTGGCCCCTTAGAGACTAACCAATTTATTTGAGCATGAGCTTGTAGCTCACGAAAGCTCATGCTCAAATAAATTGGTTAGTCTCTAAGGTGCCACAAGTACTCCTTTTCTTTTTAAGGTTTGAAGAGCATTAAATAATAAAACAATCTGAAAAAAAATGGCAGCCAAAAGTGTGCCCACAAAGTAGAAAGAGCGCTCTGAAAATGGCTCATCTTAAAATAAAAAACCCCGAAATCCTAATTTTTTAAATAATTAAAGTAAATGAATTATCACATACCCAAAGAAAAATATAACTGATCTGCTGGTGAACTCTTCCATAATACAGATGAGCAAGATACATCACACCTGAATGATTTGTTTTAGAACACCTACATGCTACTCCAGAGAAGCTGTTACAGTATATATACCATGTCAAAAATCCATGCCATGCAATGAAGTGCACTGAGCCTTAATAGCACATCCCCTTGCATTCTTTGATTTACATCCAGTACATTCTGAATTCTGTTCTCTCAGGTATATTCCCATTTTCAAAACCAACCTCAGCAAGTCTACCCACCAGAAAGTCCAAAAGTCCAGTGCATAGGAAAGAAAAGAAATAGGCAAAAAGTAAATAAATAAATTAAAAGGCCTGCCCAGCCTTGTGAACACACCAATGTTTTGTTAAAGAAAATCCACTGCTAAAAATATAAAACAAAGGTACTATATGGGGCTGAATGAGGGAAGTGGAAACAAGATACAGAGCCTCTCTCCTCTATACCATTTGTTCAAACTATGGGCACGGGTCAGCATTGGAAATCATTACCAATTGATGACTATTCATAGGTCTACATGAAATAAGTTGGCCTTTGTCATGTTCCTTGTGAAAAAGTGTTTACATTACAAAAATAATCCATCATCACTCCATGTCAAGGATGAGGAGTATTGGCTGTTATACGCATTCAGTGGACAGGAGACTTCTGTTTCCAAGGATGTGTAAGGTTATGTTTGGGACTGAAAGGGACCTTGTCAGAACATTAGTTTTATTTTTAAATCAAGCATTCAAAATACATATTTGCAGGGTGGAGAACTCAGTCCATCAGTCATAATTTTCCTTTAAATAATTTTATTCATGACCAGACTCTAGAGCAGTGGTGGGAAACCTGTGGTCCGTCCGGCCAATGGGAG
This sequence comes from Natator depressus, assembly GCF_965152275.1. Taxonomy (NCBI): domain Eukaryota; kingdom Metazoa; phylum Chordata; order Testudines; family Cheloniidae; genus Natator; species Natator depressus. The sequence goes on from NC_134238.1 coordinate 59,016,639, forward strand.
TTGTGGGGAGCAGTGCGGGGTGCAGAGACATGATGGCCGCCACGTCGTATGGCTCCCATTGGCCAGGAACGGCAAACCGCAGCCACTGGGAGCTGCGGGTGGCCATGCCTGCAGATGGTCAATGTAAACACGGTCTCGTGGCCTGCCAGAGGATTACCCTGATGGGCCGCAGGTTGCCCACCACTGCTCTAAAGAGTTCGGCAAATAATAGATACATAAGATTAGAAAGAAAAGCTAGCAAATCATTCATACCTATGGTATTTTCCAGATGGTTATTCTTACTTTACTTCTCTACATTTCCATATATAACTTGGGTAACACTTTACTTCTGCTAGGTTTGGCAGAATTTGATTTTTGTTTTTGTATATTTGACAAATAATATCAATATTTATTTTTAAGCTTTTTTTTTTCAAATTCTATCAATTAAAATTTTCAGTTTGCAAAATTATGGGGGGAGTCATTAAATAAATAATTACAATATATGTTGATATTAAAAAGTTAAAGATTTATAACTGTTAAAACAAAATTGTCAGCATCATATGACAAAATATACAACGCAAATATCCAAAAATCAAACTAATAAATTCTCAAGCAGCATTTTTCTTATTTTGCCTATCTGTACATTTCAATTATTATGGTTAGAAATGTATTTATATCAGTTTGTATGTGTCTGGTGAAATCAACGTTTATCAACATTTAGCGATAAAAAATTAATCCTTCCAAGCCTACTTATGGCTAATAAACTGTAATGCAAATTTAATCTCCTAAACAAACATGCAGTGTTTAAAAAAAGGAGGGAAAATACAATTAAAATAAATACTCTCAAGAAAGTACTGTTCAAAATATTGAATTGAATATTTCTATCTTTAAAATAATTAATTCAAACATGATTTACTATGCTTTGAGTTGAACTAAATGAAAATTTAAGATTTTTCTTCTGTTAGAGAAAGCATTCAAACTATTAAACTTGAATGATCAAATACACATTCTCATACTGTGAGACCATCACATAATAAAAAAATACTTGTACCTGCCCAACAATATTGTCTTGGCTGATAATTCCACATATATATGAAATCATTACCATTTACCTATAAGTGGACTTTTCTGATAGTAGCATATTCTGCTAGCTGACTCTGTACATGCACAGAAAGAGAATAGTTTTCACTCTCTCCAGGCTTCTCAAATGTTTCCAACTGTCAGTTCTGTCTTGACCTAGTAACTTATAGCTCTAGAGTAATTTAACTCTTAAGTAAATCGATCATTAATGGCTCTATGAAGGACACTATTTTCAGGAATTCAAGTTCAACCTCAGGTTTAACTTTCACAACTACAGAGAATTCAAGGCAGAATACGCAGGTTAGGTGTTTTATCTCTAAAGTTTGAAAATAAACAAGTATAAAACCCACTAACAGAAAAACCCATCCAAGTTATCGATTTATTGTTTAACAAGATGTGTCTCCTAACTGAGAATAAGCACGTAAAATATATAACTGAACAAACAGCTTTAACATATAGAAATCATCCCACAAATTTTCAATTTGCAGTATAGGTCAACAACGTTCAGTGAAAAATGCACAATGAATTCCAACTGACTGCCCTGAGGCAAATCTCAAGTGGTAGGATTGACTCAAGGCTTGCTACTGTTGCTGCCATAGCTTTGGTTGAATGAGCTTTATTTTGACCCTTAAGTGACAAATCTGCCAATAAGTAACAATGAAAGATGCAAAGGAACATTTTGACATACTGCTCTTGGACACAGGCTTACCTCAGCACTGGTGACAAAAAAACAACACAACAAAAAAACCTAAAAGCTGAATGGTCTTTCTAAAGGCTCTGTTCACTGCAAGTTAAAAAAAAAATCAATAGCGTTTTTAAAATCCACAAAAGACCTCACTTGGATTATAGTGTGGCTGGACAATTCATTCGGATGGAATTGACATTACCTCTAAGGGATTTCTTGCTTTTTCTATTGAAAGTAATTCAATTCAAACAACTCATAGATGTGATATTCTAGATTCTGAGTTGACTGATCACAAATAGGATCTCAAGATCTTTTGAGAGAAATTTAAAAAACAAAACAGGGATTTGTCAGGAGTGCAGCATATGCTGTTAATGTGATTTGATCTGATATTTGTTCCATGGTCTTTGCCGACACCTGTTGGCTTAATTTTTGTTTGTTTTTTAAAATCATCTCCTCTTTTAGAGCTTGTTTTCACTACTTGTATAAGTTGACCTAAGTTACGCTACTCCAGTTACTTGAATAACATAGCTGGAGTCGAGATAGCTTAGGTCGAGTTACCCCAGTGTCTTCACTGAGCTGTGTCAACGGGAGATGCTCTCCCGTCGGCTTACCTTACTCTTCTTGGGGAGCTGGAGGACTCCTGAACTCAGGACACAGAACACGCCCTTTAGCCCCGTCCTCACTACACACTGTCATGGGTGGGGGGCCATGCCACCACCCGAGGCATACTCATATCCACACCCCTCAGGTCTACTAATATTCTTTCCCCAGACATGTCTTGAAACCTATGTTCCTGGGGTTTAGATATGGATGGCAAGTGGGTTCTGGCACAACCATATGCGTGGACCCGCACCCAGAAACAAGGTAGGTGTAGCTTAAGAATATGTTGCACAAGTCTCTTTTTCCTAGTCTATACAAAAGGTGAAAGTCTTGGACTACAATCTTTATCTTACTTTTACTGCACTTTGTATTTTCTTTGTTTTTCATCCTCTAAATCAGCGGTTCTCAAAGCCGGTCCGCCGCTTGTTCAGGGAAAGCCCCGGTGCGCCGGACCGGTTTGTTTACCTGCCACGTCCGCAGGTTCGGCCGATCGCGGCTCCAACTGGCTGCGGTTCGCCGCGCCAGGCCAATGGGGGCTGCGGGAAGGGCGGCCAGCATGTCCCTTGGCCCGCGCCGCTTCCCGCAGCCCCCATTGGCCTGGAGCTGTGAACCGCAGCCAGTGGGAGCCGCGATCGGCTGAACCTGTGGACGTGGCAGGTAAACAAACCGGTCCGGCCCACCAGGGGCTTTCCCTAAACAAGCGGCGGACCGGCTTTGAGAACCACTGCTCTAAACTGTTGCAACCAGAACTACACATAGCATTCAAAATGTTGTCATATCAAGGCTATGTAGTGTACCAGCATCTCATATATGCATTCAGGTCAGCATCAACAAGCCCAGCATTTTCTTTGTTGACCTGTGAATTGATACTTAATTTTCTACCATCACAGCTACTTTTTTTTTACAAATAGATTTGCTTCTACCAGATAGAGAAAAATATAAAATTGGGAGACAGCTAAGTACACTATATATATATATATATTAATATTAAATCTTATCTCTGTGTAGGAAGCCCACTCTAGTAACTTTTTAGAGTCATTCTGCAGTTTAGGTCAGTTCTCCCACGTGGTTGCTATGTAATTGGTGGCATTCGCCAATTGTGTTATGCTAAAATATTAAATACTATATTATCGGTCCAAGCACTAATGTAAGTGGTACCCACTTAGAGGTTCTCTCTGTTTCAGGAACAACATCCAGTCTTAGGTTTTTCTCTAACAACCATCATCATAGTATCAAACCACTGATCTATCCAGTATTCATTTACTCGGTTTCTGGACAATCACCTGCATCCCATATTAATACTGACAGTGAAATGGTAGCATTCAATGTCTTGGGAATTAATCTAAGCAAAACCACCCTTCCAACAACCCAAAGCCGTTGCAAAACAAAACCCATTGCAAAATTCCCTCCCTCAACCTATCCAATCAAAACCAGAGGCAAGATGAGGTCATAGGAGCTGGGAATGACAGGCTCAACATCTCCATTCTAAAAATGACAACAATGACAGAAGCTGTCTGGATAGAATGGGTCCCAGTGGGGGGTAGGGGAGGCCTTCCTTCAGCAAGTGGGGGCTGGAATTAGGGGCTAATGTGAAAAGACATTACTGGCAAGAACTCCAGTTGGAAGGAGACTCCTTGAACTCAGTACTCTCACCTTTTCACATTCAAAATTTGCCCTCTTTGCTTTAGCCACCAGTATTACAGTTTATTAGGTCAATGACTGGGACACGAAGGGCATGTCTAGACAAGGAAAATACCAACTTTATAAATGTGTCTAGCTAACGCATTTTAAGAAACGTCTTTCAACACTAGTGTAGAGAAGGTTTAACACTTTAAAAAACCCATGAGGTCTTTGTGACCAACCTTAGATTCACTTGGTGTTGACTATGACCAGCTAACAAGTTTCTAGAAGTGTCAAACTTTGTCTCAGAAAGAAAAATGTCACTGTTCTGGAATAAAAGAGTGAAGTGACTAGCCATATGTGCTGCTGCAAACCACAGTAGAAGCTGAAGGGACTCCAAATTGAAATTCAGTCAATTTTCAAAAATAGAAGCTTAAAAGAAATATTAGGAATTATACCTTCCCTGAGTTTCTGTGCCAACTTTTCTGTTTTTACTATGACATTTACTTATTTTTAAAAATGTTTTCATTTCTTTGTTGATGTAAGACAAACCCACAGTCAAAAGTTACACCACTATCATAAAAGGTACCCTACCTACCAGACCTCCAGGCTGCTGTGAGGAAAGCAAAAGTTCCCAAACCTCCCCATGGCTGATTCAGTGATGAGGGGAAAAATTCTTTCCCCAGAAGATTATTACAACACTCTTATTACCAACAGCATATCCAAAAACCCAGTTCTAACACTAAACTAAAAAGGAGAGGAGGGAACATTGGTGAAAACAACAACAACAGATCATATAGTAGCTTACATGGATTTGCAGGAGCAATTGGCTTCTACAGCACTTTAACAACCAGCTGTGATGTTGGACTCCATATGCTTTATGAAAATATGGTTATGAATGTGAATAACTGGAATATGCTTTATGCAAAAGGTCTCTTGTAAGGTATCATTACAAAGTTTATAATCTACTGAGTGTGTTCATCCTATTTGCATGTATTATTTCTACGTCTGAAGTTAGGAGAATAAGATATAAACTTGTATTACTGATGTAAACATATTAAGTGGAAGCCATTAAGGGTGCTTCAGAATCAATGAACTATAAATGGCTCTGTTTACTTGCAAACCTTCCTGTGTATGTGTGGGCCAGTCCAGGAAGAATGGAGGCTGGGGTCTCACAGGATATGTGACCATGTCACTATACTGGAATCCATCTTAAATCTCCTACTCTTCCATTTAGAAGGAGGGGTGGGGACCCAGAGACGCAAAAGATTCCCGCTTTGTGCCAAAGCTATAAAAGGGGGTGGGAAACAGGACAAAGGCAGCCAGTCATGAGAAAGCATACCTCCTGAGATGTCTGCTGGAACTAACAAGGACTGTACCAGGGGAAAGGATTGGGCCCAGAAGGCATCTAGTCTGTGACAGAAGCTTATTGGAACATCTCTAAGGGTGAGATATTACCTGTAATCAGTTTCTTAATGTGTTAGGCTTAGACTTGAGTGTTTTTGCTTTATTTTGCTTGGTGTCTTACTTTGTTCTGTCTGTTATTACTTGAAACCACTTAAATCCTACTTTTTATATTTAATAAAATCACTTTTGTTTATTAATTAACCCAGAGTAAGTGATTAATGCCTGGGGAGCAAACAGCTGTGCATATCTCTCTATCAGTGTTATAGAGGGCAGACAATTTACGAGTTTACCCTGTATAAGCTTTATACAGAGTAAAACGGATTTAATTTTGGGTTTGGATCCCATTGGGAATTGGGTGCTGGAGCGGTAACTTGCTGAGCTGTTTTTGGTTAAAGTCTGCAGCTTTGGGGGCGTGGCCCAGACTCTGAGCTGCAGCAGGCTAGCATGTGTGGCTCAACAAGGCAGGGTTCTGGAGTCCCAAGCTGGCAAGGAAAACGGGCTCAGAGGTAATTTCAGCACACCAGGCAACAGTCCCAAGGGGATCTCTGTGACTGAACCCGCCACACCAGCCAATGAGCCACCGCACAAGAGGAGAGGCACTCCCCCGCCCTCACCCCACACACAGAGCTCACACGGATGAGGGGCACACAGCAAGGGAGGTGCTGCAGAAGTGTCCAAGGGATGTGTTTCGCCTAGCCAGCCCGGACTAAGCCCACCACTGCTGAAATGGCAGGGACAGGGAAATGGCAGGGAGCTGAAATTAGTGGTTTGAACTGCTTGAATTTCCTGAGCAGGAAGAGGTTAAAACATGGGGAAGTACAAAAATTAAGCTTCTGTCCTATTTTACAGCAGCCAGAGAACTCTTGTTTTCTCAGGGCACATCTGCCCTTAAAATGCAATTGCACCGATCCAGCTGCATGCTGCAGTGCTTTAATGAAGACACTCCATGCCAACGGTAGAGAGCTCTCCTGTCGGTGTAGTTAATCCACCTCCCCAAGAGGCGGTAGCTGTGTCGGCGGGAGATGTCCTGCTGACATAGCCCTGTCTACATGGTGCCAGGGGTGGGGGTGTTCGATCATATTAAAGAAGTTCTGTATTAAAATCACAAATGAGTTTGATTCCCCATAGTTTAAATTCCAGGGTAATTACTAATCAAGAGGTCTCTTGGTTTTTGGTACTGTTTCTCTCCCTCTATATGTGAAACTTGCAAGCTGCTAATTGTGTTAGTACATTCTAAGACAGAGTCTGTTCTCAAAGCAATTCTTTGTAACAACAACTACTCACACAGAGAGAAACTCAATGCAATACTCTGTAACAATAGAAACAGCACCCAGAGACTCCCCGCCCTTTTGTTGTATTCATCTCGCTTTGTTAACAATTAAAAATGATTAAATGATTAAAAATAGAAATAGAGGATATATGTGGATGGATGCTTGCTGTGGATAATAACTGAATGATCAGGGAGGTGCCAGCCTAAAAATCCAGTGTCCATTAGCTGAAGAAGGTGTCAAGTGGAAATAACCAGAGGACCCCCGGAGGGCAGACTGAAATCCACCCAACAGCCTCAAAAATGGGAGAACCAAAGAACAAGATAACATCTGGCAGCACGGAGCCGTCAGGAATGTGACATCTGCTGATTGATTCAGCAACAGCATGATGAAGCAATTCCCACAGACTGACATAGGAAGAAATTCCTATAAAAATGGACTCTGGAAAGTAAGAACTTTGGGGTCTGATTCTGCAAACCAACTTCCAGGAGCATCAGATGTGCATCTGATGAGGCCCTGCTCCCTCCTCATGTCCAGGCCACCTGGCCAGTGGCTTGGCATGAGCAACTCTAAGGCTGGTAACTATGATAACCTTGCAGAACGTGTGTGTGTGTGAGAGAATGAATAAATATGAGATTGAATGGAATGTTATAGCTATAAACTAACTGCTTACTATGATTCTTTCTGTATTCACAATAAATGTGGTATTTCGTATTTTGCCTTTTCCCCTTTAATAAGATCCTGCTGGTTTTTATTTTATTGGTATAACAGGGGGAGGAGTAGGTCAGTATAACTACTCAGAGGTAGTAGAGGTCACTCAGAGGTGTAGACTTTTCACATCCCTGAACAATATAGTTGTACTGACATAGGTCTGTAATAAAGACCAGATCTCAGCTTTTCTCCCTTCGAAAACTGCTGGAAGTTTTAAAATCAGACCAGAGATAAAGATATAATCAAGACTTCCATAAACTGTGGCTGAACCTAAATACTGTTATAAAGGCCCTCGTTAGAAAGGCAGACTGGACATTCTATGGCAGCATCAGTTAATTAAATTAAATGTAAAAATCAATAATGTTATCAGCAGTTTCCACTGAATTTATCAAAATAAATAACACATTTTATTTTACCATGTGCCTGAGAAGTTCACATTGACAATGTGTAACTGCACTGCAGAAGTTGTCAGAGGAAAGCTGGAGGTTTTGGCAACTAGGTTAAAACAAGCTAAAGCTTTTGGCTTCTAGACAGGTAAGTCTGGAGTTTTGGCAAGCAGGAAGCAATTGATGCTTTTGGCCCAGGGAAGAGAGGCTTTTCTACTTTCCCTCCCACTTGTGGATGGGCAGTAAGGGAACTTAAAAAATCCTTTGGGTGGAGGTAGGAGGGCTTGAACTTTGTTTTTGACCTAACCAACCTGTGACAGTGTCCACCTGCTCCACTTCCCCAGTATTCACTACCATATCCAACAACAGCAAGCACATTAACTGGGCATTTCTGCTTCAGTGACAGCACTGAAGTAGCTGATGTTTACATTTAATTGTCACTGAGTTTGTGTGTTAACACCCCACTGATATGAATGGAGCAGTTCCCACTTCTGAAAACTGCATCAGGCAGATTGCTGATTCAGGAACACAACAGTACAATGATTTACTTTTGGAAGATTATCTGCACAACAAAAAGAAATAGAATTGTCTCTCTTTTTAAATGAAAAGTTAAGATTCTGATGCATAATTCTAAATCAAGGAATGAATTCTACTGTAAATTCCTCAGCCGTGAACAAATTGTGAAATGCACAGGAATACGATCCACTGTACAAAGCAAGTTCCAGGTTCTTGATAATAAACTATAAACTCTGCTACTTAAACTCGCCACCATTAACATTAAACAGTAAATGAGACTGGTAAAACAGAAAGGCAATCCTCCAGTTGGCAGATCAGCATATAGAACAACATGCCTGAACGAAGGAAGAGCTAATATCAAGATCCCCATAGGAAAGACTCTGCACAGCTGGTAGATCTTGTATAAGACAAAATTCCTATTCTGTTGTATCTGGAAAATCAAAGGTTACTGTATATCTCAAGATGTTCCCATAAAACTGAAAAAAGAAGTCTGCAGCTAAAGGTACTGTACTGGTTAATTTTATTGATTCTAGGAACCGGGAGAAAATCTAGTAAAGGAATTAAAAACGTAAACAACATTTCACTAATTTTCCCTGAGTTCTGCAACTCAACAAAGGAGGAGAATAATAAATATAAATGGATTTTAAAATATTTTATTGATGAAGGGGTTCTCCACATCTATCCTGTTTCTAGAAAACTCCAGGTAAAGTAATATGACATTTTTCTGCAGTGGGAGGTGTCCTCTACACAAAAACTTCTGATGATTCTTGATGGAAAAAGGACATTAAACACACACAATCGAATGGAATCATTGAAATGGAACCATCTAGTGAAGATGAAATCAGTGTGCTTTCACCACCACACTATGTTGATTTGTGTTCTGTTTAAGAACTGCTCTTTTAAAATTTTTCTACTTTCCATCTATTTAATAGAAAAGCAGCTTTTGTTCACCTTTTCTCCCACAAATAGTGGACAGACTTTATATCCTCACTTCTTTTTTCTCCTCTGTGTACACTGATGTTTCTGGTATTAGATGTTCTATTCATTGTAAGGCAATGTGAACAATGAATATGGCAAATAAAACTTTGCTGTACAATTAATATCTGCTTTTTTATTAGAAGCAATAAAAAGCCGAGGTAAAACTATACTTAGATAGAAGTTATTTCAAAAGAGAAAAACCTAAAAAGAAAACAAACTATGACAGAAATTACATGGTACTCAAATCTATCATGACCATGCTATTAAACAGTTGAAGATTTCACACTTGATTTTTATCCTCAAGTCTTCCAACTGCATGAAAATGGTATGTGCAAAAGTCTGCTAAGTGCTGACATACTCAACGTCAGCCTAGGATGCAAGACTTAGGATGGCGAGAGTGGAACCAATTCCGATTGAGATAAAGTTTCTGAAGGTTTTATTTTAAGAAACTCATGACTAACCCATTGAAACACCACCCCCCCACACACACACTCCCCCCCCCCTTTTTTAACTGTAACTAACATTCTTCAAATCACAGCAACTTGCCAGTAGTTATATAAACAACCATCTGCCTTACTGTATCTTTTCTGTTTTTCACTGTTTTTCAATTTAAAAATGTAAAAACACATTTATCAACAATGTAACATACTCCCATCTGGGTTTTATGAGACTCTCATCACTTCTTTCAAGAAACGTGCTAACAATAATTATGAAACTCTCTCTGAACCCTGCGTACTGTCATGTCACTATGATGAACCTTCCGCCAATTGCTGCCTACAGACTAGAAGAATTCACTGATGCACGTCTGACATAATCTCTTCAAGTAAAAGTCTTTCCAAACATCAGATTTTCAGAAGTGGATTTAACACATGCAAATGAATACTGCACCCAGCTAAGACTTAAATTTAAACATAAATGCATCTTTTCTTTAGTGGTCTTCATTCTTTGAATAGCTGTTAGACCAAAAAAATGACTAATTGTCTCTCCACCTTTTTTACTCACCAAAAAACAAAGTTCACGGTAAACAGACTATTAAAAGTTAAACACCTGCTGATTATTTAGAGGGTTTTTTCCCCCTCTGCACCTCTCACTCCCTATCTATTATTAAAGCCATTTGTTTGAAAACAAGCCTTTTTATTTCAGGGGCAGAAAAGAGGGAGAAAAAAGGAATCCAATTGCAAAGAAATATATTATTGGGCTGGCGCAGGGAATAGAGCCTATAGTTAAGGTTGCCCTCCACTTTCCATTATAACACTCCATTTTCAGTTACTTATAATTTTGCCAAACTTTAGCCTTTTGGGATGAAATTAGCCACGTTACGTGTCTGCCTTAGAATGAATTTACATTTCAACTAAAACAGTTCAGTCATATCTGAGAAGGAGGTTAGGAAAAAACACATTGTTGTGCACACGTTAAAAAAATTCAGAAAACTGTCTCATTGAGAAACTCTACAACCACCATGTCTTTTGGCCGGGACTTGAAATTTGGCAAGGGATTGCTTTTGTGCCAGGGATGCGCTTTTACTATCCCTGTGAAAATTCACCCAAATTTGGCTAAGTTTTGAGCCTCTGGGGGGGAAAAAAAAATGTAGTTCAACATATACTAATTAGAGACTTGTTAGAGCTTGGCAACTTAATTCTTTGCACAGAACAATCTCCATCCCCTCACAAATTCTGCCAACTGACTTGCACATGCTCCATCCATAGAGCATGCCCATCCTGGGGCTCCAGGGGCTGAATAGGATTTTTCCTACAATAGTTTATTTGCTGAAAATCCATTTTTCAGTCCTACAAAACCAATCACGATTTTGACACAAACTCAGAGAGCAGTTTTGGCCCTAATTCCCTCCCCCACCACAGGACTGAGATTCCATTCACAAAATGGCCTGAGGAAGAGGAGGTGGGAATGGTGCCGGTTCCACTGCCCCCTCCTTATAACTTTCAGCCCAGTGGTTAGGGCACTCACCTGGAATGTGGGAGATGTGGTTTCAATTCCCTCATCTGCCGGATGTGCAGAAGGGATTTGAATATAGGTCTTCCACGTAGCTGGAGAGTGTCCTAGCCACTGGGTTATGGGATATACTGAGGGGCTCACTCCAGAATCTTTCTTGTTGAAGCTGTTCCAAATTTTATAAAACAAAACAGTCAGTGAAGTAGAGACTTCAACTTGGGTCTCCCCATCCTACATGAGTGCATTAACTTCCAGGTTATGCCATTCACATGCTCTTTCCCTAGACCAATGTCTATTTATGATGACAATGAACTGCCACTATGAAAGAAAATTAATAGTAATTGGGCCAGGGAAAAGAATGTGAATGATTCTAGCATTTCCTAAATTTTAAGTGCTTGACTTTGCAACCAATAGTGTTATTTTTAACAGATTTTTTTAAAATAACTTTTATTTAAGCATGGATAATCAGTGTGGTTGGCATTTTCTTGCAGTTCATGACTGGTTGAAGAGCTGATGGCCCTCAGTTTTGCCTCATATCCTTAAGCCAACACAACTAAATAGAAACACAGTAGAAGCAGCAGCAGGTCTACTAGAATGCAAAATTAAAATCAAGACACAATTTAAAAGATATGGAATTGAATCATATGATTATGTAATACAAGGATGATTTTAACACTTCAAAGGATTGATTATGTTTTCCACTCAAGGCTATGCTATCATAAGTGATGAACGTTCTTCCATATCATGATGAAAAATTCTACATTCTTTGTAGATCCATGGCATATTCTTGACATATTAACTAAATTCAGAAAAATATTCCACCACTCTTGATTTACTTTATGCTATCTCAGTAAAGGGAGGTGTTCCCACCATTAAAAAAAAAAAAACACACACCACAACAAACTAGGCACATAGGTGACAAAGGCATGCAAGCATAATTTTGCCATGCTGGACAATGCATATTTAGTTTGTTGTAATAAGGGCTAGCTAGTCAGACTGCATCTGAAATGTTTAGTGATAACGAATACATAACTGCAGTTGGAAAAGAATTTCTACTGCCCACATGCAGATTTTATTTGGAAGCTGATCCAGCAGCTTATTTACCCGAGTAAGGGTTGCTGGACTGGGCCACAAATGCCTTCAGGTGCACATGCAACCTATCATCAGAATTTGGTTAATTTAAGCTTCTGTCCTTTCAAATGCAAACTGCTTAATGCTCCCTTCCTCATTAACTTACAGGTCCTCAACTATTTATCTACATTTTCATTTATACTACATAAACAGCTCCATTCTCTTAGTAGTTCAAATAAATGATGCTCGTCTTTGCAACTATGGAGAAAATTAGTAGCAGGTAAAAGCTTATTTTTAATGCTGCTGAGACAAAGCTGTTCTTTAACTTAAAAGAGATCTAGAGAAAAAAACCCTATTTTAATTATGATTAATCATACTCATAATTCTAAATATTTGCATTTGCAAAAATATTAACCCTGTACCTGCACACTAAAGGTTCTATCAACTCTGTAATAAATTGAACCTAAACTCTGCACATGACCCCTGACTTCTGCGGTGAGACAAAACTTTCTGTGGTATTGTAACAAAACTTTTAATACATGTTATTATTTAGGTAATCTCATAGAAATTTTCTGATTTAGGTTTTCTATAATTTATATTTCTCTGCCATATAAATTATGTGTTTTTTCTTGCATGATGGTGCACTATTTATGTTACATAAAACAAATACTATGTATATTTTAGGTGTGTGTGTGCATACATCTCCTTTTTAACTCCTGTATCCTCTTCCCCTTCCTCTCCATTCCTCAGTTTCTATAGGAAGGGCATCCTTCCTTTCTGCACAGTCCCTAGACTTGTCCCAACTGCTACACTAAGCAATCTCTACTTTGACTGTATTTAACTCCTCAGATCACACGCCATTCATTCTACTAGGGCTCAGTTAGAGGAAGTGGAGTATTGTCTATGCTATCCAATCAATCAGGTACAGGAGCAAACAATCACTTTTGTGACTTGTGCTCTCTACCCTTTGCTTGAGCCCACTTAGTCAATGTCTACAGAATTTCTCATAATATACAAAAATCCTGTTATAACTAGAAAACACCCCATGATTATATGTATGTTCAGTCTTAATAAATGTACCCTTGGCATTGTCACAATCAGCAGAGAATTTTTAAAAAACTGATAAATTTAAGTACATTTCTCATTATGCAGTCACAGAAACCTGTTCAAGATAATTTATACTATTTATCTTGGCACAGTCGGTTTTGGGCTGTTGTGTTTAATATTTTAATGTGGTTACACTTGAACAGAAAGGAAATTTCAAAAAGACAAAATGTTTTCTAAACATGTTCACAATCAAATACATCCCTCGGTAATTTGAGTTAAGTTTACAGAAAGAGGAAATGGAGAGCAAAGCATTTCAAAAAATGGGCCTGATCCCACAGCCAGGCAAAACGGCCAATGAATGAGGAGCAGAGGCAAAGGATGATCACAGTTTTTTTTTTGTTGATAGTGCCATGGTCCCTCCCAAGAATGGACAACAAAAGACAGTCTCTGAGAAAACAGCACCAATTTGTGCATCAAAGAATTCCTCTTCAGGGAAAGCCACTGACTACAGCAGGACCAACATACTGACAGGTCCCTGTGCTCAAACTGGTCTCTGCTATTGGGCAGAAACAATCGGGGCAGAGCAGTACAGACCCAGACATGCATGTTCTTACAGCCCCTGTGGCCAGAAGTATCCTTTCATGTCAACTCAATGCTACAGCTTCCCATGCATAAGTAGCACGACACACAAACTGGAAGGTCACTTTCTCGCACAACTGAAAGAGGTATTAGACAGAGCAAATTCATCACATCTCTAAATAATACTTCAGTAAGCAAAAGGAAAGAAAACAACATTGAAGCATCCTATTCCAAACTAACGAATCCTAACAGAAAGTAAAAGATGTGAAAAAACCATTTGCCAAAACAAAAATGGTCAAATCCAAACATTTATTTTAGCAAGCCTGATCGCTCTCTCCACCGGCTGAAGACAACAAGAGAAATCAGCAGATTCAGCTAATACATCTCTTCCATATGGAAAATGATGTCACAGAAGTTTAGTACCTGTGCTCTGGCTGGTGGAGAGGAAACTTAGAGAAATTATGTATTTTTTTTAAAAAAGCTATCATACAATATGAAAAATACTCTTTTCTGTTTGTTTGCAGTGTTATTGTAGCTGTGTTGGTCCCAGATATTAGAGACACAAGGTGGCTGACATATCATCTTTTATTGGGCCAACTTCTGTTGGTGAAAGAAAGACTTTCACCCACCTTGTCTCTTTTCTCTTTGTACGGTCCAAACTATATTCTACTTTAAATACAAAAGAGGGTCCAAAGATGTAGGCCAGGACTTAAACTGCAACATTATAAATTATACACATTATAAACATTATAAACAATATACAGTAAAAAATTTAAATTATTGTTAGAGCATTAAAATGCAGAACATTTTTTTAAAAAAACAATTGGTAATTAAAATAATTTCATTTCTATCTATATTTTAGTACACAGAGGAAAACTACAGCACACAGTGTACACACACACACACACACACAGCATATACCTCTCCAAGAGCTTCGTAGCGCTTTTGGTTCCATCTATGCAAATCTTCACGGTAGTTAAAAACAAATGGCTCCCCAGTTTTTATATGCCTTAATTGCCCCTCTATAAAAGAAACAATAATATTAGCTTTAAATATACATTTTAAGAGTTTTAAAAGCAGAGGTAACAATTCACAATGGAAAGCAAAAGACAATGTTCATCTGAAAGCAGAACCACTTTCATTCATATACCACATTATTCTTTCTCCCTCCCTTATTATAATGTAGGGCACTTAAACCAAATGGACCGCAGCAAGACCACCATCACATTCACTTCTAGTTCACATTCACCTCTGAATCAAGTGGAGCATAAAAGGTGACATACTGAGCTTCAGGCCCAAATTTCAGCCTGATAACTTGTTATACAACTAATATTTGAGTCCCTAAAAGTATGCAGCAAAATGAAGAATTAGCAGCTGAATAGCAAACAATCTGATTTGTACCAACCAACCAGGTAATTATATACCAACTATTACTCATTTGTACTCAATTAAATTGCACGTGCAAAAAAATATGAGTGGCACATTGCAATGCAAAAAGGAAAAGAGTTTTTGAAAATTAAGCTCTTAATTGCCAAAACATAGTTTCAGTTACAAGTCAAATGCTTCAGCACCCCAATGCAATCAAGAGGGGGACCTTAGTTCAGGACACGCCTTGGGACTCTTGCACCTTGAGCTAATAGTAGAAAAATGATGCAGCACGTCCAAGTAGTATGTGCACACCACAGCAATTTTTTTTTGTAGAGCAACATTACAGTCTCTTAGCTTCATAGCTGAAGTACAGTAGCACATTCAGCTACAGATGAAGGAAGGGACTAGATGGAGATGACTGAGGAATAAAACGGCAGCCCAAAAAGAAGCAGACTGGGGTAGGGAGAAGTATATCAGATATTTTACCAGTTATATTTCAACTTATTAGCCAAAACAAAAAACAAAATGTTATGGCCACAAAGTTGCGTTTAACAAGAGAAGTGATTAAAAGCAACAATATTTAAGCATATTATCGTAAAATGTTGAAATATCTGAATGATAGAAGCATGGTTTATTAGCAGAATTTTTCCTCCTCTGCAACATGAAGACAAAGACATTAACTCAGCTGATATCTCCTTGTGAATTCTAAGCTTTGATAAAGAATTCTGTGCATGAAAATGTTATTTAAAAGGAGTAAGATTAGTTTTGAAAACTCCTGAAGCTGCAAACAAAACATATGAGAGCTTTCTGTTGTCTTCAGTGTATAGGTAGGCTGCCTATAAACCTGCTCATTTAATAATAGAAGAGGTTTGACTCTCTCAGCCTGCCATTACCTCAGTTTCAGTATATTTTTCCGATTACTAACCTCCAGGGAAATGTTCCTTCCCAAGTTCATATCCAATATCTCAGGTCCCAATATCCCTCTCTTCATGGAATCACCATACTCTAAGACTTCTGCATATTTTAAATTTCTAGGCTCAGTTGTTCCTTCTTAGCTAGTTACTATTCAGTATAGCTTGTTTTAAAGCAGGTTACTGATGAAGTTCCTCTCTCCCTAAGGAATCATAGCAAATATCTAGTAAGAACTGTAGTTTATTTTCAAATATTCCTAAAATGTTTGGAAACCCCCACCTTTTCAAATTCTACAAAGCAGAAAATAAAACAGCTTACTTACTTCTCCTTCATAAATAGAAACATACAGATTATGACATAAAAATGCACTACAGTACATATAAATTATAAATATCAGAGCAAAACATATCCTTCTTTGGCAATACCTTAACCAGAAGCATATGCTGTAGTGTTTGTTACTCCCTAAGGAAGTCACTCAGGCTATTACATTAGTGAAGGAACTTTTAATAATATAATTCTAAATCATCCCTCCCCACTCAGATTTCAGCCCCTCTCCTTTTAGAAACCACATGTGCACCATTAACTCTGAAGTCAGTAGAGCAGACAGACAATAGTAGAGGCTGTACGTATCTTAAAAAAAAAACAACTGAAAAGTGACAGTGTTAACCCCTCCCATCAAAGAAAGAGCATCACTTTCATGACACTTTTAGTCTCTAAGTACCTTCCTTTGAAAGCCATCAGGATATTAAAAAGCTAAGTGTTGCATAAATGACTATCATTTAAAGGAAAGCTTTCCCCCCACCCCCTTAAAAGTGGAAGGTATAAAATCGACAGCATTAGAAACTAAAGTTCTCTATTCACAGAACAGGCACTGCATGGCAATAGGAGTGTAAACTTCCCAGTCTGCCCTACTACAGGTTTCAAACAATTTTGTAGGGACCCCTTCTGGGAATCTGATATTTCTTTAGCCTCCATTTCTCATCTGAGATTGATAATATGGGTATCAACCGTGATGATGGATTTTATACTGTAGATATTAGACAATTATAAAAGCCACCAACTTATTTAACATACATCACCAAACAGATGGTGGTAACTTGTGGTCTCTACTAACGTAGCCTAGATTCACACTTGTGACCTATAGTAAAAGACAGTGTCCCATTACTAATTCAGAGATTTATCCTGTTATCCCAGAGCATTCCCTTCTGAAGAACTATACTCCCATCAGCAGACATGGAATTTTCAAGTTTAACTCAAATGCATAAATTGCTATCTAAATTATTAATAATAATAGTTTTCTCCAACGAGTAAACTGAGTCTAAATAAAATATTACTAGTGGCAAGGAAACCGATTTAATTTTAAACGTTAAAAATAAATACCTTTAGAAATAATTTTTAGAATTTTTGTATCAAATATTTCATATTGAAAGAAAGGAAGTTGGAACAATCTACATAGGTATATAATGTACAAATCTAAATGATGGAACAGTGTGTTGGACCAAGAACTGTTTGACAAATCTACAAAATTTGAAATTACTTAGTTAGATTTCCAAAAGCATTATTGTGACGCTGGTAAGCCAGATGCCAGCTCTTGCCCAAGCTGCAGGCATTAGCTAAGAACTGACAACATCATAGCCAGAAACCAGATCAGGTCACCTGTATGTTGGTTTTGCTCAAAATAGGTATTAGTCTTATAAGACTGTATTTAGTGTTTAGACTATGAAATTCTTGTATGTTACTGCATGCATTAATCTCACTTATAATATCTATATCCCATGTTATCAGGTAATATTTAAATGTATGGTCTGTAACTGTAAAAGTGTTTATTCTGAAATGGTAAACCAGGACAGTCAGGAGAGAAACATTACCAAGTGTGAAATACTAGTTTGCCACAGGAGGTGTTATTCTGTTGAGCAGGAGATAAGGCCCATAGATACCAGAACCACCATTGTGGAAATTACTTTGTTTATTGCTCCCCCCACACCCATGAAGAGGGGACGTGCATGTGAACTTGTTCCATCATCTTGAGCTCTGGGGGAAAGAAATAAAAATCCCTGAACTCTGAATGGCCAGAGATTCTAAACTGAAGCCAGAGATCGCCAGGGGTTGACTCCTGAGTCTCCCCTGAAAGATACTTTGATCAAACAACTATGTCACTCTTAGGATTTAGATAGTAACTCACTTGTGTGTATTTGTTTGCCTGCTTGCTTGCTTTAACCTGTAAATAACTGTGTGTCATTTCTTTTTCCTAGTTAATAAAATGTCACATAGTTTATTACAGGATTGGCTACACGTGGTGGCTTTGGTGCAAGATCTAGGGTACCAACTGATCTGGGATAAGTGACTGGAAACAACCTGAATGTGGTGTGTTTTTTGGTGTAAGTGACTATTTATCACTAAGTCCAGTTTGTCTGAGTCCAGTTAGACTCTGTCTATCTGTGATTCCATGGTAAGACTGTTATAGTGATCCAGGAATTCATATTTGTTACTGTCTTGGTAAAATCTAATTATGGGACACACCACCAGTTTGAGGTGTTTGCCCTGTTTTTGACAGTCCACTCCGAGGTAGGCACTCATGGTCATGAGCCACTCCAAACAGCGTAACAGTTATATTTAAGGATAAAATTATATTTTTTAACAGAAAACTATGAAATTCTAGCAAGGTTTTACAAGGTATAATCCATTTTCTAACAATCTATTAATATTATACAATTTCTAAGTAGATTCTTTACAAAGCACATTCTACTTACTTTCATTAAAGGCATACTCAAATCCTTCAAGAGTATCGGGAAACTCAAGTGGTGGCTCATCTTTTTTCATCAGTTCATCCAAGTCTATTCTGGACAATAAATCTAAAAAGGAAAACACAGCACAGTATGCCTGGTTTATTTTAACAAGCATATCTGACAAAAACGTTTTATTTAATGCTTTGTTAGGATGGGTATAATTAACTATGTCTAGTCCTCTCTTTCTGAGAGATCCCACTCAGTAACAGTGGACAATTTTTTATCCACTCCCAAAGGACATCTTGTGGGGTTCCACAAGGTTCAATACCTGTCTACTTAGACTGTGGTATCTGAGGTTTATCTTCACTACCAGGTTAAGTCAACTTAAGTTACACTACTCCAGCTACATGAATAACATAGCTGGAGTCGACATAGCTTAGGTTGACTTACCGAGGTATCTTCACTGCACTGCATCAATGGGAGACGCTCGCCAGTTGACTTACCTTACTCTTCTCAGGGAGCTGGAGTACCAGAGAGCACTCTGTCACCGATTTAGAGGGTCTTCACTAGACCTGCTAAATTGACACCTGCTGCATCATTTGCAACAGCGTCAATCTCCCTGGTAGTGAAGAAGAGCCCTGAGTAACTGTAAGACCACTAGAGAAGACTGGGAGATGTTTTGGGTAACAGCATGCCAACAACTCTCTCTTCTATCCCAGATCTGGGTAATGCAGACTCAACAGAGTTTCTTTTAGCTCAGCTGAGGTGGAAGATTATATTGGTTGGTAAAGTAAAGTGTCTGAAAAATTTGGCATGAGTTCTTTCTGCTTCTTATACTGCGGAAAGGTTGGAGAGGAAGTAGAAGAGGTCCTTTGTCAAAAAAGGATGGTTTTAGTTTTGTTTTTTAAAAATCCTTCTCTGCTTTTACAGCACCAGGTTGCAGCAGTGTCCAAGAGAGCCAACTGTACTTGGTTAGGAAGTAGAGCTGTAAAGCGATGAAAAAAATTAATCGGGATTAATCACACGATGAAAAAAATTAATCACAATCACATGACTAATTGTGCTGTTAAATAATAGAATACCATTTATTTAAGTTTTTTATATATTTTCTACATTTTCAAATATGTTGATTTCAATTACAACGCAGAATACGACATGTACAGTGCTCACTTTATATTACAAATATTTGCACTGAAAAAAACAAAAAAAATAGTATTTTTCAATTCACCTAATACAAGTACGATAGTGCAATCTCTTTATCCTGAAAGTTGAACTTACAAATGAAGAATTATGTACAAAAAATAACTGCATTCAAAAATAAAACAATATAAAACTTTAAAGCCTACACAGCCACTCAGTACTACTTTAGCCAATCACTCAGACAAACAAGTTTGGTTACAATTGGCAGGAGATAATGCTGCCCGCTTCCCAGGTCACCTGAAAGTGAGAAAAGACGTTCGCATGACACTGTTGTAGCCGGCGTTGTAATATATTTACGTGTCAGATGCGCTAAAGATTCATATGTCCCTTCAGGCTTCAACCACCATTCCAAAGAACATGCATCCATGCTGATGGTGGGTTCTGCTCGATAATGATCCAAAGCTGAGTGGACTAACATGTTCATTTTCATCATCTGAGTCAGATGCCACCAGCAGAGGGTTGATTTTCTTTTTAGGTGGTTCAGGTTCTATAGTTTCCATATCTGAGTGTTGCTCTTTTAAAGACTTCTGAAACCATGCTTCACACCTCGTCCCTCTGAGATTTTGGACAACACTTTACTCTTAACCCTAGAGTCGAGTGCTGTAGCTATTTTTAGAAATCTCACATTGGTACCTTCTTTGCGTTTTGTCAAATCTGCTATGAAAGTGTTCTTAAAAAAAAAAAGAACATGCTGGATCATCATCCAAGACTGCTGTAACATGAAATATATGGCAGAATGCAGGTAAAACAGGGCAGGAGACATATAATTCTCTTCCTAAAGAGTTCAGTCACAAATTTAATTAACATTTTTTTTTAAAAAAAACGAGCATCATCAGCATGGAAGCATGTCCTCTGGAATGGTGGCCAAAGCATGAAGGGGCATACAAATGTTTAAAATATCTGGCATGTAACTACCTTGCAACACCGGCTATAAAAGTGTCATGCAAATGCCTGTTCTCATGGACATTGTAAAAAGAAGCAGGTAGCACTATCTCCCACAATGTAAGCAAACTTGTTTGTCTTAGCGATTGGCTGAACAATAAGTAGGACTGAATGGACTTGTAGGCTCTAAAGTTTTACATTGTTTTGTTTTTGAGGCAGTTATGTAACAAAAAAATCTACATTTGTAAATTACAGTTTCACAATAAAGAGATTGCTCTACAGTACTTGTATGATGTGAATTGAAAAATGCTATTTATTTTGTTTATCATTTTTACAGTGCAAATATTTGTAATAAAATACTAAGTGAGCACTGTACACTTTGTATTCTGTGTTATAACAGAAATCAAGATATTCAAAAATGTAGAAAAACATCCAAAAATATTTAATTTCAATTGGTATTCTATTGTTTAACAGTGCGATAAATCGTGATTCATTTTTTTAATCGCAATTAAATTTTTTTTGAGTTAATCGTATGAGTTAACTTCCTACTAGGAAGTTGTGTCCATTTCTCTCAGAATTGATCTCCATGACAGTTCTCACACTTCTGTAATTTGCTCTACTTGGAGCTACCCTCCAAGTAGCCTACACAGATATTTCAGTAAGTGCAGAAAAGCACAGCACAGTTCTTTACAGTGTGGGCCACATGGAGCACATTACATTGTTCCATATTCAGGACTAGCTTCTTATTGGTGGCAAGTGCAACTCACAGTAGTAATCTACAAAACCCCACTTGGCCTGGGTTCTTGCTACCTAGATGATTACTCTCTTCCTAGATACCCTTGACATAGCTAAGATTAGCTGAGGTACTACTGTTAACTGTCCTTAGATGAGAGCTTTTGGGAGCTCTGGTTAATAATTCTAGGCAGAGGACCTTGACTCTGGAACCATGTTGGTTCACTAGAAATTAAGTTTGATGACCACCAGGAGATAGTCTAAGACTTAATATCTATTCACTAAACCATGCAAAGTATACAACTTTCTAACACTGATAACTTCATTATTTGGAATATTCCAAGACACATCTCTTTAATTAAGATTAAGTCAATGATAAGTTTGAAGACAAGCTTTAGTTTTCTGATTGCAGAAAATAATTACCTGTACATTTTTTAACTGTCAAAAATACTATCATCTCTGATAAATGACAAGATGGAATTTCATCAAACCTTTCCCCAAAAATGCACCTTTATACTGAGCAACAGCAAGAGAACTTAGTTATACTGAAAGATCTCAAAAGCTCAAGCTTATAACAGAAGTGTCTACTCTAGAATAATCATTTCATAAAAGGTAAATTTCTCCCAATGCATTTGTAGACATCCAATTTTAACATTGGTGTTTCAAAATGTACTTTTGTTTCCTTTGTAGAGGAGACTTTAGATAATAATGGTATAATGCAAGCACTTGCAATGTGAGCTTACCCCCAGTGCAACAGAAATTATGTCAAATCTCCAGAAATCCATCCTTTTTGTCAGATGAGTTGTGGGACTAATCTACCCTAGATACTGCCAGACTCGAAAAATACTATCTAGAAGAGGACTACAGTTAATTAGCCCTGAACAAAAAGTATTTTATCCATTAAACCATTTAGATCCTATTCCTACTTCTATTTATTTTGTTGAAATACACACGAGTCTATAATTGTACAGCTGGTTCATTTGGATCAGTGCCTTATAAATATATTTCATAACACTGTGTACTCAAAGAGGTTTTTAATACTGTAAATAGCTATTCAGCAATAAAACGTCAGTAGCATAAAGTTGACATAATATTCCTCCCCAATGGCTCCTGAAAAATAAGACTACCTATATTACATGAATTGTCTTCTTGAAGGATAATTTCTGCAAACAAACTTATAAACAGGTTATTCCACTACTGACCACGAAGTTCAGTTTTCTTGTGCCTTCCTCTGAAACAACTGATACTGGACACTGTTAGAGACAGGATACTGGACCACCAGTCTAATCCATTTTGGTAAGTCGCAGGATCCTAAACCACAGCTACAACAAAGGAATTCTATTTCCATTTCCCTTTCCTTAATTTTAAATAAATGTCTCTGAAATAATTTATATCTATACATACATACACACATAAATATAAAAAGAAACCAAAGAAGTTTATACCTTTTAGTGCAGTAGTTTTTTCTTTTTCATCTGGGCCTCCTTGCTGGAGCTGCGCCATGTTTATCCAAATTGTCAACAAAATTAAAGTGATGAAGGAAAAGGACATCAATCTTCACAGGATGAGCTAAAAATCAATAATCAAAGTTAGGAACTAGCCAGTTCATTGATTTCTGCTTAACTAGATATCACGTTATTATGCATACCATTCAAATATAAACTGGTAAATTTATAAATATATAAATGATTTCAAAAATAAAAGTTTTCTGCTGGAAAGAATTTTTTTTAATATATTTGATATACTATTCAAAAGATAAAGTCAAGGCTGACATTTAGCCTTGCCTTGAGAAATCACCAATGCCCTTATTAATCCACCAACAGAAACAGCATACTTAAAAATTTAACTACCTCATAAAAAATTAAGAAAAATAGTGTGGTCCCTATATAAGCCCCCCTGCGATGATTAGTGAAAAATTCCATTTCATAGTGGTAATGGTAAAGATTAGTTCATTAGAATCTAATTGATGTTCCGTTATAACTATTCCAGTAGGAGGTTAGAAGTGTGAACCTGTTGCTCTTCCAAATTGCATATGGTTTGTAATTATTGAAGATCAATGTAAGAAATGGAAGATATAAACTAAAAGCATAAACGACAAACAGCAACCCCCAATCCAATTAGATTATTCCCACATTAAAACTGCAGTTACCATTTATTGTCCTTACTATACCTACATAGGATTAAGTTTTGCTACATTTACATACAGTGACTAGAGTTACATTACAGCAATCTAGTTTAAGACACAGCAACACTCAGAAAAATTAATCCAAATTAACTAAAAAGTGTGAATTTAAAGTGGATTAGTTAAACCACATTAAGCCCCGATGTAGATGCTCTTATAATTTAAATGGCCTGACTTCAGTGAATTCCAATGTGAATTAAGATAAACCAAATTAAGGCCATTTTAATTTGGAATAGACGTGTTCACATAGGAGTTTAATGTGGTTTAACTAATCCACTTAAATTCACACCCTTAGTTAAATCAGATTAATTTTTCTGAGTATCCCCATGAAGACTTAGAAAGCTGCTTAGTACATCAATCACCACAATGTAGTTGTAACCTAAGCAGTGACAACACAAATTGCTGTTACTCTTGGAGCGGTCTATTGGTCTTACTCATTCTATTACATTTTTACCTCCAAGTTGTTTTCCTTGTTGTGGCACAGCTGGTATACCTAAATCAAGATTATAATAAATTCCCAATTTAGTTTTTCTAATAAAAACTCAGAATTATAAGTCTCCATGACCAAAGGTAAACACTACTGAAAAATGCAGCCAACAAGTAGTTCAATATATTTGATATATATTAGAACATAAGAATGGCCATACCAGGTCAGACCAAAAGGTCCATCTAGCCTAGTATCCTGTCTTCTGACAGTGGCCAATGCCAGGTGCCCCAGAGGAAATGAATAGAACAGGTAATCAGCAAGTGATCCATCCCCTGTCATCCATTCCCAGCTTCTGGCAAACAGAGACTAGGAACACCATCCCTATTCATCCGGGCTAATAGCCGTTGATGGACCTATCCTCCATGAACTTATCTAGGTCTTTTTTGAACCCTATTATAGTCTTGGCCTTTACAACATACTCTGGCCAGGAGTTCCACAGGCTGACTGGGCGTTGTGTGAAAAAATACATTAATATGTGCACTTGACATAGTTTATTTGACATTAATTTTCTGATGGGAGTTAGGTTACAGAGAATAAAGTGGCAGAAGGTTTTTTACTGATGTGAACTGGACACATTTCATAGCTCTTGATAACCACTACTGTTTAAATAAGGGTTTACAAAAAATGGTTAGAGCTTAAAGTATATTCAAAACATCTCTTTCTGCAATTTTGTTCTGTGAACTACACAAATCAATTATCATATCTTCTTGCCTTCTACAATCCAGAGCATCCACTATGTATTAATAAAACTATAACCAACATGTCATGTGTAATCTTTATCAAGTCACCATTCCAAAACAAAGAACACAGGAATATTTCTTGTATGCCCTGTTTACACAGTATCAGGAATTTATAAAGAATAAGTGTACAGTCACACATATTCCTAGATTTATTTAGCATGAGAGATCATTAGCAGCAAAAGATAATTATATTTTTCCATTTTCAGCCGAGGACCTCAAACACTCAACTCTGACCTTTTTCCGTCCACATGAATTTGACATTAGGAAGAATACCAACATAGCAACTCAGCTTGATTTTTTTTAAATAAAGGACTGTGGGAGCATTGAAACCCTCCCTCCCCCCCCCTTAAGCTTTTTGGATTCTTGGTTACAAATTTCAATCGCCATCCATTTGATTTATCCTTCTCCACAATACATCTTATCATGGCTGTGTTTGCATGAACCACATTTTTGTAGCAATTTGGAACAGTTTCCAATATAGGTTTGCTAATCTTCCCTCCAAAAACTAATGGGATCAAGCCTAATACACTCCTGACTCCCTCAGACTTACATCTATAAGCAGGAACCCCAAGATAATTTCCTTTCAGTTTTGGTAGGTCACTGTGAAACTAACTAGTTAACAGGGATATTTAATAAGCAAACCAATGTTGGAATGTTAAGAGGGTTAATTTTATTTAAATAGCATAAAAGCGGCCATATGTTCTGTTTTAGCAGATTTAGAATACTATGGATAACATGCACTCATTGTCTTAGAGAAAAAAATAGTATCTAGGTAACATGTTTTGTTATATCTTCTGGTTTAAAGAGAAAAAATATCACATGCAACAATTTCAAAGGCCGTTGTTTGTCAGCTAAAGAGTACATAAATTATAAAAACTGGTATTAGGTCCAGTAATTCATTAAGCAAGTATGACCTGTGGGAGAACATTCTTCTCTGTTCTGACACATAAAACTGCACAAACTCTACTACAGTGCAATGGGGGCACACTTCCAGTGCCTCTAAACTTAAGGCTCCCCAAATTCACCTCATCTTTTATCCAGGACCCCAACTCAGATTCTGGACTTCTTCAATCCTGACACATTTCAACATGATTAAACAAAATCTGCATGTTCAAGCAAACTTACATTTTTACTAGATAAAAATAATGCTGCACTCATAACAGAAGCTTAAATAATAATAAAAGTAGGTAGAGAAATTTTTAAATTTCCTGGAACATATCTTACCCAACCAAGATAATGTAAAGGAGGAAATGTCTAAATCAACAGTCAGAAAAATCTGGCCTCATTGTTTTTCCAACGCTTGCAAATAGACTACTAAGTGAGTTCATTGAATATAAATTCCTGTCATTCATTAATATGTGCATTTGTATGTGCAAAGCAATGGTGACACCACACTGTATGTAAATACCATTACAGCATTTGGAAAAAAATCATTTTAATTAACATCTAAGAAGTGTTAGAAACCAGAACACCTGATCAATGTGACAACACATTTCAAAGAAACTACTTTAGACACTGCAGCTTGTGATGCCTAGTACTTTGTTCTCCCAGACCACACTTAAAACAACAATTTGTAATCATATTTTGACACAGTTAGTTTACACAATTACAGGTTGTGGACAAGTCCCTGAACAATTGTTACTAGTCAGGAAACAAATAAAATTTGTCATCTTTGAACATGGAGTGAATTTTTTAAATTAAAAAATAAGTCAGGTAAACCAATGTAAAGCCAACACTATGGTAATGCCATAAGCAAAAGTTAGGTGAAAGGCAGAACTCTGGGTACTTTGCTCCTACAGGTTCAGACTGGGTTCATCTACTAGGTGATGAGCCTACCACTGAGGAAAGAATAGAAAACCCAGGTGATTACCTGCCAACCTAGAAGCACAAGAGAACTCTGCTTTGAATTCTGCTTTCAAAAAATTATATATATAAATAAAATTTACCAATTCTTTTTGACAAAAGTTAAAAAAAAATGTAACAGCAACCACTGGAGGGAGGACTTGGTGTTACAATGAGAATAAAACAAGCACACAGTATTTTATGTATTGTTTTGGCTGAACATAGCATTTTGTTGAATCCTTCATTGATATTTGTTTAAATGACAAATGCGGGAAATTAGAAAAGAGGGTTAGATTTCCTTTCTTTGAAAAACAGATGTTGATTCAACCAGAATTTGTTGGTGCACAAATGAATAGTGGGCAAATTATAAAGCTGTCTAAATGGTTACTTATAGGAAAATGCAGGAATTGCAGTCTATTCTAGGTTTGAGTTTCAAGTCCCACTGATATCTAATAAGGTTGGACCATTCTTTAACTATTTGGTTCCTTGAAGTATAAATTCACAAATTTCACTTTTTTTTTTGCATTAAATATTGAGTTAGATTTGAAACAAATCTGTTCTTACATAGATACATCATTTAGATCCTCCTTTCTACAAATGCTTTACATGGCCATTTTTGTCATGAAATGTAATAAGCACACCTCTGAAAAAACAACAAACAACTATTCCACCTGCAAAAATATTTAAAAATAAGGTAGCTACTTTAGAAGCAGACTTGTATTTATTTATACCTACATTGCTTTTCCATGCAGAACCAAAAAATATTCCCCCCAAAGGATCCAATGTGTACTCTACATCTCCTCACCCCCAATGCCTAGCAATATAGAATATAATTCAGCATGAAATATATTTTGGTTTCATTGCTGCTAATAAATGTTTTACTAGTTTATCCAATATAGAGAACTAAGAGGACAATGTTTTCACCAGACTTCCATTAATACAAAAGCAGAACTGGGGGTGGGGGGCCGGGTTCCACAAAGAAATAGCTTTTCGGATACAAAAATACAGATTTTGTAGAGAATATGCCTACATATTTAACGTTCACGTTCATGGAGTGGTACTTGAAATTTGGGTCATAGGGCTTGCAGAGATGTACAGTAGTGCTAGATTTCAAACTAAACCAGACACCCCATTGTTTGACTCCAACTACAAGTAAATAAACGTTTTCATTCTAGTTTCAATTATTCTTGCCTGTATAAATTTAGTTAGAGTGGCTGTCACAAAGTTTAGCAAGTAGCATATGATTTTGGTCTGCATTATACAGCAACTGAAATGAAGTAAATTCACTAATATTGTGTGAATATTCCTAATATAATTAATTACAGCCTTTTCAATTTTCTACAAGTGAAACATTTAAAAAGTCAAGTATTTTGAAACAGTATGATTCTATCCAATTTATCTGTACATAAAAATTCAACATAACTCAGCAGAATTCCTCAAACACACAGCTTCATTAGAATGCAGCATAAGTACAGACCTGCTCTTTGCAAACTCACACACTGAATGAACTGTAGGAGACAACATATAGCAGGGCTGGCCAAATTTACTGACCTTCCGAGCTGCATACAAAAATCTTCAGAAATTTGAGAGATGACGCATACCTGTCAGGGCTTGGGGCTTCAGTTGCACAGGACGCACCTGCGGGGCTCGCAGCTCCAGCCGTGCAGGAGGCGCCTGCCAGGGCTCAGGCTTCCTTTTCCCCTCTCCTCCCCCCCATTCTTACTGTTTGTTTTAAGAAGGCTTTCTGGTCACCGTACACCACTGGTTATAGACTCCCGAAGGGAAGAACCGCAGATGCCTGTGCTACAGTGGGACCTGCGGGTTAAGAATGGTAGATACACAGGAAACTGTAGCCCAAGTCCCAGTCTAAGAGTGGGAGAGCTGCAAAATACCACGATAGGTAAAGGCATAAAGTTTAACTCCCAAGAGGATACACTCAGAGAACCCAGAAAGAGGACACAGTGCAGCTAGCCTCGTAACTGACATATCTGCTCTCTCAAGACCATCACCAGATCACCCTTGAATTCTGAGGCATGCAAAGAACAGGATCCACTATGAAGTCTGCTATGGACAACACCTCACAGTTCAATCATACTGAAGCCGCACTTAGATATGACGATGATATGGAAATGTCTAAGACAGATACCACAGAGTTTTGCTGCACCATAAAACATTATGCAATTTAAGTGATTTGTATTATTTAAATTATCCCAAACCAGGACTTATTTCAAACTTTGCCTTTCATATTTGTCAATATTATATTTTTATTGCAAAATAAGCAGCCTTTGGCCTATCAGAAGCTGCATCCAAAATACATTACCATAGGAGGTGAAAACAAAAACCCACAAAACAGTATGGTAAGGTAGAAACTTTATGATTCTGGATGGAGAGAAACATATTTCTGAGCTGTGCCAGTGTAGCCATAGTCTCAGAGAGGCTGGGAGTCCATGGTTCAGTTTCTTACGCTGGAGAGAGGGGGCTGCCCAAGAAATCCATTTTGCTTTAGGGTTTGGCCTAGTCACCGATGGAATATGCCTAATAAAAACAGCTAAAATTTTTCCAGGTTGAGAGGAGAGATTAAAGGAGACAGGCAAAAGATTAACTGTTTTCAGTGAGCATGCTCAAGTTAGATGCTAAGGCAAACGACGAGGTGGAGACTGCATTTCTAGACAAAAACCTAGGTTTCTGCACTGACAAAGGGATTGCTGCCCTAGAAGGTAACTTCTGCAGTAAAGAGCATGATCATAAGGAACAGTAATTTAAGGAGAAAGGCAAGCAATTTACTGTGTTATGATACTATAATAAAGAGATTAGCCCTAAAAAGTTATGCAATCAAAATAGGGATAATTTGGAGTTCTTTGGTTCTACCTATATCTACATATTTATTCTGCATCCATTACTGTAGCAGCTGGCTTCCTAAATGTACACATAATGGTCATAACAAAAATAAATTTTACTCCGAATCTGTTTGTAAATTAGTATAAGAAAAATGTTGATATGATGTGCGAAATGTAGAGAAATATGATCTGTACTGGTACTTTGTCCAATGTAATGCGAGATTAGTCAAAGGTGTGTATAACGTATTATGGGCAACACAAATTTCAGCATTTAGCAAACAGTTTTCAATAAAATCTGTACGATATTGCAAGATTGGTACATAAGAAAATTTCTCTTATGTAAACAAGAATATGTTTTTAAAAATTAAAAAAGAAAGCAACTTTGAGTACTATAAGACCGTTAGTGTCCACAGAGGTCAACTCTAATCCAAAAATCAACTTGGTCATCAATACCAAGAAAAACTAAATCACAACCAGAAATATGACAAGAATTTGAAGTACAAGCAACAGTGCATTCCAGCAGCTTAACATGCCTTTGTGCCCATCAACAGTTCTCAACTGAAAGAGAAAGCAATCGATAAGGAGGACTGAAAATTATCAAGGCAGAGTTCCTCTGCCCTTCTAGCCAACTGAGATCCTTTGTGCTTTGAGGAGGAGAGGAGACAAAACTTTGGACATACTAGATTTTCACACTTCTAATGCTCCTAGTACTTATTCTGTGGCAAAGAGGTTGAGAAGGCTGTAGAAGGAGGGGGAAAGGACAGAGAAAGTAGATTTACAGAAGAAGAAAAAAAACATGCCCAAGCAATGCCTCCCATATCTACACTGCTATGTTTAACAGCATAGTGTCCCGCTGCCTCCCAGCTTCCAGAGCCTTCCCCCATGACAGTGAAAGACAGGAAGGCAGTGAGGAAAGGCTTTCCCCTGCCATAACCTGCCCCCGCGCCCCCCCCGCCGGCCACCACAATAAAAGGTTCCAGCAGTGAGAAGCTGCTGCCTTTCCCCTGCTGTCTTCCCCCTGCTGGAGCTTTTCAGTGCCACATGTAGCACACTGCAGCAAATGTGGACACAGCCTGCTTTTTACTGCAGCTTCTAGCTACTCACATGCTACATGTAGTGTAGACAAGATCTTAGGAATATGTAGGTTTGGTGATGGGAGGGTTGGGGAGAAGGAATTCCTATAATGCCTCTCACCCCCACATTGATGGGAGCAGATAAGTGTAAGGACACAATGAATCTGCCACTTGACCTCAGTCATATCTCTCATTTCAAAGTAAGAACAAGGAGTCCAGTGGCACCTTAAATACTAACACTTATTTAGGCATAAGCTTTCGTGGGTAAAAAACCACTTCTTCAGATGCAACTGATACAGACTAACGTGGCTACCCCCTGATTCTTTCAAAATGAGAGGCACTCTAACTTTTCCTGCAACTTCACAACTTGCATCTCACAGGTGGTCCAAGCTTGTAACGCAATCAGGATCCCTTCCTGCCTACAGAAAGGAATATTGCTGCTCAAGAACCTGATCCAAACAAACAAACTCAATATAATGACCTCCACCCCTTATTGATTCAATGGTCTATAGATGAGACTAAAGTTGCACAAGGTGCAAAGGGATACTGCAAGCTAAAGGATTGCTCAAACTGCCTCTTGAAAAGGATGATATTGGCTTCTCAGACAAAGGTAAGGGAAAGTATCAGAAGGCCAAATAGATCAGGCAGTATGGAGGCTTAACTGAACAAAGCCTCAAAACTTTTTTAATGTCTGCACATCACTAGTTATCACTTTACTCTTATCCCTTTAATTAACATATGACAGAGAGAAATAACCAGAAAAGGGTTAAGGGCTACCCTTGTGATATGATTCAGCAGGGGACTATATGTCCTCCTTCCAATACTGAGCCAGGGCAAGGGAACAGTCTCTGGGGACTGAAGCATGCTTTCGTTAATGGAATTATTGTTTTTGTGTAGCTCCTGAGGTTTGTGTCTGACCAATAAATTATGTACCGAGGCAAGGACCTGAGACCAAACTCAGATGTGGCACTGATTCTTTTCTGGGCTGGTGAGACAACCAATCAACTTACACACTGAAACACGATTTTAATGAAACCCATGCTTCTTGGTCACAACCCAGTAAAAATATATTCTAAACTACATAAGTACAATTGTACTATACACAAAAAGGATGGCTCTGAAACTTTCCAGACTACTGTACACTTTTCAGGAGTCTGATTTGTCTTGCGTACCCCCAAGTTTCCCCTCAATTATAACCTACTTGCTTACAAAATCAGACCTAA
Source organism: Natator depressus (assembly GCF_965152275.1). Classification (NCBI taxonomy): domain Eukaryota; kingdom Metazoa; phylum Chordata; order Testudines; family Cheloniidae; genus Natator; species Natator depressus. Next base: position 59,048,720 of record NC_134238.1, read on the forward strand.
AAATACAAAAAAGTGTCACAGCACATTACTACTGAAATATTGCCTACTTTCTCATTATTTACCATATAATTATAAATCAACTGGAATATAAATATTGTACATACATTTCAGTGTGTAGTATATAGAGCAGTATAAACAAGTCATTGTCTGTCTGAAATTTTAGTTTGTACTGATTTTGCTTGTGCTTTTTATGTAGTCTTATAAAACTAGGTAAATATCTCATGAGTTGATGTACCCCCTGGAAGACCTCTGTGTACCCTCAGGAGTGCACATACTCCTGATTGAGAACCACTGCACTAAACTATACATTAATATAAATACATGTCATAAAAAAAGCTAAAAATGTCATTTTTATTTTAGATCTTCTAGAGAGAAGTTGCATCTCAAAATGCTGAAACTATTGTTGCCAAAAGATTGACTTGGTGATTGTGCTATAATTATTTTAATGGGCATTAGTTATGTCACAAGTGAGTTGTGAAGGTATGGTTACCAACCCTCCAGGATTGGCCTAGAGTCTCCCAGAATTGGTATCCATCTCCTAATAACTATTGAAAGTAATCCAAGAGATTTTAATATGCTATCTTAAGAAAATGACATTACATCATGTCGGGGAGGGGGGGAGGAATCTCCCAGAATAGCTTCAGTCAGAGTTGGCAACCCTATGGGAAGGTGATCTTAAATGAGTGTTCATAAAAATCTTTATATCATACTAAGCCCTCTACGAGATCCTTGTTACAGAAACTATCTTTACTGAAAAAAGAAAAGGAGGACTTGTGGCACCTTAAAGTGAGCTGTAGCTCACGAAAGCTTATGCTCAAATAAATGTGTTAGTCTCTAAGGTGCCACAAGTCCTCCTTTTCTTTTTGCGGATACAGACTAACATGGCTGCTACTCTGAAACCTATCTTTATTGAGACTACTTTTTGTATTCCTGCATTTGGAAAACCAGGTACTTTAGCTACTATAAACCCCATTGTACAGGCCGCAGAATGAGAGAGAAATTAAAATGGAAATGACCTATAGTAAAGTGACCTATAGTAAAGTGATTTTTCTATACATAAGTGTCCCAGCTCTAAACCTCACTATCTCAGAATTTTGTAGGGTTCAGTTTAGGAACTAGAAATTCCTCCTTTTGGATGGCATAAAGGTCCCATTTCTGACTCTGCGGGTCAAAATATACACTGAATATTGTCTCAAGCTGCTCAAGTCAAGCTCAAGACTTTATGACTGACTTTGACTAAGTCACAATATCTCTGTGCCTTAACTCCTCATATTTAAAATGAGGATAATATTTATCTATCACAAAGTGAGATGCCTGAGTGTTTTTCAGCTGCTCATATACAATGGTGATGGGGCCATATACTAGTACTTAGACTGATATAAAAGTAAATGAAAGCTGGTGGTTTTGGCAATTTTCATTCTTCACTTTCTCCCACCATCCTTTGAAGTGCAGATACACACTGAAAAATTACTATATAAAATTGGCACCTTCTTACTCAACAGCGCTGTGTGTTTATTCACATACATACTTTCTTATTCTGTTGACTAAAATAAATTTATACAAGGGTGGATAAAAATCAATGATTTAAAAAAATTTTTTTTTGATAAAAGGCTTTTTCCTCAAAAAGCATATCTAAAGATAGTTTTAATTAAGATACACTATAGCTCAAACATATCATCATGGAACAGGGATTATGAGACAATATATTCATGTAATATTTAAGAAAAGTTTTGTAAATGAGTTCCAATAGTTCATGGATTAGGAACCCGACCATTTGGGGTACCAGGGGCTTCTGTATAGATTTAAATAAATCTTCCTATCTATCCAATGGGACTCAGTGTTCAGTCTAGAAGATACCATCAGAGATGCTTAGTTTTGCAGTTCTCAAACTGTGGATTTGTGTCTCCAGAGATAACATGCTTGTTAACAGGAAAAATGTTTTTAAACAAACCAACAAACAAAGATGAGAAATAACAGACCTCAACCCTTTTGTCCCTCTGCAAATTTGTGTACACAGAGTCAATCCCTTACCTCTCTCTAAAAGTGCAAAGTTTCAAAAAGTTCAATGAACAGAAGATTGTTGGGGGCAGAACAGATCTGGACGAGGAGAAGAAGTCTGGAGATAAATGTGAGAAGGGAGGGACAGGCAGTAGAAACAAAAGTCAGACTGTATGAGCAGCATATTCCAGAAGTCTGAGGTCTTTCTGAGTGCAGCCTTCATTGATCTGAGATCTACCATACCATTCTCTCACTAGAAGGGAAAAACTATAATGGCAGCAGGCCGTAAGAGAGACCCAGTGTGGGAATATTTTAATTAAATTCCTCTACCTGTGGGTAAGACAGGCATGCGTGCAAAATGCAAACAGTGCAACAAAGAAATGTAAGGCCTGGTTGCCCAAATGAAACATCATCATGAGAAGTGTTCCTTCTCAGGAGGAAGCTGCGTTGAAGATGATGAAAGGAACATGTCTGAACATACAGGATCTTCAGGTTGGTAACTTTTTTATTTCATGCTTCTTTCTTAAGGACTACCTGTCTTCCTTTTGGACTATTCTTGAATTCTCATGTTTGAGCAAAAAATATAGTTGTTCCTGTATGGTACTATCATTTTAGATACAGTTGTGATAAAAAATAAATAAAAAATAAATAGCTGAAATAGGCAGATCTTTTACAATTTCACCTTTAAAGTAGTATTGAGTGGCAGTGAATACAAACTAAATACTAAATGAGCAGTAATGAATAAATGAGTAATTAAATAACTGCATGGACTTATTTTGTTTAGGAGAATCCATCCTCAACATACAGGATTCTGAAGACTATCCACCTTCAAGATCACCATTTTCTATAGTTCCAGAGCTATCTGCCAATGATAGTGTTTCAGTCATATCCTATATGTCACATAGCCACAGTATATCACCTGCAGCAAAAGGAAAAAAAAAAGTATCACCATCATCCAGTAACAACCATAGATAAGCTTGTGATAAGAACCAGCAGATTACAAAAATTGCCTAGTTTGTTTATGCAACAAACTATCCTTTCCGTATGATTGAGAACCCACGCTTCATTAACATGGTTCAGTCATTAAGACCAGGACACAGTCCACCCAACAGAGCAGACGTCGCAGATAAAGTATATGAAAGAGAAATTGGGAAGTGTGCAAAAGGTCTAGAGGGTGAAATTGTTAACCTGAGTTTTGATGGGTGTAGCAATATCCACAATGATCCTGTTGTACGTTCTTATGTGACAACAGAAGAAGGGAATGTCTTCCTTGCAGAAACAATGGATACATCAGGAAATGCACACACAGCAGAATATTTATTAGTAGCAGCAGTAAAAGCTATAACAAACCGTGGGGAAAAAAAATTCAAATGTTTAGTACACAGCTTGGTCACAGACAATGCTGCAAATGTATCCAAGATAAGAAGAAGTTATTTGAAGAGATTCCCAAGCTAATAACATTACGGCTGCAGTGCTCATTTGATGCACCTCCTAGCCAAAGACTTCAGTGTTCCAGAAATAAAGGCTAATGTTGTTGAAATTGCAAAATACTTCCATAACAACTACTTTGCAGCTGCTCTGAAAAAAGTGGGAGGAACCAAGCTAATTCTCCCACAAGACGTGTGATGGAACTCAGTAGTGGACTGTTTTTACCACTATATCAAGAACTGGCCTAATCTGATGACAGTTTGTGACAAAATTGTGAAAATATAGATGGCACTGTCACAGCCAAAGTTCTCAACATTGGCTTAAGAGAAATGTTGAAACACATGATGAGTACCCTAAAGCCTACTTCTGTAGCCTTGAACAAAATGCAGGGAAATAGCTGTTTTATTGCTGATGCTGTTGAAATTTCGACGGTACTGAGTGAGATTTTAAAAAGAGAAATATGCAATGACAGAGTTAAATTACAAGCATTAAAAAAAACAAATGGGACAAGCATTATCTCCAGATCATTTTCTTGCAAATATTCTCAATACTTGGTACCAGGGTCAAACCTTAACTGCTGAAGAAGAGGAGTTTCCTATGACATGGACATCCAGCTATCATCTCTCCATAATGCCAACTATAATAAGCTTCAGAGCTAAGGGTGAACCATTCAAGAAATATATGCTTGCTGAAGACGTTTTAAAGAACATCACACCAGTGAACTGGTGGAAGTCACTTAAGCACTTGGATTCAGAGACTGTTAAAGTGATAATGTCACTTTTAACAGCAGTAACTTCTTCTGATGGTGTAGAAAGAATATTCTCTTCCTTTGGACTAATTCATTCTAAATTGAGAAATCATTTGGGACCTGCAAAAGCAGGAAAGCTTGTTTTTCTTTTCCAGATTATGAACAAACCGGAAAATGAAGGTGAAGATGACTGAGGTAGCTGCAGAAGTCAATATTTTAAGTTTCTCACGTTGACCTGGCTGACGTAGTCCATATAATTTTTGTTTTTTTAAATATTTCATTTAATTATTTTAAACAATTTTAAGAAAAACAAACCTGCTTTTAAAAAACTTGAATGTTTAAATTCAAAAATTCATATGCTTGTTTTGTTAAAATATTATATGTTTGCTGCTGAAGAAAAAAATCCAGAATACATAATGTTGTTGTTTTAGTTAAATAAAACAAATTAAAATGTCTGTCTGGTGATGTTCTCCTCCTAATACAACCTGGCAAGAAAATCCAGCAGCCGTGTTAGTCTATATTCGCAAAAAGAAAACGAGTACTAGTGGCACCTTAGAGACTAACCAAATTATTTGAGCATAAGCTTTCATGAGTTACAGCTCACTTCATTGGATGCTGTAGCTCACGAAAGCTTATGATCAAATAAATTGGTTAGTCTCTAAGGTGCCACTAGTACTCCTTTTCTTTTTACTCTGTGCTAAAACATTCTGCTGTAAGTTACCTCATCTTCCACACCCACTTTTTCCCCCTCTTCATAGACAGGTCTTATGATTCAGACAATGTAAAATCTTTGAGGCAGGGACTGTCATTTAGTATATGTTTGCACAGTGCCCAGCAAAATAGGACCGTGACTTGGTTGATGCCTCTGAGCACTACTGAATCAAATATTTACTGATATTTAACAATACTACTAGCTCAAAACTATAACCTCTTTCCAGTAGTGGAGTCTTTTTTTTTTTAAAACCTGTTTCACATTGACCAACACCAGGTGATTCAGAGGAAGGTACACAAAACCCCAAAATAGGCAGATGCAATATAATCTGCACCCCACATTAGGTCTCCTTCTAATCCCTTATAGTTGGGAGACTGGTTTAAACCCTGAAGCATGCGGTTTAACATATCTTCCAAAATTTATGTAAGCAACAGTTTTAAAAATTCTGATTATCATCATCTACATAAAAGTTCAATCCTTTTTGCAGGTTGCGGGGGACCTTTTTTCAGTTTTGAATTTACCCCATTTATTTTTAATGTCCCTTTGTTCTTGCATTGAAACAATTCCTAATCTACCTTCTCCATATCATTTGTTATATTTTTATTATGACCCACCTCAAATTTGTCTTCTTTATAAGATAAACAATTGCAATCTTTTAAATCTCTCTTCATAGGTGAGTTTTTGCTTGCCCCAATCACTCTCTTCACTCTTGCCTGAACACCCTCTAATTTTACAATATCCTTTCTGAGATAGGATGACCAGTACTGCACACACGAACTCCAGATTAGGCTGTAGTCCTTAGAATAAATTCAAACAAGTATAGGACTGAGTCATTATCTACTGAAAGCTGGTCAGTGGACATAAAATGACTTATTGGTCTCAATTATGTCCCGGAGGATAGCTGGTCACAACACAAAAATCAGAATCAAAACTGGCACCTTTGTTGGCAAACTTAGCAGAAAAGTCAAGGAATAAATAGAGATTGAACTATCCTTTCACCCCTCAAGAAGGTTGTGTCACATTTGAACAGTGTAGAGAAGCTTGCACTGCCAATACATACCTATTGTGTGACAGGATATTTTGTTTCCATAGCTGTCAATCTGGCACCTTTCACTTTAAAATATATTAAGAAAAAATAATTAAATCTACATTCTAATAGTTACTAGATTAGCAAAGGTTTTTCATATTAGAAGTTAGTGAAAAAAGGGAACAATTTGAATACAAAATAACCACTTCTAATCCTTTTTTTTAAATGTACTTCTGGAATTCTGATCTATTTAAATCAATGAAAGTGACTCACAGATTAAGTAAATACAATTTAAGGTTACATTAGTTTACACAGAAAGTGTTTTTTCCATGGGACAAAGTACATTTCATAGGGCAACACATTTCAAAATCAAGTACTTTAATGGCTAGTATCAACCAACAACATGTCCCAGTATATGATTTAAAAAAAAAAAAAGACACACACACACCAAACTAACAAAAAATCAGCACCTATTATATTCCCATTCACTTCTTGGTTTGTTGGTGCTTTACACTGAATAATAAGGATCAATGGATAACTTTTTAAAAGCTCTTCAGCAGCAATCACCAACAACTCATCACCCCAATACTCTACTTTGAATTTGGGGAATATTCTGTGAGGAGCCAGTCCAGGGAGTAAAGATCCTAGCCTTCATGGAATTGGTACAAGATACCTAAGAGAATGACTGTCTCTCTCTGACAATTTATTTTGATTTGTACAAAACAGAACAAGGTTCTTCAAACCAAGGTCTAGAAGCCCTTGACAAATATTTAAAATGCAACCCTTAACACAGAACCAGAAATTTTGCCTCAAGCTTAACAGTAGAAAGTAACCAAGAAAATAAGCACACTTAGTACCCATCTACCCTTGTGAGTTTTCTGTCTCCCCAAAGGTCTAGGAAAACAGATTTAGGGCTTGGCTACATTCTACAGCGCAATAAAGGAGCCCCAGGAGCCCTAGCTCACTCCCCGTCCACACTGACAAGGCACGTAGAGTGCTCTGTCTCCGTGGCTACAGCACTGCTGGTACTCCACCTAGGCGAGTGGAAGACTGTTTGCTGCGCCACCGCTGGAATGCTGCAGCGCCAGTGTGGACACCCTGGTCTGTTATTGCGCTGTGATCAGCCTCCAGAAGTATCCCATAATACCTGTTCTAGACACTCTGGTCATTACTTTGAACTCTACTGCCCTGCACTCAGGTGACCAACCATCCTTCAAGTTCTCCAGGAATTTTGAAAATCCCCTTCCTGTTTGCTCAGCCAGGCGTGGAGTGCTCTCAGCAAATCTTTCCAGGTGACCATGCCTCCACACACCAGGCGATCCCCAGTATGGAGCAATGGTGAGGTGCTGGACCTCATCAGTGTTTGGGGGGAGGAAGTTGTCCAGTCCCAGCTGCACTCCAGCCATAGGAATTATGATATCTTTGGGCAGATATCAAGGGCCATGCTGGAAAGGCCATGACCGGGAAGCACTGAAGTGCAGGGTTAAAGTGAAGGAGCTGCGGAATACCTATCGCAAAGCTCAAGAGGCAAACAGCCGCTCCGTTTTTACAAAGAGCTGGACGTGATACTTGGGGGCAACCCCACCTCCACTTCGAGTACCACCATGGACACTTCAGAGTCCAGTTCAACAAGGTAGGAGGAGCCGCAAAGCGGGAGCGGGGGTGCTCCGGCAGAGGAAGACACCCCGGAATCCCTAGATGCATGCAGCCAGGAGCTGTTATCAAGCCAGGAGGAAGGTAGCCAGTCGCGGCGGCCAGTGCTTGGGGAAGGACAAACACCAGAGGAGGTTCCTGGTAAGCAGCTTTTATTTTGGGAAGGAAGTTATTTGGTGCAGGCTCTTGGGGCGAGGAGGGTTAGGGCCGAATGCATGCCTAGATGTGGAATAGGGCGTTGATGTGCTCTCTCATCACAGTAATCGGCCTCAGTGATCTCTTCAAAGGTCTCAGCCAGAACTTGGGCAATGCGCTTGTGCAGGTTTTTCGGGAGAGCCACTCTTCTCCTCATTCCAGTAAGGCTGAATTGTCCGCGGCACTGTGCCATGAGAGGCGGGGGGACCATTGCTGCACACAGGCAAGCTGCATATGGGCCAGGGTGGAAGATCCTCCCTTGCTTCCCTGGTCCCCCTCAGCAGAGAGATATCTTCCGGGACCAACTCCTGTGGAAAAAGTGGGGACAGTGTTCAGTATAGGGGCCCCCTGCCTGTTGGCTCTCCCCAAGGCATAGAGACCCCAGAGGACACTACAGCCGTGAAACAATGAGTCACGCTTGACCCTGTGCTTACTCACCATTTTGGGACTCCCACGGGTTGTGTGTGTTCGCTTTGGGACAGGCAAATTATGTTATTGTGTAGACCAGTGGTTCTCAAAGCCGGCTCACCGCTTGTTCAGGGAAAGCCCCTGGCACACCGGACCGGTTTGTTTACCTGCCATTTCCACAGGTTCGGCCGATTGCGGCTCCCACTGGCCCTTGGCCCACGCCACTTCCCGCAGCCCCCATTGGCCTGGAGCAGCGAACTGCGGCCAGTGGGAGCCACGATCGCCGAACCTGCAGATGCGGCAGGTAAACAAACCGGTCCGGTGCACCAGGGGCTTTCCCTGAACAAGCGGCAGACCAGCTTTGAGAACCACTGGCGTAGACTGTGCTTGCCCTTGAGTACGGGAGAATCATTGCTCTGTCTGGTGTGAACAATGCCGCCTCTGTTAAGTGTTGCATTTTGTCTTTACAGATAAATCCTTGAGATCTCAGCTGACCATGTTATCAACGGCCAAGAGGCTGCAAAGAATCAGGAAGCGGCCACGTAGAAGCAAAGAGGACATGCTGCATGAAGTCATGCAGCATTCAACTAATGAAAATAAAAAAGTGCAGGAGTGGCTGCAGAGTGAAATGAGGGACCGCCAGACGACTGTGGATCACCGGCACCAAAGCACAGAGCGGCTGATAAGCATCGTGGAGCGCCAAGCAGACTCAATCCAGAAGCTCGTAGCCATGCAGGCAGAGTACTCCGACACCCACCCCTTCCCCTGCAGCCCTTGTCCCAAAACTCTTTCCCTTGTGCCACCATGTCACCTCCAAACCACTTTCCCCAACATCTGGGTTCTTACCGCCACCTGCTGCCTCCAACACCTGTAGCTTCACCACCCAGCCCTGAAAACTACGACCCTTACCCACTGCGCTCAACCCCCATCACCATGCAGTATAGCTCTCATAAATATAAAGGGAAGGGTAAACACCTTTAAAATCCCTCCTGGCCAGAGGAAAAACCCTTTCACCTGTAAAGGGTTAAGAAGCTAGGATAACCTCGCTGGCACCTGACCAAAATGACCAATGAGGAGACAAGATATTTTCAAAGTGGGGCGGGGGGGAAGGACACAAAGGTTCTCTCTGTCTGTGTGATGCTTTTGCCAGGAACAGAAAAGGAATGGAGTCTTAGAACTTAGTAAGTAATCTAGTTAGATATGAGTTAGATTCTGTTTTGTTTAAATGGCTGATAAAATTCGCTGTGCTGAATGGAATGTAGATTCCTGTTTTTGTGTCTTTTTGTAACTTAAGGGTTTGCCTAGAGGGATTCTCTGTGTTTTGAATCTGATTACCCTGTAAGGTATTTACCATCCTGATTTTACAGAGGTGATTCGTTTACTTTTTTTTCTTCAATTAAAATTCTTCTTTTAAGAACCTGATTGCTTTTTCATTGTTCTTAAGATCCAAGGGTTTGGGTCTGTGTTCACCTATGCAAATTGGTGAGGATTTTTATCAAGCCTTCCCCAGGAAACGGGGTGTAGGGTTTGGGGAGGAAAGACTTTTCCAAGTGGGCTCTTTCCCTGTTATAACTGTTAGACGCCTGGTGGTGGCAGCAATAAAGTCCAAGGGCAAAAGGTAAAATAGTTTGTACCTTGTGGAACTTTTAACCTAAGCTGGTAAAAATAAGCTTAGGGGGTTTTCGTGCACATCTGTACCCTAGAGTTCAGAGTGGGGAAGGAACCTTGACAATAGCCACCCTGAAGTGCAGCACGCATTGCGCAGCACTCCAGATAGGACATATGCAAATCTGTGACTGTACCACTCCCTACCCCACCCCCTTGCCCTTTGTGTTTCCCAAGCAGTTGTGTTGTGTTTCTTTTCAATAAATTGATTTTTTGGCTTTGAAAACATTCTTTATTATTGCATAATGTAAAAGAAACCTTAGCCAGGAAAGCAACAGACGCTGCAAGTCAGCGTATCATACGTAGCAAACACAGATTCCTACTGGACTTCACTCCCATGCAGGGCACCACACCAGACATTACTGTTGGCTTTCAGCCTCAAATTGCTCCCTCAAGGCATCCCTAATCCTTGCAGCCCCACACTGGGCCCCTCTAATAGCCCTGCTCTCTGGCTGTTCAAATTCAGTCTCCAGGTGTTGAACCTCTGAGTTTCATGCCTGAGTGAATCTTTCACCCTTCCCTTCACAAATGTTATGGAGAGTACAGCACACAGATATAACCGTGGGGATGCTGTTATTGGCCAGGTCCAGCTTCCCATACAGAGAGTGCCAGCGAACCTTTAAATGGCCAAAAGTACCCTCCACAGTCATTCTGCAACAAAGCCTGTTGTTGAACTGCTCCTTGCTGCTGTCAAGGCTCCCTGTGTAGGGTTTCATGAGCCACGGCATCAAAGGCTAAGCGGGGTCTCCAAGGAGCACAATGAGCATTTCAACTTCCCCTACTGTGATTTTCTGGTCTGGGAAAAAAGTCCTGGCTTGCAGCTTCCTGAATAGGCCAGTGTTAAGAAAGATGCGTGCGTCATGCACCTTTCCGGGCCAGCCTACGTTAATGTCAATGAAATGCCCACGGTGATCCACAAGCGCCTGGAGAACCATAGAGAAATAGCCCTTCCGATTAACATACTGGGAGGCCAGGTGGGCTGGTGCCAGAATTGGAATATGCGTCCCATCTATCGCCCCTCCACAGTTAGGGAAACCCATTTGTGCAAAGCCAGCCACAATGTCATGCACATTATCCGAAGTCATGGTTCTTCTGAGCAGGATGCAATTAATGGCCCTGCAAACTTGCATCAACACAATTCAAACGGTCGACTTCCCCACTCTGATCAGTAGCTGTCTGGAGTTGCCAGCTTCCAGATTATTGCAGTAGTCACCCGCTTCTCCACTGTCAGGGTAGCTCTCAATCTCGTGTCCTTGCACTGCAGGGTGGGGGTGAGCTCCTCACACAGTCCCATGAAGTGGCTTTTCTCATCTGAAAGTTCTGCAGCCATGCCTCATCATACCAGACTTGCATGACGATGTGATTCCCACCACTCAGTGCTTGTTTCCCAAGCCCAAAAGTGGCGTTCCACAGTGGTGAGCATGTCTGTGAATGCCACAAGCAAACTCATGTTGTTTGCATTACTCGAGTTGATATCATCGGAGTCCTGACTGTCACTTTGGATCTTAAGGAATCCCTCGACTGCCAAATGTGATGCGCTGGCGAGACTCGTCAGCACATTCCTCAGCAGTTCGGGCTCCATCCCCGCAGACCAAAAGGGAAGAAGCGTGCAGTACAAAAACCGTTGAAAGATGGGGCCAAATGTGGACAGAAGCAAAGGGAATGCTGGGATGCAAACCAATGCATCACGGGGAGTTGGGACAGGACCCCGAATGCCCCGCACTCCCCACCCCCTTCCCACAAGCCACAGCGCCAGAATGGGAAGAGGTGCTCTGTGGGATAGCTGCCCACAATGCACCGCTCCCAATGCCACTGCAAGTGCCCAAACGTGGCCAGTGTGGACAGACTGCAGTGCTTGCCCTACTGTGCTCTACGAAGGTGGGTTTAACTCACAGCACTCTACATCTGCAAGTGTAGCCATGCCCTTAAAGATCACCTTAAAAGGGCTATTTTCAGGAGGGAGAACATTCCAAAGTCATGGAGACTGACAGAATGCTGACAATACTCTCTCCCTTTTAAACCAAGAGGGCTCCAGCATAAGCACCCCTGTTAGTCACATCTGCAACAGTATGGCATAGAGAGACACTCCCCCAAGTAGGTACTAATTAACACTAAGTACAGGAATGGGAGGGATGGGAAAGAATTCAGTAGCTGTTAGGAGAAAGGGGACCAGGTTCTGCCAAGGCTCCTGTCATCTACTCTCTGTTCATCTCAGCTGCTCTAAGAAATTTAGTCCACAGATTCAGGAGGAGAGAACCCAAGAGCAAGCATCCTGGCTCCTGCCAAGGCCCCATGTTTCCTGCACTCAACAAGATTGATCACTCATTTCAAATCCACAACTTGATAGTGTTTCTCTGTGCATACATAAAACATTTGTATTCCACAATTTTCAGAGATTTTAGGCTTTTCATGACAAGTCTATTTTGTGTTTTATATTCTACCATTGAGGACCATGGCAAAAACCCCATTAATTAAGTGATATCAATGAAAACTTTACTCCCTCCTAGTCTATAAGTTACACCATTTATTTAATTTGAATTCCAAATAATTAGGTTCATTTAGAAATTAAAAAGAAAAATAGCCAAGAGGGCAGACTCAAAGAAGTAGCGTTTAAGATTTTAATTTTTTAATTTGTTCACATCTCTCCATGTGTATTTTGAAGTTCTGAAAGAATGACAGATAAAAGTGCTTGGATCCTAATAATTATACATTTACATGGACAGATGTCTGTACTTGTTTCTTTTTCCGATATTCTGGGCCCTACATAGTCTCTTAGCTCCTAAAAAGCTTAACATAAATAAAAAACAGTGACTGTCCATAAAGCCAAAATAAAATCATCTCAACAAATGATAAATTACGTCCATCAATGGAAGACTACACAGAAGCAAAGGTAGTGAAATACAAGGGGAGAGACTGGAAAACCAAAAAATTCACACAACAAATTCAGTAAAGTAGTCATTGAATAAAATAACCAAAGCGAACAATAAAAAGCTGTTCAAAAGCAGACCATTGAAGGTCATTTCTTCAGCTATGAAGCTACCTTTTTGAAAAGAGAAACAAGGAGCTAAACAACTAGTCTAGAGATCATAGTAAAGGGCTCAGCAAAGAGCCTATGAAGTTCGAATCTGCTGGACATTCAGCAGTGAAAAGCATACTCTGGTAAATAAAAAATTAAAGACACTACACTTCCCTCAAAATAGGTTTTGTTCCAAAAATATTAAAACCAATAATAAAAAAAAATGGTAAGAAGAACAACCTTCACAAGTACTTTGCCTTGGAAGAACAATGAAGTTGCAGTCTAAAAATCAAAAGCGAAAAGAAACCAACATGTAAGCATCAAACCTCCAACAACTAAGTACAAGCGAACATTATCCTCAACCTTAGGTAACTGCTACATAAAGGCAACTTGTGGAAAAAAATATAATCAGAGTAGCAAGTGCAATGCCATATCCATTAATTACTTGTGATGTCACATTCATGTATTAATGGATCCGAGATTAACATATTTATATCCAGGAATGACTACGGCAACCGAGAAGGCAGTCTGAAGAAAGAAGAAGGGGCAGCGATTAAACTACAGGTACTAGAATATTAGGGCTAGTCTACAGTGGCAACACTAAAGCTCTTTAAAAAAAAAAAAAACACACCTCCACAAGAAGTGCGGCTGCCAGCACTAGTGCTCTGTCTACACCGGCACTTTACAGCGCTGAAACTTGCTGCACTCAAGGGGGTGTTTTTTCACACCCCTGAGCCAGAAAGTTGCAGCTCTGTAAACTGATAATGTAGACAAGCCCTCAGAGACTAACAGATTTAATTGGGCAAAAGCTTTCATGGGTAAAAAAACCCCATTTCTTCAGCTGCATGGAGTGAAAATTAAGGATGTAGGCATAAATATACTGACATATGAAGAGAAGGAAGTTACCTTACAAGTTGAGAACCAGTGTTGACAAGGCCATTTCAGTCAGGGTGGATGTGGTCCACTCCCAATAATCCCAAGAGTAGATGACAGGAGCTTTGGCAGAACCTGGTCCCCTTTCTCCTAACAGCTACTGAATTCCACTCCCAATAATTGATGGGGGAGATGTCAATACCAAGAGAGGGAAAATTGCTTTTGCAGTGAGCCAGCCACTCCTAGTCTCTATTCAAGACCAAATTAATGGTGTTAAATTTGCAAATGAATTGTAGCTCTGCAGACACATCACACGATCCATTGTCTACAGCCAAGCCCTAAGATACAATCGCATTTGTTCCAATCCCTCAGACAGAGACAAACACACACAAGATCTCTATCAAGTATTCTTAAAATTACAATACCCACCTGGGGAGTGAGGAAAAAGATTGACAGAGCGAGACAGGTACCCAGAAGTCACCTACTACAGGACAGACCCAACATGGAAAACAACAGAACACCACTGGCCATCACATACAGCCCCCAATTAAAACCTCTCCAGCACATCACCACCGATCTACAACCTATCCTGGAAAACGATCCCCTACTCTCACAGACCTTGCGAGGCAGGCCAGTCCTCGCTTACAGACAGCCCCCAAACCTGAAGCAAATACTCACATGCAACTACACACCATACCACAGAAACACTAACCCAGGAATCAATCTCTGTAACAAACCGCGTTGCCTACTCTGCTCCCATATCTACTCTAGCAACACCATTATAGGACCAACCACATCAGCGACACCATCAGGGGCTCATTCACATGAACATCTACTAATGTGATATATGCCATCATGAGCCAGCAATGCTCCTCTGCCATGTACGTTGGCCAAACCAGACAGTTTCTTCGGAAAAGAATAAATGGACACAAATCAGACATCAGGAATGGTAACATACAAAAGCCAGTAGGAGAACACTTCAATCTCCCTGGACATTCAACAACAGATTTAGAAGTAGCCATCCTTCAACAACAAAAACTTCAAAAACAGACTGCAAAGAGAAACTGCAAGAGCTACAATTCATTTGCAAATGTAACACCATTAATTTGGACTTGAATAGGAACTGGGAGTGGCAGGCCCACTACAAAAGCAATTTTCCCTCTCTTGGTATTGATATCAGCTCCTCAATTTTTGGGAGTGGACCACATCCACCCTGACTGAATTGGCCTTGTCAACACTGGTTCTCCACTTGTAAGGTAACTCCCTTCTTTTCATGTGTCAGTATATTTATGCCTGCATCTGTAATTTTCACTCCATGCATCTGAAGAAGTGGGGTTTTTTACCCACGAAAGCTTATGCCCAAATAAATCTGTTAGTCTTTAAGGTGCCACCAGTCTCCTCATTGTTTTTTGTGGATACAGACTAACATGGCTACCCCTCTGATACTTGGCAGAATATTAGAGAAAGTTTCCAGTAGTTGAAAGTAGAGTAAGGGAGTACTTTACCTACCTACATACTGTACTGCCAAAGCATCTATTAGATGGTCATTTAAATTACCACACAAAAAATTAAGTAGCATAGTCTTAAGAGAAATGGCATTAAAACAGTAGTTAAAAAAATACAGAAGGGGCTACATAGTATAACAGAAACTCCTCCTCAATCTTTACTACAGCATTGCTACCCTCAGTGGAATCACAGCATCTATGTAAGTTGACGGTTTTGTTCATTATGTTCAGTCGTTATCCCTTTTCCAGAAACAGCAATGTAATATTTCTTTTGTTGGGAATTTAATAATAATCAAGGTTGACAGAATGACTTCGACAGAGATAAACTAAGGGCAGTGACCTGTAAGCTTCCCTATACTGATTCATCAACATACTGCTAACCTGAACTGGAGGGACCACCTCTAATGTGAAAAGGCAGATTGTTTTCAACATCCATTCAGTCAGTGGCTTCTCTGCTGAGACTGCCACCTTCAGTAGTTTTTCATGTGAGGCCATGTCAAATAGGAACTGGATTAGGTTGAAATTACTAGTCCATTTCAGATAGGCCAAAAAGATATCACACAGTAAATTTTTGACTAGTCGAAGTGACCAGCAACCTAGAAAAGGATCAAGTCTTGCAAAACTGTATTTCCCAATAGCCAATTCTTGGTTAAGAGGGCCCCAGCAGCCATTTAGTGAAACTGACATTATCCTTTAACTTTTCTGCGGATGGAGTGATCAGTTGTATCGCCACTCCCAGTGTGGAACAGCTATGTGTTGCAGTATCAAAGCCATGCCTAGCAGCATCAATTTGATACCTCTGTGGCTCCTGTACACACCTTACCAATAACAGAACAGCAGTCAGAACAGCATCAGGCCACTGTATCATTGGCTGGGCTAGTTTAAACCAAAAGTATTGGTGTTATAGCTTCCCCATTGCTGTTGGCGCTCCCAGCACAATTTCACAGTGCTCCTGCAATCCCTTTGTCAACCAGTGCACAATGTCAGGTGTCTCCTGTGCTTGTTTGATTACTTTCTTGTTTTGAGTTACCTCAGCTTGTGTGATTTTATGCCTATGAACTTTCTATTTTATAACAATACAACTGCCAAGTAATTTTACAAAATAAAAAATAACATGTACAATGAGAAATGTTACTTCATACTCTATATTTTGAGAAAAATAATGTATCATCTTTCAAGATAGGGCTAGCTAATTCTAAAAATCCCTGCTTCAGGGACCTGGGCTGAAAACTGCATGATGCACAATGCAGATATTGCAACAGTAATGAAACATTTTGTGTAGACATTTTGAAATAAGATGGTTAGTGTGGACTGAAAAAACTACAAGTGCAACCCTCTAGTACAGCAAGACTTTGGAGGGATACACCTAGTACCTCTTTCTGAAGTTAAAGAAAAAACTCAGAATTATTTATTTATTTCATCAATGTATAAAAGCATGTATTTACAAAACAAACTACAATACAAACCTACAATACTATAGGGGATGGAGTGAAGAAAGTAACATTCACCATTAAAAACCTCTGCATGTGGAAGAGGTGTTGCCATTATTACTCCTTTGGGGGACAGGGAACAATAACCCCGAATACTGACAAGTATTACTCTGAAGGGAAAAAAAGGACAAGAGCTATTATTACTCACTGGGGGGGAAGGAGTAGCACTGCAGGAAGGCATAGGCCAATATTTACTGTTAGGGGGCAAAAGGGATGGGCAATCATTCAGAAATTATTACTACTGTCATCAGGGAAAGTAAAGAAGCAGCATCGACCCTATGATTCATATTACTCAATGGGGGGGAAGAAGAGAAGGAGAGGCACTGCAATTGTGACTCGCTTGTGTTCTCTCTCTTCAAAGAGACCCTGGCCATTGTGAGTCTCGCTTGCTGAGGGTGTGGGGGGGGGGCAGAAAGAAGGGAAGAGAGGCTCTGACACTCTGCTTTCAGTTCTGTGGGTAAAGAAGGGAGTTAAGCTACAGTTACTGCTCCATGGGTGGAGGGGAGGATCTGCACATCATCTCTGTCCATGACTGGGGCCTGACTTTTTTGACTCTGTCTGGATGGGAAAGAGCAGAGATGTCCAGTAATGTCAAACAACAGACCCCCATGAAAATAACAAACAGGTTCTGCAGAATCAAAGACACTTAAAAAAAAAAAAAAAAGTCTCTAGCCCTTATGGTTGTGAAGAAAATCTTCCAAATATGAACTAAGGATAAATCAATTGAAAACTGAAGCTGTGTCATCTTTCTGAGTCTGCAAACACACTAAACAGCTCCGTAAGTTGATAATTGTCTCCACTCACCTCAAATGTGTGTTAACTCTTAAGGCCTGGTCTACACATAGTTTTTGTACAGGTATGTCAGTTATGGTATGATTTTTTACCAATACAGTTAAACCAGTACAACCCTTCAAGTGGATGCAGCTATAATGGTATAAATGTAACTTACACTAGTATAACTCATTATCCTTACTGTACAGGAACAAATATACCAGTACAGAGCACATTTACACGGGTATAACGATAACCATGCTGGGGAAAAAGAGTGGCTTTCAATACTCTGGTATAGTTAAAGCAATACAACTTCTGTTTGCAGACAAAGCCTAAGTCTAATAATAACACTTTGAGAACATCATTTTCCAAACTTTAACCACACAACTGTTTGATTTATATGGGCAATTACTGAAATTAGCATATAAATGAGAGCAGAAAGACTGGGCTGTAGAACAACCTGTCATCAATTTTTCCTCACAGAGTGAAATTGCTTTAATACCTTGCTACCTTTACAAAAGGCTCAATCTTGCAAATGTTTAAGAATGTGAGAAGTTCCCCACAAACTAACAGTATTGCTTAAGTATCTGCAGTGTCAGGCCCCTATGTATAGCTACCACATAAGCAGCATATTCTACCCTTAATCTCTGTACAAACTTGGATCATAAACTCTTCAGGGTAGGACCAACGAGGAGTCTGGTGGCACCTTAAAGACTAACAGATTTATTTGAGCATCAGCTTTCGTAGGTAAAAAAAAACACTTCTTCAGAGCAGGGACTATTACATGTTTGTTACATGTTCGTGCAGTAACTAGCACAACAGGATCCTGGCCCCTGGGCACTACCACAATGCAAGTAAGAAATAATAAGCCTCCCACCAGCATCAGGGGAAGTCTGAGGGACACATACAACCCAAGAACCATATCATTCCAGGCGCTTGGGCCCTCTCCAGGGAATAAGTTTGACACTTAGACATTCGATTTCTCTGGGAAAGCTCTGGCTACTGTGACTTCCCCTATGGGGCGCGGGAAGCCTCCAGGGCGAGGGGCGGTGTGTAAGGAGGGAGATGGGAATTCGGAGCAGGGGGCTCTCTCTGGTGCGTACGGGGGAGGCTCTGGCCAATGTGACAATTTTGGAGAGGGAGCCGGGCTGGCTCTGCTGGGAGATGGAAGGAGACACCCCCCAGCGTGACACTATCAGCCGGGTGCAGAGCGGCGGAGGGAACTGGAACCCGACTCCCCAGGGCAGGCTTCGCCAAGGCTCTCTCTGGTGAGGGGCGGCCCTGGCCACTGAACAATCTGGCACCGGGCTCGGCGCACCGGGTGCCCCGCGCGGGGGAGTCGCTGTCACTGACCGGGGGGCGGAGGGGGGAACTGTCGATCTGTGGTTCCAGGAGCAGCGCCGGGACGCGGCAGGAGCACATTCCCCTCGCCCCCCACGACGGAGCGCCACGTACCTGGTTCCCCTTGTCCCGGCAGGGCCGGGCCGGGCCGGGCGGGGCGAGGCGAGGCACCGTTACCGGGAGACACACCACCGCTCCTGTGTGTTTCCCCTCCGCGATTCACTGCACCGCTGCCAATTTCGAGTTCCACTTCCGGGGTCGGTGGATATGACGTCATCGCGCACCGACGCAGCAAGGAACCCGGAAGTGGAGCTTGTCGCCCCTGACGCTTCTGAGCCGCCGCCGCCGTCGTCGGGGAGAGGGGCGGGGCTTCGTTAGGGACGCTGGGAGGGGTGGGGCCCCGTTTGCACGCAGCGGGTGAGGGGCGGGGCCTCAGGGCTGGCGGGGTGGGGACGCCTGGTAGCCGCTCAGTCCCTTTGCGGCCACAGCTCTTGCCTCCTTCGCGCGAGAAGGTGCCATTGTAGGGGCCTGATCGAGGCAACCTAACGGAATCCCCGGAATCCCCATGAAACCATTGCAGGGGCCAGTGAAACCGGAGGTTCAGCCTAAGTGTGCTGGGCAGGCGCAGGCGTGGTCGCCCCAGAGACTGGCTCCTGAGGGGAATCAGAAAAGGAGGACTTGTGGCACCTTAGAGACTAACAAATTTATTTGAGCATAAGCTTTCGTGGGCTACACCCCACTTCATCGGATGCATTCAGTGGTAAATACAGTGGGGAGATTTATATAGACACAGAACATGAAACAATGGGTGTTACCATACACACTGTAAGGAGCCGTGATCACTTAAGATGAGCTAATATTAGACTGCTAATATCTCTGAGAGCACATCCTCACTGAGCATGCATAAGCCTCTCACATCTGCTAGTGTTGACCAGATTGCACATGCACCATCCCCACTGAGCAGCTGAGCATGCTTCCTGCAGCACAGGGCTAAAGGGGCAAAACTGGCCTTCCACTGTGACAGCTGCTCCAGGGAAAGGTGGATTGGGGCACTGAAACTGAGTGCAGTAGGGAGCTTTTTACTGTGCATTAACAGGGTCTGCACCAACCAATATGCAAAACATTAGTGCACTTTAGAAATTACACTCCTGTAGTGTGCATTGCTACCATGTGTAGACAAGCCCTAAGACTAGCTCAGCTCGAGTGGTCTTAGCACACTGGGAACCCTAGAGTGAATGGTCTGCTGGCTGCTACCAGTATTCTAAACACCCGATGATTATACCTGGTTGGGAAAGGTTAGACAATTTCCATAATGCCTTTAAGTCATGCTGTTATGCCTATGAGTTACTACTAACCTAGTTCTCTGTCCAGTTACTACAGAACAGCAGGTGGGCTTACCATGAGTATTGTAATACCCAATCACAGTATGGTAAATTCTGATTGTAATTTCCATGTGAAATTTGTGTAGCCTGGCTTTTGACAGTTCAAAATCAGCCATTTACAATTACTTTCTCTTCTAGGTGCATGCATCTTCTGTAAGCCAAGGGTGAACGTACTGGGGAAAAAAAGAGTAGTATAACTGCAGAATGCAAACATTATTCTACGGTTCCTATGGTTTCCCCATTATCTCTGTTTAGACTGTAGTGGGTTTCTATGGAAATGCTTTGGCATACTAGATTTTAGTTTGTTTTTATTGATTTTGTTTATACTGATCTCCCATTTTACAATCTGATTGCCAAAGCATCAAACAGTATGAAGAAGCTGAAATGTAAAGCAAGGTAGGTTCTACAATTAGTCAGGGTATTTGGTATGATATAAGGCTCCTCTTTTCCTTTTCTTTTTTCCTTTTTTTTTTAAGACTTCCCCCTTTACAATTAAAACTTTATCTCCTCCAGCTGACTCACAGGAGGTGGGCAGCATGACCTTAGCAAGTAGGATTGCTATTAAAATCAAACAAGATTACTTTCACAAGCTGTAGTTAAATCTTCCAGTCCTTCGGCAGTAGTATAACACTATAATCCTTCCTTCAGAGGTATGTGCATTTGTGCTTTAGTGTGGGATCATCCTACGAACTAAGCACCCTCAGTTCCCAAACAAGATAATTGGCTGTTGAGAGCACCTCACATAGTGGTTAGGACTTTGCAGCAGCAGGCCCTTAGTCTCTAAGTATACCAACATCAAGCACTTTAAATTTAGTTTATTTTATATGGGCCTGATATTTATTTGCACCACAGTGCAAAGGGCCTTGAAAATGAGGGTAAGGAAATTGAACAGTTTAACAAACTTTTTGGACTCTTTGCACTTCTAGGGAAGTGCAAAGGGGCCTTACTCCAAACAAGAATCAGACCCATGAATTTATTAGACTTCTACACTATGCCCTATTATATATCTCAGTGACGAGTTGAGGAAGAATACACAATCCATTCTGTCAGACAGATAAATTCAGGAACTGTTAGCTCAGGTATTCCGGTGTCACGTGGGAGAATGGCTCTCAGGGGTCAGTTAAGGGAAAACCTATAAGAAAAGACTAAAGGGGTAGGTTTCAGAGTAGCAGCCGTGTTAGTCTGTATCTGCAAAAAGAACAGGAGTACTTGTGGCACCTTAGGGACTAACAAATTTATTAGAGCATAAGCTTTCGTGGGCTACAGCCCACTTCATCGAATGCATAGAATGGAACATATAGTAAGAAGATATACAGAGAAGGTGGAAGTTGCCATACAAACGGTAAGAGGCTAATTAATTAAGATGAGCTGTTATCAGCAGGAGAAAAAAACTTCTGTAGTGATAATCAAGATGGCCCATTTAGACAGTTGACATGGTTATTACACATATTGAATATATTTCCCTATGTTAAGTATCCTCACACCTTCTTGTCAACTGTTCCATTCTATGCAGCCGATGAAGTGTGCTGTAGCCCATGAAACTTATGCTCTGATAAACTTGTTAGTCTCTAAAGGTACCATAAGTACTCCTGTTCTTTTTACTAAAGGGGAAGAAATCTCAATGAGGTTGCCAACACAGTTTTTTTGTCAGTTGTTCTGCTAGGGGGCGTAAGGGCTGCCATCCATGGAAAAGGGTTTGTTTTCTATATAAATCCAGATAAAGAATATAAAAAATGTGCTGATAAATGTTATGCAAATGTTAAATTTTGCTGAGAAATAGGACTTTTTTCGCATCTTTAAAACATCCAAGGAATTCTTTTCATTCTTGTTGAAGTTAAGATAAAGTTTCTTGACACCTTAAATGACTGCTTCTTGGAGCAGCTAGTCCTGCAACCCACAAGAGGAGAGGGAATTCTTGATTTAGTCCTAAGTGGAGCACAGGATCTGGTCCAAGAGGTGAATATAGCTGGACCACTTGGTAATAGTGACCATAATATCATTAAATTTAACATCCCTGTGGTGGGTAAAATCACAGCAGCCCAACACTGTAGCATTTAATTTCAGAAAGGGGGACTACACAAAAATGAGGAGGTTAGTTAAATAGAAATTAAAAGGTACAGTGCAAAAAGTGAAATCCCTGCAAGCTGTGTGGAAACTTTTTATAGACACCATAATAGAGGTTCAACTTAAATATATACCCCAAATTAAAAAACAGAGCCAAAAAAAGTGCCACCATGGCTAAACAACAAAGTAAAAGAACAAGTGAGAGGCAAAAAAGCATCCTTCAAAAAGTGGAAGTTAAATCCTAATAAGGAAAATAGAAAGGAGCATAAACTCTGGCAAATGAAGTGTGAAAATATACTTAGGAAGGCCAAAAAAGAATTTGAGGAACAGTTAGCCAAAGACTCAAAAAGTAATAGTAAATTTTTTTTTAAGTACGTCAGAAGCAGGAAGGCTGCTAAACAACCATGATCGAGATGCTAAAGGAGCACTCAAGGACAATAAGGCCAATGCGGAGAAACTAAATGAATTTTTTCCATCGGTCTGCATGATGGAAGGAGCCTTAAAAAGGGCTCCAGAGTTGATCCTGACAATTGCAAGCCAGTAAGCCTGACTTCAGTACCGGGCAAACTGATTGAAACTATAGTAAAGAACAAAATTGTCAGATAGATTAACATAATTTGTTCAGAGAAGAGTCAACATGGTTTTTGTAAAGGGAAATGATGCCTCTAATCTACTAGAATTCTTTGAGGGGTCAACAAGCATGTGGACAAGGGGGATCCAGTGGTATATAGTATGCGTAGATTTTCAGAAAGCCTTTGACAAGGTCCCTCACCAAATGCTCTTGGGCAAAGAAAGCTCTCATGGGGTAAGAGGGAAGGCCCTCTCATGGATTGGTAACTGGTTAAAAGATAGGAAACAAAGGGTAGGAATAAATGATCAGTTTTCAGAATGGAGAAAGGTAAATAGTGGTGTCCCCCAGAGGTCTGTACTGGGCCCAGTCCTATTTAACATATTCATAAATGATCTGGAAGAAAGGGTAAACAGTGAGGTGGCAAAATTTGCACATGATACAAAACTACTCAAGATAGTTAAGTCCCAGGCAGACCACAAAGAACTACAAAAGGATCTCTCAAAACTGGGTGACTGGGCAAAAAAATGGCAGATGAAATTCAGTGTTGATAAATGCAAAGTAGTCCCAATTATACATATAAAATGGTGGGGTCTAAATTAGTTGTTACCACTCAGGAAAGAGATCTTGGAGTCTTTGTGGATAGTTCTCTGAAAACATCCACTCGGTGTGCAGCAGCAGTAAAAAACCCAATAGAATGTTGGGCATCATTAAGAAAGGGATAGATAATAAGACAGAAAATATCATATTGCCTCTCTATAAACCCATTGTATGCCCACATCTTGAATACTGCATGGAGATGTGGTTGCCTTATCTCAAAAAAGATATATCGGAATTGGGAAAGTTTCAGAAAAGGTCAACAAAAATGATTAGGGGTATGGAACAGCTTCTGTATGAGGAGGGATTAATAAGAATGGGACTTTTCAGCTTGGAAAAGAGACAACTAAGGGGGGATATGATTGAGGTCTATAAAATCATGACTCGTGGAGAAAGTAAATAAGGAAGTGTTATTTACTCCTCCTCATAACACAAGAACTAGGGGTCACCAAATGAAATTAATAGGCAGCAGGTTTAAAACAAGCAAAAGGAAGTATTTCTTCACATAACATACAGTCAACCTGTGGAACTCTTTGCCAGAGGATGCTGTGAAGGCCAAGACTATAAAAGGGTTAAAAAAAAGAACTAGATAAATTCATGGATGATTGGTCCATCAGTGTCTATTAGCCAGGCTGGGCAGGGATGATGTCACTAGCTTCTGTTTGCCAGAAGCTGGGAATGAGCAACAGGGAATGGATCACTTGATTACCTATTCTGTTCATTTCTTCTGGGGCACCTGGCATTGGCCACTGTCAGAAGACAGGATACTGGGCTAAATGGACCTTTGGTCTGACCCAGTGTGAAATCCACAGTACTGTTTAAGTAAAACAAGACTTCTTCTTAGTTTCAAATATTTTTTGTGCTTAGAAAAATCTAAAAAGTGGGTCTCGAAATAGGTCATAGGATTGATAGTGGATATGAAACTTCACTTTTACATTACTAGGATGATTCTGACATAAGTCTGTAGTGACCAAAAGTCATTATTCTGCAAATGAGCTATTAATGAAATCAGTTGGTGGTCTCACTCCAGTGCTAGTATCATTTCCATGTAACAAATACAACTGCAACAAATAGCACTAATTAACATCCATTCTGGCATTCTCAGCAAAGAGAGACTTGAAAGGAAATTGAACTAGTCTCTCAATTCACTGTGGGTGTGTCCTGGTCTGTGTGGAGGCACGTGAGACGGCAGCAAGGGGAAACAGACTGCTCCCTGGACTAGAAATGGTCTCATCAAGTGGAGTCCCCTGCTATTGCAGGCAACCCCCTCATATATTCCCATTCACAAACTTGTCAAACTCCATTTTAAGACTAGTTACACCTGTTCTGTGGTGTGGAGAATAAGGATTTATGTATTTTATATAAATATATGCACCACCACCTCAATTGACCTGTTTGATGTTAGCCTGCCTGACTGTACGGAGTTAAAAGAAAGGAGGCTGTTGAGGGAAAACAAAGAGGAAGCAAAACAGTGGCAAATGATAATCCACAGAACACCAAGGGCCCCTGGTGAAACAATGAAGTATTGACTGGTAAATACCCCCTGCCTGGCTCCTGCTAGGCTGTCCAGATTTACTCTTCCCAGGTCTGAGCAGAGAATCAAATACTAATCCTTTAAAGATGCTGGCCTAGGGAAAAAGAAGGGTTGAGTAGGTTGTCAGCAGCTGCCCACGGGGAGAGAAAGAGACACGAACTGCAGCAGTCAGGATGTCTCCCCCAACCCAGAAATACTGGGCTGAAGGGAACTTACAAAAGCTTGCAAGTAAAGATTGTGGTGTAGGTAAGACCCATGTATATAAATCATGTTTGTTTTAACCCTTTGCTCTACCTACAGTGTACTGTTGGGTGAAACTGTTGGGTTTGTTTTGAAGAAGCTGGTTTTGAGACACTTTACTGCTGTCATAGGTCCTTGGAGGAAAAGGCTTACAGGTCCCAAACACAGTTGGGCCTATCATGTTAACATGGTTGTAAATTAGGGTAATAGGGACTGACCCCCAGAGATACAGGCCAAACACGGTAGTACCATGTGGGTCCACCCAGAGAGGGGTGGGCAAAACCTGTCACCAGGAGGATGCAGTTTAGAGAAACTAAAAGGGGCTAAACTAAAAACTGTTTAGAAACTAAAAACTAGAAACTAAATCTGTTTACATGCAGTTTGGCCTGTAACTGTGACATAGATATACAGATTTCAGCATCTAGGCCCCTGTGAAAGAGCATGCCTTGCATAAAGACATTTAGAAACTACTGTAAATTACAAGCAGATCCTTCTAAGTGCAATATTTATTCAAAGGAAATGCTAAAACTAGTTAGGTCATGCATATGAAAAATTTTGACTAAACGTAACAAGATGGAAAGCAGCTCATATCACAGAACTTCATTTTCTATGCTCTGCCACTTACAGTATAGATATATGGGTTTAAAATGTAAACTTTACACAGTGGTGTTACAAACAATTTACCTGTACCTTGAGTCACATCAGCTCTTGAAATGTTAAATCCCGTTGTATGATTACACAGTTTATTTTTGCAAGGCCACATGAAGTTTCAGTGGACCTTTTGGTAATGGAATTGAAACTCCTATACCCTTAAAAAGGCACAGCATTTATGACTTTAACATTCTTCCCACTTGAGAAAAGGAAGATTGTTGCTATAGAAATCTTAGGGATATCTTTTGAGTTTCATTGAGAAATACTGCTAAGTCAAGTCACAAAATAGCTTTTTCATAGAGGATGGAGAGGTACTTAGATTTAATTAACTTTATAGTGCTTATCACCATATGGGGAGGCTTTTTGGTTACAAAAACTAAAATAAAACAAAGTTACATATGCCACTCACAGTAGGTGGATCAAATAATACTTAAATTATCACAACTGAAGTTGTCATCATCCTTTTTGGGCAGATCAGCAGTTTGGAGGGGTCTAATCCAAACCAACAGCCAAAGCCACACCAGAAAACAAAAGAAAACCAAAACCTAACTGTGACGGGTTGCTCCCCTCACTCCGGGGTGCCACCTGATATAATGGGGTCCCACTGAGCCCATCTGTTCCACCAGCCTGGGCTCCCTCAGGCTGTCCTGCTGTGCCAGGCCCTCAAGCCTTCTCCAGCCTGCACACACAAGTAGGGACACACCCAACTGCAGAAAGATACACAGACACTGAGATCAGCTCTTTATGGGAAGACTCAGCTCAGGGATTGCCCAGCATTCAAGTGCACACCTCCTTTGGGATGCAAACCCCAAATTATATCATCTTGTACTGCACAGAGAGCTATAAAGTGTAAGCTCAGGAAGTCTGCCCCTCCCTCAGTGTGGAGGAATATATGCACAGCTTCCCCCCTTGCCCAGTTATGAATTACACAAAATGGTTTTAGAATAAACAAAAAAGTTTCTTAACTACAAAAGGTAAATTTTAAGTGATTATAAGGGATAGCAAGCAGATCAAAACAGATTACTGAGCAAATAAAACAAAACACGCAAACTAAGTTTATTGCACTAAATTAACTGGTTAATAGTAGCAAATTCTCATCCTAAATGTTGCTTTATGCAGGTTGCAGAGTTTTTTAATGTAAACTGCACTGCTTGAAGCTTAAATCTCCAGGTATTCCTTTCACAGGCTAGACCTTTCTCGCCTGGGCTCAGCCCCTGCCCCCTGTCCCCAGCTTAGTTCCTTTGTTTCTTCAGGTGCTTTCAGCAGTCTTCCTTCTTGGGCGGGGAGGCAGTGGACAAGAACCTAGAGTAACTCACTCCCCAGCCTTAAATAATTGATACATAGTCCATATTCCTAACTTCAGATACAGAAGTGATACATGCATACAAACAGGATAATCACATTCAGTAAATCATAACCTTTCCAATGATACCTCATGACCCATGTTGCATAAAACATATCTTAGTTATGCCATATTCATATCATAACAATATTTCTATGAAGAATATGGAGCATAATATCACACTAACAAAATAAGTGAGCCTGATTCTGTCCAAAGTTCATCAAATTGGGGTCTTGCCAAGTGCCAAAAAGAGCAAATTCCAAAGGCAAAAGCCTTTAACCATGAATGCCTTGCTGCCCAGGCTGAAGAAATAATACGTCTCCTCCCATCTTTGTCTGCCTCATCTACATAGATTGTAAACTGTTTGGGGCACGGACTCTCTCTTTTGTATGTTTTTATACAATGGCTAACACAATGAGAACCACGTTACAGTTGGGATCACTAGACACTAATACCACCACCAGTAATAATGATTTACCTCTTTTTTACTTTATTAATATTGAAAGTTTAGAAAGGTTTCAGAGTAACAGCCGTGTTCGTCTGTATTCGCAAAAAGAAAAGGAGTACTTGTGGCACCTTAGAGACTAACCAATTTATTTGAGCATAAGCTTTCGTGAGCTACAGCTCACTTCATCGGATGCATACTGTGGAAAGTGTAGAAGATCTTTTTATACACACAAAGCATGAAAAAATGGGTGTTTACCACTACAAAAGGTTTTCTCTCTCCCCACCCCACTCTCCTGCTGGTAATAGCTTATCTAAAGTGATCACTCTCCTTACAATGTGTATGATAATCAAGGTGGGCCATTTCCAGCACAAATCCAGGGTTTAACAAGGGGTGAGAAAACCTGGATTTGTGCTGGAAATGGCCCACCTTGATTATCATACACATTGTAAGGAGAGT
Organism: Natator depressus; assembly: GCF_965152275.1. Lineage (NCBI taxonomy): Eukaryota > Metazoa > Chordata > Testudines > Cheloniidae > Natator > Natator depressus. The sequence goes on from NC_134238.1 coordinate 59,076,832, forward strand.
GATCACTTTAGATAAGCTATTACCAGCAGGAGAGTGGGGTGGGGAGAGAGAAAACCTTTTGTAGTGGTAAACACCCATTTTTTCATGCTTTGTGTGTATAAAAAGATCTTCTACACTTTCCACAGTATGCATCCGATGAAGTGAGCTGTAGCTCACGAAAGCTTATGCTCAAATAAATTGGTTAGTCTCTAAGGTGCCACAAGTACTCCTTTTCTTTAAAGTTTAGAAACTAGTTGCTTAGCACTCCAGAATCCTAGAAATATGAAACAACAACTCTGACATGTCTGGTATCTTACAAATAGCCTAGTTTGTAAACCACGGAGGCTCAAACAAAATCATGAAGGGCTATACAGTTGGAAAGTACCTATTCTGTGATAAGTTTGGATAGAAACAGAAAGAGTTGATCAGGACCCTGGATAGTTGTCTCAAACAAAGAAAGATCCAACTTTCTGGATGATCATTTGTCTGGAGAGCAGAGCAGGCCTGTTGATAGGCCCAATGCATTTGGGTTGAATTAATGCAACCACTTCAGTCAAAAAGCAAATGTTTTCTCTTACGGCATCTGTGGAGCAAGTATGGAACATTAGGAGGCCTTAACTGGAATAAGGAAACCAGAAACTAGATTGTAAGCTGAAATCTATTTGAAGTAATATCAGTGACCTAATCCTTCTCTAGCTCTGCAGAAACTTTTCATAGCAAACATTTAGCCATCGGCTTCCAGAAGTTACTATATACCTGTATTTAGGATTCTGGCCAAGATCATTTCCTTCCCAGAGCCACATCAGTTTACCACATAAGTAATCTGCTTACTACTCCATAAACTAGTCAAAAAATCATCTTACTATTTCAACCTCCTTGTGAAGAAAACATGCCTGCCTTGCTCCTCATTTTCCTTTTCATTCTCTACAGGGAGCATAGTCTTAATCTATATAATAAGTAAATCATGTCAACTACACAGCAGTAATGGAAGAAAACAATAAAGTTGCCAGGATACTGGGAATAGCTACATTATGCTGTTTTGAATATAGATAAAACTGATGGAAGAGAGAGTGCCTATTACCTTTCTTAAACCATAACTTTGCAAGTGGTTGGCTTGAGTTTTATATTTATTATGAACTCTAGGTTCTCTAAGATCCTGTGGCATATTACTTAATTGATATGTGTGTAAATAGATGGCTGAAAATTGGGAATATAGAGATGGAGAGGTTACTCACCTTCTGCATTAACTGGACATGGAATATGGCTTCTTGAGTACAACACCTTAAGTACAAATTTTGGATGTGCCTGTAGCGACACATTCTCTCCGGTGAATACCATAAATGACGGAGATCTGCCATTAAGGCCCCAAATTCTTTCACCCTTCAGCAGAAGTGATTGCTACCAGGAAGACTGTCTTCACTGATAAATCTAATAAAGAACACATAACTAGTGGCTCAAAGGGGTGTTTCATAAGGCAATTAAGTACTAGGTTCAAGTCTCAGTGCTCTGATCTGTGGGGAGATATTTGATAAATCTCTTAGGAATCTTGCTGTAGTTGGGTAAGCGAAGATTGGGGAAAAAAAACTTATAGACATGTGAAAAGCCGTTATTGCTGCTAAGTGAACCCTAACAGAATTCATAGAAACACTCAATGTTTTCAATTCCAATGGGTAATCCAATACTGTGGGAAGAGGAGAGTGAGTCAGTGAAATTTCATGACTGTTACACCAAAGATAATAATAATTCCATTTCTGGAGGTAAGTATTTCTTGTAGAGTCTTTTCTACAATTTAATAAAATGTGTTGTACTTCTGATGAACAAGATCTCTCTATTCCTGAGAACTCTTGAGGGACCACATCTGGAGCCTCAGAACCTGCAGGTTGAAGTGAAGTGTTCAACTGGTACCTGGGTCATTAGACAAGATCAGAAACCTCCAAGAAGGGCAAGAGATGAGTCTGATCAAATAGGGATACAAGGAATATGTCTCCTATGGATTGGGGATCGAGACTCCTTCTGGAGCAATACCTGATGCATTTTGCATTGATTGCTGCAGCAAACAGCTGTGGCAAACGTTGACCTCCTGGAACGTTCAGGCTAAGAATATCTTGGGGAGGACTCTGGAGTTCAGTTCCCATTCGTAATTTAGGAAGAAATGTCTGCTGAGGTCTGCCAGGGTGGTCAGAATACTTGGGAGGTAAGAAGCTGAGATGACTTTGTGGTTGGATATGCACCAACCAGAGTTTTATTACTTCATCACAGAGAGATGCGGAATATGCATATCCCTGACAGTTGATATAATACCTGCATGCCACACAGTTTGTTATCTTTACTGATTTCAGTTTGATTAGCAGAAGAAAGCATAGGAAAGCATTTTTGACAGCTCTCTATTCCAAAAGATACCTTGCACCCCACCCCAGCCCAAAGTGAAGCATCTGATGTTATCACTATAACAGGGGGAATCTGCAAGAATGGAACACCTGTGCAGGTTTCAATCGGGTCCTTCCAGCAGTTGAGTGATTGTAGAACCTACTAGGGAACAGATAGTAATCTACCTAGACTGTGTGTGCTTGGTTTGTAAAATGTTGAAAGCCATCCTCGTAGACCTTAGAAGTGTGATCTGGCATGCTAAACTGGCAAGCTGATGTGTCCCAGCAGTTGAAAAGTCTCTTAGTGTTACTTGTGGACTGCCCTGAATTTTTGAGATAAGATTCTCTAGTGCAAGAAATCTGCTGTCACTGCATCCAGGGAAGCTTCAATGAAATCTAGATGCTGTAGTGGAGTCAAAACAGATTTTGAGGTTGATTTGAGGCCCAGGCTGTGAAAAAGGGAATGTGATCTTTAGTGATGTCAATATTTCCTGATATGATCTGCCCCGATCAACTAATCATCAAATTCCAGGAAAACTATTATACCCAAACAGCATAGGTGAGCGGCAACTACTGCCAGAATCTTTGAAAATACTGTATCCTCAGTGCTGAAGATAGGCCAAAAGGGAGCACCCTGTATTGGTAGTGCTCATTGTTTATTAGAAAATATGAAATCTCCTGTGAAGGGTGAACAATGACATGAAAATATGAGTCTTGTTGTTCAAGAGTCATGAACCAATCTCCAGCTTCTAATGAAGAAATTATTGCTGCAAGGGTCACCCTCCTGAATTTTTGTTTGTTTAGAGACTTGAGGTTTAAAATTAGCCTCCACCCTCCATTCTTTTTGAGAAACAGGAACTACTTTGAATAGAATCCCCTTCCCCTGTGTTTCACTGGAACTGGTTCTATTGCTCCTAAACATAGGAGAGAGGCCACCTCTTGCTCAAGCAATTGATCATGAGAGGGGTCCCTGAAGAGGGATGGGGAGAGGGAATGAGAAGGAGGTATAGATTTGAAATGAATAGTGTAACTAGATGTTATTGCTTCCAAAACCCATTTATCTGATGTTATATGCTCCCATGCAGCCTGAAAATGGGAGAGGCAGCATCCAAAATGAGGGAGAAGGGGTAAGATTTTGCAGCTGTAAGACCCTGTTGATTGTATTGTTAAGACTTTCAACCAAGCTATCAAAACTCTCAGAGGACATGGATGGCTGAGAAATGTAGCTGTAGCGGAAGGAGGTTTCTTTTGAGTATCTTAGTCTCTTGGCGGGGATTCAGAGGATCTAGACTCTATGATATGTTGAATATGGGGCTTTGTGCCATCTGAGACCTACTAAATCTCTATTTATTTACAAGAGTGTAAATCCCTAGGGGTCACAGCATGATTCAAGTCCTTTAAGGTGTGGATGCAGAAAAAGAGAAAAAGGAGGATCTGGAGGTAGATGTCTTAGTCAATTTAAGGATAGAGTGAAAGGAAACCCTAACCCTTACCCTAATAACGCGAGAGTTGTATGAGATGCTGTTTTCACCTTGCTTTTAGTTTTTAAATGGAATGCTGACTTACTTGAGATAAGGTAGCATCTGGAGGGAATTTGCATAACAAAGGATAACTGTTAGCCATTGATGTATGTAACGGGAAAGTATAAATACTTGTCTTACACTGCTTGTAGGGGGAAGATCTGCCTAAGGTCAGGGGGCCCCCGTCTGACCACAGTCTTCCCCTGCAATTGCTCGTAATAAACTGTCTCTAACTTGTTACTAACAAAGGCAGAGTGAGGACTTGTTTTCTTCCACAATTTTGTGCCGTGACTCGGGTGGCAACACCTGGCTGAGACAGCGGCGATCACTACGGACTGTTCCCCTTTGAACCCGAAGGCGCCAGACAAGAGGTAAGAGACCTTTTGAAATCTCTAATGGGGTTCGGAGGAGGACTGCCTGTGGGGCCGTCTGTCCCTCTTGGGCTCATGCCATGCGAACTTATTGATTTTGCAACAAGGTCAGATGCAAAGCAGTGCTAAGGAGATTGCTGCCTCAAATAAGGGACAGGTTGCAGCTGCATTTCGGTGCTGAGGAGACTGCTGCCTCACATAAGGAAAAGGTTGTGATAAATCCGGATGTAAGGAATTAATGTTATGGTTAAACGAGATGCATCCAGGTATGGGGGGAATGAATAAGACTGAGTGAATGAGTGAGGAGTGAATGCCGCTGACCAGGTCTAAAGACTTAAGCTGACTCCAGCCGCCCCCAGGACTACCCCATGCAGGAGTTCTGAAAGCAAGGGGAGTCAGCCAAACCTTCTGACCCAGCAGAAGATTTCCCTTGCCAAGTCTGCTGACCAGGTCTGGGACTCAAACTGCTGAATGGTGGAACCCCATGACACAGTAGACCCTTTCCCCGGAGTGCGAGAGAGCAAAAGTCTTCCCTTACTTATTCGCTGACCAGGTCTGGGACTTAAGCTGACTTCAGCCATCCCAGGACTACCCCATGCAGGAGTTCTAAAAGCAAGGGGAGTCAGCCAAACCTCATGGCCTAGTGAACTTTCCCTGAGTGCCTGAAAAATGGGTAGTGATCAGTATAAGAATATTTCCTCACCACCAAAAGGCACCCCTGCATACTACATGTACGTGCATTATGCTCCTAGGAGTTGTAAATATCTAAATAACTGGGATTTTTACACACGTGATAATCCATCTAAACAGTTTCCGCTAGAAGGTACCTTCGATTTAGATAAGATCATACATCTCAGAGGAGCTCTTGAATCACCAAAAATCCCTGACATACAGTGGGAACAATTTGTCTACTGGTGGGAGGAAGCCACAAAGAGACTCCATGAATCTCGAGTGCAGAGTCTAAAGGACTCCCAGGAAAAGTTAAAAACCCAAGTGCAGGATTTAAAAACTAAATGCAAGGCATCCGGATGTCCCCCCTACCCAAACTACCTCATCAACCCCCTCAGCTCCTTTATATCCCCAATTAGTAAAGACTGAGAGCGAGGAGGAGACAGCCAAGGACATTGTGAATTTTTTCAACAGTGCTTCTTAGCAGGCTGTGCCTCTGGCAGGACACAAGCAGCGGCCACCACCGTCTTTCCCCCAGCACCTCGGGGCCACATAGACTATGTCTTCTGAGGGCTTCCAAACAGTAGCACCATCATCACCACCACACGTATCGGCTACACAGGCCGTTCATTCCGGAGAGGAACCTCCCCCTCCGCCGCCCCATCCACATCAGCAGCCAAGGGCTGTTCCTGATCTATCCAACATCTCGCTAAGCTCTGATACTTGCAGCCCAGTCTCCAAACACGCTAGGAGCCGACAAGACCAGTCAGTAGTGATCCAGGCCCCCTTAAGGCTATTACCTTGTGAAGGAGATCACTTGGTTACAGTACATGTCCCCTGGACACCAGGGGACCTTAGAAATTTAGTTAAGGAATTTCCTAATATTAGAGAGGAACCAGAAAAATTTAGAGAGGAACTCCAGACAGTGATTCAGTGTTACAATCCATCATGAGCAGACGTTAACCAACTCTTGCGAGTAGTTCTACCATCCGAAGTTCAACAACAGCTATTTGCTCAGGCTCAATGGCCCAACGCTGACCCCAGAATTGGAGATGCCCTGGCTCAGGCTAGGAATCGCCTCATGATCGCCATTCCGGAAATTTGCCCTAGGAAAACAGATTGGACAAAGATCCACAACTGTAAACAGAACAGAGGCGAGTCCCCCGCCAATTATTTAGATAAACTGACAAAAGTGTTTGAACAATATTTGGGGATTGCCCAGCCAGTTAACAATGCCAGAGAGGCAGTGGGGGCTGCTTTTGTTCAAGGACTGTTGCCAAAGGTTCAACAGCAGTTAAAGTTGATCTGCATCGGCTGGCAAACTAAGCCCCTTTTTGAATTGGTGATAGTTGCCAACCATTGTATAGCTTGCATAGAGAAGAAGAAAGATAGTTCTGAAACAAAACTACTGGCCTTGCAGTTGCAGACTTATCAAGATAGAGGCCGTGGGGTAATGTGGGGTGGGAGAGGATGAAGTTGAGGAATAGGGAGAGGTCCCCCACACCCTGACTTGACAGGGAACAATATGTGCCATTACTGTGGCCAGGAGGAGCATTGGAAAAATGAATGCCCGAACCAACCTACTCAAATCCCCCCACCATCATTCCCGAACCCTGATGCATCTACTTTTTCTCCACAAAATAATTCCTCTTAGGACAGCCTGAGGGAACGTAACTGCATCATGCATCCTTTAATTCCTCTTGATCAAAAAGGCCCATTTGTAAAATCGAAGGACAACCTGTAGCTTGTCTTGTAGATACTGGTGCTAGCGGATCAGCTTTAAGGTCCTTTGAGTTTCCCTCTGTTCCCTTGTCATCCTCATCCATTAATGCCATTGGTATTTCAAACCAGCCTGTACCCCATCCTATTACTAAACACCTTTCTGTTTCCTTGGGACCCATTTCAGATCAACATACCTTTTTACTCAGCCCGTCCTCTCCTGTTAACTTGCTGGGACGAGATCTTTTGTGCAAATTGGGCTGTGCTAGCTATTGCTCGCCAGACAGCGTGTTCTTAGAAGACCCTGATGAGAATACCAACCTAATGCTGGCCATCCTTCAGACAAAGGAGCCAGCCCAATCAAATGCAGCTCTCAGCAATGATCTTGTTAAGTTGTTGTCACAAGTACCCTCTTATCTTTGGTCTCAGCATGCAAATGAAGTAGGGCAGATTCAAACAGCGGAACCAGTTAAAATTCTTGTTGACCCTTTCAAACCACTTTCAAGGGTACCACAATATCCACTACATCCTGAAGTGGAAGAAGGAATAGCTCCAGGGATAGATTCTTTGTTACAGCAAGGTATTATCATCCCTACTACCAGTTTTTGTAACCCACCTATTCTCTCCTACAAAACTGATACTTTAGTTCTTTTGACTGCTCTTGCTGCCAAAGGTCACAAGGCATCTCAGGAAAAGCTCCAGTTGTGCCAACTAAGAGTCCATTACCTTGGTCATGATATTTCATCCGGCACCCGTCATTTGTCAGATTCCCACATGACAACCATCTTAAAAATGCCCAGGCCTGTCACTATCTCTCAAATGCGAACCTTCCTTGGCATGACTGGGTACTGCAGACAGTGGATTTTGGGTTATGCAACAATAATTAAGCCATTACAAAATCTGACTAAGACAGACACTCCTGAGCCATTTCCATGGTCCCAGGAGGCAGAACAAGCTTTTGTGGACATTAAACAAGCCCTTTCTAGTGCCCCGGCACTTGGACTTCCTGATTACACTAAACCATTTGTTCTTTTCTACCATGAGTGCAACGGGTTTGCCTTAGCTGTGTTAATGCAAAAACACGGAGATAAACACCACCCACTTGCTTATTATAGCACTGCCCTGGACACTGTGGCAGCTGGGTTTCCTCCTTGTTTACAGGCTGTAGCGGCAGCTGCTCTGTCCGTGCAGTTGTCTGAATCCATAGTCCTAGGGTCACCCTTGACTGTTGCGGTACCTCATACTATGGCTGCTCTTCTGTTAAAATCTAAGACTCAACATCTATGTACTTCTCATCTCACCAAATATGAACTTATGCTGCTATCTTTGTCTCATATTACCCTGACTCGCTGTCCCATTTTAATTCCTGCTTCCTTATTGCCTGGGCCAGAGGATGGAGAGCCCCATGATTGTGCGTCTGTGACTTCTATCCTTACCCATCCAAGGGAAGACCTCATGGATGTGCCTTTACAGAACCCTGACCTCATTTATTTTGTAGATGGCTCATGTTTGAAAAATTCTAAGGGAAATCTGGTTGCTGGCTATACTGTATGCTCTTTGTATTCTGTCATTGAAAGTGCCCTCCTTCCCTCCGTATTTTCAGCCCAGGTTGCCTTGACCCGAACTCGTTGCCTTGACCCGAGCCTGTATTTTGGCACAGGATCAAGCTGTTATTATTTATACTGATTCCCGCTATGCTTTTGGAGTAGTACATGACTACGGTCAACTGTGGAAACACAGACTTCCTTACCTCCTCTGGTTCCCCTATTAAAAATGGCACGTATGTGTCTGCTCTTTTGAATGCCCTTCTGTTGCCCAAAGCTGTTGCTGTTGTAAAATGTATTGCTCACCAAATTCCTCATGATGAAGTTACACATGGAAGTGATTTGGCTGATTCAGCAGCCAAAACCGCATCCCTTTCTGCTCCTCAGGTTGCATACACTCTTGCCGTGATTGAGCAACCTCCACTGGCCTCCCTTGAGGACCTTGCCAAGATCCAAGAAGCGGCACCAAAAGCCGAAAAATGTTCTTGGAGTGTTGCTGGGTGCACTTTGCACCCTGATCACCTACGGTGCTTTCCAGACGGCCTGGTTGCGCCTAAGGTGCTCTTGCCCTACTTTGCTCATGTGCACCATGGGATGGCACACGTGAGCAAAGGGGGGATGATTGCTGCAGTTAAACAAGATGGGTATGCACCAAATTTTTCTCCTACAGCCCAACATTACTGTCAACAGTCTGCAATCTGCCAGCAACATAATGTTGGAAAAGCAGTCAAAGCTAGAAAGGCAGCGCATCCCCCTCCTTGGGGATCTTCTGTAAATATTCAGATTGATTTTATTCAAATGTCTAAATGTTGAAATTCTGAGTATGTGCTAGTATTAGTTGATCTTTTTTTGAGCTGGGTTGAAGCCTTCCCCTGTAGGCAAGGGATCATAAATCATAGAATATCAGAGTTGGAAGGGACCTCTGGAGGCCATCTAGTCCAACCCCCTGCCCAGAGTAGGACCAATCCCAACTAAATCATCCCAGCCAGGCCTTTGTCAAGCCTGACCTTAAAAACTTCTAAGGAAGGGGATTCGACCACCTCCCTAGGTAACGCATTCCAGTGTTTCACCACCCTCCTAGGAAAAAGTTTTTCCTAATATCCAACCTAAATCTCCCCCACTGCAACTTGAGACCATTACTCCTTGTCCTGTCATCTGCTATCACTAAGAATAGTCTAGATCCATCCTCTTTGGATCCACCTTTCAGGTAGTTAAAAGCAGCTATCAAATCCCCCCTCATTCTTCTCTTCCGTAGACTAAACAATCCCAGTTCCCTCAGCCTCTCCTCATAAGTCATGTGTTCCAGACCCCTAATCATTTTTGTTGCCCTTTGCTGGACTCTCTCCAATTTCTCCACATCCTTCTTGTAGTGTGGGGCCCAAAACTGGACACAGTACTCCAGATGAGGCCTCACCAGTGTCGAATAGAGGGGAATGATCACGTCCCTCGATCTGCTGGCAATGCCCCTACTTATACACCCCAAACTGCCATTGGCCTTCTTGGCAACAAGGGCACACTGTTGACTCTTATCCAGCTTCTCGTCCACTGTCACCCCTAGGTCCTTCTCTGCAGAACTGCTGCCTAGCCATTTGGTCCCTAGTCTGTAGCGGTGCATTGGATTCTTCCGTCCTAAGTGCAGGACTCTGCACTTGTCCTTGTTGAACCTCATCAGATTTCTTTTGGCCTAATCCTCCAATTTGTCTAGGTCCCTCTGTATCCTATCCCTACCCTCCAGTGTATCTACCACTCCTTCCAGTTTAGTGTCATCCGCAAACTTGCTGAGGGTGCAATCCACACCATCCTCCAGATCATTAATGAAGATATTGAACAAAACCGGCCCCAGGACTGACCCTTGGGGCACTCCGCTAGATACCGGCTGCCAACTAGACATGGAGCCATTGATCACTACCCGTTGAACCTGATAATCTAGCCAACTTTCTACCCACCTTGTAGTGCATCCATCCAGCCCATACTTCTTTAACTTGCTGACAAGAATACTGTGGGAGACCATGTCAAAAGCTTTGCTAAAGCCGAGGAATAACACATCCACTGCTTTCCCTTCATCCACAGAACCAGTTATCTCATCATAGAAGGCAATTAGATTAGTCAGGCATGACTTTCCCTTGGTGATCACTTTCCTCTCGTCTAAGTGCTTCAGAATTGATTCCTTGAGGACATGCTCCATGATTTTTCCGGGGACTGAGGTGAGGCTGACCGGCCTGTAGTTCCCAGGATCCTCCTCCTTCCCTTTTTTAAAGATGGGGACTACATTAGCCTTTTTCCAGTCTTCCGGGACTTCCCCCGATCGCCATGAGTTTTCAAAGATAATGGCCAATGGCTCTGCAATCAAATCCGCCAATTCCTTTAGCACAGGGAAGCCAAGTCTGTTGTGAAAATTTTGTTTAAGGATCTTGTACCATGATTTGGCATACCTGTTGGTGTCAATAGTGATCGTGGAACTCATTTTACTGGACAGATCGTAAAAGAGTTATGTGCAGCCTTAGGGATCCAACACGACCTCCACTGTCCCCACCACCTGCAGTCTGCCGGGACAGTAGAATGTCAGAATGGGATTCTGACAAACAAACTGGCCAAGATCTGTGTGGAAACAAACTTAAAATGGCCAGATGCCCTTCCGTTAGCATTAATGAGCATGAGGGCCACCCCCAACCGAAAGACTGGACTTAGCCCTCATGAAATCCTGAGAGGGCGCCTGATGTGACTTCCAGCAGCGCCTCCTCTGGCCCTTGCCCAGATGGACATTCATTTGATGGATGATACAATGCTTACTTACTGCCAGGCATTAATGAAATGTGTTAGGTCTCTTTATTCACAGGTGAAAGAAGCATTACCTAAGGATCCTGAGCAACTCCATCATTCGTTGGAATCGGGAGACTGGGTCTACATAAAGGTTCATCAACAAAGGACCGCTCTAACCCTGCGCTGGAAAGGCCCTTATCAAGTTCTGTTGACTACCAACACTGCCGTGAAGTGCCAGGGACTGACTGTCTGGACCCATGCTTCTCACTGCAAAAGGGCTCCACCGCCTCGAGATGATTCTACTCTGACTGCTAATCAGCCTCTCTTTCCTTCTGGTACTTCTTTCCCTCCTCCTGGACAGCAGGAAACAAAGACAAGGTGAAGTGCTAGTAACCTCTCCCTTGTCCACTAACGGAACTACCATAAATCCAGCATCTGTTAAAGGAACCAAACCACTACAGGGTGACGTGCCAGTAACCTCTCCCCTGCATGATCCTGCACCACGACTACTCCGAGAAAGAAGAAGGAACACTCGCTCCGCCGAAACCGCCAAAGTCCAGGGATTCCTGACTAAAAAAGACATTAAGAATTGGCCCTGGTGGAGGAAACGGAGTATTGTACGTTGGCAGGGAGGGACTTGCGGGGACCGTTCTTGGGAATGTGGGGTTGAGTGGTGGTTTGGGTTTCTTCCATGGGCTGGGCTCTGTGTTTATGGAGAAGTACCATCAGAATGCACTGCCTTGCTGCCACGACCACTGCCCCCGCCAGCTCCTCCACCACCACTACCACCCTGTCACTTATCCAAATATCAACAATACCATATCTTCTGATGAAACCCAATGGCCAAGGCCTTCACATCTTAGTGATGTATTTAAATATTGTTTGGAAAATTTATTCTCTAAGGTTCAGAATATTTCATACAAGCGAACGATTGAGTGGAAAACAGATGGGTCAGTAGAGATAGAAGTGTATGATATCACTACAATTGAGTCTCAAGAATCCGACATTGAGATTAGTGGGTTTCATAGTGGGGTTGACATGATGGCCATTCCCAGATCCTGCAAAATGTTGGAAGGAAGAGGTCCTTACTGTTATTTGGTTACCCAATTAGTAAATAATCAAACTTATATTCAGAAAGTGTGCTCCATTAATGGAAATTTTATCTGTACTGAATTAATTCTGATAACCAATAACTTAACCTGCACCATACTGCAATATTCTTTTTCCTATGCCATTAGTGTTGATGTTTACCGGAGCTATATGAGAATTGTTAACCAACAGATGTGGTGTGCCACTGTACCAAAGAGAGATATGCTAGGATATCGATGGACAACAGTTAATGCTACATGAGGGATTGTAAAATTTTCACTGCCATTATCCAGTTTTCAGGTTACCTCTTTATACCCAAATTGCTCCAAGGGGGCTGCCATTCGGTTAGCAGAGCAAAGGGCATGGGTCTTCTCTAGAAGGAAAAGGGACTTGGACGAACACCTATGGGACGGTGCCAATAGCGCAGCGGCAATTTGGAATATTTACAAGGGCCAACAACATGAGGAAAAACTAGGGCAGCTGGAGAAAGCCATGGGACTTATTACTGGAGCACAGTTAACCCAGGTACAGGTTGGAATCAGTGAGTTGCATGTTATTGCCACCCTCAGCTCAATAACCCAGGAACTAATGACAAGGATGGTATTAAACATCACTGAGATGGGAAAGGTATTGCAGTGGCATTTGGCCTGTTCGCAGATTCAGGATTTCCTGAATGACCAGCTCATGGCCATTCGGAGTGATCTTGAGCATCAGACTTGGCCCACTGCCCTTACTAATGCTTCAGGGGTGCCATCTGAGTTGTGGCCTTGGAGACATACTTGGAGGGTTTCAGGGTGGAAATGCAGACACTCGCAGTGCTCCTTCCAAGCATACGGGCCCGTTGGAGGGGTGTGGGCTCCCATATACCGAATCCTGCCAGGTCCTTGGGGAGGATGCATGTGGGATTGGGTAATTCACCGCAATATTTGGGAAATTAAACCACCTGGTGAGACTAGCCGATTTATAGTCGGTGCTCCTGGAATAACACCCAATATTTGGATAGGGATAGGAAGCCAATGGACACTCTGGCCTCTGGAACCCCCGCAGCTTCAGTGTGTACGAAAGTTGAAACAAGGAGAGGTTGTCACAGTTCATGACAACGTTTGTTGGGAAGGCATGGGACTAGGAACAACCCTAGCAGGGCACCCGATCTTTCAGGCTAATGACAGTTGTGTACATGTTAAGAGCTTCCTTTTGCAAGAGATACATTTTAATCTTACCACTGCTGCAGGAAGCTATATTATCTATTGGCCTGCAGACCAAGTCTTACGGTCAACCCTTAGGTTACAAATACCCTTTAATTGGACTACTGTTGTACCTGATCCATTCCAAAACCTGCTTTCCCTCTTACCAGAAGTACAGCAAATCTCTGAATTACAAGGTCAAATTCATGTACTCCAAAATATATATCAAATTGAAAAACATGCTTTCCATACCACCTACAGAACATCTCTCTTGTGTACTAATTATGACATATCATGTCATGTAACTAAGGTTCTGCAACAACCACATCATAAAATTATATTGGGGATGCTGATAACTTTATTGTTTTTGTTTATCCTAGGAATGTTTTATTGTTGTTGTAAGAGGTGTAATAATGGAAATAGCTTTCATGTTCATACTAATCGTGTATTACCATTACAACCAACCAAAACTTATAAGGTCAATCTCATTAATCTGGAAACAGAAATACAATGTCTAATGAAAATAGAGATTTAACAATATTAGTTGTGCTATAAACACAGAAGGGGGGAATGTGGAAGCAGAAAAAGAGAAAAAGGAGGATCTGGGGTTAGATGTCTTAGTCAATTTAAGGATAGAGTGAAAGGAAACCCTAACCCTTACCCTAATAACGCGAGAGTTGTAAGAGATGCTGTTTTCTCCTGGCTTTTAGTTTTTAAAGATGGAATGCTGACTTAAGCAGAAACCTTGAGATAAGCATCTGGGAGGGAATTTGCATAAACAAAGGATAACTGTTAGCTATTGATGTATGTAACAGGAAAGTATAAATACTTGTCTTACACTGCTTATAGGGGGAAGTTCTGCCTAAGGTCAAGGGATCCTCTGTCCGACCGCAGTCTTTCCTGGCAATTTTTCATAATAAACTGTCTCTGACTTGTTGCTAACAAACGCAGAGCGAAGACTTGTCTTCTTCCACAAAGGTGTGGAGAGATTCATCCATCGAGTCCGCAAAGAGCTTGTGACCACCAAAGGGAGGTCTTGGACAGTATTCTGAGCATTTCCTGGAAAGCCTAACAGCTGCATCCAAGACGCTCTTCTCATGTTCAGTACTGTGAAAATGCTGCATTATCTGCCGCATCCAAGGAGGCCTGGAGTGATCCCTTTGCCAAGAGCTGACTGCCCTTGTATAATGGACCGAAGCTGGTCCTGATGTTCTTCTGGCAGATGCTCAATAAAAGAATTGAATTTGTTATAGTTTTAATTGTCATATTTGACCATGAGTGTCTGATGGTTTGCTATTTTGGACTGAACAACCAAAAAGATTGAGCCTCTTCTGGGTCCTTACTGTACAGGTAGACATAGAGCTATGTTGTCTGCTTTGTTCATTAATCGCCGCCCCTACTAGGAAATTTGGAGCTGGGTGAGAAAATAGGAATTCTAGTTCCCTAGCTGGAACATAATACTTTTTATCCACCCTCTTGCAGGTAGGCAGTGAGGTAGCTGGAGTTTGCCAAACTACCTTAGTGGGCTCCATAACAGCTTCATTGACCAGAGTGGCAATCTTCATAGAGGTCAAAGTGTGTAAAATATCTAGGAATTTATGGTGGGATTCGTGAACCTCCTCTAAGGAAATCTGCTACGATTACAACAAGGAAGCTAATCTGAACCCTCTCCAATTTATTAACAATTGTAGACATCAAAACTAGACACAGTATTCCCATAGCGGTCACTAATGTAAGATACAGAGGTAATATAGTCTCCCTACTCCTACTTGAGAGTCCCTTGTTTATACATCCAAGGATTGCATTAGCCCTCTTCACTCCAGCATTGTACTGGGAGTTCATGTTCGGCTGATTGCCCACCATGACCTGCAGCCCCAACCCACCTATTGAGTCTTTTTCCAGAGTCACTGGGTACATCTACACTGCAAAAACAAAGAGAACAAACCCTCCACCCAAAACAAAGAATGGAAAAAAACCCAACCACCCTGCAGCAACCAACTGACTTGGACTTGCAGGGCTCATGCTAAAAATAGCAGTGTAGACATTCCTGCTTGGGCTGGATCCTTCGCTCTGAGACCTTCCCTGGGTTTCAGAGGCCAGGCTGCAGCCCAAGCAGGAATGTTTACATTGCTATTTTTAGCCCTGTAGCATAAGCCTGAGTCAGTTGACCAGAGCTCTGAGACTTGCTGCAGTGGGTTTATTTTGTTTTTTTTTTGTTTTTTTTTTTTTTGGGGGGGGGGGGGTTCAGTGTAGACATACTCACTGCTTCCCAGGATAGAGTACCCCACCCTGTTAGTATGGCCTACATTCTTTGTTCTTAGACATATGACTATACCTTTAGCTATATTAAAACGCACATTGCTTGCACCAATTTTCCAACTAATCCAGATCGCTCTGTATCAGTGACCTGTCCTCTTCATTGTTTACCACTTTCCCAATCTTTATATCATCCACAGACTTCATCAGTGATGATTTTATGTCTTCTTCCGGTGATTGATAAAAATGTTAAATGGTATACAGCTATAGGCGGGTGTGGCCCTCCCACACTGTAAGTCTCAGAGGGAGGCCATGTCCCTTTGTTGTCACGCCCCGAGAACACTTTTCATATTTGTTCCTAATATACTTTAAAATGGCTTTTTAGTGTCCCAACTCTGTTAGCCATGGGGTTTGTCTTGTGTCCTTTTGCTTCCCTTATCAATTTTGTACAATTCCTAGCTTCCAATTTGTATTCATTACTATCAACTTTAAAGAAGAACTCAAAGCAATTGTCAAATTTGAGGAAGATCTAATCATTCAATGAGTACTGTCCATCCTGAGCACTGATTGAAGCAGGTGTCTTGCAGAAAAAAAAGGAAAGCGTGTAATTAAAAGTGGTATCATAACTCATACACACCAGGGGCGGAGAGTGAATGAAAGTTGCACAGGTCGTCTTAATTCTGGCATTTCCTAACTCTTGAGTTGTTGACTTTGCAACTTCTTTTAACATAGTTTTTTGTATGTTCATTTATATATCTAGAGAGAGAGAGAAGTAACCAGATTTCAGACCAGACTGGGATTCCAGCATATTTTTAAAAAAGAAAAAAGAAAAGGAGTACTTGTGGCACCTTAGAGACTAACCAGTTTATTTGAGCATGAGCTTTCGTGAGCTACAGCTCACTTCATCGGATGCATAGCATATTGTGGAAACTGCAGAAGACATTATATACACACAGAGACCATGAAACAAAACTTCCTCCCACCCCACTGTCCTGCTCGTAACAGCTTATCTAAATTGATCATCAAGGAGGGCCATTTCCAGCACAAATCCAGGTTTTCTCACCCTTTCCCCCCCCCCCCCCCCACAGACACACACACAAACTCACTCTCCTGCTGGTAATAACCCATCCCTCTTTGAAACCTCTCTTTATAATGCGCATGATAATCAAGGTGGGTCATTTCCAGCACTAATGCCAGGTTAACCCAGGCACTGCTATGGGTACCCGCATGGCCCCACAGTATGCCAACATTTTTATGGCTGATTTAGAACAACGCTTCCTCAGCTCTCGTCCCCTAACGCCCCTACTTTACTTGCGCTATATTGATGACATCTTCATCATCTGGACCCATGGAAAAGAAGCCCTTGAGGAATTCCACCATGATTTCAACAATTTCCATCCCACCATCAACCTCAGCCTGGTCCAGTCCACACATGAGATCCACTTCCTGGACACTACAGTGCTAATAAACGATGGTCACATCAACACCACCCTATACCGGAAACCTACTGACCGCTATTCCTACCTACATGCCTCCAGCTTTCACCCTGACCACACCACACGATCCATCGTCTACAGCCAAGCTCTGCGATACAACCGCATTTGCTCCAACCCCTCAGACAGAGACAAACACCTACAAGATCTCTATCAAGCATTCTTACAACTACAATACCCACCTGCGGAAGTGAAGAAACAGATTGATAGAGCCAGAAGAGTTCCCAGAAGTCACCTACTACAGGACAGGCCTAACAAAGAAAATAACAGAACGCCACTAGCCGTCACCTTCAGCCCCCAACTAAAACCCCTCCAACGCATTATTAAGGATCTACAACCTATCCTGAAGGATGACCCAACACTCTCACAAATCTTGGGAGAAAGGCCAGTCCTTGCCTACAGACAGCCCCCCAACCTGAAGCGAATACTCACCAACAACCACATACCACACAACAGAACCACTAACCCAGGAACCTATCCTTGCAACAAAGCCCGTTGCCAACTGTGCCCACATATCTATTCAGGGAACACCATCACAGGGCCTAACAACATCAGCCACACTATCAGAGGCTCGTTCACCTGCACATCCACCAATGTGATATATGCCATCATGTGCCAGCAATGCCCCTCTGCCATGTACATTGGTCAAACTGGACAGTCTCTACGTAAAAGAATAAATGGACACAAATCAGATGTTAAGAATTATAACATTCATAAACCAGTCGGAGAACACTTCAATCTCTCTGGTCACGCAATCACAGACATGAGGGTCGCTATCTTAAAGCAAAAAAACTTCAAATCCAGACTCCAGCGAGAAACTGCTGAATTGGAATTCATTTGCAAATTGGATACTATTAATTTGGGCTTGAATAGAGACTGGGAGTGGCTAAGTCATTATGCAAGGTAGCCTATCTCCCCTTGTTTTTTTCCTACAACCCCCCCCCCCCCCCCAAGACGTTCTGGTTAAACTTGGATTATTGCTGTGCACATTGTAAGATGAGCTATTGCCAGCAGGAGAGTGAGTTTGTGTGTGGGGTTTTTGGAGGGGGGTGTGTGTGGGGGTGGTGGTGGTGGTGGTGAGAAAACCTGGATTAGTGCTGGAAATGACCCACCTTGATTATCATGCGCATTATAAAGAGAGGTTTCAAAGAGGGATGGGCTATTACCAGCAGGAGAGTGAGTTTGTATGTGTGTCTGTGGGGGGGGGGGGGGGAAAGGGTGAGAAAACCTGGATTTGTGCTGGAAATGGCCCTCCTTGATGATCAATTTAGATAAGCTGTTACGAGCAGGACAGTGGGGTGGGAGGAAGTTTTGTTTCATGGTCTCTGTGTGTATATAATGTCTTCTGCAGTTTCCACAATATGCTATGCATCCGATGAAGTGAGCTGTAGCTCACGAAAGCTCATGCTCAAATAAACTGGTTAGTCTCTAAGGTGCCACAAGTACTCCTTTTCTTTTTTCTTTTTACGAATACAGACTAACACGGCTGTTACTCTGAAACCAGCATATTTTTATAAATCATCAAAGTTCCATGAAAGTATCTTTTGGTAATTGTTCTCCCCCACACTGACTGTAGATTAAAATGCATAGGACCAAATTGTCTGCTAGCATAACCCCCTAGCACCAGGAGAGAATTTGGTTTCTAGTTCAACTCAACTGTGAGCTAGATCATGAAATAACAATCCACCCTGAGTAAGGGACAGGACACGGTTGTGCTGACCTAGAACTGTAACACACAATTAGGTTTTTTATATATATAAGGTAGTATTTGTATTATGATGGCACTTAGGAACACCACTCATGGATCAGAAGCCCTTTGGGCCAAGGACTGCATAAATACTTATGATCTTCCCCCTGGTACTCCTGCTGCTCTAGGCACAGAGTAATATATGCAGTCTGACACACTGGCACAGTGTCATATCACTGGGCTGCCAGCTGAGGCAGGAGCAGATGCAGGCTGGAGCAGGGGCTGGCTAGCATGGAAACAGACACAGCTACTGCAAGAGGACAGGCAGTCTGTTAGAATTACTAGGCAATAGTATTATTCCTACCCAGGTGGTGACATTGAGCAGACTGGAGAGACCGCTTCTCTTATGAGCCTATATACCTTCCTTGGGATCACCTGGGTGGGTCCTTGCCTGAGGATTGGCTGAACTGTGGTTGTATGGTGTGGGGCCTATCACAAGATTTGCAGGTAATTGCGTATGATGTCTCATCACACTCTCTCGTTTAGGGAAGACTCATCAGACTTAAGCAGGTTCAGAGGTAACTCAGGGATGACTCATCACACACAAAAACAATGAGGAGTCCAATGGCACCTTAAAGACTAACAGATTTATTTGGGCATAAGCTTTTGTGGGTAAAAAACCCACTTCTTCAGATGCATGGAGTTAAAATTACAGATATAGGCATAAATATATATTGGCACATGAAGAGAGGGGAGTTACCTTACAAGTGGAGAACCAATGTAGAAGGCCAATTCAGTCAGGGTGGCTGTGGTCCCCTCCCTATAATTGATGAGGAGGTCTCAATACCAAGAGAGGGAAAATTGCTTTTGTAGTGAGCCTGCCACTCCCAGTCCCTATTCAAGCCCAAACTGATGGTGTTAGGTTTTCAAAGAGAAACTGCAGAACTACAATTCATTTGCAGTCTGTTTTTGAAGTTTTTTTTGTTACTTTTAAATCTGCTATTGAGTGTCCAGGGAAATTGAAGTGTTCTCCTACTGGCTTTTGTATGTTACCATTCCTGATGTTTGATTTGTGTCCATTTATTCTTTTCCGTAGAGACTGTCCAGTTTGACCAATGTACATGGCAGAGGGGCATTGCTGGCACATGTTGGCATATATCACATTAGTAGATGCGCATGTGAGTGAGCCCCTGATGGTGTCGCTGATGTGGTTGGGCCCTCTGATGGTGTCACTAGAATAGATTTGGGGATAGAGAAGGCAACGGGGTTTGTTACAGGGATTGATTCCTGGGATAGTGTTTCTGTGGTGTGGTTTGTAGTTGCTGGTGAGTATTTGCTTCAGGTTGGGGGGCTGTCTGTAAGCAAGGATTGGCCTGCCTCCCAAGGCCTGTAAGAGTGGGGGATCATTTTCCAAGATAGATTGTAGATCATTGATGACGTGCTGGAGAGGTTTTAGCTGGGGGCTGTATGTGATGGCCAGTGATGTTCTGTTATTTTCCTTGTTGGGCCTGTCCTGTAGTACGTGACTTCCGGGTACCTGTCTCACTCTGTCAATCTGTTTCCTCACTCCCCAGGTGGGTATTGTAATTTTAAGAATGCTTGATAGAGATCTTGTAGGTGTTTGTCTGAGAGATTGGAGCAAATGCGGCTGTATCTTAGGCTTGGCTGTAGACAATGGATTGTGTGATGTGTCCTGGATGGAAGCTAGAGGCATGTAGGGAAGTATAGTGGTCAGTAGGTTTCTGGTATAGGGTGGTGTCTATGTGACCATCACTTATTTGCACTGTAGTGTCCAGAAAGTGGATCTCTTGTGTGGACTAGTCCAGGCTGAGATTGATGGTGGGGTGGAAATTGTTGAAATCCAGGTGGAATTCTTCAACTGCCTCCTTCCCGTGGGTCCACATGATGAAGATGTCATCAATGTAGCATAAGTAGAGGAGGGGCGCTACGGGACGAGAGCTGAGGAAACGTTGTTCTAAATCAGCCATAAAAATGTTGGCATACTGTGGGGCCATGTGGGTACCCATAGTAGTGCCACTGCCCTGAAGGTATAAGTTGTCCCCAAATCTGAAATGGTTGTGAGTGAGGACAAAGTCACAAAGCTCAGTCACCAGGTGTGCCATGCCCTCATCAGGGATACTGTTCCTGACAGCTTGTAGTCCATCCTTGTAGTCCTTGCACCCGTTCCCAAGCAGACAGGGGGCATAGGGATGGATATAAGGGGGCTCACAGTGCTACTGTACTGGCTGGAGCACAATCTAGCCCCATGTACTTTATGTCTTGTTTACAATACAACCTTGCTTTTACCATCAGGTTACTTTTTTCATCTGAAGGGTAATGGGCCTCTTCCCCAATATTTCTACTATATCCTTGAAAGTAGGATCAGTGTCTTTCAGCAACAGAAGTGAGCACATTTTGAGGAGTTCCATAAAAGAGTTTCTATCAGTTTATAATTAGTATGTTTTACTGAAGATAAGCTGTAATGGTATTTTGTTAAGGCCTCCTAGCGGAGAAGAAAATGGAATGTTTCCTCAAGAGGAAACTAATTAAAAGAAACCAGGTCCCATTCCTGGCTTGGGACTGCTGGGAGGGTGGAGAGATGGATTAAAGAACATCCACTTGCAACCAAAAGTAGTTCTAGAACCAATAGCTTTGTTGCCTGTGGTGCCTACAAAATGTCCTCTGTTGGAATAAGAGATGATCTATGGGAGGCTTTTTGAAAAATAGCAGTTCTTAAAAGACAGGTATATATCTTCCTTAACCTCTGATTTTTTCAAAACTCCATCTGTTTTAAATGTCGTGAGCTTTATTATTCCAGAGGTTTCAGCACATTTCCCCTGTTTATTATTTGCATTCCAATAGCACTCAGATGCTCTAATCAGGATAGGGGCCCTACTGAACTAGGTCCATACAAACAGATAGTAAGAAAGTTCCTGCCATGAAGGTTACAGTCCAATTTAATGCAACATGAGTAGAGCTGTTTGAAACTCTTTCTGTTCTATAGGAAATTCTGACAATTCAAAGAAGTTTGCATTCGGAATCAAAATAAAAACTAGAAATTTCGAAATTTCCCACAGAATGGAAATTCAGAACATTTTTAATTTCAGAAACATTTAAATATTTGCATTCAATTTTTCTGAAACAGAATGGAGGTGCCAGCTGCCCTGACTCTGGGCTCCCAGGGAATCCTCTGGAGTTGGGACAGTCTACTGATTTCCTGCCGTGGAGTAAGGAACACAAACCAGGGTTCTCAGGGCTTCCCAGGCCCCTGCTGTGAAGCAGGGAGCCTAGCTTTGGAGAGTCCCTTTCTCCAGCTGGGGATCCCAGGGTTTCCAGGACCCTTGGAATTCTTGCAATCCCCAACTCTGAAGTAGTCTGTATGACAGAGCTGACCCAGAACCACAGATCCTGGAGCCCAGACTCCTCCAGCTGACAGGAAACCAGGCTGGTTTCTGTTGTAACCCTACCCAAGCAGTCTGGTAATGGAACCCTGCCTGTGTTTCGGTGGAGGTTTGTCAAAACCAAAATATTTCCAGGAAATATTTTGATGAATCATCATTTTCTGACAAAAAATGTTTTATTGGAAAATTTCCAGCCAGCTTTAAACAAGAATGTTACAAACAAACGAAAGGAATGGGAGAAGAGACGATGAAGGTAACAGTGACAGAAATATGTGGTTTCCTCTAGCCTGGTGCACCATTTGCTGGCTTTGAGTAATTCAACATTTTTGTTTAACGTTTTAAAATATAATAAACAGAAAATGTTAATGAGATCAGACTACCCTACTGGTTACCAGGTATTTAAGGCCTTGATTCTGCAAGGTTCTTATGAATGTGTATAACCTGAAGCTTGTTAATAGTCCTACTGAGACCAATGAGAATACACACATGCTTAATTTACACACATGCTTAAGTACCATCCTGAATTGGAGTTTAAATGAGTTTCTGGAAACCAGAAGAGCAGAACTTTTTAAAATACTAACGTATATTGTTACATAGATCATGCATACACTTTCCTTTTAAATTTCAATAGCTTTCATATTTCATGCAAGTAAAAATTATAATGGTTCAGACACAATGTGGCAAAACACATTGGGGTTTTCTTTTTCTTTTCATGACAATTAATGATAAATTAAAATAAAAAAAGTGCCTATACCCTTCCCAAGGACTAAAATAAACACATCTTATGGAAAATAGGGGGCAAGTCCTTGGATGTCACTGTGGGGCAGAGAGTACAGCTCAGGGTCTGTGTGCAAAAGTGGCTTAAAACTCACCTTTGCTTTCTCCTAATCCTGCTGATGTGTCAGGCAGGGGACTGGCCCTTTACAT
Source organism: Natator depressus (assembly GCF_965152275.1). NCBI lineage: Eukaryota > Metazoa > Chordata > Testudines > Cheloniidae > Natator > Natator depressus. The sequence goes on from NC_134238.1 coordinate 59,099,797, forward strand.
TATCAGCACTCCGTGAGAGATGCATTGACATATCCCAGGCAACAAATGTTCCAAGGAGGTGAAAACACAGTTCAGAGTTCTTGTACTTCAAGAATGTCATGGATCCTTTTCCCTACTACACCAGCAGGAGAGAGAGTGAGACAGAGGAGTGGTGTGAAAGCCCCTATAGCCCTGTCTTGACATGTACAAAGGGTGTGTTTTTCAATTATATTAATTCAAATATGACAGAAAGCCTTCTTAGTGTTCACTAAGATGCAGGGTAATATATTTACAGCCATGTCAGCTGGCTATGTTGTAGACTAGACTTCCTGTGCTACACTCAAAGACAGCTTCAAATTAGTTAGCCTGCTTCTTAATGAGCGGTAAGAGGACTTTCCTATCATGTTAAGGTAACTCAGATGAGTTAGCCCATCAAGACAGGGCTATGTTAGTTGTACCCAACGGTCAAGGTTCCTTCCCCACTCTGAACTCTAGGGTACAGATGTGGGGACCTGCATGAAAACCCCCTAAGCTTATTTTTACCAGCTTAGGTTAAAACTTCCAAGGTACAAACTATTTTACCTTTTGCCCTTGGACTTTATTGCTGCCACCACCAAGCATCTAACAAATATATAACAGAGAAAGAGTCCGCTTGGAAATGTCTTTCCCCAAAAAATCCTCCCCAAACCCTTCACCCCCTTTCCTGGGGAAGGCTTGATAAAAATCCTCACCAATTTGCATAGGTGAACACAGACCCAAACCCTTGGATCTTAAGAACAATGAAGAAGCAATCATGTTCTTAAAAGAAGAATTTTAATTGAAGAAAAAATAAAAAGAATCACCTCTGTAAAATCAGGATGGTAAATACCTTACAGTGTAACCAGATTCAAAACATAGAGAATCCCTCTAGGCAAAACCTTAAGTTACAAAAAGACACAAAAACAGGAATATACATTCCATTCAGCACAGCTTATTTTATCAGCCATTTAAACAAAACAAAATCTAACGCATATCTAGCTAGATTACTTACTAAGTTCTAAGACTCCATTCCTTTTCTGTTCCTGGCAAAACAACACACAGACAGAGAGACCTTTTGTTTCTCCCCCGCTCCAGCTTTGAAAGTATCTTGTCTCCTCATTGGTCATTTTGGTCAAGTGGCAGCGAGGTTATCCTAGCTTCTTAACCCTTTACAGGTGAAAGGGTTTTTCCTCTGGCCAGGAGGGATTTTTAAATCCCTTCCCTTTATATTGAGCAGTCAGAGGACTTTCCTATCATGTTAAGGTAACTCAGATGAGTTAGCCCATCAAGACAGGGCTATGTTAGTTGTACCCAACAGAAGTGTAACCCTTTGTCATAGGATCATCATGTCAGAGTGCACCCTCATGCTGTGGCATGGTCCTCCAGGTGCCCCACCCTCATTTTGCCCTTCTCAGGTTCCTCAAGAGTACTTCTCCAACATTCTCTTAGGCTAATAACACCCAGGGATAATTGATTAATATGGACGCCGCAAATCCTCAAATAAAGTTCAACAACATAATTTAAAAGGTTCAAGATCCACTTCCTTCTGTGACTCTAGGGTCTTCATCAGTCTCAGTCATCCTTCAGACTGGTGGGCTCTCGGGCTTACCCCAAAGTTCCCTTCTAGAGTTCAAAAGCACAAACAAAGCAACAGTGCAAACAATAACCACCCATCCTGGGCTTAATCACAGTCTCATGTCCCTCCCACGTTTTTTCCAAGCTCCATGCCCCATGTACAGCACAGTGGCACTCCCCTGGGTCTTCCTCTTTTTCCAGAGTTTCCTCCTCCCACCATCCAGGCTTCTCCCTGTCTCCCTAGTCCCAGTGAGCCCCTGCAGAGCACTCTGCTCTCAGCAGTCTCTCTTTCAGGCAGCTAGAGCCCCATATTTGAGTGCTTTCTGTTGTTTTCTCTCTTTCCCCCACTCCTCACTAACTCTCATACCCGACTCACCCAATCTCCCCTCCTCTAGGGCCCAGGGTCAGCTGACCAGACACAGGTGCACTAGCCTCTTTACTCTTAGAGGACCAGTGCCACCTGTGACATCCTTACACTTGGTCTTTCCAGGAAAATTAGCATGGCTATGGGGTCAGATTACACCAGTGAAGCACCACCGGAGTGAATCTGGCCCTTAAACTCCTATATCTTTTACAATTATATCTTCCTTTTCTTGTGAATTCACTCTGCTAAAATCTCTATATTTCACCTCCTAGCCTTTCTCAACTAAGAATGAGTGTAAATATGTGAAAGCCCAGTCTTGGATCAACAAGCATATGAGAAGAGCTAGTATATAAATTAAGGGAGCAAATAGTTATAAGAGTATGAATATGTCACTTTTAAAAATGAAAGTAATTTCTGGAGATAACTGAACTTTAAATATAGTGTACAGACACTATTTTATGGGAGGAAGTTAAGGAAAGCAGGGTCCTGTTATACAAATATTCTGAATTTTAGATGGAGGTGAAACAGATGTAAAAATAAGCAGCCTCTTTTAAGTATTACTTCTTGCTCTCCTTCAAAATAAATAAATAAAATAAACAGTCTTTCTGACAAATCAATGGTATTCCATTTAGCAATCATAATTTTAAACTCCATTGCTCTTATTCAGACTTAATTCCACTCAAAAACAAACACAGAATGTTGCAAAAGTGCCTGCTCAGTACAAGTTATTTCCCCCATTACATCTTGAGAGTCAGTGAGAAGGAACACTTCATATGGACTATACCTGCATTCCTCACTAATGATTTAGGGGAAACTTCAGCTTCAAATATGAATTAGTTTATACTCTTAGGTTTATGAAGACAGAGTAGATTTGCACAAGAAAAACATCTGAGTAAGATATTGTGAACATTTTCAGACTTTATTCAGAGTGCTGATTCCATCTCTTTAGCTTTACTTTGTAAAGATTAAAAATATATATATCCCTACTATGCAAGATGTAACTATCCCAGAGTTTTCCACTGGGTTGCTATTGAGTGAACTTTTGAAGGGAGGTATTGAGAATGATACCTCTTAAGCCTCTTAATTTCTTAAGGCTTGCCCACACATTTATTTTGGAATAAAGGAGGGTGTCAATTTAAAGCATTATACCTATTCCAGAGTAACTCCCCAAGTGGAGTGCCTTTTTCCAGTTTACCTTAATCTACTTCCAAAGTTTATCTGAAAAAGGCACTCTTATTCTGGAATAAGAGCATCACATGGGGCGCTATTGTGGATTAGCTATTGTGGATTTCAGTCAACTTCTCTCTGTAGACAAGCCCTTATTTTGTATGACTATACAATAACAAATTAATTAGCTATTCTACACAGTAAAATAACAGTTGACAGAATAGGACAGACTAATCCAAGTATGCTGATTGACCTCCAACCACTTGACATATTATTAATATGGCTAGGAGCACGTATGCCTCATTTGTCAGTATATTGCATCTACCATTTTAGGGAATCTCGCTATCCATGTTTCAAGCTTTAAAAGCTTAGTTGTGGTTTTAAAAGTGAAATCCAAAGCAGGGAGAAATTGTTTTTACCCTCCAGCACTTCTTTATGATGTATAATGACTGTCTCAAGGTGAAAAAAGTCTGCTTTTTAATTTCTATTTTTAACACTTTAGAAATATCAATGCCTCATTTCCCTCTTTGCTGGTGGACCCAGGCAAGATCTTTGGAAGACTGTGAGATGCAGATATCATCTGAAATGGTCTAATGTCTGGTCTACATTAGAAAAATGACCAGTCAGGGGAGATTGGATTAGATTAGAGTCTCATGCAGCATCACTATTTAGGTCTTAAAGTGATCTTACCAAGGTCCTTTGGAAAAGAGAGGTCACACTGGTCCAACTTTCCATTTGTTTATATCATTGTAAATCAGGAGTAATTCTGTTCAACTCAATGGAGTTATACCAATAAAAAACTCCTCTGAGAGGAGATTCAGACCCATTGTGTGCTGATTGTAAGAACCAGCTCCCCCTGCCTAGGAAATGGAGCAGGGAGAGCTACAGCTCAGGTCACAGCCCTACTAAGCTCTTGTCAGTATCCTCCAGCAAAGTAAGGGAAATGAGAACTCCATGCTTCTAAAGCAAAAAAGTAAGTACAAAAAAGTCTGGCTTTTTTTACAATAGAGGCATGTTCATGAGCCCTTCCTTGCAGCCAACAACAGGGACATCTAAAAAGCTTTTAAAAACTGGTTTTCTTGAAGGAGATTTCAGATGAAAATACAAATTTTGACTATGACTGATATGAATATCAGATAACACAGCTGTAAAGGGTTTATCATTGAAAATGGACTTAACTATACTTACATTAGAAAGAAACAGTGGATGGAAGAATAGATTTTTCATTTCTCAGTTCACTGTTAAGATGGTTCTTGGAGCACTGTCTGCACTTGAACTGTTTTGTTTTCAATAAAAGCATGCATTTTAAAGCCTTTTAAACTTTAAAGCTGTTGTGAACAATGTGCTTTTAAGTCTGAGCCCCATGGCATGGTGGATGAGGAGATGTTCTACCTCAGTGGGAGCGGTATGCCTGAGGCAGCCACAATTTCTCCGAGGAAGCACCCACTAAAGCAGCCTCTGCTACAGTCACTCACAAGGGCGAATCCGCTGCACTCCACAAAAAAAGGTGGATGCTGAGGTGAGAGGTCAGGTCCATGGCACAGTCTTGGGAATCTTCCCCTTCTTTGGGGAGCCTATCACCACTAACCTGAGCAGTCCTTCATAAGGGTGCATTTGGATGGAACTAGGGAAGAGGCTTCCTGAGCTCTGATCTCTAACCTCTGGCACACCCACATAGGGTTAGATACACTTGGACGCCCACAGGACATCTGTAATATACTGGCAAACTTAGGCTGGAAAATGTCCAAAGTAGTAGTATGTATAATGCTGTGGTTTTATGCTTTAAAAACAGTTTCTCATTTGGCCTTCAGCTTCTTGTTTCCACTGCACCAAGGTATGTCCTACTGTGTAACACAGCATTTTCACATTATTCTTGGCTACCACACACACATAACAGTTGCTGTTTTAAGGGGGTGACTAGGCAATAATAGAGCAACATCCTTTAGTTTCTAACTGCTACTCGTCCAGATACAAGTTCCCCTGCTTTCTAGCCACTGAATGTATGCATAAGAGGGATTTTTTTCAGTTATCACTAAACAATTATTGTAATAATGTTTAATTCAGCAGAAAGTGCTACACAAATGCTTTTCAAGGTGACAGTTCTTCTTTATCTTCTGAGGCAAGAGGGGTCTGTATGAAATAAACTTTTTTTAGGTGTTTCACCATAGCTTTTTCTTCCTCTTCCAGAGCTCCATCTTCTTTCATCTCCCATCTGAAAGAAAATATACTTTTGTTAGTTCCCCTGTATTTTTCAAATCAGTCATTAAACAAACTGATAAAAAAATTCAAAATAGACACCATGTGTTTATTGCCAAAAGTATTGTGTTAACTGAAATTTCTGAACCACACTAGATATGAACAGAAAAAAAAAAATCACACCCTATGCAAGCCGTCTGGCATTTAAACTGCCAAATCTCTGACAAGCTTCCTCCTATGTCTATGCCCCAGCATTTTCCCTTTCAGTTTTGTATCACACCTTAATAGCAAATTGACCAGAAGCAGTGCAAAACTGACAGAGAGAGGTGGAGCAGCTAGCATGTGTTTTTGAGATGGAGGTTGGCAAATACTTCCCAGAGTTAATTACTTTAAAGAGAAAATCAGAAAGCACAGGATTCTCTATTCATGAACAGTGTGGCAGGTCATCATACTGTTAAAGTGGTACAAATGAATTTAAAGAGCTTCCTTACAAAATGGCTTAGTTTTTTGAAAATGTCACATACACTGTCACCTCTAGAAGTGACACAAGCATCTTCCCTTTCTCTCATATGGATACTCACTCTAACCTACGATTAGCTACCCCCATTAAAATTAATGGCAAAACTGTCATTGACTACAAAAGGAATTGGGATTGGATCCTAAGTGAATAACAGAGCACCCTAGATAGAAAATATATGTTTTAATTACATGTATGTGTCTCTTTTTACTACATTCTCTGTGTATGTATGTTTTTATTATCAGTGATACATAGGCTTATTTTAAGAAATATTATTCATATTTTATAATATTACCTTTCATATCATTATTAGGAACATCTGCAGGGAATGACTGTGCAGATAGTTATTTTTATTTAGCACCATTCATATTTCAACATCAGTTATTGTAAGACACAAGGAAGGACATTCAAACATATTTATTAGTTTATTAAGCAGAATTGAATTTGCTGATGATGGGGCAAAGTTTTACTAAAGTCCCACAAACCACTCCACAGAAACAGGGTTTTCTTTATACAATAACAGTGTAAGCACCATTTTACTCTCACTTCTAAAGAACAGCAATAAACATCTCCATTGTCAAGATCAAGAGTATTTGATCATTTCTAAAGACCTATTGAAAACCTTTCCAATAAATGTCATGACTATAACATTCATCTGCACTGAGAACCCCTCTTCCTCCAAAAATCTCCTGAAGGTCTACCTGTTCCACTAACATTATAGCATTACACCTCATTCTGAGCCTGATTCTGCTCTCATGTACACCAATTTTATACTGAACCCCACTGACATGAGGGTAGTTATTCCTGCTTTACGCTGATGTATGTAAGAATGGAATAAGGCCCTCTGTCTTGGGTCTATACTTTGTTGTAAACAAGTTTGGCTTTTAGAATAAGTTGTTTGGACCAGGGACTCTATTTAGTCTATTTTACTGTAGTGCCACATCCATTTGCAATGCCATATAAGTGATGATAGATTCAATTCCTAAATGTTTCTGGTATGATATCAGTAGCAAAATGGTGACCTCTCCATGCACCCTCCCCCAGCATTTCTACTGAGGTGAATACAGGAAATTCAAACTTCTCCTTTTCAGTTTCTGTCTGATTGAATGTAGTAATATAATGACTTAGCACTTACCAACACTTTTCATCCACAGACTATTATTTATTTTTATTATGACAGCACCTAGGAGCCCCCAATCATGGATCATGTGCTAGGGCACTGTACAAACAAATAACATTGTGACAAGATGGCTAATGTCCACATGGCGGGTCCTGCACTTTTCTTAGTGTGTGTGTGTGTGTGGGGGGGGTGCTACGATGCCACCCCTTACCCCTGCTCTTGGGCACTGAGGACCCTGGTAGCAGCCCGGGAAGGTGATAGAGGAGGGAAGCAGGGGAGGGGTCTGGGTTTGCTCCTCACTCTGAGTCCCAGCCCCTCTCAACCCCTGGGGGTTTCCCTAATCCCCCTTAGGTGGGGTTACCCTCAGTCCTTAGACGCTGCGGGGAGGGAGTCTCCCTTACTTCAGTTCTCTGGTCATCACAACACACCAAAGTCAAAGTCCCAGTCCCAGTCCCAGTCCCAGTCCCAGTCCCAGTCCCAGTCCCAGTCCCAGTCCCAGTCCCAGTCCCAGTCCCAGTCCTCCTCTGACTGCCTGAAGCAGGGGGTTTTATTAGGTTCCTGACAGAGCCTTAATTGACAACTGGTGCTCCAATTAACCTGCAGCAACCTTCCCTAGTCTACAGGGAACCACACCTTAATTAGCCTTGAGCTTATCTATTTCCCCTCTAACACTCTATCACTGCTCCCTGGCCCTCCTGTATCACAATATATTGACAGTCCCTGCACCAAAGAGCCTATAATGTAATCTCAAAACACTTGACAAAGGTGGGTAAATAATACGATCATCACTTTTTACACATGGGAAAACTGAGGTATAGAGAATTTCAGTGCTGAAGGTCATGCAGAGAATCAAGGTCAGTACCAAGAAGAGAACTCAGACTTCCTGACTGCTAATAAATACTGTCTACACCGAGCCACTCTGTCCTCGGTAAAAAGATACAATATTTATCTGAAAGTCCCACTGACTTCAGTGAGAGTTTCACGTGCATATATGAGGGCAGACTGATACAAAATGATAGCAGTACATTGATATGCATTGTGAAGATGTATCTTTACTGCCAGAGGGGATTAGAAATTTCATTTTTTAAATAAAAATGTAAGGTCTAGCGAACATAGCAAAATCTAGAGAAACCGTGCAGGAGATCTTAGATCTCAGGATCTCATGGACAGCAGGAGTAGATGACCCTCAAAGCCAGGGATCAGCAACCTTTGGCCCGCAGCCCGCCAGGGTAAGCCCCCTGACAGGCCGGGCCAGTTTGTTTACCTACCGCGTCCGCAGGTTCGGCCGATCACAGCTGCTACTGGCCGTGGTTCACCACTCCAGGCCAATGGGAGCTGCGGGAAGCGGCGCGGGCCAAGGGATGTGCTGGCCGCCACTTTCCGCAGCCCCCATTGGCCTGGAACGGCGAACCACAGGCAGTGAGAGCTGCGATTGGCCGAACCTACAGACGTGGCTTAAACAAACCAGGCCGGCCCGCCAGGGGGCTTACGCTGGTGGGCCGCATGCCAAAGGTTGCCGATCCCTGCTCGAAGCAAAGATCCTGATATCATGCAAAGTCATTAGTAAAAATGGGTAAACAATATGAATAACTGTTTCAAAACAAAGTTTTTCAAAGTGTTTCCTGAGCATTAGTGGTTGAGACTTCCATAATTTGTAATCCAATACAACCAAGTTTAACATATACCTTACAGAATTCTGTATAAAGAAGACAACCATTGCCAAATTATCCTTACCCTCGAAGGAAGGATAGTCTTGTGGCTAAGGTACATGATGGAGACTCAGGAGAGCTAGAGAATATTCCCAGTATTACCACAGTCTCATTATGTAACCTTGATAAACCACTTAATCGCTGTGTGCCTCCTTTTCCCCACCTATATAATAATATATTTAATCAGAAGGAGTTGTGATGTTTCATTCATTATTTATAAGATGCTGAAATACTGCTGTGATGAGGTCTATAGAAATGCCAATAAATAAAATATACGTTCTATTGATTACCACCACATACAAAGGCAAAACAAATTACAAAAACTATAAAATGCAGAAAAATTACCTTTGCATTTTACAGATTGTGATATGTTTTATTTATCAGTGTCAAAACAGATTCCAGCTGTTAATAAAACCATTAATTGATTCTTGATTAAGCAGGATATTGACTAATTTAACTGCCGAGGAAATAAGGCTAACTCTGTCTAAGAAAAAGCAAAACATAAAAAGCTGTCTGGTGTTTGTTCTTTTTTGCATATGTATGTAACCCACACACCTCCTGGGTGTGGTGTTCTGCCCATCTAGTGGCACTGAGAACAGTTAGAGAGAGAGAAAGAGATTGAGTCTGATCTACAGCCTCAGCTAATAGTCAATTAGCTTTTCACTTATACAGTAGAGACTCATGCACTAAGCTCCAGTCTGTCAGTGTTATATGCTTTATTGCAATTTAATACTTTATAAATACTCAGCAAAATTATTATTGTATAAATAACGTTATAAGCTGGATGAAACCTTATTATTAATTGAGTTAAAACCTCATTCAAACTGATGTATGAACGCATCCTTCATTTAAGACAGCTAAGAGATAGTTAAGGTTCTCAACCTGTGGTCCATGGACCACTGGGGGTCCAACAGACTATCATAGAATCATAGAATATCAGGGTTGGAAGGGACCTCAGGAGGTCATCTAGTCCAACCCCCTGCTCAAAGCAGGACCAATCCCCAACTAAATCATCCCAGCCAGCGTTTTGTCAAGCCTGACCTTAAAAACCTCTAAAGAAGGAGATTCCACCACCTCCCTAGGTAACATATTCCAGTGCTTCACCATCCTCCTAGTGAAAAAGTTTTTCCTAATATCCAACCTAAACCTTCTCCACTGCAACTTGAGACCATTACTCCTAGTTCTGTCATCTGGTACCACTGAGAACAGTCTAGCTCCATCCTCTTTGGAACCCCCTTTCAGGTAGTTGAAAGCAGCTATCAAATCCCACCTCGTTCTTCTCTTCTGCAGACTAAACAATCCCAGTTCCCTCAGCCTCTCCTCATAAGTCATGTGTTCCAGTCCCCTAATCATTTTTGTTGCCCTCCGCTGGACTCTTTCCAATTTTTCCACATCCTTCTTGTAGTGTGGGGCCCAAAACTTGACACAGTACTCCAGATGAGGCCTCACCAATGTCAAATAGAGGGGAACGATCACGTCCCTCGATCTGCTGGCAATGCCCCTACTTATACAGCCCCAAATGTCATTAGCCTTCTTGGCAACAGGGCAAACTGGTGGCTCACTGTTGACTCATAGTATTTGTTTTATTCCTAATTTATAATTAGTGTTGCAACTTTTCAACCTGAGCAGCTAGTCAAACTTCAGAGCCCTGTGATGTTCCAATTGGAAGTAGAAATTGATAGAGTCTAGTATTTTCTTTGATGCAATTTTATTATATACAAGGAATATACTGTGTGCCTAAAGTTTGGCCTGATTTTCAGCACTGCTCCCATTAACTTTAATTATCAATTGTTTAGGTGCCTAAATGTGGATTTAGAAACCTCACTTTAGACATCAAATTTTGAAAATCTTGCCCATAATTCTGAAAGTCAGTTTGGGCCAAATCCTGAAAGGTGAGTAATACGCCTTTCTTCTTGAGTAAACGAGCTCTGCTATGGCTTGATTAATTCTGATGATGGTCTAGCTAACGCAGGTAGGGGGGGTTCGAAGAGGCGCTTCAGCTGCTCCATGACTGCAACCCATGAGCTGCGGAGGAAGATGAAAATCAATGGGAACCAATGACAGCCAGTGGGACTTAGGCTCCTAGGTGCCTAAATCAATTTTGAAAATGAGATTTAGGTTCTTAAATCAGTTAGACAATGCCTAAATATCTTTAAAAATCTGGGTCAAAGCTCTTGGGAGCAGGTTTTGTATAGTATCTTGAACAACAGTCTAAGTAACTCTGTCAAATTCAGTTAAGTTATACTGATGTAAAACCTATGTAAGCAAGAGGAGATTCAGGCTCCTGATACTTATCATTTGGGGGCAAGGGACATTTATCCATAGATAGAATGAACCAGTGTCTTTAAACCCTTTCCAATGTAATTGGGATTGGAGGTAGTTCTTTTCTGAGATCTCTCAGTAACATATTTGTAGCTAGTATAACAACATTGCACAAATCTGTATAATAATTTAGCCTAGGCATAAAATCAAAGAGTCCCAACAGAAATAGTTTTTATAATAAAGACAAGTCCAGGTAGGTAATCCATATTATAATTTCTTTGATCACAGGACAAATGGTCATGGCAACTCTAAATGAGAACAAGACCCCTAGCACTAAAAGCATTATTACTAATGTAATAATAATAATATTAGTAATTAGTAATTATTACTAATGTAATAATAGCCACATCTCAGAGGCTAGAGTAGTTTGTGTTGCTTATGTTTTACTAAAGATTTTGGGTCAAACTGTGGATCTGGATCTCAGTTACACTAGTGTAAATCTGAAATAATTTGATTTAAAGGGAGTTATTCTCATCAGTGCAAGTAAAATCAGAATTTAGCCCTCTGTGCTTAGATCAAACAGGTTAAATACAAGCTTCCCCTCCCTCCTGCAAATACTATAAAAACACTTTATATTATGTTGGGGACTGGGCAATTACACCACTCCGTTGAAACTCCTGGGTGGGGGAGCCACTTTCCATTCAAGCTACAAGAGGGCACAATGAAATGCTCCTTTGTTTAATAATAGCTGAAACAATGGAAAACTACTGCCCAATGACTTGACTGCATGTAAGTCTGGGCAGTGGCTGAGCCATGCGGTTTCTCAAGGGTCTGATAAACACAAGAATGGGACTGATCTGGTTGCAGCTGTGTATCTGTGTGGGTGGGAAAGAAGCAGCAGAAATATCAGAGAAGGAAAGAAGCCATGATGTCTGGAAAAACACCAGTATCACCCCAAGAAAAACTAAGGCCATGTCTACATTTACAAGCGTCCAACAGCACAGCTGTACCCACATAGCTGCATCACTGTAAAATCACTTGTGTAGCTGATGGAAGAGAGCTCCCTGTTGACATAATAAAACCAGCTCAACGAGTGGAGGTAGCTATGTTGGCGAGAGAATGTCTCCCACCGACATAGTGCTGTGCACACAAGGGCTTATGCTGGCAAAACTTGCTGGCTCAGTGGGGTATTTTTTCACACCTCTGAGTGACAAAAGTTTTGCCAACATAAGTGGTAGTGTAGACATGGCCTAAGAGAGAACATTCTGGGTAAAGTGCTGGCTGGAAAAAGGCTTGGAATTCTGAGCAAATAACTTTCTCCCGTTGTTTGATTCCAATGGTATTCAGGGAAACAGGATGTGGTTACATTTTTTGTAAATAATCAGGATCATACCAAAGAAATACTTGACTCCATCATCATTTTCTCCTCCTAACAGAAACAACTCACAACCCCCTAAAAACTGGCTAAGTGCTCAGATTAAAAAGGTGTTTTAATACTTTAAAAGTTATTTCAGGTCATAACCCATTTTTGCATTTATTCATAATCTGTTGGTCACCAGCATGCATTTATCTTTTAATCGCTGGGCATTCTTCTCTGTGACAGATCACTGAAAGGAACAACCAATATAACCATCAAGAAGATTAGGAGGCTTAATGTTTGTCTGAAATCATGGTGGTTGATAGTCACACAATCAATGCCCCAGAAGGACAGGAGACTCTGGATATGGTTTAATCAGGCTGCAACTTTATTATTAGATATCTGGGACTAACCGGTAGATAACAGTGTAGAGTGCAGGTAACTCCATGATTATTTCAATATCTACCCGGGGGCTTCTGTCAGTCCTCGCTTTTTCCATCAAGGTTCTAGCCAACCCACTGCTGGGACCTTATCATCCCCCCTTGAATGAGGGCTAAGGTGGGCTATAAGGGGGGGGGGAAGCTGGCTCACTGCCATGCCAGTCATAGGCACCCCGAGCCCCCGCTGTTCTGCTCCTTTACCAAACACCTCCTTTAAGTCCTTTACCAAGCCATTTATCTGGTCACTGTATCCCCTGCCTACAGAGTACCTGCACTGGACATCTGCCCCACATACTGAGTTGCGACATCATAGCTTAACTCCCTTCCCTACTCACCCTAACAAAGCCCTCCGGATCCGGCTGTGGGGAAGGCGAAACCCCCACCCCTACCCCCACTTGGCCAATCTGGTGAGGGAAAAGAAAGAAGCAGGTAGCACGATGCCCACAGCAGGTCCTAATCAAACTTGGTATTTTGTCACTTCCAAGGGTGGGTGCTGCTCTGCCCGGCCTGGGGAAAAGGAGGCTTCTCCCACCAGGCATACCCTTTATCAACTCCCTGCCCTTCCGTTCCCTGCGAGATGAGTCAGCATCACCATGCTAACCTGCTTTGCTTTTGCAGCAGCGTCTGTGCCTCTCTCTTCCCCCTACCCTTAAAGGAGAGGCCCACAGGCCACATCCGGCCTGCGGGACTGTCCTGCCCGGCCCCTGAGCTCCTGGCCGGGGAAGCTTGCCCCCAGCCCCTCCCCTGCTGTTCCCCCGCAGCCTCACCGCACCATGCTGCCGGTGTAGTGTATTAAGCTGCTCCGCGTAGGAATGTGCTACACTGGTAGCAGTTACAGAGAGTAATTTACTGCAGTACACCGGCGGAACGCTCTGGGTGGTGCGGCTGTAGCGCTGCCAGCCACCGGCGCTCTGTGCTGCATGGTAAGGGGGACGGGGGGTTGGATAGAGGGCAGGGGAGTTTGGGGTGGTGGTCAGGGGGCAGGGGTGTGGATGGGGTCTGGGCTGTCAGAGGGCGGGGAATGGAGGGGGTTGAATGGGGGAAGGAGTCCGGAGGGGGGAGTCAGGAAGGAAGCGGGGTTGGATGGGGGCAGCGGGGAGCAGTCAGGGGCAGGGGTTTCCCGGCGCAGTCAGGGGACAGGGAGCGGGGGTGGTGGTGGATGGGGCAGGGGTCCTGGGGGGGCCATCAGGGAACGGGGGGTTGGATGGGGCAGGAGTCCCAGGGGAGTATCAGGGGGCGAGAAGCAACAGGGGGGGCGGATAGGGGGCGGGGGCACAGCCTCCCCTAACCAGCCCTGCATACAATTTCCGAAACCCGATGTGGCCCTCAGGCCAAAAAGTTTGCTCGCCCCTGCTTTAAAGCAATATATCCCTTCCCCCAGCAAGCCAGACAAAGGTTGCCCCCGCTTAAATTGCGGTTTGGTCAAATCTCACACAGCACACAGTTCCTCAATTACTCAAGTAAGAAACACTTTACCAAAAGCAATGAAATATACTCTCAATAGACCGATATAAGGTGCATGTCCATGACCAAAGTTTTGCAATAATTAACATGTTATTATACCATATAGATATGACTCTACTGCCACATTTCAGCACAATGAAGTATTAATATTAGCTACTGTGAATGACTATTATGATTGCCTGCTTCATCCTCAGATTTATGATATGATTATAACATCTGACTGGTGGGTAAGTAGTCTGTGCAGTTACTTGTGCAAGCTACCCAGATAAATGCTCTTAAACAGGGTGGCTGTCTTTTTCTTCTTCCCCTAATGCATCAAGGAGCCTCTTCAAACCCAGGAAGAAGTAGTGCAATCATTAACTTGAATTTATGACCCTTAGAATCATTCTGAAACACCACTCAACTTGTCTGATTGATTCATTTTAATTAATATGATTTGTTATATATTTTTAAGTAGAAGAGTTGTCTGCTCAGAAAGAATGCACCTAAAAATGCTACCAGAAAACATTTAAAATAGTCCTGCGTGAGGCACAACACAAATAGAAGTATTGCAGTCTATGCCAACGGAAGCGTAACTTACCCAAAACAATAGATCAGGGGATTCTCTCTATAGGTATTGTCTTCATACTTGTCAGTGCATTTCACTGAAGAATTTGTGAAGTCTTTAAACCAGTTCAAAAAGGTTAAAAATATCATGTTTTCCATTCATTATGTGGTTAAATTTGCCATCACCTGACAGTATTTATTAAATGAGTTTGAAAGACACCAGGTCTCTCTTTCACTTTCTCAAATAGTTGCATTAGTGTAAGCTCAAAGTGTTATTACAAAAACCCTAATGGACAACAGAAGTCAAGGCAAGAATCTATGATTGTTTTTCCAAAAAGTATGAAAAAAATGCCTCTGTGTTCAAATGGAGGGAAGGATTCAACATTTTCAGCTCCAGAATTGTCCAAAATAGAACATGTTTTTACTAGCATATCACAAATGCATGACCATTGTTTTGGCACTAATAGCTGGCACAAATTCAACCATGCAGTAGCCAGTTCAACTAATGTGAATGTGAATGAAATTACCGTCATGAATTACTTTCAAAATACTGGCTCCATCAGCTGAACAGCCAACGTGCAACCTCTGTTATTTCAAATTAATAGCAATGTGGCTTTTAGAGAAGACTTTCAAATATATATTTGGCACATATTTTATTTTGGGTTGCCTCAGAATTTTGTAAGATTAAATTAAACCAACAGTCCAAAAGGTACTAGAGGTGTTTGAACCAATTTATGATACAATTATCCAATATTTTGTTTGCAGCTCACATTACCATAATAAGATGAGTGTTAGTGTTCGGTAAGTGTAGTAAAGCCATTTTTATAGTCATTCTGTAATTTTTTTAAAAAATAATTAAATTTAAAGGAAAATATTATGAAGTACCAATGTTTTTTAAGGTTTATGACCAGACTTGGAAGAACAAATTGAGCAAAATGTCAAGCTCACTTGAGTCTAGCGGCTTTAAAATGGAACCAAATCCTTTGAAAAGTTCAATTAATATAAGTTTTTAAAATAGATAAAGTGACAAAATGAGATGATTAATCAATGCCTATGCCACCAGAAAACCATCTAGGAGACTGCTATGATCACAGCTATGTACATAGGTTACTGCAGAAACCTCAGCGCATGATAAACAGAGATGGCAGCAAGGAGAAAAGTATCAAGTTTAGGACTGAAAATAAGCATAGAGGTCTGCCCGCAAAGATCTCCCTTGCAGGACTGGGGCCTTAGTGAATAAAATATATTCATTATACAGTATTCTAAATAATTTCCTGTTTTAAAATCTTTTCACATTAGCTTTGTGTAACATTAAAAGGTATAACTCCTGAGTGGCCTGTCCCTACTTATGATTTTTCAAAAGCACTTGTGATTAACTTTAAGAAATGATAATTTAGTCTTACAGATTGGAAGACTTTGCACGGAACATACATTTTGTAAAAATATATTCATTGCTATAAAACATGTTTATGGCAAAGTAAAGTTTTAAAAATAGAGATGATACTGATGTAAACTTACATGTCTACATTGCCCTGCAGTTCAAACTAAGGGAGTAGTTTGGACTACATTAGTGCAAACTCAAGACCTTTAAGTTCACACCAGCAGCGTCTACATGGGGGAACTACAGTGCAGCTCTTTGATGTGCATGGCTATTCACAGCCCCCATAGTCTGAACAGGGGAGCAGTGTCCACATGCCCTTAGATGACACATTACTGGGTGCACTTGAACAAAGAAAAATATCTAACATTTCCTTCACATGCACTTCTCCTGTGTGTTGGATATATAGTTAATGTAGTATAATCCTATCCATGTATTTTTCTGCTGAATACAACACAATGCTTCAGTGGCCAAATCAAATAATCATTGAACTCAGTGGGAGTCTTACCATCTGTGGCCTACCCAGATCGTCACCCAGACACAGGGTGGGGAGTGGAGTGCAGGCTCCATGGACTGCTGTTTCCCCACATAGGCAAGTGAGCAGAGAGGGACTGTGATGGGGGATACTTATCCCACACTGGTTTAGCAGGGGTTAATCACACTCTGGGGGCCAAGAAGGCCACGCCCCCTCATCCCTGCTGGGCCGTGCTTCAGCTGGAACCAGGATATAAAAGGGAGCAACTTAGCTCAGTGTGGGTTGACTGCTGAAGGGAACAGAGATGAGTTGCTGGCTCTTGGAGAGGGACTGCCAGTGCTCCAGGATGCAGAGGCCAGCTGGGCTGCAGCTCCAACCAACCCCCTGATACCACAGATGGAGAAGAGACCACAGAACCCCTGAAACTACCAGCCATGGAAGAATGGGTAGGAAGTAGCCCAGGAGGACTAAGCATTGATCTGGTTGAGGTAGCGAGCTTGACTCAGCATGTTTTGTAAGGATCTCTGCTGAGCTGGTGGTGGATACTGCTGCTGGAGACAGGGTCTTGGGCTGGGATCCAGTAGAGTGGGAAGACCTGGATACCCTGGTCACTGCACACTCCTGGTGGATGGCCCACCGCACTCTGGCCAGTAGGCTGCACTGCCCTGCCACAAAGGGTGGTCCCATTGACTCTGGTCACTAAGCCATGGACTCTCACCAAAGGGCTGCTGCACTGACCCCAACCATTAGGCAACACTGTTGGGAGCCAGGACTACTGTGGTGGCTGGGAAGTCTAGGCCATTTGGGCCATCCCAGTTCTACTTCAATTCCCATACAACCTGACCCCTGCTTGATGGGGGGGAAGCTACCCCGCAACAGGGACAAAGACTTTTTCCAGACACACTTAATGCTCTGGCTAGTGGCTAATGGTCCTAATCTGAGTCACAGTTCCTTCCCAGGTTTCCTAGGGCAGTACTCCAGGGTACTGTCCCTTATGCAAGATGAATATCAATATTTCAACTTTATGTATAAGCTATACATGGCTAACACTCATAATATTCTCTCTCTCTGTTATACTGAATTATAAAAGCTAAAGGGACAGTAAATTGTTTTGCAATGACCCCAAAATAAATGTTTTACAATGTATTTGTAAAGTCCATGCATGGCAATTTAGTGTGCATACATTTAATACATGATGACATATTTGCTCTATTGACTTTTGGTTGCAATATTGCGATGAAGAGATGTAAATTGCACCTATACTCCTGTGCAGACACTTGAAACTATAATATGAACGATGTATTATATTTAAGTGTTTGTTACAGATAACAAGCAAACATTTGCAATTAATACCAGAGTTGTAGCATATTATATCAAAATTCTCATAAACACATTCATATCCAGATAAAATTGACCTAAGGTTAAAATAACACAGGTTTTACCTATCACAGATTTACATCCTTTATGTTAGAATGTATTAAGGAGATAGATTATTTCATTAGTTAATTTCGGAACAGTTTCTGATTTTTGTTTTGTTGATGATTTTATACTCTTGGTCAAAACAAAGATAGATTAAAGGAAATATAAAATTATTTAAAGCAAATGTCATTTATGACAGAGTAAGAATGTATAGAATTGGCATAAAATACAAGACCATATTCTTTAATCCAAATGCCTATAGAGCTATTAAAAATACTTGTTGGTTTCATGAAGACTCTAAAAGACAGAAGCCTTGATATCTTCCAAAGATTATAAAGAACAATATTAAAAAACAAAACTGATAAAGTCCTATGAAGATCTGTTTTCATGTAAGTATTTTATAGCTGTGGTTCTTGACTACTGTACCCCTTTCAGAAGTCTGATTTGTCTTGCATACCCAGTGGTGCTGGAACTTGGGGTAATGCTGCACCCCCTGGCTAGAAGTAGTTATAACAAACACCAAATCCATGGTTTCCATCACCATCACATCACCCCGTTATAAAAATTGTTCCAGCACCCGTGTGCATACCCCAAGTTTCACCTCACTTAAAAACTACTTGCTTACAAAATCAGACATAAAAATACAAAAGTGTCACAACACACTATTACTGAAATTGCTTACTTTCTCATTTTGTCAGTATGAAATGTTAGTTTGTACTGACTTCACTAGTGCTTTTTATGTAGTCTGTTGTAAAACTAGGCAAATATCTAGATGAGTTGATGTACCCCCGCCCTGGTTGAGAACCACTGTTTTATAGGATTTCAAATACTGCTATATATTTCCAATTTTGTGCACCTTGTTATAGAAACATTTTCACAGTGATGTATTAGATAAGGCCGTTTAGGCCTTTATGTAAATTGGTAAATTTTTGTATTTCCATTTTCTGAGGATGACCCTTTCTTATTCTCTCAAATTGCTGTAGAACAGTTTGCACCACTACTTTGTACTTTTAATTCATTCAATAACCCTAACTCATATAATCTTGAGGGCAGGCTGAATATTGGTGTGTGCCACTTTTGATCAGTTTTTCTGTTTTAGAATTTGGTATAATCTATGACAACAAAATGTAAGATAAAGATGTTGTTGTCTGTATTATCTGTCACACATTATTAAGCCAGCCCTTACACAGGAATCTAGTAATGGCATCTTATTGTGAAAGTACACTAAAGAATTAAATGGAAGTACCGTTGTTGCCACTGAAAATTTAACTTTTCTCTATGGTTTCCAAGCAAGTACCATAGGTATTTCACATTGTAAGTAGAGGGAAAATCTGGTCTCTCAGACCCCATTGTGTGGTAACCGTTGGCAAATGATAACATTTTAATTGTACATCTGTAGTTTGGACAGTATGGAATACATATTTCCAGTCCTCTACTTAGCTATTTTATCATTATTACTATTTGTCAAACAATATGCTTGATATTGGGCGAACAAACTAAAAGACACAATTCTAAATCTAATCTCACCTAAACTCATCTAATCTAAATCAGGACAGTGCCATTCAGACATCATAACACTGGATAAATATTAAAACTCCAAGCAGAGCAAGCTTTTAAGCTTATCTATTTTTAATTTGGTGAGTTATCACTGGAACGGTCTACAGAAGCACTATAGTTTTAAGAGGGATTTGGATGAAAACAGCAAGCACAAGCCAGTTCCAGCTAAGCCTAATGTAAGAAGCAAAGAAGACAAAGGGAGTGGGGAAGGATATGAAAGAGGTGTTTTGAATTCAACTTAAATTCCCATTAATCTTTGATTATGTTTCAGGAAATGTGCTATGCAACTGAGCCACATGGTTTATGCAAATATGTCTTTATTTCTAATTTTCTTAATTCAGTTGTTTTGCCATAATTTTCTAGTGTTTGTCTGAATGGTGCACTTTAATAATTGATAAATGGAATATGACAGTGGTAGGAGATAAACAATAAAAATATGCAATTTTTTGGCCATAAACTAAATCCATCACTGTAAAGATGTTTATAGAAGACTATATTTTTCATATGGGAGTGCTGAAGTTAAGGAGGTATTCCAAGCAGGAAGTATGGATGAACTGGTTAGATCATATTTTATCAGTGCTTCTAATCATGGTAATACAAACTCCGAAGAGTTGAAGATTAACTTCTTTCTCAGATGAGTAGGCAGATGTTTGTGTTGTGGGAATGTAAAAAGAGCCTCCACCCCCGAAAGATACCAAATCTGTCCCTGTGCTGGCACATAATTATGATAAAGGAGTTTTATTAGCCATTTGAAGAGTGAAGGTGGCACTTGTGAAGATGGGACTAGTGTTCTTTTAAAATAATCTGTACATTTTAATCATGGAAAATGGCAAATGAAGCCATTTCTCAATGTCTTTTTTCCCCAACTGATTCAAAATGAAGTTAAAATGAAGCAAAATTATGTTTTGCCAGCCTCGGATCTTTGGGATTGATCCTGCAAGCTCTCCACAGGCTTGTGTGGAACTCCCATTGAATTCAGTGAAAATTTCCTCAAGTTTGCAGGAACCATCCCATTATCCATAAATATTTGATATCCTTCTGTATCTGAAATAGAAATTGTGTGGAATCTGGTCTTTTTGATATGTCTAGTTTGAGACTTCTCTAAGTTAAAACAATATCCTTTGTATGTTAATTAATTAAAGAGCCATGGGGCTGAGGAAACAAGATCCTTATGCTGCATGAGCATATCATCCGCATACACATTTGAATTTATGCTCTTTCTCAACAACAGTAATGCCTTCTGTCATAACACCATCTCTCATAGTCCATCTTCATTAAAGAAAAAAAGAGAAGGCATCTTCTTCTTGTCCCCTTCTCAGATGGAATGTAGAAGAAATATTAAACTGTCCACAGGACAGTTTTACAGACATTTCATCTAGAATAAAAATAGCAGCCTAAATCTAATTTTATGAAACACTGCCAATATAGCCATTCATCCCTGTCAATGGTATTCTCTGCAACTAACTGCAATGTGTTCGTGGGGAAATCAGTGTGATGAGATGCCATTTTTCTATGTATTACCAGCTAATGAAGCATTTTTGGTGCATTATCTACTCCTTTTATAAAACCTATTTATGAATATGAGAATGGGTTTAGTATCTTCCAGTCACTTAAGCAACAATGTTGTCAATGATTTGCACAGTATATTTAACTGTGAGCTGGGGAAAATCCTCAACAGTCAGTGTCCAGTTTGTCATTTTTTAGCAAAGTAATTCGAGTCCTACATATATCTCAAAGCATCACTCATGCCTCAGACAGTTCTGAAATAGTATAGGGAATAGTAGGTTAGGAAAGGTATTTGCAAGTCTACTGGAAAGCCATCTCAACCCAGTGCTTTATCTGATTTAAGCCTTGAATAGCTCTTTCAGTTTTCATATGGGAAAATGTTTTAGCCATGTGATCATTCTGCTCTAATGACAGTGAATTAAAGGAGATGTCTCCAATAGTTTGATCAAATTGTATTTGGTCAAAAGAATTTTCCAAAGCCTGGGAGAAATGTTTAAACTTGTTGTTAAAATCTATAGGTTCATTTATAATACATTCTTCTTTCTTGAAAACTGTTTTGTTTTTAATTCTTTTTGCCTGTAATTTTACTGCTTTAACTCTTTTTAATATTTCTCTTTAATCCTGTTGAGCATAAACACACTGTCCTGAAAGAAATAGAGTGGGAAAGCAGTCACATAACATACCAGTTGCACTATTCTTAGACTATTCCTATGAGTCTGTGTCAAATGTATATGGGAGCTTTGGGTAGTGAGGGCTTTGCACCGGAATCTGATCTTTTGGGATGACACCTTAATGTCTCTCTCTCTGGTTGTGTCTTAAGTATTCTTGTGGCAAAACAAAACTGTCCATCTATGGTGGACAAATTAGATAGACAAATCATAACTGCAACTTGCACCCAGTTGAGCTAAGAATGATCACTAACCCGCATCATGTAAAAGGCATCTCTTGGATATAGCTTTCCCACAATAAATTCTTTCTCACTCACACAGTGTCTACCCCCAAAGTCTTAACAAAATTAAACTAAACGTAAATCACTCAGTTCTTCCTAGAGGGTGAGAGGGAAAGGAGGAGGAGAGAGGCATTATTATTATTATTGTTTATATTTTTAAATCTTTGGAAAGATGCTACAGAGATGGATGCTACAATAAGCAGAACAAATGAGGAAGAGAGCTAAAACCACTGAAGGGCTTCCCCATCTCTGAAAAACAAACCAAAAGAAGATAGATCAGCATAACAGACATAATGAAGCTTTGAGGCAGGGGCTGAACCTGTCGCAGCTGTAGAGTCAGAAGTTTAGAAAGATGTTTTAAAAGGAAATAGTAACTTCAGAGGAGTGTGAACAAAATTAGACTTTTTTTTTTTAGGCGAAGAACATACCTTAAGAGAGTTGACAAGCAGACGGGGAGGCAAACAGCGGAAGCTTCTATGAGCAGCTTCCAATCCCATCTGCAGAGAGAAAAGAACTCACAAAAGGCAGTAGATAGCCATAACTGTGAGCTACAATGAATCCAACCTTGTCACACACCAAAGCATGAGAAACCGAGTGGGACTCTAAAACAGGTACAATAATATCCTTGGGTTTTTTCTTCACCTTTCTTCTCTCTAACAAAGTACATAAAAGGATTCTAAGGATTAAACAGTTCAGTTGGCTCTCTTAAATGATTTAAATAAGCCCATTTCTTAAGTGCATAGTTTTGAAACACAAGCATTCCAAAGCATGAGGCATACTAATCCATCTTTGCCACATTTGTCTCACTATCTTATTACATGAACCAAATTCAGAGGCTACACACCTCTCTCTCAGCATCTGGCAGCATGTTACACCATTATCTAGATTTTAACCAGTTTTCCAGACACTCACTTCTGAATCTGGCCTTACATTTTCAACTATATCTAGGAAATTAACTTTTCATATAATAAAGAGCCTAGAATAGGAGTAATGGGATGAAATTAAGAACAAAAATTTAAGCCAATTACTTGCAGTAGTGGCTATGGAGTACTTCTGCTGTCTTTTTGTGTGTGTGTTTTGGGTGAAGTGGGGGGATTCTGTCCCATGCAGAGTATCCATGCACCAAGCTTTTTCACTCAAGATTAGCATAGGGGACAGGATATGGAGAGTCTGCAGAGTCTTTCCCATGAATTGAAATTAGAGGAGGATGGGAGGTGTTTAAATTTACAGGAACAACGAAGAGTCTGGTGGCACCTTAAAGACTAACAGATTTATTTGGGCATAAGCTTTTGTGGCTAAAAAACCATCCGAAGCATCTGAAGAAGTGCATTTTTTACCCACGAAAGCTTATGCCCAAATCTGTTAAGGTGCCACCAGACTCCTCGTTGTTTTTGTGGATACAGTCTAACATGGCTATCCCTCTGATACATTTACAGGGAGGTTGGAAAATGGCTAAACTGGCAACACTCTCTGGGGGGGGGGGGGATTCAGCTGTAACCAAAAATCTGAAACAAAGGGAAAAAATGGAACTAGTATGTCAGTAATTATTTTTGTAATCTGAGCTGAAGGGATGATTTAATCATTGGTGTTTAGACTCTTTAAAGCTTTTTTCTAGGTTCACTATGGATTCTTATCAAAATTTCTGGCTTAGCTGAAGTTTAATATTTTGTTGCTTGTACTGATGATCTTTGGGACTATAATTTACTAATTGCTGTGTTTTGATTCAGGCTCCACTGTTCATCTCCTTAGGCACTAGTCAGAGTAGCTGAGCCAGTGCAGGACATTGGAAGGGAGTTGGTTCAGGCCAGCTGTCCATTAATACTGTCTAATGGCAAATTAGAGGAGGAATTGTAGCTCAAAGGTGAGTCCGAGTCACAATGCCATCCAGGATTAATCCTAGGGTGGTACAGTATATGCAGCATCCTTTCTTCAGGGCTGTTTTTAAAGTAACAATGTAGCCATATGCAAGAAGAGATTTCAATCTAAAACTCTTTAAAATTTCTAATATTAGTTAGAAATCAGCCCTTTACTTATTTCATACTTACATCTATAACCAAACCAGGCCCTATTTGAATTGCAAAACACTCTTCAGAATTTGCACAGAATTTAAAAGAGAAACAGTAAAAATCTAACAAAATTATGTGTTGAAGTGAATACTGTTGTATTTATAATATTGCTAATATAGTGTTTGGTAACAATCTTCAGGATTTTGCTTTATCTCCATGCAAGGTGGAAGTAATTAAATCATGTTAATTAATCATACTGTATTGTAAGTTTTTTTAATTATGATTTTCATTATGGCAATTCTTGCAGTAATTAGGAGTCTGCTAAACCCCACAACTCAGACTGAGTCAATGAAGTTTTCATGAAACCAGCAGGTTCAGCTCACCCAAATTTGCACTTACAAGATTCACTTGGAATTTTGAGTTCTCACAAATCCTGAAGCACCAAATAAATCTAGAGACACATATATAAAAGTTAACTTTCTTCTCCCACGCAGGCCTTCAATCTCACTACTAATTCCCTAATTTATTTTGGGACATCTGAAGTCCCAGAATACATTCTTTGGATTCCTTACCATAGTGATCCTGATCCTCCACTAGTGCACAGTGAATCATGTGGGATAAATGCCCCCTGAACAGGGATTCTTTATTACAGAGCAGTACATTCTAGGATGAATTAGATCCCAGGACAACAAAAAGGACTTTTCTAAAAGTACATGTGAAGGAACACGGAACCTTTCAAGTCTTTCTGCTACTGACTGAAACATCAGAAGTTGTTGATTAACAAATCCTTTCCCTCAAGATGGCAACTTAAGATAAAAGGGTTTGTCACTGGACCCTCTATGGGGTTGTTGGGGAATTAGGGAATTGAGGAAAGGTCCCAGTCCCAATCTTCTCTGAAATTCACTCATCTGAATTGAAACACAGCTACTGTGGATATCAAATTTTTTCACAATGGTAGTGATCAGGCTTAGTTATTTTAGCAGAAGAAAGATGAATGCTCACCATCTACCGGAACGCTTGGTAGAAAAGGGACCCTGGTGGTT
Organism: Natator depressus; assembly: GCF_965152275.1. NCBI lineage: Eukaryota > Metazoa > Chordata > Testudines > Cheloniidae > Natator > Natator depressus. The sequence continues at coordinate 59,124,844 of NC_134238.1, forward strand.
CCGGCCAGCAAAGCTGACCAGGCCATTGAAAGTATGGTCGGCAGTGCAGCGGGGGCCCAGGGATAAGGTAGTCTCTCTGCATACCCTAGCTCCACGTGGATACCAGGTCTCTGCAGCCCCTAGGCACATGGGCGGCCAGAGAGTCTCAGCACACTGCCCCCACCCCTACCACAAGCTCCACAGCTCCCATTGGCTGGGAACAGCGACAAATGGGAGCTGCGGGCGAGGCACCTGCAGGCACAAGGACAGCACTTGGAGCCTCCCTGGCCGCTCATGCGCCTAGGGGCTACCGGGACCTGGTGGCCGCTTCCTGGGAGCTATGGTAAGTGCTGCCAGGACCCCACACCCCAATCCCCCTCCCCCCAGAGCCCTGCCCCAGCCCAGAGTCCCCTCCCACACCCAAACACTCTCCCAGAGCCCACACCCCCAACACCCTGCCCTGAGCCCCCTCCTGCAACCCAAACCCCTCATCCCCCAGCCCCAACCACAGTCCTTGCCCCAACCTGGAGCCCTCTCCTGCACCCAGAACCCTTCATTTCTGGCTCCACCCAGAGCCCACACCCCCAGCTGGAGTCCTAACCCCCCCCTCCTTACACCCCAACCCCCTGCCCCAGCCTGGTGAAAGTGAGTGAGGATGGGGGAGAGCAAGCAATGGAGGGGGAGAGGGGATGGAGCAAGAGGGGTGGGACCTCAGAGAAGGGCAGGACAGGGGTGTTTGGTTTTGTGCAATTAGAAAGTTGGCAACCCTGTTTATTAAAAGGTGCTTATCAATACCATTAAGGATGGAAAAATTACATTATAAAATAGAGTCTAATAAAATGTCAGCAAAGTCACATTTTAAAAATAAGAGTGTTAAGTTATTTCTTTGGCTAAGACTTGTCAGAGTTCCTCATCTCAGATATGCAGAAGTAGGAATGCTTCTAAAATGTTAGGGAAGTATTCTTTGGCTTAATACTTTATTTCTTATTTAGATAGTGATCTCTGTTTTATATTGGTGGATCCTGAACACATAGTATTCCTATTTTCCTTTTTATTTTAATTGTTTATATTGCTAGAGTGCCCAGTGGCCTCAGTCAGGATCTAGGCCCATTCTGCAACTCGTAAGCTTGCCAGGTATCTGGTTTTCAACTGAAACACCTGGTGAGAAAGGGACTGTGGCGGCTCTGGTCAGCACCACTGACCGTGCCATTAAAAGTCTGGTTGGCAGGGCTGGCAGACTCCCTGCGTGGCTCCACATGGCCCACGGAAGTAGGGACATGTCCCTCTGTTTCTGAGGCACAGGGGCGATCGGGGGCTCCACGTGCTGCCCCCGCCCCATGCGCCAGCTCCAATTGGCCGGTAACCTCAGCCAATGGGGCCTGCGGGGGGTGGAGCCTGCATGTGGTGGCCTCGCACACCGCGCAGAGCCACCTGGCTGCCCTTATCTCTAGGAGCCAAGGGATATGTCACCACTTTCAGGGAGCCCCGAGGTAAACGCCATCCAGAGGCTGTACCCCAACCCCCTGCCCCAGCCTGGAGCCCCCTCCCACACCCAAACTCCCTCCTGGAGCCCACACCCCCTCCCACAGCCCAACCCCCTGCCCCAACCCTAGGCCCCTCCTGCACACAAGCTCCCTCCCAGAGCCCACACCCTGCCCCAGTCCAGAGCGCCCCCCCCCACACCCAGAACCCCACATTTCTAGCCCCACCACAGAACCCACACCCACAGCCTATACCCCCCTCCTACACTCCAACCCATGGCCTGGGGGGATCCAGTGGACATAGCGTACTTAGATTTCCAGAAAGCCTTTGACAAGGTCCCTCACCAAAGGCTCTTACATAAATTAAGTTGTCATGTGATAAGAGGGAAGATCCTTTCATGGATTGAGAACTGGTTAAAAGACAGGGAACAAAGGGTAGGAATAAATGGTAAATTTTCAGACTGAAGAGGGGTAACTAGTGGTGGTCCCCAAGGGTCAGTCCTAGGACCAATCCTATTCAACTTATTCATAAATGATCTGGAGAAAGGGGTAAACAGTGAGATGGCAAAGTTTGCAGACGATACTAAACTGCTCAAGATAGTTAAGACCAAAGCAGACTGAAGAACTTCAAAAAGATATCTCAAAACTAAGTGATTGGGCAACAAAATGGCAAATGAAATTTAATGTGGATAAATGTAAAGTAATGCACATTGGAAAAAATAACCCCAACTATACATACAATATGATGGGGGAAAATTTAGCTACAACTAATCAGGAGAAAGATCTTGGAGTCATCGTGGATAGTTCTCTGAAGATGTCCATGCAGTGTGCAGCAGCAGTCAAAAAAGCAAACGGGATGTTAGGAATCATTAAAAAAGGGATAGAGAATAAGACTGAGAATATCTTATCTTATATAAATCCATGGTACACCCACATCTTGAATATTGCATACAGATGTGGTCCCCTCATCTCAAAAAAGATATACTGGCATTAGAAAAGGTTCAGAAAAGGGCAACTAAAATGATTAAGGGTTTGGAATGGGTCCCATCTGAGCAGAGATTAAAGAGGCTAGGACTTTTCAGCTTGGAAAAGAGGAGACTAAGGGGGGATATGATAGAGGCATATAAAATCATGAGAGGTGTGGAGAAAGTGAATAAGGAAAAGTTATTTACTTGTTCCCATAATATAAGAACTAGGGGCACCAAATGAAATTAATGGGTAGCAGGTTTAAAACAAATTAAAGGAATTTCTTCTTCACTCAGCGCACAGTCAACCTGTGGTACTCCTTGTCTGAGGAGGTTGTGAAGGCTAGGACTATAACAGGGTTTAAAAGAAAACTGGATAAATTCATGGAGGTTTAGTCCATTAATGGCTATTAGCCCAGATGGATAAGGAATGGTGTCCCTAGCCTCGGTTTGTCAGAGGGTGGAGATGGATGGCAGGAGAGAGATCACTTGATCATTACCAGTTAGGTTCACTCCCTCTGGGGCACCTGGCATTGGCCACCGTTGGCAGACAGGATACTGGGCTGGATGGACCTTTGGTCTGACCCAGTATGGCCTTATGTTCTCAGCCTGGAGCCTCCTCACACACTCTGAACCCCTTGGCCCTGGCCCCACCCCAGAGCCCACTCCCACACCTTGAACCCCTCATTTCTGGCCCCACTCTAGAGCCTCCACCCCCGGCCAGAGCTCTCACCCCCTCCTGTACCCCCAACCCTGTGCTCCAGCCTGGTCAAAATGAGTGAGTGAAAGTGGGGGAGAGAAAGTGACAGGGCCTCAGAGAAGGGGCAGGATGACACAGGGCCTCAGAGAGGGGGCAGGGCAGGGGTGGGCAAGGGTGTTAGGGTTGCCAACTTTCTAATGGCACAAAACCAATCTGCAAGGCACAGAACCAACACACATAAAGACATGTTCCCTGACTCTAAGATCTTAGACTCTAAGGCCCCCAATTCAGCAAAACATTAAGCATGTGCTTAACTTTGAGCAAATGCTGTAGACTTAAGCCTGCATTGAAAATACTTTGCTGAATTGGGGCCCAAAGGTGTGATCCTCTTCCTTTGTTTTTGTTTTTTGTTTTTTAATACCCTTCCTGAAAAATACTGACAGGTGTAAAGTTACTCACATGACTAGTAGTCCTAATGAAGTCAACTAGACTACTTATTGGCTTGATCATGCAAACACTTACATATGTAAGTTGGCAGTTTTCAATGGAGGACTGGAACCTAATATAGCAAAGCTGAGTCAAATTCTTGGAGTTAAATATTTAAAATATCTTATTTTCTATAATTGAAAAACATAAATTAATAATCATACTAATTGAGTTTAACTGTTTGGTCAATAAGAGTTAATCTTGGAGGAAATCTAGAGACACAACTTCACTATACAATCACAATGTCCATTGAAGTAAACGGGTTTTACCTGCATAGAGATTTATTTCAGGATAGGGCCTAATATTGGAAAATGCCAACACTGAAGATATATTTTACTCTTCACATCTTATACCATCTTCAATTTAACAAGGGTTATACAGAATAACTATTGAAAACCCAAAGTAAATACTTTTAGAAAAGGCTTAAGTCTTCCAATTTGGTTACTGTGGCACATATGTACATTTCATAAATACAAACACAAATTATATTTGCTGAGAAATTACATTTAATAATTTGACAGCCTCCTGGTTTAACAGAATAAAAAATTCATACTTTGTCAACAATGAAATGCACTTCCTCCATTTGAACAGAACAGGAAATGTCTGTAAGTACTCATTACAATACCATAATGAAGATGAACGATTAAATATTTTGGATACAAATATTATAGGGAAGTGATACCAATCCCATTATTTAGGTAGCCATAACATTCCATTATAAAAATTACCCTGTTTTTAAGAGCTCTAAAACCTCCATGATTTGCAGTATGGACTGTGGATGGTCATGGGGTCAGCTATCTTTGGTTGACCCCATGAATATAGATTCAGATTTGTTCAAATTATGAGCTGTTGAAAATTACTATATCCTATCTGTGTTTTGCTCGGTATAGCTTTTTCCTCACTTGCGGAAGAAAACCTTGACTGGAAAACCTTAGGACTGGATATGCACTACTGCAGCATCTTGCTTCAGCATATCACACAGAATTGCTTCAGATGGGACACAACTAAAATTAGTATGTGATCATGTAATTAAAGGGTGTCCTAATACCAGTGCACAAGGAGACAGACTTAAAATTGCTCAGACAAACTTAATTCTGGTATTTCTTAACTTTTGAGTGCTTGATTTTGCAGCTTTAATAACAATCTTTTCACTCTTTTTTTTTTAAAGTAACTATACATATAGTACTATGAAGGTACATAATGTTTTACAGAAATGCTGGCAAATCCATAACACGATGTCACAACACAGTACTCAGCCAGCACTATAGATTCCAAACTATCTGAGATTTAATACCTTGTACAAATAAAATTGCCATTTTTGTATTAAAAGGGCAACTGTCTATATGCCAGTATAATCCAATCACCAGTGAGTTAAATACCATTCTAATCCCAATATACAAAATCATATACATTGTCAGGATGGTTCAGAGAATTGGTAACAAAATAGAGGGTTTTTTAATCATAATAAAAAATCCCTTATATTCAAAACCCCACGTTGTCTGCAGGAAGCTTGAACTACATTATGAATCAGACCAGTGTTTTCCACAGCACTACAATTCAGCCAACTGGAAAGTCTGTCACAGCTTCAAAAAAATTACAAAATTTGTTTTTTTATTGAATTAAATATGAAAATAAACAAAACAATTACAGTATCCACTCTGTTATTTAATTTGATATTATATTCAATTTATTTTATACTAACCCTAAATATTTAGTTTTCAGTGAGCTGAAGAAAATTGTACTGAAAATACAAAAATATAGCGTAGAAGTTGACAGAGGAAAGCTAAAGGCTTTCACCACTAGGTCACTAGTTTAGTTTCATCTCAGGCTGACTGATCAAAGTCATCTGGTGGCCATTCATTGACACTGTTGCTGAGTCTTGTGATATTTGGTGTTTTTCTTAAATCTCCAGCTCTTTGAGTCCAGTGATTATGTGAGAATCTTTCATTTTTTTAAAAAATAAGTAATTTTCTAGCACTAGCGGTTGTGGCGAAGGTTTGAAATTAAGTCTCAGAAAACAAATATAAAGAACCAAAAAATTTTTGAAATCTTACGATATTTTTGGGCCTGACTTATGATTTTTGAATACTCTTCAGTACTTTCCATTTGTCCATTTGAAATGAATGGATGGTCTTAGTCCAATTGTTTGCATCACAAACACTCCTGGCATAGGTGCTGGAACTAGGGGTGCTAGGCTGGCTGCCGCACACCCTGCCTTAAAGTAGTGATAACAACCCAAATAAAGGTTTCAGAGTAGCAGCCGTGTTAGTCTGTATTTGCAAAAAGAAAAGGAGTACTTGTGGCACCTTAGAGACTAACCAATTTATTTGAGCATAAGCTTTCGTGAGCTACAGCTCACTTCATCGGACGCATAAAGTGGAAAATGCAGTGAGGATGTTTTATACATACAGACCATGGAAAAAATGGGTGTTTATCACTTCAAAAGGTTTTCTCTCCCCCTACCCCACTCTCCTGCTGGTAATAGCTTATCTAAAGTGATCACTCTCCTTACAATGTGTATGATAATCACTATCCCCGATAATGTCACGGCAAACCTGGTGGCTGAACTTTGTGACTTTGTCCTCACCCATAACTATTTCACATTTGGAGACAATGTATACCTTCAAATCAGCGGCACTGCTATGGGTACCCGCCTGGCCCCACAGTATGCCGATGTTTTTATGGCTGACTTAGAACAACGCTTCCTCAGCTCTCATCCCCTAATGCCCCTACTCTACTTGCGCTACATTGATGACATCTTCTTCATCTGGACCCATGGAAAAGAAGCCCTTGAGGAATTCCACCATGATTTCAACAATTTCCATCCCACCATCAGCCTCAGCCTGGACCAGTCCACACAAGAGATCCACTTCCTGGACACTACGGTGCTAATAAGTGAAGGTCACATAAACACCACCCTATACCGGAAACCTACTGACCGCTATTCCTACCTACATGCCTCCAGCTTTCACCCAGACCACACCACACGGTCCATTGTTTACAGCCAAGCTCTACGATACAACCGCATTTGCTCCAACCCCTCAGACAGAGACAAACACTTACAAGATCTCTATCAAGCATTCTTACAACTACAATACCCACCTGCGGAAGTGAAGAAACAGATTGACAGAGCCATAAGAGTACCCAGAAGTCACCTACTACAGGACAGGCCTAACAAAGAAAATAACAGAACGCCACTAGCCGTCACCTTCAGCCCCCAACTAAAACCTCTCCAATGCATTATCAAGGATCTACAACCTATCCTGAAGACGACCCATCACTCTCACAAATCTTGGGAGACAGGCCAGTCCTTGCCTACAGACAGCCCCCCAACCTGAAGCAAATACTCACCAGCAACTACATACCACACAACAGAACCACTAACTCAGGAACCTACCCTTGCAACAAAGCCCGTTGCCAACTGTGCCCACATCTATTCAGGGGACACCATCACAGGGCCTAATAACATCAGCCACACTATCAGAGGCTCGTTCACCTGCACATCCACCAGTGTGATATATGCCATCATGTGCCAGCAATGCCCCTCTGCCATGTACATTGGTCAAACTGGACAGTCTCTACGTAAAAGAATAAATGGACACAAATCAGATGTCAAGAATTATAACATTCATAAACCAGTCAAAGAACACTTAAATCTCTCTGGTCGTGAGATTACAGACATGAAAGTTGCAATATTACAACAGAAAAACTTTAAAACCAGACTCCAGAGAGAGACTGCTGAATTGGAATTCATTTGCAAATTGGATACAATTAACTTAGCCACTCCCAGTCTCTATTCAAGCCTATTTCCCCTTTCAGAGTAACAGCCGTGTTAGTCTGTATTCGCAAAAAGAAAAGGAGTACTTGTGGCACCTTAGAGACTAACCAATTTACTGTATGCATCCGATGAAGTGAGCTGTAGCTCACGAAAGCTTATGCTCAAATAAAGTGGTTAGTCTCTAAGGTGCCACAAGTACTCCTTTTCTATTTTCCCCTTGTTTTTTCCTACCCCCCCCCCCTGCCCACTGTTCCTCAGACATTATTGTTAAAGCCTGGATTTGTGCTGGAAATGGCCCACCTTGATTATCATACACATTGTAAGGAGAGTGATCACTTTAGATAAGCTATTACCAGCAGGAGAGTGGGGTGGGGGGAGAGAACCTTTTGAAGTGATAAACACCCATTTTTTCATGGTCTGTGTGTATAAAACATCTTCACTGCATTTTCCACTTTATGCGTCCGATGAAGTGAGCTGTAGCTCACGAAAGCTTATGCTCAAATAAATTGGTTAGTCGCTAACGTGCCACAAGTACTCCTTTTCTTTTAACCCAAATAAATGGTTTCTGCCTTCGGCACCCCCACTATAAAAACTGTTCTAGCACTACTGGCTCCCAGTGGCAGTCCACATACAGGCAAAACATTAATTGGTTATAGATTTATGACTGCATTATAATTGTAACTGTGCACTGGTCCTTAGGTATATGAATAGTCTGTGGCCCTTTTAGGGAAGGAGCATGCTCTGAGATGTAACCCCGTAGGAGTTGTGAACAAAAGGGATCACGTAACCATGCCAAGATCATATAAACAGTTGGCTTTCATAGTGGTCACATTTTGTTAAGCTCATTATGCATTGAGCTGATTTGCACATTTTGGGGGGCTGGGGGACTGTTGGGGTAGATGCATAGGTAAGTGTCAGAGGGAGTCAAGGGTGTATAGATGGGTGGATCTGGGCAGTGCAAGATGTTCAAGGGTAGGTGGTTTGGAGAGACCTCAAAGGTGTCTGGGGCTCTGGGTAGATGGGTGGGTGCTGGATAAAATTTGGATTCTGAAGTTTGGGGGTGCTGGATATTTGGAGATAGGTGGTGACTGGACTGAAGTGTTTGGGGGAAGCTGAAGGCTGTCTGGGGGATCCTAGTGGCTGAACAGCTGTCTGGGTGGGTAAACTGGGGGGCTTTCTGGAAGGGATGTCTGTGTGCAAACTGGGGATTGGGTGTGGGGGAGAAGCTAGGGATTGAAGACTTTCTTGCAGGGGGTCTTGTCTGGGGGTGCAGAAGAAAACTTGAAGATGTGACTCAAGTATAATGGCTCAAAAAGCAGCTGGCAATTAAAAAACTCTTCTTTTTTTGTTTGTTTGTTTTTAAGTTGAGTTTGGAACACTTGGGGGCTGGCAGTACTGCATCCACCAGAGGGGAAAACTGTATCACCCCACTGGAAAGACATGAGGGTTACAGTTATATTATGATGATTAAAATTTTATTTTGGTGTGCATGGCATGAGCTCAAAAGGTAGTACCTCTGCATAATAGACAGCTGCACCCACAAAGGATGGCTGACTTGAATTTGTCCTGGAGACTCACTCAGCTCTCACTAGTGTTTCTAAGTAGCTGCATGTCCCCTCCAGTACCACAGGCATGCTAAACCTAGTGAAACCTTTTTGGAGCCAGCAAAACAACTTCCATACAGTGTCAGAAACAGTGCTGCACCAAGCTGGTCGATAGTTCACAGCAGTGTTGCAGATGGATTATCGTACACTGGTCAATTGCAAAGCCAAGGAGTCATGGTTAAATATTTGGTGAATATTGGACTGTAGTAGGGTGGTCACCCGCTCCTGCTCTGAAGGGCTTGAAATCAGCCCTGGGAGAGGACTGAAGCTGTGAGAGGGCAGCTGCTAGGGAAAGCAACAAGCCTTGGCTGATTGGGGAAACCGCAACAGCTGTGGCCACACCCCAAGCAGGGCCCAGCTGGCCTTTATAAGAGGTATAGGTAGTGTATTGCAAGATAAGAGAACTAAATGGGACATATGAGTTGAAGATGCTCACTGTGAAAGACCAGCATAGGCAAATAATTGAGGATGAACAAGCAATGAAAAGAATATTTTGAAGAATAGGACACAGTACATGGAATGGTCCCAGAGAACCTCCACAGCTTAAACAAGGGAGAGCAGATGCCAGAATTCTTAGAAGTAGTAAGCAGAAGTAGTAAAGCTATCAATAGGCAGTTTGAAAAAGAAATAGGCCTGGGGAGTGATAACATAATCTCAGAGCTGCAGCAGGAAGGCAAGAAACACACAGAAAAGGTGATGCACAAACTCAATGAGATTTACAAACCAGAGCAAGTGCTGAGAGAATGGGGGGTGGTGGTGGTGATGATGATGACAAAGATCTATTTAAAAAAAAAAAAAAAGGGAGAGAAGAGCGAGTGCAAGAACTACAGCTGAGTGTTCTGGTAAAAGCATTCGCCAAGATGTTGCAGAGCAGAATGAAGGAGTACATTGAAGCAATGCTTACAGAGGAACAGCCAGATTTAGACCTGGATGAAGTACGATAGATCAGCTATTTGTGATGCCTAGAGGCCCCAGACAAGATTAGGACTCCATCGTGCTAGGTCAGGGGGTGGCAAACTACAGCCTGTGGGCCAGATCTGGCCCCTCAGGGCTTTGGATCCAGGTAGTGGGATTGCCACCCCTGTGGCACCGTGCCACTCCTGGAAGCAGCTGGCACCACATCCATGCAGCCCCTGCAGGAAAGGGGAAAGGGGCAGAGGGCTCCTCACGCTGCCTTCACCTGTGGGTTCAACACCCGAAGCTCCCATTGGCTGTGGTTCCCCATTCCTGCCCAATGGGAGCTTCGGGGGAGGTACCCACAGGCGAGGGCAGCATGCGGAGCCCTTTGTCTGCTAGGGTGACCAGATATCCTGATTTTATAGGAACAGTCCCGATTTTGGGGTCTTTTTCTTATATAGGCTCCTATTACCCCTCCGCCCCCAACCCCCAGCCTGATTTTTTTACATTTGCTGTCTGGTCACCTACTGTCCGCCCCCTCCCCTAAGGGCCGCAGGGACGTGGTGCTGGCTGCTTTTGGGAGCAGTGCGGGGCCATGGCAGGCAGGGAGCCTTCCTTAGCAGTGCAGCGCCGCTGCCACCCCAGAGCCTCTCCAGGTAAGCGGTGCTAGGCCGGAGCCCATACCCCGTACCCCCACCCCCTGCCGAACCCCTCCCCTGAGCCCCCTCCTGCACCCCAACCCCTTGCCCTGAGCCACCTGCTGCACCCTGCACCCCAACCCCCTGCCCTCATCCCTCTTCTGCACCCCAGCCTCCTTCCCTGAGCCCCCACACTCCTCCTGCACCCCAACCCCATGCCCTGAGCCCCCTCCCACACTCCAAGCCTCTGCCCTATGCCCCCTTGTATGCCCCTGCCACAATGAGACTGCAGAACTCGGACAACCTCTTTATAGAGAGTTCCAATTCCTGCTAACAGAGTGGCTCAGCAGAAGACTGCCACTTGCCTTGCAAATCAAACCCCTTACTGCACATAGAAAGCTCATGATGCTGACATACCCACTGGCTGCTGCTTCCAGGTGCTGTAGTTAGGTAGTGTGCACTCATACTTTCCATTGGCCTGCTGGCGGCTACACGCTCCACCTCTGAACTATGAGAAATTAGCCTGTTGGAGCTGTAAAATGAGCTGTTTACACATGCTTCACAGTAAAATGCTCAAAGACCAAATAATAGAGCTGAAGGATTGTACAGAATTAGCCTCAGCACCATACAGCAATCAGGAATAATAGGGATAGGAACTAAACACACTATAATTTTATGAAACTAGTTTACAAAAAATTGAAGATTTTTAAATACTAGTTAAGCTTCACTCATGTCCAGTTGCTACTGAACATCACTCAGGCTGTCCTTGTTCTGCTTCTGGACAGGCCTTCACTTTCCAGTGCTGCAAATTCGGTATATTTTCATGAGCCAAATTCTGCTCTGACTTGCACCCTGCGCAATTTCCCTTGGTTCAGCAGAGTTGCACTGGATCTAAGTAAGTTGAATCTGGGCCCAAGAGTACTAGATTCACTTTAAAATATAAACAAAATTGAAACAGATTTAAATTCAAAAGATGATTTGTTGTTAGAGAAATCTCCCCAGACTCTACACGGACTCACATGGCTAAGCTATTTAAAATTATGACTCTAATTAAAAATCTGTTGGCATGGAGAGTGAGCCACTAAAGGGTGCAGAAAATTGACACAATAAGACAGCGCTTTAGTGTATTGTCTGACACAGGGAATTCCTTTGGCCTGCCTATGCATACATCTTCAATACTCTCTCAGTTCAGACAGTAATACTTTCTGTTTTTGGGACCCTTTTCTTCAGACTGAGCATGGACCTCATTGAAACCCCAATGAAATTAATGAAAGACCCCCATTAACTTCATTAGACTTTAGATGTGGGGCCCCATAGGAAACATCCACTGACTTCCACAGGAGTCAATCATATCATCCAATAGGAAATATTTTCTCGTTTACTCAGCCCTAAATTCAAATTCAAGTGAAAAGATTATTTTCCTAATTAAACTATTTGAAGAGCTCAACAGCTAGAATCAATTTTTGCAAATTAGACACCCAAAGATGTGTTGCGCTGTTTTATTATCCTGTCTTTCAGTTGTAGTGTAAATGTGCCCCTTTCAAAAAAGCATAGAAAATAATCTGTGTCTATGTCGTTCTATCAAAAATTATGGTTACTGTAATGAAATCTACCAGTAACGACAAAAAATGACTCAAGTGCTTTTTTTCTGCCTTAGTTTAGCAATACACCCTTAATAGTAAATCCACTGAAGCTGTGCATCAACACACTGACTTTTAATAGCCTATTGCTAAAATAGAGGAGAAATGAATTCCTATTTTAAGGGCAGAGACGGAGATAGAATATGCCAAAAAAGGAGAGAACAGAATAAATTGGTTGGCTTGTGCTTTTATATACAAAAACTAAGAATTCCACAAGCCCTGAAGCTTAACAGCTGCTGCTTATTTTATTTTCAAAACATAGTGACTGGTTGTATAACCATGTCAGACTCCCCCAGAGGATTACAGAGGCCAGCCTGAACATGGAACAACCAATTGATACTGAGATATCATCTCAAAGAAGAATAAAATAATCTAGTAGATAAAAATCTACATAACCCAACAAATCAACCACAGACAAGGGAACAGGTGAATAAACAAATGCTGGCAAGGAGATAAAAATACAGAAACAGCATCTATATGTCCACAGTGTGCTCTCACTGTTAACAGTTCAATGTCTCTTTCATTGGAGGACTATAGTCCTTTACAAACAGCTGGGGTCTTAGAGAAACAAATTTAAAAAGTTTTTTGTGTGTGTGACTGAAAATCAGGTTAAACTCCCCACATAACCCAGTTCAATACTTACAAATACCCCAGAATATATATAACAAGATGCTACCCAAGTCCAACCAATATTTAAGTTTGGAAATTAATGTTAATACAGTTTTAAACTGAACCAAGTGAATGTTCAGAACAGATCCTCTAACAAACCAAATCAAAACCATCATACCTTAATGAACCTGTCATCAAACTACTATGAGTTTGATTAACTGTGTAAATCCCATGGTCTGAAACTAGAGAATAAGGAGCTCTCTACTCCTATTTGTTGGAGAGCAAGCGGAAGTATGACTTCCGAATAAGCTTCATTTGCATGTATTTTCTACCCAGAATTCCTCCAGTGACTCACTGATAGTCCCTCCTACTCAGCCACTGAATATAACTGAAATCACTATAGCCAGGTTAGGTCATGGAACTTCAAGACCAGGCAGCACTTCCCAAGAGATTGGAGACAAGGCTGCCCAAGTGCACCTCAGGACTTTAGGACTATGCTACCTATTGAATCCAAACTGTGAGTGGGGTTTAGTGGATGAGGAAGGAGAAACTGATATGGTACAGGTACATTTTTGGACATTCATACCAGCAGGTGGGGAATTGAATTAATGGGTTATTGGCAAAGTTACAGAGGGGGAGTATTTTATTTATCATTTGTATAAATATATTGTTGAAGCATTTTCCCAAGTTAATGCTGTGTTCTCTTTTCCCTTAACGTTTTATTTGTTTCATACACGGACTCAAGGCTGTGAGTGTGGAAGTATTAAGGACATCCTAAGAAGGTATTTAGCGATCCCAGAAATTCTGGGTCATAGCTGAAGATGGTGTTTCTTAGTATTAAGAGAGACCCCATAGCAACTTGAACCAGGCCCTTGTTGCTGTCAACAACACTTGGCAGAAGGGTTACATGTATCAAAGAAATTAGAAGGTCTAAAGATCTAATAGCAAATTGTCAACTAGCCATATTTGGGGCCAAAAAAATACATTCATGTTGGAGGGAAAAACTGTTTACTCAAACAAGCCAAACAATCAATGAGTCTTTGCCTGAGCTGCGTATGGGCTAGGGTTGATTCCAGAGGGAAAATACCATCTAGTCCATACCTAGGGTTTCCCTTTCCTCCGGAGGAACTGGACTGTTTCACTCACAAACAGTTCTTTTGAAGAAAACAAAAAGCAGTAAATAGGTCATCCCTAACTTGTTCTTCTTCCACAAAGAGTCCTGATCACTCTGTCCTAAGTATCATGTGATCAAACAATCTATGGACTGAGCTCTCCCTTTCCCAGGAAAAATCGTTATCGCACTGGTTGGCTGTAGGTCATAAACCTGTGGAAGCCAGTTCCTTTCAGACTTAAAAGAGCAATCCTTCCTCTACCAAGGCAGCCAGCTATCATAAAACTGTTCTCTGCCCTTTTATGTTCTGTTCCATTCTAATTGTTAGCTGTATCTAGAGGGTCATCTCTCTCCAGGCTTCATACTTCTGATATGTTTGGATCAGGACTCTTTAATTCTCTGCCACCAACACAGCTGTTATTTCCCTGCCTGCCCTCTCCCACATGTGTTTTGTACACCCGATCATAATCCTCTAGTCCATCTCTTTGCTACTGTAGGATTACTCCCTTCCATGTATTTCCTAAAGCTTTATCCAGTCTAGTTTTAAATATCTCCAGGGATGGGACTTCTGCTGTTATCTTGGGAAGAAATTCCCCACATTCTTATAGCCCTCATAAGGTCAGGAATTCTTCTCTTGTTATTTAGTCTAAAATTTTCTCTCTCTAACTTTATCCTGTTCTTTCTGGTTCTATCCCCTTGAACTGCAGCATGCTAAATAAGTCCTCTTTCTCCTTGGTTTTCATACCATTCAAATATTTGTACACAGTATCATGTCCCTACTCATTGCTTATTGGAGCTGTACATATTTAATTTTTATTTTTTTTCTTATAAATGTATCTGCTCTTTAACTCATCTTAGTTGCTCTTTTCAAGATGCCCTCCACTTTGTATATATCTACTTGCTAATGAGGTGCCCAGAATAGATTGAAGAATTTTTATATCTTAAAAGAACATCTTTTTTTAAGGCTACTGCAAATGAAATGTGGCCTACATAGTGCTACCATCAAAAATGTATCATAATTAACGTGCCACTCCTGAACTACATTATAGAAAACTAATACCTGCCTAACCCCTCCTTCACTACCATCAGTATTGTTACCCCTTTTGGCCCAAGTTGTTAGCCAATATTCAGGGGTTTTTTAGTTGTTTCTGTTAGGAGGAAAAACTGATGATGGAGTCAGGTATTTCTTTGATGAAATTTTGTTTATTTATTTACATAAAGTCCTGTTGCCCTGAACACAGTAGCAGTCAAACAGCAGTGGGCAGTTCCAAGCTTTTTTCCAGCCAGTAATCTACTCTTTCCTGTATTTTCTTCTTAAGGTCACATTACAAAGAGGAGCTTCCTTGCTCCCTTCTGTGCGTGTGTTTCCCTTGCTCTCATGCACATACCTCACATACCTCCTTCAAACAATACCCAGTTCTCTTACATTTGCATTCAGACTCCAGAGAAACCCCTCAGACTGCCTGGTTCAACACCCATTCCAGCCTCTGCATGTGGGCTGTGTTTTGGGTGTTGGCTCCTATTGTTTCAGCTGTATATTCTGAAACGGAACATAATTGCTTTTTACATTTATCCTGAGTGAAGAGCAGCTGTTATGCCCACTGGCTTCAATGAACTTTCACTCAACATCCCAGCATGGCTAAAATACTCTTGCATATAATATTGCTAACTGTTCAGAAAAAAACCCTTAAATTCTGCCCCATGCCAATTCCTTAGTAATCACTTGGGTAATTTGCACTCAGGCTGAAGACTGTCTATGCAAATTTGTTACATCACAACCCAGTGGAATAAACCCTTGGCCACCCAAAACTTTAGACCAAATATTGTGTTCTCTCATGAATGCTACTATTGTTTTGTTTTTTAAGAGATCCATTTAAACCAGAGGTGGGCAAACTATGGCCCACAGGCCACATCCGGCCCACGGGACCCTCCTGCCCAGCCCCTGAGCTCCTGGCCCGGGAGGCTAGTCCCTGGTCCCTCCCCCGCTGCTCTCCCTCTCCTGCAGCCTCAGCTCACTGCACTGCCGGCACAACGCTCTGGGCAGCCAGGCAGCACAGTTGCAGAGCCATGGCCTGACCCGGTGCTCTGGGCAGTGCCGCCAGCCACCGGTGCTTCAGACAGCGCAGTAAGGGGGCAGGAGGGGTTGGATAGAGGGCAGGAGATCAGGGGTGTGGTCAGGGGGTCAGGGCAGTCAGAGAACAGGGGCAAGGGTTGAATGGGGCAGGGGTCCTGGGGAGGTGCAGTCAGGAATGGGGGGGAGGGGTTGGATGGGATGGCAGGGGGCAGTCAGGGGTGGGGAGTCCAGGGGTGGTGGATGGGCAGGAGTCCCGGGGGGGCGATCAGGGGACAGGGAACAGGGGGTGTTGGATGGGGCAGGAGTCCTGAGGGAGCCGTGAGGGGGCAAGAAGTAAGAGTGTGTGTGTGTGTGTGTGTGTGCGCGCACGTGGAGGGTCAGATAGGAGGCAGGGGCCAGGCCACACCTGGCTATTTGGGGAGACACAGCCTCCCCTAACCGGCCCTCCATACAATTTTGGAAACCCGATGTGGCCATCAGTCCAAAAAGTTTGCCCGCCCCTGACTTAAACAATGTTTGTTAATTCCTACTGTATTCTTTCTCTGATTTTATTTTCCAGAAGCTGAAGATTAATCACAGAATATGAATAGCAGAATCCAGGCTAATCCTCAAGAAAATCTGTCAAAGGACTACTGCTTTTCACAGCACATCTCTGCAGACGCAATGAAGAAATCACCTTTCTTGCTCTGATATCCATTTACACACCAACAAGGAGATGCCCTTGAATTCAATGTTGTTCTGAAGGATCAAAGATAGCAACTCTCTCAACAACATTTCTTTTGTACAGAGAATTTGGGGATATAGAGAATTTTTGATTCAGGCCAAAACATGTTACTTATCCTTGGTCATATACACCACAAGCAATCATCTGTAACCAAGGGAGGTTGTGGAATCATGGTCTGTCATGAGTGCTGGCCCTTGAGGGCGTCAGACATCCAGCATACCAAGCTCCACTAAAGAGATCCACTTTGTGGATAACTAATTTCCCTAACTAGCTGGGCAGCAGTTAATTAGGTAAGGAGCACCTGGATCTAATAAAAGCTTGAGAGCTCAGTCAAAAAAAGCCCCGGAGCAGAGGATGCTACTGGTGAGAGACTCCTCAGGGCAGCAAGTAGTAAACTACTCCCAGTACTAGCTCCACAAAGAGCAGGCCCTGAGAAAAAGTGCTCCTGGATGAGACTGGAGCAGCCCAGGAGAACCTCATGGGGAGCTACTAGGGATTGGCTCAAACAAAGAGTGATGCACTGTCAGCAATGAGATCCTGCTTTCTTTTCCATAAAATTACTGTATTCGGTGGTTAAATGGCTCTCTAATTCATGGTTTGTGGAATCTTGCTCCCCTTTTTTCCAATCTTTGTTTATTTGTGTTGATGCCCTTTGCCGCCTTCTTTCTGGAATCAGAAGGATTTGCTGGCTTAAAAGAGAAAAAGTATTTGAAGTTGGAAGAAGGGTCTTGAATTTTATTTGGAAGCAGCATTTTGCTTCACATTTTATGTCTGCTTTAACCTCTTACTGCGGTACCCACAGGCCACTGGGATCAGAGCTCATGAGGCGCTACTAGGGATTTGTTCAAGCAAAGAGTGATGCACTGTCAGGGGAAGACTGCCACCCATCCAAATGCCCAGCAGAGGCCCGTCTCCAGGCAAGGAATCCAGCCTGAGAGTGCTCTGGGGCGAAGTGGGAGAAACACAAGACTGATTAAACAAGGGGTAGAGAGTTTCTGGTGGAGTACCTGACTGAAGATTTGTTTGTTGTGGTGTTGTCCTTCTCAGCTAGATAAATGAGACCGTCTGAAGAGGGCACTCTTTAACAGTAGAAAGGACTGCTTGGACTTGTTTATATGGGGGTCACTGCCATACATTATACTATCGCTGGAGGTTTTTAAGAACCAGTTAGACAACACGTGTCAAAAATGGTCTAGGCTTACTTCATCCTGCTATAGTGCAGGGGGATGGACTAGATGGCCTCTTGAGGTCCCTTTCAGCCCTACATTTCTGTGATTTTAAGTAATCTGAATTCTCTCAAATACTACACAGTTGGATTACTCTGAATTGCTTCATCCCATTAGCAGTTCTTTCAACTGATTGCTGTGATGAGTTTGATGTTCTTTCCAAAATAGGCTCTCTGATCTTTTCAATTGTCAGAGCTGTAGGCTAACGATGAACTGTTATCTACTAGTTGTGTTTGTTTTGGTCTCTGATGAAGATGTGTATATAGTGTTGTTGCAGCCATGTTGGTCCCAGGATATTAGAGAGACAAGGTATTTGAGGCAATATCTTTTATTGGACCAACATCTGTTGGTCCAATAAAATATATTCTCCCACTCTTCTCTCCGATGAAGGTCTTTCTGGTTACTTACGGCCAATAGACAGGGTTCACAGCCACAGCTATCTTAGTTACTTAAGGCTCATAGAGTAACTGATACTATTATTGGTAGGAATTATCAGCATCTCAGTAAGGAGAAGGTGTCTTCTATCCTTGAACATAGAGAAGTCTACTCTCTCTTCAAGAAGCTGTCTTTTGATACTGGTGTGCTTGCCAATTACTACCCTGGCTGAAACCTTCAAATTTTAGGTGATGTCTGTTCAATACAGGTGCCTACGGACACTAAAATACATTATCCTGGTATAACAGGGTAGCTTGCCTCTTAAGGCCTTGGGCCAGCCAACTCTAGTTACTCAGCAGGCACACCTTAACAGGAGTAAGTTGTTGCTGCTATAAGGAGCAGCCAGCAGCTGCAGAGGGGTGGGGATGCCCAGGGAAAGAGACCAGAGTGAAGCTGGAGGGAGAGACTTCAGCAGAGGCCTGCTAAGAGGGAATGGCTGCTGGGAGTGAGTAGACTTCACCAGATAACCTTGAGGAAATTGAGGAAGACTGTAGAGATTGTTTGGAATGAATAGGCACTAGGCAGAAAAGGCATGGAAGGCCCACTGGGAAGACTAGGAGCATGTACTTGATATGGACTTTATTTTGTGAATTTTTTCACTATTGTAATAAATCTAGCCCCAAGAAGGGGTGTTGCTTGACAGTTTTAGAATAGATGCTGATTAGTGGCCTGTAGTAAAAACAAATGTTGTACACTCAATGTTTTTAACAGCCCTCAGATTTAAGGTAGCTTCTTTCATTTCTCCATGTAACATTGCACTCCATATGTTTTTGGAAATATGCTTGTGAGTATGAATATGATGTAACTGGAATATGTTTAAGCCAAAAAGTCTCTTGTAAGGTATCATTACAAAGCTTATAATCTGAGTGTGTTCATCCTATTTGTATGCATGTATCATTCTTGTATCTGAAGCTAGAAATATGAAGTATAACTCTGAGGTCCTATTGTAATTATGCAAAGTATGGGCCACTAATGATGGTTTAGAATCTTGATGGCTCCTATTGACTAGGACAATTAGTTGTAAATGGCTCTGTTTACTTGGAAACCTTCCTGGGTACGTGCTGGCTATCCCTGGAAGAATGGAGGCTGGGGTCTCACAGGACATGTGAACATGTCACCTGATACTGGAATCCATCTTAAACCTGGTGCTTTTCCATTTAGAAGGAGGGGTGGAGACCCAGAGACACACAAAAAATTCCCGCCTTGTGCCAAAGCTATAGAAGGGGGTGGAACAGAACAAGCTGGGCGGCCAGTCATGAGAACACCCCTAGTTTCCACCTAAGATGTCTGCTGGAACTAACAAGGACTGTACCAGGGAAAAGGATTGGGCCCAGACTACGAAGGAGTCTAGTCTGAAAGAAGCTTATTGGAACATCTCTGAGGGTAAGATTTTACCTATAAACAGTTTCTTAATGTATTAAGCTTAGACTTGTGTGTTTTTTGCTTTATTTTGCTTGGTGACTTACTTTGTTCTGTCTTAGGGTGACCAGATGTCCCAATTTTATAGGGAAAGTCCCAATATTTGGGGCTTTGTCTTATATAGGTGCCTATTACTCCCCTCCCCCCCTGTCCCAATTTTTCACCCTTGCTATCTGGTGACCCTATTCTGTCTGTTATTACTTGAAACCACTTAAATCCTACTTTTTGTACTTAATAAAATCACTTTTGTTAATTAACTCAGAGTAAGTGATTAATACCTGGTGGAGCAAACAGCTGTGCATATCTCTCTATTAGTTATAGGGGGCAGACAATTTATGAATTTACCCTGTATAAGCATCCTATTTGGAACTGGGTGCTGGAGATAGGTGACCTGCTGAGCAGTTTTTGGTTAAAGTCTGCAGTTTTGGGATCTGGACCAGACCTGGGTCTGTGTTGCTGCAGGCTAGAGTGTCTGGCTCAACAAGGCAGGGTTCTGGAAGTTCCAAGCTGTCAGGGGAAAATGGGCTTGAAACACACTTGAGAAACTACTCACATTTAAATAACATGGCCAATATTTTCAAAAATGGTGCTAAATTTAAGCTCACATCTATATTTAGTACCCCTTTTTGAAAATTTTGGCCTGAGTTGTAGAGATGTCTGAGTGTATTGTATTACTTCTACCGTCTACGTGTGCATTAGAGAGCTTATAATGGTGATGTTGCTAATGTGTTAACTTGCATCAGAAACCCCTCCCCTCTATGACGTTACTTTTAACCTCTTTTGAACAGTAGTTTGTCTTTTGTCTTTGTGAAAGATGTAAGATGTTATTAGTGTATTGGTGAACTCAAGCAGGATATGTATCATAGGTCCATAGTCTATTTCCATCTGCATAGTGCTACTGGGTAATGATTTCACTGCACACATCATAAGTTCCACTAATTTCAAAGTCACATACTAGTCAGTTGATATAATACTAAGATTTTCAGTTTTCCTGCACATAAAAATGTCATGAATGGAAGGTCCCAAGATTTTGGACTTTGCCGTGTTGTTAGCAAGTGCAGTGTGTACAACTGAAAAGCTGGAAATCATCTGTGTCCACTGGCATTTTTTATTATTTTTACAGGGCTTAAAAGCATGCTAGTCACTTTCCAGAACAAACAAAGACATACTCCCTGCCATAAAAATCTTACCATCTAATATAGACATGATGTGGTGAATCTGACTAACAAACAGCAGGAAGGGGATGGGAAAAAGAAAGGACATGCATTACAACAATATTGTGCAAGTCATGCAAACTTTGGTGAAAGGTTTGTTGGTGCTATCTTTTAACTTATAGCTAATGACTCACTTAATGTGGGAACTGGAGACTTTTTTGGATGACTTGCATAGTTCATTTTTGACTGTGCCATTCATGAATAATTGGGCCATACCAAACTCATGCTGATTAAAATTTTTATACCACTCTACGCTATCATCTACCTATAATTCTACCATGTGTGTATCCTCTGTCCGACAGAGTGATTCAGGTAGACTCCGCTGTAACTGTCAAAATGCTTGCCAAGTAGTGCCATCTGTAGTTGTCTGTGAAACACGTACTTGGCCCCAAGAACTGGACTGGAATCACAAACACATTTCATACAGGATACATATGTAATAATGTCTTGACTGACTGAAATAGATTTGGACTGGTGCCAAAGCTGAAAGTTTTCATATTCCTTTACAAACTATGCGGCTCCCAGTTCTGCACTTTTTTTCTAATTTGTAAAAATAAAAACAAAGAACACAAAGCTGCTGGAAAAAGAAACCATGAGTGAGTAGCTGCAGATAATAAATGGATGGATTTTTATTTTTTTTAATGAAAATTTCTAATGCACAACAAGTCTTTCCACATTTTTCTCAAATCAAACAATCCTCTTATGGCCTGTTTGTGGATCATCATGTGAACTTAATTCTAGTATAAAATACTAACAGAAGAAGATATTGAAACAACTTTAACTTCTCATGCCTTTTTAATAAGGAATGATAGATTTAGAAATAAAAAGCCCTAGGATCATAAAACTGGCACTTGAAATTTCAACATCAGCTCAAGACTTAACTGCTTCTGAAGTATCCACACCTCTGGTTGAAACCATTCCCAGAAGAGAGAAAGGGGAATGTGTAAAAATATTCTTTATATATCATCTTATAGCATATTTTAAACTATGCCGCAGATACTTCAAAGGCAGAGTAAAATGCTTGTTTCAGCCTACATTAAAAGTTTTAGGAGCCTAGGCACCACTGATGGGTCATGCTCAAAAGGATTGGAGGTTTGGTTCATCTTTATCTTACGCTTCTCCAAATCTTAACTAACCCTATTAATGTCTCATCTATTGCATTTGCTTTACATGACAATCCATCATCAATCTTTCAATATCCCCCAACCATTTCCAAAAACTTGCTGACTGGCATACCAGTGTCTGGGATCCAAGCACACCACCAGTCCCAGAATAGCCCCACGTTCTCATGCCAGAAACCTCTCTGATCTGCATGGAAGATGAACTGCAGGAATTCACAGTATTGGTGCCTCATCTTGAATCTTCTACCACACCCTTTGAAGCACTTTAAATTCCAATGTAATGAAATGTAAGAGGCCTTGAGATCCAGATATCATGGAAGAAGTTGCTCAGGAGAGATTTGTAGGAGAACTGGGGTAATGGCCTCATGTTACAGCTTAGTGAAGGCATTTTATGTAAAACGGGCAGTGTAGAAAAAATGTGGAGGTCTGTGTAACACACTGATAACTGGTTGTACAAGGTTGACCGTCCCTGAAAAGCAGAGAGAGAATGGTGGTGGATATAGAAAGAGATAAAAAGGGGATAAGTAGGGAAGGACGGGATTGTGACAAGCTCTAGCGGTCAGGGCAAGAAGAATATTTCGCAAGCGCATGCACAGAAGGGCAGCCTTTTTTGATTAATCAATCTAACCTGAGAAGGAAAAACACGCTACCACTGCTGAAATTATTGTTAAGAGCTTGTAGGTATTACAAACAGAGGTACTGTGAGTACAGTCCCTGCAGGATTGGGCTCACCATGTTCTTGCTCATTCTGCTTAAAATAGCCTGTTCTTCAGATTCATTAAAGTATGTGTAGAAAAATAATTTATAATCTGAAGCAAGTAGGGCAAACCCCACATATCACAATTTAGATGTAAAAAGAAAAGGAGGACTTGTGGCACCTTAGAGACTAACCAATTTATTTGAGCATAGTAGCTCACGAAAGCTTATGCTCAAATAAATTTGTTAGTCTCTAAGGTGCCACAAGTCCTCCTGTTCTTTTTGCGGATACAGACTAACACGGCTGCTACTCTGAAACATGTCAATTTTAGATGTAGGCCTTTTGCCAAAGTTGATTTCACAAAGTCAGAGAACATGGAAGAATGTCACACTCTGCCAATGCTGTCCTGTTTGGCTTCAAACCAAGTTTCATCAGGAAACAAACTACCACACAGGGTATCATAAGTTACATTTTGCTTGGGGATTATGTGTAAAGTTCATATGTGTCTGTGCCCAAGAAAATTACCAGGACTTCCAAATATTGTAAGTGAAGTGAAGAGTGAAGACAATGAGTTTGTCTAAAATAGGAACTAATCCAAAATTTCACTTAAAATATTGTACCGAAATAAAGTTGTTGGGTTTTTTTGAGATTTAATAAAGTATTATGAACTATTTTTCATTTTTGCTTGCTTCTGTGCTTCCTTGTTTGTTGACCAAGTTATCAGAAATTAAACCAACAAACAGAAATACTGGAAATCTTACCAGAATATTCTCACAAGAGCTCATGCCTGATTTCTAGACCAAAGAAGTTCTGCTTAACATCTAGTCTTTTTGTCTGAATCTCATATTGTTACACCCATTACCAACCAGGAATTGTGTTCTGAAGATAGTGGCACATACCTCCACAATATACATACATATTTATGCTTGCTAGCACACTTCCTTTGTGCACTCATTTTATATTGTGAGTTTAAAATGTTATGAGAGTGCAAGAGTAGAATTCTACCAATGAACATAGGTATGATGATCAAGTCACCTTTAATTAAACATGTATAAAATGCATTAATATAAAATCTCCAAAATAAAAGATACTTGCTTGCACTATGCATAGCATAACATTCACAGAAATTCTTTATAGGAATCCTTTTCCCTTTCAGCATCATGAAATCCAAAGAAGCAATCCCACATGCACGTCCTTAGTTGAAATCTTTACTATTCTCCTCAAAATTAATTTGCCTTTGGTGGAACAATGCTTTCTCATCATTTAAAAAGTCCTTATAGTTCACAACCATCAAGACAGGTTTCAGAGTAACAGCTGTGCTAGTCTGTATTCGCAAAAAGAAAAGGAGTACTTGTGGCACCTTAGAGACTAACCAATTTATTTGAGCATGAGCTTTCGTGAGCAAGACAATTTAGCAACTAAAATGAGAGACGAAAGGATTTCCATTTATTTATATACATATATAATATCAAAAACATTTTGGTGTTTTCATTCATCTAAATATGCCTAAGCATCATGCACATTGCCTACATTTTTTGTCTGAAAAATAGAGATGTACACAATAATAGAGTAACCCATTCTCCAGCCATTTTTCTGAGGTTTAGAAATTGTCATGTGGGCAGACATGACATAAGGGCAGACATCCAAGTTGGTTTGAAAATGCCATAAAATTAATTTGCTGTTTAAAGATGGTTTTTAAAGGCATTTAAGTTCTCATTTTCATTCCTCTTTTCTTTTTATTTTAAAAATACCCATCTCTGATGCACAAAGTTTTGTAATTTAGTTCTAATTCTATTGAACCAATGGTAAATTTACTATCTAGGTTGAAATTCTAATCCAGAGTGTGACTTTATCCAACTCTCTGAGCCTTGCTTGATTCAGATAGTAAAGAATGATGGAAATGCTCAGCTATCATGCTTTGCCAGCTATCTATCTTTATGCCTGAATATTAATCATATTTGAAAATTAACTGTTTACTAATGGTTTCTAAACTGTTCATAGACACTATACTGATTCTGGAGTCTGACTAAAAAGAACACATTAGCAATATTGCTTAACCCAGGGGTTCTCAAACTTCATTGCATCCCGACCCCCTTCTGACAACAAAAATTACTACATGACCCAAGGAGGGGGACCAAAGCCTGGGCCTGTAACCTGAGCCCCGCCACCCAGGGCTGAAGCCCTCTGGCTTCGACTTTGGCCTGAGCGGAGGGGCTCGGGCTTCAGCTTTGGCCCCCGGGAATGGTACTCAGGCTTCGGCTCCAGGCCCCAGCAAGTCTAAGCCAGCGCTGGTGACCCCATTAAAACGGGGTCATGACCCACTTTTAAGACCCACAGTTTAAGAACTGCTGGTTTAACCCATACTTTGGGGGCACAACTGATATAATCTGTTGCTGGCATAGACTGCTGGATAAATGTTTTCACCCATAATATTGTCGTCCTCCTTCCTATCAAGCTAAGCACTGCTCATGGAACAAAAAGAGTTGCAATCAGCTTTATGCTGGCCCTCCGCACATGGGTGAATATCATACCCAGAAAATAAATTCTGTGTTGTTGCTCCAATGCACTGCTAATGAGAAGTGCAGCTGTGGTGGAGGGACTCATTATGCTTTTTTTATTGTATTTTGTTTTAAGATGAGTTTAGAAAACTTCCCAGACTATACCTCTAAAACTCAAATGTATACTCTTAAAACAAGGCTGGCCAGGATGGTATGCAGAAAAGCTAAGTGTAGTCGAAGTGGACAGATTTGTTTATCTTTCAGATATCATTGCTGGGTTATCCCTCTAAAAGTGTGGCTGCTGGCTAGCAATGAAAAGCTGGAAAATGTGTACTAGGGATGCAGAAACTAATGTATACCACTACTCATCAATCAATTTGATAATCTACAACACGTGGGTAATTTGAGATCACACAGGTTGGGGGTGAGAAGACTCCACTGTTCATAAAAAAGAACCTATTCTTCCCCCCCCCTCCCCTTTAAATGCTATTTCTGTAAACTTACTTCTCAAGTTTGCTGAGAATCTTTATTTCTTTATGTTGTGGCAGTGAAGCAGATTGCTGATAACACAATACCTAGTGCAATGTACCCTATGCAGTAATTTTTCAGGTAATTTCCTCAGACACAAAAGGCCCAACCCACATTTTTTTTGTACAATGCTAGTCTGTAATTTACTTCTGGCTAACAAATTAACAATTTAGTCTCTTTGCTAACAAAAACAAAATAATTTTCCTATTTTTGATTGATTTAACTGTACTATTACAATTTTATCCAATACTAATAATATCATGCATATTTAATTTTATTTCAGAGATAAAACATTTTCTGGAAGGAGGGGGAGGGTAGGCTGACACAAATGAAACAATTCTTCATGTTAAAAATAACCTACATGAAAACACAGTTGCGAGAAAGGTAAATTATAAAGTATGCATTTATCCAATCATTTTAAATACCATAATTACACAGACTGCTCATCAAAAGACTTTTAAGACTCATTAAAATTATAAAACATTTCTAATTAAATCCATATTTAAATGAAGTTTCTATAACTAATCTATGTGGTACTTTAAATCAAACAAAAAAAGTTCTGTGAAAAATCCAATTAATGGAAGTTTTTGTAAGAATTAAAGCCTAATTATGGAGCAGTGGCGGATACTCCATACTTAAGGTTGAAGCTAGCTCTCCATTACCAGCTTTATTTCCAGCCCAAGCGTCTCTAAAAAGAAGCCAATCTTACTGAGATTTTACATACCAAATCATATCGAAGGGTACAGTTTTTCTGGAAAGGATAGCAAAACTTAGACAAGGAGCCAAAGTTATGGGTAGAGATTTTCAAAGCTACTGAAGGCATTTGGTTGCCCATTTCTCATTAATTTTAAAAGGAGTCCGGGTGCCCAAATAGTGTAGGTGGCTTTGAAAATCTCTACCATAGTTCTTCTGAGAATGTACATTAAAAATTATGTAATGCTTTTTGTGACTCAACATACCTCTAGACAGGCCTAGAAACTCCAAATTTTTTTTGGAGGCACTGCTGAGGAGAAGTGCTTTTAGTATTGTGAGGAAAGGAGAAGGCTAGACACAGCTAGAGGTTTTTTTAAAGTCTACAAAAGGCAATGTTCATAATATAAGAATTTGCTATGTAATGGGCTTTTAATTTCAGTGGGACTATTTGTGGGGGAAGGTATTGCTAAACGTGAGTAAAGGTAGCAGAACTGGGTATTAAACAAAGATTGAAGTAACAAATTAAGACTGAATTTGGAAGCAAAATTCTGTGCCATTCATGGTCTACTGAGTCCACTGAAACAAGCTTGCTTCACCTTTACTCCCTTGAACAGGGACAGCTAGAAAGAGGACTCAGCCTCACTGCTATGTGAGATAGGGACTAAGGTTATTTCTGGTACGTCTAGTTTCATGTTTCAGAGTAACAGCCGTGTTAGTCTGTATTCGCAAAAAGAAAAGGAGTACTTCTACCATCATCCCTTAAACCTGACCACCTCTACCTGGGGTTTCAAGTCCAGAATTACATCCTCTTGGTCTCACTTTATATTTACAGAAGCTATGTTCTAGGGTCTGCGTGGGCAATATGGGCTGATCAGCCTTGGTGTCAACACTGATTAGAAGACCTTTTGCCATGACCAGGAAACATCCTGAACCCTAACCTAATGCAGCTAAGCACTTCTTTGTAGCTGCTTATGATGTCTCAAATATGGCAGCGCTGCTGAAGTGACTATGAGAATGACTGCTGGCAATAGTTCTGGGTTACCTCAGAAACAAAACACATGTAAATGATCTGCCTTTTGAAAGGCAGAACTTGATAGTGAAACAGCATCAAGAAAAAAGAAAAACTGCACAACAATGGAGGTAACTGCACAGTGGCACAAATTTACACCAAGTAACTGCACAACTTTTCACTATAGACAATTAGAGTACAATCAAAATGGGGGGGGGAAAACAGCTGACAAAAAACAGAGGAAAGAAGTTACAGGGGTTCTGACTACATGATCCGAGCAAGGGAAAGAAGTGAGCGCAGGACAGGGCTTCAATTCCTTGTAACACCTTCAGTCGAGCTTTCTGTACAATAATGGAGCTTGTATATGTCCCATCTCCCAACCACCAAAGTTTTTTGAGAGGGTACTGGCAAAAGGAACACCCACATGCACCTAAGACTATGGATCTGATCTGTGTAGGCAACATAAAACCATTAGTTTAAAAATATCAATTTCAGCTGCTTATAGTTTTTCCCCTTCCAGACATGCATAATATTAGGCAATATTCTCTGGGAATATCTAGAGGGCTTGTCTACACTTACCGGGGCATCGGTAGTTGATTTAGCATGTCTAGTGAAGACCCACTAAATCGACAGCAGATTGCTCTCCCGTCGACTGCTTACTCCTCCTGAATGAGAAGTGCAAAGGGAGTAGACGGGAGAGCGTCTCCTGTTGACATAGCGTAGTGTGGACTCTGTGGTAAGTAGATCTAAGCTATGTCGATTTGAGTTATGCTATTCATGTAGCTGAAGTTGCGCAACTTAGCTCGATCTTCCCCGTAGTGTAGACAAGGCCTCAGTCATCCATTTTATGCCAGCGCCCCTTTTCTTTCTCCCCTTCAACTATCACATTAATGACCATTACCAGTTCTTAACAAATCGAAAACAATTACTTTAGCATGCTTTATTAAGCAAGCCATGATTAATATGTTAATTGGGCCATTCTTCCCAGCTTGACTTCCAAACCCACGACAGTGAAACATTATTTAGATAAAGAATATGAAATTACTTATAAAAAAGATAAGTAGACTTAAAAATTGGCCATGCTGGACCTATTTACCAAGGTCTTATACGTAAAATCAAGTTCTGTAGGAATCTGAAACTTTCAAGCTTATCTTATTTGGAGATATTCATTGGATGAAATTTTGGTGTGGTGCCATCCATGGTTTCTCACGTCTGGAATAAAAAAAAGGCCAATATTGCAGAGATTATAGCTTCTAAGGTGGTTGGCAAATGGTTCTTAGGCAAGGTGAAGACTACATCCTCTCCTGGAGATGAATAAATCTCCATATTGTTGAGATTTGAAAACACCAAGGAAGGGAGCTTTCTGATGTCTCTTCTACATCACTTAAATGTGCTGCTGCACCACTAAGATAGCTTTCAGATACTTATTCTTTAAAATATATCTGGCATGTAAATGAGCTGCAAATAGTTGCATAACTATGGACAGGAAAATGATTTTATTATCTATAATTGATACTTGAGTGAAAATACAGTATAAAAGAAACATTACATTTTTAAACAAATTATTATTGGGCTATTTTACATTCAGGGATTTCCAAACACAAAAGAATTCAGCAGCAAAAATGGTACTGTAGTCATGAAAACCTACTCAGAGCCTTTGCTGTATTGCCTGCTATGATTTATTATATACACATTATATGTACAGGATTTTTCACTTAAAATGCAAGACCAAAGCTAGCATACTACACAATGTAGGAGGCTGTAAGTTAGGAGAGACTACAACAGGGAAAGAGAAAGAGAATCTGTTCTGAGCATGTTTAGCCCCTATCTCCACTTAGTAAGAGTGATCTACTGAGCCTCATTCTGGAGCCAAAGCTATAGGGCTCATCAAAGCACGTGCAGATCCAGGGTTCTTAGCAGTAGTCAATGCTGTGAAAAGCTCCCTACTGCACCTCTGTTGAGACAGAATAAAGAAAGAGATATTGAGCAGAGGCGATAGTATCCCAGCAGGGGATTCCCTTGAGATGCCTTCCCCAACCCCCAAATTACATTGCCACAGTGAGTAGGGGGAGCTTTTTTGGACTACTCTACCATGGATGATGGTGTCCCAGAATGAAGACTTTCTCCCTATTCCTGCTGATGGTGGTGTGCAACAAAGGCTTCCCCTACAGATGACCATGCTTCAGTGGATGGTCAGTCGAGTGGAGAAGGGATATTGCTTTCTCAGAACTTTCCTCCAAAGGGGGGGATTCCCTGTCCAATGTCCCAGCACATTAAAAGGAGGGGGGTGTCTTTCTTTCAGCTTTCCCAAACCTTGATGGTGCTTATGTTCCAACAGGAGAGGGAGAGCTTTCCCTGGCCTTACATTACAGGGGTGACCATGGATGTAGTTTACAGTTGCGGGAGGTATTCCCCCCCAAACTGCAAGCCTCTGGCAGGCGTGGCATTTGCTCCCCCCACACAGCCCCATTAGCCTGACTGGAGCTGCCCCCCAAATATAGAAGTCAATGGGGGTGACCCAATCTAGTGGGTCAGCCAAGGCCCAAAAATGTGCTTTGATCGGTCTTGTTAAAATAAGCTCAGGTTTTCCAATATGGACAGAAACTGGTTTCCCAACTAAATCAAAATAAAGTTCAACTTGTGCTATCAATGAAGCCATACTGAATACGGTTTCTGTTGAGTGCATTTTCCCTGAAGTTATTCTTTCATCCCCACTCAGAGTGTGAATTTAGCCCCTAAATATTCCCCATTTCCTTTTCTTCTACCTTTCTTCCCACCATTCCCTTCCTGGATGGTATATGGACAAACTGACAATATGCAAGATAAGTCTCTACACAGCTTTGTATGTGTGTTTGCACACAATGACAAGAGTTTATGTGTCACAGTTCAGGGTAACTGCAGCTGTTTTTCCTCTCTATGGTCCAACAAGGGCACCCATTCTAGACTCCTGGATCCTCAGCCATCACCTCTTTTGGGGCAGAGACCCATGTCTCTCTCCTTTCTGACCAGGGCATTTACAAGCTGCATAGTATCCTCTGACTATACTGTAACATCCCCAGCAAAAGAAGGCTAGAAGGCTTGCTTTGCTTCTCTTCTCCGACACGGTAGACAGTATAATTGTCAACAGTTATAAGTTACCAGAATTCTTTCTAAGTAACCATTTTTAATATTAAGGTGAAAGCATTATAGAGAAAACATATTAAAAAAAATAAAAGACTCTACATGCATGCTAATAAGATCGCTAGAGATCACCTCCTCACTCCAACAAGGGCTTTGGTTGGTGATTAGACCTTCACACCTCACAAAGAGGTTTTTCCTGTGGTCATAAGTTCATCACAGCTTCTGCTCAGAACAAGCCATCCAAGTCTTATGGGACCTCTGCAGATAAAAGACCTTCCAAGACCTCCCAAAGGATTTGGGCCCTTTTGTCCAGAAGTCCTGTCTATTTGCTGGATCATAGAAGTCCCTGAGTCAGTTTTGACTCAGGCAATTTACCCCAAAACGCTTTCTTTGTCTGTTGGTCCTTGGTAGGGTTGCCAACTGTCTAATCACACAAACCCAAACACCCTCGTTCCACCCCCTACCCCACTCCTTCCCCGAGGCCCTGCCCTGCTCACTCCATCCCCCCTCCCTCCGTTGCTTACTTTCCCCCACCCTCACTCACTTTCACTGGGCTGGGGAAGGGGGTTGGGATGTGGGAGGGGGTGTGGGCTCTGGGCTGGGGGTGAGAGGTTCGGAGCATGGAAGGGAGCTCCGGGCTGAGCCTGGCGCAGGGGGTTGGGATACAGGAGGGGCTGCAGGGTGCAAAGTCTGGGAGGGAGTTTGGGTGCTGGAGGGGGCTCAGGGCTGGGGTGTAGGAAGGGGTGCGGGCTCTGGGAGGGAGTTTGGGTGAAGGAGGAGGTTCCGGGCTGGGGTTGGGGTTCCAGAGAGGGTGCAGGATGTAGGCTCCGGCCGGGAGGCGCTTACCTCAGGCAGCTCCGAGTCGGCGATACAGCAGGGCTAAGGTAGGCTCCCTGCCTGCCTTGGCCCCACGCCGGTCTCAGAAGTGGCTGGCACATCCTTGCAGCCCCTAGGCCAATGGGTGCTGCAGAGTTGGCACTTAGGGTGGGGGCAGCACGCGGAGCTGCAGGGGCCCTCCCACCCAGGGTCTGCAGGGACATGCCAGCCACTTCCAGGAGTGGTGTGGGGCCCGGGCAGGAAGGGAGCCTGCCTTAGCCCAGCTGCGCCGCCAGACTTTCAGAGCCTAAAATCTCCTGGTTTGGCGTCAGTAGCCTCCGGGAGATAGGGCGTGATTCTGGGAAACTCCCGGCAAAACCAAGAGGGTTGGCAACCCTAGACTCTTGGAGAATTCGGTTTGAACCAATATATGCAAGCCTCTCTCCAGGTGATGGTAGTCCTCAGGTGTTACAACCTGAATGAATTTTCCTAACTACCCGCAATTGTTCTTAGTTCCTAGAGGGCTCTGGTCCCCCTTCCAATTGGAGATATATATATCTCAATGGTATATAAACATTTGCATTTTTTTAAAATGTATTCCTAAAATACTTAACTTTAGTTCAACAAGATTTGTCCAGATATTGCAGGATATTGTTACATCTGTCACAGTTTACACACAAGAGTTATCACTGTACAGTATCTCAAAGAAACAAAACGTTAGCTGCAGTTTTAGCGATGAACACTTGTAGTAGACTTCATAAATTCTTCTGTACACAGAAATAACTAGACCTTC
This sequence comes from Natator depressus, assembly GCF_965152275.1. Taxonomy (NCBI): domain Eukaryota; kingdom Metazoa; phylum Chordata; order Testudines; family Cheloniidae; genus Natator; species Natator depressus. The sequence goes on from NC_134238.1 coordinate 59,157,099, forward strand.
TTGAACCCTCCTAGTGATTAATTAGAAAGCCTGTCTTACAGATTTTTCTCTCAGGTGTAGTAACCTTGTAGACCTTCCCATTAAGAACTAATAAATAAATGCTTGGTTAAGCACAAACAGGTTGATAGGCAGTGAAAAAGAGTGATGATCTTGGTTTTTATGCAAGATGTTTTTACCTTGTCATTTTACCTTAGAGGACAAAATAATCCCAAACAAAAATAAAGTTTTGAAATGCCAAGTATAATGAATTATTTAGAAAGATTCAATCATTATTTTTCCAATATGAATATAATACCTGAAGGAAAACAGTGCACAAAAGATATAGACTTGCAACCTGGCTGCAGTACTTTCATAATATGCTTATACTAGATGTGCTTTAAAAAAAAATCAAGGAAAAACACACCTACTAAAATAGATATTAAACAGAATGTATGAACCACCAGCACTTGTGTCATAATATGTCTGCACATGGAAAGATAATCCTATAACACATTTAACCTCTTAAAACATTGTACTTTTCAACTGTTTCCACAATTCAGGAGATGTCCCTTTAATGGAAATTTGACAGTCTAAAAAATATAATGAAATGATTGCCTATTCTCACAGATTACTTGGGATATTAAATGCAATAAACATGCCTCTGTATTGTATGCATTATGATAATAACCTATGTTGGCTGCTAACTCTTCTCTTCTCTTTTTTTACATAAATCTTGTGAAGAAATATAACAAACAGGAACTTTCAAAATCAGCTGAAACAGCATGATACTCTTAGCACTTTCAACCTCTAATACAAGTTTTCTTAAAGTACAATAATCATTTTAAGAAGACTGGGGAAAAATAAATCCATGATTCATAAACCTTATACAGATATATGTATTCACTAATCTAAGAATTAAATAGCTAAGCTAGTTTAAGTCATATGATTTTCATATTAATAGATATAAGATTCCTAGACTCAATTCTCTTATGAGACAACAAGAATATTGATTTGTTAGATGATACCGTGCAAACATTTTTTTAGTGTAGCACACTCCAACTTTAATTTCACCATATTATGCATAGGCTTTAATTATACAAGCACAAATGATTTTTCCCAGGTTGGGGGCCATCAGAGTTTTAACCCAGTACCTTCAGCTCTACAGCACAGAACTCTTCCACTTGAGTAAAAGAAACAACCCGTAGCAGAAGGAGGCTGTTATATTCTATGGAGAACAGCCCTTACAGGGGAACATGACACACATGTGGGAATGTGTGACAGGGCTGTGAGATGAAAAACACATGCCATGGCTGTGTAAAGTTAATACCTGTTTTGCAAGTCATCAGAAAGCCAGTGACTCAATGTAATAAAAACACTGTGATTACACTGTCACAGCTCTTATTCCAAATGCACTGTATATTTAATGGCTTTAGAAACTTTATACATTTTGGACTTGTTATATGCATCGAAGCCTTTAAAAAAAAAAAGACAGATTCTCCGCTTTACCAAGGTGAGTGATGATTGGTGTGTGTACGTATGTGTAGGGAGGTGAACGGGAATGGGAAGGAGGAATGCTGCCAAGGAGTCAATTTAGGCTCCCTAATTCTCCAGGTACTCTAACTCACGCAAGCTAGGAAAGAGCCCTAAAGTACAATACATCTGCTGAGCATAACAAATCTGGCTGTATCTCTTTGGCAAGAGGCCAGAGTACAACAGAGAATCTGGCCCTAAATATAGACAACAGTTTTCTCTTAGAAGAAAATCACACATATAAAGAAAAATAAAATGCCTATTAAACAGTGAGGTCCAGACCTCAGTATGCCTGTGAAATCTCTTCTACAAAAAAGTAGAGTTCAGCCAAAAAGCTGGGCAAGTTTGTAATATTCTGCAAAATAAAATAACTGTCGGTATTCTGAAACAGCATGAGATGTCAGATGCTAAGCACATCACTGGAAAAAATAAATTTAAATAAGATGAAGTGTGCTGTGCAGTGGTAAGAAGCACATAAATTTAATTTGACCTGTCAGCTGATAGTTGAAGGGGGTGTGCCCAAGTTTAAATAAATCTTCATGCTGCTTTTACTAATTAACATTTGTAAAAATCTTAGGGTATTTTCAGCAGAGGTAATTCTTCACTTTGCCATTTTAAAGTTCATCATTTTTCTTCCAAGACCCTTACTGAACCTGGAATTGTGTGATAGTAATTAAATTCTTGAATTTATGACAAAATTGCCACATTTTAACCCTTCTTGTGTTTCCTAATTTTGAATTCTGCATTTTGACAGCTCTACCGTGTTGATTAATGCCTTCTAGGAACCCCTATATGGTTTGCCTGTTAGCGATCTAATTTTGTGCAGGAATGCTTGGGCTGGTATGTTGAACTGATTCACCACCCAGGTGGCTACATTTGGACTAAATGAGCTGTGAAGGGTTTCATCTCTGCCCATCACAATCTTCCTTCATGGAGCCCCACAGTATGCAGCCACTGCTCCGACATGATTTGTCACAACCCATCAATAGAAAATAAATGATTGCCATTCTCACTTGTCAATGGGCTTGTCTTCACTTCAGCTGACCTAATGATTGGAAGCTCAAAGGGAACATTTCCAGTCTTTGTGGAGCATGATTATGACTGAGCACACTACTCCCCTATGCATCTTGGCCAGTAAAAACATGTAGGGAAAGCAAATTAATTGGATGTTTTGCGCCAATGATTAGAGCATTATACATGAATACTACAGAAGCTTATATTAGGCAGCCAAGACTGGTTCATTCCTGACATTTATTTGCTTAGTGTAACATTATTAGTAACTGCTTCATTCAAGGTTACAGCATTTATTTCTGCAGAAGGAAACAATTATAATGTAAAGATGCAAAAATGCAAGTAACAAAATGACCTTGATATGATCAGAAATCTTTTTATGATGAAGGTAAATCGAAAGTAAAAGAGATCTCAATTGGCTTTAGAGTCATACCTTTGTCAGATATTTTAACAAGTATTTTCTTTGATTACCAGAGATAGAGATTTGCAGAATGTATAAATGTTAAATTCAGTAGACAAAGAATAAGAAAAGTCAATAAGAAGTTGTAGCTGACATCTTTGAACTAACAGCAGAAAAATGCAATAGCTTTTCAGGCCACAGAAAAGAAAATGAGACAGAGAAACAGATGTGGCATGGTGTTAATTCAGATTAAATAACTACATTTTGAGATACAGTAGATTACAGGGAAACTGTATTAAAATAGGTTTCAGAGTAGCAGCCGTGTTAGTCTGTATCCGCAAAAAGAAAAGGAGTACTTGTGGCACCTTAGAGACTACCAAATTTATTTGAGCATAAGTTTTCGTGAGCTACAGCTCACTTCATCGGATGCATGCAGTGGAAAATACATTGGGGAGATTTTATATCCTGTGACAAAGTTCCTGCTCTACCTTGGTGGGTCTTGCACTTATTGGCGGATTTGCTCGCCTTGGAGCTTCATGGCAGCCCTCAGCTTGGCCGTTTTTCTGAACCCACAGTCCAGGTCGACTCCTCCTGTGTCTGACCAGGAGTTGGGAGGATTTGGGGGGAACCCAGGCCCGCCCTCTACTCCGGGTTCCAGTGCAGGGCCCTGTGGAATGCAGCTATCTAGAGTGCCTCCTGGAACAGCTGTGCGACAGCTACAACTCCCGGGGCTACTTCCCATGGCCTCCTCCCAACACCCTCTTTATCCTCACCACAGGACCTTCCTCCTGGTGTCTGATAATGCTTGTACACCTCAGTCCTCCAACAGTCCGCGTTCTCACTCTCAGCTCCTAGTGCCTCTTGCTCCTAGCTCCTCACACGCACACCACAAACTGAAGTGAGCTCCTTTTTAAAACCCAGGTGCCCTGATTAGCCTGCCTTAATTGATTCTAGCAGCTTCTTGATTGGCTGCAGGTGTTCTAATCAGCCTGTCTTAATTGTCTCCAGAAGGTTCCTGATTGTTCTGGAACCTTCCTTGTTACCTTACCCAGGGAAAAGGGACCTACTGAGCCTGGGGCTAATATATCTGCCTTCTATTACTCTCCTATAGATACATGCATCTCACCTCCTTTCTGCAGGGGTAATTTTCCTTGTGTATCTTAAACTAATAACATTACTCTCCTATAGCCATCTGGTCTGATCCTGTCACAATACACAGAAAACATGAAACAATGGGTGTTACCATACACACTGTAACAAGAGTGATCAGATAAGGTGAGCTATTACAGCAGGAGAGCGGAGGTGGGGGTGGGGGAACTTTTGTAGTGATAATCAAGGTGGGCCATTTCCAGCAGTTGACAAGAACATGTGAGGAACAGTGTGGGGGGGAGGGGATAGTTTTACTTTGTGTAATGACCCATCCACTTCCAGTCTCTATTGAAGCCTAAGTTAATTGTGTCCAGTTTGCAAATTAATTCCAATTCAACAGTCTCTCGTTGGAGTCTGTTTTTGAAGTTTTTTTGTTGGAGGATGGCAACTTTTAGGTCTGTAATCGAGTGACCAAAGAGATTGAAGTGTTCTCCAACTGGTTTTTGAATGTTATAATTCTTGACGTCTGATTTGTGTCCATTTATTCTTTTACGTAGAGACTGTCCAGTTTGACCAATGTACATGACAGAGGGCCATTGCTGGCACATGATGGCATATATCACTTTGAATGAGCCTCTGATAGTATGGCTGATGTGATTAGGCCCTATGATGGTGTCCCCTAAATAGACATGTGGACACAGTTGTCAACAGGCTTTGTTGCAAGGATAGGTTCCTGGGTTAGTGGTTCTGTTGTGTGGTGTGTGGTTGCTGGTGAGTATTTGCTTCAGGTTGGGGGGCTGTCTGTAAGCAAGGACTGCCCTGTCTCCCAAGATCTGTGAGAGTGATGGGTCGTCCTTCAGGATAGGTTGTAGATCCTTGATGATGCGTTGGAGAGGTTTTAGTTGAGGGCTGAAGGTGATGGCTAGTGGCGTTCTGTTATTTTCTGTGTTGGGCCTGTCCTGTAGTAGGTGACTTCTGGGTACTCTTCTGGCTCTGTCAACCTGTTTCTTCACTTCAGGAGGTGGGTATTGTAGTTGTAAGAATGCTTGATAGAGATCTTGCAGGTGTTTGTCTCTGGCTGAGGGGTTGGAGCAAATGCGGTTGTATTGTACAGCTTGGCTGTAGACAATGGATCGTGTGGTGTGGTCTGGATGAAAGCTGGAGGCATATAGGTAGGAATAGCTGTCAGTAGGTTTCCGGTATAGGGTGGTGTTTATGTGACCATCGCTCATTAGCACCATAGTGTCCAGGAAGTGGATCTCTTGTGTGGACTGGTCCAGGCTGAGGTTGATGGTGGGATGGAAATTGTTGAAATCATGGTGGAATTCCTTAAGGGCTTCTTTTCCATGGGTCCAGATGATGAAGACGTCATCAATGTAGCGCAAGTAGAGTAGGGGCATTAGGGGATGAGAGCTGAGGAAGCGTTGTTCCAAGTCAGCCATAAAAACGTTGGCATACTGTGGGGCCATGCGGGTACCCATAGCAGTGCCGCTGATTTGAAGGTATACATTGTCCCCAAATGTGAAATAGTTATGGGTGAGGACAAAGTCACAAAGTTCAGCCACCATGTTTGCCGTGACATTATCGGGGATACTGTTCCTGATGGCTTGTAGTCCATCTTTGTGTGGCATGTTGGTGTAGAGGGCTTCTACATCCATAGTGGCTAGGATGGTGTGTGGATTGGAGGATCTTTCCTTGATAGCTCTGTCTGGATTACATTGGCAAAAGGCTCTTGCAATTACAATACGTGTTTTATTTGCTGTGGATAAATGGCAAATTGTCAATGTGTGCCAAGCATCTTTTAACAGTGTTAAAACAACAGGATGTATAAAGAGATTTTATTAAAATATTAGTTTTATATGTTCAAATATGGCCACCTAAAACACACTTTAAAAATGTCAGAATATTCAAAACCTGCATTTGCATACACAAATTTGGCTACCACAATAAGGGTGCCAAGTTTTGCAAACTGGGCCCTGAGAATTCAAAGAAGGAAATCATCTGTGTAAATGACGTATTTGAACAATTTCTGACATTTCTCTCACAAAATACTGTATTCTTTTAAAAAAAAAAAAAGCAGCAATGCTGCCAAATCTTGTCATTTTATCGTGTACCTCATGATATACGATGTTTTAGTTAAATGATCAGCCCCTGAAGTCATGTGATTATGTTAGTGTCTCAGATTTTATTTTTTTAAAAGGTTTATAGCCCTTATGGTTGAAGAAAACTTTGAAAATGTGAACCCTAATGACTCAGAAACCAGAAGACAAATAAAAAAAAAACCCCAAACTTATTTTTCTTAAAATCTCATGGGTTTTTTCAAGCGATTCTTATTATTTTGAGGGACAGAGCCATGTTTTTTTGGCAACTGGCAATACTGACATTGCAAACATCTATAATATATAAGGCAGCAATATATCAGGCCCTGATTCTGTAAATGACTCTGTGCAGGTGCAGGGATGCACCCATACAGGTCAATTGCAGAATTGGTGCCTTATGCTGGATTAGAAATGCTTTTAGCAGAGACAGACAGATTACATGGGTAGACATTTAAATACTGAAAAATGATCACATTAACTTGTAATTCATGGATGTTGAAAATATAGAGGGGATACAGTGGAAAAAAGGGATCAGAGGAAGAATGTGAAGTAAATGTTAAATTAAAAAGCATTTTGAATCCTCTTCTATTTTCCAAGCACTTTTTTGACACTATGTCCAAAATATCCCTTATCCTGACACCTGGCTGCAATACTGTTTACCCATGGCTGACTCATTCTAAAAGTTTTTTCAGTTTATCTTTTCAGAAATGAAAAAAAAATAAATCTAACAAAAGTGCCACATAAACAAAATATCTACTGTGCTGACTGTGAATATGCCATTTAATTCCAATTGTTATTGAAGATCTTTTATATCACAACCAGAAGTTCATCACCAACTAATCAAAATAACTGAATTCTCTAATAGCCACCAACAAGTGAATACATAAATATTAAATTATGTACACCCACTTCTTTATATTAAATATAAAATACTATATAGTATAATACTATGTTATACATAATATCACACACAAACTAGGTTAAAACATTATTAAGGTTGCAAAGTCAAGCACTCAAAAGTTAGGAAATGTCAGAATTACGGTTGCCGGGTTCAACCTTAATTTGATCCCCTTATGATACAGTTTTTAATAACATGATCACATTTTTTTCCACAGGAATCTGCCTCAATCAGTGCACTGAATGAATGGTGTCAGTTAATGAGCTGCTATTCAGTATTTCATTTTCTTCTTGTTGTTCAATGTGTGGTCCCATTCCTTATTTATTGCTCACTATTTAAAAGCCTGCTCTGAAGACAGAATTATTCATTTCCTCATGGGCTTTCCGATGGTATTCATCACTATAGTATCTAAGTGCTTCACAAACATTAATGAATTTATTTGCAAACACCGCTGTGAGAGGACTCAGAATCATTGAAATGTAAGGCTGGAAAGGACTGCAAAGATGTAATTTAGTCCATCCCCCTACACTGAGGCAGGAATAAATAAATCTAGACCATCCCTGACAGGTGTTTGTCTAACCTGTTCTGAAAAAGCTCCAATGATGAGGATTCCACAACTTCCTTAGGTTACCTGTTCTAGTGCTTAACTATCCTTATAGACAAAGTTTTTCCTAAGGTCAGCTTAAATCTATCTTGCTGCTGCAAACTAAGCCAATTACTTTTTATCGTTCACGCATGGACATGGAGAAAAGTGATCACCATCCCCTTTGTAACAACCTTTTACATATTTGAAGACTGCTATCATGTCTTTCTCCCTCCCACCGCCTCTTTTCCCCAAGCTTCTCTTCTCATAAACATGTCCCCGTTCTTTAAACTTTCCTCACAGGTCATGTTTTCTAAAACTCTATCATTTTTGTTGCTCTCCTCTGGACTTCCTCTAATTTCTTTCTTAAAGTGTGGTGCCCAAAACTGGACACAGTTCTCCAGCTGAATCCCAGATGGGTAACTGAGAGAGACAGATATTAAGGTCAACAGTGTCCACTAATTTCAGGTGTCCAATTTAAGACATCAAGGACCTGATTTTTCAGAGAATGTAGCATTAAATAGCACTTTACTTGTTCAAACAACAGCTCCCATTGACTTGAGCTGTAGATCTGAGTGCTCAGCATTTCTGCAAATCAGACCCCTGGGTCTCAAGTCAGGCAACCACACAATTAGTGACCACCTGTGAAATGTTTGGTTTAAGTAATTCGATTAGCGTCACTTGGGAATTCTGTTGCAGAGGCAGGGATGGAATCCAGTTCTTCAGGCATTCAACTGCCTTAACTATGAGACCACCCTTTCCCTTCCTGCAGTCCCCTGTGTCATTCACTACACACCTTCCAGCTTCTGTAACAAGTGAGGCAAAGATGCTACAGGCAACAGCCTCCTTCACTATACAACCCTGATTCACAACCCAGCACAACTCCATTCTGTGCACTGAATGAAGGAGGAAAAAAAAGTACTTGTTCATGTAATTAAAGACTATCATACAGCTGTAACACATCTGGTCCAGTCCTCTCTTCTTGACAATCATCAGTCTGAGCTCCATGTGCTTGTAAGCTCCTCCCCTACACCAAATCCAAGTTTGATCTCACTCCTTCTGTGAATCCTGGGTTTGATAAGTGTCCTTAGGGTAGGCAGCCCTTCCTGCCTTCACTCTCCTAAGATTAACCAATTTATTTGAGCATGAGCTTCCGTGAGCTACAGCTCACTTCATCGGATGCATACTGTGGAAATTTCCACAGTATGCATCCGATGAAGTGAGCTGTAGCTCACGAAAGCTCATGCTCAAATAAATTGGTTAGTCTCTAAGGTGCCACAAGTACTCCTTTTCTTTTTGCGAATACAGACTAACACGGCTGTTACTCTGAAACCTCTCCTAAGATTGCTCTTCTTGCATGTGATAGTGGCCTGGCCTCTTTGCTAAGAGATACACCACTTTTCTAAAAGAAGTCTCTGTACCCTTTTTTGCCCATGTGTTTCAGCTAGGGGAATTCCAGGTTCCAGCCCCCCACCCTCCCTCAACAGAGTTGTATAGTCATTCAAAGTCAGTGGCCTACCAGTAGAAAACCCATTGTTTCTATGAGGGAGATTCATTCAATGTTGATGGCTGTCTCATTGTTAGCCCTCTGAGATGTTCCACATCACAGCAGGACAGTGGTTAGCACAGGCTGACCATGTCAAGATAAAGCTTGTTCTCAACACAATCTGGATGTCTTAATCCAAGATGGAGGGTACAATACCTCCATCTTGGATCAGTTGGTTTAAACCTCATTGGGTGGAATGGGTGGAACAACTGGGATAAATGTGAGAAAGAGTTAAGCTACTGTATGGAATCAGGTAGCTGAAAAAATAGCAGCCTCCACCCAAAACACAGGCACCTGTCACCACACAAAATAGAGGCACATGTGGGCAGAAGGTTTTCCCTAGGTATTGTTTTGTGAAGGTTTGGGTTTCTGGGACAGAGAGGCAGCAAGACCAGAAAAGCAGAGATAGCATGGCCCTGAAAAAAGTCCAAGACATTTTAGGCTGAGTGCTGTCTAGAAAGGGGCTTGGAGCTGTGAACAAAGAAACTTGCTCCTGCTGTTTGATTCCTGCTATCTTCAGGGAAACAGGACTTAGTACATTCTTTGTAAATAAAACAGGACTGAATCAAAGAAACACTTGACTGCACCCTATGTTTCTCCTACTAATGGGAACAATCCATAAAATCCCAAATGAAGGGGGAAAACAAACTATTGTGCATAGATCATCTTCTTTTTATTAAACAGGTGCAGTGGAATTTCAGTCACTGCTAATCATATTTAAATATCCCATTTTCCCATTCACGTTTTATAAAGACATATTAGCAATTAAATTGATTTTGAAATGAATTAGTTTCTCTTTCACAATTTTTAAAATTTTATTTCTAAAGAAAAAGAGATTCATTTTGGAAACGTTAAAGGCCTAGGATGATCTTTTGTTTACACTTTTGACCTAGAAACTGATTCTTGTCTTGTCCATTTTAGTTTCATTTTATATCCTTGTAATTCCTTTGAATACAGTGGGGTTACTCTTGATTTGTTAGGTTAAATGAGAATTATGTCCCTACAGTGTCCAGATAACATGTCTACATGATAATATTTGTATATGCCACTTAATAAGGAAAGTTAGTTTGTTGATCATGGCAAGTTGAGTAAACTGAACATGACTTGCCCCTATACCTATTCAGTTGAAGAGTTGCTAGAGAAGGAAATTCATAATTGTCAGCAAGCGAAATTCAATCGCCTAAATTTTCAAAAGTGACTGCTGAATTTAGATGCTCAAATTGTAGCAACTTGATTGTCAGAGGAGAATTGCTCAGCTCTTTCTGAAAACCAAAAGTGTCTTGGAAGTGTCTGAAATTGGACACCTAAAAACTGAGACAATCAAAATCCCTAGTTACATTTGAAAATGACACGAATTTCATCACAACCTGTAAGAACAGTGTGCAACAGATGATGGGAGAGAAATCCACCACTGCACTAGTATAACATATAATTGACTTACTAATGCAACTAACGTCAAATGTTATGCTCATAAGAAGACAGGAGTTGTTATATTAGATCAGATATCTGAACTGTCTAATTTTGGTATCTTGCCTTCAGCAGTAGCCATGTACTTGCTTCATAGGAAGGTAGCAAATAAAAAGTCAAACAACCATTAATGCAACTAGGGTACAATTTTCAAAAGTACCTAAGTAGAATACAGTATGCAATTCTGGTGTCCCATGTTTAAGAAACATTAAATCAAACTGAAACAGCTGCAGAGAAGGGCTACTAGGATGATCTGAGGAATGGAAAACCTACCTTACGACACCAGACTCAAAGAGCTTGACTTTTTTAGCCTAACCAAAAGAAAGTTGAAGGGAGATATGATTGCTCTCTATAAATACGTCAGATGGATGACTACCAGGGAGGTAGAGGAGTTATTTAAGTTAAGTGCCAATGTGAACACAAGAACAAATGGATATAAACAACAAGTTTATCAACAAGTTTAGGCTCAAAATTATGCAAAGGTTTCTAACCATCAGTGAGTGAAGTTCTGGAACAGCCTTCCAAGGGAAGCATTCGGGGGGTGGGGGTGGTGGGGGGGAGGAAGGGAACCTAACCATCAGTGAGCGAAGTTCTGGAACAGCCTTCCAAGGGAAGCATTCGGGGGGGGGGGTGGGGGGGGAGGGGGGAACCTAACTGGCTTCAAGACTGAGCTTGATATATTGATGGAGGGGATGGTATAATGGGAGTGCCTATGATGCCATGTAGCAAAAAGCCCCAATGGCCAGAGACAGGACATTAGATGGGGAGGGCTCTGAGTTTCTACAGAGAATTCTTTCCCAGGTATCTGCTTGCTGGGTCTTGCCCACATGCTCAGATTGTAGCTGGTTGACATATTTGGGGTCAGGAAGGAATTCCCCCATGTCAGATTGGCAGAGACCGTGGAAGGTTTTCACCTTCCTCTGCGGCATGGGGCATGGGTCACTTGCATGTTTAAACTAGTGTCAACGGTGAATTCTCTGTAACTTGACATCTTTAAAAGTACTTCAGTAACTCAGCCAGAGGTTAGGGGTCTATTTCAGGAGTGGGTGGGTGAGGTTCTGTGGCCTGAAATGTGTAGGAGGTCAGACTACATGATCAAAATGGTCCCTTCTGACCTTAAAGTTTATGAGTCTATGAGACTTATGTGCCTAAATTCCATTTTCAAAAGGACCATATTAAACCCTGGGTATAGGGCTCCAGGCAGAAGAAATCTGCCTGCAGGGGGCATCCACAGAAGTGGATCATACCTACGATGTATCAGATCTATCCAAAGCTCGCATTGCTGACACACATTTGGCAGTCTTATCATGCCTATCTGCAATTTAGGTATAATCATTACACAAGAGAGTGAGAGAGGTTAGGGTATTCCATTCCTCATCACCTCCCAATTAAACCCCCTTTGACGTAGGCCATAGGTTCTGGTCTAACTTCGTATAATGATTGACGTTAATATTTCTGTGCTGTTCACCACCCTTGTACTGATCAAAGTCTCATACACCAGTCCTAGTGACATGCAACTATTAATCCCTTTTATAATACAATAACAGAGGCTGCTCAAGGTCAGTTTAGGCAGGGCTGGGAATAGAATTCAGGTATCTAATATGACAGACCCAAGGCTCATAAATTCATCACACTGCTTTTAAAAATAAATATGCCAAAGCTATATTCTTTCCTATGCTGCCTGTAACTGCTGTTCTAAGCTGAGACTCACTGTTCCACTGCTCTCCCTGAAACAGTTGTGTAACTGACTGGCAAAGCTTATGTAATGTCCTCCCCTATAATACTTGACTTTGCCAATCAATGGTTTTTAACGTTTTTTTTTTTAATTTATACTGGTGGCCTACAGCGGTGTAAGGCCTATATTGCTTTATATTGGTGGCCTCCAGCGGTGAAATGTTCTGTAGCTTTGTGTGTGTGTGTGTATATGGGGCAGCTATATATATATATATATATACACACACACACACACACACACACTCCCTCTCTAAAGTCAGCAATTTCAACAGGAAATGGATGTTTGCTGCCCCCTATATGAGGTGGATTGGTGGGTCTCGGTTTTAGCTGCCCCATTGTAAAATCACCACTACGTGGATGGTGCTGGCTGGGGAGGAATTACAGTCGGAGACACACTCCACCTGTGAGGTTCTGAGCACACATTAAAGCTGTTCTCCCTTGTTGTAAACCTCAAGGAAGGGCCATGGTATACCTTCTCTCAGTGCTCCCAAAGCACATCTGGTCCTGCTGACTTGAGGAGCTGCAATTCAGTAAAGGGAGTACAGTGAAAGTAAGTCCAACAGTGCTCAGCCTCAAACTGCAGGAATAAGCAAGCATTTTCTGTTTGTGGGCTCATAGATCTATGCATACCCACTGGCCCAGCTACCTTCCTGCAGAAAAAAACAGCATGAAGTTCTGCTCTGCAGCGCATGAGGATGGAGTACTTCTGTATGGCCGCTCTGTAGCATACTCTCCATGCAGTGCAAATGCAATAGTTCTGCTGCATTTGGGGCCCTAAAGAGGATTTGCATTTGGCCCTATATCCACAGCATTCACTTTACTCAACACTAAATTTCATCTGCCTATAGAATGGTACACAGACGCCATATGATAGCACACTGTAACTAGTTGGAATTGAAGAGGGAATTTAGCTAGGTAACATGAAATTACATAATCTGGAATTAGATCAGAACACCGGTGTTATTATGGCTCTACTCTTGCAAAAAGTGCCATGGAACCTTTAATGAGTATAAGTGTTCAGGGGAACTTTGATTTTGTATCTGGACTTCCAGCACTGCAATACACCCTAACACAATATTGGGACACTACTATGGTGCTGACTGCCTGTTAATACATTTTGTTATAGGTGAGAGGGCACTGCCAGCAGGGTGCTTTCTGCGAGGGCGCTTGACTCTGGAACATTCTTCCCTCATTGATCAAACAGAGCCTGGGTTTGTTAACCTTCTAGTTTTGCTGCAAAGCTCACCTTCCTCTTATTTCACTTTTCTTTTAGCATTCAAGGAAGGAATGAGATGAGAGTAAAATGGGTTATTTATTATTATCAGGTAATTACATTTTGGGGCTGAACTGTGTTATGCTTGTGGAGGCACTGGGAAATGATTATCTCATTTTAATGTTTTGATTTTTAAAAAATTACTGTCACTGTGAATTTTAAGTTTTGTAATGTGCTCCCAGAATTTGGGTCAGTCGCTTCTAGAATTTAAAACAAAAAAAATCTAAAAAAGAAAGGAAAACCAAACTACCAATATTGCTTCCTGCAGTACACATGGCGATGTTTTCAAAAAAGCACGAATCCTTGAGAAATAATATGTAACCTCAGAATTTCGGCTATATCATAATTTTTCAGGGTGGGATTTTCAAAGGAGACTAGGGAGTTAAGCATCCAAATCCCTTTGAAATTCAAAAAGGTGTGGGCACTTGACTTCCTTAAGCTCCTTTGAAAATTCCAGATAACAGTATTACTGATCTGTGTATGTGTAGTATTGTGTGTGTGTGTGTGTGTGTGTGTGCGCGAGCGCACACACACAATAAAACACATTAATCTTTAAAATAACATTAGGTTTAGGCAAACACTTAAATCAGCATTTGCACAATGTGAAATGGTGCCCTTAGTTTTCTCAGTAGTTGTTCTGAACAAGGGCTCAGCTATTAAGAGAGGAGTTAATGACAATTCTCTTTTAAAGAATAAAACTGCCTTTGTTAATTATTAGACTGAAGATTTGTAATTCAGCAACATAGGCCCACTAATAATTCAGCCTAGAAGAAATTTGCATGCTTTAAATTGGAGACATTTTAAAACACCATAGTTAAATCCTGATTCAAAGAAAAGTTCTTTTTTGGATTAATTTCAGCTTCTACCAGGTGGCATTATTTTTCCAATAGTCTCTTACTCTACACTTCGCATTTGAAACGGCTTATGTCCAACCTATAATTATTTTCTTCTAATTAGAGTAATTCATGGTTAATTATTCAAAATGATTCCCCTTCAAAATCAAACCCACTTCTTGCCATGACACTTTTTAAATGTAATATACAAATAAAATATTCCCAGAATGCAAATTTTTGTAACAAGAGAATGCATACTTTCCTTTCTTAAAAAGCATTAAAATCTTTCTATAGCAATAAAGGTTCTGGTAAAAGCTACATTGTAGGCCAAATTCTCTGCTGTTGAAAAATGGTGCAAGAGAGAGTTTGGCCCCATGTTTAGCCAGAAAAGGTAAGCTGAACAGATTCCTTTGTTTATGAAAATAGGTAAGATGGCTTGATATAGAATACATTAAAACACAGAGACAGTAACATAACATAAAATTAGAGACAGCCCAAAACGTTTTAACCTGACTAGACCAAGCTGAGTGAGATATGGAGCCTGAAGTAAGCAGGTCCAACTTCCATGGACGTATCTGGGCCAAATCCAGAAATGATATAAACAGTGGTGTAAATTAGTCAGAAAACAGCTGTAATTGTCAACATAGTGTAATTTGCACTGATGCAATGTGTGCACATAATGGCAAAGGATATGTAAATATAATTTACATGCCAAGGGATGGTATGAAAAATAATTATCCAGAGGGCTCAACCAGGCCGTCTCCATCTTACTTTGTTATAGGGCATTATCTCAGCTCCTGGGGCTAAATTTAAACCTTATAAGTGTATACAATAATCACTGGCTTCCAAAGAGTCACACTCACTTTTGCCAGGAGCTGAATTTGGTCCTTGAAACAGTGCATATTGCACATTTTTACCCACTCATTTAATACAAATTAGTGCAAGTTACTGTCTTGCCTCTTACGCTAAAAAAGTAACTTACGCCACCAAGGAATTCAACCCAAATAGTGAAAAAAGAGCAATAGTATAAACTAAGCGAGCAGTTTAACCTGTAAAAATACATTGTATTTTCTGCTAGATCATTTTTGACTGTTTACTGACAAACTTTGGGTATTATATGACAGCAGTTACATGGTTCAAGAGCAGGTCACAATACTGAAGTGTTCCTCAATATTGGGTCCGTATGCCTTTTAATATAACCTGGTTTATGTTTCATTTCACCTCTGCCTTACACACTGTAGGTTAGATTAAAGCCAAAAAAACCAGAGCTTCCGATCTCAGTTATATGTATGAAAATCCAGAATAACATGTAACATGAGTGGAACTCTAGAGTTACTTCATTAGCATCAATGGAAAACAGAGAGTAAAATCTGCAGTGTAATATAGTTTTCTAAATCGATTCCTATTTTTTATTTTCCTTCTAAAAGTTCAATGCCATGTAACACCTGATAGTATTAACTGACCTACCTTGATAGCTCCATCCTTTGGGCACTGAAATTAGAAGTGGCCTTGAGCAGCTATGTTTTGATTTTGTCAGCTTCAAATCAGTGTCGTCTATCTTTTATAGCATTGCCAACCCCAAATGTTCAAAAATCATGCGTCACGCTCACCAAGAATCATGGGATTGGCTTTAAAGTCATGAGATTCTGTACAAATAATAGACTTGGTGTTCTGTTTATTTGCTTTTTTAGCCTTTAAGATGCACTGGGGTCACATTTTGAAGCTTTCTCCACAGCCATGAGGGCTTGAAACTTACTTTTTCTTTAATAATAAAGGCTGAAGTCATCACATATCTACTCGACTCCAGGAGCTGGGGCTTTAAAGAAAGCAATAATTATGATGAGACTCATGACAAAATTATGAGAGTTGGAAACTCTGTTGCAAAGAGAAAACAAATATCTCACAGAGGAGCTTGCAGCAAACCATAGCACAGCATTGTCAAAATTAATGTAGGACCATGCAGAAAAACAGACAATATCACTGTCAAAATTTAGGATCATGTAGTAAGCCAGCCCCAACGTTGCCAAAGTGCATCTAGGAATATACAATGAATCAGGATAATAAAATAGTCCTCAGCACTGCCAAGATCAGTGATATGCTAAGAAGCACAGTCAAGATCTTTACACAACAAGTTGAAGAAAAGCTATTTCATAATGTTTTTGCTACGACAGTCTGTTTTTCTTGTGTGCTGTTACGTGTACCTCTACTTTCTGAGCACACATAACATTTATTAAGGGCCTGTCTACAGCTGAAATGCTACAGCTTCGCTGCTGTAGCACTTCAGTGAAGACACTACCTATATTGCCTCCCATCGGCGTAGGTAATCCATTTCTCGGAGAGGCAGTAATAAAAGCCTGGTCTACACTAGAAAATTAGGTCAGTTTAACTACGTTGGTCAGGGTGTGGAAAATCAACACCCCTGAGCGGTGTTGTTAAGCCGATTCAAGTCCCATCTAGATAGCTACGTCAATGAAGGAATGCTTCCATTGACCTAGATATTGCCTATCAGGGAGGTAGATTACCTACCCCAACAGGAGAACCCCTCCCAAGGGGGCAGGTAGTGTTAGTGGAGCAGCTGTGCCCCTGTAGCATTTTAAATGTAGACAAGCCCTAGGTTGATGGAAGAATTCTTCCATCAACCTAGCGCTGTCTACACTGGGGGTTACACTGTATTCTTCATACCCTGAATGATGTCGTTAAGCTGATTTAATTTTCTACTGTAGACAAGGCCTAAGTCACATACAAGTGGAGCACATTGGAAACCAGAATCCAGCATCAGTAAAGATGCTGGTGTAATGCCGACAGACCCTGGTCAGTGGGTGGGATTGAACCTGGGACCTCTGGAGCTTAGTGCATGAGCCTCTACCACATGAGCTAAAAGCCAACTGGCTGTTAGCTAAGGCTGTAGAGCAGTCTCATTTTATCTCTCTCTCTAAGTGTCCTTGGTGCTACTGGATGGGACAGAACACCACACCCAGAAGGTGTGTGGGTTATACTTGCTTGCTTTGTTGGAGCAAGTTTCCTACATATTCCGATGGCAGAAATACACATTATAGCATCCAGGAAACTGGCCACATTATAGCAACACTGTGAAATAGATTTTCTTCAACTTGATGTTGTAAAGATCTGGAGTGTGCTTATTGCCCCATTCCAGAAGCTGTGTAATTCAAATAACAGCAGAGGAAACAATAGCTTTTCAGCAGCTAGCATGGGAGCACTAGCACGAGTAATATTTTAAGCTTCCACACAATTCTAGAAGCACACACACAAGCCAGAGTTTATATGTACAAATCCAAACTTAGAAGCATAGCTCCACAAGTGATGCACAGAAATTTATGCCTTTAGAAGTCTGGCCCTAATTGTAAACTCTACAAAATGCCAATAAATCTGATAGTCACTTAATTTTATTGGAAGCTTTATAATACCTAGCCTATATCACCAAGACAGGCATGGTTTAAAACTTTGTAAAATTCTCTCATCTAATTATCTTCTACCTATCCCTGTGAGCTGCAGAGCCCCACTGCCTTCCTCAGGCTATTGTCTGAATTATAAGAGGATCAGGGAACAGAAACAATGCTGTATGACCTCTCAAAACAAAACAACAAAACTAGAATTTCAAATATCAGCAATGGAATGCTCACATAAATAGGGTTGCCAAATTTTCAATTTCTTAAACCCAGAAACTACAGCACCCCCCTACCCTGCTCGCTTGCTCCCCCAATCCCCAGGACTCACCTGCCACCTGCAGAGCTGGGCTG
Organism: Natator depressus; assembly: GCF_965152275.1. Lineage (NCBI taxonomy): Eukaryota > Metazoa > Chordata > Testudines > Cheloniidae > Natator > Natator depressus. Next base: position 59,175,299 of record NC_134238.1, read on the forward strand.
GGAGCTGAATTGGAGCCTGCCTACGAGATGCAGGTATGAGTCGGCCCTGACTGAGAAGGGGCTGGCGAGGGTTAATGACCTGGCACCCGCAGTCCCCACACCCTGGGCTAGGTGGTGGTATTTGCAGGCAGTGATCATGGGGAGGGGGAAGGAGGGAAGAGAGGTGTTGTCAGTCTGTCTGCCTGATCGAATGGAAACAGGCTGGGGAAATGCCTTCTCTCCCTGCACTGTGTCATAGCCCTGGGAGTGGCTTCCCACAAAGATGGGGTGTTTCTGCAGCGAGTGGGGAATGTGTGCAGAGCCGGGGAGCAGAGAGGAGGATGGAAAATATGACATGACCCAAACAAATCCCACAGCATGGATTGGCACCTACATGCCTCACAGCCATGCTGTCCCCAGCTCTCTGCAAGTGCCTCGCTGCAGTCACACACGCTGCGGTGGGCGCTGACTGGGCCCCCCTGTTCTGGTGCCCCTGTGGGCAGTAACCAGACATTTGGTGTCTGGTCAGTACTTCTGACTGGACATTGTACAGGTCCCCTTTTGACTGAAATTTCAGGTAAAAACCCAGACACCTGGCAACCCTACATATAAACTGTCTGCAGTTGCTCCATGAAGTGAAACAATAAATAAATAAAATACATGACTTGCAAAACACCGAGTAAATTCAAATAACGAATAACACTGAGAAAATTATCTGCTCAAATAATGTCCACCCCCACCCACACTAATGTCACTGAGTACTTTATTTGCGGTGAATTACTCATCTCTAAGGTTATGATTATTCCCTTGACCTCTGTGACATTTTTTGCCCCCGGGTTGGAACTCCCAGCCAGCGTCCATCTCTCTTCCCCCCCGCAGCTCCCAACCCCCATACTGGTGGGGGTACCCTGCAGCTCTCCAGCCAGGGGCGGCGGGGAATCCCCACAGTTGCCCAGTTGTGGCAGGCAACCAGCAGATCCTGCAGCTGCCCAACCATGGTGGGTGGATTCCTTGCAACTGCCCTGCCGCACCTAGGGACCCCCCGAAGCTGCCCAGACAGTGGGAACTCCCCGCAGCTTCTAGCCCTGGCGGGCGGCAGGGGACCCCCATGAGCACCCAGCTCCGCAGGTAGGAGGACCCTGCAGCTCCCACACCCCACAGCAGTGGGGGACCCAGGAGCCCCAGCAGCAGTCGGTGCTGAACCCGCCTCCCCATTTTGTCAGGGATATTTTTAGTGAAAGTCAGGGACAAGTCCCAGGCTTCCATTAATTTTTTTTTTATTGCCTGTGACCTGTCCATGACTTTTTCTAAAAATATCCGTGACAAAAACTTTGCCTTACTCATCTCTACATATTAATTCTTCCTTTCTTTCGATTGATCATTTGGCTACCTCCACCCATATCTTGCCACTGAACAAATTAAATTGCAAGGGTATGGAGGATTCTTCTATTTGGCTCTCCAGGTTTTGGAAAAGTATGCTTGTTTGTTGGGTTGTTTTTTTTTTTGGTGACCAAGAGAGCATGTTTGTATTGAATTTTTTTGTACAAGTAAACTGCAGTTATTTAAATGGCTGGGTGGACATATCCAGAATTCAGAAAAATGAAATTCTAATTTCAGAGGACATAGCTGAATTTCAGATAATCAGGGTTTGGTTAATCAGAATTTACCTCTATTAGACTTTGGTGGGGAAGCTTTTGGCAAATGGTTGGCTGGGCAAATAGGCCTCGCAGTATAATTTAATCTCTTCTTGTAGCTTGTTACACAGCTAAGCATCCTATACCACGAACACCTCACGTCTGGTTTGCACTGTTTTTGTTCTAGGGTTGGCAGCTGCACTGAGTGTATGTCTCAGTTGGTCATAGATGGAGCAGTGGTCTCTGTGTCCTTATCCATTAATGGCCTTGTAGATTTAGGCAAAAGCCTTGAATTGGCACTGGAAGTCAAATGGGAGCCAGTGGAGGGTGCAAAATTCTGCAGTGATGAATCCAAAGTGGCTGTCCCACTAGGGAGATGGACTGCCACTTTTGAAGAACCTGAAGTCTTTCATGCTTCCCTCTTCTGTTTTAGTTAATGTAAATTACAGTTTACCAGTCTGGATGTGACAGAATACCTGGATCACTGTGGCTATCAAATACTCTTTTTTTGCTTAATACAACACAGATAATAAACCCAAGTTAGCAAGTAGAAGATTCTGAGGGAAATAAAGAGCTCCATATAAACATGAACAAAATGGTCCTTCACTTCTCACTGGATAGTTCTTATCTTTGTTAAACTGTTAAAAATCCATTGTGGTCATCGAAAGCATTAATTCAACTTCCTTACTCTTTCACATGTTAACATCAGTGAAGAATGCTGTATACATTTTCTGCATATTTTATTACTGAAAATAGGTTTTTTCTAAGCTTGTTGGTTTAACTCATTCTGATCTTAGTGAGCACCACTTAGTGAGCACATTTTTGTTTTGTGTTAACAAACCTTTGTTCTGAATTACTTAATACTGATCATTTCATTTCTTCTGCTTTAATTAACCTGGATATTCCAGTCTATGATTCCATTTGGGGGCTGTGGGAGAGGAGGGAATCACCATCATTAATCAAATGTTTAGATTGTGTTCTGAGATAATTGGACTTGCTCCTTTAAAAAGAAATTACTACACAACTAAAAAATCATTAGCAGTTTGTAAAACATATAAAAAGAGAATAAGTAATGTATTCTCTAATTTGAACCTTTAGGCTACCAATATATTTGGTCACAAAAGCTGCCTGCACTTCAGAGCACAGTAGCTAGAATGTTTTGCTCTTTGTCTGGCTATACCAAAACAAGGACAAGAGACACTTGACACGGATTTAATCAGGCCGCAACTTTATTATTATTAGATGTCTGGGACTACCCGGTGGATAAAACTGTACAGTGCAGGTAACTCCATGTACATTCAATATCTATGTGGGGAGCTTCCGCCAGGCCTGCTCTTTTTCCATCCAGGTCCCCCAGAAAACCTATTGCTGGGACCTTACCATTTCCCTCTTCCCCCCAAATGAGGGTTAAGGTGGGCTATAAGGAAGCGGGGTTGGCTCCTTGCCGGGTCAGTCATAGGAGCCCTAAATCCCTTCACCCAGTTCTGCTCTTTTAACAAGCACCTACTTTTAAAGTCCTTTACACAGCCATTTATCTGGTCTCTGCATCCCTTCCCTATGGAGTACCTGCACTGGACAGCCGCCCCCCCACTTACATAATGAGTTGCGACATCATAGCCTACTCCCTTCCCTACTCATCATAACATAGCTCCCCCCACCACTGTGGAGAAGGCAAAAGAAAAAAATAACCCGCTCCACCTAAGCCAATCTGGTAGCGAGGGAAAAATTATTTCCCAACCCCCTAGAAAGGAGTGACTAGCATGATGCCCACAGCAGGTCCAGACCAAACCTGGTATTTTGCCATCTCCAAGGGGAGGAATGGTGGGTGCTTCTCTGGGGAAAAGAGGCTTCTCCTGCCAGGCTTCCCCTTTTTCAACTCCCCAGCCCTTCAAGTCCCTGGGGATGAGTCAGTGTCGCCACACTGACCCACTCCCCATTTTACAGTAGCCTCTGAGCATCTCTCTCTCCCCCCCAACCTGTAAAGTGCTATTTCCTCTCCCCCCACAAGCCAGACCATGCTCCCCTCTCCCCTGCTTAAAGGTGCAGTCATTTATAACAAAAAATGTATTGAACAGTTCTTCATTTCAAGCAGAAAATGCATATTTGACAGAATTCCTGTACTGTTCATTGCTGTTTTAACCCAGCGGTAACAGATTAGACAGTCAATTTGTCTGCCTACATTTTCTCGATAAGTAACCCTTAATGTTTAGGTGGATCTATAGCCACCACTATTAAATTAAGTTTATAGTTAACAAAATAATTAAAGTACCAACAGACTAGATAGTAAATGACTTACTTTTTTAATCATTAAGAAATATTATGCTTCTGTTGTTCTTGAGGTTTGCACATATACATATTAGTGAAGTATCCAATTACCTACACAGTACTATGCTTTTCATAGTCCCAAATTCTGCAAATACATTACACTAAGTGAAATGAAGAGTTGTTATATTGTATAAATGCTACAAATGTAATCTCAATTTTCTATTGATTTACTCTCTTTGTACATATATGTTATAGTATTTAGTATTTTGGTTTGGAGAAAAACAAAGGGAAGCAGGAAAGATCTACTTATATACAAGAATAATATTAATGTAGACAACTGCTACATTCCCTAAAACCACTGAATCAATAAAGTGTATGTCTTAAGAAAAAGGAAATTGCTTAAATTGTCCTTTTATATTTACAATTATTTAATTACTTTACTTTGCCACAAATAAAGGTCATTAAAATCATCATGAAGCTTAATTTAAATTTCCAAACTAACCTGCAAGTTGTACAATCTTTAACTATATTCCATTTAACACATTTAATAGATGTAAAAGCTCACAAGTGATGATATAAAGGATAATTTACGCTTGCAATGCATTTTTGTCCAATTAATAGATTGCCTGTGTGTTGCATATTTTGCATGACAAAAGAGCAGAATATTAAACTGCCATTCATAATGAAAATGCACTTTGCAAATTAAAAGTGCCGAAACAGAAATTTTTCACCCTGTTTAGGAAATAAACAGTCCTTAACCAATTAAACTGCATTGTAATAATTCTATGATTTATTGCAAGTTGTTTAACTTTCAAAACTCGGCTAACCCATATTAAGGTCACAATCCATCATGTCTTGCTTGGAAAGCTAGCAAATAATGGCTGTTGTATTAGCTGCTTTTGATGATAGTATGAAAGAAGTATTAGCACTTGTCAACAAAACTGCTTACAACATAACATTAGCATGCATGGGCTGCTGTACCTATTTATTATTCTGGCAGCTTCACACATATTGTTACAAGCTTATAAAACATTTTGTCGGGTGGAAACCGAATGTACACTGTTTGGTTTTCTGATAGACTGGCAGCATAAATGTCTGGGCTGACTTAGTTTAGTTTAAGTGTAAATAGAGACACAAATTCTTCAACCTGTTCTCTTATTGATACTGAAAAGTGCTGAATTATTCAGCATCCAACTCTTCTGTTTGTGTCTATCACAGTTATCAATTACCCATCAGTCTTCTTGTCAAAACAGAATGGATTAATCTGGCTGAAAACAAGACAAATAAATGGATACTATAACAGGGGTGCAGGGTTGCCAAACTGTCAAAGGGAAATCCAGGCAATGACATTTGCCGTGAAGAGTGGGATATCTGGCTTAAGTGAACAAATTATTCCCCTTTACGAGCCAAGAATGCACTTAGCTTACCATAAGTAAATTAATCTGCCTACTTTGCCTACTAATGCATTATCAACAGTGATAATAGTCACTGAAAATTTTTTGTTGTATTGCTGAAATGTGTTCATGCTCTAATGCTTTTTGTGTAAAAAATGACTGTTTTAAATAAAATATGTGTATACATACATAATGTTATTTTATATTAATAAATTAAAAGAAATGGTTGATGAATGAATGAACCCCATTTTAATACAGTCACTTGTGACAGGCTTGGGCCATTTTATGGATCTCAGCTGATGAGCTATCAAGTAACTCCTTGAACAGATGGCTAGTGGAATCCATCCAACTTGTGTAAGGTCCAACCCTTGGTTTTTGCCCCTAACATTTAACTCAGAAATCTCACTTGGCAACCTCTTTCAGACCATCCATTACTGTTCAAAAAGTTCACATATTCATGCCATTTCATTTGGCCTCTTGAGATAAGAAGCTAGTAATCTGACTCTTAATTTGACATAGATATCAGTGGCACTGATTGAGTCATGTCTTGGGTTCCTATCAGAAATTTTTTACAAGAATTTTATCAGAGATTACTCTATTCTAGACCTGTTTTAAGTAATCAACATTCATGCCTACGGCCCTGAGATCATGACAAGGTCAAAAGCCAATAGACCTTGCAAACCAACAGTTTGGCTTTAGTCAAAAGTTTTCTCTTGGTTATTATTATTATTCAGCAAAGTCAGTGCTATTGTACCATATATATTTCACATATTTCATTGGAAACTCAGCTACTGAACTATTTACAGTCACGGATTGCAGATAAACAGAATTTTTTTTAAGTATCACGTTCTAGATGAAAATATGCTACACAAAGAAATTCCAAGTAAATATAAGTTTACCTTATGTAATAAACAGAAACATCATGCTTTTCATCACTATTAAGCACAGATAAGTCTACCATTTCAGCACAGAAATTTTTAGTATATTTCACAGAAAAGATGCGAAGTTAAAAAGCAATGAGTCATGGAAAATCACCAAATTATGTAGATTATGCTATACCAACATACACAAGAGAATAGTGAGGGTACAGAAGAGGGAGCTCACCCCATACTCACTCCACAGGGGTGGCTTCTGTCCCCTGGGGCTGGACCTGGCTTCCCACTCTGAGCATTGTTACCTGGTGCACAGGGTTGTAACACCACTCAGGTTTGGTGGGCCTGATGATGGGCCAAACCTGAGTTGCAACCCCGTGTATCAGATTGTAACACACTTGGTTTGAGGGCCTAATGATATGTTTTTACAGCTGTTTCCAAGATTTCAGTGACCAAAGGGACAAAATCATAGCCCTAAGCACAAACAAAACACAGTGGGCTTGCATAACCAATTGAAATCAGGCACCACGATTTATTAACATGCTTTTAACTGTCAACAGTGGAGTCTACTAGTTAAAAAAGTTATTCAAACTGTATGATTCAGCTCTGCAAGATGTCTGATTAATTTTTCTACCTTTAACAACTCTCACACTGTCCTGTCAGGCTTAATAAAGACTGCATATAAGCTGCCAAAACTTCCTGTTCTCTTTTCTTAAATATGCTCCACATAATCAGTAAAAGCATCATAAAAACTTGGCCAAATCCCTGATGTAACTCTGTTGCCTGTTTCTAAGTAGACCAGTGTAGGGATGGTCCCCAGAAATATTTCAAATTTAGCTCCTATAAGAGAGACCTCACCAAGCTGGTTTTCAAGTAACTGGTTGGCTTAGCAAAAGCCTATTTATAGGTTATAGGGACTAACAGGAGCCACAGCTATTACAGAAGTTACCAAATTACACCAAAAATTGTAGTGGAAGTACATCTGCAATGAATGCAATTCCTCCTCCACTTTAGATGTGTCTGTGCATTCATTTTTTTGAGTCAATAAAGGATTCTTTGAACGTATTCCAAGATCAGAGTATTTGTTTGTTTAGCAGTTATTAACTTTGATCACTGCATTGATCTGAATGAACGCTTGAAATGCTACCCATTTTTCCTTTCCCTTTCCATATTCAGTTCAGGAAGAAAACACAAATGTTTTGCTATTTCCCTTCCCGCCTCTGTCTGTTTGGGAAGCTGGGAGGACAAAAATTCTAGCATCATCAATCTGTCAAATTAGCAATCAAGATTTTCCTTTATTTTTAGTCTCCTGTTCCAATAACACTTGGGCACACCTTTTTCATTATAATACTGTCTTGGCTTTAATAAGATGATTTCCAAAGCTAAACACTTTCCAACTTTGATTTACTTTTTTCCAAAGCAAATTTCTGATGTCGATATGATGACTCATCTGCTATTTTAGTACTTGATCAAAACAAAGAACCCTATCTCTGGAAAGCTATCCAGAACTGTGCATTACATAGTAAAACAATAGGATCTGCTTTGATTTTTATGCTGTGGTTCAGAACCATGAGAATAATCATCTGCAATCAAACATAGCTAATTTAGTATCTTTACACTAGTATAGTTCAACCTAAGACTGTCAGACTTTCTAACCAGCTATCACAAATTCACATTATTTTGATATTTTAGTCATCATGTGCAAAGATATTGAGTGGTCTTTGCATTGTTTACCATAATGTTGCAAAGTTATCTTTGAAAAACAAATCAAAACAGAAAATTGAGGCAATCACCAAGTTCTATGCTGATGTGGCTGTGAGAGGTATACCGCAAGAAATACATTTGAACTAATTTGATAAAAAATTGCCAAGCAATCTATTGTTTTATCTTTAATGACTACTAAGTCAGTATAATTTGTCACAAATGCAACCATTATGTTACTGTATTCATTTTTAGACAAGTGTCTTTTTACTGCATCAAGTCCTCCAACACAACTATCTTAACAATATTTACACAAGGTTGTTGTTAAGTTTAACTAATCTTTGTCAAATCCTTTCAGTTCCTGGATTGAAAGGTGTTACGGTATATAAGTATTAATATTATTATAAACCTACCAGCCTGACAAAGTGTTGAATCTAGTCTCAACTTCCCAGAAAAATTGGTGGCTCTTGGTATTAACCTTTATGTTTGTATATTGTGGAACCAGTCTCATTTACAGGCTACCCATTGAGAAGAGTTAATGGATCTACTAGTTAGATGTGTGAAAATATTTATATAACTGCAAGGCTAGGAAATATTTATAAAGTAGTTCTTATTGTATGCTGTTACTTTCAAATTAATAGTACAATTGCTCATTTAGACATATATACTTGGTTAATTTAATACTGAAATTGCACAATTAAGTATTGACAATCATGAAATGCCAATGTTAAGGTTGAATAGGCACCCTTCATTCTAATAAAGTCACTTACTATTTAGCAGTTAATTTTTTTCTAGAGCTTTAGATAGGTCCACACAAGGGAATCTCTTTCTTCCTCATCTTGTAAATCTGCAAGAGAACATTCTTCTTCAAAGGACTGTTACAGGCTCCAGTATTGTGGAGTTACTATATTATGCTTCAATAAAGTTCTCCCCTTCTGTAGAGTTCCTTAAGTGAATAATGGCCAAACAATAAGTTCTTCATCAGGCCTTTTGTTTCTTGTAAGGACACCTTCTATGGAGCACTTGCTTCAGTCCCTACATACCTTTGAGCCCAAACTAGACCTTTTTACAGTTTGTATGGTCTGCAGAATCTGAGGAAAGGCTCTGCATCTTTCAAAGTCTGCTATACCTTCCTCAGATCCTTTGTACCTTACCAGCAATAAAAGCAAGACCATAATGAAGAAAAGCACACTGACAATCACATTCACACTGGAATAAGCCCTGAAAGTTTCATTCATTGAAGTAAAATAAGTAAGTTTATATTTACAAAAATGAAATGAGTCACCAGTTTTGCCCTGAGACACAAATAGTTTTTGAGAGAAAATGGTGGATAAATACTTCTGTCTCTCTCCATCCAGCAAAAATCTATGTTAAAGGACACTCCCTCCCCTACATGTTTTCTCTCTCTCTCTCTTTTATTACTATCTTCTTCTTTGACAATAATGTGAACTATATGAGGTCAGAGATGCAAAACCCTGGCAGCACGCCTGAATTAAACTAATTTTCAAGGGCTACATTCAGTACTCAGGACTTTCACTTTTAATTCTTTACTGTAAGATTTTCACTGGCTAGGGGGAGAGACAAATATCAATCTTTACAGCTAGCACCAATATCTCTTGATTCTCTAAACTGACTGCTAGTGAACACAGACCCAGTGTTTCACCTGATGCATTCTTTATGAGTGACTTAGAGGTTTACCTCTAGACCACATTTGCATGTACTCAGTGCTACAAGATTTGGTTGGTTTTTGTTGACTCTGTAGTGATCAGCATCCCAGATACACAAACACATTTAGTAACCAGTCTCACAATTACCTCAAAAAGTTCACAAACACATAGCAGCTGAGAAAAATTTCATTGAAATTAATAGCAATTACATATGGCATTAGCCTGTCATAACTTTAAAACACTACAACTAATCAGCATCTAATGCATGAGTAGAGCGGGTCAGTAATTTCCGAATAAAATAAAATAAATGTAGTTTTTGGCCAATTCAAATTTTCCATAGGAAAATTTCTATTTTGACAACATTTGGGAAAATTAAAATGAAATATTTCTATTCAGGTCATGCTGACTTGAATTTAAATATTTCAGTTTGCCAAAACAAATTGAAATGTTTCATTTCAGGTCAGTTTGACAATAATCTGTGTTCCCTGAGTGCTGCAGTACCTCACAAGAGTTATGATTCGAATGCTTAATGCCCCCATTCTGTTCAATGGACCTGACTACCTGGCTGGACTACATCTCCAATGATATATTGTGGCTCTCCCTCTGGTTGACCCACCACACTGCATGACGGGATTTCCATGACCATGATGCACCATGGAGAATGTAGTCCAGTCTGGGAGTCCAGCCTATAAGGGGCAATGGGGCATGAGACGCCAAAACTACAATGTCCATAAATCACTCACTGTGGCAGCTCAGGCAGTTACAGTATGATGGCAAACTGAGCCAAAAAAACATTTTGACATTTCTGAATTATTATTATTTTTTTTTTTACAAAACTGTCTGTTCCATGAAAAATTTTGATAGTTCCAGTTTCCCCTCTAGAAACTCATACAGATCCCCACTGGAATCTGTTCAGTTGATTCTAGCCCTGGAACCACCTGAGACCTGAAACCTTAAAATCATTATATTTTTACGAAAGCAAAGGATATTCTACATAAATATTATAGATTTTTACAGTTCCCATGTAGCCCACATAGTTGGCAAGTTTACCTGTGGAGTTAATATAAACATCAGACCTAATACATTATTTCAAATTCTCTAAAATGCTACTAAAATGTATTTGTCTAAATTTATAAGGTTATAGTTTACTAGTACAAAGCCTTATGTGGGAAAAGGGTGGTAGTAGGGGTAGGAAGGACATTGGATGAATTAGGTGGTGGTGGGGACACTGGTCAGGAAAGATGGGCAGTATGCAGAGTTTTTCTAAGGTCTATAGGAATGTTAGAAATTAGATCTTTTCAAAAGTGCACAGGAGTTGAGTTGAGTTTTCCTGCAGATCATAGGATGCCCACAGGAGAGAAACTAGATCCTTCAGAGGGAGGAGCATGAAACCCAGCTTTAGGCTGTTGTGGGATAACCTGCACCTTCTTTCCATGAAAGTCTCATTCTAACCCTTGATAGATAGAGATTGGCTTAAACCCTGGTGCATGAGGTTTGATATCCCTCTAAGATCTTATCTAGTGTTGTCATAAAAATAAAGGGAAGGGTAACCACCTTTCTGTATACAGTGCTATAAAATCCCTCCTGGCCAGAGGCAAAACCCTTTCACCTGTAAAGGGTTAAGAAGCTAAGATAACCTCGCTGGCACCTGACCAAAATGACCAATGAGGAGACAAGATACTTTCAAATCGGGGCGGGACGGGGGACAAAGGGTCTGACTGTCTGGGTGATGCTTTTGCCGGGAACAGATCAGGAATGCAGCTTTACAGCTCCTGTTAAGTTAGTAAGTAATCTAGCTAGAAATGCGTTAGATTTCCTTTTGTTTAATGGCTGGTAAAATACGCTGTGCTGAATGGAATGTATATTCCTGTTTTTGTGTCTTTTTGTAACTTAAGGTTTTGCCTAGAGGGATTCTCTATGTTTTGTATCTGATTACCCTGTAAGGTATTTACCATCCTGATTTTACAGAGGTGATTCTCTTACCTTTTCTTTAATTAAAATTCTTCTTTTAAGAACCGGATTGCTTTTTCATTGTTCTTAAGATCCAAGGGTTTGGGTCTGTGTTCACCTGTACAAATTGGTGAGGATTTTTATCAAGCCTTCCCCAGGAAAGGGGGTGTAGGGCTTGAGGGGATATTTTGGGGGAAGACGTCTCCAAGTGGGCTCTTTCCCTGTTCTTTATTTAACACGCTTGGTGGTGGCAGCATAGGGTTCAAGGACAAGGCAAAGTTTGTACCTTGGGGAAGTTTTCAACCTAAGCTGGTAAGAATAAGTTTAGGGGGTCTTTCATGCAGGTCCCCACATCTGTACCCTAGAGTTCAGAGTGGGGAAGGAACCTTGACAAGTGTTAACTTAGAAATTTGTGTCAATGAACTTCGATTTAATGGGCTTTGTCTAAAAATCTATTTATTTTTATCAGTTTTGAATTTGCCAGCTTTCAGTTTTATTGCTAGGGCAAATGGAAGCTCCCAATCTACCTTCTCTATATTATTCATTAGTTTATGTATATTCATCATGTCCCCTTTTATTTGTCTCCTTTCTAAGGTGCAATATTAATCGTTTCAATCTCTCTTAATATAATTTTTTCCATGCCCCTAATCATTCTCATCACCTTTCTCTGAGCCCCCTCTTTAACTCTGTAATATGCTTTTGAGATGGGGTGACCAGTACTGCAAAAAATATTCCAGATGATGGGGAACCACTGCTTTATGTAATGGCATTATAATATTACTTGTACTATTCTCCATCCCATTCTTTATGCATCCTAAAAATGTTTTTGTCTTTGAGCAGAAGTCTTCAATTAGCTGTGCACAATAATCCCCAAGTCCTTTCCCTAAATTATTAATTTAAACCCAGTAAAGTGTATGAGTAGTTCATATTTTTCTCTCAAGTATTCTGCATTTATCAACACTGTATTTCATCCTGCATTGACTTTCCCATTCACCTATCTTGGTTAGGTCCCTTGACGTTCTTCACAGTCTTTTCAGGAGTTGAGTAACATAAAAAGGTTAGATTCACATACACACCCACCCACACACCACCAGACCATTAAAATGTCATTTTAAAATGATTATAGTCAACACACTAATCAACAGATTTATTTGAAAATTTCAGAAAATAATTCTGAACTCAAGAAGTGCTGTTAGTTTGGTGAGGATACACTATACATACTATTCACAGTTAAGAAAGAGGTCTAATCCCTGTTTTAGGTGCAAATTTCAATGCGGCCTTAACTACGGCGTCACTATGGTCTCTAACACATGCTCAAGGGAGCGTGCATGCACGCACACACTCAGACACAGTGTGCAGTGACACCATTACAATCTTCCAAATACGGGAACTGATCCTGCTCCGACCCTAAATGAGAAGGAACGTATCATTGTCAGTGAAGACCACCATCCAGAATCGTGAGGATGACTGACCAAATTCTAAATTACAATTAAAACAATGATGCTTTGGTTTTCCTGTTCCCTAAATCCCTCCCTCAACCCATATTCTTTACCTAATATAGGATATCAAAGCCAGAAACCTCAATCAACTGAGATTAACAAAGTGAGCTATGTGTTTAGAAATTAGAATATATTTCAAAAGCAACAGGCTTTAGCCCCCAGCCTTTTTAATCAGTTGTACACTGGCATTAGATAGCTTTAAAAACTTTAATTTAAAATAACGAGCAAGCACATAGTAATACAGGCAGCAAATATCTTGCAAAAGTACAATTCAAAGATATAATATCATAATATTCCCCACTGGACTAGAATGAACAATACTGTAGAGTCTGATTCATCTCAGTTTTTTCTCTTTAACAGTTATAATGTATAATTGTTAAAACCAATGATGAAAATTTTATTAGAGAACAGAACATAGAGTAGTAATCTTCTATAACTGTGCTCTATAACATTATGCACATTAGCTTTAACTAATTAAATAATACAAAATCAAAGTAAACATATAATGACTGAAAAACCAAGAAACCTGCTCTCTCATTACCACTACAAAGATGGTTTTGTTTAATTGTGAATTAATTTGCAGCACATGTTATATATATATATATATATATATATATATAAATAATCACTCTCCATTTTAAAAGTTAGGAAGAATAAAATCATTTAAAATATTTTGCTTTCAGTCCTTTCGCACTGTTACATTCTGAGAGCTTCATAACTGAATGTCTTTTTTGTATTCTAACTTTGTGTTCATGACTTCAGATGTCCATGTTACAGCTAGGAATGAACAAAACAAATTATAAGCATTTACTTAGTAAATCTAGCTACGGAATGAGAGATGCAATGAAAGCTAAAGAGGAGAGCATTTGCAATTTAAAATATAATTCATCATAATGAAAATGTAAAGCAGTAGTTCTGTTTTATTTGGCATGGCAGGTTAGGAATCCCTGTGAAGCTACATTGAAGCAAAGAGTAGATTAATAATTTAATTTGGTTCAGAACTGTGCAAGTGGGGCACCACAAGCTTTTATTCTGTAACCAGCTGCTGACCCTAATACGGATCAACCAATTAGACATCTCTATTTAATTGTTGGGTGACCCATCTAAAACTCACTAGGAATTTTCATTATAAACAACACTCAACGGCCTAAAAGAATCCTAGTTATCCCCCTGGTGGAGATAGTTGGTTTGATAGAAGCACACAAAGGAGTTCAGCAAACGGAAAAACTGCAAGATCATTTTAGGCTGTGTTCTGTAAAAGAACATCTTAATATAATGAGCCTTTTTTCGATCTCCCTTGGCAGAGCATCAGCCCTCTCAGATAACCCCACACAAAGCAAATACCATTCGTCTGAAGTTACATTTGCTCCTTGTTATCACAACTTATGCCACTTAATTCATTATTCAACGAATTCACTTTCTTGTTTATTAGATGCAAGGTAGCCGCACATCCCTAAAGGCCATGTATGCAAAAGACTGCTTGTAATCCTGTCACTTCAAACCTCTCTAGGCTTTTACATTGCTTCAGGAATTAGGAAGAAAGAAGCAAACAATTTAGATTTATTCATGCTGATATTAAATCTGTATATGATAAAGGAAATAAGAGAAATGTTACAAACCAAACTTAAAATCCATTCATACCCATTAGTGGAGTATGTTACTCCCTGTATTTGTGAAAGTTAGCACATTCATTTCTGTTCTGTAACAAATACACTTGACTATATCTTATGTTTTTAAAAGATCTGATAAAAAGAATTTTGTTTCTCATAATGGTTGCTTCCACTGAAAGATATCTCAATCCTTCTCAAGTGCATTTGATATATTCAGTCTACCATCAGTAGCAGAACAATCTGCTCAAGTACTGAAAGCTTGTACGGAACAAATTTCAGATTTGAAATCTATGGCATTTGAATGATAATTCTGCAACTTTTCTAAAAGCTTTGGCATATATTGAATCTAAAAACATATTGCTGCTGATTTTGAAAACCTTAATTTATCCTGTGTACTATACTATTTTTCTATCTTTATGAACAGACTATATTAAACATTTGGAATAGTATGAAACAATATAAGTATCTCAACTCTACACATTATGTGATAATCATAGAGATATTTCAGTTTTATTCTGTAACCTTATGCTGTTAGGATCATTAAAATGCAAATGGATTACTGAATTAAACACAGTTCCAGTATACTCTTAGCACAATTAATATTGTATAAAATTATCTGCATAATTATACGCAGTATGTTACATAAAACACTGTAAAAAGCTATCAAGCAGAGACTGCGTGCAAAAATGGCAAGCACTGTACTGTCTCCTATAGAATTATAATTGGTGGTTTATTAGTAGTACTTTTCTTGACTGCAAATAGACTTTTACATTTAATGCTTTACTTATTAGAATGGTAAATAACTCCTTGCTTATTTTTCTTAATGGTAGTATATATATTTCTTAGTTATAGCACCACACAGCTTTATTCACAAAAGTTACTATCAATATTTCCTTGTTATTAACTTAAAATATAAATGAACAATTAGTGATTCAAGGTTATTTAATCAACAAAAGCCACAAAAAGAACATTGAAAAGCTCCAAAGCAAAGGCAGTTATACAAAAGGACAATAGACTGAACACTTCCAGGTATTAAGAGCATTTTAAAGACAGCCATTTTATGGCTTAAGTTGTTACTAATAAAATAGTCGCATAGAAACTATTTTAAACTGTTCTAAAGGTGGCTTAAAGAAAACCCTTGCTTTAGAAACATACATTAGAAACATTATATGTATCATAGTAATTGTGCCATTTTACATTGCACACTCACTATGAATATTATGATGAATGAACTGATTTACCTAAATAATTAACCTTTGTATTGTAAATACATTCAGATAGCAGATGAATGTCTGCTATTCAGTTTAAGAAAAAGCTACTAGAAAAATCTGACATTAAATATAATACAAAAATCCACTGTTTTCTGCCACTCAGAAATTAATATCACCAATCAGGCAGTGCAGGGCTTTAGTAAACCTACATTCAATTGTCTGAATTTTTTGAAAATTATGAAGAAATTAATAGCGAATACTAATGAAATAAATAACTTTCTGTTGATATCTGAGTTTCATAACTTTATTATTTATTTTACAACTCTTGAATTTTTGCACGTGGGAGATTTTAAAAGTCACCCAGTGATTTTTATAGTGCAACCGTATGCTAGATAAAGATATTTAAGCTGTCAGTATAAACTGCTTCTGTTTTCATTTTGCATTTAATTTCAGTGCCAGACTCAAGGCATAAATTTTTCATCACCTGCAATGCTATGAATAAAAGATTAAAAAAAGAACTGAGAAGAAATTCTAACACATGCGGTGCATGCAGCACATTGTGCAGACACAGTGTGCATAACTAGATGTTTAATTTCCATCATTCTTTCTACGTCAGGAATGCTATTATTTAGGTTAATACATCATGCAGCTAATTTCCAGTATTTCAACTGTGCAGCATTCAAGTTTACCTAGTATCCATTCAACCCTCTTGAAATCTGGAGTAGAGACACATACTGAAAGAGCCACATAATATTCTATTAGCATAAAATAGAGGCTGTCTCTTGCCATTGCATTATACTATTAAAATATTTCAGCAACACATATTCTTCTTTTATTTCATGAACTAGCAGATGAAATAAGCTCCTCCAAAGTTCAAGCAACTAAGAATTACTAAAAAATTTCAAGCTAATTTCAATTCCTCATTAAGACTCACTTCATGTTTTAAGCCGAAGGATGCGACCAAATCCCAAGAGGTGAAGTTATGAGCTCACTCTTAAGGCATTTTTTATTTAGCACTTTAGCATTTTCAGTTTTACTTTATTAACACTCAGAGGGCCATGGATGAAATTCTCTTACTTCTCTGCAACAGTCCCAGCTGCAGCAGGAAATGTGCTCTGGCATACACCTTTTTCAGCAGTAATGGCTAGCCTTTTATTTATCAGAAAATATTTGAGATTCACAGTTTGACTTTCACATGGCAACAAACTCCCAGCTACACTGGAAAATTCAGTCCAGTCAAGGATAACAATATTTATATATTGATTTTTGCGTATTTGGAAATAAACTCATATCTTTATACTATAGTAGTTCATAATTAGGGATTTTGTACATCTAACCAAACTGATGACACTGTATAAGATTATATTTTATATAACAATCTTTTAGTCTGAAACAATGGAAAATAACTTATAACAATAATAGGTGATGTTTTGGCATCAAGTAGTGTTGGCAGACATGAACACAGCATTATGGCACTACTCAGGACTCCAGGCTTTGTATGGATGATGGCTGTAGGAACATGAATTATGGCTCAGAGGATTGGTAATGGGACATGAAGATTTTACCTCTAGGTCACTTATTTGAATCTGTTTGAAACTGGTGAATGTCACCACATAATCTGAGAGCTTTCTGGTGAACTTTGTGAAATGAGTTGTTGGTCTTATGGCATTTTCTAAAGCACAGGCTTTAATAAACACTAACTGGCACCTTTGTTGACAGCCCCAGCACATGAACAAAGGATAGAATGGATATGAATATTAAACTATCCTCTCACCCCTGGGGTGGTACCACTAGGGTAGGGCTGAAGCATATTGGTGGGCCTATGTGGGGAAAGTTGCACAGCTGGTGACCATGATGTACTTTTTCTATAAACGTAGAACTTTAGCTGTTTCATGCTGTCAATCTGGCACCACTCACAAACAGTGTTGTTATTTATTGTCCGGCTATACTGAAAGAAGGACAGGAGACATTTGATATGCATTTAATCAGGCCTCAACTTTATTATTAGATATTTGGGACTACTCAGCAGATAAAAGTGTACAGTGCAGGTAACCCCACAGTCACTCTATAATTACCCGGTGGGCTTCTGCCAGCTCCCCCTTTTCCCATCCAGGTCCCCGCCAGCCAATCCATTACTGGGACCTTACCATCCACTCCCCCCTCATAAGAGGGTTATGGTGGGCTATAAGAAAGGGGGTTGGCTCCCTGCCATACCAATCATAGGAGTCCCCATCCCCTACTCCCATTCTGTTCCTTTACCAAACACCTCCTAGATGTGTTGATGACAGTAATGTGATCATTAAAAATTTATTTAACACTTTATGGGCTCAATCCTACAAGGTGCTGGGCACTTTAGCCTTGATCCAGCAAAGCACTTAACATGTTTAACTTTAACCAAAAGTTTAAGTGTGTTGCAGTGTCAGGGCCAGAGTACTCAGCACCATGCAGAATTGAGCCCTCTGCCAATGAAATCTTGCCTTCTCTGACTTAACCTTTGCATGCTACAAGATGTACAGTTATGGTGCAATCCATCAGAAGCTATTTTTATGGCTTTACAGATGTATACTGGTAATCATGGCACAAAAACTATTACATAAAGTCACATACACACAAATAGTAGAATACAAAACTGTGAGAATTCATCTATAAATGTACTCCCTTAGGAGTGCAGCATTCAAGGAGTTAAATTAAAAATTACTAATGGAAGCCAGTATAAGAAAATGGGAAGATGTACATGATATATTATAGAAAATAATAACATCTCTTTTTCTGTATCCACTATTTTAAATCAATACCAGTTTCAAAATACACTGACAACTGCAAGGGCAGCATATTTTTTCCATATCATGTCCTTGGGGAAATATAATTTTAACATGTTCTCAGGATAATTGGCTCTATCCTGAATCCACAAAAAAGTCTGTAATTCAAGAGGTTGGGCGACAGGTATTGGTGAAGAACTGTAAAAGGTTTACGATGGTGGTGGTAGTACAGGTGGGGGTTATGAACAAAACTGAGACCATTGGACCCAAGCTGCCTTTGTTTCTTATAATTTATCCATTAACTTAATTTTCTCCAAAAGGAAAGAGTGTGGCATGATTTTACAGTTGTATCTACGGATGAAGTCACCATAGTAATACTGTACATGCATTTGACCACTTGCAAGTTGAACCCCTGGCCAACAGAGTTGTTGAAGAAATATGTTCCAATCCTGTAAGGTATAGTAGTGGTGGCATCCTGCTGAACTGATTGGATGGTATCCACAGTCAGCGATGGGAGACCAGACTGTGACTGCAACTGTTTTGAAAGTTCTATTTTATTTTATGGAATGCACAAAGAGTTTGTTATTATAGGTGGTCATTCTTCCAATCTGGAATACAGGTGTTATAGGTGCTAGTAACCAATTATCCTACCAGTGATGCTGTGTGCTTTTCCACTAAATGCTATTGTTATCAGGCATGTGCTGGACTATTATAGAATTTCACCTATTGCTGTTAAACGAGTTACACAAAAGTTTATTTTATCATGGCAGTTGTCCTTAGGGGAGTAATTTGCAGTTTCATTACATGCCTAACTCACATTCAGTCATGGAGATATGAAAATTTGCTAAAGCTAAATTACGAGAAACCAGAACTTTTGGCGATGACATCTTATGAATGGCAATTCATCCTTTGCAGTTCCTTTTTGATAGGAACACTATGCAGCTGCCTATTGGAGTAATCTTTGTTTTCAAACTCACTATACTTTATCACTTTATATCATGAACATCTAATTTTATCATCTCCCATAGTACAGCCATGAACAATCCAGTTGTAGCAAGACTGCAATTAATAGTCACACCTTTGTTACATCTTGACTAGATCACTGTAATGCATTAATCAGAGGCCTTCACTCTATACACATTACATGGTGCTATTCCATGAGTTAAATTCCATGGTATAATACTACAGCAAGAGTATTCAAATTCATAAGCAAATTCATGTGCGATCCACACAATCATATTACACCAGCGATATTTCCCTGTTGCCTTCCAGGGAAATGTTGTTGACATTTCAGGTTGATTTCAGAATTCTTCTCATTTACAATTTGGCACTTGTGGCCTTCCCCGCCCAGCTACAGTGGATTATAGAAAATTTCATATACTTCTAGCCACTCATTTGTGAACTAGCTCTAAAGATTCTCCTTAAAGTTCCTAGGCTAAAAAGGATGGATTTAGAAGCTAGATTATTTTCTCATTGTGTATCAAGAGTCAGGAACTCTTTGGCTGAAGAGATCAGGAGCATAGAAAACCAGGTGTTCTGAAATGAAGTCTAAAGACTTGTGTGTTCAGTGCCCATACATTTTCAGTGGTTTTAACTTAACCTTAGTTTAAACTGCAATCTTTTAGGGCCCCTAACAACAATAATAATTAATAATTTTATTTACAAAGTTGTCTGGGTGCTGAGTAGTACTTGAAGAACACTACTCAACTACATGCTAGAATACATTATAATATATAGATACTACTAATTTATTTAAATGAAAAACACAAAAGTGCAACCGAAAGTGTTAGGAAGTTGATAAAAATCACTTTTCAGTGTTGCATGTATGCTTGCATACCTACAACTCAAAGATTTTCTTTCTTTCATAATACACTATAATATGGTTACAAGTGCATTGAAATTCATCTTGTTAGAATGGTAGTAATATATCCCACCAGGACTTCTGTTCCTAGTAGCAATTTAAAATAATTATTGTGAGACTTGATGCTAGACATCAGGTTTGCAATAGAATTACAATGAGGGAAGTGTATTAGAGACAAAACATTGCTGGAAGAAAACTTCATAATGGCGCAATTTGGAACTAAGCCTCAATTTTACAGTAATAGATTCTCTTTATGATGGCACAAAGGAGTAAATGCACTTAGCAAATTTAAATCTATTATTAGTCATACTTTGTGGATTGCAGTGCAGGAAGGAGAAAAGAAATTAGCTTTTTAAGTATGTTTCTTATATAAAACAGGGTTCTACTAAGAAGAGCATTATACAAAAAAATCTTCTTGTTACAGTTCAGAAATACAGTAAGTCTTCATAGCTGTAGGGAGTTATACAGGTTCAAAAATCTTTCTAAAATAGTTTTGTATGTATTCATTTTCTAATTAGAAGTTTCTCAAATCAGGATCCTCTACATCATCAAAAATCACTTTTGATTCTAGAAATACATCCAGCAAGAAAGACAGTTAATTTGGTACTCATCTATGCTGCTTACTATAATCAGTGTCCTTGAATGGAGAGATATTTGTAGTTCATATTAGTACTATACTGGTTTTAACTATATTACAGTTATAGTGAAGAGAAATCTGCAGATTTAAGTCTATGTGGTCTGGTTCATATATTTAAAAGCAGTCAAGGGTTTTCCTCAAGTTCTTTTTTAAAGGGAAAACAATAGAAAGGATCCCAACACCGATTTTAGCAAGGTTTTATACAGCACTAGAAAATGATAAAAAACTGCCTTGTGCAAGTTAAGTGAAAAAACTATTTTTAACCTACACTACATTTTTACTCCCAACTCCAAAAAGAACATACACATTTGCTGCATCTTTTATTTTGTGAATCACATTATTGAATAAAAACTGATGTGTAAATATCATTAAAATGACTGGAATGGCTCCTTTGATGTCATTGTATCTCTTGAGTAAATACAAATCTTGTCACACATTTCAGATATCAACAAAAAACTCAAGTGAGCCACATAAAGATATGATACAGGCATCGATCAAAACAGCCACATTAGAAAGATAGTAGCCATTAATTAGAAGCAATTTGTACTCTCTATTAAGGCTGATACATTGACATATAGAAGTTCTGCAATAGGACTGGGAACCAAGCTATCCTTTCTTTCTGTGCTTTCTTTAATTTTACCATTTAAATGGCCAAACCTTTTTTAAAGTTATATATGGGTAGGTACCCGTGTTAGCTTTAGCTACCTCAGTTTCACCCTTGCTCAATTGCTACTGTACTCTGAAAAGACACTCAGGCATTCTCTTTTGTCTGGCTATGCTAGAAAAAGGACAGGAGACATTGAATATGGTTTAATTACACCACAACTTTATCCTTAAATGTCTGAGAGTACCTGGCACATAAAACTGTACAGTGCAGGTACTATCTATCCAGGAGTTTCCATCAGCCCTCCCCCTTACCCAACCTGGTCCCCAGCTAACCTGCTGCTGGGACCTCGTCCCCATAAATGAGAATTAAAGGGGGGTCTATAAAGGAGAATGGGTTGGCCCCCTGCTGTACCAGTCATAGGAGCCCCAAACACTGCATTACTGCTCCGATAAAGAATACCTCCTTTAAATCCTCGACCAATCCATTTTATCTGATCATTGCATCCCTTCCTTACCTAGTACCTGCACTGGACATCCGCCCCATGTTTACACAGTGAGTTGCAACATCATAGCCTAACTCCCATTTCACGTTTGCCCCAACTAAGCACCGCCAAACCCACTGTGGGGAAGGCAAAACCCCACCATTTTGCCTTGGCCAATCTCGCGGTGAGGGAAAAATTCCTTCCCAGCCCCTTGAGAAAGGAGCGGATAGCACAATGCCCTCAATGGATCCTGACAATACCAGTATTCCACCACTTCTGTGGGTAGGAGGATGGGTGCTGCTCCATCTGGTCCAGGTAAAAGAGGGTTTTTCCTGCACCAGCATGGACTTATATAGTCCCCCCCGCTTCTCTTCTGGTCATGGGGGGAGGAGGGGACGATAGGTCTGTGTCCACACCCTGGTGTGCAGCTGCAGCAGTAAGTTGCTCCCTGGCTCTCAAGCCCTTGAAGGGGCACACACCTCTTCCAACAAGCCGTACAATGGCTCCTACCACTTAATGTGCAATGAGGTCATTTTTTATAAAAAATGGGGATAGACACTGCATTGTCAGTAGCTTACTGCAACCTCTGCCTCCTCACTAGCTTTCCCAATAATGCCATATAAAAATTGAACAAAAGGGAGACAATAATGTAGAACTATGTGGAGCCCACGAGAAAACCAGAAAACCTTAAAGGCAGAAAAACAATTACTCAAAACTACCTTCTACTTGCAAAAAGATAAAGTGACAGCAAGGAACTTAATGTGCTCTCACTTGGATGCACAAATGAGTCAATGTCACCTCATGAAAGTTGATGATATAGCTATGTCATCAGCATGGACATCTAATCTTTACACATCAGCAAGAGGAGATCATTGACCTGCATCATTAGTGCCATCTCTAATGTTGCCAATTCTCACACTTTTATCTCAAGATTTGTAATATTTGGTGTTTTTCTTAAAGCCCTGTTTGAATCAAGAGGTTGCAAGAGAATCTCAGCTTTCAGTTTAGAAAGAGAATGG
Organism: Natator depressus; assembly: GCF_965152275.1. Lineage (NCBI taxonomy): Eukaryota > Metazoa > Chordata > Testudines > Cheloniidae > Natator > Natator depressus. The sequence goes on from NC_134238.1 coordinate 59,198,445, forward strand.
TTCCAGCCCTCATGGTTGTAGAGCAAACCATGAAAACCTGATCTGAGTGCAACGTAAAAGACTCAGAAACTAGAAAACAAACAGAAAGTAAAATGTATTTTTCTGAAAATGTCATGATTTTAAGCTAATCTCATGATTCTCTGGGACCTGACTCATGATTTTTGAACACTTGGAATTGGCAATACTGCTTCTCGGAGCCATAACCATGTTTGAAGCCAGATTGCAAGGTCAAGGAGATTTGAGGCTTCTAGATATTTGGACAGTTTTCTTTCTACAACCTTCTCCTTCTTAGCCAGAATATCAATGCCAAGTGATTATTTCTTGAGTAAAGGTTACAAAACTGCTCAGCACTGTGTTCCTTAAAGAAAGCCTTGACAGTCTCTTAAACGCTGAGAAACAGTTGGAAACAGAAACACTCCTACCTCTAACCTAAAATGGTGAGATGGTATCTGTCAGATAAAATTAGCTGAGAAAGATACTTAGGGCTCAGTCCACTAAGGACCTTAAGTGACAACAAAAAATGGCTATATGTTGCCTTTAAACAACATGTATTATTCTCATTGACACCAATCAGAGTGTTGTCATGGACAAAGGAAAGACTATGGACCCAAGATCTTTAATTCGTTCCACACACTAATAGGCAGCTAACAAAGAGCAGCATTACTCAGCGGCTGCCAGTAACAGATCAGTCACTTATATAGCCCAGTATACCATGAATTAGGATAATCCTACTGACATATTACAAAGACATGCATCATGGTTATAAGGTCAGAGTATAAGAAGGTTGGTGGTCTAGCAATAGCCATGAAATGATTTAAGATCCAGCCCAAAACACCCAGCTCTGACCACAGCAGGCATGTGATGTTCTAATCTAAAGTCAGACTGCAGTCAAGGATTACACCCATATTGTGTGTGACACTGACTCCCTAGAGCATCGCTTCAAAGACTAGCATTTGTCTACAACTCCCATTCTCTTCATATTTTCAGCATAATTTCAGTTTTTCAAGAGTTTAATCTCATGCTATTTCTTGACATCCAATCATTGATTTCAATAATACTTTAAGTGCTGTATATCTCCTTTTCAGTTGAGAGACATAAAGAAATATATGGCCAATTGTCATATTAAATGCAGTGGTACCACAAAACCATACCTCTCCAAGGTCTCTCTGAAGACAGTATATTCACACTGAAAAACACGTGAACCACACAGAACCTTGGTGTAGAGCACAAGTGATGCCAGTTCAGGACAAAGAGAATTTTTCCACCATACATCAACTAAGACCAACAACTAACTACATTTCCTGCTATACTCATGCTAGTGCAGGGGTGGGGCAAACTTTTTGGCCCGAAGGCCACATCTGGAAATAGAAATTGTATGGCAAGCCATGAATGCTCAAAAAATTGGGGTTGGGGTGTGGGAGGAGGTGAGGACTCTGGTTGGGGGTGCGGGCTCCGGGGTTCAGGGTGTAGGAGTTCAGGGTGTAGGATGGGACGCCAGGCAGGGGCAGGGGGTGAGGTGCAGAGGGGGGGTGAGGGCTCCAGCTGGGCGTGCAGGCTCTGGGGTGAGGCTGGGGATGAGGAGTTTGGGGTGTAGGAAGGTGCTCCAGGCTTGGATGGAGAGCAGGAGAGGGATCAGGGCTGGGGCAGGGGGTTGAGGTGCTGGAAGGGTTGCAGGCTCCGGCTGGGGGTACGGGCTCTGGGGTGGGGCTGGGGATGAAGGGTTTCGGGTGCAGGAGGATGCTCTGGGCTTGGACTGAGGGGTTTGGAGGGTGGGAGGGGGATCAGTGCTGGGGCAGGGGGTTGGGATGTGGGAGGGTGAGGGCTCCGCCTGGAGGTGCAGGCTCTGGGGTGGGGTTGGGGATGAAGGGTTTGGTGTGCAGGAGGATGCTCTGGGCTTGGACTGAGGGGTTCGGAGGGTGGGAGGGGAATCAGGGCTGGGGCAGGGGGTTGGGGCATAGGGGTGAGGGCTCTTGCTGGGAATACAGGCTCTGGGGTGGGGTTGGGGATGAAGGGTTTGGGGTGCAGGAGGATGCTCCGGGCTGGGACTGAGGGGTTTGGAGGGTGGGAGGGGGATCAGTGCTGGGGCAGGGGGTTGGGATGTGTGGGGGTGAGGGCTCCATCTGGGGGTGCAGGCTCTGGGGTGGGGCTGGGGGGTGCAAGAGGGTGCTCCGGGCTGGGATTGAGGGGTTTGGAGGGTGGGAGGGGGATCAGGGCTGGGGCAGGGGTTTGGGGTGCGGGGGGAGGCTCAGGGATGCAGGCACTGGGCAGCGTTTACCTCAAGCAGTTCCTGGAAGCAGCGGCATGTCTCTTCTCTAGCTCCTATGTGGAGGCGCGGCCACGGTTCCTGGCTAATGGAAGCTGCGGGGGCGGCACTTGGGCCGGGGGTCGCATACAGAGCAGAGCCCCCTGGCTGTCCCGTCGCATAGGAGCAGGGCCATGCCGCTGCTTCCAGGAGCCACGTGGAGCAGCCCCAGACACTGATCTCCAGCTGGAGTGCCAGAGTGGGACTAGCCCCAGACCCCACTCCCCAGCGGGAGCTTGAGGGCCAGATTAAAACAGCTGGCAGGCAGGATCCGGCCCATAGGCCATAGTTTGCCCATCCCTGTGCTAGTATCTAGGTAGTTCAACAGATTCGGATGGCATGCTGTGTCAAAAACTGTAGATTTATCAAATACCATCAACCAGGATAATCCTGTTCTATCCAGCGTGGCTTGGGGGTGGGGAGCTAGATCCTCATTCCTATGAAGATTTCCATGTACGGAAAATGTCATTAAAATTATGCTTATTACTGTATATTATCTTCTATGGATTCAGCAAAGACAGTTCAATTAGACCATTTTTGGATGATTAAAAATATAGGGATTCATTTGATACTTAGCAAATAAATTATACAAAGAATGTATTTTGAAATAATAAACATTACTTCAAACAAAATACAGTATGTGACAACAGAGATTAAGAGCAAAATCTAATCTAAATATTTACCTGAATGGAAAACAGAGCACATAAAAATACATATAAACAAATGCTGGTAATATAAAAGTTTGGATCACAATCAGGGACATAGTTGGGAGAGATTTCGGAGTACTCACACTAGAGTTACCTATGTACAATACTTGCTACAGGGAAAACTATAGCCTATTAGTTTCTCAAGTTATGAAATAAAATAAAATGATACAAAATAAAAGGAAAAATACATATTGTAGCAACTATCTTCAGGACAGACATAAATGCGTTTGAAAGTATGTTACTCTAAAGCCGCTATCACATAGCCTGAATAATATGGCAGAGAGAAGTTGCCAACAACGGAAACAATCACTTGACAGAAAAGTATATGAAGACAGGACCATCTCTCTAGAAAACCATCCTATATAAATTCAGGATTACCAATATAATCATATACCTTCTGAAAGCCTCCTTAAGCCTTCTGAAAGCCTCCTTACACGTTTCTGAGAGTTTATTATCCTGATAGCATACAAATTTGGATAATCCTACAGCTCTTCATGTGTATGTTTACCATTCCATGAAAAGGGTGCTTTCCTGTGACCATCTTGTCTGGCTATGCCAAAAGGAGAATAGGAGACATTTGACATAGGTTTAATCAGGCTGCAACTTTATTACTAGATGTCTGGGACTACCTGACAGATAACAGTGTTCAGTGCAGGTAACTTCACGTTCATTCTGTAATTACTCACGGGGGCTTCCACCAGCTCCCCATTTTTCCCTCCAGGTCCCTCCAACAAATCCATTGCCAGGACCTTACCATCCACCTCCCCCTTGTAGGAGAGTTAAGGTGGGCAATAAGAATGGGGGTTTGGCTTCCTGCTGTACCAATCATAGGAGTCCCCAACCGCCCCCTGTTTGTTCCTTTAACGAACACTTCTTTTTAATTCCTTTTCTATGCCATTTATCCAGTCACTGTATGCCTTTCCTATGGAGTACCTGCACTGCACATCCACCACAAGGAAGCGCCAGCAATTACAGACATCTCCTTATGCCATCTTTTATACCAGTTAAAAACATGACAGCACCTAATTCGGACAGGTGAACCCCATGCTCCCGAAACAACTCTGCTGCCCCATATATTATGCCAGGATGTGAAATTACTGTCTCTCCTATCGTCCCAAGGAATTTGGCCACCTCCCTGTTCACATACCTCCTTGCCTTGTCCATCCTGGAGGGGCTCATGGCTCCCCGCCAGACCCTGCACTGAAGCATGTCTGACCAAAATAATGTTAACTCCTGGAAAAAGTTCAAGGATCAGCCCCCAGTCCCTCCTTGCTCTAAGCATTAGTTCCACCCCTTCAAGCATTACCAAATCATTTTCCCCAAGTTGCACCCCAATTATATCTGGTGGCCACTGAGAGGCCTGCACAGCATATGGCAGCAGTATGAGTTGATTCCATAACATGCCCCTCCCCGCATGCCAACTGGGTACTGCTTCACCATCAAAGCCCAGCTGCGAACCCTCGGGCAACCTGGACATGTGTCTATGCACCCCAAAAACAATACTGTGCCTACAGATCCACATCACCATCTGCATGGCCAGTATTTCAACATCTGTAATGAGATTACAACAAATTAATGCTGCCCTGATTCTGAATGAGTGGGACAAATTCATGGGCTGGCCACCCCCAACCTCATCAGCCCCCGTCTCAACATGGTAACAAATTGATATGCTGTAAGGGGACTCCCATCACCGTACATAAAAAGGAGGCCTTCCCCCCTCGGCCATATCACCCTGTAGGCCTTCAAAGCCTGAACGGGGCAGACTCCAGGCTCATCATCTTCCCAGAGGATAACAGATTCATCCGGGCCAACTTGATCCGTCTTTGATCTTCACAAGTGTAATATCACTGAATGCTCATGCCATTATACATCACACAGTTCCAGAGCCCTTCCCGTAGAGTCCCTAACGGACTCAGGTACTAGCTCACTGATCCTAAAAGCACCAAAAAATGCTATTAAGAATGCTGTCCTGAAAAAGGCCACCTCCTGTCCACTATGACATAGTGGCGCCAAGGATCTGCATGAGATCCCTGAGCATGTAAACTGTGATGGGATGACAGGGATCCACCCTGGGGCCACCGGTATGCAACCACCCAGCCAAAAACCTTTTAACTAAAAAAACACTGCAAGGATCAGGATAACCATTTAGCCTACTGACAAATGTAATGGCAGAAAGGCGATTTGAAACTGTGGAGGACGCCAGTTGATGGGCTGCCAACGACAGCATGTATCGCAGCACCTGTTCCTCTGTAATGGGCCATATTGTTGACTGGCCTTCCTGATCCTGAAATTGCATGAAATCACAAGAACTTCTCTCATAGCTCTGCCACGTGCATGGAGCAATCGAGCTCTGCACCACACTGATAACCATTCTATGCCCAGGTTCCAAAGCGCTAGTGGCATCTGCCTGGGTTCCCGGCTGGCTCCTGGTGCCAGCCCCAGAAATCTGTGGCCCTGAAAATGAGACAAGGAGTGTTCTATGCCATTATCAACCCCAAAGAGGTTATGAAGCAAGGTAAATTCCCTGAAGCCTTTCTGGGGGCCAAGCCTCAGGGGGGGAAACCCACAAATTGTCCACAGGCAATTGGTTGCCTGGCTCTGCCACTCTATCCCAAATTCATTTTTGGGAATTATTGTCTTAACAACATGGCCTAACTCCACCCCGGACTTTAATTATTATTTTACATTAAGGGGAAAAGAACCTCCATTAAACCCAGCCCACAAATCTGACCCTTCATCTTTGTTAGGGTAGGCCCATAGGAGGTCTTAGCCCATTGCACTGCTGGAAGCTTGCGCCTTGAACCAGCTTCATTGTGTCACCCACGCCCCGTTCATACAGGGCCTAACCTGCAGGTGGCAATTGTTCTACCCTGTGTCCTGTTGCACCATTGTGTCAAGAATGTGTGGTATGAGACCCAAAACATGTTTCGCAAGCATGCCTGAACGTTCAGATGCTGCAAAAAACAACTGCTATGATTAAATGCATGCCCTTAAATATACTGTATGCCTGCATAGCTAAGGAAGGCAGCCTTAGCAAGACTCTGTCCATGGCTGTCCCCAGCCATTGGAATAACTTTAAGTTAGCCTGGAGCAGTCATTTGATACCTCATCATGTCCATATCCAAGCAGGTTGTTCCCCGCCCTCCCAAGCCTCAGAGGAACCGCTAGTGCCCACAATACCCACCTTTCCCATATCATTTGGTATGAGACCCCGAACCACGTCCTGTAGTCTCTGCCCAAAGCAGACCCAAATGCCCCTGCACTTGGGAACCTTTTCCTGTTGTTGATTTAACTCACTCCTGTCCTCAGTGTCTCCCTGCTCTCCTGCAATCTCCTGAGTGGAATGTCCTAGATCTGTGAACCATTACACCTTGTACAGCCTGCAAAGCTGTGGAAACAATCCTAAACCCACAAAAACGTGCCCCATTCGCTTTATTAGGGTACTTCCAAATGAGCAACTTTAACCTCTCCAGCTGAATTGGAAATGGTGCTCTTCCCAACCTATGGGTGGTACGTGAGTTAACCCCTATGCTAGTTCCCCTTGGGACCCCTTTCTTACCGATGTGACATGAACATGCCGCATGGTAATCCACAAATATGCCACACATTCCTTGGAGCTGACTAACCAGGTAACTTCCCCTCCCTTTTTGTTCTGCTTACAAAGGGAGCCAGCCATCCCCTGCCCTTAGCAGGGAAATTTGAAACCTGATTCATTAATGCCTCTACACTCCCTGTCCTTGTGTTCCTACAGGGAGAATGAATGAGACCACAGGCTCCCTTGCTAGCTATATCCCTTTTCCCTTGTGGAGCTACTTCCCTGTGCCTGCTTCACCCTACTTGGGGCCAGAGGAAGGGAGAATTGCTTCCCTTCCCCTTTTCTTACTGTTCTGCTTCCACATGGAGCCATGTGGCTGAGACCTGCTGAAGCAACCACGCTGACCCCTTTTTGCAGCAGTTTTCATCTTCTCTCCCACCACAGCCATAAAGCACTGTTCCCTTCACTGGGCCAGCCAGCCAAAATCCCCCTGCTTAAAGGTGCAGGGCGGTCATTCTCAGGACTTGACCATCAACAATGGGGAAAGCAAAAAGTACAAGTTAGAGTTAGTAAAAAAGAGGATGAAGCATATGTATGTTGGTCTAGAAATTTCCAACATCAGTTCAATAACAGCACAAATTTCTGTTCCATAATTAAATAATCTTGGTGCAGGTCCCAATTATTGGAAGCAGAGAACCCCACAGAATGATTTCTGCTGCAAATGTCAGAGATATTAGACTCTATCTGACACAGAAAAGGGGATATAATACACTCTGATTATCAATTTCTAATTTGACTAAGAACAGATTTATCATGTTATCATCCTTTCCCAATTTGCAATGTAAAAATGTATCTCCTACAGTATTATGAACAAGGGTTTAACAGAGAACTAGAGTCTTTTTTAGCATAAGTAACGCTCACATATTATATGTGAAACCTGAATGTATCTAAACAACACAAATTAGTTTGGCTTTCTGGTGAAATAGAGTTTACTTTAGTTTATGAAGCTCCATATCTAGGACCTTCAGGATCTACTAGTCTGATGTAACCTGAACCTAGATTTAGAACTCCTCAGGCCTGCCTGGAGTCTATAAATATGTCATTATATTTATCATGCTCATAATACCAATGGCACCTATTTATATCTTCTCTACTTTTACACACAGTTTAAAAATACATGTTACCTGTTACTTCGGTCAGATAAGAGAAAAATGTAATCTCCCCTTTCTCTCATTATTAAGATAAAATTTCTTGCATTTAAATGGTGGGCTTTGTAAATGCATTTTTGCTACTTTTCCATCACGCATCAACCTCAACGCTAAACTGCTGCTGACAATGGTTTTCTTTGAAAGGATATAAATTACTGCGTAATTACAACTTCTGTGTCTCCTTTAAATAGACTTGCAACATGCTTCTTTCAGTAAATTAAATTCAAAGAGTATTTAAAACATCACATTAAACACTATATTTACCTGAAAACCTTGTCTGTTTATATAGTCTTTTTTCTTTTCAACTCCAGAAAAAGGACACCTTGCACCCTTCAGGTGGCTCCAAGAGGCACATCAATAGCATCATTTACACAGCATGTATCACGTGCAGTGATACTCAACTTGGCATCTGCCAGGCTTTCAGCCTTTCTGTTTAAAACAAAGTGCAGCTTTTCCCACATAGCATCCTGATTAAACAAATTAACTATGGCGCTGACTGCAAATGTACACACTAGAGTGCAGGAAATGAACAGATACAATGGCCAAGTCTGTATTTAATTTTAATTAAATTTCATTCTGTAGCTCAATTAATCCACATCTCCAAATGTCAGCAGGACTTAGGCAAATGGAATGACATCTGCTGCACTGCACACTGACTATAAAATGTTCACTACATGCTACAGCTCTGGAAGTGTACCAGGAAAAATGAAATAACTTTATTAAGTGCACAGCAATGTATAGAATTTTAACTGCAAGCCTAATAAAAGTAACATAAACAATGAAAGAAAATTAGACTGAGGATACTTTCTCTCACCAATCTCATTAATATTGGTGCCTAGGTGAAGGGAAATAGCTAGGTTGGTAAGTAAACAATGAGCCATGTTATTTTCAAAGAGCTAGTGAGATTTTTAAAAAGTCATCTTCCCTAAGATTTCTTTGGAAGGTGCACTGCTATCATATATAGTTGCATGTAAACTATTCAGGAATTTCAGAAGATTAACATCCAGTATCATTGTCATTAATTATAACTACTTATTATTTGCATTGTAGTACTATCCAAAGGCTTCAGTAAAGTTCAGGACCCCATTATGCTACATGCTACACAAATGCACGGGAAGTTGGGACTCCTTCCCCAAAAAGCTTACTGTATATGACAAGTGTGTGTGAGAATTAGTATGAGGTAAATGGAAAAGAACAAAAGGTGATAGTTAGTCTGTATAACCATGTGAACTTATGTACACGCTTGATGGCTCTGAATCATATAATCATACTGTGCTTTGTGTTATGTTTTCATTTTTGTTGTTGTTCAGGTTTTTTTTGTTTGTTTTTTATGCCTTTGACCTAGCCATCTAGCCATCACTAGTTGGTTAATTTTTATTAAGCATGACAAAAAAAGTAAACACTAAGGAGGGAGATGAGGGAGTGTAGAGGACCTCCAAGCTAGCTTGGAGAGGTGTTTCTATGCATAGGCAGTGGCATGGATGAAAGTTGGGTAATAGTTGGATAAACAGAAAAATACAGATACAAACATTTCTATCCTGACTAATGGAGATTATTTAGAATCCAAAACCAAGGTCACTACAAAAATGTAATAACACTTGTACAAATCTATAGGAATATAAAAGTTCTTTTTGTGGAAAGATCTGGAGAATATGCACAAAAATGTCTGTAGTTTCCAAATATTGTTATTTAACAGTTCCTTTCTACAGTTATAAAATACGATATTCTGTGTGATGATAGTTGTTCTATAACTAAGACCTCAGTCCTGCAAACACTTGAATTCAATTGGATACTCCAGTGTGTAAAATTATTGACATGTATAAGTGTTTGCAAGACGGGGGCTTTGTCTCATTCTTTTAATAACTGTAGGCTTGTTTAAGTTGGTTCATGTGTGACTCAATTAATAATGAAGGTGAAATGAAATGCTCTTAAATCAGCCAAAACCTAAATTTTAGGTTCTGTGTTTCTCCTACAACAGTTAATATCATCACTAGCACTTACTGAAGTGCAGAGAGTCGCATATTATGCAATTCCTGTACTACTTTATGTGGTAGAGCCATTATCAATTGTTTCAAGGGAAACACAGGGAAGCAACCTTAACTCTGCCCCTTTAGGTACATGAATTACGATAAAGTCATATCACTGGGGAAGTCTATGGCTGAGCCAGAAATAACACCCAGTTTTCCTGGTTACAGTGTAGTGCCTTAACCACAAGAGAATATCCTTACTCTTCTTACAACCCTCTGCCTCATTCACTGTCCGCCCTGTGTACTGAATGAAGCAGGAGTCATGTAGAACAAATATTATGTGATCATATAATACTGGATCATAGTGTATACATAAAAAAGATCCAAATTAAGGTTGCACAGACAACCTTATTTCTGGCATTTCCTAATTTTTGAATACTTGATTTGCAAAATTAGCATTCTTTAAATGTAGTTGTATATGTAATTTTCTAAAGATGTTAAAAAAGAAAACTAACCCCTCCCCACACACAGAAATTCCATCAGGGGGAGCCAATATTCACCCCCTAAATCAGCAGGGTATGAAACTGCAGATTCACAGTACAAACCTATTCACTTGAGCCAACAGAATAACTAACAGATTTTTACTCCTCTGTGTTACATGTCATAGGAATGGACACAGGAGTGTTTTACACAACTATTTGCTAGATAGTGGTGACATGTTGGGAATCAGATTCCTGGATAATATTGATGACTCTGGACAGGGTGTGGTTACAAACAGCATAGCCAAACACATAGATTTTGCATATCAATTTTGAAAAAAAATGGCTAAATGGATGACCCTTGGTCTCCTCCTGGTTCACAGTCTAGCACTCCTTCCCACAGACCAGAGGAGTGGCTGTTACTGCTGCATCCTAAATGGACTTCATGCTGTGTGGGGCCTAGAGCATGCACAATGCAGATGGAAAGTGATTGGAGCCAGAGAACATAATCAGATGCAAACAGAATGTTTGGAGATTTTAGCAAAAAGTCTTTAAAAAGCTCTACTGAGCATGTGACAAATGGTGATTTTTAAAGGATTTATAATAATCCAAATAGGGTAGCTTTTCATGAGTCAAATACTTGGCAATTCTCTGATTCCAGAATTATTCCCTCTGCTGAATTTCACGTTTCTGCTCTAAAGCATGGAGGCAGTAAACTCATCAAAGAAATGGTTGTGAAAAAGCTAACATTAGCAAAACTACCTATTTTCCTCCAACTTTGTTTTCAGAAATTTCAGAACTGTTTTAGCTGAAACAAAACAAAACAAACAAAAAGTCTGGAGCAAATATGGAAAATTCCAGTCTAAATGATTGAAGTTTGAGAAAGTTATAAGCAACAGAAAAGAGTGGCTTATAATGGAAAGCATTAATCACCCTTAACTACAGACATCACTATCAGATTCACTCATAGTAATAATAAATGTTGCTTGTTTTGAGGCAGATCTCTTTATTGAACTACAGATATTTTAAAAAAACATATAAAATATGAGCTATGGGACACAAGGTTAACTAAAAAGAACAAGGAGTCCGGTGGCACCTTAAAGATCACCAGACTCCTTGTTGTTTTTGTGGATACAGGGTACCCCTCCAAAGGTTAAGTAAGATAAACATACACTTAGGGCACCATTAATTGGTATTTAATAAGTTAGGAATAAGTGTTCCATATTTTCAGCCATGCCATGGCTGTAAATTACCAGCACAAAGTGGTTGTAAACCTAACAGAACTCACCCCTGGCCCTAAGGATCCCCTCTGCACAGAGAGATGTTCTGGTGGCATAGAGATGCCATCATGGCTCCTACACTATCACCATCTCTAAGCTTCCAGCATAAGGGGTGAAGTCAGAAAAAACAGGGGCATGGTCAGGGCATCCTTATATCTTGGCAATCCCTGGTGATTTGAACAGCCCTTCAGGCAGCCAGTATGAAGTAGAGCTCTCTACACTGGCTTCTCATAGAATTTCAAATCAAGTGCAAGGTCTCTGTCCTCATCTTCAAAGTGCTCCATAGTCTGGTCAAAATCAAGGACAAAGACTGTGGTGACAACTCCATGCCTCTGGCACAATGGAACTCTCAACAATAAGAGTAAAGCTCAACAGTGCTGAAGACAGAACTTTGCGTGTGAACGGTCTGAGACTGAGGAATGAAGTTTCCCAGAAACTAAGGATCATCACAAACCTCACCACTTTCTGCTCAAAGTGAAAGACACATTTTTTTGACATTGCCTTCTCTAATATAAACAAGTATATTTATAAAAAATAAAACAAGCCCCTACCAAAACAAGATACTCCACTGCACACACTTCTCCCTCTGGGGAGAGGATTAGAGAACAAACAACATGGGACAGTTGTGTAGTCATATTGCTCAAAGCTCTATTGGAAGGTGCTCAGCAACTACGGTAACTATATAAAAACATATATAGAATAGAACAGAATCCCTGAGGCTGTTGTATCTTATACTCAGGACTGGACCAGCAGCCAGCCAGACTTAAACACAAGCAGATGTAAAGGTTTCTTAAAGATAGCTTTGCCCTCCCACTCCCTCTTGAGATGCACCAAGAAGAACTCAGATGCAGTCCGGGATCGGGCCTCAATATCCTTATTTTCAAATGACTTCTCACTGTGGTTGGGTGTGTACTTCAATAAAACTAACCTGAGATTTATTTCTGTATGTCGTGAAAGGATTTGGCCAAATCTATACTTTTTGCATGTCTTCCCTGGGTGTGTGAATTTTGTACTCAGGAAAGGTTCTGTACTGACAGTCCTAAAGACTGAAGGTTTCTATTTATCCACACAACAGGCACAACATAGGCAGCAGCAGTGTAAACTTCCCCACACAGTCCCAGCAATGTGCCTTAATATTAGTTTTATGAGACTATGCCTATGGGTAAGGAATCATCAGGACTGGCTCTAGGCACCAGCAAAGCAAGCACATGCTTGGGGCAGCACGTTTCCAGGGGCGGTGTTCTGGCCAGCCTTTTTTTTTTTTTTGAAAAATCCACCAATGTATGGGAAAAAAAATACATGAAGATCAAAAAAATCTCCGCTAGCGCGATAGGAGCATAACGTGAAAAATATCGTGTCACGTCGTGACATGGTCACTCATAATGTGAACACGCATAAATGTGTAAACGTTAACGGTTATTGATTAATTAAATCAGGAATCATGACTACTTGTGGGTACTGTGCCGCCCTATCGGCGCCATTCACGCCAATTTCCGTTTCGCGTCAGTGCCAGTGGTTATAGGGCTAAAATGCTGGGACAAAAATGAAAATGACTTTTTTGGAGCTGCCTACCAGCAACAAAGAGAGAAATGGCAAAAAGAATTAGAAAAACTATCTCATACTTCAAATAAGTATTTTTAAAAAGTCAACAATCAAGGAGAAAGCTCTAAGCAATGCATTGAAAGTGATTATTCATCAACTGATGAAGACCAGTCGAACAAAAGATTATCTTTATCAACTGATAAAGATGAACAACAATCCGACCAAAGATTATCTTCGCTAACTGATAAAGATTGATGTTTCTATGGTATTTTGGATGTAGCTATAACTTCCATTGAAGAAAGATTTTATCAGTTGCATGGTCATTGTGAAACTTTTGAATTTTATACGATATTGGAAATATTAAAAATCAGTTTTCCAAAGAAGACCTCATGAAGCACTGCCAAGACCTACATTTAGCGCTCAGTACTGATAATGCTGCTGACATTGATGGAGTAGAATTGTATGATGAATTAATAGCTTTATCTGAGCTAATAAGTCCTAAAACTTCTCCTCTAAAAGTATTAGAATTTATAGCAAGAAATGATTTTTTCACTCAAACACTGCTATAGCATTACGCATTCTTTTAACATTACCAGTATCAGTGGCTTCTGGTGAGCGCAGTTTCTCAAAACTGAAATTACTAAAAAATTATTTGAGGTCCACCATGTCTCAAAATCATTTGTCAGGACTAGCATTAATTTCAACTGAAAGTACCGTTGCAAAAAATTTAGATTTCACTGAATTATTAAAAGACTACACAAGTATAAAAGCCAGAAAAATTCAGTTCATATGAATTCTTTTAAATTATGAGAAGCTGGGTGCACCGGGAGACACTAACGTTTTTCATTACAGTGTATAGTTAAACCCAAATTGTTTGTAATTGTGATTTTGTTAAAATTAAATGAGTACACTAGTAGGAAATTGTTTTATTTCACTAACTACAAATTCTCTGTTTTCCTTTTTTTTTAAAATTTTAAACAGTCAAAACAAAACAAAACACAAAAAACATTGCAAAGTGCAAACATGTAAAAGCTAAAAAAAGTGGGGGGGGCAGCCAAAATTTTTTTTGCTTGAGGTGGCAAAAAACCTAGAGCCGGCCCTGGAGATCATTTACGTCTCCAGGTCCATTCAGTCCCTAAACTCCCTGCTGAGACTGCCAGCAAGGTTGCTAAGTAATGGTGTACACCTGATGTGGATTTCAGATATGTCCTGAGGGCTTCTCTCTCCTTTGCTTTTGTAAGAAACAGCAAGCCAGAACATTTACTGAACACTCTGCATGATATTGAACACCATAGGAGCAGCCATCAGCATGTAGAAAACAGGAACTAGCTGATTTCATATTAAAAAGTGCAAGAGCTGCCTTCGCAAAATCTATTCATGCTAGTACTTCCAATGCTTCTCCTTTTGATGTCCAAAAAGCTGTTGCACCATATTCCCTGCTGTTGGTGCCACCGTAAAATTTCAGGTAATGAGGTAAGCGGGTTCTTTACATGCCAAGATGAGGAAAATTAATTTTAATGCTAAAAAATGAGAGTACTGGTGCAGACTGTCACTAAATACTACCAGCTGCTCTATGGTACTGGAATCTGCCTGTTAAAGAAAAAACAAGTGAGGAGCAAGTTCTTGTAGTCCATTACTACCTTGGGATAAAGAAAAGTCGTACAGGAGAACTCAAACATAAATGAAAAGAAAGATTTTCTTTATGATCACTACAATAAATATGACTGGGCAAGGGAAAAAAAGATGTAAGAAGGCATCTCTTGAAGGAAAGCATGTACCTTTCTAATGCATTGGTGAAACTGTTCATCTTTGTGACAATATACAGCACTAACCGGGTCAGTGTCTGAATAAGTTATCTAACACGCACTGTATATTTCAATCTTATAAGTTAAAGCTGATAAGGGAAGATTTAATTTGCATAACAACATTTTTTATTTGCCCTAGTTTGTTTAGTCATTAATTAATTCTTGTTCATTTGTGACAATGTTGCTGTCTTCAAAGAGGAGTTGAATATGGACCCACTGCTGTACTGCTTTTTTGTTCTTGTGGTGTTTGCTTGTTTTATACTAACTCATTCTCTAAGATGACAATCAAAAGGGGAAATACAGTAACTAGCTATCAGTGACCTGTGTATAGGAGAGTAAGAAGTTCACTTTATACTTAAAATTTTGTGGACATTTCTAAGACAGAGGTTCCCAAACATTTCTTACTGCGTACCCCCTTCCAGATCCATCTGTGTACTCTACCCTTCTCGTCACTGATACTTTGTGTGTTCCTCTTAACACTACCTGTCTTTAGCCATCTGTCCATATCTCACTGTTACGTACAGATACAGCGTGATGTATGCAATCAAAAACAATCCCCTAAGTTCTGAGCTCAGTTAGACTGGAGAGTTGCTAGGCAATTGAACCCATGCTGCACAGTGATTGGAGGTGAGGGCTCAGCAGCATCTCTGTGTATCTAGAGTTGGCAGGGGTCCAGTTTTCAACTGGAATGCCCAGTCGAAAAGGGACCCCGGTGGCTCTGGTCAGCACCACTATTAAAAGTTCGTTCGGCAGCACAGCAGGGCTAAGGCACGCTCCCTGCTGCCCTGGCTCTGCACAGATCCCAGAAGCAGCCACCATGTCCCTGCGGCCCTTAGGTGCAGGGGCGGCCAGGGAAGCTCTGGCTCTGCAGCTCTCATTGGCCAGGAACCATCTTCCCCCAAAATACCCCCCCAAGCCCTACACACCCCCTTTCCTGGGGAAGCTTGAGAATAATATCCTAACCAATTTGTTACAAAATCATCAAAGACCCAAACTCCTGGATCTTGGAACAATGGAAAAATCAGTCAGGTTCTTAAAAGAAGGATTTTATTTAAAAAGAAAAGGTAAAAATCATCTCTGTAAAATCAGCATGGAAAATACTTTACAGGGTATTCAGATTCAAAACACAGAGGATCCCCCTCTGGGCAAAACCTTAAAGTTACAGAAAACAGGAATAAACCTCCCTCTTAACACAGGAAAATTCACATAAAACAAAAGATAAACTAATCCGCCTTGCCTGGTTTACCTATACTGGTTGCAATATTGGAGACTTGGATTAGGATGGGTTGGAGAAGATGGATTTCTGTCTGGCCTCTCTCTGTCCCAAGAGAGAACAACCCCGTAAACAAAGAGCACAAACAAAAACCTTCCCCCGCCCCCAAGATTTGAAAGTATCTTGTCCCCTTATTGGTTCTTTGGGTCAGGTGCCAGTCAGGTTAGCTGAGCTTCTTAACCCTTTACAGTTAACAGGATGTTGCCTCTGGCCAGGAGGGATTTTATAGCACTGTATGCAGAAAGGTGGTTACCCTTCCCTTTATATTTATGACAGGGGTAAACTTATATAACACTTCAGACATTTTTGAAATCCCTGACTACAAATTAAAATGACATTTTAAAGTTACACTGGCTCCCTTTTCTTCTCTAAGTTAAATAAGTAAAGTACCGCCCTAATTTGATGACTTTCATATTTGTAGCCTACATGCATAATACTGGATGAAAGTGGGCCTGTGGTCCATTTCTGGAAGATGGAGGTCTCTGACTCACACTGTGAAGCTGAATAGAGAAGGAATAGTAGGATTTTCATTCTGCATATAGAGGATGATAGGGATAAATTGGGTTTTCTGTCTAACAGTGGAACAGTGCATGTGGAATAGTTTTGTTTCTGGATTGTATATAAAGAATAAGATGTGATATGTTTTGGTCTCTTTACCATACAGGGAAGTTAAGATGTGAAGAAGGGGCATTCAGTCACTCATCTTCAGTCACTGTATTGGATTTAAGAGACAAGATGTTGGTGTGTCTGGCTAACGGTGAGTTGGAGTTGATAACTACAGATGGCTTGTGGTTTTGTCTGTGAGTCATATGTGGTGGGTGATAGTTTGACACCTATACTGAAAATACAAATTTTATAGGTGCTGTAGGTATAGAAAGGTTTATGGTCTATAGGATGAGTCAGGGTGGGGAGTTATGAAGGTAAGAACTCATGAATCCATACTGCTCCCTTTTGCTTCTGTGAACGCTAACGTGTAATAGTTATGTTGTTTTAGGAATGGATTTAAAACAATAAAATAAAATATACTTTTTCAACAAGAGCATCTAAAGTTCTCTATTTCAAAAACATAAATTATACTCCTTTTGCATCAAATAATATTTTTTGAGGATCTCAGACACAAATACCACAAATATATTTTTGGGATGTCAGAACACCCGTAGATCCTTATCTGAGCATGAATAATGCTTGGAGCTGAGCCCAAACACAAATCTTTGTTTTACTGAGCTCCACGTGGTGCAACCACAGAGAGATTTTGGCGATTACATTCCAAGTTCTATTGACCACCTTCCATTAGCAATCCACAACAGTGTAATTTTCAGAGTTTAAAGTTTAATGTAACTAAGGAGATTACTGAGGACAAGATTCTGGGTACTAAGACTGTACTGATTTACCCTTTTGTGTCCTGATTCAGAAAAGTATCCCTATTTAAACAGCACTTAAGCATGTCCTTAAGCCCCATTTTCAAAGTTAAAATTAAAATTAAGCACGTTTAAGTGCTTTCATTTGTCTGATGCCAGCATTGGAGAATGAACATTAGGGTTCCAGGGGCTTATTCACTCTCAGTTGGTGTCCTTCCTTGATAGTTATTCCTTATATACTGCTGGTACTTTTTCAGCAATAAAGACCTGTCTAAGGGTATTTTAAACACAGCATTGTTTTATTAATGAACTTAGTAAAAAACTTGTTTCTTTTGGGGCTATGGCTTAACATTATTTCTAGCTCTACCACATTATTATTTTTATTCATAGAGTGGACTCCTTTGCTTCTAGCTACTAGAACTCTCTTATGATTTGAAAAATACTGCAGTCCTTAAAAAACTGCAGAAGAACTGTGATACATACAGAGCATCATGTTACTACTAAAGCTTTAAAATAAAACAACAAAACTAAATATCTCTTTACAACTTCCCCACTAAAATTTTTTGTGACATTGTGAGATATATATTGAAAGCAAGGTTTTTATAAAATATCTCAAAGCACATGTGAAGCATTACCATATAAGAAATAACCTCACTACAGAAGGACTTGCATAAATATCTTGGTTATATATTTTACCAATTTCCACCACACTCACTGGAATTACTAAAATTAATGTTTGGGAACTGGCTAAAAGTGAATAGTCACTCTTATTTAGATGAAGGATCTAAAAAGATATATATAAGCTCATATCCCTTATCATGTTTTATTTCAATATTATTATAATTTATTATTGGTATTATGGTACATCCAGGATTCCATACGATGGCTTATTGCTAGGCATTATACAAACATACAAGAAGACAGTCCCACCCTTGAAGAATTTGCAATCTAATTTAAAGCTAAATGCAACAAAAGGGTGCAATTGGCAATTGGAGGGATGGAGGGAGACAGGATAAACGTGAGAAAGGAACATGTGGTTTAACGTACACAACTTAGGGTTACAAGTCATCTACATTTTGTATGTTTCAAGAACAAGAGAAATAAAAGAGAGAGATCAGTTACAGGCAATCTACCTAGCCTCAACAAACACAACACACATAGATTTAACTCTGATTAAATTTTCTCTTTTTTCCAAATATTTTGGCCACATTTTTTGATACAGGTAAGGGCTTTAGGATTTGAATTTCTGCATTATGCTCTAAATCAGTGAGTTGTGACAGGCAATAGCACCATTACCTATCTGCCTGCGGCTGACTGTTAAACTAGTGCCACTCTTCAGTGTGAAACTCATGAAGAGCATCACAGACTGACGTGCAGATAGGGACAAAGAACAATTTTCAGCTTCAAACTACAAACTAGGTCTGCATTTTTTCCAACAGATTTTCAATACAAAATATATCTGTTTGAACCAAAAGTGGAATTGGTTAGAACATACCATACACAGAATGATTCATAATGCTCACAATAGATCAAGCCATGTGTATTTCTCATTCTGACTGCATGAATCACCAACTCTTTGGATCCCAGTACTGCTTCATACAAATAGATCCATGAAAAGCCAAGAAAAACAGAAGTGAAAACTAATGTAGTATTAATGTTTTAAACATTTGTTTTATCTTCAGTTCATAGCAATTCAGCATAGACCAACAATTATTCTACAAACCAATTGTCACAAAAAAAGGGCTCAACCATAACTTAGAAAATGCAATGGAAAAACTCTGTAGGTCAGAAATGGTGGCCTATGATATGCAGAGGCCTATGATAGGCATAGGATCACCTAGTGGGCTGTTCACCAAAGGGCTCTAAACATATATACACACAAAATTCATGAGACACAGGACAACAGGTCCTGTTAAAGGTGTGAAGGGAGCTGGACAGAGTGTAGCATGCTTTTACATCACATAGGACTCTACAAAATCTAAACTTAGCCCTGTTAAGCAGACATTTAAAAAGAATGAACATTTTGTCAAGGATGTCTGATTGTAATGAAATAAATATTGATAATATTTATATATAAAGATTTTATTACTGGAACTACAACATTACTCACAAGTGTAAACCCATGAGTGAATTACTTGGGTTATTTCTAAATGAGTGCTATGAAATCCATACTCTACCACCCCAAGATCACTTTGTTTAGGTCAAATTTTAGAGCAAAGTTGATTCAGAAATTTGTTTTAAAATGCTCGTACTTTTGTTGTTGTTTTTATATACCTCTGACTCCTTAGACAGCCCATGAGAAATTATCTTCCTTGACTAGTGGCACATGGAAGCTTTTCAAAGGTCTTCAATTCTGCAGTCTCAGAGGCTAATTGCTATCCCTAGGCAGAAATATCATTTCCATTTGCCCACCAAAGATAAAATGCTTATTTAGTACCTGATCCTGAATTCATTCCTGCTTGCCTGTTGAGGGCAGATCCCGCACATAAAACTCTCATTGAGTCCAATGGGATAGATGCATCCATAACACTTACAGTATTGGGTATCAGGTGCTCCATACTATCCCTCTTCCCCAAGCATAGTCTCACTTTGCTTAGGAGAATGGATTTGTGAAAAGAATGTCAGGCTTCTAATGTATTAAAACAGCAGAATCATTTTAAGAAGATAAAGCTGAAATGCACCATACTCTTTGTTGGATAATAAAGTTAACTCTATTCTAAGATATGGACAGTGCAAGCCTTTCAAGCCATAAATTGTCTTTACTTCTTGGATACTTATGAGCTATGAAAAATGAGCTATACAAAAGTAATAAGAGGGCACATGTACAATTTTGTTTTGAAGAAAATAATGTGAAATTAATTATCATAATATTACTATTTATAGTTAATATAGCTGTACCAAAAACACAAAGATGGATTCGCTGTCCAGAACTCATAACGTAAGATAATAAGGAGAATACTACAACACAATGTAAAGGTAAGGGACAGATGAGGAGAGTACAATATGATTACCTGGTCACTTTGGAATGTAGTAGCTTGATAGGTACCATACATGTATTTCCTTCATTTTATTAATGCTATCATTTATTTTTCAAATTTAAAACTGCTACTGGCACAGATCTAGCATCTGCAGACCCCAAATCCAACTGTAACACAAAGAATTGTGATGTTTTCCATATAGAGGAAAATGTAATATGAATTATGCAAATAACCCATTTTATTTGTATTTGTTCTAAGAGTTAAGAGTTGCCTTTCGGATCTCTCTGTGGCCCCGATTCTGAAGTTGGCTCTGCCCAGGCAGGCCCTTGTGCTTATTAGAGTTCTGTGGAGATCCACCAGACTACATGGCTGTCCATGTGAATCTGGTTGCAGAATCAGAGCCTATCATGTTACAGTAATATGGTTCACAGGGAGTCAAATTTAATTCCTCCCCTCTCTACTGAATAACTGTTCCTTAATGAAAGAGGGAAAATGATAATCAAATCTGTTCTTAAATCTAACATAAACACTATGGGCTACATCTGTACAAGAAGCACAAAGCTTTATAAAATGAGAGTTAAACTCCTATGCACACACAATAAAACAAAGAAACATTTTGTATGCACAAGAAAAACAATTCTAAAGTAGTTTATAGTATGAAAATGACCACTTGACCTTATCTAAACTTATTTCTATAAGAAGTCTTACAAATAGCCCCTCAGAAAAATTCAGTTCACCCAGGAGACAGTCTCTTTGGAAATTCTCCGAATAAACATCCCTTTAATCTGTACGGAAAGAGAGGATTACTTGAAGACTATATCCTTGGATCAATATGCCCCCAATTTTCTCACACTCTCATCACCATGTCAGAGAACCACTGCAGCTACCCACTCTTCTATTGTGGCTTCCCAGAATTTGGGAAGCATTCAAAATATCACTCACCTGCATCAACCAGTGGGGGAACTTCATGGGGCCAGTGGTGAAAGTGGGACAGTACCAGCAGTAAGGGAGGGAGACCCTCACCAAGGGACAACAGGTAGTTTCACCTTCTCAGAGTCTCTGGTACCCATCGGCCAGCTGAGGGATAGGGGTGCTGATTGGCCAGCATTCCCCAGCTCCCAGTGTGGGGGCCACGTGGAGCCACTTTCAGCTCCGTTCCAGCCCTGTAACCCCTGCACTAGACCCAATTACACGCCTAGTACAGGAAAGTATGGGTGATGGGTAGGTAGCTCCCCTATGTTAAAGTTTAATAAAAATTGCACCCAGCAGCATAATTCCATGCAGGGGGCAATCCTCATTTTGCTGCTGTGTCCACATCAAAAGGTCTGCAGCATGCATCCCTCAGTTGCCTTGAAGATGCCATGTGGCATCCCCAAGTTCTAATGTACCTAGCAAAGCACTTGGTGGAACTCTTATCAGAGCTACCAAAGGCTTTAATTAATAAATTTAATGAGCATAAATTTAATTATCCTACACTGTTTATGTGCCAAACATATTACTCTATAACCAAAACTTCAACATGGAATGAATGAAGTTTAAACTTCCTTAAAAGTATATGTTTATATCAACTTAAAATAAAATATGAAAAATTATGGCCTGATCCTGCAAACACTTATACATGAGAATATTTGCAGGGTTAGGCTCTTAGAATCCAATAATTGAAACAAAATAAACAAACAAAACCTCTAAATTTTGTTTAACTGAATGTAGTTTCTATAGAAAAAAATCCAGGAACATTAATCAGAAGAAATTAATTTACAAACACTCCAAAGGAGGCAATTAAACTTTCAAGTGTCTGCACAATTATTATAATTCCAACCTATGAAGATAAACTCTACAATTAAATGAATAAATATACATGAAAAAATGGTATCAAAGCACTCATCATAAGATTAATCAACTCGATACTTTTTAAAGAAAATTCTGTTTTGTTATAATAATTTTAGAATTCCATAACAATATGTGGATGCATGTTTACGCAAAAATGCATAAAAAACTAGCTCTGTAGATTTTTGAAAAAATAACTAAGTAAAATTAAGTCACTTTGCTTATGTTATTAATGGCATCTTGAAATTTATAACTTTGAAAATTATATTTTACAAAACCCTTTGAAAGTGTAAGGTATAAAAGGTTATTACTCATTTATACCTTATTAGATGCTTCCCTTTTTCCTATAACACTGTTCATCTGGCCTATACTTCATACTCGAGTCATGCAGATTGGAGTTGACTCTCAATTACGCCAAGTCTTTCTCCAAAGATGACAGTCCAAATACAGTAGAGATAAAATACATCAAGGTTTAAAATAGGTCTGTTCAGCCCCAGTGCTGCTTCATCATGAAATGATATAATTCACTGATGCCTCTGCCTAGCCTAACATATGTTCTATTCACAGCCCGCGTCACTCTTCATTTGTAATTATTTCCTTTTTTTTTTACCCATCTTGTAATACTTTGCTTGGTTGAAGACAAATACTGAGAGGCAAAAAGAATATTATCATATGATGACCTGTTCCACGGTGTTAAATCCCTGTCAAGATTTGATTTTAACATGGGGTATTGATGACAGTACATCAATTCAGGCATCATGTCCTGAATTAGACTATATTAATTATCACTTGAGTGCAGTATGCATGAAAGTGCTGTTTCATTGACTAAAAAGATTTGACTGAATATAAATCTATTTCTTATCTGGTTGCTTATGGATAAAGACATTTTTGTCTTTGCCTTGCATCGTTCTTTTTTAAATATGATATTTATAAGATTGTCTGAATAAATCGTCTCACTCAACAACAGATCTGGGTATTTTTAAACAAAGAAAATTATATAGGCTGTCTACTGTTGGCAACTGTTTAACAATGTATCGGAGTTAATAGTTTAGTCAAATACTACATAACACAATGTAAATAAATAACTAAATTGAGTGTATAAACTCCTTACAAAAATTATTTAAATTGAAATGGAATATGAAAAATGTAACTTTTAATATTACATGAAGGAGAATACAAGCAACACATTTGTTTTTTCATTAATTAAAAGTGTATTTCAATGTACAAGGAACTGCAGTATTGATTTTAATTTTTTAAAAAGAAAATGGCACTATAATAAGAGTTCAGGATTCTTCAATGAAGTTTAAGTTACCCAAAAACTACTATTCTACAGGTACTTATTTTTCATAGTAAGGACTCTATTAGCCAGAAGCTGAATAAATGAAGAGAGGCAAGACTCTGGATATTCAAGACTAAGTGTTATCAAAAGTAGTTAACATAGCACATTAAAATACACTTACCCGTGAAAAGGGGAATTTACTTCACTCTTTATGTAACTGAAAATAATTTTTTAAATTTGTCACTTTCACTGATTCTCAGGGCCACTGCAAGTTATTAAATTCTTACTGCATGTAAGAGATATCCCATCCAAAGAGTAGATTTTGCTGGCCAAAAGAATTGTCCCAGCCATAAATTTTTTATGTCTGTTCACAAAAAAGAAGCACTCAACACAAATTTAACAAGAGTTGACAAGAGCTAACTAGATTACAATGATATTATGTAAGATTTTATTTAATAAAATGCTCCCAATATACATTAATTGTCCTTATTCAATATAATTTATTATTATTTTGATGCCTTGAAACGGAAACTGCTAGTGTTTCGATAAATGGGCTGAAAGACTGCATTGTTTTGCAGAAGCTTCTTCACCTCTATCCACACATACTGTAATTCCCTCAAATGAATATTCCATTTGTTTGCTTGCCTGGGTTGAGACATCCAGGGCCACTCACCCAGGCCCCAGCCTTGCAAGTGAATGTGGGTGACCTGGTGCACTCCACCACGTGCGCACAGCAAGCTTTGCCTGCCAACTTCATCTTCCTTAGAGCACTGCTGTGCTGAACTGTCATATAACAGCACCACCTCCAGCCATGGTGCAGGATATCATCTTAGTGCTTAATTTTCATATCGTGCTGATTGTTTAATAATCTTCCTTTTATGGACTTTTGTTGTGGATCTTCTTGCACACCCTACACCACCAACAGCAACTGCTCTTCCTGTCCTCAAAAGGACCATCCAAACTCCTCCATCAGGCCACAGAAGCAGTTCCAGGCTCCCCTTGTCTACTCATCTCTTCTCTAATGCTTCAGGACTAGTTCCTTCCTCCCCATAGCCCTCTCTGTTAAGCCCACAAGAATGGCTCCTCCTGGCTTTCTTGCCCCATCTCCTCATCATCATCCATGGGTTTCAGTGGTCCATACCTCCACAAGTGCCTTTCACAAATGTGGTTGCTGCTTGGAGAGTATGTCTGTGTGGGAAGACTTGAAGTGAGAGTCAAAGGCACTTAACATAACTTAAAAATAACTGAAGCTAGAAACATCAAACCTAGCTTCTTTAAAGATTCTCAGTGAAGAAGGGAAAAAAAACCCAAACAATATAAGTTTGGAGAAAACTGGCTTGGTATTTTTCAAGATACTGTGTCTTTATTTAAATATTATTTAAATATCTGCATAGATGTCAGAACAATTTCTACTTTTGTTGTTGTTGTTTGGAATGTCCTAAAATTTTTTAGAATTTTAGAATGCTGAATACTTACTGAAACTCTTCAATTTTGAAACACCAAAGAAAGTTTTGTGTTGTAAGCAATTAAGGAGTTGGTTTTCAGAGATATTGAACATCCACAGTTCCTGTTAAACTTCACTTGAAACGTTGTTGAAAAATCAGGCCTGACTTAAGCAACCTTTAGGCAGCTCACCTCTTAAGGCCTTAGTGCTAAGGGCCTCTCCGCTCTTAAAGCTGCATTAAGCACTGATGTGTCTTAATGTGGTTGAGTATCTTAAACTCTAAGTGCACCCTTCAAGCCATTTTAAGGGTATAGAATTAAAAGCAGCCTTAGGACTGATCTGCCTTTGAAGGAGATGGGGAGAATGGGATGCTGAAGAGCATTAACAACACAAAGGTGAAGACAGGTTGGACACAGTGTGGGAAGGGAGTGTGTGTGGAATGGGAAGAGAGAGTAAGTAGTTAAATGAAAGAAGGGAGAAGAAACAAGAGTCAGGGTTGGCTGTCACTAGAGAGGGGTGTGATGAAATGGCAAATGAAATGGCAGAAGAATAAAATTATACTGTGCCGTCCTGTCCCCTTTTGATGCCTCTCTGTGAAAAACTGATTGCCGTTTGTTGATGGACTTGTAATAAAAGAGGTAAATCAAGAAGTCATCGCCTTTTCCCTCTTCCTCCCACTCCTTAATTAGTCTGCATACCAAATTAATTTTGATTAAAATGCCTTAAGATTCTTAAAACTTTTATTCACTAAAAGCCAACTGTTTGAGCCTTACATTTTGATGCTATCTACATAAAAATGTGAACTGAATGAATGATATCGCTCATTCAAATGAGAAGAGAATTGGATGTACTGTACATATAACCAGTTTGATAGATAACAGAACATTGTATAGGTTATATAATTACAGTATGAAAATGAATGAAAGCAAATTGGATGAATGAGTCACCTCCAGTGTTGAAAACCCACACCCAGCAATGAGATGCTTGTAACTCTTGAAAACAAACTAGAAAAAATAGGTAAAACATAATTATACCAGTTCTATAATTGAATAAAATCTTACAAAATATACACTTCATATACAGTTTTTATATATCACTTAAAATAATAAAAACATTATTTTGCATATGATTTTCTTTTAAAAATATTTTCTGGATAAAACTCTAATGAGATGTGTCAGCTCTCTAAAACATAATCACAGGAAAATTGTCAGTAAAGCTATATGCAAATCTGAATGTTCCAATGACAAAAATAAACCACTATAGCTTTGATCTTGTGGTTATCGTGATGTAACCTAGAAACTCTTGATCTGTGTGTAATGCCTTATAACTTATAGTTACCTGTGCAGAAATCATTCTGTCTCTTGTACACACTCACTGTATTTATACTTGTCTTTAGTAGGTATAATACAAATCTCACTGTTAGCTGGTAAAAAGTGAGCCATATTTCATGCCTATAGTCACAAGGCTTTATTTCATACCTCCTAGAATGTACAATGGCAATGACATGTGGAATTTTTAAAATATAAAAAAATATGAAAAACCACAACCAGCTTTTATAACCTTTTATCCAATAGGATTCCAGTACATAAAATGAACTGGTCAACAGTATAATGATCAGGCAAACCACTTCTGATGTCACAATCCTCCCTACAACACTGAACAGTCTTGAAATCAACTAAGTATAAAAAACTGAAATCATATTTGTCCTGTGGCAGGATCTCTCTGATAAACAATTACACAACAAAATGTAGATTTTTAAAAATTTATAATTTCAAAAAAAGTTCTCCTGTAAAATTTTTATTCAACAATAGATTACAAACAACATTAGCAAAAAGAAAAGGAGTACTTGTGGCACTGAATTTAGCCGTATGGAGTGGAAATCTATATTAGTCTCTAAGGTGCCACAAGTACTCCTTTTCTTTTTGTGAATACAGACTAACACGGCTGCTACTCTGAAACAACATTAGCTTTGTTTTGATGGTTATCCGGTTACTTCCACAGAAAGCATTACTGTATACAGATACAGGATACTACAGAGTTAAATGTGGACGATAAGTCTATACAGACATCAAAAGATTCTAATATCATAGTAACCACAAAAGCAAAATTTTACATCTTAAAATATTCTTCTATTGTTTATTAGCTATTAAAAGCAAAATGACTGCAAAAAAGTCATAATTTGTATATTACTAAGGCTAAATGTTCCCCTGAGAGGATTATCTAAAGTTGTGAAGTTACCTAAGCCCACTCAAGCAAACAATACGTCCCATAATATTTAGCATTTGTTACCACTAGGAGGAGACTGCTTATGTTCCTCCAAATAGAAATATGTGTCTGTAGCGTCCAAGTGAGAAGGAAATATTCCATGAGCACTTATGAAGTTAAACCCTAAAACTCTTTCTTGGGCATCAGAATTGCAACTTCTCAGGACTACAAACATAACTGCCAAAAATTCTACATCAATTATAGATTAGCATTGTGGCAGCTGAGAAAAATATTACATACTACTAGGTTCCACAAAAGGCCAATCTCTACCACTGAACAAAGTGATAAAAGAAAATCAAACATTGTAGAGAAACCTACAGAAATGGCATGTGTTGAAAATGAACACACTGAGTATTGTATTGCTTGTTGATGCATACAGTTGAGTTTTCAGATGATATAAATCTGCATACATTTGAATAAATCTACATTTATTTGAATGACTATTTGAAATTTTCTATTTTCCCTCTATGCAACTGTCAAAGAGATGCTCCCACGGGGATTTTCACAGGAACCCAACATAGTTTCATGCCCAGTTCTCATTAAATTTCAATGGAATATGGTCATCTAACTCCCTTATGCGCTTGAAAATTCCACTTTTTGCCCCCCAGACCTTGTACAATCTTGGATCTGACTTCCTCCTTCCAGGAAAAGAAGTAAATGCAAGTCAGGAATGACTGGAACATTATGGTATATATGGCAGTTGGGGTCCTCTTGGAGGGAAGGCAAGAAGAAAAAGAAGAGAGGTTCTTTCAATAATTAAAGCTTGGAAAAGAGTTCAGGTTTTTGGCAGAAGATGGGGATGGGGCAGAGGAGTGGGGGAAGCATGGTCTGGTCCCAAAGCCCTTATGGTCTATGGCTTTTGAAACAAATGATATAAAATACAGAGAAAGGTGGTGTGCAAACAACAAAGTCCCAGTTTTTCAATGAGCTTGCAATTTGTGGGCCTGAAAAACTCACATTTCCACTTATAAATTGGAATATAGTTACTGGATTTGAACACTCATTAAATGTGTATGCACCTCTATGCAAACAAAAAAATTAAAGCTCTGGTGAAAACACAGACCTGTATAGTAGATAAAAGCATTTTAATAAGGGCATTAACACACAGAAATTATGAAGCAAAAGGAAGGGGAAAACGTGGTTTAAGATAAGAACTAAAAAGAACCACTACACAAAATTGTGAAACTAGGGTTGGGGGAAAGCATATTGTGATCTTCCTTCTAAGGATCTCATCTTGGGCCCATTAGAGTTAATGAGACTTACAAAGTAGGCTCAGTGGGAGAAAAATCAGATCCTAAATATATAAGATATCTAAACTCTCATTTCTATCCAAGCTTGCATTAGAGATAGGTTTAAACTCAAAATCTAAAAACACCTGAAATTTGGAGACATATGTAACCTGGCTCAAGGTCCAAATGTCATAGTTTGGGTCCATCATTTGTTTGCATGTGAATGTGAAAAGTTTACAAGCAAAACAATGGGAATCCAGCCTGGCAGATGCTGTGTGTCTAGTCAACCATCTGTTTAGGGGTCAGGAAGGTTTTTTTTTTCTCCCATAGGGTGAACTGGCAGAGGCCTAGGGAGTTTCTTCACCTTCCTTGCAATGGATTAAGTAGGAATGTGATTGGTACCTAACTGAAGAATTTGGCTGAGTTGTTAATTCACTATAATTTGTGGCAAAATACAAAATGTGTAAGTATTTTGGAGGATATATGTGTGGGATGCTTTTACAGTATTTAACTCTATTGGCAAATTTCCTGCATCATGCCAAGACTGTAGCTATTTAAGATTTTTGGTTTCTGTTGAGGCTGCTTGAACACTTGATCATGGTAAAAAATCTAGTAAAGACGACTTCTTCAAACTGTGTGCATCCCGCGCATGTCTCCTCCAAATACTGTACACATTTTGTATTTTGCCACAAGTTACAGTGAATTAACAACTCAGCCAAGTTCTTCAGTTAAGTTGGGGTGGGCAAACTTTTTGGCCTGAGGGCCGCATCGGGTTTCCGAAATTGTATGGATGGCCGGTTAGGGGAGGCTATGCCTCCCCAAAAAGCCAGGTGTGGCATGGCCTCCGCCTCCTATCCCCTGCTTCTCACCCCTGATGGCCCCCCCGGGACCCCTGCCCCATCCACTCCCCCACTCTCTGTCCCCTGACCGTCCCTGCACCTCCCACCCCTAACTGCCCCTGCTGCCCCATCCAAACTCCCCTCTCCTTCCTGACTGCCCTCCCCGGGACCCCTGCCCCATCCAACCACCCCTTCTCCCTGTCCCCTGACCACCCCCAGAACCCCCACCCCTGACTGCTTCCCGCTGCCACATCCAACCCCTCCTCTCCTTCCTGACTGCCCCCTGGAGACCCCTGCCCCAATTCAACCCCCCAGTTCCCCGCCCTCTGACTGCCCCGACCCCTATCCACCCCCCCATCCCCTGACCACCCCCTGAACTCCCCTGCCCTCTATCCAACCTCCCCTGCTCCCTGCCCCCTTACCACGCTGCCTGGATCACTGGTGGCTGGCGGCGCTACAGCTGCGCTGCCCAGCTGGAGCCAGCCAAGCACTGCGCAGCACAGAGCACTGGATCAGGCTGGGCTCTGCAACCCCGCCGCCCAGAGCATTGCACTGGCAGTGCAGTGAGCTGAGGCTGTGGGGGAGGGGGACAGCAGGGGAGGGACCAGGAGCGAGCCTCCCGGGCCAGGAGCTCAGGGGCCGGGCAGGAGGGTCCCGCTGGCCGGATGTGGCCCGCGGGCCATAGTTTGCCCACCTCTGAGTTAGGTACTAATCACATTCCTACTTAATCACAATCCCAGGTAAATAAAGATGGGTAAATGGGTGGCTGTTCCTGCCACTGCTGATAAGATGGATATAGACTCAGGACTAAACAAACTGGAGTAAGCAATTTAATAAATCTGGGACCCACAGCACAAAAGGTTGGATAGTATTAATTTCTTTGCCTTAATTACTGAAAACAAGATAATTCTTGTAAAACTACAGGGTGGATTTGTAGCATTGTAGATATAGAAGAACATCCTTTCTGGATATGATGTATTTGCATCTGTAAAACACAGTGGAAATATGGATGAATATGAAGCCAGGATTAGGAATTCTGCAAATTTGAGAGCAAACTAAATCTGGGGATTCATAGTTTTTTACCATATGGTTAACCAAAGTATTCATTCTCTGTGTTACATGGAATCTTACTCTTCTTAAAATCATCTGTAAGATCCTCTGAATCTATTTTTTCCTGATTAAAATGTGTTATTTCACTGTTCCACAACAAACTTTTGTATTTATCTGAGTAAAAGTGGAATTCACTGGTTCTGAGATCAATATATGCAGTGATTATATTCCAGCTCTTTTAAAAAGAAGATGCAGCTTTGCACTAAACAATGATTAAGAACACTGGGACTGAGAAGAGCTGCAATCTATTATATATATCCAACAAAGCCTTCCCTTGGAATACGGTAGTAAATCCTTCTTGGTTTGGATCCCTGAGGAGTCTTCTATATTTGCAGTGAGCAAATAATCTGACTTCCAGGACTTCTCAAAGCAGAAAAGAATGAGACTGCAACAGAAATGGTGCAGAGTGTGCCAATTTATGAGTGGTCAAGAAGAATTTACACTCCTGGGGACTGTTGAAGGGTGTGCCTGCCTTGTAGCTCCTCCTGCTGGCTGAGCAAAGTCCTGCAGGAACACTTCCCCCAGCTTCTTCTTGTGGGGCGGGCTCAGAAATAAACCACTCACCTCCAGAGTCTTACACAATATTGCCCTTCTTCTGGAGTTCAGTTTATACAGCTTTCCCCAAAGAAGTCCCCTTTAGGGTCAGGGGTCTGAACAACCCTTCTGTCTTGGGGCTGAGAGGATTTTAGACCTGGCCCATATATTCTGCCCTTAGTTCAAAGGGGCCACACCAGGGGCCCCGGGACTAACTCTGATCTCACACTGATGTAATTCAGGATGAACTCTGATGAATCAATGAAGTTACATAAGTATAAAACTATTGTAAGCAAGATCAGAATTAAATGGTTTTATTACTTGCTGGAATATAAATTAAAAGACAAAGATTTAGGATTGTCTTACCTCGTCAATTTTTATTTGTAATATTTAAATAATTCCTATTAATGCTTTGAACAATAATGGACCAAAAGAGCAGCTATACTGCTTGCCTCTCTCAAAGTGTCTCAAATCTGTTGTGTCTAGTCTAAGTGCTCCCTAACACATTATCATCATTTGTGTTAAAAGTTTCAATCAAAATCACATTTTCCCTCCAGCCAGGAAAGAAGAATAGTCCATAGAGCTGTTACATCTGTATCTGCCGTGATATAGGTAAAGGGTAACCTTATTTAACATACTGAGCCAAAGTCAAGCCTTGTGGAGAGGGAGGAAGCAGTAGATGTGGTATATCTTGGCTTTAGTATGGCTTTTGATACTATTTTGCATCACCTCATAAACGAACTAGGGGAATACAACCTAGATGGAGCTACTATAAGATGCATAACTGGCTGGAAAACTGTTCCCAGAGAGTAGTTATTAGTGGTTCACAGTCAAGCTGGAAGGGCATATCAAGTGGAGTCCCACAGGGAGCAGTTCTGGGTCCAGTTCTATTCATTATCTGCATCAATGATTTACATAAATGGCATAGGGACTTCACTTATAAAGTTTGCAGATGATACCAAGCTGGAAGGGGTTGCAAGTGCTTTGGAGAATAGGATTAAAATTCAAAATGATCTCGACAAACTTGAAAAATGGTCTGAAGTAAATAGGAATTCAATAAGAACAAATGTGAAGTCCTCCACTCAGGAAAGAACAATCAGTTGCACACATATAAAATGGGAAATGACTGCCAAGGAAGGAGTACTACAGAAAGTGATCTGGGGGTCATAGTGAATCACAAGCTAAATATGAGTGAACAGTGTAATGCTCTTGCAAAAAAACACTGTTGCAGATGACACTAAACTAGGAGGAGTGGTAGATACGCTAGAGGGTAGGGATAGGATACAGAGGGACCTAGTCAAATTAGAGGATTGGGTCAAAAGAAATCTGATGAGGTTCAACAAGGACAGTGCAGAGTCCTGAAGTTACGACGGAAGAATCCCATGCACTGCTACACACTAGGGACCGAGTGGTTAGGCAGCAGTTCTGCAGAAAAGGACCTAGGGGTTACAGTGGACGAGAAGCTGGATATGAGTCAACAGTGTGCCCTTGTTGCCAAGAAGGCTAACGGCATTTGGGGCTGTATAAGTAGGAGCATTGCCAGCAGATTGAGGGACGTGATCGTTCCCCTCTATTCGGCATTGGTGAGGCCTCATCTGGAGTACTGTGTCCAGTTTTGGGCCCCACACTACAAGAAGGATGTGGAAAATTGGAAAGAGTCCAGCTGAGGGCAACAAAAATGATTAGGGGTCTGGAACACATGACTTATGAAGAGAGGCTGAGGAAACTGGGATTATTTAGTCTGCAGAAGAAAAGAATGAGGGGGATTTGATAGCTGCTTTCAACTACCTGAAAGGGGGTTCCAAAGAGGATGGAGCTAGACTGTTCTCAGTGGTACCAGATGACAGAACAAGGAGTAATGGTCTCAAGTTGCAGTGGAGAAGGTTTAGGTTGGATATTAGGAAAAACTTTTTCACTAGGAGGGTGGTGAAGCACAGGAATGTGTTACCTAGGGAGGTGGTAGAATCTCCTTCTTTCGAGGTTTTTAAGGTCAGGCTTGATAAAGCCCTGGCTGGGATGATTTAGTTGGAGATTGGTTCTGCTTTGAGCAGGTGGTTGGACTAGATGACCTCCTGAGGTCCTTCCAACCTTCTATGATTCTAAAACATCATTCTGGGATGTATTAGCAGAAGTGTTATAAAGAAGACACAAAAAGTAATTCTTCTGCTCTATTCCACGCTGATTAGGCCTCAACTGGAGTATTGTGTCTAGTTCGGGGTGCCACATTTCAGGAAAGATGTGGACAAAATGGAGAAAGTCCAGAGATAAGTAACAAAAATGACTGAAGGTCTAGAAAAACCTGACCCACGAAGAAAGATGGAAAAAACTGGGTTTGTTAGTCTGGAGAAGATGGAGGAGGGTGAGTTTGGGGGGCCTGATAACAGTTTTCAAGTACATAAAGGTTTGTTATAGGGAGGAGGGAGAAAAATTGTTCTTCTTAACCGCTGAGGACAGCACAAGAAGTAATCGGCTTAAATTGCAGCAAGGGCAGTTTAGGTTGGATGTTAGGAAAAACTTCCTGTCAGGGTGGTTAAGCACTGGAATAAATTGCCTAGGGAGGTTCTGGAATCTCCATCATTGGAGATTTTTAAGAGCAGGTCAGACAAACACCTGCCTAGTATGGTCTATACAACAGTACTGCCTTGTGTTCAGGGGAATGGACTAGAAGGCCTCTTGAGGTTCCTTCCAGGTCTACAATTCTATGATTCTATTCAACTGAGTTTCATCAATTTATACCAGCAGATAAAGTGGTGAATAATATTTAAATGAACTTTTGCTTTTGAGGCAAATGGGAGCTGATGTATCTTCCTCACTCAAATGCCATAAGCAATGAATCCTTCATCTTCCTCACTCAAATGCCATACACAATGAATCCTTAACACAATCTTTTTGGACACTGGGAGGGACTCACACATTGGCACTTATGTTCCATTAAGCCATTAACTTTTCAACAAGACAGGTGACGGTGGTGAAACACTCAAGCCTGGAAGATTTCACCACTCATATTGACAAGGCTAAAGGTGGAAAAGCTCAAAAACTCATTCCCTCACTCACCTCCCTAGGACTTCTAGTCCAATCCACACAGCCAGTCATCCCCTGGACCTAATCCTCCCACTCACAGTCAACAAGAAAGACCAACAATCCTGATTCAACCACAAAGACTGATAGACTCCCACTAATTCCAAGGCCTGCCAATAGACAACAGCACTCCATGCACAGGATGAGGAGTAGAGGACCTGGTGAACCACTGTCATTTTACACTAGCCTCAACCATCAAGATGCTGGCCCTCAAAAGGCCAACTTTTCCTCATCACCCACATACATTTCCTTGGTTTTTTGAAACCCTATGCCAGAAGAAGAGGATGTGGTGGAAATTCGAGCACCATTGGTGGAAAGCAAAGGCTGATACATACGTGATCTAACACGAATTCCTCAAAGCGTATGCGAGGCCATATTAGAGACCAAGACAATTTTACTATCAGCCACTTCTGAAGCTGTCAAATCCCACCTGAAGTAGCTATACAGGGTGTTTATACACTTAATTAATCCTGCGTACGGATAGCCTGCCTCAGAGCTGAGCACCAAGTGCTGAGAAGAACGATCATCCTACTTCACTGAAAAGGTCAATCACATTCAGGAAGGCTTCTCAAACAGCATGGATCTGTTCCACCTACACCCACCAATCAACAGCACACTTGCACTCCCAGAGTTCAGTACATTCACTCATCAAACATTTTCAAACACCCTAAAGGAGTCTTGACCCAAAACTTGTGAATCTGACCTGCAACAGAGCCAGTCTCCTGGCAATCCAATAAGTACAGCTGGCCCTGATAGAAGCTGTCTAGCAGGAATCAGGTTGCAGGAGTCAGCAGGCTGATACTTATGCTCAGTAGTAGCAGTCCAGTGGGGCTGCTCAATGCATTTCTAGCCTCCAGCTGCATTTGGTCCTCTTCCTGCCTCCACTGTCTCTAGCCTTGCTCCTGTTCCTGGCTCCTAGCCCCAGCCTACACCTGCTCCCGCTTCTGGATGAGATCAGCACATACATGAAGAACAGCTGGCTGAAACCGAACATGAGCAAGACAGAAGTGATAGTCGTTGGCTAGATTGTCGGGCTCAATGGGTAGTGATCAATGGCTCCATGTCTAGCTGGCAGCCGGTATCAAGTGGAGTGCCCTAAGGGTCGGTCCTCAGGCCGGTTTTGTTCAATATCTTCTTAAATGATCTGGAGGATGGCGTAATTGCACCCTCAGCAAGTTTGCAAATGACACTAAACAGGAGGAGAGGTAGATACGCTGGAGGGTAGGGATAGGATACAGAGGGCCCTAGACAAATTAGAGGATTGGGCCAAAAGAACTCTGATGAGGTTCAACAAGGACAAGTGCAGAGTCCTGCACTTAGGATGGAAGAATCCCATGCACCCCTACAGACTAGGGACCGAATGGCTCGGCAGCAGTTCTGCAGAAAAGGACCTAGGGGTTACAGCAGACGAGAAGCTGGATATGAGTCAACAGTGTGCCCTTGTTGCCAAGAAGGCCAATGGCATTTTGGGATGTATACGTAGGGGCATTGCCAGCAGATTGAGGGACGTGATCATTCCCCTCTAGTCGACCTCGGTGAGGCCTCATCTGGAGTACTGTGTCCAGTTTTGGGCCCCACACTACAAGAAGGATGTGGAAAAATTGGAATGAGTCCAGCCGAGGGCAACAAAAATGATTAGGGGACTGGAACACATGACTTATGAGGAGAGGCTGAGGGAACTGGGATTGTTTAGTCTGCAGAAGAATGAGGGGGGATTTGATAGCTGCTTTCAACTACCTGAAAGGGGGGTTCCAAAGAGGATGGATCTAGACTGTTCTCAGTGGTAGTGGATGACAGAACAAAGAGTAATGGTCTCAAGTTGCAGTGGGGGAGGTTTGTGTTGGATATGAGGAAAAACTTTTTCACTAGGAGGGTGGTGAAACATTGGAATACGTTACCTAGGGAGGTGGTGGAATCTCCTTCCTTAGAAGTTTTTAAGATCAGGCTTGACAAAGCCCTGGCGGGGATGATTTAGTTGGGGATTGTCCTGCTTTGAGCAGGGGGTTGGACTAGATGACCTCCTGAGGTCCCTTCCAACCCTGATATTCTATGATTCTATGAAAGCATTTTGAAGCATTCACAGCTATGGCACAGTCTCCTTTATTTGAAGGCTCACACCCACAATTGGTCAGTTCAGTCCATAGCTTAGGAATTCTCTTGGATGACTTGCTGACACTAAGTTTCACATAGCAGCATATGCATCTAGTGCTTTCTATCACTGGCTGGATATAATAGAACATCCCATCCTGGCAGATGATTACCTGGCCTCAGTTTTCCACGGCTTCAGCACCTCTTGGCTAGATTACAGCAATGCAATTTACCTGGATGTGAAGCCTTGAGCACTTAGGAAACTTCAACTAGTAAAGAACTCTGCAGTGCAACTCTTGCATCACAGGTTACTGCAAGCACATCAAACCTCTCTTCCACTCTCTACACTGGCTTCCTACAGAATTTCAAATGGAGTTCAAGGTCTCAGTACTTATCTTCAAGGCAGTCCATGAATTGAGCCCAGGATATCTAAAAGTCTGCCTAAAAATCTGGGAAGACGACAATGGCCAACTACAGTCCTCTGGCACACGATACTCTCTTTTTTCACTGAATGCATCCGATGAAATGAGCTGTAGCTCACGAAAGCTTATGCTCAAATAAATTTGTTAGTCTCTAAGGTGCCATAAGTACTCCTTTTCTTTCTATAATAAGAGTAAAGCTCATGTGTTCTGGGGACAGAACTTTCTCCGGGGCTGGTCCAAGACTGTGGAATGAACTCCCTCAGGAACTAAGGACTATCACCAACCTCATCACCTTCCGCTCCAAGTGGAAGATACATTTCTTTGACCTAACTTTAATATTAAACAGATAGTAATAGGTATATTTAAAAACAAAACAAAGACGACCAAAAGAAGGTACTCCACTGC
The DNA here is from genome assembly GCF_965152275.1 of Natator depressus. NCBI lineage: Eukaryota > Metazoa > Chordata > Testudines > Cheloniidae > Natator > Natator depressus. Next base: position 59,235,399 of record NC_134238.1, read on the forward strand.
ACACACATCTCCCCCGGGGAAGCAGATGACAGAACAAACAATATATGACAGATGTGAGTGAAGTTGGCTACTGGAAGGTGTTCAGATATGGCGATGACCATAGTACAACAACCATATATATTTTAAGTATTTATTTCTAAATAAAAACCTACATTACACTGGAAATAAGGTTGAGTGTTCACATCAGTGATGTAAGAGTTAGAAACATTACAGAAATGTTGTAATTATCTAAAACAACTATTACAAACTCAAAAAATTCAGAGTTAAGATGTCAAGGCATGGAAATGTACCCCAAAACTTTGACTCTACCAGGCAGTGGTGTCATTGGGGAAGGAGGGAGAAATTTAAAAAAAAAAATCAGTTCCTTGTAAATCAGACCACAAACACTAAAATGCTTTAATCATAATTGTATGATTATTCTTTAGTGTCACTACAGGACAGAGTTAGCTTCAGCATGTTTGGATTTCTTTTTTTAGTTTAACCTTAATTCTAAATTTTCTGGGTTTGTAATTCTTGTTTTGGGGATAATTACACCAGTCTTGTAAGGATTTTCTATTCAAAGTTACTGATACATCCTCATCCTTACCACAATCTTAATACAAATTTTACATGTAATACACTGTATTCTTCATATATAATAAACAGGTTGAATCCCTTCAAAACCCAGCTCAACCTTAACTAAGAAGCATGACCAGTGCATATATAATTTCGGTAAAGTCATTGATTTATTACCTTACCTCTTTTGCTACAATCCATTTAATTAATTGATGTAAATTACTTCTCCTAACAGCCCTCTGATTATGTTGGATATGTTGAATTTTAAATAAACATCCACAACAGTGTCCCTGCTTTGGTATTAATACAGAATACATGTGTGCACTTGCGTGTGTGCACACATTGTGAAACTAACCTGCTTTGTGGGGTTTGCCTTTATTTTTAACTTAAACAACAACAAAGCATAAAAAGTAAACTTTCTACTATTCCAGTCTGCATCTATACTCCAACATTTATACTTCTGCGTTAGAATGAACCTTGTCACTGAGGAAATCTCTCTCTGAATTTGTTGGCAACTGCCACTGGAAATGGCTTGAATATTTGTCAAGGATCCTGTATTTTAGTATAAGGGGAGGATTCAGGCGGACAGAACCTCAAGTATTTGATGCTGTTGATGGCTTTGCATCTTAAGGATGACATATACCCTAAAAGAGACACTTCCATCCTTTTTTATCCTGCAAATTTTCATTTTCTTTAATTGTTACATTAAGCAAGAATTGATACAATGGAGGCTTGCTCCTCTACCCTCTGGGCACAAACAACTCCCATTGAAAGGTTCGACAATAAGGCCTCAAATCATATTAGTAAGGAGTACAAATTATAAGACTTTTTATGACAGGTTTCAGAGTAACAGGCGTGTTAGTCTGTATTCGCAAAAAGAAAAGGAGTACTTGTGGCACCTTAGAGACTAACCAATTTATTTGAGCATAAGCTTTCGTGAGCTACAGCATCCGATGAAGTGAGCTGTAGCTCACGAAAGCTTATGCTCAAATAAATTGGTTAGTCTCTAAGGTGCCACAAGTACTCCTTTTCTTTTTGCGAAGACTTTTTATGGTGCTTTCCTACTTTTTCAACAAACTACACAGCTAAATTGGTTTACATATTTTTGAATGTTCTGGGTATACTTCTTATCCCTCCACTTAAAATATATGGAGACTTTGAGCCTTAAGAGGATAACGCATCCAGATAATATTAAAAGTTATTTTTACTAATTATGCATATCTTTTTTATCCTGTGAGAGAGGATAAAGTTTGACTGTATGATCTGAATACAATTAGCTCGCATAGTAGATTTATGTGTATTACAGTATTTTTTTTTAGCATGACTGTGATCTTGATGGATACATAATTGTTAATACAATTAAAGTTTTTTTTTTAAATGTGTATTTTGGGTTTACTACAACTTGACCATTCTCACATACCTTTGGAAATATAATGTAACTTTATCTCTAAAATAAATTATTCTTTGCTGTTTATTTCTTAAAGGCAAAGAAAAACAATCCATTCTCACTGGGGTTAATGCTCTTTCATTAATTCCTTGAAAGATGGAAGTGAAATCTGAATGTTCTCACTGGGCCAATGGTTGACTCTGGGGGGGAAACTGAAGTTTGGGCTGCTTTGACTGACAGGTCTGAAACCTTCCAGTCTCCTGTTGGCTTGCTCATCCCTGTCTCAGGAGTATTACAAATTGCCTTGGTTATGGGGGGTGGGGCATGAGTGCATTTCTGATTCTCAGACAGTGACAAACTCTCCTCTCCATATGGCCTCTCTTTGATGTTCTTCTTGGTTGAGGGTTAGCGGCAAATGCATCTTTTATAATTAATCATAATTTGATCATAGTAGCATCAATAGTCCCCAGTCAGGTCTCACTGCACTAAGTGCTGTGTATACATGATGCTAAATCTATTTTGTTGGCACAACCATAATGTAAGTATTCTGTAACAGCACATAGCTGTAAGTGAACACCAAATGTGTGCTTAGGAAGAAGTTCTACCTCACTGAACACTGGTTGAATTTCATAGCATGTTTGTCTTTCTGTTTTTTGTGTATTGTGTATAAATATAAAGCACTTCTCATCTGAGCTTAGTTTTGTGTGAAGAAAGAGCTGATCTGGACATTCTAGTATGTGGGCCAAATCCCATTTGCATGAGGATTAGTGAGGTACCAAATATGGAATGTCGTAAAGTAGAATGGAATATGACCAAGTTTATTGCTGGATGATAGATAGGGGCAATATTTTTTCTTAGTTAGTTCAAATTGTTTGATTAGGCCCCCATCCAACAATGAGGACTGTGCAGGTATAGATGTCTGCCCATACAGATCCCATTCACTTTGGTGGAACTCCATAGAGGCATATGGGTCATTTTGCGATCAGGGTCTAAATATTATTATCACATAAACCATAGCCCTCATGGTGGCAGCACTGTTAAGAACAACACAACTTTAATAACAAAACACTATTTGTGTTTGATAGGGAACATATTCTGATATAAAAACAATTCAGTTTCAAGCTTCCAATGGATAATTATCAATGAGTTTTTAAAACCTTAGAAAGTATGAAAAATAATGTAACAGAATCCCTTAAAGTATACTTTACAAATGGAATAATTAATATGACTGTACTTTGTAAATACACATTAGAAGACAATAGGTAACTGGGAGAAACCCTTATGGTATCTGTACTAATAATCACAAGTTGTAATTGTGCTTTGAGCTATGCATTTGTAATTATGGTCTTGGGGCATCATGGTCTAGACTCTAAAGGCATCCAACCTTTTCAGAAAGAGGGTCAAACGTATTATTTAGAAAGGTCATGAGGCCACAATCAATAATCTGGGGAATATTCCCTGGCCTACTCTGCACCATTTTGCCTCCCAAGCAGAACCACCTGCAATTCCCCTGCTGAGGATTCTCCTAGCATGGAGGAATCACCAGAAAATGTAAGACCAGTGTATTCACTTTTTATACCTTCTTCCCCACAGCCTCTGGTGCATGTGGAAAGCATATATGTCCAGTGGCACAATGAGGGTGGAGGAAAGTCTGGATGGTGGGTGCTGAATCCTGGTTAACTACTGCAACTAGGAAGTCCATAGGGTACTGCTCCAACCTGTGTTGGTTCAGAGAAACTGGGGGAGTTTACTGTATATTAATTTAGAGTGTAAGATCTATTTAGATTGTAAACTGTTTGGGAAAGAGACCATCTTTTTCATTGGGACTCCTAGGCTCTGCCACAATACAAACAAATAATTGGTTGTTGAGTCTCAATTTCTCCTCTTTTTCCCCCCTCTCCTGAGTTGCCAAGGTAAAGATTGAAAACCTCTGTCCTAATATTTTCATTTTTCAATTCTCTCATGATTTTAGATGAGCTCATCCTAAGACCATGCCACACTGGCTTTCCCAAGATCTTACTGCTCTCGTCTTGTGTACGCAAAGTTCTCCTGGTTAATGAAGTGCAAAACTCACAGGTCATTTACCATAAACAATTAAAAGTCAGTATTACTATACAGTTTTAAACCATAAGAATAACATCAAGAGACAATGGAGTGAATTGCTGAGCAAACCATTTAAATATGCACTACAGAGTATCATATCTAATATACCCTTAGTAATCATCACTACAGCTGAACACCTCTATACTTCATATGCTATAGAATAAAATTTAGCAGATTTCTTCATAAAAAAAGCAATGTATCATAAAAATACACAATGCTGTTGAAACTCTCCACAAGAAATTCAATAGACAACCAAAGTCTCTATTTTGATTCCAAAAAGCTTCATGTTATTTGTACCAGTCACTTGAGAATCAGACTGCAGTTAGATTTTTACAAACGGCTTTCCCCATACTGTATTATGGTTAGCTAAATATGGAATTTGCATAGCCCTAAATATGGACTTGACTTTTTGCTAAAAATATTATAGAAAGCCACCTTGTGTATATTAAAATATACAATGGCTGCATTTTCTGCAAAAATGTAAAAAACTTGTAAGTAGCAAGGGTGACCTCCAGTGTGCAATAGGTTTATGCCACTGCATCTTAAATGTAGTATCTTCTGATTTGTTGTCCCACTATAAATTAAGATCACGTCACTAGATCAAGTATAAGCTTAGTTTCTTGTATAAATAGGACTAACAATGACATTTACCTTTCACTTTTAATTGTGATTTTCAGGTAGGAGCATTTACAGCCTGAAAGTATTATACTGAACAGTAAAAGAAAAGGGAATTGTATAAACAGTAAAAGTGAGAAACATGTGGTTTTTTGCAAATGTCCAAATGCAGATTATGGTGATCTGAATTTTTTTTAGAAGACAATTAAAATAAAACATAACATTTATAATATTCTAAAAATGAGGAGGTTTTTAAAGAAATGCAGCAAACATTGCACATTGTGCACAATATTTGAAATTACGCAACTGCTCTCTATGGAAGGATTTAACTATTAGACTATAATACATTTACATAATACTCTATGTGAACTTGAAAAATTCAAGAATTCAGGGAGCCAAAATAGTCATGTATTTCACTAATACTAAAGAGTTTTACCTATGAAAATATAATAGCTTACTGTAACATGTAATATAATCCATAGTAGTCTCCTATTCTGAATAGTAGCTCAGTACAAAAAAACTAAAGTCTATCATTCCAAAAGGTAAATTCATTATGCAGACCTCTCCATTTCAGAAAGATGAATCAACTGGATATCTTTGAATGAAACTTCAGACAATCAAATTTCTTTTAATGAAATCATAATAAATACCATCATAATAAATTCAAATAGTAAGAACATTTTCTTGCAAATTCCTTTTTCATTGCCTTCATTAGTACACAACTTACCTTTTGGTAGTTCATTTTGAATTTTTTTATAATACATTTGGAAGTTTTTTTTAAAAAGCTCACTGCAAACACACAAAAGATCTAATTATGGGTGCCTACTGGTACTACTGCCTGTAAATGTAAATTTTTTCAGGGTCTATTAGTGTTTTCCTTATACATCCCTACTTCCAGAAGGTTATAATGTGAACATTAAAATTTTGCTTCTGTTTGATTTTTGGCTTACTGTACAAGATATCAGGTTAAAATGATTTTTTAAAATAAATCCAGTAACAGTCAGTTGCCACATTTTTAAGCTATACCAGCAGAAGAAAAAGAAGAGTGCTTATAGTTTTTTATGTATCGATAATTTAAAAACAGCTTATTGTTTTAAAAAGCCCAAATGTTTCATACTTGTAATCCTAATGTAGAAAGTGACCACCAATACGGGCCAAATCAATCTGCCTTACTCACTCAAGCACTCATAACGAAGACAATGAACCCATTTTCATGACTAAGGTTAGAGGGATTTGGCCTTGTGGTAGGTAGGCTTTGAAATATAAGATATAATTCTCTTTCCTTGGACTTATATATTCTAAGTTGCTTATTTATCTTGTCAAGTATTTGTGCACTGCTTACTAAGGACTGCCTAATTAGATATTGATATGTAATAGCCTCTGGAACTGTTATGGTTTATTGTGTGTTGATAGTTTTGAAAGGAGGATCTTTGGAAACATCTCAAACTATACCTTAATGATGATTCAGCATAGTGTGTCAATATGCAGATTAGGGAGGCTTTCAGTATGCTCTCATTGTTCCAGCCATGCTGGAAGAAAGACAAGATGCAATGGATGTGGTTTAATAGGGCAGCAACTTTATTCACTTACCACATTCTGGGAATACTCGGCAATAAATCATACAATGCAGGTTGTCATTCTTTCCTAAATTGTTTCCACCTATTTGGGAAGGCTGCTATCTGCCCAGGGCTGGCCAACAACATTTTGGCACCTCAGGTGGGGAGCTCAAATGATGCCCTTATGTCCCCTCGCTTGGGCCAAAACTTTGAAAAGTCTCAATTCTGCCTTCTTCCTGTTCTACTCCTCTCATGATACTGCTCTATTACCTACCCCAATAAAGGAGAAATAACAACTTAAAATGCCTTGTTCAAAAATTTTAAGTAACACTTAACTTTCAAATGCCTGAACAGCAAATGTCACTTTTCTTGTCTGCATAGAAAACACTGGCATTTTTATCTGTTTGAATAATCAAAGTGGTACTTTCCGTACCTTCTTGGTTGCAAAGATTTGAACTGCTTCCTGCTGAAGGTCCACAGTCTGGGCCAACTCATGCTCTATTGAGATGGTTACAAGGCCGACCAGCCTCTCCTGTGTCATTGTGGAGCGTAGATGTGTTTTTATTAACTTCAGCTTGGAGAAGCTGTATTCTCCACTGGCAACTGTTACAGGAAGTGTTAGAAGTATGTGCAGAGCAACAAAAGTATTTGGAAAGAGCGCGGTCATCTTATTTGTGCACATATATTCCAGAACAGCCTTTGGAGTTGATCCTGCTGAAATGTATCTTGAAAGGGCTTTCAGTTCATCACCTAAATCACTCGCATCAATATCGCGCACGTCATCATGTGTCAACACTGTCTCTAGTGCCCTGCATTGCTGGTGCAGGTCTTCTTCAGGTATAGTGAGGAGTTTTGGAATATCATACAACATCCCGAATATACTGCTGTGTTCCTTGAGCTGCATGAAACGTTCTTCAGCTGACCGTATTGCACAATCTAGCACCTGGTTAAAGAATTCAACTTTGAATTGTTGTTTGGGGTCTCTTTTGGGATTATTCCGTGCTTCGTAATCAAAATGTCTTCTTCAGTGACTCTTGTATTCTTGAATGGGTGGGAAAACAGCTTCAGTGTGAAGTTCCTCTGCCAAATTCTGTGCACTCTTCAGAACATTTTGAAATCGCTCATCTGACCGGTAAGACTGTAGGTATGACTTTGCTTTGTCCAGTTGTTCCGTTGCTCCAGATATATCAAGGGTCAACATCTTGGAGTCTCTTGCTTACAACATTTATTTCAAACAGTATGTCATGCCACAACACTAAGCCACACAGAAATGTGAAGTTATGTATGTTTCTCGTGATTCCATTTCCCTCAGCCACTGTTCTCCCATGAACAGTTCCTGTCATAGCATTATCCTCCATAATGGCAACTATGGCATCATCTATCTTCCCAATTTGGTGTTTGATAGACTTTATCGCCTCCTCTCGACTTTCCCATTGTGTGGCACTCAGTGGTTTCAGTGTCAGAGAAGATGTTTTCAGATGTTGCTTCAAAATTTGCCATCAATGAGTTGATGCAGAGAAAATACATAGATGCTCACCGTTAACATTTGTGTCTATGTATCTCAGGAGAACTCCTTCCTGCTTAGATAGAAAAGCTTCCTTTGCTTTCTTTCTTTTTCTGAATGCTGCCCCAGAGGAGTGTTTTCTTCTTTCACTCATGACTGCTGTTCTGTGCCAGCTATAGTGGCTCTCAACGCTCAGTTGAAGGGGACAAATAAGCAGGCTGGTAACAGGGCCTGACTGAGGGAAGATATAGTCTCTTAAGGGCCTAACTGGCTCCTACTACGTCAGTTGACTGCCTATTCTTCTCAAGTGGGTTCAGGGAAGCAGCAGGAAACAGAAAGCTCCCTGAGAAGCTGGTATTAATCGTCCAGGCTCCTGGAGGTGCTAGAGAGGTACATAAGAGGCTCCTCCTCCTCTCTCTCCCTGCAGCTCCTGCTGCTTTCTGTTATTCCCTCTCACCTTTTCTCCTGCCTGTCTGTTATGTCTCTTGTGCCCTCCTTCCTCCAGCACAGCACTCCACCATCTCTGTACATCTAGAGCAGAGAGAATACATATGCACCAGCAGCAGACACAATTTTCTACACTCTGGGTCCTAGTGGCGCGCCCCCCCCCCCCCGCCAGGTCTGGCACCTGAGGCAGCCGCCTCAGCTCACCTCACAGTAAGGCCAGCCTTGTATCTGCCCTCCCCCTTCCCAGTCTGGTCCCAGCCCATTGCTCGGATCCCAATGCCTTCCCCCATATAAGAATTAAAGGGATCTGGAGAAAGGGGTGTGATGGGGAGTCTGCCTGCACTAAACTCCCATGGCTCCATTCAGGCAGGTTTCTCCTTCCGATCCTCCTTCTTTCATAACCCAATGAAAAGTAGAAGAAATCCCTTTTTCTCTTGGTCCACTGGACAAAGACCTACCACATTCAGTTACAGTGAGCACATCTTTTAAAGATAGGTGAATTTTGTCAGTAAGCTACAATATTAGATTACATTATTATATTAAATATCAGATTTTTTGTTTTGTTTTGAAAATGTGATTTTGTTTGAGCACAGCTTAAAATAAAGTTTAAAACTACCAACATATATTAACTTTGTCTCCAAATAGTGGGCTGCATTACCTAAAAGTATGAAAAAGTCTTAGATTTTCATCTCCTCGTATGTTTGCATAGCCCTTTATGCAATTAGGCCTCAATCTTGATAGGGGGCCTCGGAGAACTATGGTAATTTATATTTTAAATAATAATAATAATAGTAAGCATAAGTAATAGATTATATTAAGGACAACATTTCAGCATTAAACTTGAATGTCTTTGATTATGTGTGAATAATACAAAATCAGACTTTTTCAATCCCTTAACATAGTAGACGTTTTTGTCTGTCTATTTCTCTGGAATTACTTCACCTCAAATTAACTATAAATCAGAGACTTAAGTCTAAGTAAAATTGACTTTATGAATTCAGGATGCATTTTTTGCCTGTTTCCATAATTTGATCGCATGTGACCAAGTTGATATGAGACCCAGTCCTTCTCACTCAGACACAACTCCTATTGAACTCAAGGGGTCAAAAGCAGCAATCAAGATCAAGGCCCAATTCAACTCAATAGGAATTGTAATAGAATAATGGGTGCAGGATTAGAGTCAATGCACTGAATTATATATCCTACATTTCTTATTTCTCCTTAATTGATGATATATATATACACACACACACACACACAAGATATAATGGCAAATGAAAATTATGAGTGTGCTCAGATACCAAATTAAAGCATGAATGAAAGTATATCCTGTCAACCAACTGAAATTAGCATAAATATCTTACTTACATGTTGTTTTAATTGTACATCATATGGATTACAGTTACCTAAAAATGGACATAGTGTTCTTTTTGTTTATCAATTTGTCAAGTGTCAGTTTTTCAGCAGTGTCAGACATTCCTAGATTTTTGAGTGAGGAGGGATTTTTTGTGTTGTTTTGTTTTTCTGTGTTCTTCTAATGCAGTGTTTTGGCAAAGTCTGCAAGTTTCCTAAATGAAGATTTTTTTTTTCTCTTCTATGTATCTGGAGACCATTTTAATTCACTCACCAGCTAAATTCTCAAAGGGACTGGTGTATATGGCAACACAGGAGCCAATATCCCAGCTATCAGTTTTCATACAGCCAGACTGGACCTTTACATTACCACTGCCCCACATTTATTGTTCCTTCATTGTAACTGTCAGCATTTCCTGACAGGACATTATGGAGCACATGGCTGCAAAGTCGGTATCAATCAGTCCACGATCATGCAGATATAAGTAGCAGACTATTGATAATGGACCTTAAATCAGATCATCATGGCTTAGGCATAAAATTCTTAAAAGGCAGTAACCCTGTGGGATCTCCATCTTGCTTGCACCTGTTACAAAGCACACAAGCTAAGCTTCTACTACCAGTCAACTACAACTTTCTAGGACAGCAAAAAATTAATCAATTTTTTAAAAAACACCATTGCACTATGTACTATATTCTGAAAGCAGAGGTAGCAATTAATACAACTTTTCACTATACCTCCTTTAAACTACATGTAGTAGAAATATTACACAATACCTGCCATTACACTAATGTTCTTTTTTCCCCATTGATAACAGCAGTTTTGTTGTGCTTTGAAAATGTCTTACTTCAAAAGCACTTCAACTTGATATGGCCATTTAACAAGAAAAGTGAGAGAATGTGTGTAGTTTAGAGGAGCTCTTCACCAAATTGAAAGCACCATGTTAAAAACAAAAGGATCTAATTTGTCCCAGACATAAATAATAAAACAAAACAAGAGTTGCATGCAAATTTAGTAACATAAAATTTAAGGTTATAAACAGAATGGAGCCTGGCTTCTTGTTTAGTATTCCTTAGTTATCACCATAATTGCTGCATGTCTGTCATCACTAGGAAAAGAAAAAAGTGTCTCTCTCTCAGCTGCTCCCCTGCTTGTTTTGTTCACTGTATTCTTGTAAAGTGGGAGAAAATAAGTGTCATTTAATGAATAGTGCTATTCTTTGTCTGACAGCTTCATATCTGTTAGGTGTAGGAGGCCTAGTACTTTCCTTTTCTGATAATGTTTTTGACAGTGTGCTAAATTCCTCCCCCAAAAGGCCGGCGTATATATTCTGCTAAAAGGGGCTTCATCTATCCTGAATGAGTGCCCTCTTTTAACCCCCTTCAGCTTCTGTTCTTACATTAATTGAGCTGATCAGATTGAGCATATGAATTTGTCTTTGATGTATTCGTATGTTTAGTTGACGCTGCTCGCGCTCTCATTGGCAGCGGACAGAGCTCTCAGACAAATAAGACTGTTGCCATGGTAACAAGCAATAGCTAGGGATCTCTTGAAAAATATTTTTATTTCAAAATTCAAACTGGAAAATTCTCACTGGATATGGTTCTCGGTACTAAACGTGTCATGTCTAATGATGAATGCAATTAGGAATCCCACCAGTGTTTTAAATAATAAATTAGGATAATTTTCTAGGCCTGGCATGATGACATACAAATAGTAAAAAGGAATCTTCTCTTTTTTCTCCATGACAAAAGGCTTATTAATGACTTTTGTTCTTAGGATTTCAAAATTAATAGAACGGTAGACTAATGATACAGCCTTCTTTATGTGCTGAAAACCAGAGGCCTAGAGGTAAACTTTTTTAAAAAATACTTCCAGCTGCTCTGATATTTGGTTATTCCATATAAAAGCAGGTGAAGAAATCCTTCTACAAATGTTGAAAGCTACAGCAGTTGGTAAATCTCAGAGGATAAAAAATGCCCATAGCCATTTTTAATTACTGAGCATGAAAAAAGGATGGATGTTGAACATAAGTTTTGTAGGCCCCTACAACCTTAGAATGCCAGAATTTTAATTCTTAAGATCTCATTTGAAACACAAAGAAACAATGAAAAGAAAAAGACCTAACTGTAGAAAAGGACTGATGATTAAACTATGATGATTAGTAATTAAAATACATATTTTGTATTATTCTAGCTGCTATTATTTCCCCTAGAAATTAGTTTCCTGACTTCAGCTCTTAAGATACTGCCTGTCAATGTACAGTAATAGAGTTTCAGGGTTCTGCCTCAACATGTAATTATACTACAATGAAACTCATTGATATTATCATCTTTTATGCTACTTCCAATTAGACTTGTTCAGTCTTCAAGGGTCAATCCCCTATGTCTTAGTATTGAGTTAAATGTTAAAACTCACAACGTCCAGGATTTGATGTCATTTACAAGAGAAGTGAGGTTATATAATAGTGATTCCCTTTAAATCTATGTGGTATATCTGTGAATTTGATAAGGTGTACATGGTCTTACTAAAGTCGATAAGTCATAATCATTCAGAACTGAGGGCATGGTGAAAAGAAACCGAAAGAAATACCAGTGAGAACATCTGCTGCTCTGGTAAGTGTGCAAGTCTTAAGTATGGATTCCTTACTCTCAAGGTGCTAGAAGGGCAAAAAAGTAACTATATAAAACATTATATAAGTAGAAGAAAAATTAGTTCCAATCTTCCATCTTTTGTTTGTCTTAGAAGAAAAGCGTTTTACACATTACAGTGATATGTAAACTAAAGAGAGGATTTGCAATATAATTAAAATGTAATTACCAACATGCTGTAGACATAAGTTTCTGCAAGGTAATCCAACATCATGTTATACCCACTGAAGTCAATGGGGGTTTTGTCATTGACTTTAATAAAGCCACGATTTGAACCCCAAATGTTTATTCCATTAAACCAAATGAAAGCATAACCCCAGGGTCATCTGGTGAGTAGATTTAAGAGTCCTTTGCTCTACAGGTTAGTTGTCCGCCCCAGTGACAGATTAGCAAGTTAGACTGTAGATTTGACTGCTGACATGATAAAGAAATAGCATTTCCAATTCTTAAGACACGAGAGACAGGGTTAATAGGAACCTATTTTATGATTTTATAAAGGGACAGAATTATTGTTTATAATTCAACATCGTTTTAGTTAAGTATGTATCAAAATGTTTGTTCTTTCACAATTCCTATTGTTCTTTCAACCATGGTTCATTTTCTCTTTTTTATTTCTATATAGTTATACATAGTCCCTCAGTAGTATTAAACTCCACACATTTTATATTTTAATCTCTTTCACTTACATGGCAGAGACTGCTTTTATCTGCACAAACACAAGTATTATACAAAACACGAGGCTGGGGAAAGTAAAATTTAACATGGCACCTTTCAAAAGCATCAAGTGTTATAGAGTTATTCAATAAGACAACCCATTGTTGTGGTAAATGTAAACATTAATAGCAATACCAGGGGAAGGGTGAAAACCTAACTTATTTCGTCTTCACAAAATTGCATTGTATAGCCATTTGACTGGACAGTGATCAGAGGTCATCACAGTTCTTAAAAATCTGTTTTTGAAAATCAGATTCATTTCTCTAGTCATAGGCATAGACAGTACCAGACATTAAAGTAACTTCATCGGTACATAAAAGAAAGGTAAATTTAGGGCCTGAAAATAATCTCATGGCATATTAAACTTTGTCTGGCCTGATAGGAGAAGGGAGTTGCCCCTTTAAGGCCCCCTGCATAGGAGGGTACCGGATTCCTGGAAGAGGCAGAAAGCAGTTCAGCTGGACCAGGAAAGCATGAGGACTTGCCCTCTGCCACACAAGTGATTGGAAGAGCAGGGGTTATTTATGCACTGGGTTGTGCTGGCCAAAGCCCTCTTTATGTCCTGTGCAAGTGTTCCATAGGAAATGGATACAGTGATCAGATAAAACAGATTGGTAAAGGACTTAAAGGAGGCACTCTTTAAAAGAGTGGAGAAAGGGGGTTCAGGGCTCCCACAACTGGTGTGGCAAGGAGTCAACCCCTTGACTTTTATAGCCCCCCTTAGCCCTCATATGAGGGGGAGAAGGGCAGGATCCCAGCAGGAGGTTGGCTGGGACCTGAAAGGGAAAGGGGAAAGGCCGATGAAGACTCTGAGTATATGGAAATGATTATGGAATTACTTGCACTGTACAATTTTATCTGCCAGGTACTCCCAGATATTTAAGACTAAAGTTGTGGCCTAATTAAAACCACATCTCAGTGCTTCCTGTCCTCCTTCCAGCATAGCCAGACAATGAACATGAGGTCATATTTCAGGAACAAGAAAAGTACATGCTGGCTCTTTTTGTAAATCTTTATCATAAATTCCTCCTTTCACACTGTATCCTTGAATAGCCTACTTCTCCAGAACTTAATCTGGGAGTTTCAACAGGGGAAGACCTGGCAGCAGCTAAAGGGCCCTCAAAAACTACATCATGCTCAAAATTAACAATATCTAACAGTTCATCATTCTTAAAATATTTTAAGGGGATAGAATTTAGATAATTGATTCTGTATCAGTAGAAATCAATGTATATCTAAAGGGACATGTGAACACTTTATTAATTCATATTATTTTAACTTTTTTTTTAGAAAAAAGAATGTGAATTTTTAAAATTTAGTAAATACTGAATAAAATATTTAAATCATGTTATAGATCTGAGGAAAATAAGCATTTATAGAGTTAAACTTAGGATATTATGAAAGAAAATATAAACCATTCTATAGTCAGTGTGTGTGAGAGAGATAACTTGATCTTAGATTTTGGACAAATAAAATAAGATCGTTAATGTTATTTCAATATAATTTTTCAGTTTAGATATACAGATAGTGGAAAATTATATTATGCCTACTGATTGACAATTCTGGTTTCCTGAGTGACTGTGTAATTAAGGTGGTTTGGATTTTGTTTTGAATCTATTCCATCTTAAAACTTTCAGACCAAAGTTCATCCCTACTAAAAATAGTACAAGACATTACTATAGTATGAACTCTGAACTGTTGCATCCTGAAATGCAGCTCTATAATTAAGAGAGACAAGTATTGTGATTTGCCAATTGATTTTGAAAAGATTGAAACATGTGGAAGATTTTGTGACTGTTGCCTTGTACGAGATCTTGTACTATAGCAATACAGCTGTCTTCTTATTTCCCATTTCCACAAGATCATACGGTACCTGATCCAAAGCCCATTGAACTTAGACCCATGGTAGCAGGATGTGTTCACAATAAAATATATTGTCTCTAATAAAATAAATCCCATTCAATATTCAATAATCAAGACAGATGGAATGACTTTGTCTTCTAAGATATGATCAATGGAAAAATTAAATCCATACCTGAATTAATTCCACCTAAACAACCTTTGAAAATTCAAATACCAAGAAGATAATGAAAAAAACACAGCATACAGACCAGAGAATTTCAAGAGTTATCATCCCCATATAATCTACAAAAAACAGCCTTACAAATATTAATATAGTGGAATGGCAGTTTCTAAAGACTTACTGTCTCATAAAAATTTTAAAAAAATATTTTTATTTTTTTCCCCATTTTGGGACTGGGACATTGTTGACCAACATTGACCCAGCAACTTAGATTACACAACAACTGAGGAAGCAGTCAACAGGGGTAAAAAAAAATATTCTTACAATTTCCAAATATTTTCCATGTACTACACAATAGACTCAATATTATCATGTCTCCCCACTTTAATATTTTAAGGATGAAACCCACTCCTGTGCATACGTCAGTCCCACTTAAAGCCCTAAAATAAAACTGAAAGCCCCCAGTCAGCAAAGCTCATTAGCACTTGCTTAACTGTAAACACATGCTTATGTCCCATTGAAGTCAAATGCTGAAGGCCCCAGTAAACCAAAGCAGCTAACTTGACTTCAATGGGACTTACCTGCTTTGCTGAATCAGGGCCTAACTGATGCATAGTCTTTACACTAGCCCCTTGCACAGGAATGAATTTCACTCTTTATTACTATTATTTACGTTCTATTTATTTTATATTGCAAAAATAGCATAAACGTAAATTTAACAATTTTGTGTCCGATTAGAAAATGCACTAATAAAACATCTGTATAACAATTTTTCAATGTGCTGTATATGAAATATTATATAAGTAATGTAGAAATGACTCAAATCTTTATTATCATGAAGTATTTAAAACCAGTGTAAATTTTCTATTTGGTAGACTATTCAACAATCTTTGTAGTCTATACTATACTATATTACAGCTGTAACAATAAAATGACTGAAACTATAATTCTCTTAATATTTAAATAATATATTAAAATTTAATTTTCAGCACCTGGAAGAATTTGTTTGTGTGCCAGCAAATGAGGTAGCTGGGCCTGGAGCTCCTATACATATGGGACTCAAAAACAACCTATCACAAATAATTACTAAAGCTAGAGCAGCTGTACTCAACACACTAGTCATTTGAAAACCAGGTCAAAGTTGCATGAATTTTTTCCATTTTCAAAGGTGTCTGCATATAAATTCTGTAGTATTTATCTTTTTGTTTTTCCATATGATTTTAAAATTATTTATTTTTACTGATAGTAATTGTAATGGGCCCATTAACAATTTTAGCATTCTAAACATTTCAAGAGAGATTAAACACATCTATTTTTATGATAGATTATAAAAATATGAGATTATTCTGAAAATACATATATTTGTTGAATCCATTAACAAGATTATTTTTACAGGGTTGTTGTGTGTGTTTGTTTTTTTAATAAGCACATAAGCAGGGACTATAACTTGTAAGTTATACATTACAGATATATCATACGTGCACAGTGCTACTATGTACCTCAGTGATACCATATACTATTTTTTAACAAAATACAATGTTACCCAGTTCATGTACAAAAGAAAGATTATTCTAATAGGTTTTCATCTATTTTATGTTAGTAGTTTTCAAATGGAAAGTGAATATTTCTTTTAAAAGCATTTTCCAAATTGTGTGCTTTCAGACACACTTTGTTTTTTCAAATGTCAGCTCCTTTCAAGAAGTTGCTTTCTAGAAACCATTACCAACTTTATGATCGTTTGTGAAGAGTTGACGATGTGCCATCTTTCTCTTATCTTACCTCTTTTCAGAATTTTGGTTAGAATATATTTAGAAGAGTATAGTCCATTGTGAGCACATTATTTTTCACCATTTTTGTGGGATTCACATTTGTTTGCTGAGAACCAGCTAATATGAAAATAAAACTGAAATCTATATTTAAAAAAAATAAAGCAAGGAGGATAAACCACATTCTCGTACATAAAAAATAAAAAGGCCTATAATGAAAAATATATATTTTATACTGGTGTACACAGAAAGCAAACTTTTGGGGAAATGTACATGCATTTATATGCTATTACCTTCAATCATTTTAATGCAAGTCATTCATACCACCACCATGCTAACAAGGCCTCCAATTTACTAAACAATGAATATTGAAAACACGTTGAAAAGGTACAAATGACTGTCCAAAGAATGACACTGAAAAATATGAAGTAACAGCTCTACCTCAAGATAAGCCTCACAATTAAAGAGTTTTAATGAAGAGAGCCTTCAAAGGCTAAATCAGGAGGCATTGATTAGATTGCCTCTAACTTTGTGTTTTGACACCTTCGTCTTTCGTGGCATTATATTGTCTCTGTGCATCTTACAAAGGAAGCATTTTACTAAGCCCACACATGAACAGGAGACAGCAGTGCTTATAAAAGAGACTGTCAAGGGTGTGAGCCAAAATGGGTCTCATTTGGATTTCAAGTGAAGAAAACTCCTAATGCATTTCATTACAATGTATGCGAACCTCTGAAAAGAAGGATGGATTGGGATTCTCATCCCTATTAATTTATTGAAATGGATTCAGTTTTTTCTTGTATATCAGGAGAGACCATGTGTTTCAAGCAAGGTAACAATATTATAGTCCCAAATAACCAAATATGCTATGATGCAGTATGCCATTCTGTGAGATTAAGAGGATGCAATTTTCTTGATAACTGGGATTTGAGTTTAAAAATAAATCCTACAATAGCTTGGCAACAAATAAATATTCTTTGTTACTATCAGTTTTAAAGATATGATCAAAGAGCTATGCAACACAGGGACTGATTCAATCTTTGTTACCACAGCAGGCTTTTTACTATTTGAAATTACGTTCCCCCCATCCCTCCCAACTACTGTCATTCATGTACTGGTCGTTATTTCATTGAGGAATTGTGTATATGATATACTTAGGATAACACCAGTAAAAGTTATATTTTATGAAAAGATAGCAGAAAGGGAAGGAAATAAAGTAAGAACATTTCAAACACTGTAATATATTACAGATTTGCTTAACTCCAACAGGATGCCACAGTCACTAAATCACCAATTATGTTATTCACAGTAGAAAAAAGTTTATATAAATACTTATATTTGCCTTTCCCCCTATAATATTGATAATAAAACTTACAATATGCTGTTCAAAAAACTGTAAAATCCAACATAACAAAAAGGCACGATACAAATCCCTTATTTATGCTAAATAATGTTACAAATATACAGTATTAAAAATATAAGACATATGCTCTCATTGTTTTTAACACCATTAACATTTAGAAATGATTGATCATGCTATACCAATAACATTCAGTGAGTTCAAATCTCATCTATTTTTTATGTAAATCTTACAACCTGCTAGTTAAATTAAAGGTTAAATATACATAAAGTCTTAGAACAAATTTCAGAGTAGGTGTTCCATAGGTAAATAGTTCATATGTACAGTACACAAACACACAGAAACATAGTACTACATACATACACTTAGCTCCACTTATGAAAGCTGAAAATAAAAAATATACCAAGCCTTTGCCTATAAGGTTAATGAATATAATACATAGAATATTAAGTAACTATGCATTGCCTATTTAGTTAACTGTAATTACGTCATACACGATAAAAGAAATGCCAATGAAATAACAGTTAGAAACAAATGTAGTGCTTCTTTCCATGCTTCAGCTGTCAAGCATTTTATTTCAAATTGGAGAATAGTACAGGCTCTAGTTAATTTAATGTAACCTATTTGTGTGGGTGTGTATACATGTATATAATTTACTTGCATATGTACAGCATGGGTGAGAGTGAGCACATATATTTTATACATATGCATACAGTACATGTATATACATATGCATACAGTACAACTCCAATTATCTTAAATGTTTGGAGACATCAACATTTGGATAAACGAAGTTGTGCATAATGGGGGAATTAATGGGTAAGGTTCATGCCTGGAGATATAACCTAGATTTGACATGAGGAATTTTGGATTAAAGGGGTTTATATAAACAAGTTTTAACAGTATATAGATATATAGGGTTATATATTATTCACCCAAAACAAATACAAATAACAGCAAATCACAAATATTTTTAATTTCCAATTTTTTAATGATAAAGTTTGCAAATTTCCATGTTCAGTACATAAGAGCACACAAATTGATTTTATATTTTTTATTTTTGAAGAATCATAATTGAATTAGAATGATGCATGTTCCATATTTTATCTTGACAGCTCCTGTATACTCAAGCAGAGCCCATTAAACACAAACATACAGCAGGTTACTTGTTGAATAATGTATTTCAAGTACTTAAAATTACTAGGGATTTGACTAAGATCTGCACATGAATACATATTTTGGACTTAATTTTCGGTATTGGCATTTCTTCAGCTGAATATACTTTGAATTCTACAATAAATTCAGTTAACATTAGGCTTTTTCAGGACATCACAAAGGTAATAACACTGCCTTTACAATATAAACTTTATGACACTCTGAATAAAACTGACAAGTGTAAAATTTGATCCATAAACTAAGTGATATACTTATGTTAATTCACCTTTTAAAAGATATTATGTGTTGCTCCATTTTTTTGACAGGGCTCCCATTCATACTGTAGACATGTTGAAAAACAGTATATTTTCTCTCAATAAGGAAAATCACTTTATCCACTATCATTCTCATTCTGTCTCAATAAAAAATCAATCATCAAATGCTTGTTTCCAAGTTCTACTTGTTAAACTGCCAATTTATGCATACTGTTCAACTCAGTTGAAATTCATTCAACAGTACTTCTCTCATTTACACACACACACACGCGTGCACTTTGGGGAGGGAATAGGGAAAACAAAACTTTTTATGTGCATAATTCAACATGTAATTCAACAACTGGAGGTTTGTGATCAGATGAAGTTCAGAACCATCATTTTTAAAGGAAAAGCAAAACACATTTTTATGCAGTTTCCAAGTACTAACGTTCTGACTGATCCCACTGACTAAGGCAATTTCATCGGTTGTCTAAGTGGTAGTAATGTCAATGTCAGATATGTGGTTATCTTTTCATCTTGGACTATTCTCGAATGTAAAAATCAAATGTTTGAAGGACATTTCGCTGACCTGTTATGGCCTCTGCAACTCTCTAACACAATACTAGTATTCCTTATATAAGTGCCATATTTTGGATAAAAAACATTTAATCAATGATGGCTTTGCGACATCTGGCGGTGCTTATTATATATAAAAATTAGTTTTGTTTTTTTACAAACCTATCAGTACTTGAAATTCCAGTCCAAAAGGCTTTGATACCCCCTAGCGGGGGCACAAAAGCAATCTGGTCTGTAAAAATACAACGTGGACTACCATGAATCCATACACTGCAAAAGGTCACAAATCCTGAGATGTAGTGACATCATGACAATAAGACACTTTCTAGGCAGAAGCTGACTCATTTTGAATATAAAAAGGACCCTGATCAAATGCTCCCACACATTTAAAACTGGAGAGAAAAGGAAGTATGCAAAGCACTCAATGCAGATGCTTAACTCTGGAATTGAAGCATACGTTCAGTTTTTACAATTAAAGGATACTACCGAGATGCTCAACAAGTCTATTCCAAATGATCTAAAAGCCCCATTTTTATGTTACTAGTAGATGCTGAGCAAATGTTAATAAGGAAAAAGTAAGTAGCTGATTCACAGGGTGTATACTTCTATGCACTCACCAGCTCTTTTTTAAATGATTAATTCTGCTGTCGTGGAGCTTGTCCTACATGCTGCAGTCTTATTATTTATGATTTTAGTAAACCATGGAACTTGAACAATATTTTATGCAGATGGAAAATGGTCTGTATCTTTGCCTTTTTGTTCCTTTTCTAGAGTCATTTCACAATCCAGAAGGAAAAACTCATTTTCATCCTTTCATAACATTAGCCACAGGGATATTTGGTGTTGACATTGAGAAACCATGACTTTGCTAATTCTCATCCTACCAGGAGAAAATAGCATGCAGTATAAAGTTGGTTTTCCATTTATTCTATAAAGTTCTGAAGAAGTAGATGACATAAGGGCAATAAGTTCAAACCTAAAATGGACTCTTGCTGATTTAATGTTTTCACACTGCTTTTTAAATTTTCAATACAATATTTACTTTGGATGAAAACAAAGCAATTTAGAAAATGTTCCCCTGTGGATGAAGTATCATTTTTTGATTCTGGCTGTAATGTTCAATGTTCAGCACTTTATATCTTTATTATTCAGAAACTGGTAATATATAGTTCCTGGAATGGCTGTTTGCCTTTCTGTATTGCAACAGGACTGAAGTAGATGTAACAAATTCAAGAACAATTTTAGTAACTCAGAACTGAAACAATTTGACAAAATCCACAAACACCATATCAAAATTGCCACTGAAAATAATAAAATCTAATATATGTTCATTTTAAAACATAATATTTATAAGTTTTAAAACAAGCTTCCAGCAGCTCAAGTCTGAGAATGATTATTATAGTGGTAAAAGGTTGCTTAGTATTTTGATAGGTTGAAGATCTTAGCAAGTTATGTTTCATACCTTTAAAATCTGATAATATAAAAAACATTTAATGTACTAAGTACTGCACAGTATATACTAAAAAGACATTCTAAACTACAGACGCCAGTGAAGTTTCACACCATGATGATAACTCCTAAGTCAATTAGTCAGCAATAAATTTTGCATTCTCAGAAAAAAACTGGCATTATCATAATTCTTATAAGGATTTCTTCTCAGGCCCTAATCCTGTAAACACTATGTGCATGTTTAACATTACATATCCAAAACATTCCATTGAAGTCAATGGGACTACTCATATACATTACATTAAATATGTGAGCAAGCATCTGCAGGATCAGGGGCTTAGTCTGAAGTAAAAAAATTAATCACTCAGTATTAATTGTACTAGTATACAAAATTTCTGCATGCCATAGCGGGTAACAGTATACAAGGAGAGTACCAAATTAGAGAAGACATAATAGAAGTAATGTCAAAAAAGCTTCTAGAGAAGGGATGGACTCCACCTTAATGAAAGTGAACAAGATGATGGCACATAAAATTAATAAGGTTTCTGGGAGTGTTTAAAGCTTGTGCTGGGGGAAAAGATAGGTGCTAAAGAGCACGCAAATCGGACAGAGACGGCTGTTAAAAATGTCTGTAGTAGAAAGATATCTTTGTATCCTTTAAAGCATAGGACACAAAATACAATTAAAATGGACCAGTGACAGGTAAAGATCGGAGAGGAAATTTCTGTGAAATCAGCAATGTGGGATTAGGGAGTTAAATAAAAACAAGCACCTAGTCAAAAACAAAAAAAATCAATGTCCATATAGAAATGTGAAAAGCTTAAAAGCCTAAAGAGATTAACTAGAGTGACTAGTAATGGTAAAGGACCTTGATATATAAGGCATTACAGAAACACAATGGAATGACAGCAGTTGAAGGGATACTGTAACACTTGGCTATAAACTATACAGGCAGGACAAGTTATGCCAAAGAGATGTAGTCCTATATTTAACAGATTTCATGGAATCCAGTGAGATAAAAATTCTCAGTGGAGAGGATCACACAGTTGATTCTGTATGGATACACATTCCATGCTGTAAGAACACAAATATGCTAGTAGGACTAAATTACTGGCCTTCAGATCAAGAAAATGATTTTAATTGCACAAGTGAGATCAGAGAGACAGAAAAGTTTAACAAAATGATAATTAGGGAGGATTTCATGGCACAATGGGAAAAAGTTTAGAGAAGCAGTTTCTCAACACTGTAAATTACTGCTTCTTGAAACAGTTAATTTTAGAGAACACAAGAGGAGAGGCTAATACAGTGGT
The DNA here is from genome assembly GCF_965152275.1 of Natator depressus. Lineage (NCBI taxonomy): Eukaryota > Metazoa > Chordata > Testudines > Cheloniidae > Natator > Natator depressus. The sequence continues at coordinate 59,258,178 of NC_134238.1, forward strand.
TCCCAAACTTGGTTCGTGGCTCGTTCAGGGTAAGCCCCTGGCAGGCCACGAGACACTTTGTTTACCTGAGCGTCTGCAGGTACAGCCGCTCGCAGCTCCCATTGGCCGGGAATGGCAAACTGCAGCCACTGGGAGCTGTAAGAGGCCATACCTGCTCTAGGTAAACAAAGCATTTCGCTGCCCGCCAGGGGCTTACCCTGAACGAGCCATGAACCAAGTTTGGGAACCACTGGGATAATATCAACTCACACTTAAGTAGGAGTTGGTTTAAGAAATAATATTAGCTGAGACACTAAGTAACAGGGACCACAATATATTTTGGATAGATTCATCGACTCATAGACTTTAAGGGCAGAAGGGACCATCATGATCAATTAGTCTGACCTCCTGCACATTTCAGGCCACAGAACTTCACCCACCCACTTCTGTAATAGGCCCATAACCTATTGAGTTAATGAAAAAAGAAAAGGAGTACTTGTGGCACCTTAGAGAAAATTGGTTAGTCTCTAAGGTGCCACAAGTACTCCTTTTCTTTTTGCGAATACAGACTAACATGGCTGCTACTCTGAAACCTGAGTTAATGAAGTCCTCAAATCTTGATTTAAAGATTTAAAGTTACAGAGAATCCATGACTTACTCTAGTTGAAACCAGCAAGTGATCCATTTTCCATGCTGCAGAGGAAGGCGAAAACCCTCAGGGTCTCCCAAACCAAAAACTGGTGATCAGTTACACTATGAGAATGTGGGCAAGAGCTATCAGCCAGACACTTGGGAAAGAATTCTCTAATAGCAGTTGTGGGTGGGCCATTGCAGGCAATCTCATCATACCATCTCCTCCATAAATTTATCAAGCTCAATCTTGAAATAAGTTAGATTTTTTTGTCCCCAATCCTCCCCTTGGAAGGCTATTCCAGAAATACACTCTTCTGATGGTTAGAAATCTTAATTTAATTTCAAACCTACATTTATTGATGACCAGTCCCGTCCCTTCCATGCTTCTGTCTGCGTGACTGCATCTCCTGTCTGGGCTGGAGGACAGGGCTGGTCGCAGGACAGCTGCGCCGGAGGAGCTGCCGGCACAGGGCACTGGCTCCTGGGAGCAGTGGTCCCACGTTCTGCTCCTTTGGCCACCATAGTTCCCAGGAGAGCTCTGCGGTTCAGCAGATACAGATTTCTATCCGCGGATATAAATTTGTATCCGCGCAGGGCTCTACTCAACAGTGCCTTGCGCAATGGTAACAATAATCTTTACTGGAAATACCTTGCCTGATGCATCCTAGGATTGCATTAGCTTTTTCACAACCACAACCATTGGTAGTTTATAGTTACGACCCTACCAAAATCATGGTCCACTTTGGTCAATTTCATGGTAAAAGGATTTTAAAAATTGTAAGTTTCTTTATTTCAGCTATTTAAATCTGAAATTTCACAGTGTTATAATTGTAGGGATCTTGACCCAAGAAGGAGTTGTGGGGTAGTCGCATGGTTATTGTGTGTGTGTGTGGGGGGGTTGCGGTACTGCTATCCTTACTTCTGCACTGCTGCTGGTGGTGGATTATGTCCTCAGAGCTGGGCAGATAGTGGCAACTGGCTGGAAGCCAGCTCTGAAGGTAGAGCCGCTACCAGCATCAGCACAGAGGTAAGATGGCATGGTATGGTATTGCCACCCTTACTTCTGCACTGCTGCCTGCAGAGCTGAGCCCTCAGTCAGCAGCCACTACTCTCCAGCCATCCAGCTCTGAAGGCAGCGCAGAAGTAAGGGTGGCAATACTGCAACCCCCCCTAAAATAACCTGGCAACAAAATTCTTGTTGTTAGTCCCTAAGTGCATGATCCAGTTTTCCAGACTGTACAAATCTTCTTGTATGATATTCTGGTCCTCCACCATATTGGCAATACCTCCCAACTTTTTGTCATTCACAAACTTTATTACCACACTCCCATTTCTTGTGCCACGGTTAATAGTGAAAATGTTAAATAAGACTGGTCCCAAGATGGATCCTTGAGGAACTCTACGAGTAACCTTCCTCTAACCTGGCAACTCACATTTCAGCATGATGTGTTGTAGTCTCCCATTTAACTAGTTCCTTACACATCTTTCAATTCTCATATTAATTCCCATCTTCTCCAATTTAACTAATTATTTCCCATGTGGAACTGTATTAAATGCTTTACTGAAATCCAGGTAGATTAGTTCTACTTCATTTTTTATAAAATCAGTTATCTTTTATCAGAAAGCGATCGGACTGGTCTGGCACAATCTACCTTTTGTAAAACCATGTTGTATTTTATCCCAATTACCATTTATTTCTGTGTCTTTAACTATTCTCTCCCTCAAAATTTGTTCTAAGGCCTTGCAAACAATTGAGATCAAACAAACAGGACTGTAGTTTCCCAGATCACTCTTTCCCCCCTTTCTTAAAGATACTATATTTGCAATTCTTCACTCATAGGGCACAATGAGTTTACGGATTCATTAAAAATCCTTCCTATTGGGCTTGCAATTTCATGTGCCACTTCCTTGAATATTCTTGGATGGAGATTATCTGGGCCCTCTGATTTGGTCGCAGTAAGCTGTTTAAGTTGGGCTTCCACCTTGGATGTGGTAATTTCTTCTTGTGTATCCTTGTTGCCATTAGCCACCCTGCCACTGCCCCCAAGCTCCACATTACCCTTATTAAAAACATTCAACATTCTATGGAAGGAAAAGTACCAAAAACTAGCCCAGTGACATTAAAACTAAGACAAGGAGATTTCAGTAAAATGAGGCAGTTGGTCAAAAAGTCCCTCAAGTCAAAAATAAGAAAAATAAAATGATCAGAATTGGCATGAATGCTATTTAAGGAAACAATAACAAAGTCTCAAAAGAAATGCACAAAGTTTAAAAAAAGGGGGGCTGGGATACCAGGCAGTTAAGAAATAAACAATTATGGCTAAATGACAAGAGTTAGGACTTTATTTGAGCCAAAAAGAGATCACTGAAAATTTGAAAATCTAACCCTATATCTAAAACCATGAGAAGGAAGGAAGGCTGTGGAAAAAATATGTGGGTCTGCTGGATCACAAGGGTTAAAAGAGAGCAGCTTGCAGAAAATAAGCCATTGCTGAGAAGCTATGTAATTTCTTTGCTTTAGTCATCATCACATTGGACCATGGGGAGATATCTACCCTGGACCTGTTCTTTTCTGGTACAGGGAAGGAAAACCAGAATGAATAGAGACATGAAAGAAACTCTCATTTGAAAAGAGATTGAAAAGATTGGGATTGTTTACATTAGAAAGGAGACGAATGAGAGGGGACACAATAAAAGTATACAAAATAAAAAAGAGAACAGAGATGAAAGATAGCTTCCATTCTTCCTGTCTTGTAATAAAAGAACAAGGGGACATTAAATGAAATTTAAAGGCGGCAAATTAAAATATGATAAAAGGAAATACTTTTACACACAGTTCTCAATTAGACTGGAGTTCACTGCCACAGACTGATAATAGTTAATGCTTAAAAAAAACAGAGAGAGTTTTGGACAGGATACTAAATCTTAAGTTTCAGGGCGTAAGCAAATCTCTGACAATTGTGGTTTAGCACTAGACTTTAATGAGGAGGGTGGGGGTTATTCCATATCTTCTGCTAAGGGATTTCTTGCAACTTCATCTGAAGCATCTGGTCCTGGCCATTGCTATAGATGGGATATTCGGAGCTTGGACTGGATCTCAACTCTGATCCAGTATGGCAATTCCTATATTTTCTACGGAAAAGTCTGACTGAATCTCTCTCTCCAAAAGAAGGAAATATAGGACTATAATGTACCCTCTATTACTCTGCACAATTCTCATGAATATCAATGGAAGAGCTGCAATTGTGGATTTCAAGGGCAAGGTATCTAAAACTAAATATCTCACCCAACAATGCTTATTACAAGTATTACAGCAGTCATTCTAGCTGTACTACTTTTAACTGCTTAGGAGCAGAGCTCTCAGAGGTACAGGCCAACCACTTAATGATGATAGTATGCTAGTTAGTTCCTGATGTCTCCAACAACTCTTCTATTTGCCAGGTGACTGAGTCAAACCCCTTAAAAGGACAGAAGTAGCAGAGTTTATTTATGCTCTTATCTAGATATGTTTCCAGATAGCTATAAGAAAGAATCCTGTTCCACCAACATACCGCTCCCTGGATGGTTTGGTAGGGCATTATACTTGTTTGTCCTCCATCATAGACTGAGATGCCCTTAAGTGCCCTCATCACAGGCTTTGTTTTCACAGGTCACCCTGGTTTATGGATTATTTGTTCCAAAAAATGCAAGAAGGAAAATTGCTAGAGTGCCAGTGGCAAAATCTCATTCTGAGACTGATTGGTTATAGCATAAAGTTTTTTTAAACCCTTATGTTGTAGCTGTGCAGAATGCAAAAAAAAGTTATCTTCCTCTACCATAGCATTCAGAAAATCTTGGACAGCAGACTTGTTTTGGGTGGTAAATAGTCCAGTAAATCCAGATGGTCTCAGCTTTGTAGCTGAGTTGAGTCCCTCCCATTGTGAAGAAATTGCTTGTTGTTTTATGAACAAGATTGATAAGATTAAGGATGGGCTGTCTGCTTACCTCTAGGGTCTTGAACCTCATCTTCTCTGCTAGATTTTCAGCCAGTGATGCTCACTGAGGTAATGGAGGTGTTGTCAGAAGTTCATCTCACAACCTGCGCTTTGTAACCATGATCTTTCTGGCTGCCATACCCAGTGGTGAAACACAGGATACTTTGCCTGTGGAGATTGTTGACGCCTCTCAGAGAGGATAGGCTGCCTATTGCTTTGAAGGACATAGTGTAGGCTTTGCTCAGGAAGTCATTATTTGACACTGACCATATAGCTAATTATCAACCAGCATCACATCTTCCCTTCTTGGGCAAGATTGTGGAGAAAGTTGTAATGAGACAACTCTAAAAGTTGCCTTTGATTTCCCTGACTGTTATGAATCTGGGTATAGATCTGGCTTTGGCACAGATGATGTGGGTCAATGATCCCCTCCTGATGAAGATCCATGCAGGTATATTATATCCATGCAGGTATATTATTAGCTCTATCAGCTATGTTTGAGACCATTGATCAGAAGTGTTATTGACTTGTCTGTGGATCTTGGTGGAAGTGCTATATCTTAAAACCATTCTGCTGGTGCAGAATGCAGCACCTCAGTTACTGAGCAGGGCATCTCTCTGTGAGCGCATGACACATGCTCCGGGATCTGCATTGGCTCTCTATTGGACTTTAAGTTATTGGTAAAATGGAGATCATAATACTTCCCTGCATCAGGGGGTGTTGTGAGGATAAATACATTAAAGATTTTGAGATAATGGTAATGGGAGCCTCAAGAGCAACTGTGACTGCCACCTGCTACAACGACTATCTATTTATTAGTTTTAATGAGGCCATTAAGTCTTTTTCACATCAGACTGTCATGTCTTCCTTAGGATGTACCCAATATCTTAGGTTAATATTTTTGCATTATCTAGGTATAATTTGTTAAGGCTGGAGTTTTAACTCTGTTTACTTTACTTTACTGGGTATTAGTTAATCACTGAAGTAGTACATTTATGGCAGACTACACAGGGATTTACACATGAGTCCTATTAACATACATGGCAGCTGAGTGGTTAAATCCTCATGTGAAACTCTAAAAATTTACCTCCCAATGTATTTGACTGTGTTTTTGTGGTTTAATATTTTATTTTTTATTAGTCAAAGAAACAAGAAGAAAATGCATATTGTGGAAATATACAAAGTTTGGTATGATATTCCACAATGTCCTTCTAACTTCCTATATGGTCTATCTTGTGAATATGTAAGACACATGCCTGGTGTATATATTTTCAAATGTTTATTTACCTAAAGTGTTGTAATATGTCCTTCAAAATAATATACTCCTGTATTATATTAATCCCAGAGTTTCATTTTTAAAACCACAGAAGCATCTAAAAATTATTTTACCTGATACACTTTTTGGAGACCAAGGAGTGTGTGGTATAAACACATATTTAGGGATACTGAATACTGTACTGTATTTTGGATGTTTGTGCATAACTTGCATTAGCCTTAGGGGTGCTAATGAGGGATGAGGGATAATAGGAATTATGTTTTGAGGGAAGAACAAAGCCCTGGGAGAAATTTTTTAAAAATATTATTTATTTGACGGACAGTAATACCTCCTTAAGAACCACAAAGCCCTATTGGGTAAATCTCCATCTAGATTGCTACCTTTCTTCAATGGCTCTTACGTGGATCTTAGACACATTTCTCTCTCTCTCTCTCTCTCTTTGAGGTAAATTGTTTAATAGTATTAGAAATTAGACAGACAGATCCCCTTATTTTCAATAACAATTGTGTATATTGGTTTTACAGTCTACCTGTTCCAGTCTGGGGTAAACTTTTATGGCCAAATTACAAACTCTTGTAAATATGGACTCATAACAATATACTTTCAGGGGAGTATTACTAAAAAAATACCACAACAATCTCTGAACAGCTCACACAGATCACTTAAGTGCAATCATTCATAAAAGCCAGAGAAGTTTTGCAAGAAAGAAAACCTTTAAAATCTTATTTATTAGGTCACTTTCCAATGTTACTGATCCTGATCAGATTTAATGGCCTATTTAAACACAGCATTCTTAAATATCCTTAAGTCTCCAACCAACAAGCACATGACTTTTTTAGGCTTCTCTAAGCAACATTATGCAGGCTGACCTTGACATTAAAATTAAATAACCAACATCTCTCCACTGCCATTTTGATGTATAATCTCAAGGTACATTCTTATACTTCAACAGATGTTGAAGCTCAGTCACTATATAAAAGCTACATTAAAATAACTTTGCTCTCAAATGACTATGGTTAGCACAGCAAAATCATATATTTTTAATATTCACAGTTCACTGTTGTTAAATCTTATCTGCTGTTAATGTAGCTGTGAAGCTCAGAGTCTAGGAACTGGAAGATGCCAAAAAAAAACCAGTTCCTCTGAATGATTAGGTTACTAAAACTATTTATGTGTTCCTGTTTATAATGAAAGATAATACATTAATTACTCCACATTATGTGGAAAAATTCATGGTAGCTCCAATTTACTGATTTTAAATCACTCTAGGAAGCAGGTGGGCCTGTACTCTCCTTACTTGTAGTGCCAAATGTAAACATTAAAAGGCGTCTGGATGGAGTTGAATTGTATTGAACTGCAGGGAAAAAAAAAGCTGTTCCAAGAAATTCTGTCTTCTAGTCTATTTGCAATTGCAGAATAGAAAATACAGGATAAAGTCTAACATGTGCGGATTAAGTACACTAAGAGTATAGTCCTCCGGTTTTTATTCAGGGAAAATTCCACTGAATTGGGCCCTACATGTGAAGTAATGACTAACTTGAAAAAGGAAGCCACATGGAAACTGAGTATGTCCCTCTTTTTTTCTGTTATTTTTTGGAACACTATTAACAGTAATTCAGTTTGTCAGAATCCTTCCTCTTCTCCCATTATGAGAAAGATTCCAGATAATCAATCAGAGTCAGAACACAAACCATCAAGAAGGAAGCAAAAACTAACGAAAGACAGAATCAGATTCCACACATTCCATGCCAAGTTTTAAAGCTTTCAACTCCCAAAACAATTGGGAAACTTCATAATACAATTGTAGGTTCAGGGATGCAGAATGGCAGATGAAGATGGACTCTGAAAAACTGATTTACTGGTGATTAATTTTCCCTTGTGGTCTGACCCACTTCTCTCCATCCTGTGGAAGATTCCAGACAAACTGCAGATGTAGAATGTAGACCCACAAAAGCAGGTGGGCTTATTGAAGAGATGGCTTCAAAAAAATTTGGAGCTAAATTTGCCTTGGTTATCTATACCCACCTAGTATAGGGTAATGAAAGTGTAAGACAAGGTTCCACTAGCCCACTTGGAGAGATGGAAATAAGCCATGTGTGAAGTTCCCCTTCATTGGCGGGGATGGAGTCTTACCTATCTGTTTGTAAGTATGAGAATGTTTTACAGACTTGGGAGCACAGAAGACTGGTCCTATTAAGGGTTAAAGATTGGAACCCAAAGTCTATCAGACCCACCAGAAGGCTAAAACAGCTGAAACCTGAACTCAGAGAATTTCAAGCCATTGTTGAATGTGATTTTTTTTAAAAATGTTTTGCAGGGACTAGTTAGTAGAAAAGTCCATCCAGATCTTCATTGATACCAATCATCTGGTTCTCCACACAAATGCAAATTCCCTTAATTCACTTCCAAACTCTACCACATACCTCACATGTGATCCTGGGAGACTCTCCAAATCTTCTGGGGAATAAAGACATATTGCTCAGCTCAGAGACTCACCAAACAAATCCACCCAACATTCTCACTGCAAAAACTCCATGCTAAGAATGGCCAGCAACCCCGCCATTACATTTTCAAGATGTTCTGGCTAGGAAGCTAGTACAGATATAAGTTCTGTGTCAATGAAATGATTTTATATCTTCCTTGCAGGATCAGAACCTTATGATCATATTCTCCCTGACAAGCTGCCAATGAAAAAGGAAGCCCAAATGTAAGTGTGACAAGGGAGTGTGTTCTTTCTGAGGATGGGCAGCAGGCAGTTGGCAGGCACTGAAAGGGCATTTGAGAGGGAGTTAAGGGGACCACAGATATCTCCACAGTACTCCAGTAATAGAAAGCAAATGGACAATTTAACAGTACCTTAAGATGCACCAGAGAACTTTTAATTTGTACCAGCAGGGTCTACATGAACCAGGCAGTGCGCAACACATTAGTGTTCTTTAGAAATCTCACCCCTGTAGTACACATTGCTGCTCTGTGTAGGCAAGCCCTACAAGAAGATCACTGTGGCAGTCAGGGAGAGAGTGAAGGAGAAAAGGATATGAAAGAAAACCTGAACATCTAACTTGGGGGAGCAGGAAAGGGAGAGTTTTTCCTCTCTAGGCCTGTAAAATGTATGGAACTGTTGTGGTGGTTGGGATAGAACACGGCAAAGAACAGCCCTTGTTATGGACCGATATAAAGGCACATGCAACAGACTGGCTTGATTTCTGCATCTAGGGGTCACAGCTCTTGGTCACTGGGGCATTGATGCCTCCCAGGTGGCTAAGGTCCTTCAAGACCTCAAGGTGAGAGGTTTATTGCAGGAGTGGGTGGGTGAGATTCGGTGACCTGCATTGTGCAGGGTCAGACTTGATGATCATAATGGTCCCTCTGACCTTAATATCTATGAATCTATGAAGACCATACCTACATATTATTGGTGACATATGAGTTTGTACTTTTGTTCACAAAGTTGTGACTTGTAGCTTTTAAGTCAGAACATCTGTCTGGTCATTCTTATTTATGCCTATTCCAAAGTCAACAACAATGTTCTGTATATAGAGCACAAACAATAAGAAAGCATTAAAAACCAGCATTTTTTATGCTGAAATTCTAAAAACCTAGTATGAAAATTTCTTACACAACTGCCATTTTATCTACTATAATAAATTTCACGTGGTTGTCTTTAAATTTCTTACCTTAAGACTAGCAAATACATGAAATGCTATTTTGAAGGAATGAAGAGACAATAAAACCATACGAAACAACAAGTGGTGTAATGTTTAAAATAGCTATTTATAAAAGAGGGAGTAATGAAAGAGAAAATTTATTTTTAAGCGGTGTCACTATTTAACATTTTGAAAGATTTCTTTTGTACTGGAGAAACAATAAGAAAGTCTTTGATTTTTATGTACCACTTACAGAGGTTTGACTGTATATCATACAAATGCTTTAAATTTTATCCAAATCTACGGTTAAATTACTCATGTAATGAATTCAGGAGAAATCATACCTTTTTATTGTTAATTTAATTAACACGTTTGTGGTAAGAGTTTGGCTGTATTTAAATGCAGTTCTCAAAGTCTTCACTACTACAATTAAAGGGATCATTTCCATATTATCCGAGAGGGTAGTTTTTTGAGGGATTTATAATTTCTGAATTAAAGCAATAACAAAAGCAATAACCAAAATATGGGCAAAAATGGCTATCAAACTTAATTCAAGGTATACTTCTCTGTGATCCCAATGGCAAAATATATTAATAAAATATATCGCTATTAACATAAAAATAAATCAATTGCATGCTCTTTCTGAAAAAGTGATATGATGTGACAGCTGTATATCCCTTAAAAATCATTGTCAATAGGACACAGTTGCACTGGGGTGAGTAATATAAGGGTGCTAGAGCTGGAGTGGAACATAGCCTCACAAACAAGTATATTCAAATTTCTGATTTAGGAGCTTTGTAAAGTCACAGTAGATAACACTGATGATATGATAGATTGCTAACTATTATACTAAGCAGTACATCAGTAAATACAGCAACATTACTTCCCCATCTTGTATGTATAGTTAGATTAGTACAGTGGGGCTGATTCACCATTGTGTTACTCCAATTTTACACCAATATTTCTCTATTGATTTAAATTGAGTTATAGTGTCAGAGATTGGTGATTCAGGCCCAGTAGGTGGAGAATTTGGCAAATAAATTAAATGATTTCTGGATGCTGAAGTTCAAAACTCAAGGATATGGAGGAAAGAGGGAGATCATACCTTCCTATGCAAAGAAATCCTGCTTCCTGCAGAAAACAGGGATGAGGGGAGGGAGGCTCAACCCACTGCTGGGGCACTGCCTTTCCTTACCTTGGAGTATAAAGAGACCTTTTTGCTGGCTTGGAAATCCATATGGGGAAGGGCATGAGAATTAGGGAGACAGAGGAAAAAGTGGGTGGAGTGGTGTGAAGCAGATGTACATCCTCCCTCTTAGACGTCTCTCCCAGAGCCCAATTAAATTTACAGAAAGAAGATAATTCAGCCCAAGGAGGGGTTGCAAAAGGCCAGAGCTACTGGAGAGGCATAAGGCCTAGCCTTCCACTTATCCCAAAAGATCAAACCACACCCCCTAATGGTATGATGTAGGAAAAATCTCAGAGTTTTCCTTCCCCTGAGCTCCATCTGACAGGTTTTAGGAGTGGGTGAACCAGCCCCATATTTGGTCAAATAAGTAATCTCAGTTTATTGGTCTAATCTTAGATCCTGGTCCTCTCAATCTAATTTTATGGCATTCTGTTCACGCTGCAGCACTGCAACAAACCTGGAAGCCTCCTCTCCAGAGCAATTCAGTACCAGAACAGCAAGAGTTATGAAAGTTAGAAAAAAGGTATATTTCCCTTGCTGTTTACATGCCAGAAAACTCTGCACTTCTGTTTTCACTCTAATCAGTATTTTCACTCCCATTTTATGTATACTAAAAATTAAATAAATATAAGGTTAAATAAACTTAAATAAATATAAGGTTAAAAAATGTATACAACTAACAACTAACTATCTAGTTGTTATTGCAATAACTACTGAGGAAAGTCCAAAAGGAAAACCATTTTAAATATCCTTTTTGTTTTCTATAACTGCTATTCTTTAGAAATCATGAATGCAACATACATTCATTATAAATAGCACCACAAGATTGTGTTTTTGAGCTAAAACTGAAAGAAAAAGTTCAAGAATGTTTGTAGATGTGTCTAGTTTGACAGTTTAGTGTGCTGGATGTGACTTTCACAGTCTGTTGGCAGATTGTAGGAAAGCCATCACACCTGTGACTTGCTCATTGATTAATGAGTCTTTCAAGTCATTGCTACCATCTGAAGAAGGGCCATGGCCTTTCCAAGCTTCACTGGTTTATTCGTCTTCAACTGCAGTCCTACCAAGGTATCTTCCATCAAGAAAATCATACCTGGTTAAAGCTAATGAAAACCTCAATATGTCATTTTCTAGACAAGTCAAAAAGCATGTAAAACTAGACAAAAGATGTATTCAAGCAACATGAATGCAGTTTTGTCATAACCTGTCAGTCTAGAGACTAACATTAAAAAAGCTTTCCTCAATGACATTTTTCATGGTGGCAATTCTGAATTCTCTCTTTACTATACAATACAGGACACACAACAGTTTCCTGCCCTATGCACAGACCAAGTTTGTTGTTTGATCCAGAAAGGAATTTGGCTTAGTCAAATTGGCGTTTTTGAGAACTTGCTGGTAATAGTGTGGGTTATCCATGGCAGGTTCAAAGGCCACCCAAATCAGTAGATCACAGCACCTGTTGACACAGTCTACCAACATGGGAATGGCATCCTTCTGTCCCTCAATCCTGCAGCATCTTACTTTCAAGTGTACCATGGCCTCAATCTTAGCCCCACTTAGCCCCAGTGTTAAATGATATCCCTATGTGGAGATGATCATGTAAACTTTTCACTTAGTGAAATAGATCATGTAAGCTTTGCCACAGTAAGAAAGGTGAAAGATAGTTTTTTGGCTAAAGCACTGGACTGGGAGTCAGAAGATCTAAGTTCTATTCTTGTCTCTGCCACAGACTCTCTCTTCAACTCTGGAAACAGCGCTTCAAGCTCTCTATGTCTCAAATTCTCTATTAATCTAGGATAATCATACTTCCCTTGCTACCTCTCAGGGGTGTTGAAAGTCTTAACTCATTAAAGTTTGAAAAAGAGTTTTGAGATCTTTGGGTGGAACATGCTATTAGTGCAATGAATTATTATGTATTATTAATTGCACATTGCTAAAACCCCTAAAAGCTCAAGAGGCAGAAGGAAGGAACAGTTTGGTGGGCAAGACTAAACTTCTAACTTGCTACTATGCCTGCCTCAGCTCTTTCTCCTTTCCCTCACAGACGCAGAATCATAAACCCCACAGTGCAGGTGGGTGGATAAGCAGCGGGTGGTAGTTGGAACAAGGACACAGTCAGTACTCTGCTTGCATCAGCACAAGAGCAGAGCTCTAATACATCCAACTATACATCCAGGGAGTAGGGAAAATAGAATTTGCATTTTCAGCTACATCAACAAGAAGTATAAATGTGACCCTTTTCACTACAGAAGCAACATTGAGTAACAGGAGGGCCAGAGTTGAAAGAAAAGAGGATTATTGGTAGAGGAAAGACAGCATCTGTTAATAAGGAGATGAGACAACCCTCCAGGATTGACTTGGACTCTCTCAGAATTGGCATTGATCTCTTGGTGACTATTGAAAGCAATCCGGGAGATCTTAAGAGGATATTTTAAGAAAATGACATTACGTCATGTTGCAGGAGGCCGGGGGGGGGGGGGCGGTGGGGAATCTCCCAGAATAGCTTCAGTCAGAGTTGGCAATCCTAGACAGCCAAGTACTAGATGCAGGGTGTATTATGTAGTGGCATGAGGTGCTGAGTACAAAATTGAGTCAAAAGGCATATCAAGCAATCTCAACGTGGTTTCAATATGGAAAAAAGCAGGCCCTGCCATGAAGAAATGATAAGGGTAGCTATGCAAATTGTCAAGGAAACAGATGAGATGTAAAGCCTTACAATAGATACATAAATACATACATAATTAATATCAATACTAATAATTCAAACTGATCTAGCATTTTTTCATTCAAAGATGTCAAAGCACCCAATTTATAAATGGGAAAGGTGAGGCAGAGTGAGCCAATGACAGAAAAAAGGACTCAACTCCTAGCCCTATACTCTAGCCACTAGACCAGGCAGTCTCCCCCTTCATGCTCTTCTTAAAGTAAGGTAGGTACAGCCAATACATTTTTTTTATTTTTCCATGGGCAGGTTTTATGCACTAGTGCTAGATGCAAATCAGAAAAAAAGCTTAATTCCAGGCACTCTTCCTTTGATAGTAACAGTTACAATAGAACATATCCCAAGTATGCAAAGGCCCCATCACAAAAGACTTTTGACATTCTTCTTTCTAACAGAGTTGGACCAATATTAGAAGGTTAGATATGGGAAATCGTATTAGCTATAGCCAATCAGGGTCTGATAGCTTCCTCTTTTTCCAGTCTTCTGAAGGGGAAATTTGTTTTACATACCAATGAAGGGTTCTGCAGGTCCTGCAATAATCAGAAAAATGAATGAACATTTACACAGAAGTAGAGCAGAGTTATGGGCTGAGTTGTGCCGTACTGTGGGCCTGTTACAGGGCTACAGATGATGGTACTAGTAGGGCACAAGCTTGTGACTTAGTTCCATTTCCATGAATATTCAACATGACAGTCTTAGGCACATGTAGAATTGATGAACTGAGTGGGCATGGGGTAAATCTCAGCTAAATGAGAGAGTTTTTAAGAAGAGATGCTGGGCATCAGACAGTATAACACATATACATTTAGAGCACGGTCAGCCACATCCACAACCATAATGGGCTTTCATATAAAGACCATTCACCAAGAGATTACCAGATATTTCATCCATATGTTATAGCCCAGGTCAAGAAACTTTATTACTGACAATTCATGCTGTTTAACTATTTAGTTCCACTCATATTGCTCTATGAAGGAGCTCACTGAGTAGATGATACATCTACTCCACTGGGCAAATAAGTTAGCAGGGCTCACAACTGACTGGACACACTGTGATTCATACGGCAAAGGAGCAAGAACACACAGTGATAATAGATAACATTGTTAGCTGGCAAATGGCATTTTGCCTATTTTGTCATCAAAATTGTTCATCTAAGGATAAAGATCCAATATTTCTCAACCAAATAGGATTAATTAAAAAGGTTAAAATGGGGAATAGATATAAATCTGCTTTTTTTCCTAGTGAGTACCAGATCTGTTTCCCAGGGTGTAGTTCTGAGAGCTCTAGTGTGGTGGACAAGTTCTGCATCATATTAGGGGATTAGGAATTTCTGTGGTTCTCAGGGGAAAACATGCACTACAATCTACAATTGTTCAGGCATATTGTATCTGTGTTGTAAATACGTGGAGATGGACATTCTCAACCTGCATTTCAAGTTCTTCTCAACAAATTTCCTTTTATACAGGAAGGGACTATTGGGATGCAATTAAGTAGTGACTGCTCAATTAAGTAGTGACTGCTTGCTATGCCAGGTAGATCTTATTTAGTTAAGGGAATTATATATCGTAAACTATGAATTTTGTACGGTGTTGGAGTCCTGAAGACTTGACACAAGCTATTTGATATCAGGGCTCGCCCATTCACAGGTGCATGGTGGGATGCCACAGAAAAGTCCAATTACTGGGGCCAACGGATCCCAGTGATCAAGATGTAGGGATTCAGATAACTGCAGGACAAAGCGCTTATTCCATAACTGTTTTGCACATGGTTAATAATTTTCTAGCTAGCTGCCTTTTACATCCTCTATGTCTTTGTCAAGGTTCCTCCCCCACTCTGAACTCTAGGGTACAGATGTGGGGACCTGCATGAAAACCTCCTAAGCTTACTTTTACCAGCTTAGGTTAAAACTTCCCCAAGGTACAAATTAATTTTATCTTTTGTCCTTGGAATAACCACTACCACCACCAAACTCTAACTGGGTTTACTGGGAAATGTAGTTTGGACACGTCTTTCCCCCCAAAATCCTCCCAACCCTTGCACCCCACTTCCTGGGAAAGGTTTGGTAAAAATCCTCACCAATTTGCATAGGTGACCACAGACCCAAACCCTTGGATCTGAGAACAATGAAAAAGCATTCAGTTTTCTTACAAGAAGACTTTTAATAGAAATAGAAGTAAATAGGAGTAAAGGAATCACCCCTGTAAAATCAGGATGGTAGGTACCTTACAGGGTAATTAGATTCAAAACGTAGAGAATCCCTCTAGGCAAAACCTTAAGTTACAAAAAAGACACACAGACAGAAATAGTCATTCTATTCAGCACAATTCTTTTCTCAGCCATTTAAAGAAATCATAATCTAACACATACCTAGCTAGATTATTTACTAAAGTTCTAAGACTCCATTCCTGGTCTATCCCCAGCAAAAGCAGCATATAGACAGACACAGACCCTTTGTTTCTCTCCCTCCTCCCAGCTTTTGAAAGTATCTTGTCTCCTCATTGGTCATTTTGGTCAGGTGCCAGCGAGGTTACCTTTAGCTTCTTAACCCTTTACAGGTGAGAGGATTTTTCCTCTGGCCAGGAGGGATTTTAAAGGGGTTTACCCTTCCCTTTACATTTATGACAGTCTTCTTTGTGGTATGCCAGCTTCAACTGGACTTTTTTTTTGAGGGGGAGTACTATGTTCGGTGTTATACAGTAGGGCGCATTAGAGGACCACAATGGTCCTTTCTGGCCTTGGAATCTATGAACTCCTTCTCCACTAGAGTTTCTCCTACAAAACCAAACTGTCAGGGAACATGCCACTTTTTTTCCTGTCCTTGACATCTGTCACTTTTTCAGATTCAAACATCTTTAGAGACATATCACATCTTGATGTGGACAAAAAAGTGCATTCAACAGCACAGCTCACCTCGCTGACCCACCTTTCAATTTCAGTACTAAATGAATATTTCAGCATGTTGGTAAATTGGATTTTAAAAGAGCATTTTCTGGATATATAGATGATCATCAACACAATAAACATTATTAATGTAAACATTTTCCACAAATAGTTCACCATATGGGTACCATTCACAACAGATGGTATCTGTGTATCCACTAGAATCTATGCACTTTTGCTCTATAATAATTCAAAATTCTCGACTAGAAAAAACAATGATTTTATTCAAGTTACAGTGGACTTTAATAAATAGTTAAACATTTCATCAGATTACCTAACTCTTGATTGGGAAACAAATACTGCAACTTTATCCAGCATCAGCTAGTATAAACAGAACAGGCATGTGGACAGTCCTTACCAAACCCAATCGAAATGTTTTCCCACTGGCCAAAGCCCGTAGGCTCCACTGTAGACTATCTCAGATTAGAATGCTCTCCCTGACCCCAGCATAGCAGTACACTATCTGGTATAGGCCCTAGGTACCCATAAGACAGTGTCACTGTGTGATAAGCCACTGACGTGTCTTATTAGGTAACATTCAAAGATTTGGCTATGGCCCATTCTGGTATCCTAACTGGACCAGAGTTTGTGCAGGTTTTGCAGCAGATACCACTGCAACCCCACTAAATTATTTGCCACAGGGTATAATGAGCCCCTTTGACTTACTACATAAACACACACACACGCACCTCTGCTCTACTTTCAAGAAGCCTACCAAGCAGTTGAAGATACCTATATAGAGAGGTCTGAACTCACATATGAGAGGTGGACCTGAGCACGGTGAAACATCCAATGTCCTCCTGTGACAGTTACCTCTCGTCATGAGTCCTGCTTTTCTCATGACCATCTTGTTTTGTTAAGCATGGTCAGGTTGTTGACTCCCCTCCAAATTCATCTGAGTAGCAGGATAGATCATACTAACATGAGACCTTCTGTGGTTGCTGCCTGCTGGCTAGCTACTGGCCAAACAAAATCAATGAGATTTCACCCAACCCCCAGCATAACTGTAGATTAAATCACAGATATTAAAATAGCACAACTGTTCACATTTACAGTAGCATACAAATTAGCAGTTTTAATTCTCTAAAAATAAATACAAATGAGATCTGAAAGTATTTCTTTTAACTTGCATGTGTGTGAGAGCAAGCAGGTGCTAAAATCTGAGTGGAGATTACTTTTTATGAGTGCTTTAAAAAAGTAAATCCTTTCAATGGGGCCATGTTCTCAAGTACATAAAAGGTGGTTACAAGGAGGAGGGAGAAAAAATGTTCTTAACCACTGAGGATAGGACAAGAAGCAATGGGCTTAAATTGCATCAAGGGCAGTTTTGGTTGGACATTAGGAAAAACTTCCTGTCAGGGTGGTTTAGCACTGGAATAAATTGCCTAGGGAGGTCGTGGAATCTCCATCATTGGAGATTTTTAAGAGCAGGTTGGACAAATACCTGTCAGGGATGGTCTAGATAATACATAGTCCTGCAATTAGCGTAGGGGACTGGACTAGATGACCTCTTGAGGTCCCTTCCAGTCAGACAATTCTGTATCACTATGTGTGCAAATGTACAGGATATACAGGCAAGTGTTCAAAAAGACAGTGGATTTATACATGATAAATCAACATACCTACTCACTTAGCAATATAGCAGTAGATATTTTTGCTATATGAAATTTGTAATTGTTCACAAGTTGAGAAATATATCAATATTAAATTATGATTAAAGGCTGTAGTTCTTCTAGTTTGAATATATATTTTGTGTAGTAAAGCCAGGGGGTTCACTTTTGGAAAAGCAAACCTCTAAGAGCATATAAAAAAGTGTTGCATATTTATGTCATGTGAAAGGCAAAAAAAAAAAAAAAAGCAGTGGACTTGTAGGATTTTTCTTATGCATGTGAAAATCATAGACATGTATTATAAATTAGTTTAATATTGTAAATCATTAATGAGAATACTTATTCAAACATAACACTTCAAATGTAACTGAAAACCATATTTTATCTCCCATTCCAACTACTCTCACAGCTAGAACTACGTAAAAATATCCACATTGCATCTGAAATCAGCCATGGAAAGAACTGCCATTTAACCACCTTTCCCCCCTATTGTTAAGAAAACTAGGTCAAAGTTTCTGGAAGGTCTGATCTGTTAATGGGTTAAACACGGATCACTGCTCTCTGCCCTTCTTACTTTAGTAGGTTGGTCTCTATGACCTTTTACATTATATGACCTTGAGTTAATGTAAAGCACTAACCAAGATATTTCTTTTAAACATTTTCTAAATATACTTTTATTTCAGTGTTTACAGGACTAGGAGAGGCAGGATGCAAACACATAGGTGGAGCCAGCACTGAGTAGTTTGAGAAGATTCATGCCCCTTTTATCCATTACTGGAAGCCTTTTACCCTCCTCTAACTGCCAAATAATTAATGTGCCTATTACTTGCAGGCTCAGGGACAAAACTTGTCCCAATCTCACTCAGTCAGTAACTAGGTTGGGGAGGCATTTCCCTGGTAAATGAGTCCCATAAGCACTTTTTGCTTAGTTTTTCTACTGTAGGAAAATCAGCAGAGCATACTTAGTAAACATAGTGTCAAATAGACAGCATTTAAGCTTAAAAAGGGAACTAGAACTAGACATCACTGTGGACAGCTTGATGAAAACATGTATCCTCATCGTACAGCAGCAGCCGATAAGGGAAGAAAGATGTTAGAACATGTTAAATAAACTGATAGAAAATAATGCTGAAAATATTATAGTGGCTATTTTATAAATTGATGGTATGGCCTCATTTTAAATAATGTGCTCAGTTTTGTTCACCTCATTTCGATAAGGATACAACAAAAACTGAATGAATCCAAAGAAGGACAATTAATGGAGAGACTTCCAAAATAGGAGAAACGATCAAGATTATGACAATTCAATTTAAAAAGGAGACAAACAATAGATGACATGACAGAGGTATATAAAATAATAGGTAGTGTAGAGAAGGTAAACCAGGTACTCCTCTTCACACTCATCACACAAATTACAAGTCAACAGGGAAGTTGTTGTGGCCTGAGAGAGCAGCTTCCATCTGTAAGTCACACCAATCCTTCTCCACTGCCTTTGGCTCATGCTGATGACATCAGCAAACAGGGCAGTATAAGAGCCAGCCTCAGAGCTTAAGTTCCTGTTGTGGGTTGGAATCATACCTTTTGTTTATAGACACACTGAGTAATTTGTATTTGTTTTGAAAATACAAATTCCTTCATTTTAACTGAGGGCAGTTGTAAGCAGTAAGTAGGGAATGACATAGTGTGCATTCTTTGCAATTGTAACATCTTTGTCAATTAATTTTGGTTTAACTGAAAAATTAATGTTTTGAAAATATTGGATCAAAGTGAGAGTCTCTAAATCAGTTCAGCTTCCCCCTTTATATCAAAATCCTGTTATTTGTCTGCTGGGCCTCTTGAACCCAGTCTGTACCAATATACACATTTCTGCCCAATGGGTGGTACTTCTTTGGAGTTGCTTACCTGTGCCAGGATTTGCATTAATTGTCTTCCACTGATTTTAGTTCCCTGTGGAAGCTCAGTAACTCTCCCTGATGGAACGAGCATACTATCCCTAGCTCACAAATATACATATAACATTTATAGATGCACACGTTTATGAACAATCCCTTTGCCCATAGCATCTGGCACATCTCAATAAAATAATCTTTTCAAGTTTCAGAGCTTTCACATCCATCACACTACCAACATGTAACAAATCAATATGTTGCAGACAACAATTACTGAACAAATCACAGTTTCTGCAGAGCCTGGTCTAGAACTCTGGTCCCCTCACCTCCAAAAGTCACGGATCACCATCATTTCAGCTAAAGAATATCTCACTGGATGTCAGTAGTAGCAGGTCCCTTTATCCTGTCCATAGGCTAGTAAATAAAGGGTAACTTCACACATACAAAATTAGTACATTACAGGAGAAACCCTATACATATTAGGAAGGAGCATTCATTGCTCCAAAGATATCAGCTTCCTTTCATACAAATAGAGTTCATAGGCACCTTAGAAATACCTTAAATATATAAGTAAGATGATTTACCATGCATACTTAAATTTGTCCTATACCAAGGACAAAATTACTATTTTTGTTATATCTGATAGGGCAAGACACAAATACAGCATACAAATACTACCTGCAAAGGACGTACAGTATTTTACATGCACACCTATCAACAGTCTGTGAGTTGTAAGAATATCATTTGTTTTGCATTAAATATCCTTGCTATTCATTAAGCACTGCAATTTTAAAAGACAAAAATGTCATTTTAAAGAGGAACTGTTAGCATCGTTAAGTAAAATTTGTGTTGCATTATTTTTAAACAATTTAAATTAATGTTTCTGTGCTATAGCTATCGTTTGCCATGACATCACTGAATTTAGGCCTTCATCGCTTATTTTAACAAGCATTCCCCTGAGTTCTGTGCTACACAGCTGAAATTTATATGAGTATTATGGATTTGGAAAAGCAAAAATTTGCTCTTATTACTGTGTAAAGTACTGCTTGTGGACAAAGGCAAACAAATTCTGGAATCTTAATCACAAAAAACACAGGCTTTTACCCCTTGAGATAAAAATTATAAATTGTAAATTATACCTTTATCACTAGACTTTCTCATCGCATTCCAAATACCGAAAAACTATCCTTTCAAACAATTGACATTTTAAAATTCTGTAGTTTAAAAACATATTTCCCAATTATTTTACAATTTGTGTCAAAATTAACTTTAATGTATAGTCCATTATAAAGTAACACCAAAAATTGGAAAGTACAGACATTCTATATAAGAATCATATTACCTGTGTGCCAGCAGTGCCCTGAAGGTCATCTGATTCAGTCCCACATAACTTGGCAGCAAGATTGACCAATCCCAGTTCCATTCAGTAATGGCTGACTGTTGAGGTATGGGAAGAAGCTATTGTTAGTTATTAATCAGAGTTAATATGATCAGTAAATTAAAGCTCCAGCTGTGATAGACTAACTAAGAAGGAGGGGGGTCTAGAACAAGGACTTAGATAGATGATATCAATCATGTCCATAGAAGAAGGTTTTTATTCCAATAAGACAGCAATTAATTTATAAATCCATTTGGGGATGTAGCCATTATTTATAAAAAGATAAATCAATTTTTTGAGTCGTTATTCTTCCAACTGTTAATGGCATTTTGCCCAGTCACTTTCTCTGAGAGCTTGACTCTATTTGAAAAGCAAAATAATTGGCAACTTTTTATGTATTGTAGCAATTTACATTTTCTACTGTCAGCAAAAAGTTTATCAAGAGAAAGAACTTGGTGTAGCTGAAATTCATACTGTATCTTAATTAGTGCAAGATATTTTACTTGTCTATTGTTGTGTAA
This sequence comes from Natator depressus, assembly GCF_965152275.1. NCBI lineage: Eukaryota > Metazoa > Chordata > Testudines > Cheloniidae > Natator > Natator depressus. The sequence continues at coordinate 59,279,936 of NC_134238.1, forward strand.
GGCATTGCAATCACCAGATGGTTATTATAAATACCTATAAATATAAACAATATGAACTCAGGTAAATGCGCTGGTGCTTATTTAATTAATAAAACCTACCCTACAATAACTGTATGCAGACAAATGATGTCATACTAGAATATCATGCTTACAAAGCAATACTTGTAGCTGTATAACATTAACATTATTAACTATAGTTCAGCCAGTAAGGAATAGTGACCATAATACAATTAAGTTCAATATACTTGGGGGAGGGATCGCTCCCTAAATTAGTATGGTGAAAGTAAATTTGGCTAGGAGTTCAAAAAAAAAAAAAAAAGATGAGGAAGCCAGTCAAAACTGGGGAAATTAAAATCCTTATGACTCTGAATGGAGGCTACTTTCCCATACAATAATAAATAGTAACAGGAATTATGTAAACCCCTAAACAAAAAAAGAGGAGGGAAGGTAAATACCCATATATATGTATATTAATATATATGGCTAAATGGCAAGGTTCAAGAGCTTATTTAAGCCAAACAAGTCTCCTGTAGAAAATGGAAATCCAGCCCAAATGAAGCCAATAGGAAGTAATGTAATGTAAACTGAAGCAAGCAGACTTTCCAACAAGATTTTCAGGGTTCCCTAGTCCCGCAGAACCTCTGGTGCTACTGGAGACAGTTGAATATACTCCACGGTTCCTCTTCCACCCAGATGCTTTAGTTCCCTCCCTGTCTCTCCGCCTTTCTTTTACCCCCCTCCATCCTTCCTTCATGCACTCACACACAATAAAAGTCAGGGAGTGGGAAGGATAGAGAAAGGAAGAATGGGAGAGAGGGGCAGGGAAAGTAAAAGAGAATAAGTGAGTAAATGGGGAAGAAAGTGGATGGTGGAAGTGAATGTCTGATTAAGAATGAATGAGGAGGAAAAAGTCTATCAAGAATGAGATGAGAGATGGAAGGAGTTAATGAAGAGGGAGGAAAGAGAGTTAAAGAGGGAGGGGATGGAAACAGGAAAGACAGTGCTCCAATGTTCTAACTGTAAACTCAAGTAGTCATTCATTCTACACACAGAATAAGAAAAAGAACATCGAAGATAAGTGAAATTAGAAGGGCTAAAAAGAGGGGATTTGAAGAGCAAACAGAAAGAAAAAAAAACAACCAAGAAACTTTGTAAATGTAATAGAAGGAGGAAGCCTAGGAGAGAATTGGTCAGTCTGGTGGTAAAGTAAAGGAGTAGTGAAGGAAGGTAAAATCACCTGAGATAAGCTAAATGATTTCTTTGAAGCAGCCTTCACAACAGATCCATTGAGGAGCTGCATGACCTGAGCCTTACTCTTATTAGATAGCAAAAAATAGGCACTGTTAGAGGTTGAAATGTCAGGACAAAGTGATAAAATTCAGAGTAACAAGTTGCTACAACCAGATGGTAAACATCAGGAGTTCTGAAGAAATGTAAAAATAAAGTGGATGAATTGTGAACAGTAATTATGTGCTCTCTCTCAAATTAGCTACTAAACCAAAGGGCTGGAAGATAACAAATCCACATAATATTTAATTAAATTGCAATGGTTGATCCTGGGGTGTACAGAGCAGCGAACTTTATTTCAGGACCAGGTAAACTGGCTGAAATTATAATTAAAAAGAATTATTAAACCTCTTGATGAACACGATATGATGGGGACAATGTAGCACGGCTTCAGAAAAGGAAAATCATGCCTTCTAATCTACCATAATTCTTTGCATATGTCAACAAGATAGCAAATAAGAGACAACCTGTTGATTTAGTTTATTAGTTCTTTTTATGGACTTTTTCGAAGGCAGTTTAAAAGACCATTAACCAGCCTTTGAAAAAATCCATAACAAGAACTTATATTAAGGAAACCAAGTAGTCGTGGGGTTGAGAAGAAAAGTATTGTCTTGTATTAGAAACTGGCTATAACACAGAAAACAAAGAGTGAAAACAAATGATAAAATTTCATAATGGCAAAAAGATAACAGGGCGTGGCTCCAAAGTCTGCCCTAAACCACTGTTGTTCAGTGATGTGGTAAAATAGGTGAATAGAGAGTGAGGTGGCAAAGCTTACAAATGACACAAAATCAGTTGGGTTACTCAAGACTAGAGAAGCTGCCAGGAAAAACCCAAGGTGGCAGATGAAATTCAGTGTTGACAAACGTAAAGTAATGCACATTGTAAGGAATAATTTGAACTATTCATACATATTTCTGTGTTCTATTTTAACTGTAGCCCCGAAGGAAAAAGACCTGGCAGTCATTGTGGACAGCTCAATGTAGTCCTCTGCTCAATGTAGAAACAGAAGGGGTACAGAAATCGATGTTGAAAATGTTAAGAGGTTAAAAAAAAAACTACAACAAGAATTGTACATGAAGGGAGACTGAAAAGTTTGCAACTGCTTTGTTTAGAGAAAACAAAAAAAAAGAGGGGACATGACATAGGTATATAAAATAATGAATGGTAAAAATAGGGCCCCTACATGTTTTGTGATTCCACAGCCATAGAACCTGCTGCAAAATCTATCCTTTTTTGAAGATGCTGCAGAATTCAGCATTTTTGCATGAGAATCCCATATTGTTGCAGGCAGGTACCAGACATTTTGTTTTCTGTCTCCTTGCCCTATCAGTTCCACCCTGCAGCTACCAATTGGGAGAATTAATTGGGGAACAGAGGCTTATGGGGCTGGAGTGTGGAGTCCATTCACCTGAAGAACACAGTGAAAATATTAATTGACACATTTTTCATTTATATTTATTTTTAACATGGGCCCTAGTCAACTGATAGAAAACAAATTTGTCAATAAATATTTTTGTAAAGGATTATTTTCTATGATAATTTCCCCCCATTATATTCCTTAGGTAGCCTAGCTCCATGGATATAGGCTATCTTGTTGTTCAAGAGACCTGTCTTCAAACCTCTCTCTCTGCTGAGTGCCAGGAAGTGGGAGCCTGTAACCAGCTTAAGAGGCTTATCCCTGGCAACACTCTCCAGGCAGGCCAGCACACTCTTCTGGTTCACCCACTTCCTGGCTTATTTAGGCTAATCCAAACCCAGTGGTAATGGGCTGTGCGGGAGGGAAGGGATTGTTAATGAAGAGGATTTTATGGGAATAGAGTAAGTTAACAGTGCTGCAGAATTCAGCTGCTCTTGTTCCTGAATTTAGTGCCACTGTGCCATGGAATACACAGAATCCTGAATAAACACAAAGTTGGCACTCCTATTTATGCTCTCATAATAGAAGAACTAAGGCACAGTCTTTGGAATTGAAAGGCAACGAGTATAAAACTGATAGAAGGAAATACTCTTACACAATGCATAATTGGCTCACTGACAAAAGATATTGTGAAGGCCAGAGGCTTAGTGGGATTCAAACAAGGATTCATCATTTATGTGGGTAATGAAAACATATATATACTTAAATTATATATGGTAAAAATAAAGAAACAGATCAGAGATTTATAAACTCTCATGCTTCAGGAGAGAGGACAACCACTGACTGATGGGGATAAGAAGAAATTTAGGCAGAATAATTGTCCATTATGAGTTTTCTTGTACTGTCCTCTGAAGAATCTAGTAGTAGCTACTGGCAGAGACCAGATAATGGACTAGACTGACCATTGGTCTATTCCAGTATGGCAGTTCCTATATTCATGTGTTAAAAGTACATTTTTAAGGAAATAAAATAAGGTAACTTCTTTAATAGTAAAATTAATTTCAGGAAGCAAGTTGATTTACTGACTAATAGGTTTGACACATGATACTTTAAGGTCTATAGTCCATTAATTATTTTTATTTAAATGCTTGGACAGTTTTCCAAGTTCTGAAAAACAGATTTTATGCTAAAATTTCTGGAATCCAACACAATCCAATATGAACTATCTCTTGTCACCTGCTGATTAATGGAGCACTGCAACTCTGTCATATAGCAAAAGAATTCTGCCCTGAGTTGTCAGTATTTGAAGGTCTTATTCTACTCACTATTAATGAATGTAGGCAAGAACTGTAACAGGCATGATAAAAATATTATCTGCGTTCCAAATTTGGACACCATTTAATTTTTTTCCCAGTTGTCTAAGACAAGTAATTCCTCCCTTGAGTCCTCTTCATTTAGGATATTTACAAAGGGACTTGTGGAACAAGAAAGAGCAACACAGGCTTAAAACTAGTTCAACGGGGGTCAAGAGTCTCAAAGTAGTATTCATCTCTATCATTCACACCATTAACACTTTCACTGAAATACATCACATGGATTAAATATCTATTAAACAATATTTAGAAAATGGCATATACAGTGAAACTCATCTTTAGCCATCACTAAAGAGAGCAGAGGTGATATCTTTACCGAAATACCAAACAAATTTGTACTGAAAAAAGATAAGGGGTTGTCTAGAGGAAGAAGTTCTTAGTGCGTACTTCAGTATAACAGTTTAAAAGATCAGCATTTATATTACCATTTGAAATTGTGGGGGTGCCTAAAGGGATTAAGAAGATTGGCAAAGTCTCCGAATAAATTTTTCAAAAGTGCCTACGTGATCTAGGCACATAAATCCCATTTTAAAAGTGACTTTTGAGATTTGTACCCTAAGTGCCGTTCTCAGACTTAGTGAGTTTTGATGATTTTACCTTAGATCTAATTTAAAAAAAACAAAAACAAAAAAAAAAACCACTGACCTGGCAAGGTACTAGTTTCTGGAATTGGATACCTTAACATTTTACCTGATTAGCCTAATATGAACATTGGAAATACATACTTTTCTCTTTTTTTTCTATTTAATCTATATCTATCTATATATTTCCAATGCAACCGTTACTATAGTGTCTCGTATTTTTGACAATGGTTGTCATCAGGTACTGTATTTTATGGATGTTTTTTCATCATTTCTCCCAAATATGCGCTTCAAGCTTTGTCACTGTCTTCAACAGAGAGACCCAGTCCATTGCATCAAGATAATGAAAAATCATCCATAAAAATGTGCTTCCTGTGTTCATACTGAAGTAATGTAGTTATAGGTAAAAGAATACAAATTCCTCAAGTACATGAGATCCACATCACAGCAACAATACAGATAAAAGAACGGGGGGGGGGGGGGAGGAACGTGTCAATGACAACCCCCTTGCATAATACAAATGGGTTAGAATTGTCAGCACTTTAGAGGCAGCAAGCACCCAAGCAATTTTATGAAGTTTGTGCCTATGCCAATTAGTTCATTATCATGATTTCAACACCTACCATCACTGTCATCATAGTTTCATAGAGTTTAAGGCCAGAAGTGACCATTAGATCATCTAGTCTGACCTCCCGTATATCACAGGCTACTAAATTTCACCCAGTTACCCCTGTATTAAGGACAATAACTTGTGTTTGGCTGAAGAAAATTTTTCAGAAAGATATTCAGTCTTGATCTGAAGCCTTCAAGAAATGGAGAATCCACCACTTCCTGGGATAGCTTGTTTCAACAGTTGATCACCCCCATTGTTAAAAATGTTTGCCTTTTTTTTCCATTTTGAATTTGTCTGGCTTCATCTTCCAGCCATAGGTTGTTGTTAGGCCTTCCTCCACTAGATTAAACAGCCCTTTAGTATCTGTTATTTTCTCCTCGTAAAGTTACTTGTATGCTGTAATCAAGTCAACTCTTGATCTTCTTTTTGAATAGGTAAATAGATTGAAAGGCATTTTTTCCACCCTTCAAATAATTTTTGTCTCTCTTTTTTGCACCCTTTCCAATTTTTCAACATCCTTTTAAAAATGTGAACACCAGAACTGCACACACTATTCCAGTGTCGATTTCAGCAATGCCACATCCGGAAGTAAAATAATCTCCCTAAACCTATTCACTACTCCCTTGTTTATACAGACAAGGATCACATTAGCTCTTTTTACCACAGCGTTACAGTTGAGAAATCATGTTGAGTTGCTTGTCCACTAATTCCTAAATTATTTTCAGAGTCACTGCTTTCCAGGACTGCCTCATTGTGTAGGTATGACCTGCATTCCTTATATTATAATATGTGATATTTTCATTGATAGGACTTGAAAATTTCAAAAACTTTCACTTACCTGATCAAACACATTTGCACAATATTGGCGGTGCACCTGGAAAGGATTGAAAACAGGCTGCTCTTGTGCGCTCCTCAATGTCAAATGTGAATGTTCAATGGGCACTACATCCTCTTCAGAAGAATTCCCACAAGACAGCAGCTCTTTCAAATATTCCTTTTAAGAAGAAATACAAGTTAATGAGTACCACCTATCCTTGATAGCAATAGTCTGATCAAATTCCACATATAAATTTAGCTAGTCTCTTTGCCCAGCCAGATTATTATCAGACCTCTCCCTCCTCTCCACACTTTCTTCTTCCTGCCCCACTGGGCTCCAGCCAGGCCCAGAGCATCTGACAGCAGCATTGCATGTAAATGAGGATTTAGTACAGGAAAAAGGAACTCCAGAGGGTAGGAGTATGGACCCCAAACAAAAAGAGTAATAATACTGATGGGAGGAATAGTCAAGTAGATGATACGAATAGTGAAAGGATTATATTTAATCTGTCTAGGAAATATTCTGAAGTCAGATGAGATATTTGTACACTAATGCAAGAAGCCTGGGCAACAAAATAGTGGAACTAGTATTACTGGTGCAGGATGCAAAACCAAATAGTATAAGGATAACAGAAATATGGTGGAATTGCAGTTGTGACTGGAATAGAGGTATTGATGGATATGTGCTTCTCAAGAGAGAAAAAAAATAAAGGTAAATGTGGTGGGGTACCATTGTACACCAATGATGTGGTACAGTAAGGAAATCAGAAGCATTGTACCTCAATGATGTGGCAGACACAAGAAATAAGAAGTGATAACATTAGCATGGATAAAACAGAATCAGTTTGTCTCAAAATCACTTTGGGGAAAGATTGTATAAGAGATTCTATTAAGGTAGTGTTAGGGGTCTGCTCTAGATCCCTCCCCTCCCCCAGGGTGGAATCTGGAAATGGACAGAGATCTCTTTGATGTTATGAGAGAGATAAATACTAACAAAAATTGTGTCGTTATGGAAGACTAACTTCCTAGATATAGACTGGAGAACAAATATTACTAACAATGGTATGACCCAGTTATTCCTGGATGCCAGCAGACACGTCTTCAAATAGTAATGAACCAACAAGAGGTGATGCTTTTTTAGATTTGGCTTGGATAAGTAACAAAGACATTATAGACATTCTATTTGTAGAAAATAACCTTGAATTCAATGATCAAGAGTTGATTCTATTAAAATTAAATGGAAGGATAATCAAAAAAACTGGTTGGTAACTAAAGTGTTTAATTTCAAAAGGGCAAATGTTGAGAAATTAAGGGAACCAGTTTGTGAAGTAAACTAGACTGGTGATCTCAAGGCCTTAAACATGCAGGAGGCTTGAAATTTATTTAAGTTAAAGGTGCAGAAACTATCTGGAATTTGCATCCGAAGCATGTACGGATGGACTCCAGCATTTACTAAATGAATAACCACTTCAAAAAGGATATTAGGAATAAGCAAAATCCTAAAAAGAAAGGGACTGATCAGCAAAGAAAGCTATACCTTGGAGGTCAGAAAGTGTAGGGATAAAATAAGAATTGCCAAAAGTCAAGCTGAGTTATACCTTGCAGCAGAAATTAAAACAAATAGTAAAAAACTCTTTAGACATATAAACAAAAAGAAGTGGACAGCCACTATGCAGTGAGGATGGGTGAGAAATTAAGGATAATCTAGTTATAATATGGATAATAAGACTGCAAAACTAAATGAATACTTTGCCTCAGTTTTCAATAAGGATGCTAATGTTGAACATGGGGGAAAAGGCAAGATGGTTAATGGGAATGAGTGTATAGAAATTACCACATTCAAGATGGAAGCAAAACTCAAAAATAATTTAATGTACTCAGATTGGGAGGGGTAGCAGGGGAGTGGATAAACTGCATCCCAGAATACTGAAAGAACTGTCATATAAAATTGCAATTCTGATACCAAAGATTTTCAATTTATCTGTTAAACTGGAGGTGGTATGGTATGACTGGAGAATAGAAAATATAGTACCTATATTTAAGAAAGAAGGAAAAAATAAGCCAGTCAACTATGCACCTGCTAGTCTGACCTCAATAGTATGCAAGGTTTTAGAACACATTTTAAAGAAAAGAATAACTAAAGACATGAAGGAAAATGGGATAAAATGCAACATACGTTTGCCAGCGGTAGATCATGCCAGTCTAAGCTGATATCCTTCTTTGTAAGATAACTAATGTTTTAAGACCAGCTAAATATGGTACATCTAATCTATCTGGACTTCAGTAAAGCATTTGATATGGTATCACACAGGAAATCATTAGTCAAACTGGAGAAGCTGGGGATTAGTACAGGAATTGTAAGGAACTAGTTAATGGGGAAGCAACTATAGGTTGTGCTAAAAGGAAAACTATTGGTCAGGAGGGAGGTTACTAGTGGAGTTCCTCATGGATCGATTTTCAGGCAAATCTTATTTTTACTTAATGACCTTGACATAAAAGGTAGGAGAGTGCTAATGAAATGTTCTGATGAAACAACGTTGGGAGGCATCATCAATACAGAGGAGGATCGAATATTCTACTAGAAGAATTGGATGACCTTGAGGACTGGAATAATACAAATAGGATGAAATTTAATAGTCCAAAGTGAAAGATTGTGTACTTACAGACTATAAGACTTTTTTGCTATAAGCTGTGGACTCATCAGTTGGAAATGACAGAGGAGGGAAAAGACCTGGGTATATTAGTGAAAATATCAATTTGTGACACAGGTTAGAACATTTGGAAACTCAAACTGGCTTGTATAGCCTGGCAATTAGGTGTTGTGTGGCATGCAAATTTTATAACTATTCAAAGCTGTAAAAAATCCTGCCTCCTCTTTCTTCATTTCTCTCTTTCCAACAATCAGTGCAGTCACAGAACCAGTCCCTACTTCCCTCATTCATTTACAACAGTTAGACTTACATATATTAATGTGTTAAAGTTAATTAGTGCTTGTTTTTGACAATTTTTAAATCAATTCTTGTTAGTCCAAACTGTGGGGGGACTTTTGTTGCCTGGCATAATGGGTGAAGTCAAGAAGACAGGCATCAGAAAATACACCTCTTGCTCTAATAAGATGTTAATCTTGGAAAAGTGTGTGTATAAACTCTTGGAGAGCAGTAGTGGAGTCATTACCAATGAAAGAACAGTTTCTCGTAAGTAACTTTCTTTTCTTCGCCACCCAAATGTGAAGAATATCTGGATATTGATTTTGTAGACAGTGTCTGTCCACGGAATTGATGTAAACGTTGATGACTATTCTATTTACATAAATAAGGACACACTGCACTTCCATCTGGTCAATGAGTAAACTCTATACACCTTTCTATTGAACCTGTTTAGTTCCAGATATAGGAATGGGCTTCTTCAAGAAGCAAGGAAACTTTTACACTGTGACCCAGATTCTCAAGTACACTTTACCTCTGCTCAACACCTCTGAGTGAGGGAAAAGGGGATGCACAGGCAACTATTTAATTCATTTTGCAAGTTCCCTACCCCCAGGTTTGGCTATGGGCCAATTTAAGCCCCATCACAAATTGGAGCAGTCTGAAGGCTGTTCTAATGCACTTCTTATGCCTGAGCTGTTGGGAAGTGTTGTTACACTGGCTCTATGCCAGCCAGAGATTCTCCCCTACTCAGGGAATCCTTAGTTGAAACCTTCTGGCCCTTTTGGGTACTTCCACACTGCATCTTGGAGCAAGCCTCCCAGCTCAGGTCCACAGACTTGCGTTTGAGGGGCTCGTGCTAGCATGCTAAAAACAGCTGTGTAAATGTTGCTTTGACATTGCCCATCACGCTTGAGTCCCTGAGCTCCAGCCACAATTCTACAAAGCTATTTTTACAGCGGAAACTCAAGTCTGTGAACCGAGACTGGAAGGCTCCTGTCCAAATGCAGTGAAGACATACCCTTTGTGTCATCAGAGCAAAGCATACAGGCTTCAGTGGGGGCTAGAATCTGTCACATTGACTTTAGACTAGCCTAAAATTCTGTTTCCCATGGAAATGAGTTACTTGGCATAGATGAAAAGAATGGTCTTTGACATTATTAGGAAATCATTATGAGGGAAGGACATCTCAGATTGTTTCCTGCAAGATTAAGGATTCTCTTTTGGGGACAAAGGATGCTGATACTTTTTGAAGTCTCTAAATACGATACAATCGGAAGTGAAAACTGGTATTAACTTGGAACTTTTGGCTCCAGTAAATCACCCATTTATTCCCAACTTCCAAAAATGTTTTTTACTTATTACCTGATGTCATAAAATGACCAAGTTACGGTGAAAGGCTATGACCATTATTTATGGGTTATTTGTATAAATTTAACTAGGCCTTTTGCATATGTTATACAATACCCTCAAGTAAGCAGTATTACAATCAGAGCTTTCAACTTTTCTCAATGGAGGGCACTCAACTTTGGAACTTGCTTTCCCTGTGGTGAGCATCAGAACATGATGTAAGACCTATCTTTTTACAAAGGCATTTTCTTGTGTTGGAAAGAACGGTGGAGATATATTCTGAGGTAGAAACTTCATCAACAACGGTAAATTTGTTATTTTAAGTATTGTTTTATTACTGCATTTCAGCTAAGAGACCAGGAAATGAGCATGTTTCATAAATGTAAAAATAAATACAAATAAAACCAAATTTGCAAGTACATAATGTATGTTCTCACCAACTGTGACTGGGTGTGAAACAATAATATGAACAGAACATTCTTGACTCATATGCAGTGTTGCTGTAGCAGTGTCGAATGCAGGATATTAGTGAGACAAGGTGGGTGAGGTAATATCTTGTATTGGAGCAACTTCTGCTAGTGTGAGACACAATTTTTTGAGCCTACACAGAGCTCTTCTTCTTAAGAGCTCTGTGTAAGTTTGAAAGCTTGTCTCTCTCTCACCAACAGTAGTTGGTCCAATACAAGATATTACCTCACCCACCTTGTCTCTCTATTGTTGACTCAGTCTATGAGAGGCTGTCTTCTTTGGAAGCCACCAGATGACAATTTCTATTTATTTATTTATATTATTTCGTTGAATACATAACTTCAGTACCATAGCTCCACAAAACCTATTATAAATTTCCATAACTTTGTGGTGCTGATTTCACAAAGTAAAGCTACTAAAAATCACCATCCCATTTTCTCCATTCTTTGGAATGACAGGTTTCAGAGTAGCAGCCGTGTTAGTCTGTATTCGCAAAAAGAAAAGGAGTACTTGTGGCACCTTAGAGACTAACCAATTTATTTGAGCATAAGCTTTCGTGAGCTACAGGTCACTTCATTGGATGCATCACGAAAGCTTATGCTCAAATAAATTTGTTAGTCTCTAAGGTGCCACAAGTACTTCTATTCTTTGGAATGATTACTCTGAGCAGCCACTTACTGATTTGTCATGTAAGCTTTTGTTCACATCACAAATTTTAAACTAGTTATGGAAAACAGTGTTTAAAAATGCTTAGCATGATTTTGTGCCAAAAACTATACATTTTTAGTGGTTTCACAGCCACGTTGAAGAAATCTGTTTGAGCCTTGCCAGGGTCTTGAGTATGGCCCCATTGAAAATGTTTTCACCTAAAGATGTCGTATAGATGTACTCTTCACTTTCTTGTTTAAACTGTTGAGTAGTGTTGAGAGATGCTACTAAACAGATACTGTGTTCTACTCCAAATAAGGCAAAATTTCAGTGTTTTCTGTATATATGCGTACTTTTATACAGACATATATCATAGCTAAGATTTACAAAAACAGATGCACATAGTTGGGCTCCAAAGTCCACACTTAGGCAACTAAACAACTGACTTGATTTTCTGAAGCGATGAGTGACCAATTGCTCTGATTGACATAACATGGACTTAAGTGCCTAATTGTGGATTTAGGAGCCTGACATTAGGCAGTCAATTTTGAAAATCGTGGCCTATCCCTAAATTTGCAGTATCATGCATTCTGTTATATGCACTTGGTTATACTTTAACTACAACTATATATAAGTAATGCTTTTTAAAAAATTACATAAATTCAGGCATGTACATCTGTAGTATCACTAGGGTTGCCAGCCCTCCTGGTTTTGCCAGAAGTCTCCCGGCATCAGGCTCTATATCCTGGAGGCTACTGAAACCAAACCAGGAGATTTTAGTTGCTAAAAATCCAGCGGCGCAGCAAGGCTAAGGCAGGCTCCCTGCCTTCCCTAGTTCTGCACAGCTTCTGGAAGCAGCTGGCATGTCATTGTGGCCCCTGGGAGGAGCAGGGGGTCTCCGTGCGTTGCTCCTGCCCTGAGCGCCGACTCTGCAGCTCCCATTGGCCGGGAACTGCGGTCGCTTTCGGGAGCCACCTGAAGTAAGCTCCGCCTGGCCGGAAACCACCCCACACCTCCCACACCCAAACTCCCTCCCAGAGCCCACATCCTCTCCTGCACACAATCTCCCTCCTGGAGCCTGCACCCCGCACCTCCTCCTGCACCCAAACCCCCTGCCCCAACCTGGTGAAAGTGAGTGAGGCTGAGGGAGAGCGAGCGATGGAGGGAGGGGGCATGGCAGGGTCTTCTTTTTGGGAACCTGAAAAATGGTAAGCCTAAATATCAGAAATGATGAGAGACTCTTTTCTTGTCTAGATTCTATGGGATGCAATAAACAATTGAATTTGTTTCCAAATGGTTAGCATAGATGCTCTTCTATTAATATTAAAAGTGATTTAACTACACAGGGTTATACAGATTTATCAGTCTTTTATCTGAATGAATTTACTTCACCCCTACAGCTGTAGGGTGTGTTTGTTGTTTTGTTTTTTTTAAATCAGCAGAATTGACTTACGATGTTTAATTCTACTTCCTGTAGGAGTCAGATTTTCAATAGCATGATGATTTTCTTACTATGTTCTAACTCCTAAAATAGATCTGTGGTCTACACAATATAAATCTGAAGCAAGTTTATGAGCCATGCTATTGTTAAAGTACCTAAATAAAATCTATATTGTTTCCTGTAAAGTAATCTTTACTATACAAATGCAGAAAAGCCTGAACTGAATAGGTTCTATTACAATGCAATATTGAGTTTGGTATTGACTTTAAGAAGCATTATCACCTCCTTGACTAACCCTTAGCTGCCAGCAGACGCTGCCTCAGGCCAGTACACACCTAATTGTTCGGTAAAAAGGCCGTTTCCCTACCTCATTGAGCCGGATGATGTGATAAATTTGCCTCAGGTACTCGCTGCCACCTGGTTTGTGGCAGATATCCAGGACCATCATGTTTATTTTCTGCTCAGTCAATTCAAATGCAATACCTCCCTTCTCTAACCCTGCACCTTCTTCTACTGAAATAAAGGCACTAAAATAAAGAAAGCATGCAAATATTACTATTGTAAAGTAATAAACATTGTTAAACCACAATATCTTAATACAAAGTGTTAATGTAAGTCCATATATAATATAATTTGTAAAGATTTGGGTTGCACACAAAATGTTGCTGTTTAGATACATCTCTGAAGTTTTTATAAAATTATAATAAAAACACTGTGTTAAGCAGTTGAAAGACTATTAAAACTATAAGCATTTTTGTTGCCTCTATATTCTTATCTATAAAGTACTTTCGCATTAGTGCAATTGTTGAAATTGCTGTAATCAGAAGGATGAAAACATAAAACTTTTTAAAGAACATGTAAGAATTCTTTTTCTATTTTCTCTTAGCATTAAAAAAGTATTTTTGCTACTAAAAACAGCATTAGCATTCAATCTTTTGCACATTTTTCTTTGCCTGTGATTGATTATATTAAAGACTAATTAAATGTCAGACAGATAGCCATTACACTGAGTATAAGTTAGAAAATTAGGCTGTTTTCCACTGGTTATTCATAGGAAGCCTTTTTGCCACTTGTTGGCTTTATCTATTTATTTTTAACCTAGTACTTTCCTCCTGTTCTTCTCTGCCATATGATCCCCAAAACTACTAACTATGATTATTTGACTACTTTCCCTCTTACTTTCCCTCTGTAAGAAACATAAACTAATAATTATGTGCTCACTAGGTATCTAGTGAGAAACTGTTGAAATGCATCCTTATCAACTGTAAGAACCATCTATCTCAGAAGACCTTAAATACTGGGGTTTGCAGCACAAATATAACTTGACAAGCAGCTATCACAGTGATGGACACATTAGACCTTTACTGACCACATCATGCTTGCTACATTCATTATTGTATTCGTACTAAGATCCACAACATAAGCATTCTGTTTTCAAATTTTATTCAGACTCATAAACAATGTTGTGGTGCATATAGCTGTAAACTGCAGTTTACTGTTGAAAATATGCCATGATTACAAAATAAGTTCTGCTGAAAGTTGCTGTTGACCTGAAGGCTCACTTAAATGCTACACAGCTGCTGGACATTAATGCTGATATTGCTTCCACGTTCAGCTTCAGAACTTCTTACAGAGTAAATAGCTTGAAAATATAAACTATAATTTTGTTCTTTGCTGAATAGAAGTAAATGATACTATGTTATCATGGCATATTTTAAAGAAAAGCTTAAAAAGAAATTGATCTTTAGAATTAAAGCATATTTTACAGCTGGTCTTTTGATGCTGTGTATAGACACAAACTGAATTTCTTGTCAAGCTTCTTAGAGGTTGACATTGAAAAAGTTGAGGCCCTCTGACAAAGGAGCGTATCAGTGTCAGCACCCAAATTGTATCCTTTCCTGTCCATCACTGTGCAGGTGAAGCAGATGATTGGTTTCAGTCAGTGCTATGATTAATGAGTTCCTCTCTGGATTTGGGACTGCCTATCAATCATGTCATTAGGGAGAATGTGCCCTGAAAGAGGCAGACCTCAGCCAAGGAATAACTGCATTCATCTTAATCTGTATATGCACCCAGTCAGCCAAGTCAGGGTCACCATGATGAAAAACAATAATCTTCAACTCGACAAATTACTTTGCAAAGGCAGACATTTCTTTACTTTTGGGGCTGTGTGTTCTCCAGAATGTAACTTGACTGTTTACAGCTCGGGTGTTAGTACAAAGTGAATGTTGTTTTAATGAATAGTAATGATTTCAGGCAATATACAAGACAGGCAATGCATACATTTTTCCACTGTAGTTTTTTTTTTAAATTCCATAAAAGCAAAGTTAAATGCATGTTCAACAACTGAAAAAATAACTAATTTTGTATACAATCAAAACAATAATCTTATTTAACATAAAAAACACTGTATGCTTTTGCTTACAAAAATATTATGCACTTCTGGTACATGTCCTGTGTGGTTCAGGTACACAGAAACTAGAGATATGGTGTGGCTGTGTGTATGTTATAATTGTAGATACATAGATAGATAGCTAGATAGATAGATGTTATAATTGTGCACATATATATAGATGTACACAGTGGTGAGCTGGAGCCGGTTCGCACGAACCAGTTGTTAAATTTTGAAGCACTTTTAGAACTGGTTGTTAACCCGCTTCCCTGAAGGGGGCGCTGAGGCTTTGATGGGCTCCGGCCGGGAAGTGATGTAATTCCTCCTCCGGATGATGGGGCGCTGCGCTGCGGGAGCCATGTGTACTGCCGCCTGGCCCTGGGCATGAGCCCTGTTGCGGCTGCTGCTCCCCTGGCCCTGGGGCTCCTGCTGCTGCCTGGTAGGTCCCCGGCTGCTCTGCTGGGCCTGGGCTGCGTCCTGCTGCTCTCCCCATGAGTACCCACCACCCTGCCGCACGCCCTTCCCTGCCTCCAGCCACCCCCGCACCCCCTGCCTGCAGCCAGCCCCCATTTCCAGCCACCCCCTGCCCTGCCTCCAACCACCCTCTGCACCCCCTGCCTCCAGTCAGCCCCTGCCACACCCCCTGCCCTGCCCTCAGCCACCCCGCACCCCTTGCCCGCAGCCAGCCCCTGCCTACCCCCTGCCCTGCCCACAGCCAGCCGCTGTCTCCAGCCACCCACGCACCCCCTGCCCGCAGCCAGCCCCTGCCACACCCCCTGCCCTGACCACAGCCAGCCCGTCTCCAGTCACCCCCGCACCCCCTGCCCGCAGCAGCCCCTGCCGCACCCCCTGCCTGCAGCCAGCCCCTGTCTCCAGCCATCCCCGCACCCCCTGCCCGCAGCCAGCCCCTGCCGCACCCCCTGCCCTGCCCGCACCAGCCCCTGCCGCACCCCTTCCCTGCCCGCACCAGCCCCTACCATACCCCCTGCCCTGCCCGCAGCCAGCCTCTGCCGTACCCCCTGCCCTGCCTGCAGCCAGCCCCTGTCTCCAGCCAGCCCTGCACCCCCGCCCTGCCCGCAGCCAGCCCCTACCTCCAGTCAGCTCCTGCCCTGTCTCCAGCCAGCCCCACGCCCCCTTGCTGCAAGCCAACCCCGCACCCTCCTGTCTCCAGCCAGCTCCGCACCCCCTGCCCTGCCCACAGCCAGCCCCGCATCCCCTTGCCTCCAGCCAACCCCGCACCCTCCTGTCTCCCGCCAGCTCCGCACCCCCTGCCCGCCCGCTGCCAGCCCTGCACCCTCTGCCTTCAGCTAGCCCTGCCTCACGTCCCTGTCTGCAGCTGGCCCCACGTCCACTGGTGCCCTGCAGTTCCCAGGGCAGTAACCCTGCACACCTGCTTCAATGAGGGGGGCAGGGAGCAGCTGGGACCCACACATGTGCACACCCTAGGGTGACCAGACAGCAAGTGTGAAAAATCAGGACAGGGAGTGGGGGGGTAATAGGAGCCTATATAAGAAAAAGACCCCAAAACCGGGACTGTCCCTATAAAATCGGTACATCTGGTCACCCTCACACACCCCCAGGGAGTGGCGGGGACCCACACATGTGAAACGGAGCTCATTTCTAGTTCAGGTCCATCTTTTTTAAAAAATAACTTTAGGCATGGTTAACATACATCCATATTTTCCCGGACAGGTCAGGCTTTTTGGTTCTTAAATTGCCGTCTGGGAGGAATTTTTAAAATTTAAAATTTAAAAATTCCTCCCGGTAAAATAAGGACGTATGATAACCCTGTTGGTACAAAAAATACATACTGGGGCACATCCCTTAAATCAGAACTTTTTATAGGGAACCGGTTGTTAAGAT
The DNA here is from genome assembly GCF_965152275.1 of Natator depressus. Classification (NCBI taxonomy): domain Eukaryota; kingdom Metazoa; phylum Chordata; order Testudines; family Cheloniidae; genus Natator; species Natator depressus. The sequence continues at coordinate 59,297,052 of NC_134238.1, forward strand.
TTTGGCAACTCATCACTGTATGTACATATATACATACACACATCATTTGAATCATAGGATGGGCTCCACAGTGTTTTATTGTAGATTTTTATAGGTAACTTATCTCAAAAGACTCAGTTTGAGACCAGAATCCTTCTTGAAAGATCTTTTTTTAGTTTAGAAAACTAAACAATTCTACATGAACCATTTCCTTACCTCTGCTAATACTCTGAATTTCCTACTTCACTGGATCTATTTTATAAATTGTTTTAATAAATAACCTTTGGTTCTGCACTGAATCTCTCAGCTACTTAGTCACTAGAGCAACGCTGACTTTCCCTTTCAGGCAGAGTAGCCTGGCACAAATTTAGACACTGCTCCTGCAATGAGCTTCATGTTGGCAGATCCCATGCTTCAGTGGGGAGTTCCACTATGTACAGAGACCCTCCCATGCAGAGCTCATCGCATGACTGGAGACTTAGAGAGTAAATAATGGCATTATTCAATTCCTTAGACTCAAAATGAGTAAAAATATTCTTTTGACTAGTTGTTCAGCATCTTAATGAAAGAGAGAGTCATTGCCCAAAGTCAGATACCTGGTGTGACAGCTATTAAATATTTTTTAAAATATTAGGAAAATTAGTACAATACTCTACCTATTTGACTTTATTATTAATTTTTCAAATTAAGCAGACATAAACAAAAAGTTAAACGGCACTTCTGAGAGTTATTAGGAGCTATCACTTAGACACTACTCTTAAATTGGATTTCCTTTGCTTTAAAAAGGAGTCTATAAACTGAGTAAATTCTAAATTGAATTATGACACTATTCTGGTCGATATCAGTCTACAAATTTAAAAACATATTTTACCTTATGACTACTCACATGGATGGCATCTGCCTTTAATCTTTTAATCATTGGATTAAAGCCTGTAAATTAGTATTAAATGCAAATATAAAGATTATGAAGGTCAATGTCAATGAGCATTTGTGTGATACTATTACTGCTTATTGCTATTCTTGCCAACTGATTGCCCCTAGAAGAAAAAATGCCTCAGTGTGCTGCACAAAAGCTTTTCATTTAGATTGCTGACACAAATGTGAATTTCTATATTGTTTATATGGATTATTACTGGCAGGAAATTAATGACACTGACCTTGTAGAATATGTATGAAATGACAAACCATTTTACTTTCAATAGTCAACAAATTTATTTTGTGTAACTCCTATAAATTAATATCAGAAAGCTGATAGGTAATATTTTTAAATAGTAATACATGTCATGAAAATTAGATAATTTTCTTCCATAAAACTAATTTTTGATAAGAGAAAGCCATAAACATATTTAGATCCATTCAACCCCTCCAGAAACCTTAGCAAGGTTTCAAAACATTTGGACCTTGATGTCAAATCTGCAAGAAGGTTGATATTTGCCTCATAAAGAAACAGTTGGGTGGCTTCCCTGTCCTGTCTTGATATGCCCGACTTGCCCTAAAGGTTTGTTGCTACAAAGTGAAATATGCTTATTTTTTTAATCACAGAAAAAATATAGAAAGCTGTTTAAAGACATTAAGTCCTCTTTAATTTAATCATCATAGCAAAATCCATTTACAAACATACTATACTGCCCTGCAGTTAGTGTACCTGTTCACATAAAGAAAGATTAGAAACTAAATTGTCCTTGTTTTATGATCGCTGTGATAATCAGAAATCTCTTTGTGAGTAGACTGTTCAAATGAAACAACTGTGGTTTACATTTTTACTATGCAATTGATTTCCACAAATCCTTTACTATCAAATTTTCACCCTATTAAGAACTACTCTAAATTAGAGAATATAAAATCAGTGTTCACCTGCATTTTGTTCACCTGTACATATTTATTTGATGCTATTATGAACTTTTGCAAATAGCTCAGTGAAAGAAAAATATCATCTGAAAATATTAAATTCTTCTTACCAGTCAGTGCTCAATTTTCTTGCTTTCAGCAACTGGCTTTCAATCCAGTTTGGTCTTTGTTGTTCTATACTCTGTATAACCTTCTGTGCTACTTGTTTAGGACTACTTTTCTGTTTTCCCACAATACTTTCCAAACACACACGAACTAAACTGAGTTTCTCTTTGCTCCATCTGTCAAGCGTTGCACCTGTTAAAAGTTCTGCGGTGTTTCCATCCTCAAATATCCGACATATAATTACAATCAAGTTCCAGACAAGCAGACCAGCTTTCTTCGATTCAACAAAGTTTTTTGACATTTTCCTCTCAGACAGAAAAAAGAAGTATTTAATTGGGGGAGGCAAACATGCAATCACTGTAGGTAACTTGCTGATTACAATAGATACAGCCTGAGCTGCAAGTCTTGTGAAGCCTTAAAAAAAAGAAAAAAGAAAGAAAAGAAGGTATGATTAACATTAATATTCTGGTTCGATCACAGTACAGTTATGAGTGTTGTATGATGATGTCTAATTTTTGTAGTGAAAATGGCTGAAAAGATTAAGTGCTCAAAAGTATAGCTAGACCTCGACTGTGCTTTACTGTATATTAATCTCCAAAAATCTATTGAAATGAGATCCTGCAATGACCTGAAAATAGAAAACCAAAAAAATTTAGAATTAAGATTGCTATTCCATATTATCTAGTCCTGTTGTGCCCAGCTTTTACAGCACATTTAATAGAGATAAAGATCACTCATTATTCTGAGTGATTTGGAATAAGATGGGACAATAGCTTGACTTTAAAATTGCTTTGTGTTGTTGTTTTTTATGATTAATGTGCAGTGTAGGGTAATGTGCTAAATCTCTCAGAGTCTTGAAGTGTATTTGTAATGTTTACTTTTTTTTTCTCCCTTTCCCTTTTTAGGCCCATAAATGTCCTCACATCAGTCACGATTATTGGCTTCTGCAATATACGCAGGATGTATGCTGGTACAGCACCTACTATTGAATCGTTCTGGAAATTGGAAGGTAACTACCGAAGAGACACAGGTTGAAAAAAGGAAGAGAAGGGCACAATTAAAAAGAAAAAGGGGACCAAGTATACAGCATGAAAGAAATAAAAAGTGGGAAGGAAAAAGGATATGAAGAAGAATGGGGTAGATGCTCTAGCAGTGTAAAGGGGCCTTACAAAGTAGACTTACTCCCACCTTATGGCCTCTTTTCATTGCCAGAATATTGTGAAGGGATGTCAGTGTAACTGAGAATCAGGTCATGATTTTGGTGCCAATTTTTTTTTTTTTTTAATCCTTGCAAAAATTAAAATTATGGTTGTTTAGCCACGGGTGATCCAAAAAAATACTTGAAATAATCTTTAATCCCTATCCATTTTTAAAATGTTTTCTGTTATCTATGTTTACCATATTACTTTACTTATTTTAAAAATGGTTTAGAGAAAAAATATCTGCAGTTGCACATTTAATTTCAATGCTATATAAATATAAATCGTTGTGTTATAAATCACCGATAAATGAGGTTGTAATGTTTCAATCCCAATAACATATCTTAATTAAAACTGTGATGACTATCAGATATTTACAACCAACAAAATCTAAAAGGTTCACAGTACTTTACACTGGTTGAGAAACAAAATGAACTAAAATGATTTCCTGGTTTTGATCACCATAGATCATCCTAGGATATCTTGAAGCCTATTGTACTATTCTCTAGTGCTGTGAGATTTGTGAAAAGACTTAAAATAACTATATAGACTTTAAAAACACCACAGATGTGTGCAAGGATGTAAATCCCAAGTTATTGCAGTTCTAACTTAATGAAGAAGAAACGTACTGACATAACAATTTCACTAGTACTTTTTTGAAAAAAATCAGGAAATTTGCTTGCAAATTATAATAATGTTTGTTGTCAAATCATATCACATATCAATTCTAATTCTTCAATTTTGATATGTTCTCATTAAATGGGTAACAAGCTCTTATGACAGGTTTATATAAGAACACTTTAAGTGTCACCTACATTTCCCAGCGTCTTTTCTCTTCATTTCTCTAGGTGTATAATTCCATTCTTTTGGAACTGTCTTCAGCAAACTTTCAGGAACTATTTGCTTGTGTTGATAGGTTCCATAGTTCTCTGTTGCCTCCCATGAATGCATCAAAGAAATTATTTGCTTCACTATACCCTTGACTGAATTAATCAAAGTCAGCTTCAAACATCTGATAACCTCTGGCTCTGATTCACCACAACTAGAAACTTCAGACAAAAAAAAAGCATGAAACAGTCAATATGCAAACAGCCATTTGTGCACATTTGATTACTATTAGAATTTCAAAACGAGGTATTATAAAACCCTTGTGAAAAGAAGAGCAACAAAATTATGATTCAGAACAACTTCATAGTTACAATCCTCTAACAAATTAAAGAAATATTACAAAATTAAAATTATATGGCTTGTATGATTTAATATTATAGGAGCATGTATTTTATAGTTTAATTTTTTTTCTTTTGTTTTTCCCTTTAATTTGAAGCTAAAAATTACACGTTTCCAATTGATACTGTCCTTTTCCATGCTGCATATGTTTTTAGTTTGTTTGTTTTAATGGAGCCAGCTGATATGACCATTTTTGTTTACTTCTTTACCTCCCTAGCTGGATCATCAATTACATTAGCACAGAACTGAGAATAGTATTTGATAGTTAACCAGACTGTTTGGTACTGCTTAATTAGAAAGCAAGCAGAAGGAAAAATGAAGAGACATTCCAGTGACAAAATGATGGAATTAAAAAAAACCCTATCATCTAGCAGAGTGCCATCATATTACTATAGGTAACATTCCACAAGTTGGTTATCTACAATACAGTTTATATTGTGAGTAGCAGGTATTAAGATGATATAGGAGCATTCTTTCCCTTATTCTTAATATCTTAGAGAATTTACCATTCTCTCCAGAAAAGGGGCGCTGCAGCCCTCAAGTCATGTAGCATGTAGTTCCTCCAGGAAGTTCCACCAGATGCTGGAGTGGCAATTTTGAAGGGTATGTGTGGAAGCAGATTGCCACAAAACCTCAAAATATGGGGGTTTGACCAGTGATGAGCTGCCAGAAGCTCAAGAACCAGTTCCTTCACTTGCTCCAGGTCTTTGGTGGCACTTCAGCGGCATGTCCTTCAGTCCCTCCGGGTCTTCGGCGGCACTGAAGGACCCACCGCTGAAATGCCACTGAAGACCCGGAGCGAGTGAAGGACCCACCACCGAAGTGCCGCTGAAGGCTCGGAGTGCTGCCGGGTCAGTAAAAATTCACATGGGATCCTCCCCAGCCAAGAGCTCAGGCGGGATGGACAGGATGGTCCCGCGGGCCACATCCTGTCCGTCCCGCCTGAGCTTCCCCACCCCTTTAACAACCAGTTCTAAACCGGCTTCAAAATTTAACAATTGGTTCACGCGAACTGGCTCCAGCTTTGACTGAGTAGAGGCCACCACTTCTTTACTACTATGCCGAACTAAAATGAAAAGTGATTTGTGGATGGGTAATGAAGAAAGTCGAATGAGGAAAAGAAAGGTGAGAATGAGGCAGATTGAAGGACCACACTCCAATCGACAAATGAAGTGGGCTGCAGGACAGCTAACAGTAGACCCCAAAAAGTAACTCAGCAGAATTGTCCCTCAGAAAATTTGAGAATTTTCAGTTAAACCTGAATGGAGAAAGGAGAGAAAAAGCAGTAGGGAAGATGTCGCCATTGTAGTTTCAGGCCGGGGAGAGAACTGGGGGTGCTGTAGCAGGAAAACTGAGCCACAGTGATTGGAAATGTAGCTCAACATTCTTGGAAGCAGTTGCTGCAGACGCCGTGGTGAGACAAGTGGGAGGGAATGCAAGGTGGGGATGCTGGAGCAGTAATTTTATTAAGTGTAGGAGCTATAGAGTTGTCTATTAAAATATATGGGAGCTGAACGTTGGTTCCTTTGGTCATTTAGTTGTCATATCTTAGGTCAGGGAAATTTGAATAGGCTCTTCTTAAGACAGCATATTCTGTCTGATTGATAAAGGATGGTGTGACTGACAGCATGGAGGTCTTCCTTCTCTGTTATCTATCCTCTCCTCTTATTTCCCTCCTCCCTTTTCTTCTTTTCTTTTGTGCTATATCACCTCTCTCCTCTGTCATTTTTCTATTTTACTCCCTTTTCCACTGTTTTTTGGGGGAATGGAGGTTTCCACACAACCTAACTCTCTTCACCTGTTCTGGGGTCAGCTAGAGGCCTTTGTCCAAACTTATTTCACCTGTCCAGGGGGACACATGTCTGCCTCTATCCCCCTCTCAGTCTCATCCCCTCCCCCAGGACTCTTCTGTAAGTTTCTATAGATCCCCACCTCTCATCCCTCTTTGAAACCCAACAGCCTCTGTGCCTTTCTTCTTCTCCCCTCTTTCTGTGCCTCAGGCCACCAAGTCTCCCCTGCAGCTCACTCACTCTTGGGGAGCACCTCCATCCCCTTAATGGTCACTACCCAATGTGTTCTCTCTCTTGCTTTCACTCAGACCCCCTCCCCCCAACCTTCTCTTCCTCAGGGCCTCACCACTCCCCTTTTGGGGTACCAGAGAGCTATCTACTCCCATCCCTTTCCTCCCTTTGGGTCCTACACCCTAACACTTTAAAAATCAGCAGTAGCCTCCAACTCCTATCCCAGATAGGGCATCTCTCCCTGTCCACTCACAACTGGGAGCCCCTCTCCCTTTGCATCACCAAGTAGCAGGGCTTCTAATCCATCCCAAAGCAGCATCCCCACTGCACCTCATGTGGCAATCCCCCCATTTCTTTACTCCCCTTTATCCCTCTTCAAAAGTTAGGGCTGAAGGTGTGGTGCTGGTGCCTTTGTTAGATAGGCAGGAACAGAGAAACTAAGCAGTCAGCAGTTATAGGAGGTGTTTGCTGCTTGCTGCCTGGGCCCTCTGAGATTTGGAACAGCCCTCACCCACACGGTCAGAGGCAGACACTTTTGAAAATTGGGCTCTCACTGTAGCACATTTTTCTACAACCACGAATACTGTATCCATGACGTTTTCCACTGTTTCTACAATCCCTTGATGAGGTATTAGACTGCAAACATTCATAATATGATTGTTCAAAACACTTCAATTCTAATATTATTTTAAGTAACCTTCCACAATTTGGACCAACTTATTAAAACAAAAACTAGTATCAGTATATATCTGAAAATGAACAAGATTAAACATGGGCTTTAAAATGTTTGTATCACTAATTGTTTTCATACCTGATATATTGTAAAAGCAATCCCATAGTTGCTCTTTTTTCATGTAGCTCTCAAGAGCACTACTAAGTGATTTGGGTGATAAAGTGCAATAGGATAATACTGTAAAGATTGCTTCAGTCAAAGTAGGCTCTTTGTTATTTATTTGTTTTATGCAGGAACTTTGTTCATCACATTTTGATACTTCAATTTCTTGAAAATGAATAAAATAATGGTTAGTAGAATTTCCAATTAATTCTAGTTATGGAAATAAAAAGTGTCAAAGCAAACTGAAAACTGTATTTGAACTACATTTCAAAACACAATACCACTGAAATCTTTCACATAATAACATTTGATTCATTATGCCTGCTTAAGTTATATCCAGTCATTAAAAAAATATCAGAAGTACTTTAAAAAAAATACAGTATATGCCTACTTTAATTCAAAATACATTCAAAACATAATTAAAATTTTATTATTCACTATACATAAACTAAAACAGCAGTGATCAATACAGTGCTATTTCTGTAATAGTTAGGATTACCATCAATAAACTTTACTCATCACTTGGGTAATTTCATTATTATATTAATAAAATGAAATAATATAAATCAGTTGGTTAATATGCAAATCAAATGACATGACAGTTGCAGACCTCTCCCAAACACAAAAAAGTTTTGTTTTGTTTTTTAATTTTTTGTGATAATGAAAAATAATAATTCTTCAAAACAAAGTCTCCGTCCTGGTAAGACACCCAGGCCAATATTTTCAAAAGTGACTAGTGATTCTGACACCTTAAAAGGGTTTGTTTGTTTTATAGGCGTAGTGCTCAGCATTGTCTGAAAACGGGAATCTCTTCATTAACTCAAGCTGGGCACCAAAAATCTCTATCCACTTGTAAAAATCTTGGTTTCAGAGTTCGGGGTTTATTTTGATCAGACACACACAAGTGAATGTCGTACTGTCTCCTCACTCTCCAGAATAGTCAGTATATTAATCTGTCTGTGCAAAAAGGACAGCACTGTAGCTGGACCTTAAACTAGTATCCTTATAGTCTACAAGTAGCAACTCTATCAATTGATCTAAAAGGAGCACACAGATTCCTTGTCCAGTAGGAATTTTGCCAAGTTTAGCTCCATATACATCTTATCTGTATCACTGTGATTCACGTAAGTGAATGTGGATTATTTTTTCTACAAAATGGGGGAAGATAAAGTCTCAAAGGAGGAGTTGGGAAATCCTGCCTTACTCCTCAATCCAGTTGCGGTGTAGAGTATCTGAATTCTCCTATGAGATATATCTGAAATTCAGTTCCCTCTCGCTTTGCTCCAATTACTTTTCTTTGAATATTAACTGCTCAGTCACCTAAAGTGGCTGAAAAATCACAAGATTTAAAAAAATAATAAATGTTGCATCTGTTTATTTGCCTTCTAGGTTTTGAATCCTTAGGGTTCACATTTTGAAGCTTTTTTCCACATCCGTGAGAGTTAGAAACTTACTTTTTAAAAATGAAAACTTAGATTTCTATGTATTCACATGATTCCATTATCAAATATTAAGAGAGACTCATAATAAAATAATGAGAGTTGGCAACAGTGCAGCCACAGCTCCATCCACTCCCCGCCTTCTCCCATTTTGGAGAATTGCTCTTGGGCACTGCTGATATTTTGGATGGTTCTTACATAGGCCACACAAAGACAGGAAAAGCTTCCTAGTCCTTCCATTCATAACTAGGGATTATTTTGGGGAACTTCTATGGCCTGTATTATAGAGCAGGTCAGACTAGATAATATCAATAGTTCCTTCTGGCCTGGGATCTATGAATCTATGAAAAACTACACAGCCACATAAGGAGAGTGGGGACTACAACTTAGCCCTATGTATTTGTGCAATGCCTCACAAAATGAGTGCAATGGCACTATGATGATATAAACAATCATCGACACCCACTAAATACATCTGAAACATATAAGTACTTATTTAAATGTAATTTATGCTGACATATTTTTGCTTTTTGAGGATAAGAGAAGGAAAAAGTTGAGAAATTTTGTACTTTTTTTTTCCTTAGAAATTCTGCATGACTCATGCTGTGAAGTTAAATTTTAGGTAGTTTGTGGTCAGTTATGTAAATTACTCCAAAATTCAAAATTACATTATGCTTGTCTTTTAACTGCTTAAACATATCACTCTGAATTCAGACATTAATAAATACTACTTCTGATAAAATATGTATTCATGTATTAGTGTAAGACTTTGGACTGCATGAAGAAAAAACAAAATCTACTGTCTTTGCTATGACCAAGAAAATAGCTCTTGATAATTTTAGACTACTTTATACAGAAAGCAAGATCAATCACACTTCCACAAATATGTAATGTTATCAAGACTGTATCGTTTTCCCAGAGAGTTTTAGGTGTAAAAAGTGCACTGTTTGAAATGGTATTTCAGAAATGTGTTTTGGTGATCCATACAGTATACTATTTTATAACACTTAATGTTTCTTTCCTATAAAATATAAAATTTGTAATGTAAAGAATGTGGTCAGTTTTACCAGCACATATTTAATCAAACAGAAATTACTCTAGAAGAAAAAAGACTATTACCAGTTTCAATGTTACGTAAAACAACAGTTTATCAATGTTATTGTAGTTAATATAGCTCTACAGCATATACAAACAACATAATTTCTAACTCTAAGCAGCATATATTCCCCTGAAGCTCAAAGGGCTGGTCAGTCAATAGATTAATAAATTCTGTCACTTCATCCTTGTGATAATTGAAGCAGCTAGTAAAATTCAATAGCAGATAACACCAGGTTAAGAATATTATCCTGATCAAACATTTGTCAGTCTTTGTAAAAGATGACAGGTATTTGAATAGGTAAGTGAATGCAGTTCAGCACTCAATAAGAAGCATGACAGAAGTTGAAGCAATGTTGTGCTTCTGACAAATGTAAGACCACTTTAAAATGACAGAAGTAAATTATTTCAGGTTTAATGGTATGTGGACCTAATATTTTCTGTTTGATAAATAATGAGAAATTCCTTTGCAAAAGAATGATAAAAACTGATTTTTAACAACAGAATATAGTTCAACATTATGGCAAACATTATGCCAAATCAGTAACTACACCATAAACTATTCATCAATTTGATTCCTTTATTTGAAAGCTACTAAAGTGTTAGATGTGATAATAATGTTTATTGTTTTCAAACACAGTAATAGCACAATAAAAGATGAAAGCCTGTGTAGAACCATTCTTCCACTCGCTTTCCTATTTCTCTCATAATTACATATTTCTAACTATTCAAATATGAGGAAGAATACAATTGCAGTTTACAGTAACAAACATATACAATTTATTAAGCAAAATCTCTGAGAAGCTTTTCAATGTTGAAAGCAAGTGATCCTTCAGAGTCCTAACTCAGACTAGTTTTTTTCAAGGAAAAGCTATTTAAAGCAGTTTTGATATCAAAACTCTGATAAGTTCAAATTCATCCATTTCTTCTTAAAAGCTTCAAAGTTGTGACAGTGGTCTATGTTATCAGAATGCTATCTGCCTTCAAAATATGAATGTTCAGATAGACTGCAACTCTCTTAGTAAAAAGTGATAAAGGATTCTTCCTACCTCCACACCTCCCCCAGTTCAATATTTGTCTCACTGATAACTGGATAACTACTGATATCCACAACTGGCTGGCATCCTTCCATCAATAGTCAAGCAGTGAAAAATGTAGCAAAACTCAAAAATTTGTGTGTGTTTTCTTGCTGCCATTCTTACAAACAAAGCACAAATACTTACTTGAACTTTCCAATAAAATTTTCACTAAGAGACAATCCTGATGTAGCAGTGTTTCCAAAAGCAAGTTCCAATTACAATACGGTTGGGACAAGAGCAGTTTCAGTTGACCCTGGGCTGCCATTTCTCCGGTTGATGGAATCCTTTCAAAATGTAAGATAAAGACAGAATAATGTAGTTAATTTATCTATGAAATTAATAGCCTTAAAGTGCAGATGTAATGCTAACTCCTTTAAATGTCAATTCCTCCCAGATTACTCAGAAAATGCTTTCATGCTTGCTTACTTTAAGGCTGCTCAGGGAAGGAATTACATTTAATCTCAACTAGCTAAAAGCAAATTAACATTTGGTAGTCTGCCAAATTTATAACTGATACAAAGTAACCTCACTTGTCTCTTTCATGGAACCATGTATGTTCTTGTTCCATGAGGCAAAAATGAATTTTCTTGTGCTTGAATAAATTTGAGGTTATTATATTTTAGTACAGTGTTACATTAATTGTTTAGCAGGAGGCTATAAAATTTATGAAATCAAGTATAAGAAGTGGATAAATAACAAAACCAATGAAAATGCTAAAAGGAGTATGTAACGGGGTGCCACAGAAGCTCTGCTTTCAGTGTAAAGGATATTTTTCCAAGTCCTGCAAAATCCACATGCAAAATGAGATTGCTCTAATAATTGGTATGCCAGCAAAGGGCCCTGGGTAGAGACAATGGTTCAAAACTGAGTTAATTCTGGTCACAGATTTCCTGAGATACAATCCTTTACAATTACATGTTTTAAAATTTTGTTTTTTTCCCCCACAAAGCTGGGGAAAATACTATGGTCAGGATCCAAACGAATTTACATCTCAGGATTTAACTTGAGCTCAGCTAATGAACACCACCAACAGTCAGCTTCAAAAATTAAGAAGTTAATTGATTTTGAGTCTGGTTCTACAATGTAATGCACCTGGCTGCTGCAAGCAACCTTTCCCCCTCTCCCTGCCCCATCTGACCCCAACAGTGGACCCAGAGCTCCTGGCTCAGTAGGGTTGGGGGAGGGATGACCCTCAAAACCCTGGCCACTCCCTCTCCCTGCAGGGCAGCTGCTTGGTTCCCGCTCACTCTCTGGCCCCTCTGACCTCCCTGGGGCTGTATGTGCTGGTGCGCTCGGGCACCATGCACTGTCAGGGCGGTGAGTGGGAGCCAGCCCCAAAACTTCCCTCTAGTGAGGAGGAGCCAAAGCCGCCACTGAAGGAGGCTTCGGGGAAGTTTTGGGGGCTGGCTCCCACTTCCTGTCCTGACAGTGCACACAGTCCAGGTGCCCCTGCACACACAGTGCCAGGGAGGACACGGGAGGCCTGGGAGCAAGGACTAGAAAGCAGCGGAGGGGGAGCGGCAAGGCTCCCAGCTCTGCACAGCCAGAGGAGGGGTGATTCCTAACATCTGAGTAACTGGGAGCTGCCTCCCACCTGTCAGCTTTGCTCCCTGCTCCAGGCAAGCTCCGCATAGCAGCAAGGAGGAGCTGGAGCAGGAATGGCGAGACTGCTCAGCCAGGCAGTATTGGTGCTTCCAGCTACTGCACTGGCCGCCGGCAGTGCTGCTCCTCTGCTGCCATGGGATACATCTGAAGGATTTCTGGGACCTGAGTCAAGTGCAGGACAGGAAAGCAGTAGGGCTTGGATCTTCCATCTCTGCATGACCCTGGGACCATAAGTTAGCACAATTGGTGTGTGGACACAAGGGGGGTTAGGCTTCAGTCCAGGTTCAAACCTGGACTTACATTTTTGTGTAGACATACCCTTAGTCTGACCTCAGTGGTACGCAAGGCTTTAGAACAAATTCTGAAGGAAAGAATAATTAAATCAATAGAGATAAACGGTAAAGGGGATGAAATGGAAAACTGGTTTACCAAAAGTAGATCATACCAGACTAACCTGATTTCCTTTTTTCAGAAAGTAACTGATTTTTTAGATAAGGGAAGTGCAATGGATTTAATATACTTGGGCTTCCACAAAGCTTTTGAGATGGTGCCAGCTGGGAAATTATGAATTAAACTAGGAAGATGGGGATCAATACAAGCATCGTAAAGAAGATAAGGAACTGGCTAAAGAGAAAAAGGTAACGGGTTGTGCTGAAATGTGAACTATTAGCTCAGAGGGAGATTACTAGTGGAGTTCCTCAAGGATCGATATTGGAACGAATCTTATTCAATATTTTTATGAATGACTGTGGCACAAAAAGTAGGAGCATGGCAATGAAATTTGCGGATGACAAAAAGTTGGGAGGCATTTTCAATAAAAAGGAGGATCAGAATATTATACAGGAAGACCTGGATGACTTTGAAGACTGGAGTGACGGAAATGGGATGAAATTCAATAGTGCAAAATGCACGGCCATGCACATAGGGTTTAATAATAAGAATTTCCGGCATGAGCTGGAGGCTCTCCAGTTGGAAGCAACAGGGGAGGAGAAAGAGCAGATGTGTGGGTTGATCATAGGATGACTATGAGCCACCAATGTGTTCCAGCTGTGAAAAAGGCAAATGTGATTCTAGCATGTATTAGGTGTGGCATTTCCAGTGGAGATAGAGAAATATTAATGCCATTGTACAAGGCACTGTAAGATCTCATTTGAGGATAAATTCTGGCAACCCATCTTCCTGAAAGATGAATTCAACTGGAGCAGGTGCAGATAAGAGCTGCTAGGATGATCAGAGGACTGCAGGGCCTATCTGTTGAGAGGAGACTGGAAGAGCTTGGCTTCTCTTGTCAGCAAAAAGATGGCTGAGAGGGGATATGATTGCTCTCTATAAATACATTAGGAGGCTAAATGCCAGGAAGGTTAAAGAGCTATTTTAGCTAAAGGACAATGCTGGCACAAGGACAAATGGGTATAAACTGGCCATGAACAAATGCAGGCTGGAAATCAGAAGAAGGTTTCTAAATATCAGAGGGATGAGGTTCTGGAACAGACTCCCAATATGTGTGGTGGGGCCAAACAACTTAATTAGTTTTAAGGAGAACTGGACATATTTATGAGTGCAATTGGGTGACAGGGTTGCTTGTGATGGTGGGCTGCAGGGTTCAACAGCTCTGGACCACACTTCCTGTTTATGTCTTATGTTCCTAAAAGCTCATGTTTCAAGGTTTCCAGCTGGCCATCTGCAGGAGTCAAGAATGGATTCTCTCCCCCTGCTACCCTCCAACATATTCTGGGATTTTTTAAAATCTCCTTCCCCTGAAGCATCAGAGATGATCATGGCTGGAGACGGGGTGGACCAGAGCTCTAAAGTGACACTGAGCATTCTCTCTCTCAATTGCTTCGCTGTCTGATATTGTCCACGTGCTCAGGGTCAAATTGATTGCTATATGTGGGGCCAGGAAGGAATTTCCCCCTAGGTCAGACTGGCAGTGAGTGAGAGTTTTTTCGCCTTCCTCTGCAACATGTGGATGCAGGTCACTTGGTAGGAATATCTGGCGATATCTCACTTAATTATTTCCCTGCTGTTGTGGGGGCCTCAGGCACTGGTGAACCTCGGTCTCTCCTATTCTCTGCCTGCAGCATCTAATAGTCTAGTCTCCTGTGAGCTGTAATACTTACCTAATTTTAGTTGTTGGGTTTGTTGTGAGGGTGCTGGTGGCTTCTGATATACAGGAGGTAGGGTTGCCAATTTTCTAATTGCACAAAACCAAAGACCCTTGCCCCCAGTTCCTGGCCAATGGGAGCTGTGGAGCCGGCGCTTGCAGGGGGGGGCAGTGTGTGGAGCCCCCCTGGCCACCCCTATTGCCTAGGAGCCAGAGAGACATGCCAGCTGCTTCCCGGGAGCTGTGCAGAGCTGAGTAGTGAGCCTGCCAGCCCTGCACCCACACACTTTTAACAGCCCGGTCGGTGGTGCTGACTGGAGCCGCCAGGGTCCATTTTTGACCCGGTGTTCCAGTCAAAAACCAGACACCTGATCACCCTAACAGGAGGTCAGGCTAGATGATCTGATGATCCCTTCTGGCATTAAACTCTATGACACAAATTAGGCCTAATTTCTGACACACCAATTTGGATTCACTGATTTTTGGTTTCACACAGTCTTGCTTACCAAGCATGAGGCAACTCAGTCATTGAATTATATCAGTAGGCCTTTTTGTTTGGACTAATTCAGTCTCTCTCACTTTTGCACCTTTTTCCATTAACATTTATTATTATAGCTTATTGTGACTTCTTATGAACTTTCACTTTCACTACAATTAGGGTAAATTTGTTGGGCCAATTATTACAACCTTCTCCTTTTCTGTCAGAGTTGTTTAGCTCTGACAAAGATGTTATCCTTTTGACAATGATCCCTTAATCGACACAGGGATCATTGATATACTTCATTTTAGAAAACCCAGTTCTTCTGTAAATGTGGACCTGTTCATGTGAATGTTCACAAATAGCAATTTAAAAAGGCACAAATATGACTGAATCACACAGCTATTTAGAATCCAAATGAATGATCACAAATGTTCTTTCTTCAGTAATTGACTGGTTCTATCATTAATATTTTATTACATTATGGAGGCTCTTAGTATTGACTCCATAGTTAAGATAGACTTCTAAAATGGGCTTAGAATGAACATAAAATCTTGCTTTTCTCTAAAGTAAATGTCTTCTTGATATATAATTCCACAAAGTGTTAGTTTTTATGTCCTTTGAATGCTCTGTTTAGATTTTATTTTATTTCTCATCATAAGTTTTTAGAAGGAAGTCTTTGAAATTGGGTTCTGGACAAAATTTATCCTTGGTAGTCTTCCCTTTCATTGTTGACTGATATCTAACAAAGAACAAAAAACCCCCCTATTTTCCTACATAAAATGTGCTTTTGAAAAAAACCAATTTTGCATCATTTTTAGCCATTACACTTACTCATTTGAGCTGAAACCATATGCTCCAGTGGTTGATGATTGAGAAAGTTTATTCACTATTGCACGTAAACTTTATACACATAAATGTGACATGCACCAGCGCATTAACTACTTATGCATCAGTGCAAAAACTATACATGCATAAATTTTGTGTGCTAGTGCACACACAAAACCTTCTCTATCAGATAAAATCTTCTTACCAGGAACTACACTTTTCTGTCAGATTGTATCCTGCAATGTTGAAGGATTTATATGCAGCTGACCATAAATATTATGTGCCATTTATGGCAGCAGCTCGCACGTAACCTAGAAGACTTGCTGATGGAAAAAAAATCTTTGTCAGTTGCTGCACTTCTACCTCCATGGGTCTGCCACTGCCCATCCTTCATTCTCCTGCCTCATCATTCAACTCTACACCTTCATTTGAGCATTAAAACTCCTTAGAAATGAATCCACCAAAACCTCTGTTGTTCAGTCAGGGTTACTACATACATGGTATACCAGTCACAAAGCCACAAAAAGCATGGACATGAAAAGTTCTATTCTATTCTACACAGACTTTTATACTGTACTCATCACTGTAATGTCTTAAGCCACATAACAGTACATTCCCTCTACTCCTTAACCCACGAGCACACACCTTACCGTTACCACAAAAACCTATTTGCCTCAGATCATGTACTGTAAGTCTGCCTCCCATAACCCCCTTTACCAAACTCCCCCACAGCCCAAAACCCCATTATGCCAAACATCTGCAAGGAACAGTATTGTGAGTGGGTAGTTTGGTAAAGGGGTATTGTGAGTGGACAATGTTATGATTGCACTCTCTGCGGTGTATGGTAATTGTGGGGATGGTATGTGGCTGTGGATGGAGAAATATTATTAGGTGGCTTCCCTGTCATTTTCATGCTTTTGTGAGTTTGTGTCAAGTATGTTGTGTATGTAGAAACCCCAACCGCTTGACAATTATGTTCACTGTATATTAATAAATATGTATGTATAGACTTGTAATTTATATATAACTAATATGTATACACACATATTCAAATCTTAATACAATTTACAGCAAACAGAAAACCTTGAATTTTTTTACATCTATTAAAATAAATTTTCAGGATTAATTCTTTCCATTTTTAATAACTATTCTTAAAATACATTATATATTATATATACAACAGGTCTTTAAGACATGCATACAAGCAACAAAGCAGGAATTATGTTACAAGAAAGGTAAACATTAAAAAAACCACTAATATTAATGACATTTAGCATTCTGGCTTATGGGTAAACTCTACATTTTTATAAATTCCGTAAAATTACAGTGGCCAGCCTCAGTTGTGTTTACCTTTATGGCTGGCTTTCATATATTTGTATAGCACCCGTTCCACCACAGCTTTTCATTGCCCCCCAAATATGAGACTGTGAGGTGTTTGGTCAGTTGGTAGATGAATATTAATATTTAAAATTACTTATAATAAATTAAAAGCCATTTTTAGAATATCTGGGTAGAAATAAAGCTTTGTCTGTCATTGACCAGATGGGAAGTTATCATGTTGCAATATATTATATACACCAGTTCTTGGCTCTTTAAGCCTCTTGCAAATTGAAATGTACAGTGGTGTGACTCACTCAGAGGAAAAATAAAATGTTTCAGACATTCCCTACAGCCACTGAGCTAGCACCAATAAATGCACTGAGAAGTTTTTGTATTGGACATATGGAGAGGCATATGTTCTCTCATCCTCCTAGCTCATGTAGCTGTGAATATAACACTAGCCTCATAAAAAAAGAGACAAAAGGTAAACTATATATAAATATCAGACATTTAAATTTTCAGTTTTGTAATCATGGAAGAAAAGAGAAGAGTGATGATTTGCCAATAGTAGAATTATAGGTCCATAAAAAAGCAATTTCTGAACCATCAAACCAAATCACTAAAAGAACATAAATATTCATTAAAACGAGTCACTAAATAGATAAACAAATGTGTTATTTTTGTTGGAATCTAACATGAAAAATAAATGTGCAAACTTCAAACTTTTTTATTAGACAAACAGAAGTTAACAGTGTTTATTTAAAAAAAACAAAAAATTTTAAAAAGTCAAAGAAACATTGTATAAATCAATGTGTACATGTATCTAGAATTCTTAAAATATCAAGCTTTCCTCCACCCATGGGTTACTTCTAAAAACAAGATGTTTGAGTACATTACTATCAGATTAACACAATTTCTCAATTTTTCATATCTAACTCCAGTATAGATCTGATTCACCATAAGCAACACAGCATACTATCATACTGAACATCACTTCTGAAATTAACAAACATTTCAGTTGTATGGACTCTGCATTTTCATGGAAGCACCACCAGCTTAGACAGGGCAAAATTATAATAATAATAATAAGTATTAATATTTGTTTTGAGGTAGCATCTAGGGAATTTTCTGAATAGGTGAAAATGCTGTTGCCAAAGACAAGTACTAAGTGTTTTTGGAGTCTGGTCATATGGATTGTGTCTGTGTGGACACACTGGCCATGTTGCTTGTGGTGGATTTGCCCTCTTCTTATCTCCCTCCTATTTTCCTGTGCTGGCCTACCTCGGAATTCATTTCCTCAGTGTATAGAGTGGCGCATAGACTCCCATCATTTATATTCTTATTATTTTTGTCCCACACAGTGGCAATATGTAAGTCCTTAGTAGTGTCAGAGCAGCTTTAAGCCACTTCCTCAGAGTAAAGCTGCCCTAAAGACCATGTGTGAAATCCTGACCCCCTTGCAGTTAGTGGGAGTTTTGCTGCTGACTGAAATGGGGCTTCCTTGCATAGGAAGAATCCTTGGGAAGAGTAAGAGACAATAATAGCTGCTACACTACACTGCCCTTCTCCCTGTAAGCAGTACAAGGTGTGTAAAGGGCATCTTTTTACCCTGGTGATCCATGGCATAAGTTACATTGTGGAAAGTGGCCCAGAATCAGGAGATCACAAAAATGGCTCAAAGCTCAGGATCTTGGCTGTGGTCTTCACTGCAGCAGGCCCTTCCATTTTAGCATAACTTATTTTAAGAATGGAGCCAGATTCCTTTGTCTTTTCTTTATTGTTTTTAAATATGAAAATATATGTTCTCAGAATAAATATAAACATCTAAATTATGAAAAATTAAGGGGAAGGTCCCTTAGAAAATGCTAGAAGTCAAAAATAACTTGGGAGGGGGTATGGGGAAGAAGCAAAGGGACTGGGAGAGGATCGACAATGGGTGTGTGAGTACGCTGGGACCAAAATTAGAAAGGAAATGACAGAACAGCTTGTAACATATGCCTTGTGATACTTGTTATTATATGCAGTGAAACAGAAAGAGAAATTATTCATTTGCTTTTAAACATGTAGCAAGTTCCCTAAAAATCAAATATAACCAAGCAATGGAAAATACTGGCATATTTTTCAATTGGTTATTTAAATATCACACCTACTTTTTTGAGCTAGCTCTTTTAATTTCCTCCTAAATTAAAATGCTATGAAAATTGTACCTGTGCTGAATTACATGATTGTCAACTATTGTATATTTATATTTTTATGAAACATTAACATGAAATACTGAAAATAATTCAGATATCTAACATAACATAAATACACTGCTAAAGAGCTACATAATACACTGCCTTTCTCATGACCTTTTTTATAGATCATGGAAGTTTAAACAGAACACTTTACATCAGATAAAACTTGTAATAAATTCAGAAAAATGCTTATATATTGTTTCAACTGAATTTTAACTACAATATTTATCCAGGAACACTATCAACACAATATCACAGCAATATCTAACTAGTATTAACTACCTGTTTTTTTTCTTATTTATATCAACTAATGATACTCACATAATTAAAGGAGGACAAAATGGTGTTAGGCAAGATAGCCAGTGTAATGGGTGACTGATATTTGATTTGGAGAAATTTGATGGAAGTAGCTCACCAAAACCATTCTGAAATGTCCTGGAAAAATAAATAGTTTTGAGTTAAAAAGACAAAAAATCTCTTTAAGCACAAATATGAAACATGAGAATTAAAAAAGTTTATTTATAACTTATTTGTTTACTCCCATTTGATCAGATGTGAAATTTAAAAAAAAAACATGTTATTTCTTAGATATTGGTAAATTTTTTGAAGCTGAGTTTTATACATAACTGGCACTGTAACATAGACAGTTAAACACACTGGTTTCATTATACAGTTATTTTTAAATAGTCTCTTTTCAACATAAGATTATGGACTGAAAGTAGGCTAAGTAACCAAACTAAGTTACTTTTTTGTCATTAGTTTCTATTACCCTTCTCTTTATAGATAATCAGTAGGGCATGTTGTCAACATTATGAGTACACGCTGCAGGATCAATACCTTTTGAGGTGATGATGACATATCTCCTACTAGACATGCTACTTTGGATTAAATCAGGCAAATTTGGGGTCAGAATCTTTGGCCATGCTTTACTGGCTCAAAACAGATGGAAAGCTAGCTTAGACGAACAGCTAGGATTTCCAATACAAGGAGAATCTCTGATTGGTGTAAAGCTGGCATAGATTGCTCAGTGTCATCCATTCATGGCCTTCCCAACATAGGGCAACATTCCAGAGAGAAAGCAAGGTGTTGCCAGATTGCACTGGGGGTCCCACTAGTGCTGGCACATATTAGAGCAGCCCTGTGGCTGCTCTAATACATTCCTAGGGACTATGCCCCTTTGCCTCCCCTCACCCATCTCTCATGAGTGACAGGGCAGCTCCGGCACACTTGAGAGGATGTAGTTCCTTTTCTTCATCCCATTGCTCATGTGGAATTTTCATTTCAAACTTTCACTTACAAATTTTTAATATTTCTTTTTCACATACACTCTTGGGCATCTTAAACTGTTTCTCTCTGGTCTTTGCTGTTCTATAAGAAATGGGTGGGATTTTCTAAAATGACTTAAGGGCATCAGATGCCTTTGAAAATCATATTGTATATAATCAGTAATATCTTGCAAAATCAGTCATGATAGGTTCATTTTCTCTCTGACATAAAACCATTAAGCCAGATCCTTGTTGCTAAGTGCCCTTTGCACTGCTCCAGCAGCGAAAAGGCATTTAAAGCCACCTTCAGTAAATAAGGGTGGATTCTTGTGGGACAGATGAATCTTTGGTTGGCATAAAACTAGCTTTACACCACCTGCTCCTGTAACTTGGCACATGGGACAGAAGGGGGCATGCCACAGTCAGGAGGGGCTGAACCCTGGGAGACTAATATAACTGCTACAGCTGGCATAACTCAGAGCAGCCTGGAGTCTGCTTTAAATTACACCAAGGCAGTTTCTCTTTCCTCAGCTGCACCAAGTGTGAGCTTAGTGCTGTTCAGGATCTTGGGAACTGACTTCAATGTAGTTAGGCCAGGGGTGAATTTGGCCCAACGTATCTAAGGAGAAATCACACACCAATTTCCTTCTTCCTTCTACTTTGCTTCAAGTGCTACCAAAATTTCCATAATGTCTTTCTGATTTGAATGATTAATAACTGAAATTATAAATACTGCCACATCATTACTGTGTGTATATTTTTTTTAAAAAGCCTAGGAAATTTAAATAAAAGGAGTGAGGGCAGCCAGCACTTGGTTTCTGTTTAAAATTTTCAAGTTTCTTTCAGAATAAAAATCTGAGCTTTAGTTGGGGCAATGTCTAGAGTAAACAATATAACTATTTTAATAGTCTCATTTAGTTCAGAAATTTTATTCTACACCATAATAGGAGCTCTCCTGGGATGCTCCAAATTCAGGGGTAATATAATATTCTGTAACTCTCTAAGCTGAACAGTGCTGGTTGTTATTGGTAACATTTATTATTTGTATCGCATTAGCATGTAGGAAATCCGGTTATGGACCACCGCTCCTATTACTTAATTATACATATCTAGACTTGGCCTCCTAATCTAGAAAGAAGGATCAGCCCTTCCCTCTAGGGCAGTGGCTCTCAACCTTTCCAGACTACTGTATCCCTTTCATCTTGAATTTCTTAGGAAGAAGTAGCAATTAGAGCCTAATCTTACTCAAAAAAAATATCAATGGGAGTTTTGCCACTGACTATAACGTGAGCATGATCAAGTAGCTTTGAGTGGAAAGGGTGGCATGTACCGAGGGTACACTACGAAAGAGTAAGGAATCATTACTACAGTAACATTTAAACTTCCTCAGTAACACACATGAAGTCTTCTGAAGGCTAAGCATAAAGATAAGATTGTAAAGTAGTTAAAGGAAAATAAAAATATTTTCACAAGGAAACTGTAGAAGTTTTAAAATGCTGGCAATGTCCAGGACAAATTCTTACTCTCTGTAGCTGTGTATAGAAATAATCCCGCCCCCCCGCCATTTAGCCAAGTAGGCTGCTACACCTCTTGAAGAATCTGCAGTAATAGGAAATAGCAATTATTTACTTTGATGAAAACAGGATTCCTTAATAGAAATCATGATTGATAAAGTCTGAGTAGTAATAAGCAGCCACGTTTTCTCTGCTGATAGTATATGAACTGTTGGGGAGATTTTTGGAATACAGCAGTTTGTTAAATACAGTCCTTCAGAGCTCTCTTAATGTCAAGCAGGTGGCAGAGACTTTTGGATTCTGAGTTATGAGGTTTGGGAGAGCAAACTTCCAGGCAGATGTCAAAATTGATGTGGAAACCTGTAATCGCTTTAAGGAAGCACATTGTCTAAATGTAACATCATCTTTAAATATTATAAAGAATGAAGTGCCTGCTAATAATGCAATAATCCTTTGGTGCCAGCAGTTCTCAGTGTCCACTGCTGGCAATGTAATTCTTGCCAGAAAGAAAATGTAACTCTGTGCCAGACAGTTTAATTCAACTGCTCTTCTGACAGAAGTTTAGTAATAGCTAGTAGAAAAGTTGTTTTGACTATACGATATATTAAGGCAGCTGCCTATAGTCTCAAAACGGTGGATAGCATCTGTGAGAGTATTTAATACCACAGCAAGATCCCAAGTTACGGTAGTTTTATTCTCCCTTAGAGTATGACAAGGTGACAATTGATCTTGCAAGCCTCAATGCAGGTGTGAAATGATGAAATGCCTACAAGATACTAATGGTGTTTCCTTGTAGATTTTGAAGAACTTGATAATCTAAACAATTTAGAATTATGGATAATATGCAGCTGCATGAGTAGTAACTTGTTTTTCTTAAAAAATAGAGAGGTACTTCCAACTGTTAAAAGAAAAGAAAAAGAAAAGGAAAAGAAAAAAGTTGGAATCTCTAAATACTCCTCTCAGCAGTCATGCTATCATCCTGAATTTTTAATCTGTAATAGCATTCCTGATGTCTAATACATAATCATCTGAAGGAGGGCAATTAGATCTTTTTCATCATCTTCAGCAACAGAGGGAACTGGTGACTTCATGTCAGCATGAGACAACTGAAAACCACTCTGCTCTGCTTTGAGCTACCCTAAGTATAGAGGGCAGTCTCTATTTTGAGGGATTAAGTGGGACTTTAATTGTGCATAGACCTTGTGCTGGCCTTCTGAATAGGAGAGAATTTTACTCTGTAAGCGTAGGAGGGAATTAAGGGTACAATTAAATCCAGTTATTCACTGCCTTATCAAGATATACGTGCTGCCAAGGTTCGCTAAAAGCAAATTCTTGTCATGTGTGAAAAACGTGAAGGGAATTCTACATGTCTGAGGGTTTCAAAACATCATGAGAATGTTTAGCTGAATATACCACTTCCCTGATGTGGTTTATTGATTTAAGTGCACATCTCAGCTCTCCCAGGAAATACAAATGGTTATTACTATCACTTTGATATGGGATGTTAGATACATCATTTTGTCAAACTGTTCATGTTAAATTGCTGTGATGGGACTTGGTCACTTTGTAACATGGTGGACACACTGGAATCAAGTTTAGAGGCAGGCAGGTTGCATTGTATTTGGGTTTGTTTACATTTTAAGAGGATAATCCATGAAGAATTATCCCATGTGTCTGGAAGCGGTTTTAGTGTTGCAATCGTTGGAGGTTCAGAAGAAAGAGAAGAAAAATGTTCCTCCCTCTGATGCTAGATTGACTGAATTATTGTTTAACCAGATCATTTTGAACTGCAGCTAATGAACTGGAAAAGAGGTTGATAGAGTTCTTTTAAATGAAATTCCTACTCTACTAGGGAAATATAATTTATAAATTTTGCATTTTATGGTAATCTGTAGAATGATAAAGGTAGAGGTAATCTGTAGAATGGTAAAGTTCTTTAAACTATGTCGAGGATACAAACTGTCTTTGGGTTCAATCCTGTAAATTGTCGAGAGCCTCCTGAGATGTGCTGAATATCCGAAACAACTTTTGAAGACTGAAAGGTTTACCCATAAAGGACAAAATTCTGTGGTGCATGGTTTGAGACCCATAACTCCCTATCAGGATTATTTTCGATTAATTTGATTGTCTGCCATTTGACAGATTTTGTACTTTTTAAAAACAATTGCCAATATGTCTCCAGAAATCCAGTCTGTATTTATGGTATTTACTATGTTTTTTTTAAAAACACACTGAATACACAAATTCCATCATTTGGCATCATATTGACACTCAGAGGGCTCATCAGCAGGGTTGGAACCTTTAGAATCACTGCACAGACCTCTGCTATTTGAACTAATGGAGTATCTGACAGCAACAAAAGCCATCCTCTATAGTTGGACCTGCAACAGAAGTCAATGAGACACACCATTTGCAAGCAGATTTCACAGATATTTGCTGACAGCAGAGGAATGGTGAAATTCAGGAATCCTGAGTTCCATTCCAGACTCTAGAGGGGAGTGTACTCCAGTGGGCAAAGATTCTTCTCCCAGTTTTCCTAAAGCCTGACCTCTTCTGCCCTGTCCCCCATCCAACCTGTTCCTGTTACAAGCTTTTAGTCCCAGTCTCCACCCCCTCAGGCATCTCATCCTAATCCCAGTTTCCTTGACCAGTCAATCCTAGTGTCCTCCACTGGGCTCTTTTCCAAGTCCCAGTTTTCCCCGAACCTCCATTTTCTCCCTCTCCCCAAATTCAGCCCCAGTCTCCTTTCTTAGCCAGTCACAGATCTTCCTACCAGTTCCTTTGCCTATCTGTCTCTCTCCTCCCCTGCCACTCGAACTGGCTCCCAGTCTCCCTCTTCAGGTTTCTGATGCAGTATCAGTCTCTTCCCCAGTTCCATAGCCAGTCCCCACAAGTTCCTTGTCAGATATTTCTCTCCTCCCCGCATGTCCCCATTCTCCTCCCTTTATTTCCTAGTCCCAGTCTCCTTCTCCAGACAGTTCCAGTCTCCAAGGCTGGATTTACACCTTAGGTACCCCTAGGCATCTTCAGTGCCCTCCCCTGCCAAGCTGACCTTCTTGTTTTCCATAAAAAATGAAACTTTTAACCCATTTTTAACTTTAGGTGATCCTAGAATGCCAGCGCCCCTATGCACATGCCTACTGTGCCTAATTGGAAATCCAGCCCTGCCAGACTCTTCCTCTCCAACTTGCTCATTATCTGATTTCAGCATTCTATCCCCCAGCCAACCGGATCCCAATCCCCCTCGATTTACCTCACTGATTCCCATCCCCCATCTCCTATACCCATGGTTCCCAGTCTCAGTGTCCTAGCTCAACCAGTTCCAGAAGGCCTCTCTCCATCTCCCAGTCTCCTTGCCCAGCCAATCCTAGTGTCCCCCAGCTCCCAGTCTTCCCTCTACAGTTCCCACTTACATTTACTCCCCCAACTCCATTCTCACCAGACTCCATGTTCCAGTCTACTCCTTTCCGTCTCCCTGGTCTGGCATTTGTGCCCTCTGCATTCAAATCAGACTCCTTCCTCCTCCACGCTACCTGGGTGCCAACAAGGGGACCATTGAGAGCACAGGAAAGACCGGCTCCCTGTTCTTAGTTCTGGTGCTCAGACCAGCCCCACCCCACTCTGTCTTGGAGCATCTAGGCACAGCAATTACAGGGAAAGTCCCTCTGGGAATGTCTACACAGCAAATAGACACCCGCAGCTGACCTGTTCTAGCTGACTCAGGCTCGTGGGGCATGGGCTGTAGGTCTGTATCATTGCAGTATAGACTTCTGAGAGTAGGCTGGAGCCTGGGCTCTAGGACCCTGAGGGAAGGTTTTTCTTTGCTATGTAGAGACACCCTCTGAGCCCTGGTATCCTTGTGCTGGAGGCTTGTGTTCTGTGGGAATGGTGCATATGTAATCTGGTCATGTGTAAGAGTGTTAGGATGTGGAACATGCTCAGTGAAGATGGAATCTTTGGAGACTTCAGCTGTTAAAAATCAAAGAAATCTCTATTGAATATGTGCAAACTATGATTTTCAAAAGCATAACTTGGGCATATATATTTGAGCAGATTTTCACAGAAAAGGCAAAGGACATATCCCCGCCCCCCCCCAAAAAACAACACTCTCTGCCAAATTTCAAGTCCTTCCTCCAAAGCATATGGGTGCTAGAGCATTCAAAGAAATGGTCTGAAGACTTCTTTGATATGAGCAAAAGAATGTATATTCCCTTAGCCTTGTTCTCGGAAATGGCTGAATCATTTTGGCTTATATTTCCCAGAACAATTCAAGCCGAGACAGACATCTGGCATACAAAATTTCAGCACAAACAGCTAAAGCTCTGCAAACTTACAAGCAACAGAATAGAAGATCTTATCCTGGGAAGTGTTGAGCAACTTTATTAATAGGTGGTGCTATCAGCTCTGCTTATAATGCTTTTAGTCTCTATACTTTGTACTGAATGCATGAATAATGTCTCACAGAATTTATTGCACTACTGCCTTAATGTAGACAATATGCAATATTTATTAACATTTAATAATTAGTTAAGTAGTCACCAAATTTCCAAGCTTGGGTTACATCTGATATTCAGGAACTCTATGTTATCTTCTTTGCAATCAGTAAAAAAGTACATGTCCAGATTGTCCCTATCACCAGTCATACTGATGTTTATGTCGACTACATATAATGATGTGATAAAAGGTGTAGCTTTTCCAGTCATATTCCAACATAATTTGTGAACCTGAGCAAATAAATTATTAAAAACAGGGTACTCCCATACATAAGGATATAATATGGCCCTAGGTACAATAAGACATGTACAGCAGTTTTGTTGGTATCTTTGACAATCTTACCAGTGATTGTAAAAGTGAAATATAATCTGTGAGCAATAAAGTATTATACTTGGTTATATGGTGGATATAACCAAGCAAGGATTTATGTAATGTATACTTAGCCTTTGTCAGGTGATCTTGAATCACTATATCCAAATCTTTGTTCCATGCTTCTGGAGACACTTAATATTTTCATCTAATAAATTTCCAAAGGATCATGTTAAATTCTGACATTAAATTTTTTTTGTGTGAACATTAAAATTTTTTCTGTAGTGGCCAGTTAGAGATAAAAAGAGAATCTAGTAAGTAATGCTTTAATAATTCAGTGCCAATTTTTCTTTTGAGAGGTTTGTCAAATCGCCAGCAGAGACTTCCTCTGGAATGGGGAAACTCGATGTTGGCATAAATGTACTGGGTCTGGGACCTGTGCCTGCCACCCCACCTCTCCTGGCATAGGGAGTGTGCCAGAAGTAGTAATGGCCATAGCAGAGTTCTTCTCTGTTCCACCTATCCTCCACTTGTGTAGGATCTATTAAAGACCTTAAACCAGAGGTTAGATCTGCCTGCCACAGTTTTAAGTGGTGTTGGAGTTGGGTCTGGACCCAACAATCAGAGAGCTCTAGTACAGGAGAGAATCTGCCCTAAACTCACTCTTCGGAAGATATATACAGGATTATTTTCTTTCTCAACCATGTATTTTTGTTATACTTGACCAACCTAAGACACAACCTTAAGTAGCTTTAATTCCTGAAAATGACATTTCTTAGGATGCTATTTCCAGTGACAGCTTGGAATTCATCCAACCCAACTATTGGACAACTGCCTCAAAGACAATGTTCTGCCTTCAATAATACCCTGATTAGACTAACCTTCCGTGTGTGGAAAGGTGAGAGAGGTATCAGGCTTAGATTAAGTCTGGCAACAGCATATAGTCTTGCTTAGTACAAGAGAATAGGATGCTTAATTAAATAATAATTTTATGTTACAAATTGGGGCCTTGGTAATTGTGAAAGTCGTAATGTTGCCATTCTTGTATTGTCCTTAAATGTACCACCTTCAGTAAAGGAGAGCTACACCTCCTCTCTCTCACGTTTGTTTAAGAAAACTGAACAAACTTTTGTGATGTTTTTGACAGGAGTGATTTGTGTTGGGTTTTTTTAGGATTTTTTGTAAGAGACTAAAAATGGGTAATATTTCAAATGGATTAATAGTTGTAGAAAATAACCATTGTAATGTGATGGATATGATCTCAAAGTTTAAAAAGGAGACAATACCATTTGACTAAATGTGTTCATATTTTCTGTAGTGGTGTGGTATATTTCATTCGAAAATAAAACTTAGTATGGACTAAAAGTAAACTAAAATCAGGTGGTGTCCACTCTAACTAGAAATCTATTTTTTAGTTTTCTGGTTTTTTGTTTGTTTGGGTTTTTTGTTTTTGTTTTTGTTTTTTAAATAACAGCTGTGGGGGCACTGATTCACACACATTGTTTTGGGAATCTAAACACTGCCTTTATTTTTTCTGTAGCTCGCATGAGAAATGTGTGGTTTTCTGAGGATTGCTCAGATAAATCATCAGGTCATCTGCAAAAAGAGCTTCCTTTTTGAATTCCCAGTATATTTTTGTTTATCTGATGTCTATAGCTAGATTTTCAATTATAGTGTCATATAAAAGTGATTACTTTTCATTTGGTGGAATGGGAACCAGGTTAGTGTATGGGATAATCATTCTCCCTCAATTTCCCAACAATTCAACACCAATACTTTACAGATTTATTGTGTATTTCTTTGTTACTGGATTCCAATTAATTTAAATTGAAAAGCTTTATTAATTGCCCTTTTAAAATCAATATTAACATTGATTTCTGAAGGCTGTAAACTATGTCTGCAACAAGCTGATGTTCTAGTTGCCTGTGGGACAAGATGGAGGATTTAGAAGTAGGGAACCACAGCTGGAACTAAGAATTCAAAAGGTTTATATATTGTCAGAGGGTGGAATTAATATGTCTGGTCTTAGCAATTAATATTTTAGAGCACATTGGATGTTGGATATGTACTTTGTTTTCATCTTCTTTGCACAAAAACCTTGGACAAGTATTAGACCAATTGAAATGTTTCCTTCCTTAGCAAATAGGTTACAAGTGATAAGCATTTTGCAAACTACCGCAGACCATATTTCATGCCACAACAGACATTTCCCAAAAGAGCAATGCAGAAGCATTTTCTCAGAGATATTCTGATAGAAACACAGAAGTAGTCATTTTTGAGATCCACTGTGTGTCCTGCTCTTATGAGAGTTCGATGATGTAGTCGCAAAAATCAATTTAGGTTTGCAAAAATTAGTCATGTCTGTTTTTTCTATCTATTGCTTCACTTACAATTAATTTTACCCAAGTTTTTTGGAGAATGAATTAGAAACTACCTAACATATGGACATTTTCATTATACAGCCATGACAATAAGGAAAATTGATGTGAGATCAATATTCTTTTATTTCAAATTATGCATAATCTCTAATTTTGTTAATGGGAAAACTTTTTTTTTCATCTTGTAAAATATGTACACTTCATTGACAAACACACTCAGGGAATTTAATAAACAAACTCAGCATGTTTACTTTTTATGTAATCTTGACTGTAATTAGTGGGTTAGGTTTACTGAGAGTACACTAGCTGTAGTGCAACACAATATAGAAAACTATCCAGATCTGAGATCTCATCTAGTTTTACGAATAAAGATCTAAGAATGCATGGTTCAGCAAATCACCTTCTTTAGCCTTCACAAAAATATAATTGTTTATGATCATTTGCTACATATATAATTTCAGTTTTAACATTTTTCTATAAATCTGTGACAACCAATGAAATTTGATATTTTCAACATGGCCAACACATGAAATCTGTGAGCTTTGTGATTTGCAAAGGGCCTTATTTTCATATTAGATGACCCATCTGTGATGAAGTGAGAGTTCTGTCTGTACTACTTCTGAATTTTGGATGATTTTATGAAATTGTATCATGAAATGATTGTGTCATTGAAAATGTATAAATATGTGGATCCATCACAAATTAGCAGGGTTGTGTCATGACCTGGGAGAGACAATGGTGAGTGATTGGTACTCAATGATTGTGTATTCAAAGTAAAACACCTTAGGACAATAGGTATGCTCTACCTGAGAGAAGACACTTCCTCCTTTTGTCTGAAGGGAGGGTGGGGTTTGGAAGTAATGGAAAATCACCAAAAAGGCAGAACAAAAGAAGCAGGTGACCCTAGCAGGAGTCTATAAATGGACTCACATGGGGGGGAGGGGGAATGGATAAGGGTGGAGCCATTTTGCATGAGATTAAGACAGGGACAGGAAGTGTGGGGCAGGAAAAAGCAAGGTCCCAGATGCTAGATAAGGGCCCCACGAGGGAGAGAGACTAACTAGCATGCAACAGCCTTCATGAGGAAGGGATGTATACCTTGCCTGCCTTCCTGGACCCAGATGGTCCCTCAAGGACTCACAGGGGAAGAGTGAGCTAGAAAGTGAGGGACGTTGTGTTTAGGATGTTTTATATAATCTGTATTCTCTTATGCTTTATTTGTTAAGAGCATAACATTGTTATATTGTACAAAGTGTGTGTGTATGGACGGTTTCACAACTACTACATGACCCTGACAGAGTTAAATTGTAAACCAGAAGCTTCACACCTTTGGGAGGAGTTCTGGGATGGGGAGTCTGAAGGATCAGCACTGCAATCAGAGGGACTAAGTGTCTGGTGGCTAAGGTTCCTGCACTCAGAGTGCAGGGGTGCCAGATAGAAGGTCTGCACCCTGACAGCATGCCTAGGGACCCCAAGATTGGGGAACTGGCTGAACTTCATTCAGTCTCAAAGGGCTTGAAATACCCTGGGGATATCCCACACAGTAGTCCTTGTGACTGGCCAGGAAGGATCTGTGACACCTTTATCTCTAAACATGGAGAGTTTTTTATCTAAACCAAATCAGTTTACTACACTGAGATTTATTACATGCCTAAAACATTGGACTTCTTTGTGATTTTGAAACACAGTATGTAAAATTCGAAATACAAGCTAGTCCTTCCCATTCCCTCTTTATTGCTCCCTTCTGTTAGACTGCTCTGATCTTTCAGATTAGTGAGTCACTCTTTGTAACTCAGGATGCAAGGGAGATCTGTAAACAATAGGGATTAGCACAACGGCATACAGCAGCTAAAAGGGACAGACTACATTCTGCTTTTGAGGACACAACACTTAGAGTATGTCTACACTACGAAATTAGGTCGATACTATAGTAAGTCAATTTTTAGACATCGATTTTATACAGTCGATTGCGTATGTCCACACTAAGCACATTAAGTTGGCGGAGTGCATCCTCACTACCGTGGCTAGCATCGACTTATGGAGCTAATGGACTGTGGACTTACGGACAGCTATCCCACAGTTCCCGCGGTCTCCGCCACCCATTGGAATTCTGGGTTAAGCTCCCAACGCACGATGGGGCAAAAACATTGTTGCGGGTGGTTTTGGGTACATGTCGTCAGTCACCCCTCCCTCCGTGAAAACAATGGCAGACAATCATTTCACACCTTTTTTCCGTGCGGACAACATACTGCTTTCAGCAGACGGTGCAGTAGGACTGCTAACCTTTGCCATCCACCGCTTCTGCTGCAACTCTGCTCTGCTGCTAATGTCTCAATAGCGAATTTCTCCATGTTGTCTGTCATGGGCTCCCGGGTACGTGTGTTCTTCCTGGGGAAATGTGCGCGACGCTAATCGTCGTCCTCCACTGCTTCCGCTGCAACTCTGCTCGCCTGCTCTCATGAATCCACATGGCAGTCCTCTTGTCATTCTCTATAAATATCTATTCTCGTGGCATCCATCGTCAGCCACCGCTTCCGCTGTAACTCTGCACTCCTGCACAGCCTGCTCAGATCACCGTGGCAGTTATGAGCATTGTAAACAGCTCACGCATTGTCCTGAAGTATGTGCAGAACCAGAACCTGCAAGAGCAGGCGAGGAGGCGACGGCAGCACGGTGATGAGAGTGATGAAGCCATGGACACAGACTTCTCTCAAAATACTGGCCCCGGCAATTTGGACATTCTGGTGGCAATGGGGCAGGCTCATGCCATGGAACACCGATTCTGGGACCGGGAAACAAGCACAGACTGGTGGGACCGCACAGAGTTGCAGGTCTGGGATGATTCCCAGTGGCTGCGAAACTTTCGCATGCATAAGGGCACTTTCATGGAACTTTGTGACTTGCTTTCCCCTGCCCTGAAGCACAAGAAAACCAAGATGAGAGCAGCCCTCACAGTTCACAAGTGAGTGCTGATAGCCTCTGAAGCTTGCAATGCCAGACAGCTACCAGTCAGTCAGGAATCAATTTGGAGTGGGCAAATCTATTGTGGGGGCTGCTGTGATCCAAGTAGCCAACGCAAACACTGAGCTGCTGCTATCAAGGGTAGTGACTCTGGGAAATGTGCCTAACTGTGGTGGGGCGATAGACGGAACGCATATCCCTATCTTGGAACTGGACCACCTTGGCAGCCAGTATGTAAACCGCAAGGGGTACTTTTCAATGGTGCTGCAAGAACTGGTGGATCACAAGGGACGTTTCACCGACGTCAACGTGGGATGGCTGGAAAAGGTACATGACGCTTGCATCTTCAGGAACTCTGGTCTGTTTGAACAGCTGCAGGAAGGGACTTACTTCCCAGACCAGAAAATAACCATTGGGGATGTTGAAATGCCTATAGTTATCCTTGGGGATCCAGCCTACCCATTAATACCATGGCTCATGAAGCCATACGCAGGCACCCTGGACAGTAGTCAAGAGCTGTTCAACTATAGGCTGAGCAAGTGCAGAATGGTGGTAGAATGTGCATTTGGACATTTAAAAGCACACTGGCACAGTTTACTGACTCCGTTAGACCTCAGCGAAACCAATATTCCCATTGTTATTACTGCTGGCTGTGTGCTCCACAATATCTGTGAGAGTAAGGGGGAAGACGTTTATGGCAAGGTGGGAGGTTGAGGCAAATTGCCTGGCCACTGATTACGCACAGCCAGACACCAGGGCTGTTAGAAGAGCACAGCAGGGCGTGCTGCACACCAGAGAAGCTTTGAAAACCAGTTTCATGGCTGACAAGGCTACGGTGTGACAGGTCTGTTTGTTTCTTCTTGCTGAAAACCTGCCCCCTTGGTTCACTCTACTTCCCTGTAAGCCAACTGCCCTCCCCCCTTTGATCACTACTTGCAGAGGCTATAAAGTCATTGTTGTTTCAAATTCATGCATTCTTTATTAATTCATCACACAAATAGGGGGATAACTGCCAAGGTAGCCCAGGAGGGATGGGGGAGGAAGGAAGCACCGGGTGGGGTGGTGGATGAGGGGAGGAGGGAAGGACAAGGGCACACTGCACTTTAAAACTTATTGAATGCCGTCCCTCCTGTCCTCACATTCATTTTCTGCTTTCCTGGACTCTGCCATTGTTTGCCTCCACGCATTCTGCTGAGCTCTTTCAGTGCAGGAGGACTGCATGAACTCAGAGAACGTTTCATCGTGAGTGCGTTTTTTTCACCTTCTTATCTGCACTAGCCTCTGGGACGGAGATGGCTGGGGGAGTGTTGAAACATTTGCAGCTGCAGGAGGAAGTATTTAAAAAGACACATTTTAGAGGACAATGGGTAGACTCCTTCATGGTGAACCAAGCTGTTAACATTACATAGCACATGTGCTTTCGGTGCAAGGTCGTATTTTGCCTCTTATATTGAGGCCCTGCCAGTTTGGTGTGAGAGATCACACATGCAGGGCCGGGCAACAGAATTTGGCTTGCAGGCAACCATGGTAAGCCACACTCTCTCGGCTTCTTCAACCTTCATAACATGTGGGAATGGTTCAAACAGCAGCACCCTCCTTTCCCATACCAAGCACCCGTTGGGTTGGCCATTTCAAAGGAGGGGCTGCAGTTTTCGGGTTAATGTGCAGCACAATCCCAACTAACCCCCCCCACCCCAATTCTCTGGGATGATCACTTCACCCTCCCCGCCCACCGCGTGACTAGTATCAGGGAAGATCCTTGCCAGCCAAACATGAACAGCTCAGCATAAATCCCCTCCCCTGCCACCGCCTGGCTAAAAGCAGGGATGATTTCTTTTCAGCCACAGGCAAACAGCCCAGCAGGAATGGCCACCTCTGAATGTCCCCTTAATAATGTCCCTGGAGGATTTCCGCTCCACCCCAGACACGTTAACAGACTTTTCCAGTAGCTGTACTGGCCGCAAATGCATCCCAAGTCTTCAGGGCAAATTAATCATTAAACATGCTTGCTTTTAAACCACGTATTATATTTACAAAGGTACACTCACCAGAGGTGCCTTCTCTGACTTCATGGTCCGGGAGCTGCCTTGGGAGGGTTGGGAGGATATTGGCTCCAGGGTGATAAACAGTTCCTGGCTGTTGGGGAGAATGGTTTCTCCGCTTGCCTGTTGTGCGCTATCCTCCTCCTCCTCTTCCTCATCCCCAAAATCCTGATCCCTGTTGTGTGAGACTCCCCCCTTGCAGGTGTTGACGGACAGGGGTGGGGTAGCAGTAGGGGAACCCCGTAGAATTGCATACAGCTTATCATAGAAGCGGCATGTCTGGGGCTCTGACCTGGAGCGGCCGTTTGCCTCTCTGGTTCTTTGGTAGGCTTGCCTGAGCTCCTTAATTTTCAAGTGGCACTGCTGCGGGTCCCTGTTATAGCCTCTGTCCATCATGCCCTTGGAGATTTTTTCAAATATATTGGTATTTTGTCTTTTGGAAAGGAGTTCTGATAGCATGGATTCGTCTCCCCACACAGTGATCAGATCCAGTTCCTCCCATTCGGTCCATGCTGGAACTCTTTTGCGATTCTGGGACTGCATGGTCACCTGTGCTGAAGAGCTCTGCATGGTCACCTGTGCTGAAGAGCTCACCACGCTGGCCAAACAGGAAATGAAATTCAAAAGTTCCCGGGGCTTTTCCTGTCTACCTGGCCAGTGCATCTGAGTTGAAAGTGCTCTCCAGAGCGGTCACAATGGAGCACTCTGGGATAGCTCCTGGAGGCCAATACCGTCGAATTGTGTCCACACTACCCCAAATTTGACCCAGCGATGTCGATTTCAGCGCTAATCCTCTCGTCAGGGAGGAGTACAGAAATTGATTTTAAGAGCCCTTTAAGTCGACAAAAATGGTTTCGTCGTGTGGATAGGTGCAGGGTTAAATTGATCTAACTCTGCTAAATTCGACCTAAACTCATAGTGTAGACCAGGGCTAAGATATTACAACAACCTCACAAGTGATAAAAGAACCACTCTAGTTAGAAGACCCAACATACACAGACAGAGATCAGGACTCCCTCCTCCTATTTTTTCCCATAGTTGTCTCCTGATGTAATAAAATGAAGACTAGTCTCACAGGCTTTCAGCTATTTTTTTCCTTCATAATTTGGGGTCTCACTTTAATATCTGGCTCTTACACAAAACAATCTGGATGAAATCTTGGCCCCACTGAAGGCAATGGGATAACTCACATGTAACATCAGTGTAGGCCAAGTCCTGTTTTGGTTGCAATTGTGACTTCTAAAAATATATTCTCCTGAGATTAAGCTTTGCATACACTTGTTCTTTACAAATATATTTGAGACTTACTGAAGCACATCAGCTTCCTATGTGTCAAGTAATCAGAGAATTAGTTCAGTGAATTATTTCAAGAAGTCCAGTAATTCCAGAAGTATGGGGAAAATATTTCTAAGAGTGGAGGACTCTTAGCAGACAAAGACTTGAGAAGATACAATGGCTGGAAGCTGAAGTTAGAAAAATTCTGTTTGGAAATAAGGTGCAAGTTTGTAACAGTGAGAGTGACTAACTTGCAAGGAATACAGTGGATTCTTCATCACTGAAGCCTTTAAATCAAGAAAAGATATGTTTCTAAAAAGATATTCTCTAGCTCAACCAGAAATTTGCACTTAAAGCAGGAATCACTAAGTCACATTCTATTGTCAAACTGAACAATACGCTCTAGCTTTTATGAATCTATGGAAAAGAATGATGTCCAGGGGCTTGATTCAAATCCCGTTGATGGAAAGAATCTCATTGACTTCAATGGTCTTAAAATAAGGCCTATACAGACCTAATTCAAGACACCAATCAAGGATCTAGAGCAGTGGTTCTCAAACTGTGTCCAGAGTTTGGGTTCCATTTACATTTTAACCAAAAAATTGTCTCATTGACCATCTACCCTTCCACTTGCAAGTTAAATAAGTGATATGGTTAATTTTACCTTGTATTAAAACATTGCCCTCATACTTACTCATACAGATTCTTCAAAGGTGCGGTTAAAATGGCAAGTGCAGAGAACAGATTGTTGCAGTGGTTGTGTATTTTATAGATCTTGGCATCTTTGTCTTTATGTGGATTCAAAAGTTCCTGCACTGAGCAGCAAGCTGACCACAGCATATTTTCAGTAGATATTAAAATCGCTGTGATATCAATTCTGTCGGGAAGAAAGGGTGAAAATGTCAGCCATGGAAGTAGTCTGATGGTGAAATCTCATCTGAGTTATCAATGCACTTTCCTACAATACAGAAAATACAAACTCCTTTGAAATGGCTGGAATTGTTAAATGATCTACAAGCTCTCTGTAAGTAATACACACTACAAACTAATACATAATCAATCAATTTCTGGTCAGAAATAACATTTTATTCGGTTCTCTTAATAAACAATAGTTGACACAGCATGTGAAGATAGAGCCATATCTCTGGCTCTTCAATCCTTGCTCCTGCTACCCCCCAGCATCTTCCCTATTAACATCCAGCCCTCTGCCCCCTACCTCAGAACCCCCTTCTCACTGCCAGAGTCACCAGTTACCTGCTACTCCTCCCTTGTCACTTTCTAGCCCCCTAAACTCCTCACTGTCACTTTCCAGTCTCTTTCTGCCACTGCCCCGTCCTCTCTCCCCAGTATAAACACCCTATTACCAATTTCTTTACATTGTACAGGAAGCAGATATTCTGCAGGTCTGATATGACCAACCTCTGCCACCAGATGCTATATAATAACTGCAAAACAACTTCTGTCACAAGTAAGACAATGCTGCTACAGGAGACCTGTAGGAAGGAGGTAGGAGGTAGGAAGGAGGTAGGAAGGAGGTAGACAAGGAAGGAGGTAGACAAGTGTGGGAAGCAAGGCCTGTAGGGAATTCAAAGAAGCAGAACCTTGTATACCTTCCCCACCAACCTACAAGGAATAGGAGGAAAGGTGTGGGACTCAGTAGTTTCACAGCCCTAATTTCCTTTCTCATATGGGTTGGCACTGTACTAACTCTGACTCCAGCAGGCAGAGAAAATGCAGCTCGGCCACAGAACTGGTGGTAATAGAACAGCACCCAGTCACACACACTAGCCAGCAGGAGACTGTCAAATCATGGCTCTTCCCTCCTGCTTGTGTGAATTGTAAAAGGGAAAAACGTTGGGTTTAAATTTTACTGGAGAATAGCAACTTAGTTTAAATAATATTACAGGATGGAATTGCAGTGCACGCACTGCATTCAAGTCCAACTGGAAAGCCTGACTAGCAGACGGTGAACTGATTTTCAGTCTGTGAACCTTTATAGGTGCCCAACTGACTGAGGCAAGGTGATATGACAGAGAAGTTTTCAACTAGTAACCAGCTAGACAATGCCTGGCACAAGGCCACAGAACCTTGACCTAATTAAAAAAAATAAAATTCAATATAAAATAATAGATATGCTGAAGTAAGAATGTAGTCAAACAAATGCATAACACAAAGGGCAAGATTTTCAAAGATATTAAGGCACCCAGGGATGCAGAAAGGCACCTAGTGGAATTTCCAAAAAGCCTAACTCCCAGTCCTACTAAGTTCCTATCTGAATCTTTAGGCATCTAAATACCTTTGAAAATCTGGCCCAAAGTGCACAAAAAGCTCTCTATCTTAGTCTCATGGGTTTATAATGTCGCTAGAAGTTCCCAGTTAAAATACAGCCTTATAAAGCACACTTATGCAATACGTCGTAGTATGAATATATAGAATCATAAACTTTAAGGTCAGAAGGGACCATTATGATCGTCTAGTCTGACCTCCTGCACAATGCAGGCCACAGAATCTCACCCACCCACTCCTGTAACAAGCCCCTGACCTATGTCTGAGCTACTGAAGTCCTCAAATCATGGTTCAAAGACTTCAAGGTGCAGAGAATCCTCCAGCAGGTAACTAACTATATTCAAAGAAAAATATGTTTTTATTGTATGACTGGATAATTCACTTAGAGACAAAGCCAAGAATTACCATTTTAATGAATGGAATAGAAGTTTATAAATGGAGTGCCCTGTTTATTAAAGTAAACAAAAAGTTTCTTCTTGTCCAGTAACTTAAATCAGCTTCATGCAAAGCTGAAAAATACCAGATGCATCAGGCACTGTAGCAGGACTTTTATATCCTGCAAATTATAGGAAATTTTGCAAGAAAATTATCAGGAAAAGTGTTTTCATGTCAGGAGATACAGTAACTATCGTATTCTGTGTTGACTAATCCCACAAGATGCAGTACCTGATATTAGGGGCTTCTTTTTTGCCCTTCCTCCCCCTACGCCACCCACAGTTCTTGTCATGCAGACAGAAAGCAGAAGACCGAAAGTCAGACGTGCAGGCAATGCAATGTTTATTGGGGTTAGTTTCAAGCAAGTATATTTCAAGCAAGTATATCCATAGCTCTGATGCCGCAGAGCCTTTACCCGTGTCCCCGTTTCCTATTCCCACCTCTTCCTTCTTACCAGGCCCAAATATACCTGTAGTGAACGTCCCTGATCCGACGCTTTACAATTTATGGTCATGTTCCATTTTGGAGGGTCATGAGTCTGGGGTCTGGATGCCACCTCTTTTGTATCCCATGGAAGGGGTAAGGAATGAGGCTGTGTTCTGGCCAAGGCCCGGCCTTTCTTTGGCCTTTCGTGTTTCTTATGCCCCCCCCACTCCCACAATCCCATTGCCCCTCCTAAATGGTTGCTTGACCTTGGCTTGAGAGAGGAGCCAGGCAGCCTTCCAGTATATGCTTATATATTAAACTCCCATAATACCCAGTAACACATTTAACTCTATCCCTTATCTTTTCTCATTATACTAACAAAACCCATCTGGCTGGGCAGAAGCAACACACAGTGTCTTTGTTCACACATATTAAAAAGGATATAAGAGTATCAAAAAGCAAACCCAAAATTCTATCTCAAGCTAACAAACAGGCCTATATACTGACACTTGAGCATGCAGAAATACTGTCTAGGAGTATATGCTAATTATATTTAAGGATATAAAGTGACCTTATCACACTTTACAGGAGAATTTAGTACAGGATTAAAGCATAAACAAGAGCTGGGAAATCTGTGGTTTATTCCCAGCTCTTACATAGACTGTGAAACCTTGAACAAGTCACTTCGCCCCTCTGTGCCTCAGTCTCCCCATCTGTAATGTGGGTTTACAATACTTCTCTAACTCACATGGATGTTGTAAGACTTAATTCACTGATGTTTGCAAAGTACTTTATGAAATTCTTGGATGACAGGCACTTTAGAAATCTTCAGTATCATGAGCAAATTTTACATCTCAATCTCTGTTGCACATCTACATTTACAGCCTTCAACAGGAGTTATGTGAGTATATTGTCGCAGGTGGATTCAATGTCCATGCAGATGACTCATTCTCTTGAGATTAATTTAAATCTCATGGCCACCATGATCACCATGGACCCTGACATGTTTCAGTAAAGAACAGGGCAAGAGAAGCCGTTCGCTTTACTGATTGCTGTAACCAAACAGGAGAATGGAAAGGAAGGAATAAGATTATTAGGACAAGTTTGCTGCAAGAGCTGCCTGCCCTTTTATTGCTTCTTGACAAAGCCCTTGCTCCAGCAAAGTTTAGGAACCTCATAGGACAGTCTTCAGCTGGAGCACTTGCCTGTCCTGGAGCTGCCAAAAGAGCAGGGCTTTTAATTCATGGTTCAATCCCTTGACCCTCACCCAAAGCTACTCCTGCTGTCTGCATTTCTTTTTGTCTGCTCAGCCACTGCTTGGACCCCTTTACATCAAGCCTCATGCACTCTGGCCATTTATGTGGCAGTTTTACAAAAGAGGGAGTTATGCAACCCCAATCATATACTGCATGATCACATTACATGGAGCCTAGCATATACTTAAATATCCCAGATGCATTTTATTAAAATAATCCTCATAGGAATTATATACATTTATGAATTTATTTTTATATTCACATATTTTTAAATTCAGGTGAATTACAACAAAACAACACATCATATCCTGAGAACACATGCATTTTATTCACAAAAAAACACCTGTTAATCATAAATGCATTACCTTATCTGTGGAGTTCTCTTGTAACTGGGATGGGCCTGAGAATATCTGCAGGCTAGCACAGCCAAAGATTTCTCCAGCACTTCTTTTAGAATCTCCTGGGCTAACTTGGGGGGTAGAATAGTCCACAGATCATGTTGGAGAGCACAGCAGAAATAATGCCACATCTGGACAGAGAATGAGCATCTTTCCCCCTGGCAAAACCACAACACATTAAACAATAGAAACACATCTTCCAAAATGTCAGCTTGGTTCCTGTGAATCTAATTAGTTCAGGCTGAGAGGAAATAGCTGAAGAGTTTGAGACAGTAAATGACCAAAAAAGATTCTTGACAAGATGTAAAACATCTTTATTGACAAAGAAACACATGTTTCATTTCAGTTACTAAACCAATACTCTACCACAAAGCCAAACCACAAACATTTGACCTACTATATCATTAATTAGCCTACTTCTGACCTATTGTTTTAATTTTACTTTAAAACTACATACAGTATTTTGCAATCACTAAACTAACCAGATTAGTTTAATATATTGGCTACCTCTTCTTAAACAAGAACCAAAGTATTTAAATTACTTAAGTATGTCTATTTCCATAGATATCCATAATAACCACTGTCAGATTTTTTATGTCATTTCCTGGTTTTCTTACATAAAATAAACTTCAACTATTATGGGTTGAGTATACTGAAAAAAAATCATAAAAGAGTAGAACTTTACCCATGGAGATCTTTGCGTAGAATGCTTCCTAGATAAGTACTAGCTCAAATTGTTCATACATTGTTTATAACTGTGTGTTTTGATACTTTATGGTCTCCTAATTATGAGATTCACTATTGTAGATTTCTTCCAGGAGAAGGTGATCAAATGTGCAAATATTTCTACACAGTGAACCACAAGCTAAATATGAGTCAACAGGGTAACACTTGCAAAAAAAGCGAACATCATTCTGGGATGTATTAGCAGGAGTTTTGTAAGCAAGACACAAGAAGTAACTCTTCCACTCTACTCCACGCTGATTATGCCTCAACTGGAGTATTGTGTCCAGTTCTGAGTACCACATTTCAGGAAAGCTGTGGACAAACTGGAGAAAGTCCAGAGAAGAGCAACAAAAATTAATAAAGGTCTAGAAAACATGACCTATGGGGGAAGATTGAAAAAATTGTGTTTGTTTTGTCTGGAAAAGAGAAGACTGGGAGGGGACATGATAACAGTTTTTAAGTACATAAAAGCTTGTTACAAGGAAGAGGAAGAAAAATTGTTCTTCTTAACCTCTAAGGATAGGACAAGAAGCAATTGTCTTAAATTTCAGCATGGGAGGTTTAGGTTGGACATTAGGAAAAAATTCCTAACTGTCAGGGTGGTTAAGTACTGGAATAAATTGCCTCGGAAGGTTGTGGAATCTCCATCATAGGAGATTTTTAAGAGCAGGTTAGACAAACACCTGTCAGGGATGTCTAGATAATACCTAGTCCTGCCATGAGTGCAGGGGACTGAACTAGATGACCTCTTGAGGTCCCTTCCAGTTTCTATGAAATATTCTCTTTATTTCTACAAATATAACTCTTGCATTCACAGAATAAGCACATTAAGGACAGAATAATTAGCTTCCATTCCTAATGGAGACTAATACCTTTTTGATAAGTTTTTAGGTCTTCTAACATCAAATTAAAATCAGTCTCACAATAAGAAATAAGACTTTCTAAATGAATTTTCTATGTGGTACAGCATTTATAATGTTTTATTAAGTATTTGGATGCCTGAGAGTCTTGTTAATTCTCTGGGAGCCTACAAACTCTTATCTGAATATAAGTTTATACTATTATACCTGGTTTCAGAGTAACAGCCGTGTTAGTCTGTATTCGCAAAAAGAAAAGGAGTACTTGTGGCACCTTAGAGACTAACCAATTTATTTGAGCATGAGCTTTCGTGAGCTACTGTAGTACTCCTTTTCTTTTTACTATTATACCTATTATTATATAACATTGTTGTTCACTATATAGAATCTTAAAGTGCTAAATTTAATAATGTATCTTTTCTAACATTGTGCCTCTAAAACAGAAGTAATAGTGTTTTGATTAAAGATTTATATGAGATCCATTCCCTTTTGCTGACCTGTTTTTCTGTTTGTTGTCATTTCTAAAGTATTCTACTGGTAAACATCTGCTATTTTTGAAGACTTTGTACAATGTAAACAGATGTGAGCTTTTATTTAGATTATATATCAGGAAGCAAGCAGCTGGGTTTTATTACATAAGCCACTCAATATTATCTTTGAACAGACAATTCTTTATTCTTTGACTATTAGAAAACATAAGTTCCTAAAATTGCAGCAGATGTCTGCTACACTAAAAGCTTGATTCTAAAATGTAATGTGGAGAGCTGGCCTGGTGATACAGCGGGTTTTCAATGTACATCGTCAGTAAGATGCTGCACCCTAAGAGGTTCACACCCTGACATCTTAGAATGTAAGTGCTTTATGGTAAAAACGTACTTAGGGTTCCATTCAGATCTCACATACATAGGCACATATTGATCCATACCTTGTAAAATTATTACTGAACTTTTACAAGCTATATGTCCATATGAATAGAATAGAGCTCTTAGCCTACAGTTAAGATGGGACTGTCTGCTTTTCTCTTGATTGAACCCACCACATTTTTCAAAATCAGTTGAATTAGCAGAGAGGTATAAGGAGAGTGTGTGAAGAGAGAATGCAGTTAGGTGTCCCGATGCAAAAACATTTGTAAATTGAGCTATTTTTACCTTCACTGCGTAGAAAAGCAATATCACTTTATTTTAGAGAGTATAAATAGCCACGGACTCCCAAGTTTAGTTGGGGTCTTTGGAGGTTACCATTGTACAAATAATAAGTCTATAGAAAATGTCACTCCATGTAATCACAGTGCGCCACATTCTGACAACCTTACTCATGTTGAGAATGCCTTTGTCTGCATATAGTCCCATTTTCTTTTGTGGTGTGCAGTTTATTATTTTGAAAAAGAGGGGCCAGCCAGTTCTGCTTGTCAGCACGTGGTGGGTGGGGT
Source organism: Natator depressus (assembly GCF_965152275.1). Classification (NCBI taxonomy): domain Eukaryota; kingdom Metazoa; phylum Chordata; order Testudines; family Cheloniidae; genus Natator; species Natator depressus. Next base: position 59,340,502 of record NC_134238.1, read on the forward strand.
CGGCAGTGGGAAAAGAGGTGGGGCAAAGCCCCACTCCTCCTGCCACAATTTGAATGATATGCATCCCTTAGAATAGGAAGGGAACAGCCCCTGGGATCTCCAATGTGTTCTGCCTGGCCCTTACACAGGCTGCATAACAATGGGGCGGGGGAAGGTTCCTTCCTTATACGCTCCCCTTCTGATGCACGCAGGGCTGGCTCTAGGCACCAGCAAAACAAGGAGGTGCCGGCCATGGCACCCCTAGAAATGTGCCCCCACCACCCCAGCTCACCTCTGCTCTGCCTCTGCCTGCTCACCTGAGTGCGTCACCACCGTTCTGCTTCTCCCCATCCCTCCCAGGCTTGCCGCGCCTGGGCGGGAGGCAAGGAGGAGAAGCCAAGCGGCAGCACGCTCGGGGGAGGCGGCAGTGGTGGAGCAGAGGTGAGCTGGGGCGGGGATCGGTTCCTCTACCCCCCCGCTCTTACTTCCTGTGCTCCACCCCCACCCTCGCTCACCTCCGCTCCGCCTGCTCCCCTGAACGCGCTGCCTCTCCCTCGCCTGAGAAGGAGGGGGGAGAAGCAGAGCAGCAGCATATTCGGGGAGCAGGCAGAGCGGAGGTGAGCTAGGGCAGGGGGGTTGTTGGGGGGGGGGAGCCGCAGGAAGCAATGGGGGAGGGAAATGTAGCACGCCCAGGGGAGGAGGCGGAGCCGGGGATTTGGGGAAGGGGTTGGGAAAGGGCGGAGTTGGGGTGGAGCTGGGGGTGGGGGGGGCACAAAAAAAAGCGGGGGCAGCCAAAGAATTTTTTGCTTGGGGCAGCAAAAATCCTAGAGCCGGCCCTGGATGCATACATCCATAAAGCAGAGATACACTCTGTCCCTTAGTTTGGTGGGAGAGAGTGGTTCTGCTCTTTGTGAATTTTAACTGAGGACTTACAAATAGTGCCAGATAAATTGTCCTGAAGATTGAAGCAATACAAGCTTCCTTCAACTACCTTCCTATGTGCCTCAATCCTGACCAGAGGAGCGAGGATTATTCAGTCAGTCCTTGCTGTCTTTGCTGAGACTGCTAACAATTTTTGTCAATTATGATGGTAGTTTTTGTGAAGTGGACAACTGTTTCCTAGTTGCTGGAATGAGGCCACCAAAAACTGGTCACAGTCATGTGATAAGTTGAGACTGTTACAAATGCAGACCAGATCCCAATCAGTGACCAAGAAGTACTGGGCTCCATACTACTGCCAACTTCCTGAACCATCCAGACCATATTTAAGAAAAATAAAATCGGTTTCTTTATTACTTCTGCTCTGAGATACAGAGACCCTTTAATAGCACCAGCCACGGAAAGTAATATTTAATCAATTGGACTCTCCAGATCCTCACCATCGAAAGAGAAGGTATAACACAATGGCTCTTCCTAACAGTTTCCAGAATGTAAGTATCAGAGACAAAGGAGATTCTGCTCCATTGCAGGAGGCCTGGGAGACGGTAGAGTCATACGCAGAAGCCTAGTTCTCATATATGGCAATTGTAACAAGCAAGGACAGGACCATGGTTGCTGTAGATCCCAATTATTATTGATAATGAAATTACAAATGTTTTACATGACCCAGAAATCACATTCAAGGGATTTTAAGCAATATGTAGTCTATAATCAATGGAATAGTTCACTGGAAGTGGGAAAGAATCAATATATTCAACTGTATGTTTTATTAATTGGCCCCTGATTTTCTTGCACTGAAATAATTAAACTAGAGTTTAAGAGTAGACTTGGGATTCCAAAATTCAGACAATATCACAAATGCAGGTTAGAAACATATGGCTGGATTCTGTGGACAGGGATACTGGTCACTTGTGCTATCTGAGCCACTTACCAAACCCACAGTAGGGGAGCAAAATGAGAAAGAATGACAAAGGAGAAATATATTAAATAAGAAAAATACTTATCATATGCACATGTATTGGCAGGGAAAGAAAAAAAATACAATTCTTACAATCATCATAGGGAGTATTTCTGTGAGAAAAGATTTACATTATTCTGGTATTGTTATTTCTTTGAGTCTTATACTGTATAGGCGTCAATATATTAACCTTCTCTCCTTTTCCCCATACAGGTAAACTATCTATTTTCAGCCAATCCTAAGAAACAGTATTTTACTAGGCAAACGGCATGAGAACCCTTATTTAATTAGCTGACTGATTAATCTTAAGTCTTTTAACTATATTTTACTAGATCATTCCTAAGAAGATATTTACATACAGTAACAGAGCTATTTTAAAAACATATCCCAACAGCCCCTGTGCACAAGTAGAACAGATCTTATGTTTCTAATTAGTCAGAGAGCAGATAAGCAGTAAAACACATTTATGTAAAAGGAGGGGATAGTAAACTTAACCTCACACCTCATAAAAAGCTTTGTAGTCATCCCAGTGGTGGCTCTCAGCATCCTGTAAAATACTTGTAGCACAAACTCTGACGCAGTAGTTGGTAACTTGAAACTGGAGAACGTTGATGAATTCCTGATATCCCTGGACAGGCACTAGGAACAGGGGCCTGTTCAGAGGGAATGATCAAAGAGGCAAAGATTTAAGGCCTGTGCAGTAGGAGGTAACAATCCACAGTACTACAAATGGTTTGGATTATTACTTATCAATCATTCATTTCCTCTTGGGCCTGAAGTCAGAGCCCACGTTCACTTTCAAAAAATCTGGTCTTTGTTTTGCGAATTCTTTGAAAATGTACATCTGCTGTTCTACAAATATGTATTTCTGCTTCAGACAAGCTGCATTATCAATACATCATTCAGAAGTAAAAGTATTCTTCCCTATTATTACAAATCAGAATATTATTTTGTCATTCAATTGTAAATGTTTTTGGAAGACACTATGCACTTTTCAGCAGTAACTTTTATAAAGCTAGCATATAAACATGAGTCCCCCAGACTTACTCTTTTTAGTAAAATAAAAAGTGTAACTCCACAGATATGAATGATCATAAACAGTTTTGAAATGCACACAAATAGAATGATTTGGGCAATATTTGGGAGTAGATTCTGTCATGCACCAAAATACACACATTGCAAGAGAGGGGAAAGCGTTAGGGATCCAATAATGGTTCTCTGATTCTGATGCTGCCCTGGCCCCAACCCTAAACTGCACTAAGTTACAACAACTGGGTATGGTCCCGCAGTGCTCTGCTTACACCTGCCCGAGGGGAGCTCAGTGCCATCCTCAACATGCTCCCATGGAAGGATGTGTGGAGGGGAGACTGGCCTGGGAACCAGTTCCACCGTTCTACACCAGTGCATCAATTCTCTTTTTCACCACAGGAATCCTCAACTGGTCAGTAGCTCCAGCTTATATCCCCTTTGCCCCATTCAGGCAGAGCAACACGGAGATAATAGGAGCTGAGAATCGGGGCTCTGTTTTTAAATTCAGATGTGAATCATAGCATACAAGATATTTTTAATTAGAAATCAAAATCATAATATTTTTACTAGAGATAGTCAAAACTGGAACCTTGAATCCAAACCCCTTTAAGTTTCTGCTTGGGTATCCATTCAGATTTAGATCCCAGGATTTGAACTAGCACCTTATTTTGACTCTAGGTCATACTCAAATCCACAAGGAGCTCAGTTCCAATTCAGACATGACCAGAATCACACAGGATGAGCAGATCAAGAGATTCCTACTGTTCTGAGCCAAAATCTCCTAAGAACCACATACATAGTTTCAGGGCCATCAGGTCCAAGCATTAGCTCTGATTCAACCTCTAACCTGAACCCTTACCCAATCCTACTCTGCCCAACACCCCTTCTTTGACCTATCTCTAATTTTATTTAGCATCCATCTAAGACTTATTTAATTAATAATTACCCTCTTGTAAAAGTTTATTAGATACATATGCTCATGGTGCTCAACACAATCTTCATGACACCAACGTGCAGGAACATATCTTCATGTTGTCAAACATTAAATTGTTTAACATTGTTTTTATGAAAATTAAGCTGTTGCTGCAGACAAAAATGAAATGGAAGTCCTCCATTCATCCATACCATAATATAGTGTAGACTGTATAGGAGTATTTGCTCAAGGTTAAGAAGTAAAGAATTTGCATTGCCTTGCCAATTCAGACCTTGAAGGTAAAAATCAATGTTTGTAATAACTACTTCAAGTTATCAATATGTCTGATCTTTCCTAAAAAACAGTGCAAATGGTACTTTAACTATAGGAAATATTTTGGGTATATTTACAAGTATTATAGATTATACATTATACCACGGAAATGGAATCAAAGTTCCATATTATCTATATTTGAACTAAAACATATTTAAAGGACTCACTTCTTGCTGGTCTCTCTCATTAAATTATCATACATCATAAAATGCTGAAAGACATGTACTGCTGTGGAGAGAACAGCATACAAGTTTTGCACTGGAGCCTTGAAGGGAACTTCTTTGCTTCTCTCCTCCAACCTTTCCAGGACAGCTGTTGCTACTTTGCAGCTGGCCTCTACAAAGTTTGCTCTAATTTCCTGAAGAGAATCATCTCTGCATGCCAGAGCCAGTGGAAGCACTGTGTCAAGTTCTTCCATGATGTCAGAACAAAACTAGGGAGAAATAAATGTGGCATCAAGTTATTTGTACTCTGACAGCTCTGTGTAATTTATGTATGCCAGGGCCAAATTCTTGAATAATGAAATTGGCACAACACAAACATATTGAATCAGCCTTATAAAAATGTCAGTCTCTGGTACAGAAGGCAAATTTTTGTGCCATATACCAGCACAGTACATGCTAAGGATTTAACCTTATATGAGAAAATGCCCTAATTTTGCTCATGCCCTCCCATCATATATATTTAACGGTGTTCAGAAGATAAGACTAATTCCTTCCAAACAGAGATAATTCTCTAAACTATTATATCATTTTCAAAAGCTATGTTTTAATCAATTTCTTGCTGCTAGTTATAGGGGGGACATTGTCATCTTCTAGCAAGTATATGTATTGTTCTCAATAAAGCCATCTTACTAAAAGCCTGGATTTAATAAAATCCTTTAACTAAACATTTAATAATTCTGCTTAGCATCAATTGCTTTCCATCCTAAATTGGTAAAACACTTGCAAAAATTACAACATTAAAAAGCTTTCATATATTATATATTCTTAGACTAACCATTTAATTTATCAACATATCTGACCTTTTAGCCAAATCAAAGAACTCCAATTTGGCCATAATATTCGTTATGCTGATTAATTAAATGGCATGCCTAAGGAAATAAATACAGGAAATCCTTTTATAGCAATGCTTCAAATTTTGAAAGCATATCATCATCAAATTGGGATGCAGCACTACAGACACTAATCAGAATGGTTTTGAATCCTTTTGATGCAAAAAATAAAAGGGTAAAGTTAAAAAGTTCATTTTGTTTAGCACAGACTATGTGTTAAAATATAACACAATATTTGGCATTGTATTTTAATGCCTTTCACTTTCTTTTTAACTCCATTTATATACAACTTGGAACATTAATGGCACTGTAAGCACGTCAAAGCTTGGACAGCAAACAACCTTGGCATTCTGTCTCCCGGCAAACTTCAGATCTTTGGATACCTGCCTTTGCAATTCGTTTTGGTTGTTCCTCCTCGTGGACTGTTTCCCAGGACTCCCTCATTTGCTGGATGTTTACTAGGCTCATTGTATAGACTGCAGCTGAAGACTCTTCTTTCTGCTCAAGCTGAAGAATTTTAGTTGAAAAATCTTCAATTGCTATTGTTATACAGTGTGCCACAGAAGAAGACAGGTCTTTAAATGCATTCCTCCAGCTAAAATCCAGTAAAGTAGTCTGAAATATAAATGTATATGACATCAATCCAAACTCAGCAATGAACATTACTGTTGTTACGGTTCCAATCTTATATGACTATCAGTATACAAGTTATCTAGAGATATTCTGTCATACTGTGAAAGCCATTCACATAAGTTGGAAAATACAACTCACAAACAATGAACTAACAATAAAAAGCATATGTATTTTTAACACAGATTAATACATATAGTAATGTTTCATTCAAATTGTCATTGGATTTAATAAAAATATCAAAATGTCATTTATAAAAATCTATTTCAATAAAACTATCTTTATTTGAGCAGCAGGCTGCACTTGACTTACCACATAAAGAAACCTTTAAATTCAATATATTTAATAAAGTCAATTAAATTTTATAGCCATTTTTATAGTTTGCAACATCAGACACCATGTAATATTTTCTCTTACTTCCTTAGTATGCTTTTAACTCAAAACCAGCAAACCAATAATGTGAATGGTAAACGGTTTAGAGAAACCAGATTTGGCATACCAATGCTAGAATTCGTTTCTTTAGTGCTGCATTTGGCCACAGTTTAAACTAGTCTAGGTCACAGGTGTTCACAAACCTGGCCAAAAAAAATAGAGACCTCTGAGGTGGATCTGAGGAATGTCATGGACAACCCCCTGGCTCACACTAATTCTGCTTTGCACTGCTTTGATTGTGTAAAGCCATCTTAAAGCTGGACAATAGTGGCCAACCGATAATGTCTCTAGTTTAAGGGGAATATTTCAGGGCCTAACCTAACCAGCTTCTGACATAAGTGGTATGGTAAGAGAGGGGAGGAGACAGGACTTTAGCAACCCTAGAGGCTGCAATAGCCCATTGTGCGTATACACTAAGTTAGGCATTATAACCAGCCTGAAATTGGAAAAGCGCTTACATTGCTCTAACTTGTGTCAGGGACTTAATTGATCCCACAGCCACCCCACAGTATGGGGAGTACAAAGACAGCACATATCTCCCCATTGTCTTCAGGTCCTGTGCTAGGTATAGCTCATCTGGATCAAAATACTTTTAATAAAGCTAACATTCAAACATAAGTCCCACAAAAAGATCCAAAGTGTATTTAAACAAGCTGTTTGAGTCCTAAAATTTGGTACTGATTAATGAAATTCCACTACTGGGCAATGACTGACCTGGCAAGTCTTTTAGACCTCTTAAATCCCCTAAACTCAATTCCAACATTTCATTGGTAAATGGAGGATAGACCAAGCCACAATCCTGCATGTGCTTTCTGCAAGGATTATGGCACTAAATGACTAGTAAAGGAACTAACACAAACCTTAGCAGTAAGCATCTGCATGATCAGCTACTAAGATTTCAGTACATTTTGTCAGCCTATCATATATTCAAGAACACATGGAATATTAAAGAAAGACCTTTATGTTTGTGCATGGTTTTGGTTTTCCTCTTTGTAACTGTGGCATTTTGTTCTTCTGATGTTAACTTTGTTACAGTATAACGTGTACCAAAAAAATAAAAATAAAAAAGATTATCCCCTTTGTCTTTTTATATACACATTTTGTATAGGATTTTTTTCATCCTGAGCTGAGATTCTGCAGTCTAAAATTAATTGTAATATTCAAACAATTAACTTCTGGAAACAGGTATTTATAATGAGTATGCCAACAGAATCTATATTGGTGACAAAGAGAAAAAGAAAAAGAAACAAAATCCTTATAAAGTGCAAGACTCTTTTCATACTCACCTCTTTTACCTGAAGTAACTGTTCAGGATGCACACTGGTTTCATTTGCTCTAGTTTCCCCTATTAAAAGCTCCCCACTAGCTTTCTTCAGAACTCCTGCACGGTATGATAAGGGAATCAAAGAAAAGATTAATTCTGTAGAAAAATCTGCAGCCTACAACACCTTCTGATATATCAATATGTAGTATAAAAAATTCAACAAGATGTAGTAAGTAGAATACTAATGTTGCGATAAAGTCAAATTCAGGTTATACACAACTCCTGTTATATAACCTGATGAAATCCACATCCCATTGTATTCATATTTTACACATATGCATAGATAACATATAAAATATAGTTCCTTTTGTCATTAATTCATTTTTATACTGATTGTGCAGTCACCTGTTTCTAGCAAGAATAGATAACTTTAGAGCAGCCGTGTAAAAATTAATTTCTGTTCTTTGTTCAATAAATTAAATAAATTATGTGGCACTATATATTTTAAACATTTAAGCGATTTTAAAATTCTGACACAAAAAGAATCAAATGGCAGTTAATTAAGTGCAATTATTATATCCAAAATAATGATCAGAGTAAGTACAGACTTCTTTAGAACTAATACCTCATTAGCAAGCCCAATATATATGGCCCAGTCACATACCATTGATCTCAATGGGAATTTTGCCACTGATTTAATCTGGAGTAAACCAATCACTGGGACAGAGGTCACCAATTGAAGGCCCAGTCCTGCAAACACTTACATATATGAATTGCCCCATGCAGTTATTTGCACGTGTAAGTGTTTGTACAATCTGACCCTTAGATTTACAGGACAGAGTACATGTCTGTCCTATGTTCTGAGCAGCACTAAACATACCATCAGTGCTCAACAAGTAAATAGAAGCAACGTAATTAATAATTTAAACATCCTTCCCTTTCTTAATATAGTTTACATACAATTCTGGTGCAGGTATTACTAATTTACTATGTCTTATGTGAAATTAAAGACAAGAAACAAGGAGCACTAAATGATAGAATGCTATCAAGCATAGCTAAGGAGTATTGTTAAGAGCATATATTAAAAGGTCTTCTGCCGCTTGAAAGCATTGGCAATACATATGCTCAAAGTTTGGGGAAAGCTTTTCTGTTGAAGAAAACATCTAATTCTTTGAGATCCTTAGGATCTCATTTGTCTAAAATGGATTTTCCCTTTTCCTTAGATAGTGCATCCTTTGAAGGAGGGAATCTTGCTTATGCTCTTAAACAATGTTCCATGGCTTGGAATGACTTCCTCAAGTCCAGTCTTAAGTTACGTTAATGAAACTAGTTCCAGGGAAAAATAATTTTTATTTTTAGAAATATGAAAAATAAAATGGCAGAATATAAAGATGGACAACACTAATCAGGTCATCCACTTCGCCTTCCGAATGCAAGTAGTTATGGGCTATACATTTAATTCTGCCTATTTTTAAATGCACTATGTGCTGGAGCTTCCAATGCTTCCTTTGAGAGATTGTTCCAGATTTTTAAGAGTTTGCTCTCAGAAAGTTTCTCCTGATATCCAATCTACCTGGGAATAATGAGTTGACACTGAGAAAGAAAATTTATACTTTCTCTTACTATGTTAGATATTCATCTGCTGTAGTGTCCACACCCTTTCAATATCAGAAGACTTACAATCTCTTATTGTTACTACTCAAGTAAGCAATATATAATTCACTCTTTTAATCTTTTATCAAAAAGTCAAACTGACTAGCCTCCATTTACACTGTCCTTCTGAGAACACCCTCCACTTTATTAACTTTTTCAGTGAACTGACCAAAAGCGAACACATCATTTTGAAATAGATCCTCAACAAGTATAAACTGTCATAGGAGCCATGATAATTTACACTAGTTAAGGATCTGCCCCATTGGTCTACAGCAGACCTGTGCAGAGATGACCAGTTGTTTGTAACTTGATATGTTTGCATAAATATTTCAGAACTGCTGACACATCTCATTACAAACTCCTGTGCAAATTACACACCACTATCAAACTTAAGTCCTTTTGGGTTTCTACAAACCCCAGACAATTTCTGTGTTCTCCCTTGTCTAGGTCATTACTGAAGACTGGACCTAACACAGATCCTTTCAGCACCCTCAAAAATAATTGTTAGCAAGGTAAATAATACTACAACCAAAACTACCTGCAGGTTGGATTGCCCATCTATCTGATATGGACTCAGCCAGGATTTTTATTTTAACTCCACTAGAGATAATAGATTCTGAAGAAAAAGAAGAATATCAACAGAAACATCATTAATAAAAAGAAAAAACCAAAAATATTTTAGTAATGATAGATTTGAAGTTCTCCTAGATTCTGTGCTCCATCATGGACTTCTAATTTGTTCTAGCATACCAAACAGGGGAAATATACATCTCAAAGTAAAACTCATATGTCTTTCTAAGTGTAAATTCCATCTTCCAGTCAGTCTGCTCCTTTGGAAAAAAATATTTACTACAGAAGCTATAGCTGCATCTACCTTTGGGACCAAAGCAAAGATCATATTTGTCTTGCTGAAGTCTGTACAACTTCAAACGCTGTCTATTAAGATGATGCACCTTGTAAATTTGATCCTATTTTCCTTTTATTATGCTTTCTAGAAAAGGATGTAAAGTAAAAGATTTCTTCTTTTTAAACTGTGAAAGGAAGACCTTTGCAAATCTTTTTGGTCCCCTGAGGCAAAGCTTGTAAACCTAAAGGCTTGACAACTTTGCCCAGGGTGTTTCAAAGCGCTCCACTGGAAAAGCTTTTCTTGGAACTCATTATCAGATCTGTCCAAAGTTCACCTTTCTCAGTGGAATGGAAAAAAGGTGAGAGAAAGATGAAAGTGTGTTAGATGTTTTTGATTTTTAAAAGTCTCAACAAGAGGCTTCTGAAAAGCCAGAGGAAAGAGAGAAAATGCATCTTAAAGATGGAAGGAAAATGCAATTTGTCAGTGTATTCTTCACTCTAAATAAGGATCTCACACTTAACCCTGACTGCTACTGAATGTTCCAGGTTCCTTCAAATAGAACACACCTCCTGTGATGCTGAATGTACTAGGTATGTCTGAACATTCCAGTGATTTCAATTGAATGTAAATAGATGAGAGCAGGTGTGGTGAAAGACCAGCAAGGAAAGGGTTAATTATATCCACCTCCTACTAGAGAGCCCTGATGGCCAAACCTACCTTTTTCTGAAACCATAATGACATTGCTGGAAGGAAGCGCAGATACTTGGGGCAGGGAATATATATTCTGCATCTGCTAGGAAAAAATGCTGCTTCTTTTCTCAAAAGGATAAGAAATATTGACTTGCTCTATTGACACTACAATTTGATGGTCAAAGCGCTTTCATATTCTATTTTTAGTGCTTTATGACTTTTCCCCAAAAAATGCTTTTTGGCAGAAATTCCTCTTGCTTATTCACCTCTAAGAAGTATATTGTTTTAGCAAGTCTAAAAGCAAAATCTATATATTGTTGAGTTGTTGGTGCACAAATCAAGTACTTATATCAGTTAAATCATTTTTCAGATTCCTTATCTGTGATTGGATAATTGAAGTATATTTTGAATTTAAGCTTAAAACATGGTATGTATGTAGTCCTCAGTGAGGAATACCTGCCTTTGCAATGTTTGTAAATAAAGTAGTCAAAAAATAAACCTATGAAGAATTTAAAAAGCATACTGAAAATAAATTATAATAGAGAATGCAATACATAGATCATTTTTGTTCATCTGCGTGAAACAATTTGGGGGATTTAACCTACTGAATACAGTCCAGAGGATTCCAGACACAGAACTCTCAAACTGAAGTCACAGAATTGTCCAGATCACCTCACTACAATTTCTACAGCCATCTCCCTACAGAGTTCACTTTGGTTCAATGTGTCCCTTGGTGCTATTGTCTGCCATGGGGTTATCATCAGAGAGTACTGGTGGGCAGTACTTCCCTGTAACATCTATTTTCAATCGCCTAAATTGATCTTCTAAGCTTTCCATTGTTCACTCTGCAAAGAAACTTGTCTTGTTGGTAGCTAGAAGTGTGAACTACATGTCTTTCTTTTCTTCACTGTTCTTTTTTTGGTTCACAAGCAACCTCCTACCAAAGGCAGAATCTGTGGAAGAGACTACATCCAAGCAATAATGCTATGAAAAAGTATGAAGAGAAGCCCAGGTGGCCACCTTGCAAATTTCCAATGTGGAAGCCTTCGACCTCTCCGCCCAAGAAGCAGCTATAGTACTAGTGTAATGAGCTTTACAAACCCTGGGAGCCTCTTTACCCTTAACTACATACGCCTCCCTAATACAATCCCTTAACCATCTAGCTAAGGAACTCTTAGAAGCCATTTGACCCCTCTTAAGACCCCCTAAGAGTACAAACAATCTGTCAGAAGATCTGAAATCTTTGATTCTTCTGAGATAAACCCTAAGTGTTCTTACATTCAATTTATGCAGCCATTGCTCTTTGTCATCGCTGGGTCTAGGGAAAAATGAGGGCCAAGAATCCTCCTGGTTTAGATAAAACTCAGATACCACCTGGGGGGGGGGGGGAATGAGAAACTGTCCAAAGAACTACTTTATTTCTGATGGAACTTTACAAATGTTCTAAATATCAAGTCTGAAGTCCCCAGATGATATTCTGAACAAAGAACAACTAAACTTGTTATTGCAACAGCCAAAAAATGTTCAGTTACTTCCTGGTATGACTTAAATACAAGGCTAATAAGGGCCTCTACAGATACTCAATATAGCCAAGAGGAAAAAGAAACAAGTGTAAGGCCTCACTCTATTTGATGTCTGGGAAAACATCACATCAGTGCAATATTTGCTTTTTTATTATTTATTGCACAAATCCCCAAATTACCTACAGTGCTACTGCAAACTCTCAGTGAGCTAACACGTAAATTATTTTCTAAGCCCTCTAATAGGAAAGAAGATACTTCCAAAAAAGTACACAAGATGGCTGTTACCTTTCCCAGTCCTATACCACAAGCAGGACATCTGCCAGCCTAAAATAAAGTATACTTGTTAGGTGTATTTAAGCCGTCCCTCTAATCAAGGCTTTATCAGTGAGACAGTGACCAAGATTAATCAGAATAATATAGGACATTGACAGAGAAGATCTTATTTCCCTTCTGGATTCTTGACAGAAAGCTGGAACAACTGTAAACATAGTTCTCATTCTCCCATATCAAATTATCTTTCACGTAGCCACTACAACTGAGATTTCTGGCAATATGAACTGAAGATAATGCCAACTTTTACTTCTCAAACACGGTTTTCTTATTTCTCTGGCCATGCCTGCACTTCATATTTCTTCTTAGTACTCCAGAATGGTTTTCTGAATAAATCCAGATCACCTTAATCAGAACAGCAAGCCTGAAAATGAAGGTGTCAGCTAGTCACACTGCCCTAATCTGTATTAAATATATCATCACATTTTTTTAAATGGTGACCAAAATTTTGTACTTCCTTTGGAATCAGGGGAGCCTTCCATCCCAGAATGCTGCCACTTCAGCTGATCTAATGACACTCACCTGCTCAGATATGGAAGCTAGAAACACCACTTAGGAGACAATATGAGTATAGAGACAGTCATTATAAATGAGTGGAAAAATTCAGGAAAAGGAAAGCTCAAACCATTCTGCATCAACAGTTTTATGTAAAGTTAAGGTTAGGTGTAAGTGTCTGCAGGGTCAGGACCTACATACACCTTATGGAAAACAGAACATTTCCTTGTTAACATTCCTTCTTTCAAAATATATATTGCTCTAAATAACTAGATAAAAGGTGTTTCTGTACAAAATATATTTTGTTAAACACAATCGTGTTGTTTTCCTGTGTTCAGAGTTTCTTAGAGTAATTACACTTGTTCCCAAGAGAACAGAAACAATACTACTCACAATTAATGTAGTTAAGTAAGACATACCATTTCCTGCTAACAGGGAGAAAGTATGATAGATTAAGGGTATGTCTACACTACAAAATTAGGTCGAATTTATAGAAGTCGAATTTTTAGAAAGCGATTTTATACAGTCGATTGTGTATAAACCATTAAACCATTAAGTCGGCGGAGTGCATCCACAGTACCGAGGCCAGCGATTTTATACAGTCCATTGTGTATAAACCACTTAAAACCATTAAGTCGGCGGAGTGCATCCACAGTACCGAGGCCAGCATCGACTTCCAGAGCATTGCACTGTGGGTAGCTATCCCACAGTTCCTGCAGTCTCCGCCACACATTGGAATTCTGGGTTGAGATCCCAATGCCTGATGGGGCAAAAAACAATGTCGCGGGTGGTTCAGGCTACATGTCGTCAGGCCCCCCTCCCTCCCTGATAGCAACGGCAGACAATTGTTTCGAGCCTTTTTTCCTGGGTTACCCATGCAGATGCCATACCACTGCAAGCATGGAGCCTGCTCAGCTCACTGTCACCGTACATCTCCTGGGTGCTGGCAGACGTGGGACTGCATTGCTACACAGCAGCAGCTCATTGCCTTGTGGCAGCAGATAGTGCAGTACGACTAGTAGCCATCCTCGTCATCTCCTGGGTGCTCTTGGCCAGCCTCGGTGAGGTCGGTTGGGGCGCCTGGGCTGACATGGGTGCTTCTGGCAGACATCGGTAAGGTCTGTCGGGGTGTCTCGGTAGACATGGGTGCTTCTGGCAGACCTCGGTAAGGTCTGTCAGGGGTTCCTGGGTAGACATGGGTGCTTCTGGCAGACCTCGGTAAGGTCTGTCAGGGGTTCCTGCACATAAATGGGAGTGACTCAGGTCATTCTCTTCTTTAAGTTTTGTCTAATGGAGATTCAGTCCTGCCTGGAATATTGGCAAAGGGATAGCTCAGTGGTTTGAGCATGGGCCTGCTAAACCCAGGGTTGTGAGTTCAATCCTTGACGGGGCCATTCTGCATTAGGCTGCTCTCCCAGCCAGCAGCACCATCTACTGACAGCCTACCCCTTGCTCCCTCCGTGAAAGCAACAGCTGACAATCGTTTCGCACCTTTTTCCATGCGGGTGCCATATTGCTGTCCAATAAGTAGCCAACGCAATCACTGAGCTGCTGCTATCAAGAGTAGTGACTCTGGGAAATGTGCAGGTCATAGTGGATGGCTTTGCTGCAATGGGATTCCCTAACTGTGGTGGGGCGACAGATGGAACGCATATCCCTATCTTGGGACCGGAGCACCAAGTCAGCCAGTACATAAACCGAAAGGGGTACTTTTCAGTGGTGCTGCAAGAACTGGTGGTTCACAAGGGACGTTTCACCAACATCAACGTGGGATGGCCAGGAAAGGTGCATGACGCTCGCATCTTCAGGAACTCTGGTCTGTTTGAACAGCTGCAGGAAGGAACTTACTTTCCAGACCAGAAAATAACCGTTGGGGATGTTGAAATGCCTATAGTTTCCTTGGGGACCCAGCCTACCCCTTAATGCCATGGCTCATGAAGCCATACACAGGCACCCTGGACAGTAGTCAGGAGCTGTTCAACTATAGGCTGAGCAAGTGCAGAATGGTGGCAGAATGTGCATTTGGATGTTTAAAAGCACGCTGGCGCAGTTTACTCACTCACTCAGTTAGACCTCAGCGAAACCAATATTCCCATTGTTATTACTGCTTGCTGTGTGCTCCACAATATCTGTGAGAGTAAGGGGGAGATGTTTACAGCAGGGTGGGAGGTTGAGGCAAATCGTCTGGCCACTGATTACGCGCAGCCAGACACCAGAGCGGTTAGAAGAGCACGGCAGGGTGCGCTGCGCATGAGAGAAGCTTTGAAAACCAGTTTCATGGCTGACAAGTATACGGTGTGACAATTCTGTTTGTTTCTTGATAGAAACCCGACCCCCTTGGTTCACTCTACTTCCCTGTAAGCCAACCGACCCTCCCCTCCCCCATTTGATCACCGCTTGCAGAGGCAATAAAGTCATTGTTGTTTCAAATTCATGCATTCTTTTTTAATTTGTCACACTAATAGGGGGATAATTGCCAAGGTAACCTGGGAGGGGTGGGAGAAGGAGGGAAGGACAAGGTCAAACTGCACTTCAAAACTTATTGGATGCCAGCTTTCTGTTGCTTGGGCAGTCCTCTGGGGTGGAGTGGTTGGGTGACCGGAGGCCCCCACACCACGTTCTTGGGCATCTGGGTGAAGAGGCTATGGAACTTGGGGAGGAGGGCAGTTGGTTACACAGGGGCTGCAGTGGCAGTCTGTGCTCCTGCTGCCTTTCCTGCATCTCTACCATACACTTGAGCATATCAGTTTGATCCCCCAGTAGCGTCAGCTTTGCATTCTGCCTCCTCTCATCATGTCGACGCCACCTCTCCTCTTGCTTGTCTCTCCTGTCCTTGCGTTCATTTTGTGCTTTCCTGGACTCTGATATTGTCTCCCTAAGTCCATTGTGCTGGGCTCTTTCAGCGTGGGAGGCCTGCATGAGCTCAGAGAACATTTCATTGCGAGCGCATTTTTTTGGCTTCTAATCTTTGATAGCCTCTGGGACAGAGGTGATACGTGGAGCGATGAAACATTTGTAGCTGCAGGAGGGGAAAAAGGGAGATTAGTCTTTAAAAAGAGAAATTTTAGAGAACAATGGGTAGACTCTTTCACGGTGAACCAAGCTGTTAACATTACATAGCACGTGTGCTTTCTTTACAAGGTCGCATTTTGCCTCTTATATCAAGGGCCTGCCGGTATGGTGTGATCACACACGCAGGGCCAGCAGGCAACAGAATTTGGCTTGCAGATATACATGGTAAGCCACAGTCTTTTGGCTTCTTTAACCTTCCTAACATGTGAAAATGGTTACAAACAGCAGCGCCCTCATTTCACATACCAAGCACCCGTTGGGTTGGCCCTTTAAAATGGGTTGACCCTTTAAAAGGAGGGGCTGCGATTTTCAGATTAACGTGCAGCACAAACCTAACTGATCCCCCCAACACACACACTCAATTCTCTGGGATGATTGCTTCACCCCTCCCGCCACTGCGGGGATGATTTCTGTTCAGCCACAGGCAAACAGCCCAACAGGAACAGACACCTCTTAATGTCCCTGTCATAAATATAAAGGGAAGGGTAACCATCTTTCTGTATACAGAACTATAAAATCCCTCCTGGCCAGAGGCAAAACCCTTTCACCTGTAAAGGATTAAGAAGCTAAGATAACCTCACTGGCACCTGACCAAAATGACCAATGAGGAGACAAGATACTTTAAAAGTGGGGCGGGGGGGAGGGAAACAAACACTGTCTGTCTGTGTGATGCTTTTGCTGGGACCAGGTCAGGAATGCTCTTCAGAACTTCTGTTAAGTTAGTAAGTAATCTAGTTAGAAATGCATTAGATTTCCTTTTGTTAAATGGCTGGTAAAGTAGGTTGTGCTGAATGGAATGTATATTCCTGTTTTTGTGTCTTTTTGTAACTTAAGGTTTTGCCTAGAGCAATTCTCTGTGATTTGAATCTGATTACCCTGTAAGGTATTTACCATCCTGATTTTACAGAGGTGATTCTTTTACTTTTTCTTCAATTAAAATTCTTCTTTTAAGAACCTGATTGCTTTTTCATTGTTCTTAAGATCCAAGGGTTTGGGTCTGTGTTCACCTATGCAAATTGGTGAGGATTTTTATCAAGCCTTCCCCAGGAAAGGGGGTGTAGGGCTTG
The DNA here is from genome assembly GCF_965152275.1 of Natator depressus. NCBI lineage: Eukaryota > Metazoa > Chordata > Testudines > Cheloniidae > Natator > Natator depressus. The sequence continues at coordinate 59,357,710 of NC_134238.1, forward strand.
GGGAAGGCTTGGGGGGGGACGTCTCCAAGTGGGCTCTTTCCCTGTTCTTTGTTTAACACGCTTGGTGGTGGCAGCATAGGGTTCAAGGACAAGGCAAAGTTTGTAACTTGAGGAAGTTTTTAACCTAAGCTGGTAAGGATAAGCTTAGGGGATCTTTCATGCAGGTCCCCACATCTGTACCCTAGAGTTCAGAGTGGGGAAGGAACCTTGACAGTCCCCTTAATAAAATTTCCCTATTTCAACCAGGTGACCATGAATGATATCACTCTCCTGAGGATAACACAGAGAGATAAAGAACAGATGTTGCTTGAATGCCAGCAAACACCGGGACCATATGCTGCCATGCTTTGTTATGCAATGATTCCAGACTACATGCTGCTGGCCTGCCATGATAAAATGTCCTACCATGCAAGACGGAATAAGGCTGCCCTCCCCAGAAACCTTTTGCAAAGGCTTTGGGAGTATATCCAGGAGACCTTCACTGAGATGTCCCTGGAGGATTTCCGCTCCATCCCCAGACATGTTAACAGACTTTTCCAGTAGCTGTACTGGCCGCAAATGCATCCCAAGTCTTCAGGGCAAATTAATCATTAAACACGCTTGCTTTTAAACCGTGTACTATATTTACAAAGGTACACTCACCAGAGGTGCCTTCTCTGCCTTCTAGGTCCAGGAGCCCGCGTTTGGTGGGTTGGGAGGGTACTAGGTCCAGGGTGAGAAACAGTTTCTGGCTGTTGGAGAAAACGGTTTCTCCGCTTGCTTGCTGTGCTTCAACCTCCTACTCCTCATCTTCCTCGTCCCCAAAATCCACATCCCTGTTGCGTGAGAGTCCATTGACAGAGTCCATGCACAGGGCTGGGGTAGTTGTAGGGGGACCCCCTAGAATGGCATGCAGCTCATCATAGAAGCGGCATGTCTGGGGCTCTGACCCGGAACGGCCGTTTGCCTCTCTGGTTCTTTGGTAGGCTTGCCTGAGCTCCTTAAGTTTCACGTGGTCCCTGTTATAGCCTCTGTCCTTCATGCCCTTGGAGTTTTTTTCAAATATTTTGGCATTTCGTCTTTTCGAATGGATTCATCTCCCCATACAGCGATCAGATCCAGTACCTCCCGTTTGATCCATGCTGGAGCTCTTTTGCGATTCTGGGACTGCATGGTCACCTGTGCTGAAGAGCTCTGCATGGTCACCTGTGCTGATGAGCTCGCTACGCTGGCCAAACAGGAAATGAAATTCCAAAGTTCCCGGGGCTTTTCCTGTCTACCTGGCCAGTGCATCTGAGTTGAGAGTGCTGTCCAGAGCGATCACAATGGAGCACTCTGGGATAGCTCCTGGAGGCCAATACCATCAAATTGCATCCACACTACCCCAAATTGGACCCAGCAAGGTTGATTTCAGTGCTAATCCACTCATTGGGGAGGAGTACAGAAGGTACTGGAGGTACTGGATCTGATCGCTGTATGGGGAGAAGAATCCGTGCAGGCAGAACTCCGTTCCAAAAGATGAAATGCCAGTATATTTGCCAAAATCTCCAAGGTCGGGATGGGCAGAGGCTACAACAGGGACACACAGCAGTGCCGTGTGAAAGTTAAGGAGCTGAGGCAAGCCTACCAAAAAACAAAGGATGCAAATGGTTGCTCCGAGTCAGAGCCCCATACATGCCACTTCTATGATGAGCTGCATGCAATTCTAGCCGCGGGGGCCCTATGACAACCCCACCACTGTCCGTGGACACCTGCAAGGGGGGAGTCTCACACAACAGGGATGAGGATTTTGTGGATGAGTAAGATGAGGAGGAGGAGGAGGAGATTGAGGATAGTGCACGGCAGGCAAGTGGAGAATCCCTTCTCCCCGGAAGCCAGGAACTGTTCATCACCCTGGAGCCAATATCCTCCCAATCCTCTCAAGGCGGGCTCCTGGACCATGAAGCTGGAGAAGGCACCTCTGGTGAGCGTACCTTTGTAAATATAATACAAGGTTTAAAAGCAAGCATGTTTAATGATTAATTTGCCCTGAAGACTTGGGATGCATTCGTGGCCAGTATAGCTACTGGAAAAGTCTGTTAACGTGTCTGGAGATGGAGTGGAAATCCTCCATGGACATCTCCATGAAGCTGTCCTGGAGGTACTCTAAAAGCCTTTGCAAAAGGTTTCTGGGGAGGGCAGCCTTATTCCGTCCTCCACGGTAGGACATTTTACCATGCCAAGCCAGTAGCCAGTAGTCTGGAATCATTGCAGAACAAAGCATTGCAGCAAATGGGCCCGGGCTTTGGTGGCATTCAAGCAACATCCATTCCTTTATCTCTCTATGTTAGCCTCAGGAGAGTGATATCATTCATGGTCAGCTGGTTGAAATACGGGAAATTTGTTTAAGGGGACATTCAGAGGTGTCTGTTCCTGCTGGGCTGTTTGTCTTTGGCTGAAAAGAAATCATTCCCGCTGTTAGCCACGCAGTGGGGGGAAGCCCATTCATGGTGAGCTGTTCGCATTTGGCTGACAGGGATCTTTCCTGATACTAGCCATGCGGTGGGGGGGTGAGAGTGAAGCTATCATCCCAGAGAATTGGGGTTGGATTGTGCTACACATTCACCCTAAAACCACAGCCCCTCCTTTTAAATGGCCAACTCAATGGTCTTTGCTTGGTGTGGGAAAGGAGGGCGCTGCTGTTTGAAACCGTTCCCACATGTTACAAAGATTGAAGAAGCCAAAAGCCTTTGCCTTACCATGGCCGCCTGAAAGCCGAATTCTATTGCCCAGCCAAGTGTGTGTGATGTCTCACACCAAACCAGCAGGCACTCAAATATAAGAGGCAAAATGCGACCTTGTACCAAAAGCACATGTGCTATGTGATGTGAATCGCTTGATTCAGTATGAAATAGTGCTCCCTTTGTTCTCTAAAATGTATCTTTTTAAATACTACTCTCCCTTTTTTTCCTCCCGCAGCTACAAATGTTTCTACGATCCCCCTGTCATCTCCGTCCCAGAGGCTAGCACAGATTAGAAAGCGAAAAAAATGCACTCGTGATGACATGTTCTCAGAGCTCATGCAGTCCTTCCAGACTGAAAGAGCTCAGCAGAACGTGTGGAAGCAAACAATGGCAAAGTCCAGGAAAGCGTTAAATGAACGCAATGAGAAGGAGAAGGAGCATGGTGAGAGGAGGCAGGATGCAATGCTGAGGCTAATGGAGGAGCAAACTGACATGCTTAGGCATCTGGTGGAGCTGCAGGAAAGGCAGCAGGAGCACAGACCACCACTGCAGCCCCTGTATAACTGCCTGTCCTCCTCCCCAAGTTCCATATCCTCCTCACCCAGATGCCCAAGAATGGGGGGGGGGGAGGAGGAAGGCTACGGGCACTCAGCCACTCCATCCCAGATGATTGCCCAAGCAAGAGAAGGCTATCATTCAATAAGTTTTGAACTGTACTGTGGCCTTGTCCTTCCCTCCTCCCCTCATTCACCACCCCACCCGGTGCTTTCCTCCTCACCCACCCCTCCCAGGCTACCTTGTGAGTTTTCCCCCTATTTGTGTGATGAAGAATGCATGATTTTGAAATAATAATGAATTAATTGCCTCTAAAAGCGGTGATCGAAGGGGGGAGGTCAGTTGGCTTACAGGGAAGTAGAATCAACTAAGGGAGCGGGTTTTCATCAAGAAGAAACAAACAGAACTATCACACCGTAGCCTGGACAGTCATGAAACTAGTTTTCAAAGCTCCTCTGATGCAGGGTGCCCAGCTGTGCTCTTGTAATCACCCTGGTGTCTGGCTGCACGTAATCAGCTGCCAGGCAATTTGCCCTAACCTCCAACCCCGCCATAAACGTCTCCCCCTTACTCTCTCAGATATTGTGGAGCACACAGCAAGCAGCAATAATAATGGGAATACTGGTTTCGCTGAGGTCTAACCAAGTCAGTAAACTGCGCCAGCGCGCTTTTAAACGTCCAAATGCACATTCTACTACCATTCTGCACTTGCTCAGCCTATAGCTGAACTACTCCTTACTACTATCCAGGGTGCCTGTGTACACTTCATGAGCCAGGACATTAAGGGGTAGGCTGGTTCCCCAAGGATAACTATGGCATTTCAACATCCCCAAGGGTAATTTTCTGGTCTGGAAAGTAAGTTCCTTCCTGCAGCTGTTCAAACAGACCAGAGTTCCTGAAGATGCGAGCGTCATGTACCTTTCCCGGCCATCCCATGTTGATGTCGGTGAAATGTCCCTTGTGATCCACTGGTGCTTGCAGCACCATTGAAAAGTACCCCTTGCGGTTTATGTACTGGCTGCCAAGGTAGTCCGGTCCCAAGATAGGGATACGCATTCCATCTATCGCCCCATCACAGTTAGGGAATCCCATTGCAGCAAAGCCATCCACTATGGCCTGCACATTTCCCAGAGTCACTACCCTTGATAGCAGCAGCTCAGTGATTGCATTGGCTACTTCATAGAATCATAGAATATCAGGGTTGGAAGGGACCTCAGGAGGTCATCTAATCCAACCCCCTGCTCAAAGCAGGACCAATCCCCAATTAAATCATCCCAGCCAGGGCTTTGTCAAGCCTGACCTTAAAAACTTCTAAGGAAGGAGATTCTACCACCTCCCTAGGTAACGCATTCCAGTGTTTCACCACCCTCCTAGTGAAATTTTTTTTCCTAATATCCAACCTACTTGGATCACAGCAGTCCCCACAGTAGATTTGCCCACTCCAAATTGATTCCCGACTGACCGGTAGCTGTCTGGTGTTGCAGGCTTACAGAGGGCTATCACCACTCACTTCTCAACTGTGAGGGCTGCTCTCATCTTGGTATTCTTGCGCTTCAGGGCAGGGGAAAGCAAGTCACAGGGTTCCATGAAAATGCCCTTACGCATGTGAAAATTTTGCAGTCACTGGGAATCATCCCAGACGTGCAACATTGTGCCATCCCACCAGTCTTTGCTTGTTTCCCGGGCCCAGAATCAGCGTTCCACGGCATGAACCTCATAGACTCAACCTACCCCATTACCACCATGATGTCCAAATTGCCGGGGCCCATGCTTTGAGAGAAATCTGCGTCCATGTCCTCATCACTATCGTAATCGCACTGTCATCGCCTCCTCACCTGCTTTTGCAGGTTCTGCTTATACTGCAGGATAATGCGCGAGGTGTTTACAATGCTCACAACAGCAGCAGTGAGCTGAGTGGGCTCCATGCTTGCCATGGTATGGCATCTGCAGGAGAGCAGAGTGGCAGCAGAAGCAGTGGATGATGACAGTTAGCAGTCCGACTGCACCGTCTGCTGACAGAAGTATGGTGTCTGCACGGAAAAAAGGCATGAAACGATTGTCTGCCGTTGCTTTCACGGAGAGAGGGGCAACTGACGACATGTACCCAAAACCACCTGCAACAATGTTTTTTCCCCATCAGGCATTGGGAAGTCAACCCAGAATTCCAATGGGCAGCGGAGACTGCTGAAACTGTGGGACAGCTACCCACAGTGCAACACTCCGAAAGTCTATGCTAGCCACAGTACTGTGGATGCACTTCGCCGACTTAATGCGCTTAGTGGGGACATACACAATCGACTGTATAAAATTGCGTCCTAAAAATCGACTTCTTAAATTTGACCTAATTTCGTAGTGTAGACATACCCTAAGTGCATTAGTAAAGAAGCTGGGAAGGGGAACATATTATAGGCACACGATTTTCTCAGCTGGTGGATTTTCTTCATCTCATTTGCCATTTTGCAGGATTACACATTTTCTTCATCTGATATTTCTGGAGATAGTCCAGCAATAAAATAAAGAAAGGGAAATAAAGACCTGATTCTGCAAATATTTACTTCTGGGCAAAGTGCTTATTGCTATGAGATGTCCCACTGAAGTCAATGGAACAACTCAGTAGTGTTTGCAGGATCAAGCTATAAATTAAAACAACTACATTTACATGAAAACTATTTTAAATGCACATTACATTGACCTAAAATTAATGTTCAAAGTTCAGTGCTTTTCCCCACTGAAATTGCAGCCTCCATGGAACAAGCTCAGGAATATTCACAGCAGTGGAAACTGCCATATATTTTGTTTTTATGTATATACATATAAAATGTTTGTTAGGCAACACCAGCGTATTTCACTCCATTATCAGAAATAATTATAATATAATCACATCTTTTACATACAAGTATCAATTCTTTCCCACAAAATCTACAATTTAAATGTACATCTACATTATTTTAAATACATATTTAATGAGATGTTGCAAGATATTTGTTTATATGGTGGGAGATTGGAGGAAAAATGCAAACATACAGCAATTTATTTTCATAATCCTGCAAATTTAATTTAATTTGGAATTCATACAAAGTGATCCTTTTCTACAAACTGAAAAGAAAATAGTATGCGAGGAAAATTACACATTACCTTGAACATTTTTGTTCTTCTCAGTGAAACAAGGCAATAACAGAATTTCTGCAGAGAGTTCTTCAACTCTTTCTTCCATAAACAAAAAGAGTTTTATAAGCTGAGAAAGACATTTGAGTTGATACAATGTTAAACAGAAGTTCCTTCCTTTTCTGAGGCATTCTTGGGTAGCTGTCCAAACAAAAAGTCATAAAATTTATTTTATTTCTTAGATATTATGTAAAATATGCTTATGATAAAATTAAATTATATGAAAATACACTGTATAAAGTCGGGCTTATTATTTGTCATGACACAAGATAACCTAATATCATAGTCTGAACTGTGTAACTTCCCTTTTTAAAGGATCAGATCCTTGAATCCAGTGGAGATGCGCTCAGTGCACAAAGGAAATGGGGGAGAAAGGTGTGTAAAACTACTTTTCTGATCCTCCAGTCCTGGAGTAGGCTGGGAGTTGAAACAAACAAAGGACAAACCTAAAGGCTACCCTAAATTACAACAGTCAGAGAAGTCTCCTTGCAGGATCAGTTTGCCAGGCAAGGATCACCAAAGCAAGTTGCATTTCTGCTCCACCCATCTCCTGTCCCATTTCCAAACCATACATCTGAGGGGATGGGAGAGAAAGAAAAGGAGCAAGTGACATAAAACCAGCCACATCTGAGAAATCTCCTATTTCCATCTTTGGACAGTTTTCTTCAATTGCCTCAAAACTTGATTCCTCCATCAACCAAAATTTCATTGTATTCTACTCTTTGATCTTGATTATGACCCTTTAAAATTATTACAAATACAACATAATAAATCTCCTGTATCAATCAGATTATGGTAGATACCATAATCAAAGAACCATCAACACTGAGCTGATCATAACCCACAACAAAATTGTTACTCAGTAAATATCTTTGCAGATTGTAGTGGTTGCTTTTTTCTTTTTGTCCTTCTCTGGTTTGATTCCAAACTAAAATAAAATTCACTAAGATGCACACATTCTGTAGATTAATGTTTTTATAAATAAAGTTATATATGATGCATGCAACCCAACCATTGTTTGCAAACATAAAAATTATTTTTGTAATTTCTTATCTTACATACAATAATATATTTTAAACTTTTCTTGTTTTCTCCACAGTAAATGCTGCCTCTTATTGGCAATGCTATTTAGCATAACAATGACAAAACACAAAAGAAGGCCTTAAGATATATGCCAATTTTGCTTTATAACATATATTTATTTTACATAGTAATATCATCCAGAAGGTATAATGTTTTAGTGCTGACAATATTGTCTAAAACTAAAAACCAGGAAGTTCAGTCCCTATATTAATGTGATCACACAAAAAATCAGCTTTTGTTAATAGAGTTCATATTCCTTTGGTATATCTCATTTACAAACGTCATATTACAAAGTAACTATGGAACTCCACATTTCACAATCCATTAGCTAATGCAGGTGGGGAACATTCCAGCTAAAAGTTTTAATTCAGAAAACATTCGTAGCAGTATTTTGCACACAAAAACATTGTGTTCCAAAAAATTGACTGAGCAAATAAAAAAAAACCCTTTTACCATATATTAATGGTTTGGGACATCACATCAATACACTGTCACTTGGCAAGTCACCTTTTCAATTTAACACTCTGCTTGCACAATACAGTTAATGAATATGACATCTGACGGAAAAGAGACATCAATCTAACTCTCCACAACCCTAAATATGTGGGGTTTGAAAACAAGTGAAGCTGTCAGTGAACAAGCATTACACTCATACAACAGTTATTCTTTCTAGAAATTGAACATTTTATTTTCAATGGTTACAGCTTGAAACATATAATCACATCACATCAACCAGGGAACCCTTCTTGAGCATGGAGCCAGACTGTAGAAGGCTGTGTGATGGTTTTTATTTTGTTTACTCAATTACACCGTTTATAAAAAGTATTATTTAATATTTTTATTTTATAACTTTTGGAATGTAACATTTCAAAAAATGATAAAACTGTGCATGATGGGGTGTACCAGGTCCTTTGAGCCCCCATGGTCCTACCACACCTTGGCCCAGGAAAGGAGCAGTGAAAGTGGATCCTCCAGACCTGCCTAGAAAGGCTGCAGGGAAGCAACCAATCAGAGCACAGCAGGCTCAGTTAAAAGGAGTAGCAGATTCCTTTGAAGCAGAGATGGTTCTTAGCCATGGAGTTCAGCTGAAAATCCAAATGTGCCAAAGTTGGGGAGTGTTTGGATTTGATGGCCCAATTTTGGGCCCTTATATAGCAATAGAACAGAGCTATGAATTTTATATCCAGATCTGAACTCCCCCTAAATTCAGAATAAATGTTTTGGCATTAACAGTCACCCCTATACTTTTAAGATTTGGATGAAAGGAAATATCATATTTGTATTTCAATTGCTAGTAGTGCTGCTGCTTCCTCCTCACGCCCTCCTCCCCACCAAAACAACAGATGATAATATTTGCATCACTACATTGCCATTCTTAGAGGTCTGTGCTTCCAGCAGAACACATACCGAAACCCTAATTTACTTCATCCTTGCTTGAAAATGTATAACTAAGTATAACTGAGTATAACGAATGCGATGATGTCTGAGTCTGCAGACAGCCAGAAACAACAGCTCTCAGAAGTGAGAACTGTACCATGCATCTCAATGGGATATTAAGTCCAAGACATATTGCTCTGGGGGAGCTTCATACTGCTGCCCCTGTCTACAGAGGAGGGGAGAGGTCTCCGCATCATTGCCACTGCAGGGGCCAGAGCCACAGATTGGGGACAGAGCTATAGAGGGCCCATGTCACAACTTTTTATAGCCCTGGATTACCTTAATCCAGACCTGCCAATACCTCAGGTGCCTGATATCACATCACCCTCAGCTCTTCAATGAGCAGGAAGTAACAAATTCCTAAAAGCCAACACAATTACAAAACATTCCATACAATTATGTTATTCCAAAATATCTTCCCAAACTCTCAGAAGAGAACTCTGAACATTTTTTTCAATCTCAATGAGCACTTAAAATATATTTTAACTGGACCTTGAAGACAGAGTTCAAAGTTCTTGCAAACCATTAAAAAGGTGGAAGAAAACGTTAAAAATATAAGCTAAGCTGTAGTGTATATGCGAAGCGATATTATATACTTTTTCAGATCACAGCATATTGTACTGTAAAACCAGCATTTTTTCTTTAGAGTTTAGAGGTTAAATATGTTCTACAGGGACTCTGACTCTGCTATGGTATTTAACAAAACCGTAACTGTAGAAAGAAGATGTTTGTAAATTTCCTAATCACTAATATAACTGTATTTCAAGGTGGCAGAAGGGGCTTAAATTAATTGGGACACTTCAGTATTATCAGAAAACAGAGAGGAAAAGATAATATTCCTGTACCTGAAGGAAAATGTTATTTACACAAACTAAGAATGTAGCTGCCTGCTGCTCCATATTATAGAAGCAGGCATTATGATAGGGACATGAAACCAGAGACTAAGAATATGATACAGCTAACAGACAAAGAAGGTATAAAAGGATCCAATGTCTGGAAGTTGAAACTAAGCAAATTCAGACTGGAAATAAAGTGAACATTTTTAACGGTGAGCGTAATCAATCATTAGAGCAACTTGCCACAGATTTGTTTTAAGGTTATGCTGTAGTTCAAAGAGGAATTAATTCAAGGACTTCCTCAGACCTCTGTTATACAGCTGGTCAGCCTAGATAATAACTGTGGTCCCCTCTGGCTTTATAATCTATGAATGGAGAAGAATGCTGTGGATTAGGGAACCAGAAACAATGGTTATTCACCCTATAGTAAGTGTGGTTCTTCAAGATGTGTTGCCCACATCTCTGGTGGAATGGGTCCTCACCTGCCCAAGTGAATCCAAATGGTCTACTGTATAACATGTTTAACAGTCCAAGATCTATTTCAACATCTTTAGGGTGAATATTGGTTGACCTTTCATCCTGTCAACAAATACAGAAACAGTCAAGGAGAACTCTTGAATGGCTTTGTTCTGTCCAGAAAGTAGGAAAGATCTGACAACGCTGAAGGTGGGAAGTTTTGCTTCCCCACCAAGTAATATCAGATTTGAGGAAGGAAACTGATAGATGGATCATCTGGTTGAGAAGAAAATCAGAGACCACTTTAGGTAAGAAATTAGGGTGAGGACTAAGCCTATGTCTATACTTGGAGCTGGGGTGTGTGAGATTCTCATTCAAGTAGATATATTTGTGCTAGCTCTCATAGAGCTAGTGCCTAAAAATAAGAGTGTATCTGTGGTAACACAGGTAATGGTGAGCAGCAGCATGAGCTATCCACCCCAAATAAATATCCATGGGGTCCAGGCAAGTTTGTTCTCAGGGCGACTAGCCTGTGCCACTGCTTACCACTGCCCATTCTACCAAAGTCACACTTTATTTTTAGCAGTCTAGCTCAGTGAGAGCTAGCATGGGTATCTCTAACTGAACAGTAAACATAGCCTTAGAGTCACTTTGTCTTTGTGGAACACTGTATCGGATTATCCCACCATAAAGGCTTGGATGTCGCCTCTCCATCTGGCTGAGGTTATAGCCAACAAGAAGGCAGTCTTAATGGACATACGTTGCCAAAGGTTTAAAGGGAAGTCCCAACAATCCTATTAAAAAAATGTTGAGGTCCCAAGAAGATGGAGTGTCTAACAGGTGGGAAGTCATGAAAGAATCCTTTGAGAAACTTAGCCACTGTTGGGTCAGGAAAGACAGCATCGCTTTCATCTAGATGTGATGAGCAGAGTTAGCTGCCAGATGTATGACTATGCAGCTGTTGGAGAGAGTTGAATGTTTTAGGGATAGCAGGTAATCCAAGATGGCAGTTATCACACCTCCAAAGGAGACAGATAATTTCTTTTCATCAGCCAAACAGAGAGCCTCTTCCATTAGCTGCATAAGTCATTCTGATGGAGTCTTTTATACTGCAAGCTAAAATGTGAACTACTAAAGTCTGCAAATGATGTGTCTGAGAATGTCAGCAACCTAGCATCCAGGCCATGAGATGGAGCAATGCTGGGTGTGAGTGCAGGACTTGGCTTTCTGTTTTCATAATCACATCCGAGTGCATTTGAAATTCTGCTACAGGCTCATCAAGTCTGAATACCAAAATTGTCTGAGTTGTTATCATTAGGGCTGCATCCTGTCTGATCTTTCACAGGATCCTCATTATCAAAAAGATTGGAGGGTGGGCACACATGAGTCCTGGTGACCATGGGATCAGGAAGGCATCCTACAGGGAGCTGGGGCTGGCTCCCCCTCTGGAGCAGAATCTACAACACTTATTGTTGTGGGCTGATGCAAAGAGGTCTATTTTTGAGTATCCTAAGGTGTTTTGTAGACCTGGGAGGTGTGGAGCCATATGTGCAACTTGGTGACTGATACACGAATCCCCAAAGCAGATTGCTTCCAAGCAGAATGGCCCCTCCTTGATTCCTGATATAATATCCTGCTGTGATGTTGTCTGTCAGCTCCTGTATTATGGTACTCAGGGATACTAGAAGAAAAGCAGTCCCTGCTAGTTAAACAGCTTTCAGCTCCAGTGTGTTTATGTGAAGATTTGCTTCCTAGAGGCTCTGAGTCCTAAGGCGGCATAGATGAAACCTCATCCTACTCGATGCAACTGTCACCAGCAGCTTGTTGGGAAGAGAGAGAGCATGGCACTCCACTGCACAAGTGTATATAGTCCTTCTATCTATCTAACTAGGAGAGGACTTCCTGAGGAATCATGACCAACATGTCTATGTGGTGTCTGCCATGTAGATACATTGATCTCAATCACCCGTACATGGCGCACAGGTGAAGCCTGGTAAACTGCACCACATAGGTGTAGGAGATCTTGTGCCTCATAATCCTGAGACAAGTCCTGATCGAGATCTTTGGGTAGATCTGAAGCTGATCAGTGAGGCATGGAATGGTGAGGAATATGTCCTGTGGGAAGTGGGCTTTTACCCTTGTGGAAGCTAGTATGGCCCCTATCAACTACAATCTGAGTAGGGATGAGAATGTACTTCCTTCTGTTGACTCTGAGGTGTAGAGCAGCAAACGGATCCAAGGTTACTTGCACGGAGTTGTTCACCTGTTGAGGTTGCTGACCACAAATCAGCCAGTCATCAAGGTAGATTTGAATCCCTTGCCTTCTCAGATGTACCTCCATGACTGTTAGGTACTTGATGAAAACCCTCAGAGCCATGGAGCAGCCAAAGGGAAACACTCTGTATTGGTAATGAGGACTTTCCCACTAGGAACCCGAAACATTTCTTGTGGATGGATGAATTGCAGCATGGAAACTGGCATCTTTCAAGTCAAGAGCCATAAACCAGTCTTGAGGATCTCAGGTAGATGCTAAAGTCACCATCCTGAACTTGAAGTGACAGATAAATTTGAGTTGTCAGAGGTCCAGGTGAGGGCAGCAATCCCTTTTTGCATTTTGGACTAGGAAATAATGAGAATAAACCCCAGTGCCCCTGAATTACACAGCTCTGAGTTGCAGAAAGAAGTCCACTTCCTTTCTGAGCAAAATCTCATTAAAAATGTCCTTGAAGAGAGACAGAAAAGGGGAAGAAAGAATGAATGGGTAGGGAAGGATCGCAACCCCTTATCTACTGTTTCCAGGACTAACTGGTCTGAGATTATTTAATTCCATGCCTCTCAGTAAGAAAACGGTTTCCTAATGGGGAAGAAGTTAAACTCAGATATTCTGAGCAACAATCAATTGCACCATCAAATCTGCTGGCAAAAGGTTGATGCACGGTCTATGGTGGAAGAGGAAGTGGCAGAGGGTCTGACACATTGCCCACAGCAGTGTGAAAAGAATGGTCTCTGCCTCAGCTAGTTCTGAGGTTTATACAGTCTCCTCCTAGGGATCATGAGGGAGTTTATAAATCCTTTAATATGTGAAGGGCCTCATCAGTGTTCTTGTTGGAGATTACAGCTCTCGAAGGGGAAGGCCACTGTACCCAAGGCATCAAGGGTACTTTTAACTCGTCTGTGTGACCAACTGACCCTCCAGGATTGGGGATTTGAGCTCTTCTCTGTGCTCCTGAGGGAGTGATACTTAGTCCCAATTCAAGAAGACACATTTAGCCAAGAGCTGTAGTACTTTGAAATGAGCATCTCTAAGCAGGCCAAGGAACACGTCTTACAACCAGGCATGCCCAGTATTTTTTTACCCTTGTCCCTAGAGTTATGTGCTCCAGGCATCAGTGTTTATGAAAATAATTTAATGTAGTAATTTGTGTATTTGAAAATCATTTGCTTATTTTTTAAAGGTTAACTTTGTGGTATGGATTTAGTAATGGGAAAGGCATTGGCTTGTTTAACAATCCTAGTGAATAAGGTTGTCTGTTTTTCTAAAACAGGGCAAGCTTTGTATACACACACTCACCCCACCCTGATCTTGGGACTTCCTCTAGTGACAAGGTGATAGTGAGACCCTGAGTCTGAGGGGCTGTGAGAGCCTGGGGGTCATTGAGTGTTCGGTGCATAAGAGAGTTTTTCATATTTTTCCCATCTGCCTCAGAATCCCCCAACACTCACTCATCCTTTTTTAGCTCTGTACTCTCTTCTGTCCCTTTTCAGAGAAAACAGTTACTCACCTTCTCGTAACTGTTGTTCTTCGAGATGTGTTGTTCATACCCATTCCAATCAGGTGTGCAGCCGGAAGATTTTTCCCCTAGCAGTATCTGTAGGGTCAGCCTGGGTACCCCCTGGAGTCATGCCCTTATGGTGCTCAATATAGTGCCCTGCCGACCCGACCCCTTCTCAGTTCCTTCTTGCCAGCTACTCTGACAGTGGGGCAGGAGGATGGGTATTGGAATGAACATGAATAACACATCTCAAGAACAGCAGTTACCAGAAGGTGAGTAACCATTTTTCTTCTTCGAGTGCTTGTTCATGTCAATTCCAATCAGGTGACTCCCAAGCCTGAACTACGGAGGCAGGGTCGGAGTTGTCCACTGATTGGAGCACCGCTCTACCAAAGACTGCATCATCTCTGGCTTGCTGGGTGATCACATAATGTGTGGTGAAAGTATGTATGGAGGACCATGTCGCTACTCTGCATATTCCCTGGGTGGGAACCTGCACCAGGAACGCTGCTGAAGAAGCTTGCGCCCTGGTCGAGTGCATAGTGAGTGGAAGGGCAGGCACCTCTGCCAGTTTGTAACACTCTCAGATGCAGCACGTGATCTACGATGAAATTTGTTGAGAAGAGACTGAAAGACCTTTCATTCAGTCTGCCACAGCTACAAAAAGTTGCACAGACTTTCGGAATGGCCTTGTTCTCTTGATGTAAAAGGCTAACTCTCTGTGGACAACCAACGAGTGAAGCCTCTGCTCCCTGCCGCTTGAGTGCGGCTTAGGATAGAAATGGGAGACAACCTTTGGGAGGAAAGCCAGGTGGGGCCTGAGCTGAACCTGGTCCTTATAGAACACCAGGTAAGGAGGCTCTGGTGTTAGGGCCTTTTGCTCAGAAACCCTCCTGGCTGCAGTTATCGCTACCAGAAACGTGACCTTGTACGAGAGGTAGAGCAGGAAGCATGTTGCTAGGGTTCGAAGGGTGACCACGCCAGTCTGGAAAGGACCAGGTTGAGGTCCCAGGCCGGGACCAGCTGTCGAATTTGTGGATATAGCCTGTCAAGACTTTTGAGGAAACGGCTGACCATAGGGTTGGCGAAGACTGACAGGCCCTCTGTGCCTGGATGGAAGGCAGAGATGGCGGCCAAGTGAACCCTTATTGATGACATGGACAGTCCTTGCTGCTCGAGATGGAGAAGATAGTCCAATATGAGTGGAATAGAGGAGAATGTCAGGGATGAACGATGCTGTGCCAACCAGATTAAAAATCTCTTTCACTTAGCAAGGTAGGTAGTTCTGGTGGAGGGTTTCCTACTGCCAGGGATAACTTATCTAACCTGGTCCGAACAGGAAAGCTCTACCGGGTTTAGCCACGGAGCTTCCATGCCATGAGGTGCAACGACTCAAGCTTTGGGTTCTGGAGATGGCCGTGATCCTTGCCCACAGAGTGGATTGGGCCAGGAATCGGTGCTGGCAACTCTCCTGCCTTGGATGGAGGGTGGCGCTGTCAGAGCCCAGAGGTCTGATGCTGCCTCGAATGCTTCCGGTATGGAGGGAAGCTGTAGGTCCTTGTAGCGGCGGACTGGTGAGCGGTGCGGGTCCGGACTCAACTGGATTCCTGCTAGGGCAGAAGTTGACAGAGGCCCGATGGGGGCTTGCAGGCCACCTGGTCTTTAGACCTGGTCGAGGAGTGCCCTCTGTCGGCCTTCTTTCTTTTATGGGGCACCGGGGAGTGAGTTTGGTGCTTGACTGATGCCTGGGACCTGTGCGCGGAGCCGTGGCGATGTCGAGGGTCCTTAGAGGAATCCTTCCTCTGCACTGGCTCACACGTTGATAGTGCTGGAGCACTGCGCACTGAGGAGGCGGCGCTTGGGGCCAGGTCCACCGTGCTGGGGTCCGACTGAGGCTGAAGTGCTGCCTCCATAAGCAGAACTCGGTGGCGCTGTTATCTGTCCTTGAGGGTCCATGGGCGAAACTCTCTACAGATTTTACAACGGTCCCTGAAGTGACTCTCCCCAGGACACTTCAACCATGAAGTGTGCGGGTCACTTCTTGGCATAAACCCGCCTCAGTCCGAGCCCAGGGACCAAGGCATAACCTGGAGCCGGGGAAAGCGTGTGTGGGGGGGGGAACCCCCAAAGGAAACTTATGAGAGAAACCTGTCTACACTAACTAAACTACTATATACATATGATCCTGCAAAGCACGCACTTGCTGAGGCAAGAGCAACGGGGAGTTCCAGCTAGCCGTCAGAGATGGTAATAAGGAACTGAGGTGGGGTCAGGCCAGCACGGCACTATATTGAGCGCCATGAAGGCATGACTCCAGGGGGCACCCAGGCCGACCCTATGGATACTGCTAGGAGAAAAATCTTCCGGTTGTCGCGCACGCGGCGCGTGCACACACCTGATTGGAATTGACATGAACAAGCACTTGAAGCAGAACCCGCCCTCTTCTCAGATCCCCCTTTTTAGAACTGCCCTTCAGATCCTTCTCAGACTGTTCTTCAGCTCCACCCTACTCAATCCTGCATTCTCAGATCTCCATTTGTCCCCCCCTCCCACTTGCCACTGACATCATTATTGCTGTCTCCATTCTGGAACTTATGTTCAGGCCTCCAACTGCCGGCAGGAGGATGGCAGTTGCTGCACACGATTTACTTGGATAAGCAAGATCCTGGATGAAATGCAGGTAGATGTGACAGAGCCACCAAATGCATGACATAATATAATAATATATATGTGAGCAAAGGGAACCAAGTTAAGGTTTCATGGGCAACCTTAACTCTAGCATGTCTTAACTTCTACATGCTTGACTCTGCAACCTTATCATTCTTTTAATGTAGTAATTTTGCATGTATATTTCTACATATTTCTGGATAACGAAACACACAATATTAGATGTCATTTTAGCAAATGAAGTTATATTAACCTTTTAAAAAACACTTTATTATTAGGCCTTAAGCACAGCAGCTCCCTCCATTCATTTTTTGTTCTGAAAAGACATTCCAGCAGGCACTGGGATGATGATACAATCTGAGGGCATGTACATTATTTGAACTTCATGGATCTGAAATTCTTGAGAGTCAGTGAAAGAGAAGCTCTTTCATTACAAATTCAGTACATCTATCCCTAAATCCAATTGCTGAGAAATCCATGTCTTTAGATCTCCAATAAAGAGTGTCAACAAAATAAGTGAAGACAGTTTTTTTTAAAACCTTAGAAAAATCAAGAATTTCAATTCTTTCTTACCTATTTTTTCGGGAGATCTTAGGGAATCCAAGGATGTGGATTTTGAGGTTTTTCAGGCCCTAAACGAAGTAGTGTGTTGAATATTTAACAAAGAACTTGTCTTTCAACTGTTTCTAAGATGTTTCAACCAAGATCCTCTTCCAGGATATCTGTGATGTTACAAAACTACTAGTTCACCAGCTGTACATATAAAGGCTTCCAGGAAAAACAGGGTAGACATGAATTTCTAATGTAAAAAACAAGCATAATGTGTGTGTTGAAGGACTATTTCTGTATGTTTTAAAACATTTTAGGTCTTCTACTGTTATCATTTAAGCAGGAAAAAAAAAAGAAACCATTTCCCCCCTTTACAGGTCACTTTTAAATAAGCTATGAAAGTTCAGTGACTCCCACCTCCTCCATAAAAGAAATAGAAAAGCGAACCCTTGCCATATTATATCTATTCCCTTTTCTTTGTGTGAGAAACCACTAACTCTAATTATCTGAGCTCCTGCTTCCTCCTTGCCTGTCATGAAGCCCAAATTTTAACTTGGTAGCTCTCAAAATTCTCAGTGAACATGGTTCAATTTCTTACCATCATATCCATCTGAGGTTTGCATTCCTTAGGAAACAAACATATTTAAACATAATTTTTAACAACTAGGTTACGGTGACAATAATGACCATGACTGATTAGCCTGTGTAGAAAAGGATAAGCCGTGTTCTTCATTGTGTAAATGAGGTTCTATAGTAGTCATGTACAAAAATCCCCAAAAGTCAAAGGGCAAGGGTGTTTTGTGTAAACACTGAAAGAATGGAATTCTTGTGTCCTCTGAAATGTGATAAAAGTACTGCCATAAATGTATTCTTCATTCCTATGTGACAAGTTTTAGAGTGAAGACATATTTGAGTTAATTGACTGACCCCCCCCCCCAAATAAGAACACACACACACACACACACACAATAAAAAAACAACTCATGACTCAACGTTGTCTTCGAACATGAAAAATATTTTATGCTAAACTCTCATACGACAAAAATGGCCAACATAAACTTTACTGGGCTTTCCAAATAAATATAATTTTGGCTTAAAAATAAATATAATCAATTTCAATATAAACTATATATAATTAGGAAAGTTGTAAGCACCAAAAAATAGAGGCTTAGAAAGAAACCACCTTTCCAACCTTAAATAAAGAACAGAAATACTATGATTCAAGTTTGAAAGAGGGTATTGTTTATCACAGCAGTTTTCATACTGTGGTCCTAGGGACCACTGGTGGTCCACAAAACACTTGCTTGTGGCATACTGAGAGATTTGTACCATTGCACTAGCTCTCCTGTTTCCAGATGCTAGACTCCATTAAAAGAGGCTAAAAAAATGTATTATGTTTGTAGTATTATTGTTCCACATATATAACTGTCGTAGATGTTTTACAATTGTGAAAGGAAGTGGTCTTTCAATTCTCATATAGGGTTAATGCAAACACATTTGATTAAAGTGTAGTCCAAACTAGGAGAATGACTAGTAAGCAACAAACTAATAAAATTAAGCTAATGTATATAAAATATAGTTATTTCAATTTATATATTTTTAAAGCAACATCTGCAGAAACTTTACTTTTATATACAATAAATCAATTAAATATGCAAGAGCAATATAGTAGGAAAGAGACACAAAGTGATTAAAACTGAGACCAAGATTTGTGACATTGGTGGGGACATTAAATAACCCTCCCTCCCCCGAATAACTTAAACTGAATACAGTGTAGAGACTCATCTTACTCCATGTAAATCCTAACGTAGGGATTAAAAAAAGTTATTGATGTAGAGAGAAAAAATGCAGGTCTGTCCTTATCCAAAGAAATTATAGAGGAAACTAAAGACCCATATCAAGAAAAGGAGTACTTGTGGCACCTTAGAGACTAACAAATTTATTTGAGCATAAGCTTTCGTGAGCTACAGCTCACTTCATCGGATGCATACAGTGGAAAATGCAGTATCCTCCTTATAATAGTCAACATATGCCATCCACACTTCAAGGTTAGTATCCAGCATTTCCTACAACATCTTTCAAATTATGAATCTCAGTTTTTAATCCTCTTATTTCTTTTGCATGTCAAGGTGGAAATGTCTTGAAGAACAATGTTCAAGATCAAGTCGGAGCTCTCTCATTAGAAATAAGAAAAAAGTATGAAATTAAAAATCCTATTGCACCACAGATGAAGTTTAGAAATGCCTTTATTAATTCTAAAACAGCATATGTATTATAGATACCTCAGTAAGTCAAGTTTCAAAGGAGTACAAAGCAAAATACAGAAATCCTATTCTCTAACTAGGTAACTGTCTACTACCATTATCACCATAATATCTGAGCACCTCCCAAATATTTAAAAATATCAATATTTTTGCATTTATTTTACTACTTACCAAGATTAGCCCTTACTGTCTCAACAGTCAGAGACATGAGAAATAATGATTTATTAGATCTGAATTAACAGTTTACACCCACTAATTGGTGTTCCATTTGTTCTGCCTATCCCGTAGAGGAAAAGACGGAGCACTGATCAGAGGTGTGCTCATGATCTGCCTAATACTAGTATATTAAGTAGATCGTGAAATAAAGTACCTAGGAATATGTATAGAAGGTTATGCAAAATGAATCACCACCTATTCTTTCTTCCTTGCCACATCTGAGCCAGGTGACATGAGGATGAATGAATTTTTAGGACTGTTCTATACTGGAGAGGAGACAGTGACGCTTTCTATACTTCTCTTTGCAGATGAAAGAGAAGTTCTCTCTTCACAGCAGCCACACATGGGGTTGGGTGGGAAGGAGGGGAGAGGGTGTAGTGTGGGGTTTTCCCTTGCAAATGTGCTAGACTTCTGTTACGAGCACTGCTTCTAGATCCATTGACAGTAGGCTTCCAACTTCAGTATCAGCCTTGTTGAGTAGGTTTCTGGGATTTACTTTTAAGCTGTCCCTCATTTTTCAGCAAAGTGACATGCAAGGTAAGTAAAACCTTGGATTGTTTAAAAGAATGTAAAATGAATCATTTTGGGTTCTCTAACTTTTCTTGTATCTGAACAGCGAAAGGGAAGAAAGTTTCATACAAGATCATAAGAGAGAGGGGCTAACACAGTACCTGGTGACATACAAAACCTGCCTGAGGACAACAGATAGATGTGTGTGGAGGGGAGATGTCACCAAAAAGGATAATCAATACAATACTGGGCAGAAAAAGATAAGCAGTGGCTTCCTAATAAAGTAAAATATGTTTTCATTCATGAAGGCTGATTCCACATTTGATGGCCCTTGATGACAATTGTTCTTCAAGGGGACCATAAAAGGGCTAAAGTAAGGGGGAGGGGAAGGATCTTACAAGGTAGAGGAAGAGGAAGAACATTAAAAACAGTAAAAGAGCTAAAATGTAACTTCAGCCTAAAAACAAATAATCAAGCAATTTCATAAACGGAACTAATGTTTTGCCAAAAACTGAAATGAAGTAGCTTAATAAAGCAAGAGAACCTCAACTTATTGGTAGTAATTTTAAGGGGTAAATTTTAAAAGAAGTGCACAGGAAGATACATGTATAAATCGCATTAACAATGTGTTCCTCTGCTCTCAGTGATATTAACTTTTAAGTGATGCTATAACTATTATAACAATCTAGCATTTATGACAGTATTCATCGGCACACTCTCCTAAACCCAGCTAGTATATAAACTGCATTATTCTTTCACTTGCATTTAGTAATGATATATTCAGTTTCATAGATCCTAGTCTCTTCTTATGTTGCACTGTGGTGTATAATTTTTTTTAATAACTGTAGGTTTAAAAAAATAGTGTTGCTGGATATAATCACTAATTTCATAAAACTGCAAAAAGGCAACTTAATATTTCTTCACAGCAGCTGTAATGCACAATATTACATAGAACTAAATTATCACAAACGGCGCAGGCAGTTTTCTATACACGGTACTTAAGATAATTATAAAAATCATCCTCATTACTGCATACTAGCATTTTTTTTAACAGTTTAATTTGGATAGGTTACAAGATACATTCAAATTACACAGATATAATTACTGCAAACCCAAGAAGCAATAAAATGTTCCCAACTAAATCCCTTTGACCCTGTTAATGTCTGTTCCTTGTTTATCTAAGGCAAACATTGTTTGTAGTGTGCATTTGTTATGGAATATGAAAAAAAGAAAGGAAATCCCTTAACAGTTGTTATTGATTCCAGCATTTACAGACTGAGAGTTAAGTGCTGTTTACAAAACAGAACAGATGCAGATGCTGACAAAAAGGTAAACAATTGTTGCATGGCTTACTGCCAGAGTCTGAGATGATATATTAAACTCCAAGTGAAGCACATTTCCCCTATGGATTACACTTATTGCCACTTCATTTCCTGTGTGCTCTGTCTCTTTGCTGCTCTGCCTGGCACTAAGCTATTTCTAGTTCTTCAGTGACCCCTGAGGCCTAGTGCTACCTCGCACAGCCATTAGTGAAGGGAATTGCATGTGTCTGACATGGCCTGAAACCAATTATTTGATATTTTCTTCAGAATGATGCTCAACTCTGTTGGGAATGAGCAATCATGAAATAATTTACCTCCTGATTTAATTTTTTCCTGCACAAATTAGTTGTAGTCTGACCTGGCTATACACAGCTGCCTGTGACATATCTCTGTCTTATCAAGATTATATTTGAAATGATAAAGGGTGGAGGGTGCTGAATAGAATAGGTTGGGGAATCCTGCTTTAAAAAGCCATTGACAAGTTTATCAGATATACTGATCACATGTACTCTCTGCTGATTGAAACTGACAGAACCATAAAGAACTATCAGCGCAGCAGAGGAAACCACATGGACGCAAACAGTTATCAGAGTGTTTACGTTTTTTTAAAAACACCTGGCCACTTTTCAGTTCTCTTTAGTTCCACTGAAACCTTGGGATGCCAGCAAAATCTCATAAAAAGAAACACACTCACCCCCCGCACCAATTTCTGACTGTAAAGAATACACTGTGCTTGTTTTTTATCCTTATGTCATTTCTTTTAAAAATGGCCACAGATCTGAAGAAAGCATATATTTGCTTATTACTCATCAGCCTAGATGTGTGACTTTTATAATTCCTTATTCCGTACATCCTTACTGTGTATAAGTCACAAGATCCTAGTGAAGTGAGGATTTCAACTTATCTACAAACATGGAAAGTATATATACATTTGCATATGTTTAATTAGAAGAGCATGTCTGACACAGAAAGAGAGAAGTCACTGCCAACTATAAACAACATCAGTAAAGACTACACAAGTCTCTTGAAAGATATTTGCTAAACACAAAGCTTTAATCAACTCTACTCCATAATGTCTTCTCAATAAAATGAAATAAGATTTTCTTTTCATTCATGAAAGCTAATTCCACATTAGATATTGAATGTTTAGGAGTCCTTTGTTGGCATTCAGTGTAGAAATCTATCAAGATAAAATGTTCATAAAAACTGAAGTATAGTCCAGTGCTACATATACCGGACTAGGAGCAAGGAGTGCTAATCATGGCTCTGATGCTAACTTTCTATATCAGTTTTATTTATAAAATGAAGATAATACTACCTATCTCATAGGCCTGTTAAAAGGATTAGAAAACATTTATAAAGTACTAGGAAAGTGAAAAGTGCTCAATAATTATTATTATTAATAATTATTATGGAGTTTATACATCACAGAAAAATGACAGCTGTGTTGTTAAGATTGAGTTGGGCGTGCACTGATTGTGGGAATTCAAATCTCTTTGCTATATGTCCAGAATTCACAGCACTTACTCTTGGAGCACAGAATGAATTTTTCTGAGAATTTACAAGTAAATCAATGAATTGGTTTATTAATTAAAATAATGGGTCTTTCACAAAATTAGCACCCAGTGTGAGATCATTTTTGTTCTTAACGATCTTACTAATGGAATAACACTGATTCTTCTAATTATCCATATATTTAAAGCTATCTGAAAACTTGTGCATAAGCTGCATTTGCAGAGTTTTGTGTGTTTTTTTTAAAGTATGAGTGGTAATATTTTGCAGCTGTTTTTCATAATTAAAAGTGTTTCCTTCAGCAGCAGCTAAAAAAAATGTTCTGCTTCAGAGAATTCCATAAAGAACTGCTCTGTATCAAAATGTTGCCATTTTCAATTGTTCTCAATGTGACTAAGCCAACATGGTGCCCTTAGCAAACATAGCCATTGGCTCCATTCACCTGTTCTTCAAAATTCTCTTCTCTGCCTTTTGGGATTACAGGAAGCCACCATCCCCCCTGCAGGCAGTTAGACTTTGCTCACATTGAGAATATTAGAAGAGGCCATTTTGAAAGAAGGCATCTTAACTGAGGAAAGTATATGGCTTCATTTTCATTGAGAACAATAGATGGCAGCTAATCTGTCTCTGCTGAAGGAAAAACTCAGTGCCACCAGCTTTGGCACACTTTATGATTTCATCAATATCATGTCATCTAAAACTGGTGGATTTTGGCCATTTTGGCTTATAAATCATTCCAAAAATTAGGCTGATGATAGTGAACTGTAATTTGAATAGAAGTCACAATCAAAAGTAGTTAAAACACTTACTTTAATGAACTCTAAATTACTTTAAAATATGCACATTTAAAACAAATCTGCCAATCTCTTCTTAATCCTCTGTTAAATTCATTCAAAATGGAATAGTCCAGCATGACAGCTGTTGCATTACAGAGGCAACCTATATTAAAATTAGATTGTTTGGAACTTTCAGCCAACCAAGAGATTCAATAGGGTGCTTATCATTCCTTTGTGTTGTCTATATATGATATTATGTATTCCCTAAATAATAGATGAAAGTGATCCTATCACTGTTTTCTTTCTGGAAATTCCAAGAGGTAACAAAAGCAAACAATGACAGCTTTTATTCTAAAGAAGTAGAAATGCAACTCAAAAAGGAGGATACTTACTCCACCCTGACAAGTAATTTTCAATTTCCTTCCTCTTGCTATTTCATAACCTTACTTTGGCAGAACCACCACAGTTCTTATGGATATTTTTGGAAAGAATATATACAAATTAGAAATGAATGTAGGCATTCATAATGTGGGCAGACATTCAGTTTTAAGATCTGATGGAACAACAGGATTGCTCACTGGAAATCTATAAAGTCCTTACAATGTTGAATATAAAGAGTTAGATTATATCGTTATCTTTATATGTGGTGGATTTATATGCATAAGAGCAGTTTCACATGTATACACATTGAGATGAGAGTATAGTCTTAAAACACATCTCTATACATGAACTAACAATCCTTCCTGTAGTCTCATTATGGAAGAAGTTGGACTTTCCCAGTAGCCTGTATAACAAAAGGATAGTTTACCTGAAGCTGTCTGAAATTTACAAGGTGTTAATTGACTGATGCAATTGTCACACAGTCAAAGATATTGGGAGCAGAAAAGACCTGCAAGGATTATATATTGTGACTCCCAGCATCTTGCAGGTGTACCACCCTTATGCTTGTTCTAGAGCATCTAAATTGATGGTGACTCTCTGACCCACTCTATCTCATCACACTTTCTGTAGAAGTACACAAGTTATTTATGTAACCCACTGGTCATAATGTCCTCCTCTATACTGGAACCACAGATGTCAGCCTGTTACTGCTCTCAGATAGAGAGACTAGTAAATTGCATGCTTCTAGACAGATGAAGCTCTTCCTGAGCATCTGAGGACCACAGCAACTCAAATCCCAGACAAGTCCACAATTGTGTGATTGGACACCATTTTTGAGAATACTGGGGATTGAACCATGCACCTCCAGAATTAAGAGCATGAACTGATACATTTTGAGCTAAAAAACCATGCTCTGTAGGTAGGGTTGTAACAGACTTATATCCTCTGTAGGTCAGACACAGAAGGAACATTGGAACTATGCTCCTGACACCCGTAGTTAGATCAGCAAGTAATATAAAAAAGGATTTAAAATAAACCTAAAACTTTATTTAAAAAAAATAATAAATTTACTGTGTATTAAAAGCACTTGATTAAAGACAACATATTTTTGCATTTGCACACTTCGGTCAATGTGAGAAACAGAAGCATATGCTAACTGAACATATGACATCCTTTTTGTTGATGTCAAGCCCCCCAATTTTAAATAAATGCGATTATTTTCAAGACAGCAGTACTTTGTGACTAAAATAAATTGAATTTATGTTTTAAAAATGACATATTTGCTATGTATGTGTGGTTAGTAATAGAGAGGATAAACAAATGTTCCAAATCTTAACAGTATCTCAGCAAGGAGTACCTAATTCAGTTGTGCTCAGGAGACGGTAGACATACCTGTTGAAAAGAATCATCTAATAATTTTCTTTTCAAGTATACCATAGGAACCTCTTTAGGGGAACTTTTTTAAAGTCTGTCTTCTCTTATCTTTCATAGCTCAACATGGTTTCCTTCTTATAACTATATATTCCCAAAGAAAGAGAGCCTAATTTAATAATCCTATCTCAACTTCTTTGTCACTCTCTTTCTCTCTCTCTCTCTCTCTCTCTCACACACACACATACACACACTTATTATTAAAGAGTATTACAGTATATAAATCTCAAACTGATCTCTGATCACTCAAGCAAAATTCATACTGAAGAGTAAATCACTTTAATTTTTTATACTTGGGAGGAGAATACAATAATTAGGGGGCATGGTGAGTTAAATCTTCTTTTCACCCTTAGGAAAAAACCCAGGTGTGCTGAGGAAGCATTTAGAGGAAGATAATTAGTTTCCTAACTGTAGATATTTTAAAGCAAAAAAAAATATATACCCAAATTGAAATTATATCTCCTTCAACATCTGTAGAATTCAGAAAACTGATTCAGGGGCTTGAAAGACAGACATAAAATTTAGTATCTTCATCATTACATAAAAGAATAGCATACATCATGCAAAATAAAATTGCATCACTAATTACACAGTGCAAATAATTTTGAATTCAAATTAGCTATATCCCGTATAATTTTTCAAGTAAATCAAAACAAATATAACAGTAATAAGAACAATAACATAGATATCTTTTTGTTATGGCAAGGGGTCAGTAATGAGATTCCACTGTCAGTCTTCACATTATGTGCTTAATAAGTGATTTGAAGCAACAGCTCCAAAAAGCAGGAAGGAATTCAGGCATGCTACCAGCTTTGAAATTCTGCCAGTTCTACTGAGATTTCAGTAATTTAACTACTGTTATTTTACCCCCTACTACAAGCTTAAAAAGTAACAAGATTAATGCTTTTGTAATCTTTAAGGAAATGTTGCACTCCCACTAGAAACACACTTGTGGTTCGAGGGTATTATGTTCATGTGGCCTTTTAGAGAATATTTCTTTTTTTGTTTATAAACTTCAACTCTGTATATTAAAACAGATGGTTTTATTTTCCTCTCAGAATTACACATTATTTTCATTTCAGATGACTGTGTGGTAAAAATCAAATACACTACTTCCAAGGATAAGAATAAAAAGTTCTCAATTGGGATTCGGGATCCCTCGGGGGTCACGAGGTTATTACATGAGGGGTCATGAGCGGTCAGCCTCCACCCCAAACCCCACTTTGCTTCCAGCATTTATAATAGTGTTAAATATATTTTAAAAAGTGTTTTTAATTTATAAGGCGGGGGTTACACTCAGAGGCTTGCTATGTGAAAGGGGTCACCAGTACAAAAGTTTGAGAACCACTGGAATAAATAATATGTGACAAAGAGCCCAAAAACACATTATTTCCTGCATTAAATGCAAAGACAATTAGTCACTATTTTGTTCTCCCTAGGTAATGGGATTTGTTTTCTGCTGTCAAAATCCTATACATTTTCCAAGGAACAAAGACAGATGCAGAAATCAGCATCAGACTTTGTGCACCTATTGTTTTCCTATTACATCGATCAACCAATGCTTTGTGCCCCATTCATTAAATGGATGCTAAATATTACCTGTTGAAGAGTCTGAATCTGAATGTTAATTCACCTACCAGTACAAAAATTAAGATACACGAATAAAGGAAACTAAGCATCCGATTTACTGATGCAATGGAAAATTACCATTTTACTGCTATGTAGTTAACATTTTCTTTGTTATTGCATGAAATTGATTGCTTTATCTAAAAGTCACTTGTTGAGCTCAGTCCAGTTCAGAAAAGCGTTGAATCTCATTGAAGCGAGTGGAACTGCTCATATGCTTAAAGTTGTGTATATGCTCAAGTGCTTTGGAACACTGATTGGTTTAAAGTATTAATGGTTGAATTTGAAAAATAAATTAATAAACACATTTTCTGATATTTAAAAACCCAGAAGTTTATAATCAAGCTATAGTACCACACAACTTAATCCTCACTAATGCCCTGTATGCTTCCCCATACAGGTTAACCACCCACAGGAAAACAGAAATAGCAAGAGTTTTAATTCACAGCTTTTTTCTTCCTAATTT
The DNA here is from genome assembly GCF_965152275.1 of Natator depressus. Classification (NCBI taxonomy): domain Eukaryota; kingdom Metazoa; phylum Chordata; order Testudines; family Cheloniidae; genus Natator; species Natator depressus. Next base: position 59,385,437 of record NC_134238.1, read on the forward strand.
TTCCCTTTTGGAAAAGATAGGATTTGCCCATGCCTCCTATATAAGTCATTGGGGATCCAGCTTCCTACACTCATGGACCACCACACACTATATGGATGTTTGGAGGTCCTTAAGATACAAGGGCCCTTTGCACATATGCCCTATTCATTCCAACAGTCCTACTGGTTTTGTGTAGCCTCCTGTAGCACTGCTCCTACAGATGCTGCTAGGTGCCCTTCAAACAATCACTCTAGTTAGGTTATGTTCTTCTCCCCATACCTCAAAGAAAGGCTTGCTGAAAATATGCTATACATGGTAAAACCCAAACTTTTAAAATTACTTTATATGCTTATGTCTATGCTGCTTAGTGTGGAGACATATTTAGACAATATTAAAGTTTCTACACTTCTGCATGAAACAGAATTTGTTAGCTTATTTTTTTGTGTTCTTGGTAATAAACTACAGCAGCTGAGATCAAAACAGTCCCTGACAAAAAACAAACAAACAAACAAACAAGACAATCTGTTGTTTTCTTATAGAGGTGCCCAAAAGCCTTTGACACCAAAACTTAGCGGTGCTAGTGTGACACAAGAACTGGTGAAGAAAAGGAGATTCTATACAAGACACATAATTTGAAACAGTACCATTCTTTTCAGGCTGATTTTTTTTTTAAAGTCTTCAGCTTTCTTACAAAATTTGATGGGGGAGGAGGAAATTCCCACAAACCACACCACACACTTTCATTTTGAGTTACAAAAATTCAAAACTCCCCAAATGTAGCTTGATTATGACAACTTTTGGTGCCAAAGAACTACAGAACAGTTTAACAAACGAGACACACCATACACAAAATTTTCAAATGCAGTAGGTGCCTAAGGTTTAGGTAACCACATCCATATTTAGACACCTAAATAAAAGTGGCTTATCCCACAGATCGCTTTGACTTCAATTAAAGACTTTGGTGTTCAGCATCTCTAGAAATCAGAAAATTTTAAGTGCTAACTTTAGGCATCCAAGTTTGACATTTTATCTGTATTAAATACTAATTACTTTGCCTATTTTCAAAACAAATGGAGATAGCGGAGAAGAATAATGGGCTGAGCAAGCAAACTTTGTCATTTTCACTGGGTGTCAGAGACCACTGATCTCAAGAATGCTTCTGGAGATTAAACCGATTGCAACACCATTGTAAATTTATGTGAATTACTACTGTTATCATTTTAGAGAGTCACACACAGCGATGTGGAACATGTTTGTTCAGTGTATATCAAGTTACATCTGTATGTCTAATTAAAAAAACATACTTCATCTACATTTGTAACATATTAGTTGAACAGCAAATCACATTGCTCATTGTTAAATGAAAGAACTTTCATAATATATGAAACAGGATAGATTTCCTAGTATTTGAGCATTTAAAATCTCAAAACAGTATAACAGCCTTTCACTGAGTTTTTCCAATCAAAGAGAGTTCTAAGGGTATGTCTACACTACGAAATTAGGTCAAATTTATAGAAGTCGGTTTTTTAGAAATCGTTTTTATATATTCGAGTGTGTGTGTCCCCACAGAAAATGCTCTAAGTGCATTAAGTGCATTAACTTGGCGGAGTGCTTCCACAGTACCGAGGCAAGCATCGACTTCCGGAGTGTTGCACTGTGGGTAGCTATCCCACAGTTCCCGCAGTCTCCGCTGCCCATTGGAATTCTGGGTTGAGATCCCAATGCCTGATGGGGCTAAAACATTGTCGCGGGTGGTTCTGGGTACATATCGTCAGGCTCCCGTTCCCTCCCTCCCTCCGTGAAAGCAGCAGCAGACAATCGTTTCGCGCCTTTTTTCTTGAGTTACCTGTGCAGACGCCATACCACGGCAAGCCTGGAGCCCGCTCAGATAACCGTCACTGTATGTCTCCTGGGTGCTGACAGACGTGGTACTGCATTGCTACACAGCAGCAGCAACCCCTTGCCTTGTGGCAGCAGACGGTGCAGTAGGACTGGTAGCCGTCATCGTCATGTCCAAGGTGCTCCTGGCCTGTAGTGCAGGGACTACATTAGAAGTGACCTGACCAGGTCATTCTCTTTAGTCCTGCAGTCAGTCCTATTGAACCATCTCATGGTGAGCAGGCAGGCGACACGGATTGCTAGCAGTCCTACTGTACCATCTTCTGCCAGGCAGGCAAGAGATGAGGATGGCTAGCAGTCCTACTGCACCATCTTCTGCCGAGCAGCCATGAGATGTGGATGGCTTGCAGTCCTTCTGCACCGTCTGCTGCCAGCCAAAGATGTAAAAGATAGATGGAGTGGATCAAAACAAGAAATAGACCAGATTTGTTTTGTACTCATTTGCTTCCCCCCTCCCCTGTATGGGGACTCATTCCTCTAGGTCACACTGCAGTCACTCCCAGAGAAGGTGCAGCGAGGTAAATCTAGCCATGTATCAATCAGAGGCCAGACCAACCTGCTTGTTCCAATAAGAACAATTACTTAGGTGCACCATTTCTTATTGGAACCCTCCGTGAAGTCCTGCCTGAAATACTCCTTGATGTAAAGCCACTCCCTTTGTTGATTTTAATTCCCTGTAAGCCAACCCTGTAAGCCATGTCATCAGTCGCCCCTCCTTCCATCAGAGCAATGGCAGACAATCGTTCCGCGCCTTTTTTCTGTGCGGACGCCATACCAAGGCAAGCATGGAGGCCGCTCAGCTCACTTTGGCAATTAGGAACACATTAAACACCACACACATTATCCAGCAGTATATGCAGCACCAGAACCTGGCAGAGCGATACCAGGCGAGGAGGCGACGTCAGCGCGGTCACGTGAGTGATCAGGACATGGACACGGATTTCTCTCAAAGCATGGGCCCTGCCAATGCATGCATCATGGTGCTAATGGGGCAGGTTCATGCTGAGGAACGCCGATTCTGGGCTCGGGAAACAAGCACAGACTGGTGGGACCGCATAGGGTTGCAGGTCTGGGACGATTCCCAGTGGCTGCGAAACTTTCGCATGCGTAAGGGCACTTTCATGGAACTTTGTGACTTGCTTTCCCCTGCCCTGAAGCGCATGAATACCAAGATGAGAGCAGCCCTCACATATTAGTTGAGAAGTGAGTGGCGATAACCCTGTGGAAGCTTGCAACGCCAGACAGCTACCGGTCAGTTGGGAATCAATTTGGAGTGGGCAAATCTACTGTGGGGGCTGCTGTGATGCAAGTAGCCCACGCAATCAAAGATCTGCTGATATCAAGGGTATTGACCCTGGGAAATGTGCAGGTCATAATGGATGGCTTTGCTGCAATGGGATTCCCTAACTGTGGTGGGTCCATAGACGGAACCCATATCCCTATCTTGGCACCGGAGCACCAAGCCGGCGAGTACATAAACCGCAAGGGGTACTTTTCAATAGTGCTGCAAGCTCTGGTGGATCACAAGGGACGTTTCTCCAACATCAACGTGGGATGGTCGGGAAAGGTACATGATGCTCGCATCTTCAGGAACTCTGGTCTGTTTCAAAAGCTGCAGGAAGGGACTTTATTCCCAGACCAGAAAATAACTGTTGGGGATGTTGAAATGCCTATAGTTATCCTTGGGGACCCAGCCTACCCCTTAATGCCATGGCTCATGAAGCTGTACACAGGCAGCCTGGACAGTAGTCAGGAGCTGTTCAGGCTGAGCAAGTGCAGAATGGTGGTAGAATGTGCATTTGGATGTTTAAAGGCGCGCTGGCGCAGTTTACTGACTCACTTAGACCTCAGCGAAACCAATATTCCCACTGTTATTACTGCTTGCTGTGCGCTCAACAATATCTGTGAGAGTAAGGGGGAGACGTTTATGGCGGGGTGGGAGGTTGAGGCAAATCGCCTGGCTGCTGGTTACGCGCAGCCAGACACCAGGGCAGTTAGAAGAGCACAGGAGGGCGTGGTACGCATCACAGAAGCTTTGAAAACCAGTTTCATGACTGACCAGGCTACGGTGTGAAAGTTCTGTTTGTTTCTCCTTGATGAAACCCCCCGCCCCTTGGTTCACTCTACTTCCCTGTAAGCTAACCACCCTCCCCTCCTCCCTTCAATCACCACTTGCAGAGGCAATAAAGTCATTGTTGCTTCACATTCATGCATTCTTTATTCATTCATCACACAAATAGGGGGATGACTACCAAGGTAGCCCAGGAGGGGTGGTGGAGGAGGGAAGGAAAATGCCACACAGCACTTTAGAAGTTTACAACTTTAAAATTTATTGAATACCAGCCTTCTGTTTTTTGGGCAATCCTCTGTGGTGGAGTGGCTGGTTGGCCGGAGGCCCCCGCACCGCGTTCTTGGGCATCTGGGTGAGGAGGCTATGGAACTTGGGGAGGAGGGCGGTTGGTTACACAGGGGCTGTAGTGGCAGTCTGTGCTCCAGCTGCCTTTGCTGCAGCTCAACCATACACTGGAGCATACTGGTTTGATCCTCCAGCAGCCTCAGCATTGAATCCTGCCTCCTCTCATCATGCTGCCGCCACATTTGAGCTTCAGCCCTGTCTTCTGCCCGCCACTTACTCTCTTCAGCCCGCCACCTCTCCTCCCGGTCATTTTGTGCTTTCCTGCACTCTGAGATTATTTGCCTCCATGCATTCGTCTGTGCTCTGTCAGTGTGGGAGGACAGCATGAGCTCAGAGAACATTTCATCGCGAGTGCGGTTTTTTTTCTTTCTAATCTTCACTAGCCTCTGGGAAGGAGAAGATCCTGTGATCATTGAAACACATGCAGCTGGTGGAGAAAAAAAAAGGGACAGCGGTATTTAAAAAGACACATTTTATAAAACAGTGGCTACACTCTTTCAGGGTAAACCTTGCTGTTAACATTACATACATAGCACATGTGCTTTCGTTACAAGGTATCATTTTGCCTCCCCCCACCGCGTGGCTACCCCCTCAACCCTCCCCCCTCCCCGTGGCTAACAGCGGGGAACATTTCTGTTCAGCCACAGGCAAACAGCCCAGCAGGAACGGGCACCTCTGAGTGTCCCCTGAAGAAAAGCACCCTATTTCAACCAGGTGACCATGAATGATATCTCACTCTCCTGAGGATAACACAGAGAGATAAAGAACGGATGTTGTTTGAATGCCAGCAAACATACACTGCAATGCTTTGTTGTACAATGATTCCCGAGTACGTGTTACTGGCCTGGAGTGGTAAAGTGTCCTACCATGGAGGACGCAATAAGGCTGCGCTCCCCAGAAACCTTTTGCAAAGGCTTTGGGAGTACATCCAGGAGAGCCGCGAATACCAGGGCAAATTAATCCTTTCACATGCTTGCTTTTAAACCATATATAGTATTTTAAAAGGTACATTCACCGGAGGTCCCTTCTCCGCCTGCCGGGTCCAGGAGGCAGGCTTGGGTGGGTTCGGGGGGTACTGGTTCCAGGTCCAGGGTGAGAAACGGTTCCTGGCTGTCGGGAAAACCGGTTTCTCCGCTTGCTTGCTGTGAGCTATCTACAACGTCGTCACCATCATCATCTTCTTCATCCCCAAAACCTGCTTCTGTGTTGCCTCCATCTCCATTGAAGGAGTCAAACAACACGGCTGGGGTAGTGGTGGCTGAACCCCCTAAAATGGCATGCAGCTCATCATAGAAGCGGCATGTTTGGGGCTCTGACCCGGAGCGGCCTTTCGCCTCTCTGGTTTTCTGGTAGGCTTGCCTCAGCTCCTTAAGTTTCACGCGGCACTGCTTCAGGTCCCTGTTATGGCCTCTGTCCTTCATGCCCTGGGAGATTTTGACAAAGGTTTTGGCATTTCGAAAACTGGAACAGAGTTCTGATAGCACGGATTCCTCTCCCCATACAGCGATCAGATCCCGTACCTCCCGTTCAGTCCATGCTGGAGCTCTTTTGCGATTCTGGGACTCCATCATGGTCACCTCTGCTGATGAGCTCTGCATGGTCACCTGCAGCTTGCCACGCTGGCCAAACAGGAAATGAGATTCAAAAGTTCGCGGTTCTTTTCCTGTCTACCTGGCCAGTGCATCTGAGTTGAGAGTGCTGTCCAGAGCGGTTACAATGGAGCACTCTGGGATAGCTCCCGGAGGCCAACACCGTCCAATTGTGTCCACAGTACCCCAAATTTGACCCGGCAAGGCCGATTTAAGCGCTAATCCACTTGTCGGGGTGGAGTAAGGAAATCGATTTTAAGAGCCCTTTAAGTCGAAAAAAAGGGCTTCATCGTGTGGACGGGTGCAGTTTACATCGATTTAACGCTGCTAAATTCGACCTAAAGTCCTAGTGTTGACCAGGGCTAAGAATATAAGAAGTTCCATGCTCCTAAAATTGACAATTGAGAATAGTGGCCAGGAGATAGAATAGAGGCAAGAGAATGAGAGCCAAGTAGGCAGGGGAAGAATGGAGATGCATAATAGTAGCTTCCTCATGAAGATTGTGTTGAGATCTTAAAACAGAATTACAATATCTACATTTCATACTTAAACATTTAGTCTCCAAATTTAACATGCTACTCTTCACAGGTCAATCAACTGAATCTGCCCTAGAATATTCTCAGTCTGAGATTTCCTGAGATTCTAATGAAGGTTTGGGTTTTTGAGGTTCCCACAGATAGACAATCATACTCACCACAAATTCTGAACTTCACACACAGACACACTCTCATAAATGCTCAGGGACAGAAAACTTAAAATATTATTTTCCAAATTTATCATACCCTAATTCATTGCTGGAAAGGTCAGGAACTATCCAGTTTGGCCAGCTACTTATGCTTTCCAACACTGCCCACTGTCCCTCCCGATCTCCCAGATCAGCTCTTCACATACAGCCCCATTTCTGGAGACCCATTTAAGCAGGTTGGACAGCAGAAAGTATGGGGGTAAACTGAAGAGGATCTAGACGTGAGCAAGACTTTGGGAAGGTAAAAAGAGTTTCCTCAGGAAACTGCAGTGCTGAAGAGTTAAGCAGGCAGTAAGGTAGGGGCTCAGAGTGTAAATGGAAGTGGTACAGGGCAGAGTATTTGGGATGAGCACAATATCGATATTTCTGTGTCAGACATTAGCACATTCAAATTTGGCTCACCATGATGATGATCTTGCAAACAGGAACAGTATGGGAGAACTGAAGGACTGAGCAAGGCTGTAGGGATCAGGGGTGTAAGTTGCCATGATGGTTACAGTCAGGAAATGAATAGAGTAATGAAGTTGCATTAGGGTTTGAGTAGGGCTATGGGGGACCAGAAGGAAAAGCAGACTCTGTGAAAGGACAACCTGCAGTGTCTGGGGAAGCAGAGCTGGGTGAGGTATCTTGTGTGGTGGTACAGAGTTGAGGGTATGCACCAAGGCACTGGCTCATAGAGACTTGGCCACCAATGGCACTGCTGCCTTAGCATCTCCACTACACCAAATATGGGCACCATGGGGAGCCTCTGGAGCATGGAGGCAATGGTATACAGAAATTCAGTTCTCCTCAACCGGAGGCCCTTGGCCCAAATCACCCTTGATGCAAGCCCCTCCAAAAAGTCCACTTCTCTTTCAGCTCTCAGTCCCAATGCAGACACCCAATTACTCTGTCACACTCAGATGCAAACCTTAACTCCAACTTCATATTTAAAAAACACAATAAATGCTTTACAAGTACATGCATATGTAGAGAGAACATATCAAACTAGCTGAGATCAGATATCAAGTTTGCATTTGAATGTGATTTAGAGGAAATGAACATGTGAACTGAAGTTGGTTATATGTTGAAAGTGAAAGAAAGTTTGTTGGAAGGGAGGACTTTACAGATACCTTTGGGTTAAAGTATGTGAATTAATGTTACTTCATGAGAGTGTTGACAGAAAATGCACGGGAGAAACCTTAATAGTTTTTTTCTGTGGTTCCACTCTGCAATCAGATTTTTAATATGTAGTCAGCCACTGTGTGATGGGGTCTAACAGACCTTCTCCACCTCCTGCTGAGGGCATCAGCACCCTGATGCTCCCCAACCAAGGAAAAGCCACTCAGACCGCGTAATCAAGACGACAGTCCTCCAGAGGCCAAGAAGGCCAGGAGGAAATACTGACCAACCAAGAACCAGAAGGCTAATGAAGAAGCTTGCCTGCAGTTGCTCAGGGCAGAGTTAGGTGAGAATGGGACAGAGAAGGAACTCCTCAGAGCTAACCCAGAACCCAGGCCAGGACCTTGCTTTAACTTTTGGAACTTACTAGCTTGCATTTTGAAGGTTTTTTTCTCTCCCTCTGTTTAAAAGCACAGACAGCTATTTTGTTACTTGATTGTTTAGAAACTGATGCCAAGTTATGACAGAGAATGCCCTGCCCCAAGCAAGCAGCCAAACCTTTCAGAGTATGGCAGGGAGCACCTGCAGTACCACTTGTGGAGCAGCCCTGCCTCTTACATACTGGATTTGATCCACATATTATCACTAGCTCACATTTAATGAAGTAAATACTAAATAAGAATTTAAAAGATATTCATTATCTAAGCATTCAAAATATGACTTGTAAGTATGGTAAAAGCAACTAAATCAGTGTTTCTGTAGAGTTTGATGTTCTTTTGGCAAGCCTATTGTTAAATGAAGAATAAAAAAAGAGTAGGAACTTCAGACACTTTAAAATGGTGTATATTAGAAAAAAAAACAAATACAACTATAAATGTTAAATTTTAGCATCAGAATAATAGTGAGCAGACTACTGAAGTAGAAAATAAAACACCTTGTATATGAGCAGACCAAAGAAATTACACACTTTTAGGAAAACAAACTTGTAATATGTCATATTTTTGTTTAATTTACTATTTTTGAACTTTCTTTGATTAAAAGCAAATAATTTATAGGAGTAGCTATTTCTTCATCCAAAGGATATGAAGGACTGGGATGGATTAGTAAAGCCTAATTAAACTAGCTTAACATTTTTTGTAAACAAAGGAATTGGAGAACAGATTAAAAAGGTAAAAAATATGATCCACATTTAATAGACTTATTGCAATTATTTTTGAAAAGTATCATATGTGACAAAGTTCCTCCTCTACCTTGGTGAGTCCTGTGCTTATTGGCGGATTTTCTTGCCTCAGAGGTTCACGGCAGCCCTCAGTTTGGCCACTTTAGTGGCTCAAATCTGCCGTTCACTCAGTTAGCCTCATCACTGGCCAGCACGGGGAAAGGAAGAACAATCCCCGCAGTCTCTGCTGATCAGGAACAGGCCAGAGACCTTCCCCTCTGGTGGAACCCACAGTCCAGTTCAACTCCTCCGATACCAAGTAGGGAGTTGGGAGGATGGAGGAATGGGGGGAACCGGGGCCCGCCTTCTACTCCAGGTTCCAGCTCAGGGCCCTGTGGATTGCAACTGTCTACAGTGGCTCCTGTAACAGCTGCGTGACAGCTACAACTCCCTGGGCTACTTCCCCATGGCCTCCTCCCAACACCTTCTTTATTCTCATGGCAGGACCTCCCTCCTGATGTCTGATAATGCTTGTACTTCTCAGTCTTCCAGTAGTACGCCTCTCACTCTCAGCTTCTTGTGCCTCTTGCTCCCAGCTCCTCGCCCACACCACAAACGGAAGTGAGCTCTTTTTTAAACCCAGGTGCCCTGATTAGCCTGCCTTAATTGATTCTAGCAGCTTCTTGATTGGCTGCAGGTGTTCTAATCAGCCTGTCTGCCTTAATTGTTTCCAGAAAGTTCCTGATTGTTCTGGAACCTTCCCTGTTACCTTACCCAGGGAAAAGGGCCTACTTAACCTGGGGCTAATATATCTGCCTTCGATCACTCTCCTGTATGACCCTTTGACCACACTCCTGTCCCTGTTATTTCATTAGTTGTCCCCCGTACTCATTTGGTGTCCACGTCCTGTGGATCCCCCTCTTAGGCTCGGGAGGGATCCTTTAGCAGTGGGTGGGCTTTGCCCGCCCACTTCCTGGATCCCAATAGGATCACTCTCCTGTAGCCATCTGGCCCGACCCTGTCACACATATTAGAAATCTAGGGGAAGGGTAGGGGGGAAGGGCAGGAAAAGTGGGGAACAGAACTGAGTAAGAAGCCACAATGATCTGGGATAAACAACACTTCCCTGCATTAGATACTAAAATATACTAGGAAACATAATATCTGGTTTTAATATTTTTTGAAATATTTTAATTTTAACAACATTTTAAGGAGCATATTTTTAATGCGGAAAGATTGAAGCAACATTGTTATAAAACTCAAATATAATGAATGACTTTATTATTGATGCTTTTGTTAGCTCACCTTTCTGAAGTTTCTTTGATTAAATAATAATTCATACTTTAAAAAAGCTATTTATTGAGCATTTTCAAACTAATATTTCTAAAAGCAGGCTGAAGTTTCTTTAGGGATTTTTTATAGTTTAACATATGGGAGACAGGAACACTGTATCAGGATACCCAAGGAAATGTTGTCTGAAAAACCCACAAATTTGAATACAGCCCGAGCAGTAAAGGCTTGATCCTGAATCATTCAAGTCAATGGGAATTTTGCCAGTTACTTCAATGGGAGCAGGATCAAGCCACAATACAGCTGCACCTACCTTCCCTAGAGATGGTGAACAAAGACTCCAACCCCCAAAAGAATGTTTCATTTCAATTCCCATTCCTCCAGCATTTCTCTCAAACCACACTCACCCGCTTCATGGATAATAGGGGAAAAGAAGTCCATTACAATATTTTGCAATACATTCAGATAATCGGTGCAACAGTGTATGAAAGCAAAACTGATAAACCAATATTTCACAAATAAATCATTATATATGAAATATCTGAAAGTTTTATAAATCTTTTAAAGCTTGTTATAGCTTGCCTTTATTTTCCAGACAGAAGTAGTCCATCTATATTAAATTTTGCAAGGTTCTAACGCAGTTTCATTATTTTCTGTTTTCTTTTCTTTTCTTTTTTTCACTCCTATACAGTAGGATCAATTACTATAGTTCCTATCAAAATCACATTTCCCTCAGGGTGCACTTAGTAAATAAAAACAAGGGTCCCAATCGAATATCCTAGATTAAATTATCCCGGTGGTTTAAAATATGCTGGTTTGGGGGTTCCCAGAGGGCAGAGGCAGCTTGCATCAAAAACATAGGAAACACATTGGCAGAACTGCTACTCAGCTGAGAAAGCAGTGAATTTTCTCTCTCCCCTCTCTCACCCTGCCTCCCTCCATTCTTAGTGACTGAGGTCTTTCCATGTCAAAATGAAGGTCATTGCCAAGGCAACCTGGTACAGCTGTACATTACTTGACATATGGATAAATGGGGAATTTTACTCCCAGTGTCAGTAGTGAGGGAGTGATGTCCTAGGCCCTAATTAAGATTTAAATATGAGCTCTCATTAGTAAAGTCCACTTAGAAACTAAGGGCTTGTCTACGCTTTTTGGTAATTTACCAAAAAAGCTGTTCTAGAAAAAGAGGGTCTACACAGAGGTTTGGCATGAATGGAGGCACATGTTCTGCAACCAGCTATCGTCTTTCTCACAGTTTTTGGCAGCCAGGGAGCCACTGCCATATATGATTATTGTTCACCTGAATTTGAAAATGATTTGGGAGTTTGTAAGTGGGTTGACGATCATCAGGGAAAAGACGGATTTGGGGCAGGTCCAGGAGCTTTTCTCAGGGGTGATTATAAATTGTTCTGAAATGCTGCAACAGAGGGTGTGGCAGGGAACCACCAGGGCTACATGGGTTGACAATGAGAGAAGGCACATGAATCAGGAGATGCCTAAATTTGTACGTGAACAAATTATCCATCCAAAATCAACCATCAGAAAATATTGCATAAGGTACCCAGGTCATTTATGGACAATGGGATAAATTGGGATAAACCTAACGAAGCATGGGACAGACAAATTTTTGGCCGAAGTTCATGAGCGAATTTTCTGGGAACACAACTAGGAATGGAGGGAACGGAGCCAGGCCAGTTGCTGGTGTCTTGTGGCAGGTGTCCAGTGAAGGTACTCATTCCATAAAGGGGTACAGTTCCCTGATAAACAAGCATTAGAAGTGAACTTAGGGGAAGATACCCCCTAAAGAAGCTGAAGAAGTGGGGCTGGGACACCTATGTTTGGTACACCAGGGAGACAATCCCCTTTCCAGAGCTTCCTTAGCCCTCATACAAGGGGAGGAAGTGGAGTGGGAAGGGGTGCTGTCCACTCCAAACACGTACAAACAATTAAGGAAAGAATGGACCTACACCCTCTGATTTATTGCCAGGTATTTCCCAGATGACTTAATAAAGCCATAGCCAAATGAAGCCATATCCCTGGTATGGCCAGGACAACAAAAAATCCAGTATACCTATTTTAGTAACTTTTCAGGAGTAGACAAGTGCTAAGACCCATTTAAATTGATTTGATAACTCTTAAAACACAGTGGACAATGAAATCCCCCTTCAACAAGAAAAAAATCCTCGTAATTTTGCCTTCACTTCAGGTGTTTTACTCTGGACTGCTGACTGTGAATACAGAGTATCATTCTTATTTCCAGTGTCCAACTGATAAACTCAGACTGCTGAGAAATTACAATAGAGCTGAGAGGGCACAGTGAGTGGGTTCCTACAGGGATCTGTCCTGGGTCTGGTTCTATTTAGTATCTTCATAAATTATTTGGACAATGGCATAGAGAGTACACTCAAAGTCTGCGGATGATACCAAGCTGGGAGGCATTATAAGCAATTTGGAGGACAGGATTAGAATTCAAAATGATCTTGGCAAACTGGAGAAATGGTCTGAAATAAATAGGATGAAATTCAGTAAGGACAAATGCAAAATACTACACTTAGGAAGAAATAATCAATTGCACAAATATAAAATGGGAAATGACTGCCGAGGAAATAACGCAGAAAAGGATCTGGAGGTTATAGTAGATCACAAACTAAATGAGAGTCAACAACGTAATTCTGTTGCCAAAAAAAGAGAACAACATTCTGGGATGTATTAACAGGAGTGTTGTAAACAGGACACAAGAAGTAATTCTTCCACTCTACTCAGCACTGAAAAGAGTTCAACTAGAGTATTGTGTTCAGTTTTGGACATCACACTTTGGGAAAAATGTGGACAAATTGGAGGAAGTCCAGAGGAGAGCAACAAAAAAGATTGACGGTCTAGAAAATATGGCTTATGAGGGAAGACTAAAAAATTGTGCTTGTTTAATCTGGAGAAGAGAAGATTGAGGGGGACACGTTAACAGTCTTCAACTACATAAAAGAGGAGAGTGATAAATTGTTCTCCTTAACCACTGAGGTGGTCTTAAATGGTCTTAAATTGCAGCAAGGAGACTTAGGTTAGACATTTGGAAAAACTTCCTAACTGTAAGGGTAGTTAAGCACTGGAACAAATTACCTAGGGAGGTTGTGCAATCTCCGTCATTGGTGGTTTTTAAGAATTGGCTAGACAAACACCTGTCAGGGATGGTCTAGATAATACTTAATCCTGACTCAGTACAGGAGGCTGGATTAGATAACCTATTGAGGTCCATTCCAGTCCTATATTTCTATGATTCTATGTTCTAGACCAGTGGTCACCAGCCAGTTGATTGGAATCAACTGATTGATCCTGGAGCCTCTGCCAGTCGATCGTGATCTCGGACTGCGCAGCGGGACTAAGGCAGACTGCCTGCCTGTCCTGGCCCCACGCTGCTCCCGGAAGTGGCTGGCATGTCTCTGCACATCTACCAATGTGATATATGCCATCATGTGCCAGCAATGCCCCTCTGCCATGTACATTGGTCAAACTGGACAGTCTTTACGTAAAAGAATAAATGGACACAAATCAGATGTCAAGAATTATAACATTCATAAACCAGTCGGAGAACACTTCAATCTCTCTGGTCACGTGATTACAGACATGAAAGTTGCGATATTACAACAGAAAAACTTCAAAACCAGAGTCCAGCGAGAAACTGCTGAATTGGAATTCATTTGCAAATTGGATACAATTAACTTAGGCTTGAATAGAGACTGGGAGTGGCTAAGTCATTATGCAAGGTAACCTATTTCCCCTTGTTTTTTCCTATCCCCTTCCCCTCCTCCCCCGTTCCTCAGACGTTCTTGTTAAACCCTGGATTTGTGCTGGAAATGGCCCACGTTGATTATCATACACATTGTAAGGAGAGTGATGGCTTTAGATAAGCTATTACCAGCAGGAGAGTGGGGTGGGGGGAAAGAAAACCTGGATTTGTGCTGGAAATGGCCCACCTTGATTATCATACACATTGTAAGTAGAATGATCACTTTGGATAAGCTATTGCCAGCAGGAGAGTGGGGTGGGGGGAGAAAACCTTTTGAAGCGATAAACACCCATTTTTTCATGGTCTGTGTGTATAAAAACATCCTCACTGCATTTTCCACTTTTATGCATCCGATGAAGTGAGCTGTAGCTCACGAAAGCTTATGCTCAAATAAATTGTTTAGTCTCTAAGGTGCCACAAGTACTCCTTTTCTTTTTGTGAATACAGACTAATATGGCTGCTACTCTGAAACCTGTCATTATGCAAGGCACTGCATTTAGCCGTATGGAGTGGAAATCCATCAACTGCATGAAAAAAACTTGTTCAGATACAGACAGACATCATCTTCCTCTCCAAATGCAAACAGATGGACATCGTACCAAAAGGACTGAAGGTAAAAAATCCATTACAATCTACATACCACACAGACTATGCTGACAGCTTGTGCCACACGCTCTCAAAGAAACTGTGGAACCACGTGATCAATATCCTCTACAGCAAACAGGGAAAGATTAAGAATGAGCTCTCAAAACTAGATACTCTCATAAAAAACCAACCTTCCACACAAACTTCCTCGTGGCTGGACTTTACTAAAACTAGACAAGCCATTTACAACACACACTTTGCTTCTCTACAAAAGAAAAAGGACACTAAACTTTCTAAACTACTACATGCCACAAGGGGCCACAGCAATGGTTCCCTCAACCCACCCAGCAATATTGTTAATCTATCCAACTATACTCTTAGCCCAGCAGAAGAAGCTGTCCTATCTCGGGGCCTCTCCTTCTGCCCCTCCACCCCCACGAACATGATATAGTTCTGTGGTGACCTAGAATCCTATTTTCGACGTCTCTGACTCAAGGAATATTTCCAACACTCCTCTGAACAACATACTAATCCACAGAGACCTTCCTACCAACACTACAAAAAGAAGGATTCTAGGTGGACTCCTCCTGAAGGCCGAGACAGCAGACTGGACTTCTACATAGAGTGCTTCCGCCGCCGTGCACGGGCTGAAATTGTGGAAAAGCAGCATCACTGGCCCCACAACCTCAGCCGTGCAGAACACAATGCCATCCACAGCCTCAGAAACAACTCTAACATCATAATCAAAAAGGCTGACAAAGGAGGTGCTGTTGTCATCATGAATAGGCCGGAATATGAACAAGAGGCTACTCGGCAGCTCTCCAACACCACTTTCTACAAGCCATTACCCTCTGACCCCACTGAGGGTTACCAAAAGAAACTACAGAATTTACTCAAGAAACTCCCTGAAAAAGCACAAGATCAAATCCGCACAGACACACCCCTGGAACCCCGACCTGGGATATTCTATCTACTACCCAAGATCCATAAACCTGGAAATCCTGGGCGCCCCATCATCTCAGGTATTGGCACCCTGACAGCAGGATTGTCTGGCTATGTAGACTCCCTCCTCAGGCCCTACGCTTCCAGCGCTCCCAGCTATCTTCGAGACACCACTGACTTCCTAAGGAAACTACAGTCCACCAGTGATCTTCCTGAAAATACCATCCTGGCCACTATGGATGTAGAAGCCCTCTACACCAACATTCCACACAAAGATGGACTACAAGCCATCAGGAACACTATCCCCGATAATGTCACAGCAAACATGGTGGCTGAACTTTGTGACTTTGTCCTCATCCATAACTATTTCAATCAGCGGCACTGCTATGGATACCCGCATGGCCCCACAGTATGCCAACATTTTTATGGCTGACTTAGAACAACGCTTCCTCAGCTCTCGTCTCCTAATACCCCTACTCTACTTGCGCTATATTGATGACATCTTCATCATCTGGACCCATGGAAAAGAAGCCCTTGAGGAATTCCACCATGATTTCAACAATTTCCATCCCACCATCAACCTCAGCCTAGACCAGTCCACACAACAGATCCACTTCCTGGACACTACGGTGCTAATAAGCGATGGCCACGTAAACACCACCCTATACCAGAAACCTACTGACCACTATACCTACCTACATGCCTCCAGCTTTCATCCAGACCACATCACACGATCCATTGTCTACAGCCAAGCCCTAAGATACAACCGCATTTGCTCCGATCCCTCAGACAAAGACAAAAACGTACAGAATCTCTATCAAGTGTTCTTAAAACTGCAATACCCACCTGGTGAAGTGAAGAAACAGATTGACAGAGCCAGAAGGGTACAGAGACGTCACCTACTACAAGACAGGCCCAACAAAGAAAGTAACAGAATGCCACTAGCCGCCACCTACAGCACCCAACTAAAACCACTCCAGCACATCATCAAGGATCTACAACCTATCCCGAAGGACGATCCCTCACTCTCACAGACCTTGGGAGACAGGCCAGTCCTGCTTACAACAGCCCCCCAACCTTTAGCAACTACTCACCAGCAACTAAACACCACACAACAAAACCACCAACCCAGGAACCAAACCCTGCTACAAACCCTGGTGCCACCTCTGTCCACATAACTATTCAAGGGACACAATCATAGGACCTAACCACATCAGCCACATCATCAAGGGCTCGTTCACCTGCACATCTACCAATGTGATATATGCCATCATGTGCCAGCAATGCCCCTCTGCCATGTACATTGGCCAAACGGGACAGTGTCTATGCAAAAGAATAAATGGACACAAATCTGACATCAGGAATCATAACATTCAAAAACCAGTAGGAGAACACTTCAATCTCTCTGGTCACTCAACAATAGACCTAAAAGTGGCAATTCTTCAACAAAAAAACTTCAAAAACAGACTCCAATGTGAAGCTGCAGAGCTGGAATTAATTTGCAAACTGGATACCAACAGATAAGGTCTGAACAGAGACTGGGAGTGGTTGGGTCATTACAAAACCTAAACTCAATTTTCCCAATACTAATTTCTCCCTACTGTTACTCGCACCTTCTTGTCAACTGTCTGTAATGGGCCACTCTTACCACTTCAAAAGTTATTTTTCCTCCCTTGGTATTCTGCTGTTAATTGATTTATCTTGTTAGACTGACCTCACACTTGGTAAAGCAACCCTGTCCTTTCATGTATTTATACCTGCTCTTGTATTTTCACTCCATTGCATCTGGTGAAGTGGGTTCTAACCCATGAAAGTTTATGCCCAAATAAATTTGTTAGTCTCTAAGGTGCCACAAGGACTCCTCATTATTTTTATAATATCTAAGGGAACCTTTCACAGCAAACAAAATGAAGTTAAAATAGAGCAAATAAAAAATGTAAGCAGAACAGAAAGGATATTACCTCTATTCACTACAGCATGCATTTTCACAGATTAATGCAATTTGGGCTATTTTAATCTCGCTCTGCCTCAGTTTCCTCAAATACAAAAAGGTGTTTGAGATCTATGGATTAAAAACTGAGTTACACAAGTGCTAGGTATTCACTGTCTACAAAATGCTGCAGAGCTAGGGTCATCATACTTGCTTGTTGTTCTTATCGTGTAACCCAGGGGTTCTCAAACTGGGGGGTCGGGACCCCTCAGGGGGTCGCAAGGTTCTTACATGGGGAGTCACGAGCTGTCAGCCTACCCCCCAAACCCTGCTTTGCCTCCAGCATTTATAATGGTGTTAATATATAAAAACTTTTTTTAATTTATAAGGGGGAGGAGAGTCGCACACAGAGGCTTGCTGTGTGAAAAGGGTCACCAGTACAAAAGTTTGAGAACCACTAGTATAGCTCTTTGAATCTCTGCACTGGCTTACCTTCTGCTAAGTGCTCCAAATTCAAACTTCCTGTCACCGCTTTCAGAGCTCTATATTACTTTGCCCCTTTTACTGTTTCCCATTGCCCCTCCACTCCAGGAGTAATGTCAGTTTATCACATGACTGTCTGCATGCTTTCTTCCGTACTGCCTCCTAATCCATGTTCCAGCCTTTCTTTGCTCACCCACAAAGCCCCTATCTTCTCCATATTTCTCCTCTCTTGAAGAGGCTCTTCTGTCTTTCTACCAATGGAGTTTCTATTTGATTTATACTGACATGAAGATTGATTAAAAAAAAATAAATGAACATAACCTTATTTTGTTGAGACCTGGTAAAACACCACCTGGATCATAGTACTTTGTGTTAAATCTCTTCCCCCAAGCTCCATCTGTTTGTTTATGTCTATCGTAAGACTGTGAGCTCTCTATTCATTCTTGTCTCTCTAGAAAATACTTTGCCTACCGTGGATGCTATTATAAACAAATACATAATAATTACTACATACAATACCACTCTAAAACTGTGCATGGCATGCCTGTACACAACTCCACTACCAATTACATAATAAGAGTTTTCATTTTATATAACTGAATTTTTTAAACCTTCAGTACTCCCTTTGAGAATAATGTTATCAGATTCACCAATAGCTAAACAAGTATATAAAGTATCTAATGTCAACAGTGGGATCCTCTTTACTGTTGTACGTTTCTTTTGAAAAACATGAAACCAGTTATCAGTACAGTAATTTATATCAATTTAAAAAGCATTGGAAATTTATTTTAAAAAAACAAATAAGATGTTTTTAGAGACAGTCTGCATACTAAACCTTTCAGACCAGTTATGTGGGATTTAGTGTCAACTATTTTATAATTAAATGCATTGAGTCTGTGTTGCTGCAGTCTAATTTTTAAATTTTCAATTTCAGTCCATTCAAAGCAACTCTGGGGAATAGAGTGGGTTTTTTCCCTGTCCAGAATCAATAATTTGTAATCCCATACCTACTAACACAATCAATGGAAGTTTTAATTTTAGTTTTTTTAATATTCCAACAGTACAATATTACCCAATGGCAATATATTGCAGTTTTGTATATATGTATATATGTATATATATATATATATTAAAATTTTGGGGTCACATTTCTGATATCTTCAATAATTCAGCTACATGAATACTGTTAAAAGCATCAAACTAGAATTGGTAATTTCATGCCTCTCTGTCTTCATGGGAAATAATCAACCAAAAGAGAGAAAACTGTAGCATAAACAAGATATATAAAAATCTAACTAAAATGAACATAAAAATGCCACTAACCCAAAGCATGAACTGTTCCTCTATTCTTCTTTGAAATCTTGCTTGTCTTAATTATATGTAGAGCATTTTCTCTGAACTGCAGTTCACAAAGTCTTTCAAGAAGAATTGTTATTTCTTCTGTGACAGTATCCAGATAAGTTTCATTAATAAATGTCAGTGTTGAGGAAGGATCTATAGTACCACTTAGTATATACAAATCCTCTTTTATCATTGTGCATAGTGTAGGTATTGAACTTTGGTAACCATGAACCACCTTATCAAAGTTTGTTTCACCACAGCTAGATAGAACACAGTTCTGCAGAAGCTCAGAAACTAATTTATTCTGCAAGTTTTGGTACTTGGTTAGAACTTCTGATTCTGGATATAGAAACAAAAGTTGTTGTATGCATTGAGTTTTAAATTGCATTTGCTGTTTTAAAGTATCAGTATTTGTTTCACGAGGTCTCTGAAGTCTATTTACTAAAAAACGTCGAAGGTGTAATCTCACATCATCCCAAACAGACTTGATATTCATAGATGAATCATCCTCAATGGCATGAAGAGAGGCTCTGGATGTTAACTCAAAAGATGTCTCACTTGGAGTACATGGAAATGAGACACCACACTGACTGGAGAGATCCAGAAGAAAGCGTAGTATCATTTCTTCTTGATTTTGTTCATTCCTCAGCAAGCTTTGCTAATAATGGTAAATTATATAGTATTTAGAGATGTCGCATGAATAACTCTATTTACAAAATTAACTTTGTGTTAAAAGATGCACATTATTTTTAAGTGCAAACTACAAAATGATAATATCTTAGCATTTAACTTGATTTCTTCAAATCCCCTCATGTTAGCCCAGGCACAGACTATAAATTCTCTTATAAATAAAGAGAAATGGGAAAAAATGCAGTTTTTCTGATGTCACTTTTTGTATAAAATGGGTGTCTGGTGACTTTGTTCAGTTAAAGATTCCCTAAGCAATGACAACCATAAATAACTAAAACACACACAGGAAAACTTTCAGAAACTCAAACTCAATTTCATCAATACAATAAGGTATTGTCTGGGCTGGCATACAAGGATTTGGAGTAACCAAACCAACAGGTAAGAACATGCATCAGCATTCCCTCTATGCCTTTCCAGATAGTATTCATTCTAGAAACATAGGATAGATACCTAGAAAAACAAAGACTTATGAATCATACCACATAGGAACCACCTACCATTGGCAGAGACTGTAATATAAAATCTGTAATGACATGATCATGTAAAAACATCCATCGTATTGCTGGTAAAAAATTTTTCGTTGAAATATTTTTTCATGAAAAAATGACTGCACCGAAAATGTTGACAGAAATTTTCAAAGAAAAAAGTTCTGTTGTCTTTTTTAACTAGTAAACAAATGTTTTTCACTTAAAATTTTCATTTTCGAGTTAATTTTTGTTAAAAATATTGAGCTCTCAGTTTTTGAAAACCAAATAGAAATTTGTAGGTTTTTGTTTCAGATTTTCATTGGAAAAAAAACAGGATATTTAAAATATATATATTTAAAATTTCCTGTGAAAAATAACTTGCATTTTTCTATCAGCTCTACCTCGCAGTTCTAAAGGGAAAGCACCAACTCTCATAGCTACCAGTTAAGCCTTGGCAGAAGATGGAGCCTTTTTACTCTGGTTAGCATACCCATCCTGGAAGGCAAATGAGGAACAAGTCAAAATAATTAATTTGAGACTCGGCTGGGGTGGGGGGAATGAGAGCCATTGCTCATGACAAACTTGGTAGGAATTCATAAAATAGAAACCTTGTGCTTTCCCTGTTCTTCTGGCTCAGCACTAACCATCATAAAGGCAGTTCTAAGGATAAATAAATCTTCCCAATACCATCTTGAAGGACTCAAATAGAGGATCTGATAAGGGATTTAGCACCAGCATTGAGATCCCACAGGACAAGGTGGGGGGCATCATGTACTTGTTCTGGTTAGATGAGAACTGATACATTAATAGGTGCCAGGTTGAAATTACATTTCAGCTATATCAGTAAGGGAGAAAGAAAGGAAGCAAGTATGGAGCTGACAAAGTAATAGGACAGCATGTATTGTTTTACTTCATCTGAAAAGGCCTCTAATGACCAGTAGGGTCAAAGTTCTGGTCTCATAGCTATTTATGATACAATGGGACATATTGCACCCAGAGGGCTCTGTTCTCCCAGAATCAGCTCTTCTAATTGCACGTAGCCAGACCTTGGTTTGTCCAACTTTCTCTAGAGTAAAGCTGGTTGAGAATATTTCAGCGAACCATTATTTTTTGTCAGAAAATGCTGATTTGTCAAAACCAAAAATGTTTGTGAAAAAGGTCAGTTTTGATGAATTTCCCATTTTGAAAACATAGTTTTGAAGTTGTTAAAAGTTCTGTTTTGACATTTTCTAAATGAAAAAAAAAATCAATTCTGGGGGTCAAAATGACATTTTGCTTCAGAGGTAAGTTAATTTATAGTAAAAAAAGCTAAAAGGAAGGTCAATATCAAAACAAGACATTTTGATTGACCTGATCAAATTTATTTGAGGGATTTTCAGTTCAAAGACATTTCTGAGATGTTGATAGGACTGGCTGGGACATTACTCATATTGAATCTATTTCCCCAGGTTAAGTATCCTTACACCTTCTTGTCAACTGTCTAAATGGGCCATCTCGATTATCACTACAAACTTTTTTCCCCCCCCTCCTGCTGATAATAGCTCATCTTAATTAATTAGCCTCTTACAGTTGGTATGGCTACTTCTACCTTTTCATGTTCTCCGTATGTGTGTAAGATATATATCTATCTTCTTACTATATATTCCATTCTATGCATCCGATGAATGTAGCCCACAAAAGTTTATGCTCAAATAAATTTGTTAGTCTCTAAGGTGCCACAAGTACTCCTGTTCTTTTTGCGGATACAGACTAACACGGCTGCTACTCTGAGACTTGAATCTGAGTCTCTCACATCCCAAACAAGTACCCTAACCACTGGGCTACAGTCTCTCTGGTTATTATTTATACCAGAAAAAGAGAGATACTCATTTATACCAAAATGAGAAAGAGAGATACCGACTCTTTTACTCTAATTCTGTTCTATATTCACTCTTGTGAAACTATAAAAGTAAAAAAAGAATACATTAATAGCAGAAAAATAAAAAAAACTGTATAAGTATTTTTTCCCAAATATATATAAACTGTAGAAGATTTTTTTTTTACCAGGGTTTTAAGAAATTCAATCAACTCTCCATGAGGTGTAGAAGAAGGTTTGAGGGAACTGAAACTGCAGTTATTCAACCAATGAAGGCAGTTAGTTGTGTTTTGTAACAGCTCATCAGTACAAGTCTCATTTACATCTGATTGTAGCTCTTTAAGGCATTGTTCCACACTAAAAACAAAATAAAAAAAACACGCATTCAAACTTTTTTCCATTATTTAAAGATGAACTTTTTTATATAGCATATCTTTTCAAGAAAGGAAAATACTTTAAATGTATATAACATTATAACATATGTGATACAAGGCTTCAGAATATTAAGTCTGAATCTCCAGGACTAACATTTCTAAATGGAGTGGGACTAGATCTATAGTACATTTTCTTAGGACCAGAGTCCACCAGCCTTATTCAAATTAAGTAGCACTTTGATCCTCACATATTCCCATATTTTTCAGTAAGACTACTTGCAAAGTAAGGCTTTACTCAACATAAGACCGACTGGATTTGGCCCTTATGATTAGGTGGATAAAGAAAGTAAGCAGAATGAACGACTGCATTCACAGCTAAATGTGACATTCTGCTTCTGCAGCAATCAGCAGTTGTTTTATAACATATCATATACTATAGCAGTTACTTACAGATGACACCTCACTGAAAACTTGAAAATAATTTTAGAGACATTTCTGCTGGTAAAGCAAATATTTTCTTTCCCTTTTCCTCACTAGAATATTTGAATGAAAAATAAAATATTTGTTTCTTAGGAGTTGATCTACTACTGTTCCTTACTCTTACCTAAAATCATAACCTTGTTTGTGACATCACAAGTGCTTGGTATGAAAATCATTAGGGTTTCAGGTTGGGAGAAAATAGAACAATCTTCTACTCCTTAGAAACAAAGATTCTGTTTCCATGAAAATGTCTCCAGAACCAGAAAAAGGAGGATAAGGAAGAAAAATGTCTCTTAGAGATAGCCCCATTTCTATATCATTTCCTAAATCAAATATTTTTCAATGTTTCCCTTGAGCATCTAATACTCTTAAATAAGAAAATATTAAATATCAGTTAGATTTTGGTCTTACAAAAATCAGAACCAGCAGTAGCATGGATCAATGGTGATTTTAAAAAAATGGGAAAACTAACCTTGTGGGTGTTCCAGACCGCACAGTGGCCATATTTCCCAAATGAGAAGTGGGTACACCCATGTTTACCCTGGACTACTTTACTGGTTTGGATCCAAAATCTGTTTTATCAAAATCAGGGATGATTTTGATTATATACATGTTTTCAGTTTGGATTATCTTTTTTCTGATTCTGTTTATTTATTGCAAGTGAAAAGTTCATGGTACCACACACACATATGCCTTACCAGCTATGTTACTGGTCCCTATTCCACTTCTGTATTGAGTACCTATGGTTATGGGGCATTTAACAGGGGTTAGGGCAGCAAAGTGCATATACTAGCAGATGGAGAGTTCAATCCCACATATTTGAAAACTCTTTTTTGTAAGATTTATTAATATTTAAAGTTAGTCATCAGCTGCTAATGGTTTTTGGAGAGATAGCAAAAACCAGAGTATGTGCATGTTCTCCCACATATGCAGGTGTGTATCAGGAGGTGCCCCCAAGTGTCAGAGGCAAGTCAGAGGTAAGTGGGGACAAAGTCAGTAGTCATTAGGTAGCCAATTTAAGGAAAAAAAAGGTTTCTAAATATTGTAACCAGAAATAAGGTGCATTCATAATAGGACAATGAAGTTGCACTGACAGCAATTATCATTAAGCTATTGTGTTAATAAACATATATTACACACACAAAACCTGGCCATTCAAATGCAACCACTACAATTATATTCCTAACTCTTCAATCTAACCATCTAACCCCCATTTTGTACACTTTCATTCCACTTCAAGACCCTACATACATACCCCTAGCCTATGCTACTGACTTTATCTCTTACCTCCATTCTCCAAGGGCTTCCTCACTCTTTCAATGATTTCAAGGTTAGTGGTTTGTCCATTTTCTACTCCAACATCCAAATTTGGAAAAGTGTTATAGTGTAAGAGAAAAAGAATGAAACTCTGTAATATTTCAAAACTTCCACAACTTAAAAAAGTTACTGTGATTTGGCAGCTCTGTAACTTTTTAAAAGTTGAGGAATTTTTTTAAATGTTGCAGAGTTTCATATTTTCCTTTTGCCACTTGGTAACCAAAAGTTCAGCAAGTTTTAAAAAGTTAGAGAGCAGGAAAAGAAAAGAAAGGGAAAAAGGAAAAAAACAAACAAAAAACCTAGGTATCATTTACTTTATTGCAGCAGTTTTCAACCTTTTTTCATTTGTGGACCCCTAAAAAATTTTGAATGGAGGTGCAGACCCCTTTGGAAATCTTAGACATAGTCTGCAGACCCCAGGGCTCCGCAGACCACAGTTGAAAACCACTGTTCTATGGTAACGACAACCCTCTGTGGATGGCTTGTGACATTACACTGCATATTCATCATAATAATATTGTTATGGCATAATTATGATGCATTTTGTACAAGATGGGTCATGTAAGGTGTCATTTGAAAAGTTATTATTTTCTGGATATGACTAACCTATTTATATGCATATACCATTTTTGTATCTGAAGTTATGAATATTGATTATGGATCTGTATTTCAAATGGGCTTACTCTGGAAAACACCCACAGACAGCCTTTCAGGTGCAACAATGAAGAAGCCAAACAGTGTTAATGGCTCATCAACAAAGACAATGGGCTGTGGAATAGCTTGCCCTTCCTGTGGATGTTTCGGCCAGCCTGTAAGTAATAGCTGCTATGACTCTGCAAGGGCATGTGACCAGACCAGGTCTCTGGACTCCATTCTGGGTGCCTGTGTTTCTCCACAAACTAAGGCAGGGAGTGACATCATTTGTTGTTCTTCACTCCCCCACAACTCAACACTTGAGAGAAGCTCCAAAAGAAAGGGGAGGGGAGGTGTTGGGGGAAAGGGAATCCCAAGCTGCAAAACAAGTGCAGCTTGTGCCCTGAGAATCTGCAAGCCTACTTGTATCATCAGGCAGGGTGAGAAATTGTTAATTCAAATCCTATCCTTCTAGTATGTTAAACTTAGTTAATAAACTTGTTTTATATTTTAACCTAAACCAGTGTGCCTTTAAATGAAGTGTCTGGGGAAAATCTCAGCTTAGTTACCACAAGTGTACATATTCCTCTACACATTGAGGGACAGGCGAACCAAATAATAAATTCATACTGGTCAGGGTTTTGACCAGGGTAGGACAGTTTAGCTCTGGGGTCCTAGGCTTTGAAGCTGGGGGTAATCTTGGCTGTAGCCTTTCTATTGTTGGTTCATGCAGTGGCTGGTCAAAGCCTGCATATAACCACAGCTGGCTGTGTCCCTGCCTGTGTAAATGCTGGTGGAAGAGTAAGACCAGGAGCAGTCTAGAGATTATCAGAGCAGCACAGTGTGAGGGGAAACCCAGGCTGGTCAGTCAGAGGACTCAGTGGCACCCCAGTTCCAGGTGGCTCCCCTGGGGGAAACCGGTCACACCTCTACTACATGGTCTGCAGACCCACAAGGGTTTGTGGAAAACAGGTTGAAAACCACTACTGTACTACATTGAGTAACAAAAATGGAAAAAATCAAAAATGTATAATCAGTTTTCAAAAACCAAAGTGACACAGCTTTTTTGCTTAATTTAAATGATTGATTTCTTTTTGTTGAAAACAATTTATGAAAAATGTAATTTTCCATGAAAGCAAGAAAACTTAGTAAAAAATTTTCAGTTTGCTCTAAAAAGACAGCTGTTAAGTGGCAAAAAACTTCAGACAGTACTAACTCAGGCTGAGTTAGTAGTGAACCAGAAATCAGAGGTGAAAGGTCATTGCTTAACCCACCCAGTGATCATATATTTATCTTTAAATTTTGGTTGCAATAACCTCTTAAAAGCATTACTTTTCTAATGGACTTTTTCATCTTACATTTTAGCAAACACTTAAAATTTACCTTTTTCATTTATTGTGCATCATAACCAACCTTCCTTTATCTCATTTATTGCCTTATTCTGATCAGCAACAGTGATCTCACCAATGTCATCTCATAGCTCTGGGAACTGGGTTTGTTAATGCGTATATATTTTTTCATTGGATTTTGTGGTGGGAAGGGAAATTATAAATGAACTGGTAAAAACAATGATGGATAAACAGTAACTAATAATTTGTTGTTGTTGTTTTCCTTTACAAAAATAATAGCAATTTATTTCCTCAAAAAGATTTCTGGAATCCAAATGATGCATACTATCAATATATCTTCAACAGTGGGTTAAATTTGGAGCCTATTCTATTTGTCCCTTTAAAATAATTGAAAATAAATAATTATAGCAGGCTGAATAAAAAAGAAGCCCACTGCAAACTTGGAGTGTGAAAGATATTCATAACTGCATTAACTCTTAAGATCCCTTCAAAATTTGAAGGGAAGATCAAAAATAAAAATATGTTCATATGTTTCTGAAATAACCACTAGTAGGTCACTTAAAAGTCACATAATTTCAAATGTGTCCTTTTACAACAGTTTACTCTTACATACTTTATCAGTAGAAGCTTTGTATTAAGGACTGTGAGAAAGTGTATTGTAATATATTTAAAAATATATGAAGTGAACAGTTCAGAAAGCATCTACTCTATTATATGAAGATGCCAAATTTTATAACTGCATCATCCTCAGATACCAAACTCACTGACAACAACCAATTCAAAATTATATGAAAACCTCTTTAAAATTAATCATGTGTGGGTGGTCTATAAAACACACTATATAAAAAGGTTAAGTAAAGATCTTTTCAAGACAACTCTAAGTATGAGCAAGTTTAAAATTAAGGGCACTGAAACAAATATCTCCTGAGTATCAAAGGGCCTTTTCATGAGTGCAAAGGACTTCCATGAAAAATAATACCTCTCTGACTGTGGCCCACTCAATTTCCTGATGGGATAACTCCATCCATGAATACCAGTTCTGAACACAATAAATGATTGGCAAGTATCTTTTTATCTTGTGAAAACTGTTCTCAGGACTGTGAAATCCAATGCCCTGTTCATACACCTTAGCTCCTGGGACACTATATTTTATTTATGAGCCTGTGGTGTCTCATTCAATGAAACCTAACAGATTACAGCATTGTGAATTGTAAAGACTCAGGTGTCGTTAGTCTACCTAAATCAGTTTCAATTAGCTTAAATCAGCTTTTATACTAATCTCTGACATCTGAATCAGGGTACTAACCAATGATCTACAAACCATTAATAGGCTAAAGCCTTTACAGGACCAGATATTTTAGCAATTTGTCCTAACACTGATAAAGGGATTAGGCAGACAAATTTCAATGGACCTCCCTGTAGGTACAAATAATGATCGTTCTATTCACTTTATTTGATCTTTTTATCCCAATAAACTAAACATCAATTTTTTGTCTAAAACTGTACTTTTTGCATTGGATAAAACCTTTTTCATATTCTTTAGTCCATATCATATGGTAGTGAAGCAGAATCTCAGTATTACTTTCCCTCCTGTTCTTTACAAGGTTTTGTAAGACACTTTATACTATTAGTATTTGTTCAATTACAGTTTTCTATTCCACTGTATGAATTACATGAGTCAATAACATATTTAAGAATCAGGCCACTGAATAAACAACTTAAAATATTCAATGTTCATTTTCAGAGCATAGAAAGAAATAAACTTAAATATGTAATGCTTCTTTCAAAGGGCCTGTAGCTTTGCCTGTCCTGTCACTGGGCAGCCAATGGACACAGCTGGCCCACAACAGAACCCCACTGGTTGGCTGAGGCAGTCAGGTGGCTTGCTTTTAATCCCAGCAGCTGCAGAATATCAGTGGCTGCTCACTGTACATGCCTGTGGATTCTCTGTCTTCCTTTAGTTGCTTCATTCCAAATCCTTCTCCAGCCCAGACCTTCCTCTGTACTCGCCCTTGCTCCAGCCTAGACCCAGCCCTGTTCCTGCCTTCCCTGATTCCAAGTAATACAGTTCTAGCCCTCTGCTCTAATTTCTGGCTCTGACATTTGGACTCTGATTATGGTTCTAACCCTCAATCCAGTTCTGATTCCCTATTGACTCTGGCATTTGGCTTCTGACCCTCAGCTCTGATCACTGGCTCTGACTCTGCCTAGACCCTGGGCTCTGGCATTTGGAGGCTAACCCTTGTTTCGCCCATTAAGCCTGACTCCTGTTCTGACCACTAGACAAGATGGCCTGCAACTCAGTCTCCTGACATCTCACTTCAGTCTAGAAGAAAAATAGTTTTCTGATTTCCAGTGTCTTAATAAGGGGGTATACGTCTCAATTTGCTAAAGATATAAAATCTTTAAACAAAACCTGTATTTAACCATGATGCAAAAATCTCATTTAATAAGTTAATAGTTGTATATTTAAAAATAAGTCATATAATATGAATTTTAAAAGGAAACTTTATATTAATCATTTAATTGCTTTTCCACTAAGGACAAAATTATAACTGTAATTAACTGATTAATGTAGAATGTTTTAGTGGAGTGTATTAATTACACTACATAAAAATGAAATGATACCTTACACACACCTACGCCCCAGTCCTTCAAAGACTTTGGCACACATTTAACTTTATGAGCAGTCCTGTGATTCTATTAGTTGTTCCACTGATAGGTGTCTAAGGGCTGGATCCTGTAAACCTTTAATCAGGCGAGTAGTCCTCGCTCCTGTGGGTAATCTCACTGCCTGCAGTACAAGACTAAGGATTATTCACAATCTGAAAGGTCACAAGTGTGGGCCTTTATGTTATGATTAGGGCCCTACCAAATTCATGGCCATGAAAAACACATCACGGACCGTGAAATCTGGTCTCCCCGCAGTGAATTCTGGTCTTGTGTGTGCTTTTACTCTATACTACACAGACTTTTCGCCAAATACTGGGAATGGGCAACAGGGGATGGACCACTTGATGAGTAACTGTTCTGTTCATTCCCTCTGGGGCAGCTGGCATTGGCCACAGTCGGAAGACAGGATATTGGGCTAGATGGACCTTTGGTCTCACCAAGTATGGGCGTTCTTAAGTTCTTATAACTTCATGGGGAAGACAAACGTTTCTCAAATTGGGGGTCCTGATCCAAAAGAGAGTTGCAGGGGGGTTGCATCGTTATTTTTTTGGGGGGGTTGTGGTATTGCCACCATTATTTCTGCACTGCCTTCAGAGCTGGGTGGCCAGAGAGCAGTGGCTGCTGACCAAGGGCTCAGCTCTGAAGGCAGCAGCGCAGAAGTAAGGGTGGAAATATCACACCATGCCATCCTTACTTCTGCGCTACTTCTGGCAGGGGCTCTGCCTTCAGAGTGGGGCTCCTGGCCAGCAGCCAATATTCTCTGGCCATCCAGCTCTGAAGGCAGCACCACCGCCAGCAGCAGCACAGAAGTAAGGGTAGCAGTACTGGAACCCCTCTTACAATAACCTTGCGACACCTCCCCCATAACTCCCTTTTGGGTCAGGACCCTACAATTACAACACAATGAAATTTCAGATTTAAATATCTGAAATTATTAAATTTATTATTTTTAAAATCCAACAATCATGAAATTGACCAAAATGGACCGTGAATTTGGTAGAGCCCTAGTTATGATTCTATTACTGCTGATGAAACAAAACAGAAACACGCAACAAACCCTGAGAGTAAAACTTTCAAATGCACCTAAATGATTTAGGCCCCTAAATCCCATTACCTTTTAACAGGATTTAGGTACCTAAGTCACTTAGATGCTGTTGAAAACGTTACCCCAAGCCTGTTCAAGCGCAAATAGAAAACAATAGCTGAATTACCAAATAATTAAAGAATGGACTGGAATATGAACCTAAAGAGAAATTAAAACTTTTCTTTAGCTAAGTAATCTGAAATTTCAACAGACAAGAACGCTTTTATAGTGAAAAAATGAAACGTATTTGAAAATCATATTTCTTACGTTTCTTATTCTGAAACTAGTGCTAGCATCATAGAAGATTGGGGTTGGAAGAGACCTCAGGAGGTCATCTAGTCCAACCCCCTGCTGAAAGCAGGACTAATCCCAACTGAATCATCCTAGCCAGGGCTTTGTCAAGCCGGGCCTTAAAAACCTCTAAGGATGGAGACTCCACCACCTCCCTATGTAACCCATTCTGGTGCTTCACCACCCTCCTAGTGAAATCGTTTTTCCTAATATCCAACCTCCACTGCAACTTGAGACCATTACTGTTCACTCGTATCAGTTTCTCATCCACTATAATCCCCAGGTCCTTTTCTGCAGAACTGCCTCTCAGCAAGTCAGTCCCCAGCCTGTAGCAGCGTATGGGATTCTTCCATCCTAACTGCAGGACTCTTCACTTATCCTTGTTGAACCTCAACAGTTTTCTTTTGGCCCAATCCTCTAATTTGTCTAGGTCACTCTGGAACCTATCCCTACCCTCCAGTGTATCTACCTGGAGTCCCCACCTTAGTGTCATCCGCAAACTTGCTGAGGGTGCAATCCATCCCATCATTCAGCTCATTAATGAAATGCTGAACAGAACTGGCCCCAAAGCCAACCCCTGGGGCACTCTGCTTGATACCAGCTGCCAACTAGACATTGAGCTGTTGATCACTACCTGCTGAGCCCGATGATCTAGCCAGCTTTCTATCCACCTTATAGTCCATTCATCCAATCCATAACTTTTTTAACTTGCTGGCAAGAATACTGTGGGAGACCATATCAAAAGCTTTGCTAAAGTCAAGATATATCATGTCCTCTGCTTTCCCCATATCCACAGAGCCAGTTATCTCATCATAGAAGGCAATCAGGTTGGTCAGGCATAACATGCCGCTGGTGAATCCATGTTGACTTTCCTGATCACATTCCTCTCCTCCAAGTGCTTCAAAATAGATTCCTTGAGGACCTGCTCCATGATTTTTCCAGGGACTGAGGTAAAGCTTACCGGTCTGTAGTTCCCTAGATTCTCCTGCTTCCCTTTTTTAAAGATGGGTACTATATTTGCCTTTCAAAGATAATGGCCAATGTGATTGCAGAGCCATCAGCCAACTCGCCCAGCACCCTGGGATGCACTGCATCTGGCTCCATGGACTTGTGCATGCCCAGCAATAGTCCTTAACCTCTTCTATCACCACTTAGGGCTGCTCACCTCCTCCCCATACTATGCTGCCCAGTGCAGCAGTCTGGGAGCTGACCTTGTCTGTGAAGACTGAGGCAAAAAAAGCATTGAGTACTTCAGCTTTATTCACATATTCACATTCACTAGGTTGCCTCCCCCAATCGGTAAGGGTCCCACGCTTTCCCTGACCACCTTCTTGTTGCTAACATACCTGTAGAAACCCTTCTTGTTACCCTTCACATCCCTTGCTACCTGCAACTCCATCATCTTGACATTTCTGACCATGCAGAATGGAGGATAGAGAGTAACTTAATGGCAAAAAGAGAATGCAAGAATTGAAAATCTTTATGGCTAGCAACTTTGCCACCATCGTTTTCTGGTCAAAGAGTTCTAGCGCCTGCAGGTGTGCCTTAATCTGAAAACTCAGTCTGGAACTTCCTAAGTCACTCAATGTTAAATCAACACATTCACTGGGATAACTTAACCTTATTGAAAGATAATTTTTAAAGTGAATGTGTCACTTCTTGACAGGAGTGGAGACTTATGTCCTGTTTAGCTGCAAAATCAGTAACATGAAGGAACTGGCGAGGGAAGCTTCGCCATACTGATATGCAGGCCCTCTCAGAGGTCCAGGCTACTTCCGGCTTTTGAGATCCCTAGCCATAATCAAAATAAAAAACGATGACACATGAAAACAAAATAGGCACCAAAAAAGAGTGAGGCATACTTTTAATTTTTTTTATTTAACAAATGCTTTTCTAGCCTTTTTCTGTGCAAATCAATCCACTAATTATTGAGAAAAATCTAGCTTTCATACAGTGTCACAGCTGATATTAAACTTGGCGAGCCCATTCAAACGCTCTTGTCCCATAGTTGAATGATGATAGTTCTTTACCTGCTTCAACACGTTGACAGTGCATTCACCTGAAGCCGTTGATGCAGGCAAGCTGACAAAAATACACAATGCAATTGTGATATTAGGAAACACCCCAGAGAGTCCAAGTTTGAGTATTTCTTGAAGCAATTCCTTTGGCTTGCAATCCAATTTAAAGTTCATGGAATATATTCATTTGAGGAAGAGGACCTCATCACTGAGATCTTTTGAGATTTCTTTGTTGTACTGTTGCTGCAGTTGTTCAGCTGCAGAAAGTAGATCTGCATTACTCAGTCTGTTGAACTACCAAGGAAACCCCAAAAGGGTACAAATTATCCGCAGTGACTCAAATTGACACGTAAGATTTGACTGAATCGAGTAAATGATGACAAGGAAGACACTGACACTATAATGCTGCTCGGCATCAGATTCAGTAGGTAAGTTGCGACTGGTGGAAAACTCAGATGAAATGCCAATATTCTGTGCTACTAATTTGGACACAGTCAGGATCGCATCCCATTGTTCATGAATCTGTTGAATGTCACTGATAAGACTTTCAGTGTTATCCCTCTCAACATCAAGTGTAGCACTGCGTGCTTCAATTGCCAGATTAGTTTGGTAGATCATTGTAAATAGCTTCATCCACAAAGATGGCATCAGAATGCATTCAAATTTGGACATATTCTTCTGAATAGACTGAAGTTCAGTTCAAGCCCGTGCAGTGAGTTTGAGAGATTCAAGCTCATTTAAAGCCATTTGAATTTAAATCACTGAAATCAAATGCTGTGCAACTGGCTGAACACCATCAATCCGTGCAGACCATCTGGTTTTGGACATCCCATGCAGTGAAACAGGAAGATATTGCTTCAGAATTTCCCATCTTTGTGGACTGCTACTGAAGAGACTGTACATTTGCTGAACA
Source organism: Natator depressus (assembly GCF_965152275.1). NCBI lineage: Eukaryota > Metazoa > Chordata > Testudines > Cheloniidae > Natator > Natator depressus. The sequence continues at coordinate 59,418,821 of NC_134238.1, forward strand.
GTTCCAAAGTAAGTAATTGCCTCCTTGCATGATTCAGCACAGTCAACACTTATAGGGTTTAGTGTGTGGTTTCCACAGCTGGAGAAAATACAGTTTGAATTATGCTCTGGCAGAACTGCTTGTACACCTTTGTACTTCCAAGCCATATTAGATCCACTGTCATAGGCTTGACCAATGCAGACTTGAAAATCTAACTTAAAACCTTCTAGAATTGCTAGTACTCGAGCAGCAATTTCTTTTCCAGTGTTTCTCGTGAAATTATCAAGCAAAATAAACCTTTCTTCAATTGAAAATTTTGAGCTCTCTACAATCTTAACATATCGAATAACCATAGTAGTCTGTTCCTTGTGAGAACAATCTGGAGTGGCATCAATGATGATTGAAAAATACTTGGCATTTCGAATCTCATCAAGAATTTCTGTTTGTATGAATGACCCACATATCTCAAACTCGTTTTGTGTGCGTGTGGAGAGATAATGGACTTGCATATGCTTTTGACTCTCTTGCAATTCTCAAACACGTTTAACATGCTCTGATAAAAGTGGGTCATATTTGCTGAGGAGCTCAACTATGCCTAGAAAGTTTCCATTTGCATGATCACCAGTACGTTGGCTGGAACAAAAGAAAGTCAATCTCCTCTCAGAAAGAAAAAGGATGACATTCAGGATGCGCTCAAGAAGTTTTTTCCAGTTATTAGTTTCTGTAGAGAATTCAGTCAAGAGTAAATTCTGAACTGAACTTTCAGCTGATGCTGCCCTACTGGCTGATTTCCATACAACATAGCTTTCTTTGTGTGATGCTGAACTCTCATGTGATGGTATTCGGTCTTTCAACTTCCTCCAACCTCTGTTGATGCTCCATCCTGATTGATCAGAGAGAACTGATGCATTTGCAGCACTTTTGTTCGAAATGAAGCAGGGTCCACAGTACAGAGATTGTTTTTCCATACTCCAGCATAACCAGTCTCTTGTGCAGGTCTCACCATTTGGAAGTGTTTTTGTCAGCAGATGAGTAGGGAAAGCGTGATTATCAGCATCTCATGGAATGTTACTTGGAATTTCAAAACAACTAATTTGAAGAAAAGGTTGCATTTGGGCAGCATTGCTCGTCAATAATTCCAATGTCAGCCACAGTCAAACCTGTAGTGCTCATGAATTGCTCTTTCTGTGTTAAGATCTACATCTTCCTGTTGAGTTTCTTGATCATACACAGGATCTTCTGCTGCATCTGTTACTGTTGGCACATCTCCTTCTTGACTACTGTCCTTATGTTCAGATATTGGCATTGAAATATCACCTGTTGCAGTTGCAGAGTTTTCATTATCTGTAGCATTGTTTGTTGGGTAAGGTGTGTTTTCCAGTGGTTTGAGAAATGAAGTTATTGGCTTTGAGCTCTTAGCTGCTGCTTCACTCAGTCGTTTTTGCCATCTCTTGCTTGCACCACTTTCAAATCTCCTCTTCACAGTTATCTAGCTGGTCAATATGTAGCCTATCCACACTTGTAATATTCTGTTGTAAATAAGTAGCTTATCTACACTTGAAATCTTCTACTGTAAACGTACACAAATGCTGAATGGTACACGAATGCTTAAAAGACTTAAAACGAAGAAATACTAATTAAGAACATCAAATGAAACAGTCAGACAGGTTATTATCCTGATCACTGAATCAAAACTCAAACACGCAAGGTATAATATAACAGGCTGAGCTGAAGACAAAGGGATGACATATATATATAGTAAACACAGACAAGGATACAGACAGAGGGAAAATGTCCAAAAATTTCAAATGTGTGTCCTCACGAAACTCACTGTACAAGATGGTCCTCGCAAATTTTCACCTTGAATCTGGGTCTATAGACTATGAAAGCCTATGATGATGATGGCCAAGCTACCAAGCTAGGGCTCAACCAACCAATCAGTCACCTCTTTTAGCTACCACATGAAGATAATAATGATTCATTCTCATACATAAATAATTCTTTAGTCAACTAATCGCAAAACTATAAAGACACTAAAATGTAACAATTCTCTACCTTTCAACATGCACTTCATCTAGCACCAGCCACGAGTAGTGGTTTGTTTATATACCTGAGAGGACTTGTTCATCATGGTCTAATCTTGCGCCATCAGAACAGATATATTTTTATTAATACTTCTGAACATTTTAAACTCTTTAAATACGACAAAACTTGTATCAGTTAACAAAAAAATTATGTCTTTTATCAAATCACATCTCTAATTTGCTTAAATTTGCAGCTCTAAGATGAGAGTGTGTACGTTTTGGTCTGATAGGGATGTGCATAAAAACAAGTTGCGAAACTTATCAAATACCAAAAAATTAACAAGTGTTAATTGGCCAATTGGCCCTGCTGATATGTCTCATCCTGATCTGGAGAAATCACTCTTAAAAGTAAGAATGGTTCAGTTTCTCTATCCCATGCCCTATTTGCTTTGACTAGCAAATAATAATTTTAAGGCTGGATTTTGTGATGTGGATGCCTGACCACTACACTCTGAACTCATTTTACAGCCATAAAACAGCAGTGAGATTTCCATTTTTAGTGCACTAGCTAGACGAGAGCTAGCAGAGGTATGTCTCCTCCAGCTGGCAATCACACCCCAGCTCCAAGTGTATACATACCCTAAAGGTGCCACAAGTGCCTAAGATCCTTTAGACCATTCAAATTTGAATCTAAGGATCTTACATTTGTATTATTTGATCTGAATCTAAGAATCTTACATTTGTATTATTTGATATTTGTACTAACCATGAAAGGATGCTAGAATTTTTAGAAAAACAATTAAGTAGATAATGTTTCTACAATGTTTTGAAGACAAAAAGCATTATGTGCACTTATTATTATTAATTATTTTAGTGCATTATGTGTTAAAAAACCTACCTGTTAAGAAAGAAACTCAGCAGGATTTGTTAATGGAAAACTCATCCGATCATTTGTAATGGATCAGAAGACTTGCTCTACATGGTGGTGGGAAAATATTTACCAATAATTATTGCAATGGCTTTCCTTACAAAACTTTTTTTTAGGACCTGCAAAGGGTCTGGGAGAGGAGTGCAGCCAGTAAGTTCCTGTTCATCTTACAACAGAGGCCTGCCATGCAGCCAAAATTAAGAACATGTGCCATGATTACAGGCAACTATAGAGGAGGATGTTGATGCTTCAGTACTATCGTGTGTATCTTCTTATTATATGTTCCATTCTATGCATCCGAAGAAGTGGGCTGTAGCCCACAAAAGCTTATGCTCTAATAAATTTGTTAGTCTCTAAGTTGCCAAAAGTAGTCCCATTCTTTTTTTAATAAGCACCAGGTTATCCATAATGATAAATCATTTATTTCCTAGGAGATACAATTAATTCAACTTATGGATAAGATACAAGTGAAAAATCATGGAGATTCATAAACTTATGACCTTTAATTGGGCCTGATGCAGAAAAATTTGTATAGGATATGATTTTTTCCCATTATATTTGTATATCTTTTTTATTAAAATAGTGTGTGCCCTCACTGGTTTTGATAACTTGCTGTTATTCTTGCTGTGTAACTTGTTTTACACTTTCCAAGGAACTGACAGATTAGATTAATATAGCTTCACATTTGTAATGCTTATTCTGTTCAGTTCTAGGCCACGTCTACACTACCCACCGGATCGGCGGGTAGTGATCGATCTATCGGGGATCGATTTATTGCATCTAGTGTAGATGTGATAAATCGATCCCCGATCGCTCTGCCGTCGACTCCGGAACTCCACCAGGGTGAGAGGCGGAAGCGGAGTTGACGGGGAAGTGGCGGTCGTCGATCCCACGCCACAAGGATGCGAAGTAAGTGATTCTAAGTCGATCTAAGATTCGTCGACTTCAGCTACGCTATTCTCATAGCTGAATTTGCGTATCTTAGATCGATCCCCAGCCCCCCAGTGTAGACCAGGCCCTAGTCTTTTTAATTAACAGCTTACTCTGTGGAGAATGATTGATATGTTTTCTTTTGCTCCCCGCTCCCTATAAAAGCAAAACACCTTTTCCTCTGGAATATTATGGACATTTAACAGTGATGACCTCCCCTCAGAGGGAAGGTCTGAGATTTATTATCTGTATATTGGAAAGTATAACTTCCATTAATACTGAGTTTGGAGTTATATTAACTCAACAGATCTGCAAATATCAGGTACTTATTTTATTGTTCTATAATCTTACTGGTATTTTGTATCCAAATTTTATTCAAAAGAAAAGCCACAATAAAAAAGTAAAAAAAATTGGATGTCTTGATTTTATTTCTAAAACTAGGAATTCTTCCAAATTTGAATTTGAAAGTGTTACTCTTTTTATAAAAAACTGGCAGTTTCAGCACAGCCACTATTCCAGAATCTTTTTTTTTTTTTTTTTAACATCATCAGTAAACTTCTAACTTTAGAAGCAAAGTAGAAGCAGGGTCTTTGAATTAAAGACTTTGCTACCCAGTCCACATCTCCACCTCAACCACTTATAGAATACATCCCTAGATATCATCAATTCTAAACCAGGCCTGCTTATTTGAGTGTTCAGATCAGTTACCTCTATTTTTTAACAATGATAACTCAGATTTAAGACCCGAAAGGACCATTATGATCATCTTATCTGATCTCCTACATAATACAGGACAGAGAATTTCACCAAGTAATTCCTTTTTCAAGGCAACAACTTCTGGATGAACTACAGCACATATTTTAGAAAGGCAATCTTGATTTAAAGTGACTGAGAATCCATCACATCAGAATCCCTAGGCAAACTGTTCCAATTATTAATTGCCCGCACTGCTAAAAGCATGCACCTCATTTCCAGTTTGAATTGGTCTAACTTCACCTTCCAGTCACTGGATCTTGATGTGCCTTTGTTAAACTAAATTCCTAAATGGGGAGAAGATTCATGAAAGCAGAGGATATTCTAAAGACCATGATCAAGCTACCTCATTGTGAGGCTTTGGGGGTCAGACCAATAAGGGGTTGCACCTGCAACTCTGGGTGCCTTAAATGCTATAGCAGCAACTCCAGCAGTCAGTACACAAGCATGCAAGTCACCCTCTGACTTCCACCACCCAGTTACTTTTTTCAGGGTGACCCTTCCCAGCCCTGAATTTCCTCCAAACCTCTGTAGTTTACATTCCTCTTGCAGAACACTTTCAGAAGTTAAGTTCACTGCCCCTTTTAAAGAAACAATATACCGTAGCTTACTACCTTGACAATCATTTTAAATCAACACACTAAACTGGTTTAGGTAAAAGTAAAATAAGTTTATTAAACAAAAAGTCATAGGTTTAAGTGATACCAAATGCAAGGTATAAAGAAAGGATTCTCACCAAGTCTCTTTTCCAGCATGGCTGACCAGACACTTTGGCCAGGACCCTTCACAGATCTCAAAGTGCTCAGTTCCTTTTTCTCCTCAGATGAAGGATGCCAAAATGGCTTTTTTTTTCTCCTTATATCTTCCCAAAGTTCATTGGCCTTGCTTTGAGAGACAAGGCGGCTTCCTGGGTGTACAGTCCCCCATCCCCAACTGAGATTAAGTGGCTGTCTTGCCTCACTTACTCTCTTAATGGCTTTGTTTATCTTGTATGTATATGTACTTTTCTTTTCTTTAGTCACACCTTGCTTAATTTACATCGGAGACATTCCTTTGGCTGGAACAGGTGTGGCATAGGGATTGCTTGCCAAATACATTTTAAAAACGTATTTCCAGCACATACCTATAAAGTCCTTTGTGAATTTATTGTACACACATCACATAATATTAATGATCAGTGAGTTTTTAGTTTACCAGTGATATATTACTTGCCATCTTTTAGGTATATAGCATGTCAAGAGTGCATCAACTAGCACTGGGGTGCTCTTAGGGTCACACATGTATCTTTCTCTTTGCTAAACTAAATGGATTGACTCAGCTTCTTAAATATCCCACTGTGCAGCAGAGTTTCCAAACCTTATACTAATCTTGTGGCATTTTTCTGGAACTATCCAATTTTTCAACATCCCTTTTAAAGTATGCATGCTAGAACCGCACACAGTATTCCAATAATAGTCTTATCACTAACTTGTTTAGAATGTAGCTCCAACATGCTCTCCTTCATTCTTACGCTAACTAAAAAGTAGGAGGAAAATCTTATGCTCCAAATAAAGGATTAGATACTCAGAGGATTGGTAGAAAATGGAGTCTTTCCCTTTGAAATTACTGATCTGGATACAACCCAGGTGAATAATGGCTAAAAATCATTGCTAGATGTTACAGAGAGAGACAAAGTGGGTGAATCTGTTCTACCTTGCATTTTGCTGTGAGACTGGGAGTACCCTTCGTAGACCTGAAGAAGACCTCTGTGTAGGCTCAAAAGCTTGTTTCTCTCACCAAAAGAAGTTGAACCAATAAAAGATATTATCTCCTCCATCTTGCCTCTCTAATATCCTGGGACTGACCTGGCTATTTGCTAGCCGTTGACTGTTTGGTGGCCACTGTGAAATGAGTTGGTGGTCTTACGCAAGTTCATAAGAAATCAGTGCCCACATCCCAAAGAACGTCTTTCTTTGCAGACAGAATAAAGACTGAATGGGAATAAAACTCTACTATCCTTTCAGCTCAGTGATGATCCTTGCTTATGAACTAGAAGCACATTAATGAAGGCTGGCAGGTAAGGGATACTCCTATTTTTGTTAAATAGAGGATGTTAGTACTATCATTCTAGTATCTTTCAAAAGCACGAACATCACAAAAAGTATACTACAGGAATAAATGCGGACAGTACAGTAGATGACCACCTATATAACAGAAAATCTACGCACTATTTTTAGAGATGAATTCTCTCTTCAGACCAAGTTACCAATATCAAAATATTACTGCCTTTCCCACTCATTCAGTGCATCAGGACTAGAGGATGTGCCTTTGACTTGACCAAGAAGAAAAGTACCTCCATTTAGCTTGGTAACATCTTCTAGTAGAATCCTTCTAGCTATTAGAAAGGATATCTTGCACGGCTGTGGAACATGAATATTCTAAGGATGATGCCCATCCAAATACCAACCCTGAGGTGAAGTGGACATGGGTCGAGGTGCTTGATCTTGCCATTCCACTGGGTCAGGATCTTGGAAAACATTGGGAGGATGATTGGTACTTGGTATGACATCCGTAGGAGGTTGAGAAACCAAAACTATTTGGGCAAGTAAAGGGCGATCAGGATAACTTGTGGCCTGTCTTGCCAGATTTTGCATAGAACTCATGGGACCTGAGGGATTAGGGACCCAATGGAGTAGGGGATTCTGGATACAGGACAGTGAAAATGTCCAGTGGAGTGGCAATGGATTCAGTGCTCCCGGGTGTAAGAGGCTGCAGAAGCCAGAGGAGATTGTGTAACTGCCAAGGAAGACAGTGCTGTGGATAGGCAAAGTTAGCAATGATCGGTCATCATTGGTGCTGGAGGATCCTGGGGTTTGGGAGGTGCTAAGGTTGATGGTATCAATGGATTGTGGTCTGGTACCAATGTAGCCCAATATTTTTGGGCTTTCTTGTTGTGCCTCTGGGACTTAGGACATACTAAGTCCTCACAGGCCAAGTTGATGGGCTTGTTAAGAGCTGAATTTGACTTCTTCAAAAGTGGATTTAGAGAAAGACGTAGTCTCATGCTTATGAGAGTGCTTTCTGGACTTCTGACAAGATACCCTTCCCCTGGGGGAGGGTGGTCTGTAGAAGCAGACTGTCCCACACCAGAGTTGGACTTTGCAGCAGTAGGCACACTCCTTGCTGAATCAGGCTGATATATAGGGCAGTTTTCCAGCCTGGATCCGATTGAGGCCTTATGGTCTTCTTCATGGGGTATTCCTGGAGATGAAGTCCCCACCTTTCTCAGGTATGGCTGGGGAATGATTGGCAGATACTGCACCTCGCTGCAATGTGGGCTTCCCCAAGGCAGTACAGGCAGCACTGGTAGTCATCACTGACCAAGAAAGATCGTAGGCAAGAAGCGCAAAGTTTGAAGCCAGGAGTTCTGGGCATAATCCAGTACCCATACAAGTGGGCGGGGGATTCCCCCCAAAAGGAGACTAAGTTTAACACTAAGAGATCTACAAAAACACTAAAAACTGCAAAAACTGTACACGCTGTTAAAACTATTTACAAAGCTAAAGCTAAATCTTATCTTGTAGGAAGAAGCTGAAGCTACCAGAGGTTCTGACTCGGATCATGTGGTGGTGAGAAGGAACTAGAGAGACGGTCTGTCTGCCCTATCCTTTATCCCCTCAGTCAGAGGCACGAAGCGAGCCAGGGCACATGTGCGGACTAACGAAAGCTACTTTCAAATTCTCTGGCTCTGGGAGCATGGTGCACATGCATGAACCCATTGTAGAATACAATAGGGTCTTGAAGAAGAGGGACTACATTAAGTCTGTATAGGAGGAAATTTTGTTTTTATTGTTACTTTACACGTGGGTATGTTAAGATGGCATGTCCCTAAGCACCTTCACAAGGTTTTCAAGAAGTTTAATACGTTTGCTTAAGTACAGTTTAAACTTACTTGTGTCCACACTGTGTTCTAACATAGTTAGTCCAGCCTGTGTGGACCAGGCAAAAGCATATTACAAACAAATTAAAAATAGGGCTGTCAATTAATCGCAGTTAACACACACGATTAACTCAAAAAAATTAATCGCGATTAAAAAAATTAAGCACGATTAATCACAGTGTTAAGCAATAGAATACCAATTGAAATTTATTAAATGTTTCTCTACATTTTCAAATATATTGATTTCAACTACAATTCAGAATACAAAGTGTACACCACTTACTTTATATTATTATTTTTATTACAAATATTTGCACTGTAAAAATGATCAACAAAAACAGTATTTTTCAGTTCACCTCATATAAGTACTGTAGTGCAATCTCTTTACTGTGAAAGTGCAACTTACAAATTTAGGATTTTTTTGTTACATAACTGCACTCTAAAACAAAACAATGCAAAACTTTAGAGCCTACAAGTCCACTCAGTCCTACTTCTCATTCAATCAATTGCTAAGACAAATATGTTTGTTTATATTTACAGGAGATAATGCTGCCCACTTCTTACTTACAATATCACCAGAAAGTGAGAACAGGCATGTAAATATCTTGTGATGCCAGCTACAAAGTACCATGTGAATGCCTGTTCTCACTTTCCGCTGACATTGTGAACAAGAAGCTGGCAGCATTATCTCCTGCAAATGTAAACTAACTTGTTTGTCTGAGCGATTGGCTGAACAAGAAATAGGACTGAGTGGACTTGTAGGCTCTAGTTTTACATTGCTTTATTTTTAATGTAATTTTTTTGGTACTTAATTCTACATTTGTAAGTTCAATTTTCATGACAAAGAGATTGCATTACAGTACTTCTATTAGATGAACTGAAAAATACTATTTCTTTTGTTTTTTACAGTGCAAATATTTGTAATAAAAATAAATATAAAGTAAGCACTGTACACTTTGTATTTTGTGTTATAACTGAAATAAATATATTTGAAAATGTAGAAAACATCCACAAATATTTAAATAAATGCTATTCTATTATTGTTTAACAGTTCAATTAATCATGATTAATTTTTTTAATTGCTTGACATCTGTAGTTAAAAAACATTCTCTCAACTACAGTATTATGTAGAACACTTCAGAGCATGCTTTGACTACAATGTGTAACTGGGTCCACCACTTTCTTCCCAGAAAACAAATGGCTAAAAGCTTACGCTTACATTGGTGGCTAATGGATTTGCCATAAAACTGATCCTGGAATAGGAGGAGACTAACTGGAAGAAGGCTAGGCTCTGAACCCACAGCTATAGATCTAGGATAATACCCTGAGCTGGTGAATAACTTTTCATTTTTGTTATACTTCTGATGTTTTGTTAACTGTTTTTTTTCTGGGTATATGTTTATAGCCACCTAGATGTATATATTCCTTCCACTCCCAACAAAAGGGCCATAACTAGCTTACCCTATTGGTTTGGGATTTTTTAAGCAGAGTTGATTTGCCATCATATGCATTCTTTTTAAATCCAGTTTTAATGCAGTCCACTCTAGTCAACCAAGCCTTGTTAGTTATGCAGTCATAAGTATGCCTGGTGATTTTTAGAAAACAGTAACAGATATCTGTCCTGAGGAGCTGAAAAAATTAAATTAAACATAACACAGTAAGGTGGGGCAAAGAAACACAGGTAAACAGGACTTACAACAGAGAAAGATAATGCAAGATGCCTATTCTTACTTTCAAATCTTGTTTGTTTTATCATTATTAACATGTTAAAATCTCGGATGGAGGTCAGCAGTAAAAGGCTCACTGAAATGAATGAATACCCAGTTCAGTCACCACTGAACTTAAACTTAACTTAAACCACGCTTTATGTCAAGTTCTTCTCTGAAAAGAGACTCTACAAATGGAGTTGCAGGGATCCATGTTTGCCATTTCCATATCAACTGTGTTCAGTTTACATGTGAAATATTTTTTTTAAAACTGTCACCACAGCAAACGCAACCTGGAATCTGAGAATCAATCCTTCTCCTTTGTGCATAAGTTCTGCAGACCAAATTGGGCCCTTAGTGACATTTGTCCAAAACCATAGTCTTCAATGAGGTTGCAGAGATGTAACTGATTGAATCTTAGTAAATAATTCTGTTGTGTATGCAGAAGAAGGAACAAAATCTACCTCACTCTTATAGAGTTGTGCTAGCTCTGCAAAGCTATCAGGAGTAAAAAGCAGTTTAAAAACGTATCCACTTAAAGTAAGCAGACTTGACTGAATACAAAGATCTGCTAAGCATTTAATTTTGCCATATTTACACAGTCACTTTTGAGAAGAGCTGCATCATAAGCATGATTTCAAGCCCTATACAGTTATTTCCTGGTGTTCCACTAATTACAACAACAAAAAAGCTAATCATACAATGTCAGCTGAACTTTTAATTCCTGTAGAGTATTTGTACATCAGCTGCATTAAGAATTCTGAAACCTCCATATTAGACAATTAAAATAGTTACCCATTTATAATAAAGTTCAAATGTGTGTAGGGAGAAAGGAGATGAAGAGAGAGAAATGGCAGCCTACAATGAAAAAGTGAAACATGACTTCACCTTAGAATAACCCAAGGCTTAGTAGGCACACAAACCTGGCCAGCACTGAAACTGGTCAAATTGGCTGCCTTCATAAACTGCTATAAAAATAAAGTTAAAATTCAAATGTAATGAAAGTTATCTTATATACGTGTTAACCATCTTTTCTCTTAAAACTTAGGGAAAAAAACATATTGCACGGATGTTCCTTTTTTTCCCCTGTTTATATCACAAGGAGAAAAATAGAACAATTACAGTACAAAAATACTGGAGGTAATTCAACTGCTGTTGGTGAGCGGAACATAACTGATTTGTCATGTCATACAATTTTGTAAAAGTTGTTCTGTTGGAAGGCCATGAATCAGTGTACAAGTGATTACACACTTCTGGATCATAATTTTCACATACGGTTTAATTTTTTTATATATACATGCTGTATACTATTATTTTTATTCTCTTTAGTATAATAAAAACATAAACCTATCCGATGAAAAATAGACTGCATTCCAATTGCATCAACATACCGCACAGAGTAGCTTCCTTATCATACTACTTGCAAAGATCAATGGTAACTGGAAAATGATTTCATTTCCTATAATATATTAGCAATACAATACTCTTTTTAATCAAAAAGTCACCTCAGATGTTGTTCATCTTTTGTTAAGCTCCTCTCCATTCCTGAAATCGACATTTTACAGATGCAAAATAACATCTGGTAAAGCTCAGGGTCTTCTTGATTGAGCTGCTATTGTTGAAAAACAAGACTGTAGAAATTCAGAATTCTACAGCAAGAGCATCAGTGGCTTGTACTGCTATCATACCACAGTCTGCTATCAATCCAGAAGACAAAATCCTTGCCTCTCTTCTTTGGGCCATCCAAAGTTCATAGCTGCAGGCCCTTCTAATTTGTGGAACTAGAATTGCTAAAGACAATCTCAACTATTCGGGAGGGAGGGGGGAATGGGATTTACTTCTGCAGCCAAAAAATGGCCCAACCCCTCACAAACTACACACCTTTTAGGCAGAAGAGGTAACAAAAGATTGTCATACACACCTGCCAAAATGCTGATGGTGGCCTTCCTGGATGTGTAACATTTCATGCAGAGCAACTTAAAACTTCAGATACTTCTGACACTGTAAGGACATCAACTGGACTTTTCTGAGTATGCCCCACATTTCCACTGATGTCAGCAGATTGGGCAATAGGACTATGAAGGGGACTGCAATTCTATAGTTGCTAGATTTTCATTATTATCCCTATTGTAGGATAATCTTGTAAAGATTAAATAAATTTTTAATACACCTGTAAGAAATGTATTACCTTTTGTTAAAAACAGCAATACACTGATGCCATAAAAATTCAGTTTTCAGCTAGATTAACTTAAGCAGAAAAGAAAGAACTGTAAAGTATAGCTTCTGTGGGTGCATATTAAAGAGGACTGCTTCCTGAATAAGGTGGATAGTTTTGTGAGCAGTGGACAAAGTCCTCCTACCCAGGAGGGCCTCATCATTAAGCTATACAATCCTAAATCACACTTCATCAAAGATAGCCTCTGAAGTCTCAGAAATGCTTTGGCTGCATACTTCAGATGTTTATGGAATAACAACACAATCATTACTGTTAAAAAGCCAGTATTTACCCAGAGTGGTATCTAAAATTCCAGTTTCTTCCTCAAAACAAGAAATTACTGTCGTATTAGTGGGCAAATATTATCTTTTTAAACAGTGACCAGTATACTTTCTGCACTCAGCATCTTTCATTCAAGGATCTCCATGTATTTTACAAATATTAATGTATTTAGCCACACAACATCTATGAGGAAGATATTCTTATTTTACAGAAATGGAAACTGAGATACAGAACTATTAAGTGACCTGCCCACAGGAAAGTCCAAGGCAGAGCAAAGATTAATCCCTCTGAATAATTATTCAGAGGTTTCAGATAGCTGAATTTTGTGTATCTTTTCTGAGTAAGAGAATATAACAGATTTACCCATTCTTCATAATGAAATATTTTACCACAAATAATGCTTTAAAGTATACTCCAAAACATATGCAAGTTAGAAAGTCCTCTGCTATTATTCCAATAAGAAAATGGGCTTTAGAATAAGCAAAAGAATGGCTTATTTATATGGATTAATTGCGCAATTAAAAAAACTAACAGCGATTAATAGCACTGTTAATAATAGAATACTATTTATTTAAATATTTTTGGATGTTTTCTACATTTTCAAATATATTGATTTCAATTACAATACAGAATACAAAGTGTACAGTGCTCACTTTATATTTATTTTTGATTACAAGTATTTGCACTGTAAAAAAACAAAAGAAATACTATTTTTAAATTCACCTAATACAAGTACTGTAGTGCAATCTCTTTATCATGAAAGTTGAACTCACAAATGTAGAATTATGTAAAAAAAACTGCATTCAAAAATAAAACAACGTAAAATTTTAGAGTCTGCAAGTCCACTCAGTCCTACTTTTTGTTCAGCCAATTGCTCAGACAAACAAGTGTATTTATATTTGCAGGAGATAATGCTGCCCGTTTCTTGTTTACAACATTGCCGGAAAGTGAGAACAGGCATTCTCATGGCACTGTTGTAGCTAGCATCGCAAAATATGTCCCTTCATGCTTCAATCACCATTCCAGGGGACATGGGTCCATGCTGATGATGGGTTCTGCTCGATAACTATCCAAAGCAGTGTGGACCACTGCATGTTCATTTTCATTCTCTGAGTCAGATGCCACCAGCAGAAGGCTGATTTTCTTTTTTGGTGGTTCGGGTTCTGTAGTTTCCGCATTGGAGTGTTGCTCTTTTAAGACTTCTGAAAGCATGCTCCACACCTCAGCCCTTGGTTTTTTAAACCTTGGGTCGAGTGCTGTAGCTATTTTTAGAAATCTCATATTGGTACCTTCTTTGCATTTTCTGAAAACTGCAGTGAAAGTGTTCTTAAAATGAACAACATGTGCTGGGTCATCATCCGAGACTGCTATAACATGAAATGTATGGCAGAATGCGGGTAAAACAGAGCAGGGGACATACAGTTCTCCCTCAAGGAGTTCAGTCACAAATTTAATTAATACATTATTTTTTTAACGAGTGTCATCAGCATGGAAACATGTCCTCTGGAATGGTGGACGAAGCATGAAGGGGCATACAAATGTTTAGCATATCTGGCACGTAAATACCTTGCAATGCCAGTTACAAAAGTGTCTTGGAAATGCCTGTTCACACTTTCTGGGGACATTGTAAATAAGAAGAGGGCAGCATTATCTCCTGTAAACTTAAATAAACTTATTTGTTTTAGTGGTTGGACGAACAAGAAGTAGGACTGCGTGGACTTGTAGGCTCTGAAGTTTTACATTGTTTTGTTTTTGAGTGCAGTTATGTAACAAAAAAAATCTACATTTGTAAGTTGCACTTTCAGGACACAGAGTTTGCACTACAGTGCTTGTATGAGGTGAACTGAAAAATACTATTTCTTTTGTTTATCATTTTTACAGTGCAAATATTTGTAAAAAAAATTTGATTTCAATTACAACACAGAATACAATATATACGAAAACGTAGAAAAACATCCAAAATATTTAATAAATTTCTACTGGTATTCTATTGTTTAGCAGTGCGATTAAAACTGCGATTAATCACAATTAAATTTTTAATCATGATTAATTGTTTTAAGTTAATCACATGAGTTAACTACGATTAATCGACAGCTCTACTTATTTATAATGAACATCGATAGAGTCACTTGCTTTCTTCACTTTAGGAATAAATATTTAAAAGTAGCATTATGGATTCAAAACATACATTTTCTTAAAATCATTATATTATGTTAGAGATTACAATATATAAAGAATATAAGGGTATCAAATTTCATAGCTCTTTTACCAAGAAATAAAATAAAAGCAAACCTCACCCTCAACCCCAGCACCATGTCTGAGGTTTGAGAACACTGAAAACATATGTTCTCTCCATTTCTGTATCAAAGCAAATTCACTGTTTTGGAAGTCTGTGACGATTCAAGCTATTAATATTAGCTATGCAGAGAGAAACAAATAAAAAGGTAGCTAATATCTTCTAAGGCATGAAACCTCCTCCCCCGCCCCGCAAAAAAACCCCAATCCACAAGTGTTGGCTGAATTAATGCAAAACTGGTAGTGAAATAAACTTTAAATATTTTATGTTAGCATCACAAAAAGAGGAAAGGAAACAAATCTTTTAAAAATGTAAATGGCTTACTGATACATTGGACAAAAAAGGAAACATTTAAAACATGTTACCTAGCAGAATTTTTCTTTATTTTCTCATCAATGTCACTGAGGATCTGTTGAAACTCCAGGTCCCCAGGAAGAATGTTTAACAAACAATCTAAGTTGGAAGAATCAAGAGAATATTCACCTCCCCACTCCATTTCCAGAACCTGAAATAAATGGAAAAGAAATAGCAAATGTAAAAAAATGGGATTAAATAATAAAAAAAATGTAGCTTTTATTTTAAATACTAAAGTCCATATGATATTTGGTTTTCTGAAGTTATGCTTAGATTAACAAGGTATAAATAATTATAATGGGAACATTAAACCAGTGAAAATATACATCTTTGCATGCTATTGCATGAAATACTGTAGAGGAGTAGCTTGCAGTATCTTAAAACTAAATTAAATAGAGTAGTTTATTAGTAACCCACAGTTTAGTCAAAAACAAAATCAGCTAATATTTTCCTAATAGTAACAGAATTACTCGCTATAAAACAACTTTATGATACAGAAGGAAGTTTGTCACTATTATGCTTAACAGAACTCGGTATTACAACTAAAAAGTGACATCAGAAAATTCTAAGAGCAAAATTATGAACTTTAGTGTGTGTAGGTAAATGAATGGGCCCTGCCCCTCCCACCTGCTTTCCCTGTCCTCCCCTGCCCAGCCCTGGGCTGCTCAAGCACCCGCCCTCCCCCAGCCCCAGAGCACCTGGCTGGCGGGAGGGCGGGCAGGCAGCGCGGCCCCCAGCCCGAGCCCCAGAGCGGCAGGTGGGCAGGCAGCTGAGCACAGCCTCCAGCATGGCAGGTGGTGGTGGGGGGGGGACTCTGGGCTCTGGTGGGGGATGGGGGTGGGGAGCACAGCCCCCCCCAGCCCCACCCTGAGTGGGCAGGTGGCGCAAGCACTGGCTCCAGCCGCCCAGAGTCCCTTGCAGCAGGCCGGCCCCCCACTAGCCCTAGCTCGCGGCAAGGGCACCGAAGCCCTCCGAAAAGTGTGGGGGGCGGCTGGGGGCCCCGCCCGAGGTGGAGGCAAAAGAAGTCCCCTGCCCGTGTCCCAGGCCCCCTGACCAGGGCAGGTGGAGCAACCCAGGCTCACCACAACTGCCCGCGCTGTTATGCAGATAAAACTACACAGGATCATTTCACAGGACAAGACAAGATGTCACGTTTATTATAATAACACAATTTGATTTATGACCAATAACTAATATCTAATACCTATGTATACACACACACACACACACCAAATGTTCTGCAGCTGCTAGATAGTTACCAGTCCTGAACGTAGCTTGAGTTCGTGGCTTGGGTTCGTAGCTTGTGACGGCTAACTGGCCAGGAAAGCCAGGCACAAGGAAGGGCTGGGTCTCTGTTGGGCACGCACCGATGCCCTTCCATGTTGGCAGCAGAATGTTACCCTCCAAATGATGTTATCTTCCATCTCACCCATCCTTTTTGTCGGCTTTAGTTTGAATCCAGAGCTATAGGTCTTGTTGTGTCACGCTGCCTGTGGGTTCGGTGTGATTGATCACCCGTCAATTGCAGACATGACTTTCAGCCTAGGCCCTGGCTTTGATGTTTCTTCAATTGCACTTTTATTCTTTTCTTTTTAGGGTGGACCCTTCTTGCTTTGTCAGGCCTGTTGTCTGCATCTTCAGCCGTTGGCGTTTACACTTTATTTCATCAGGACAGGCTGGGGCTGGAGGTTGATTCCATCATCCATACATACCTCATTCACACATCTAAACTAAACTAGTAAGATTACACGCAGGGTTTTGCAAAAATGAAGGTTGCAGCAAGCTTTTACACAATGGAGTGAGCATTTTAAAATGGAGTTTGGGACAAGTTAAAATGGCGTTTGAGTTACAATATGGACAAGTGTAAGGAATGGAAAACAGGGAACAGAAGTTCCAATATAGACAAGTATAATAAATGACAAACAGTGAGCAGAAGTTACAATGTTGAAACAGTGCAAGTTTCAGTGATTTAAGCAGCAATTGGATTGAAAGTGAAACTCAATTAGCCAGTTGTTGTTTCATTCATAAAACTTTGCTCATGAAGTTATATTAATAAAGTGAACAACTAAAAACAATTTCATTGATCAGTTCTACATTGTAGCTCTCCCTGACCCGGCTCTGGCCGGGGGGAGGGCCTTGGAGCCACAGCCCAGCCATGATAAGAGCCAGGCATGCAGTTGTGGGGAGTTGCGGTGGACCCTCCCGGTGTGGAGAGCCTGAGCAGCCCTCAGCCCTTGTCCCTGCCTCCCCGGGGCAGGTGAAGGTCCGTGGCTCCTCACAGCTGAGGCTCTTACCGTGGCCAGGCTGAGGATCTGAGGCCTCTCCCCACACCAGGTGAAGCTGGGTCAGGGAGAGCAGCGCAGGCAGCTGTGGGGAGCTGGTGGGGAGTCATGGACCCTTCTCCGGCCCCAGGAGACTGGGGAGCCCAGGGGTGGGGACACAAGCCGGGGGCTGCTCTCAGCCCCTCTGCACCCCAGGCAGATGGAGGGTCTGTCATGGCTCCCCACAGCCACCTGGGCTCCACACTGGCCTGGCTGGGGAGGAAGAGGAGGGGAAGGGGGGTGGGGTCCACCCCGGCGAAAAATGGGCCCGTCAATTTTCAAAAAGTGGGAGGGCAATGGCTCCTTGGCCCCCACAGTTCTGGTGCCAATGACCTGGGGCCCCGGCCACCTGGGAAGGAAGAGCCAAAGCAGAGCAGGGCGGGAAACAGGAGGGGGGTCTGGGGGTGGAGTGTGAGAGGGGCCACGCAGGCAGTTTGGGTAGGCTCAGCCTTCCCCTGCCTTTGATACCTGCTGCCCATGGGTAAATGTTGACTTTTAAAAATGATGGGCAGTGCACTTCCCATGTGCACACACACTTTCATCCAGGTATCTCCAAGCATTTTACAAACAGCAGCAGCAGCTACTAATTTAATGTATACATGTTCCTGAACTTCAGCTTATATATGAAGTTAATTAAAAACAAAACAAAACAAAATAAAAACAACAAAAAGCCAGTAAACAGGATATTAGGATATATCAAAAAGGGCAAGGAAGCAGGACTTCCATTTTTGACTGACTTTCATGCTTCATTCCACACATACCACGTCCATTGACCCATTCACATGTATCCAACCAATCGCAGGCATGTTTACACCTGAAGCAGGGCATTACCAGCTCTATTTTCTCTTCACTGTCTAATTGTCACAAAAAGGAATAATGATACATGTTTTGCAACCAACCATGACTGAACACTGCAATCACACAACAAAGGAATTAAAAACGGGAAACTTGCAAAAAGCAGTACATTTGGTATCCAATAATTATTATATATATTCATGTATCATATAATATCGAGAGACCACAATGCAAATGTAAACTGAACCTAAATAAGTAAGTAAAAATCCATTTATTCATGTCTGAATATGAATTTTCAGAAGCCTTCTTGATTCACTGCTACCTTAGATCAGTCGGCAATTGATCTCCCAGTGATCTGCTGCACACTATCTATCCATCTCCTTGCTGGTCGGCCCCTGCTACAAAGACTCAACACAATTACTTCCCCAACAACTTTCTTGAGGTTATTTCCATCTCTACACCTGATGTGACCAAAGTACATATTTTGTGCCTGTTTATTTCCGACAGCAGGGTCTTCTTTTCTCCAATAATATTTCTGACATAAGAATTCATCTTTTTTCCCCAACCAGGAAATATGCAAGTGTCTTCACCAGCACCACAGACTAAAGAGAGCATACACATACAAAAAAATGCATATTTTGATAAAAGAATATACCTCTTTTACAGTATTGTATTTTGTGTGTCTTTTTTTCTATTAAGAAGGATATTATTTTATGAAGCAAGTTCAGTGCTGAGCAACCAAGATCTTAAAAACTAAGATAATGAGTTATATTATATGGAAAAGCTAAATTTCATAGTGACTTCCCACCAAATCTTAAATGTTTGAGCTGTGGTTATATTTATATAATGAGGCCAAGATTAGGGTACATCAAAAACAGTTATTTATCATGGTGACTGTGATTCTTTGCAAGAGTGCTTCTGCATACTGTGACAAAGTCAGTTCTGACAGATATGAGAAAGAAGTGGAGAGCAGATATAGCAGCCCTAGGATGATAAAGGCCCTGTTCCCTATGAGCTTAAAAAAAGTTTATCTTGGGTTAACTAGAGACACCTTAAGCCAGTTAGGGGCTGCCAATGACCTTTAAAAACCCCTCTTCCGGTAAAGGAGAGAAGGGGAGAGTTGAGAGACAAGCTGTGGCAGGGGTAGTGGCAGCAGCAGGAAGGAAAGGCTTCCCCTGGATGGAAAGCTGTCTCTGCTCCCTATAGGGAAAGAAACTAAGGAAACATCTGCCTGGGAGAAGAACGGTCAACTAGGTGCCAGTGTAGTAGGTCAACACCCCAGAGAGGGGCCAGAGAAAAGTATTTCTGATTGTTTTGTGAGTTTGGGTTTTGTTTTTTGTTTTTTCCTTAAGAGAACTTCTTGGGCTTACCGTGAGGACCACCATGTAAATAAGGAAAAATAAAACAGAGTGAAGCAAAAAACCTTCTGGAGTCAGACTGATTTTCTCCAGGCCCCCCCGCCGGCCAAGGGAGAAATGCTGAGACCAACAAAACAAAGGAGGTACCCTGCCACACGTAGTATTGGGTAGAAATTCATGCAGGGACTGTCCCCGGTGGGGGGGGGGAGGAGGTAGATCATTCCTGAGAATGGACAGAGTTGTGAGGGCACTGTTACAGGCCACTGCGGCACAAGAGGCTACTAGAGACCAGATGGCCGTGCAGCAGGAATCTATATGACTACAACAAGAGACAAATCAACAGCTGATGAACCAGGCAGCCCAGGAATGAGCCACCCTGCAGGGGGTAGTGAGGCAACTGAAAGTCCTGACCGCTCTGGGAGATGGCCAGCAGTTATCTGCAAAAGATAACAGGTGATCACATCAAGGCATCTCTCTTCACATTTGAAAGAACGACCCTAAGCGAGGCCTGGCTCTGAGACAGGTGGGCCAGTATCCTTGCTCCTTACTTTTGTGGGGAGGCCCAGAAGGCCTACTATGACATGGCAGGGGAAGCTGCTAAAGACTACTTCCAGTTGAAAGCTGACAGTGACTACACCTGCAAGGGCCCAGAGATTTCACAAGTTGAAGCACTGGAAGAGCAAAGTGCCAAGATCACAACTGTTTGACCTGATCCATCTCAAACGGAAGTGGCTGCATCCCAAGAACCACAGTATAGAACAGATCATAGCACTCTTGGTTTTGGACAGATTCTTGAGGGGGCTACGAGGGTGAGTTGGCCAAAATGACTCTTCCTCTTACTATGATTTAGTCGCTCTCATAGAAAGGCATTTAATGGACAGAGAGCTTTCTCGGACTACTGGAGAAGAGAAGCGCCTGACCAAGTAGCCAATCCCAGACCCAAACTGAAAGTTTGGGCAGAGCTATGTTGGGGAGGAGGGACACAAAAAAGCAGCCAGAGGCCATGAAGGGACTTGGAGAACTGGAGGGAGATGGCTGCAGTGTGACACCTAACAGCCCAAAGCATAGGGGGATAACTAGGGCTATGTGTAGAAGTTATACTTGTGGGGAATTAGGACACATAGAAGCTCAATGCCCTAACATTGAGGAGCCCATGCAGTGCAGTCTGGGTGACAGTGAAGATCTATGCAACCTAATCCACCCTGTAGGAGTCGCTATGACCCTACATAGATATACATGGCCAGTTAGAATGAGTGGTATAGAGCAGAGGTTCTCAACCTGTGGTCCGCGAGCTCCATTCAGGTGGTCCGTGGATAGCTCCTCCTAAGGTGTGCGCCTGGGTGGCCACACACAGGAGAATGAAGGGCCAACCACCTAATTAGTGGAGCCACGCAGGCGTGGCTCCAATAAGTAGGTGCCTGGACCCTGGAGAAGACACACATGTAAGGTGAGGTGGTGGACTTGGGGGGAGGGTAGGTGGGAGGGGGCAGTAGGGTGAGAAGAGGGGTTGGAGGGAATTTGGAACATGCAGGGCTGTGGCGGCCAGAGAAAAAGGCGACTTTCCCCAGCTCCAGGCTGTGGCTGCTGGGGAGAGATGGCCCTCCTTCCCAGCCTCAGCTCTGTGGCTGCTGTGGTGGGGGAAAGACCCCGCTCCTTCCCAACCGCAGCTCGGGAGCTACCGTGATGGGGGAGAGAGGGAGAGACCCCACTCCTTCCCAGCCCCAGCTCGGGGGCTGCCACGGCGGGGGAGAGAGGGCACTTCCATTGCATTAGAAAGGTAAGACTAATGATATTAAAATATGAGTTGTGTGCTTTTATTTGTAGAACAAAAAATGTTAATTATTACTACTTTTTTTTAATATAGTGCTTTTATCCAAAGCGCTTTACAATAGTTAGCTAACGGTACAAACAACATTTGGAAAGATCATTAAGTGGTCCACCGAGATCCTTAGCAATTTTCAAGCGGTCCACGAAAAAAAGTTTGAGAACCACTAGTATAGAGACCATTGCTTTAGTGAACTGAGGAAGTGCAATCACACTGGTATCTGGGAAATTGGTGGGGCAGGAGCAGCTGTCTCAAGCCAAATGCATGGGAATAACCTGTACACATGGGGCAGTTCATTACTACTCAGCCATTCCTGTACAAATTGACGTTCAGGGAAATACAACAAGCAGGAGTAATCCCTAAACTTCCATATCCAGTGCTCATAGGATGAGAATTCCAACAGGAGTAGATTTCCAAACTCTGGGAAGGGTTGGAGGAAAACTGTAACCCTGGAACTGACAATGTGGCCCCAGGAGACCCCTCCCTTCATTTTCCCTGAATTAGCCCTGGACTTGTTTTCAGCTACTGGGAAGTCAAGGAAGACTAAAAGAGAGAGGATGGCTGACAAAAGACTGGGGACCAAAATCTTGGTCCAGAATCAAAAGGTGGTGCTTGTGGGGAAGCAGTCTCATCCAGCAGGCAGGGAGGCAACTCAGATAGCTAGAGAATGTGAGGCTGGGCCCAGTTCCACTGAGACCAATCCAAGGGGAGAAATGGATCCCTTTGAGTTTGGCCATATTGGTCCCTCATATAAGATTTTTTGGCAGGACCAAGCCAATGATTCTCTATACCACATTAGAAAAGAGATAATTGAGACGAATGGGGACCTGCTGGAGGAAAAAAACCCCAAAGGTCCAGGGCTGTACTTCATGCTTAAAAAGGGACCTGCAATATAGAGTACCCAGATTACAGGAAGAAAAAAAGGAGCAGTTTCTAGTACCTCAAGGACACCAAAAGGCAGTATTAGACCTAGTGCATAGACATTTATTTGGGGGACATTTAGGGGTGGATAAAACCCTAAAAAGAATCCTACAAAAGTTCTTTTGGTCCAGAGTCTATAGTGAGGTCTGATGGTATTGTGCCTCCTCCCTGGAGTGTCAGTTGCATGGCCCATGCCCTCAATTAAGGGCTCCTTTAGTTCCCCTAACTATTACTCAAGTCCCGTTTGAGAGGATAGTATGGACCGAATAGTCCCATTGAAGAAGTCAGCCTGGGATTGTCAGTCTGTGCTCATGGTTCTGGACTACGCTATCCAGTACCTAGAAGCAGTACCACTGCGAAAGACGAAGTCCAAGACAACAGCAAAGGAGTTAATCCAATTTTTTTCCAGGGTAGGAATAGTGAAGGAGAGTCTGACAGATCAAGGGACCACCTTCATGTTCAAACTGAGGAAGGATCTATGTGCAATGCCTCGAATACGGGCCCTGCAGACCTTGGTCTATCACCCACAGAGTGATGGCCTCCTCAAATGCTTTAACAGAACACTGAAGAACATGATATGGAAAGTAGTGAGGCGAGATGGGAAAAACTGGGATACCTTACTACCCTTCCTATTGTTTGTGATAAGGGAAGTACTCCAGCCATCCACTGGTTTTTCCCCATTTGAGTTGCTGTATGGTCACCACTCCAGTGCCAATTGGACATTGCCACCAGGGCTAGGAAGAACAGCCTAACCAGAGAATGAATGTCAGTGAACATGTGATGAAGATGTGGGACAGAATAGCCCAAGTCACTCGCATAGCGCAGGAACACCTGGAAAAAGCACAAGAGGCCCAACAGACGTATTACAATCATCAAGCGAAGGTCCAGAGATTCCAGCCTGGGGATTGGGTAATGGTGCTGGTACCTTCAGCAGAAAGCAAGCTCTTAGCCAAATGGCAGGGGCCACACAAAGTAAAAAAAGCTGTTGGGGAGGGTGACTATATGATTTGACAATCTGATCACCAGAAGCAGAAGCAAATCTACCACCTCAATCTATTGAAGCCCTAGCAGGACTGTGGAGCTTATATGGTCACCCTAGATAAACCCCCCAAGGCAATAAACCTTGGGGACAAATAAAAATATCTCCTGAATTGACCCTTAACAATGAACAGAGGTAGTCAAAATGATGATGACTGGAACCATGATGTGTTCCCAGAGAAGCCAGACAGAATCATAGAAGCTCATCACCACGTCATCACAGATCCCAGCGTAAAGGTGAAGGTTAAACCATTTCAGATCCTAGAGACTAAAAGAAGAGAGATCAGTGAGGAAGTTAAGAGGATGTTGGAGCGGAGGGTCATTCAGGAATCCCATAGCCAGTGGTTCAGACTTTGAAAAGTTCATAGTACAGATGGATGCCTCCAAGGTAGGGTTGGGGGGCGTACTTTCTCAAATGATAGGAGAGGAAGCATACCCCATCTAGTTCCTCAGCAGAAAACTCCTTCCCAGAGAATAAAAGTACACTGTAGTGGAAAAGGAATGCCTTGCAGTAAAATGGGTCATGGGAACCCTCTGGTATTACCTGCTTGGATAGAGGTTTACCTTCATTACAGACCATGTCCCCCCCCATTTCCCCAAGTGGATGCACTGGAAAAAAGAGAAAAATGCAAGAGTAATAAGACAAGCTTCCTACTACTACAACCCTTCCATTTCAGAGTGCAATACAGGGCAGGAATCAGGCCTGGTAATGCTGATGGTCTGTCAAGGGTACACTGTTTCTCGACCCAAGTAGCCCAATCCCATTGTGTTGAGCAGGAAGTTTGGTTTTTTTTACTTTTTGCTTAAGAGAACTTCTTGGGCCTATCGTGAGAACCAGCATGTAAATAAGGAAAAATAAAACCAGAGTGAAGTCAGTCTGATTTACTCCAGACCCCCAACTAACCAAGGAAGAAACACTGAGGCCAACGAGGTACCCTACCACAATATGCACCCTTGTGAATCTATCCTCTAACACTGCCGAAAGCTTCTACATAAGCAGTGCACAAGTGACTCCTCACTGAATGTTCATATCCAAGATTATCCATGGAATGCAACGGACCCTTAGAGACAGTGTATATATAGACATACCATTTCTTTTAAACTAATTCTCAAAAGCTGCAAACAGTCTAAGAGACTTCCTAAGTGCTATAATCCTCTCCAAATAAGAATTCAAAGCCCTTCTGACATCTCACAATACTCGGAGATTTAGTTGGAACTCAGATACCACTTTTGGTTAAAAAAACCTGAGATGCAGAATAGATCAACATCTTACCTGTGGAATACAATGAAGTGAGGATCAGTATTAAAACTTATGACTCAGAAACTCTTCTTGCTGATGTTACTGCAATTAAAAATGCAGTCTTTAAATGGGAGGTGAAATAAAGAACACTCTCCCAAAAGCTTGAGTTGTGCCTCCATTAATGCTGATAGCAGCACCAAGATGAGTTCCCATATCAAGGCAGGCTTCCTGAACAGTGGGAGGACATTTATCATTCTTTTAAGGAATCTTGAGATAGTGAGATCACTGAAAACTCTGCCCATTGGTACATGGTGCAGTGAAGTGTCAGAGGAAAAGCTGTAGTTCAAAATAGTTCATATGGGGGCAGAATGTAGTGGCGTGTTATCTGCTACCAATAGGGAAAACTTTTTCCATTTCTAGAAATAACTGCCACGAAGCTGAACTTGGCAGAATGTCCCCTGCAGGAGCTATATGCACAAGTCCAACTGACCCCACCCCTGCTGTCAGTGCAAGTGTGTCAGTCAAGAAGGTCTGGCACTAAACCGTCTGGCTGAGGCCTACTGTTTCTTCCCCTGTCAGTGTCCCAGCTGAAAACAAAACTGTTCACAATCAGCAAATGAAGTTAAATAAAAGCCTAAAGGAAAAGGAAGAAAACCTATAGGCAGCGTCAGTCAGGATATTGGCCTCTCTTACTTCAGAGGGCTTTGGCAGCATCAGTTACCCCAGAGTCTGCTAGGACTCCAGTATAAGTCTCAGTTTCTTTCCCCTTCTTAGCCCAGGGGATTCATGTTCTCCTTTCTGAAAGGATGGAGGGTTGGTTGCCTGTCAGACCTCTCTCTGGGAGCTAAGTAGCTCAAACAGACTGTTCCTTTCCCAGGGTTGCCCCATCTGAGTGGAGTCCCCTCCTTTTAATGCTTCCTCCAGTTCTGGCATGATTTGTATTTGTGCGGGGGGGCAGAGCCACTCTTGCCCAAAGCAGCTCCTTAATCCCTTCCATGCTGGTCAATCCCATCACAGTAACATTTCAATATAAATGGTTTCCTGGGCTGCATTAAAGTATTCAGTACTTCAGAGCGAGCTGAGTCGGACTGTCAATGTCCCATGACTCAAGCAGCAAAGATGAAACAATTCCAGAATGACAATGTCTTCCTGAGTCAAAGTCTGGCAACATTAGTAGATATTATGGAAGCTCCTGGATCAAGCCAAAGCCATCAGAACAGTCAGAATAAATTTTGTTATGCACTGTTGTATCTTTCACTACAGTCATTGGGGTGAGGGAGTAATCACACTGCAGTTTCTATTCCAGTCAAAAAGAAACAAGTTTTGTTACTAAGTTACTGTCCTTCCCTGCTCTGGAACAAAACTGAGGGTAACTTTGCTTTATTGCTTTTTGCAGAGAAATTTGCTGATAGATAACTACAGATCAATAGACCATAGCAGAGTCCACTCATTTTGGGTCTGTAATCTGAGATGTAAATTGTCTGTAAGTACATTCTTTTTGCCAGCTACGTGGCGGACAGCACTAAGAGTTAGATGACAATACAAAGGGCTATATGGTCAAAGTGGTTGGGAGTGAAAAATTCCCTGCTTGCTCACAAAAAGCACTGCTGTCATGTATAAGTCAGCATTGGTACATTAGATATTTTAAGGCCAGAAGGGACCACTAAATCCTCTATTGTGACCTCCTGTATAACACAAGCCATAGAATTTAATACAGTTACTCCTATACTTAGTCTGATTACTTGGGTTTCACTAAAGCATTTCTTCCAGAAAGGCATTTAAGTCTTGATTTGACTTCATGAGATGCAGAATCTACCAATTCCTCTGATAGTTTGTTCCAGAGTTTAATCACTCTCACTGTTTAAAAACTAATATCTTATCTCTAATCATCTGGCTTTAATTACCAGCTATTCATTTTTGTTGTGCCTTTCTCCACCAGGCTGAAGAGCCTTGTAGTACCCAGTACTGTCTTCCAGTAAAGGTACTCAACAATTAAGTCACCTCTCCATCTTTTTGATAAACTAAACAGATTGAGCTTCTTATGTGTCTGACTGTAAGTCATGTTAAGAACATAAGAATGGCAATACTGGGTCAGACCAAAGGTTCATCCAGCCCAGTATCCAGACTACCGACAGTGGCCAATGCCAGGTGCCCCACAGGGAGTGAACCTAACAGGTAATGATCAAGTGATCTCTCTCCTGCCATCCATCTCCACCCTCTGACAAACAGAGGCAAGGGACACCATTCCCTACCCATCCTGGCTAATAGCCATTTATGGATTTAACCTCCATGAATTTATCCAGTTCTCTTTTAAACTCTGTTATAGCCTAGCCTTCACAACCTCCCCAGGCAAGGAGTACCACAGGTTGACTGTGCACTGAGTGAAGAAGAACTTCCTTTAATTTGTTTTAAACCTGCTGCCCATTAATTTCATTTGGTGGCCCCTAGTTCTTATATTATGGGAACAAGTAAATAACAACTTTTCCTTATTCACTTTCTCCACACCACTCATGATTTTATATACCTCTATCATATCCCCCATTAGTCTCCTCTTTTCCAAGCTGGAAAGTCCTAGCCTCTTTAATCTCTCCTCACATGGGACTCGTTCCATCTATGCAGTTACCTTTATCAACCAAACTTGTAATCTAATCAAAATTGAAATCAGGTTTGCTTGACAACATCTATTTTTCATCATTTTTCATTACTTATATTCCCATCCTTTAAATTACGTATTGATTGAATCCTGTATCAACATTTTCCATTATTTTGCCTGGAATTGATGTTAGGTTAATTGGCCTATAACTACCCAGGTCATTGTGCTTGCCCTTTTTGAATATAGACACACTAGCGCTCTCCCAGTCTTCTGGAATTTCTTGTATATTTCAAGATTATTAAAAGTTAATATCTGTGAGCCAGAGATATCCTCAGTCAACTCTTTCAGGACTCTTGGGTTTAATTTCTCCAGGCCTGCGGATTTTACAATGTTTATCTTTAGTAGATACTTTTTAACATTCTCCTTAGTTATTAACTGATTGGTACTACATATCCCTTGATTAAAAGCAAAAAGAACTTTCAAGGTCCACATTTTTGGCTGAACAGTTTGGCTTTGTACATGTTCCACTTTGACTGATAACTGTCAGATTTAAGAAGTGAGCCCTCCAAATTCAGATTGGATACATCAATGATGACTGACACTAATAGTGATTAAGAACTGACTCCTATCAGAGAAGAGACTTGAAGGTTTTCCAGGGTGATAAATCAGAAGTAAACTGTCTACATCTAGAATTTAATTCACTGCCAACCAAGGCTGCATAGGTTTCTTCAGGGGCTGGATATAAGGTGTCATAAACAGGGCAAATCAGTCTTAGGGGGAAAAAAAACAAAACCTCACCACGGGCAAGAGTATGGCTTGGCAAACATTCACCAATCTTTTGTCTGGATTGTATGGAACCCAGGACAATTTGGAGGAAAGGTATTTTCTCCCTAGTCATGGAGATTTATCATCAGACTTGGTGACTGAAATCAAATGCATTTTCTTTCTAGGATTCTTCCAAAATTTATATGAGTGTGGACCTGAATCAGTTAGTGCAACCTCCACATGAACCAAACCTACCTTTTGTGTTCAACCAATCCAGTTGGTTTGTTCAACTCTTCTTATAGATCAGTTACCCATGTAGTAATTCTTGCATATTAGATATACACAATATTTCAATGTTGTAGTGTGTCTTGGCATACAAATTCTTAAATAATTCAAAATTCTTAATAAAGTAGCTCTTCAATCAAGCAAAATGTATGCACATTCTTCAGTTCTTCTTACATGATTACCAAACACATGCAGACACCATTGAATTCTACAGCTCATTTATTGTTCAACACATTCCTCATGTGAAAAAAAAAGTCATTTTGTAAACATGACAGCTTAGTTTTCATTTATGCATTCCTGTAAGACTACTATGTCATATTTGTTCTGTTTACTTGTCAAAACAATGTATTTGCTCCTCTCAGTCTTGCATGATCTACTTGGCTTATGGGGAAAAAAGCAACCTCTGATTGTTCCATTTTCATACATCATTGTTTAAAATCACCAAAACTAATAACTCCAAACAGAATTCTAAATAGTTCTCTGTTACCTAACTAAGAAGAATTTTTCAGAGAACAAACATATCTTGGTCAAACCCTAAAAAAAAAAAAAAAAAAAAAAAAGTAAATCACCTAATCAAGGATTATATTAAAAATGTGTTTTCAGATAAATACAAACACCAAACAAACTCAAGATGTCTTGCAAACCAGGCTATTTCCAAATTTTCACCAAACTCATTATACTTAATGCTATCATGCAGGTACTATTTTGAAACTTCACATTCTTCAGATTTGTTCTACATAGTAGTAACTTTCATCTTCTCTATGTTGGAGTTAATTTGACTGTTGTCCAGTAGATATGTTATTGTCCTCCATCATACTTCGTTATTACAATGAAATAATATAAAAAAATATAACTAATTATACAGGGATGTATGAGGCAACCTTTTTTAGACATCTTGTCTTCAGACACCACTCTCTAAATCTCCTGTAATGCAGTAACTACACTTCTTTCTAAATGGATAAGACGACAACCCACCACCACTAAAAAAGTGAATTTGTCAGTCCACTCAGTGATTACTGACAGATTTTTACTATGTATAAATTAGCAAAAATCATTTTCAGTTCTATATTTCCACTAGTAGGTAGTGCTAGTAATTCCTATATTTGCTATAATAAACACTCATTTTTACACACATGGTTTTGTATCAAATCTATTATAGTAGATTTTTGTGAGTACTTTCATTTTAACATATGTAGCTGCTATTACTTCTTAAGTAACAATATTCAGACATAAGATTATAGTCTCACTGTGGTGTATATGATGATGCAATTAACTCCCTGTTAAAAGTAGAGGTTAAAGTGTTAGAGTACATATATTTTCAGGGTCACAGTAGAATTTTAGCATGAAGTTTAAAAAGAAAAGAAAGGAAACTTAAGGTTAGTCAACATTCTTCAGGAAACTCTGAGAAGTCTTTGGGAAAGTATTGTTTAATGTAGTCTGGAGGCAGGCTTTGGATTCTCAAATATTCTGTGTATATTTATGGAAAAGTTTGTTGCCAGAGATTTATAAAAATAGTGCCATTTTGGCACAACGCAGAATCACGTTTCTTTCTTTCTTAGAATTGTCCATTGTCTATATCCATTAATGGTAAAGCCTCTAATTGATCGACTAACACTCACTAGCACGTCTGCAGAAAAGGAAAAAAATATATAAATAATATCCCACACCTAATTGTTTTAATAGAATTCAAAGATACATTTTAATAAATTACAAACATGAACTTAACACAGGATCCTCATAATTTCAAAAAAAGTTTGCCAGATTTTTAATGGAATCAGCAATATATGGACTGTCAAAGTAAATGAGCGGAGAGAAATGTACCTAGGAAAGGGGGCTAAATTCTCAATACTTTCAATATGCCAAAGCCTAAAACATAGGACACTAAGATCTCTCTAAAATAAGAACCTGAAGATTAACAAATAATGAATATACTTTAATAAAAGAACCCCAAATAATTGTAACATACCTTTTTGTTCTGAGCTCTGAGAAGATGATGGAGCTCCTGGTACTGGACCGGTATATGAGGGGGCTACCACCAGGCCTCCGGGCTTGGGTTCGCCAGAATGACCCCTCCACCTATGATGAGTTGGTCTCCCTCATGGAAAGACAGCTGGCAGCCCGCGAACTCTTCCAGACCCCAGGGGGTGAGACATGGCAAACCAGGAAGCCAGTCCCAAACCCAAGACCCAGGACTGTAGAGAACTTCAGGAGAACCATAACTGGGAAGAAAGACACCGAGGAATGGCCTGAGGCCAAGAAGGGACCTGGGGGTTTGGGAAGAGAGGACAGAGGGCGGCAACCAGAATAAGGGGGCGGTGTTACAAGTGTGGGGAATTGGGGCATATAGCAGCCCAATGCCCCAACAGGGAAGAGCCCATGCAATGTAATCTGGGGGATCACGGGGAGCAATGTGGCCTAATCGGCCTGGTAGGAGTTGCAATGACCTCACATGGGTATACAAGATCAGTAAAAATGAATGGTATTGAGACCATAGCATTAATAGATTCTGGGAGTGCTGTCATGCTGGTCTCGGGGAAGTTGGTGGGGCAAGACCAACTAACCTGGGCCAAAAACACAGGGGTAACGTGCGTTCATGGTACTGTAAATTTCTACCCCACAATCCTGGTACGGATTGAGATCCAGGGGACTACTACATGGGTGACTGCAGGGGTGGTCCGCAGGCTCCCCTACCCTGTCTTAATTGGTAGGGACTTCCCCGGGTTTGAGAGCTTACTCCCCCGAGTAGAGCCAGGGGAGGATAGCAACCCCCGGGTTGAGACGGAGGCACCTACAGATAGCCTCACCCCAATGTTTGCCGAATTTGCCCCAGAGTTATTCTCATCCCCCAGAAAACCCCGAAAGTCGAAGCAGGAAAGGAAGGCAGATAAAAAAGATTATGGACCAGGATTCTAGCAGAGAACGAGAAAACCTCCCTTGTTGGTAGGTGAACCCTTTCAGGAGGCCAGGAGATAATTCAGGCCAGTGAGGACTCAGAGGCAGTTCCTAGCCCAAGTAGGGGCAACCCAGGGGGTGGAGTAGAAACAGGCCCCCGGAATTAGGTCAGATTGCTACTGCATGTGAGAATTTCGGGCAGAACCAAGCCAATGACCCGCTATATGCAAATGTAAGGGAGCAGGTAGTGGAAGTAAATGGCGTACCTGTGGAAGGAAAGACCAAAGGCCCAAGGCCATATTATGTGCTCAAACGCGATCTGTTGTACAGGACAGCGCAAATACGAGGGGAAGAAGTAGAGCAACTCTTAGTCCCACGGAAACACACAAGGGCAGTACTAGAGTTAGCTCACAGTCATCTATTAGGGGGACATCTAGGAGTAGACAAGACACTGGATAGAGTCCTAAGAAGGTTTTATTGGCCAGGAATACATACAGAGATCCAGCGCTATTGTGTCTCCTGTCCTGAAGGCCAGTTGCATAGCCCTCTACCTCACTTGCGGCTCCTATTAGTACCTTTGCCTATTATTGAAGTCCCTTTCGAGAGGATAGTCATGGACATAGTGGGCCCACAGGAAAGATCGGCACGGGGCCACCGAAACGTACTAGTCATCCTTGACTATGCTGCGCGGTATCCAGAAGCCATTCCTTTAAGAAACCCCACATCCAAGGCAATAGCAAAAGAACTACTCCAGGTTTTTGCCAGTGGGCATCCCTAAGGAGATCCTGACAGACCAAGGAACCCCTTTCATGTCAAAATTAATGAAAGACTTATGTACCCTACTCCGCATCCAGGCCATAAGGACCTCAGTCTACCATCCACAAAAAGATGGACTGGTCGAGCGGTTTAACCGTACCCTTAAAAGTATGATCTGGAAGGTGGTAGCTCAGGATGGAAAATACTGGGATACCCTTCTACTGTATCTAATGTTTGCTATACGGGAAGTCCCCCAGGCGTCCTGGTTTCTCTTCCTTTGAACTACTGTATGGATGTCACCCACGAGGAATATTAGATATTGCCAAGGAAGATGGCAACAACCAAACCCAGGAAAGAATGTCATTGAGCACAAGACACAGACGAGAGCGTGAATAACTCGAGTAACCACTATAGTATGAGAACATTTGGAAAAAGCACAAGAGGCCCAGTGGACATATTACAACCGTTGGGCTAAAGTACGGAGATTTCAGCCAGGGGAATGGGTGATGGTGCTAGTGCCGACAGCAGAAAGCAAACTCCTAGCCAGCTGGCATGGACCATATGAGATAGTGGAAGCCATTGGGGAGGTGGACTATAAGGTCAGACAACCAGACTGCCGAAGGCCAGAGCAAATCTACCACATCAACTTACTGAAGCCCTGGTGTGACCGAGAGACGTGCCTGGTCATTCAGGGAGCTCCACCCCAGACAGATGACCCACAGGGGCAGGTGAAGATATCTCCTGAGTTAACTCCAGAACAATGAACAGAGGTCATTGATATGATCCAATGGAACCAGGACATGTTCTGTACCCAGCTGGGCCATACGACACTGGTCCAACATCATATTGTCACCAGGCCCGGAGTAAGGGTGATGATAAGACCGTACCGGATAAGGGAAGCTAAAAGGGAAGCAATTAGGACAGAAATGAAGAAGGTGCTGGAACTCGGGGTTATTGAAGAATTCCACAGCCAGTGGCCAGCCCTATCGTCCTAGTCCCCAAGCCTGACGGCACCCTGAGGTTTTGCAACGACTTCCGGAAGTTGAACGAAGTATCCCAATTCGATGCCTATCCAATACAACACATTGACGAGCTAGTTGATCAGTTAGGCAAGGCCCGATACCTAACCACTCTGGACCTGACCAAAGGATATTGGCAAATTCCCCTGGCCAAGAATGCCAAGGAAAAGACTGCCTTCTCTACACCCGATGGCCTGTTCCAATACACTGTCCTCCTTTTCGGACTCCATGGGGCCCCTGCAACATTCCAACGACTTATGGACAAATTTGCTGCGACTCCATGCCAAGTATGCTGCCGCCTATCTAGACAACATAGTCATCCATAGCCCTGACTGGTAAACGCACCTAGGAAAAGTAGAAGCGGTGCTAGACGCCCTGCGGAAGGCTGGCCTCACTGCCAACCTTCTCAAGTGTGTGATAGGACTAGCTGAGGCCAGATTCCTCGGGTATGTTGTAGGAAGAGGTTTGGTGAAACCCCAATGGAATAAAGTGGAGGCAATACAAGGTTGGCCTCGACCAGTCCGCAAAAAGCAGGTCAGAGCATTTCTAGGGATAGTAGGATACTATCGGAAATTCATCCCTCATTTTGCCACAAGAGCAGGGCCATTGACGGATCTGATAAAGGCTCAGGGCCCCGAGATAGTAAAGTGGACTGATGCGGCAGAAGGAGCATTTGCAGATTTAAGGACAGCCCTTTGCTGCCATCCAGTACTCATAGCCCCAGACTTCAAGAAGGAATTCATCCTACAACCAGATGCCTCAGAGGTAGGGCTAGGAGCCGTCCTTTCGCAGATAGTAAGGGAGGAAGAACATCTGATCTTATACCTCTGCTGGAAACTCCTCCCCAGGGAACAAAAGTACGCCGTCGTTGAAAAGGAATGTCTGGTGGTAAAATGGGCTATGGAGACTCTCCGCTACTACCTACTGGGGTGGTGGTTTACCCTCGTGACAGACCACGCCCCACTCCAGTGGATGCACAGAAACAAGGAGAAGAACGCAAGAGAGACTAGGTGGTTCCTATCCCTACAGCCCTTCCATTTGGGGGTACAGCATAGGGCTGGAAGCCAACATGGCACGCTGATGGCCTATCTCGACAGCACTGCCTCTCGTCCCAAGTAGCCCAACCCCATGGTGTTGAGCGGGGGGAGGGGGTAATATGTGATACAGCATGGCCAGAGGGCAGCAGGAGAGTCTTAGAAGGGAGTCTTATTCCCTGTAGAGGGAAGAAAGTTTGCTATAAATTAATTAAAGCACCTGAAGCTAGTCACATGATAAAAAACCCCTCCTTCAATCGGACAAGGGGAGGAGTTGAAGCAGAGTGGATTGGTGCTGGAGTAGAGAGCAGTTTGGAGAAATGCTGCAGCGGGGTAAGAAGACCAAGACCCTAGGTAAAGGGACACCTGGTTTGTGCAGAGGGAGGGCAGGAAGCCCCACAAGTTGAAGGGCAGGAGAAGGAAGTAGCCTAGGGGAAGGAACCGCTAGTTCTAGTGGTTTACCGCTATCCCTAGGGCCCCTGGGCTAGGACGTGTAGTAGAGGGCAGACCCGGGTCCCTCCCTCTCCACTCCCCTCCTCTAGGACACTAGTGGGGCAGTTAATACCCCAGGTTCAGGGGCAAGAAATGGTGCTCTGAACCCCTGCCCAAGAGGAGAAAGCAAGAGACCCATCATAGTAGTGCTGGCAATTTGCCACAACTGGTATAAAAGATGGCATGGCACAGCTATGGCTTGCCTCGGTCAGCTGATGCGAGCACATGGGGCTTGGGTTGCAGGGTTAAAAATTGCTGTGTAGATGTTCGGGCTCAGGCTGGAACCCTACTTCTAGGACCCTCCCCACTCACAGGATCCCAAGAGCTCAGGTTCCAGCCCGAGCCTGAGCTTCTACATAGCTATTTTACAGCAAGGCAAACCAAGCCCCGCGAGCCCTAGTCAGCTTATGCAGGCCAGCCACAGGTGTTTAATTGCTATCTAGACATGCCCAGAGTGGCTTCCTAAGGCAGGCTGGCTGGCTTCAAAGAGAACATGCTCAGGATTAAAAGAGGCACTCCCAACATAGTACAACCTGAGGCAAGTAATCAAATTTAAGTTAGCAGAGGTTTAACTAATTAAAGTTTGGCAAAATCAGCTGTCCTGAATGATTTCCCCACAGACCTTTTGCACATGGACCCTCTCCATTCCTTATGAAGCCAAAATACCCATCCGAGACCCACTCCCACTCCCCAGCTACCAAAAATTAAAATGCAAAACCTTGTACCCCCATTAAGAACTCTCCCTCCCCACTCCTCCAGACTGTTAAACACTGATGCATCCAAATTTCCCCAATAGCCTAATGTGGAGTTCTGCCCTTCCATCTTGCTGGTAACAGAGAACTAGATTACTATTTGCATTAGCAGCTGGAACAGACTTCAACCTTCTCCTTAGCTGCACTTATTTAAATAAAAATGTTTGATCGGAAGCCTGTCCAATGGATGCCTACAAGTTTTAGTTAAGTAATTCCTTATAGATAGATATTATGGGATGTCACATGAAGCCACCAAGAAACTTGAGGAAAATGGGGGAGTAAGGATGCCATGCTATCTACATGTGGCCCTAAGGAAACAAGAATTCCGGTTTTTGGAGTTTTAGGGTTACAAAATTTAAATTAGGCAACTAAAGAAATACAGAGAAAAGGATGGATGCCAGATACAAAACAGGATGACCCTCCAAGGAGTTCCACACCACCACAGATGTTTCAATCAGGATTATGAAGGCACAGCAAGTAAATGATCAAAGTTTTTCAATGCTGAAGAAGCCCTATGGACTTTTTGGAGTGGAGACAAGTGCCTTCTCTCAACAGACCATGAAGCAAATAGACACTATGGTATATCAAAGAGCCTCTGCAGAAACCAATGAGACACTGTAGGAACTCCCTCCCCTCCCCCATACTGGTTTTGTTTACACTTTTTCCTTTGTATTTAAGTTTTCTTGAGACAATGGCTACAAAAATGCAGACTCCTGTATTTTTTTCTATAAAGTTTAATCTTATTTAAAATTCAAGGTGAAAATGCCATGGTTTCCACCTTTCAAAAATTAGGTGGAAATGTGAATTGCCACCATGTTGTTTGCAAGCACTGCAAAACTCCCACGGCTTTATTATTTTTTCTATTAAATACTTTAAGTCAAAAATATTTTAAAATGTCATTTTCAAGTGTATAATTCATAATTTATGAGACTTGTTGATTGATATTCTACCAGAACTGCAAATCCTTTGGACCTATTATGATAATGGGATTTTTACAATGCACACATTACTACAAAAAAACCCTTAAAAGCAGTGGAATCCTGCATAGTACTATCCATGCTTAAAATATATTTTATACAGAACTCTGAAGTGCTGAAAAAAACTGGATAAAAAGTTATCAAAAAGCAACTATGCACATTAACAACTTTTCAGTCTTTGAATAAATAATGTTATCAATATCTGAAACTGAAGGTTTGCAGTAGGCAGTATGTCTTACCCAACTTCTCTCTGCTATTGGTTTGGTGTTAGTTGAAACCAGCGGAAGAAAAAGAAGAAACAGGTGGAGCATTTGAACACCTTTTTTCTTTCCCCCAAACTGAAGTATTGATATCATTTAAGAAAAACAATGTTTGTTTTATGTTATTTTTTAAAAAGCTAACATTACAATAAATAATAATAATAATGTGTCTGCAAAATTTAATTCCTTTTAAAAAAAACCAAGTTCCTCCCCACACACACAGGCCCATGAAAAATGGTGACTAAATATTTTTTTTTTTTTAAATATTTGAAAATGGTCCAACAGTAATTACGGGTACAGCTGGGCAGGAAACCATTTTCCTGTTGGGCAAGAAATTGAGATTCTGAAATGTTTCCCACCCTGAAACAGGACAAAAAGACAAAATCTCAAAAATGTTCACAAACCAACAATCTGATAAAATTCAGATCTCATCAACCGAAATGTTTGTTTTGATCATTTTGAAATGCTGCGTTTAGTTTTTGACCTTTTACAATTTTTAACCTTGTTTTCAGTATAAATTCACTAAAATTCTAAACAAACCTTTTTTAAAAAAATTAAACTTTTCCAAAATAAATTGAAATGAAACTAAACTTTTTGCAAAACTGTTTGGATTGAGAGATTTTTTTTTGTAACAACCCAATTCCTCTCTGCCTCCCTCCTATCTCTCTTTAAAACAATAAATAAACTATATTAAGCTCATTTATAAGCTAAAGCCTTCTGTGATCAAGGTCCTCTGTAAAGTCACATATTTGGGGTCTGAGACATACTTCCATAATCCATACATCCAGAAGAGGAACTTCATATTTAGTGAAACTGGAGGAATATTCACCGGGTAGGAGGCTGCATTACAAAGCATGCACAACAGAAATACAGTAATATAACGAAAGTGTATTTCATTTCTATGTGAGTGTGTGCTACACCTTGCCTGTCCTTTGTATTTAAGTTGTGCAAATTATTAAAACTTGAGAAAGCAGGTTCCTGACCCTAACGTATTTAATTTCCATATAAAAAGCCTAATACAGATTATATATTTACGCATACATATTGATCTACAGATGATAATACTTTAAAATTATTTCTCTTCCTGATTTTGAGGTAATAACTGTATCATGATACAATAAGCTTTGAGATTAAGGGTATGTCTACACTACAAAATTAGGTTGAATTTATAGAAGTCGTTTCTTTAGAAATCGTTTTTATATAATCTATTGTGTGTGTCCCCACACAAAATGCTCTAAGTGCATTAACTCGTTGGAGTGCTTCCACAGTACCAAGGCTAGCGCTGACTTCCGGAGTGTTGCACTGTGGGTAGCTATCCCACAGTTCCCACAGTCTCCGCTGCCCATTGGAATTCTGGGTTGAGATCCCAATGCCTGATGGGGCAAAAAACATTGACACGGGTGGTTCTGGGTACATGTCATCAGGCCCTCCCTCCCTCCCTCTGTGAAAGCAACAGCAGACAATCGTTTCGCGCCTTTTTTCCTGAGTTACCTGTGCAGACGCCATACCACGGCAAGCATGGAGCCTGCTTAGCTCACTGTCACTGTATGTCTCCAGGGTGCTGGCAGATATGGTACTGCATTGCTACACAGCAGCAGCAACCCATTGCCTTGTGGCAGCAGATGGTGCAATAGGCCTGAAAACCATCCTCATCATGTCCGAGGTGCTCCTGGCCGCCTCGGTAAGGTCGGTCAGGAGCGCCTGGGCAGACATGGGTGCAGGGACTAAATTAGGAGTGACTCGACCAGGTCATTCTCTTTTGTCCTGCAGGCAGACATATTGTACCATCTTATGGTGAGCAGGCAGGAGATGAGGATGGCTAGCAGTCCTATTGCACCATCTTTTGCCGAGCAGCCAGGAGATGTGGATGGCTTGTGGTCCTACTGCACTGTCTGCTGCCAGCCAAAGATGTAAAAGAGAGATGGAGTGGATCAAACCAAGAAATAGACCAGATTTTTTTTTGTATTCATTTGCTCCTCCCTCGCTCCCTCCCTCCGTGAAATCAACAGCTGACAATCATCTTGGTGAGGTCTGTCAGGGGCACCTTGAAAACTTTAATGGAGATTCAGTCCTGCCTGAAATACCAGAGGGAGGGATAGCTTAGTGGGTTGAGCATTGGCCTGCTAAACCCAGGGTTTTGAGTTCAATCCTTGAGGGGACTATTCTGTGTGACAGTTGTTTTTGTTTCTCCTTGATGTAAAGCCACCTCCTTTGTTGATTTTAATTCCCTGTAAGCCATGTCGTCAGTTGCCCCTCCCTCCGTCAGAGCAACGGCAGACAATTCTTTCACGCCTTTTTTCTGTGCTGACGCCATACCAAGGCAAGCATGGAGCCCGCTCAGATCACTTTGGCAGTTATGAGCACATTAAACACCACGTGCATTATCCAGCAGTATATGCAGCACCAGAACCTGGCAAAGCGAAACCGGGTGAGTAGGCGACGTCAGTGCGGTGACGAGAGTGAAGAGGACTTGGACACAGACTTCTCTCAAAGCACGGGCCCTGGCAATGCAGGCATCATGGTGCTAATGGGGCAGGTTCATGCAGTGGAACGCCGATTCTGGGCTCGGGAAACAAGCACAGACTGGTGGGACTGCATAACGTTGCGGGTCTGGGATGATTCCCAGTGGCTGCAAAACTTTCGCATGCGTAAGGGCACTTTCATGGAACTTTGTGACTTGCTTTTCCCTGCCCTGAAGCGCATGAATACCAAGATGAGAGCAGCCCTCACAGTTGAGAAGCGAGTGGCAATAGCCCTGTGGAAGCTTGCAACGCCAGACAGCTACCGGACAGTCGGGAATCAATTTGGAGTGGGCAAATCTACTGTGGGGGCTGCTGTGATCTAAGTAGCCAACGCAATTAAAGATCTGCTGATATCAAGGGTAGTGACTCTGGGAAATGTGCATGTCATAGTGGATCGCTTTGCTGCAATGGGATTCCCTAACTGTGGTGGGTCCATAGATGGAACCCATATCCCTATCTTGGCACCGGAGCACCAAGCCGGCAAGTACATAAACCGCAAGGGGTACTTTTCAATAGTGCTGCAAGCACTGGTGGATCACAAGGGACGTGACACTCGCATCTTCAGGAACTCTGGTCTGTTTCAAAAGCTGCAGGAAGGGACTTTATTCCCAGACCAGAAAATAACCGTTGGGGATGTTGAAATGCCTATAGTCATCCTTGGGGACCCAGCCTACCCCTTAATGCTATGGCTCATGAAGCCATACACAGGCAGCCTGGACAGTAGTCAGGAGCTGTTCAACTACAGGCTGAGCAAGTGCAGAATGGTGGTAGAATGTGCATTTGGACGTTTAAAAGCGCACTGGCGCAGTTTACTGATTCGGTTAGACCTCAGCGAAACCAATATTCCCATTGTTATTACTGCTTGCTGTGTGCTCCACAATATCTGTGAGAGTAAGGGGGAGACGTTTATGGCGGGGTGGGAGGTTGAGGCAAATTGCCTGGCTGCTGGTTTCGCACAGCCAGACACCAGGGCGGTGAGAAGAGCACAGGAGGGCGTGGTGCGCATCAGAGAAGCTTTGAAAACCAGTTTCATGACTGGCCAGGCTACGGTGTGAAAGTTCTGTTTATTTTTCCTTGATGAAACCCCCCACCCCTTGGTTCACTCTGCTTCCCTGTAAGCTAACCACCCTCCCCCCTTCGATCACCGCTTGCAGTGGCAATAAAGTCATTGTTGCTTCACATTCATGCATGCTTTATTAATTCATCACACAAATAGGGGGATAACTGCCAAGATAGCCCGGGAGGGGTGGTGGAGTAGAGAAGCACCGGGAGAGGTGGTGGAGGAGGGAAGGACAAGGCGACACAGCACTTTAAAAGTTTAAAACTTTAAAACATATTGAATGCCAGCCTTCTGTTGCTTGGGCAATCCTCTGGGGTGGAGTGGCTGGGTGGCCGGAGGCCCCCCCACCGCATTCTTGGGCATCTGGGGGAGGAGGCTATGGAACTTGGGGAGGAGGGCAGAAGCGGCGGTCTGTGCTCCAGCTGCCTTTCCTGCAGCTCAACCATACACTGGAGCATATTAGTTTGATCCTTCAGCAGCCTCAGCATTGAATCCTGCCTCCTCTCATCACACTGCCGCCACCTTTCAACCCGCCACTTACTCTCCTCAGCCCGCCACCTCTCCTCCCGGCCATTTTGTGCTTTCCTGCACTCTGACATTGTTTGCGTCCATGCATTCGTCTGTGCTCTGTCAGTGTGGGAGGACAGCATGAGCTCAGAGACCATTTCATCGCGAGTGCCTTTTTTTCACCTTCTAATCTTCACTAGCCTCTGGGAAGGAGAAGATCCTGTGATCCTTGAAACACATACAGCTGGTGGAGGAAAAAAAGGGACAGTGGTATTTAAAATGACACATTTTATAGAACAATGGGTACACTCTTTCACAGTAAACCTTGCTGTTAACATTACATACATAGCACATGTGCTTTCGTTACAAGGTCACATTTTGCCTCCCCCGACCGCGTGGCTAGCCCCTCCCCTCTCCCCGTGGCTGACAGCGGTGAACATT
Source organism: Natator depressus (assembly GCF_965152275.1). NCBI lineage: Eukaryota > Metazoa > Chordata > Testudines > Cheloniidae > Natator > Natator depressus. The sequence goes on from NC_134238.1 coordinate 59,460,060, forward strand.
TCTGTTCAGCCACAGGCAAACAGCCCAGCAGGAACGGGCACCTCTGAATGTCCCCTGAAGAAAAGCACCCTATTTCAACCAGGTGACCATGAATGATATCTCACTCTCCTGAGGATAACACAGAGAGAGAAAGAACGGATGTTGTTTGAATGCCAGCAAACATACACTGCAATGCTTTGTTCTACAATGAATCCTGAGTACGTACTACTGGCCTGGAGTGGTAAAGTGTCCTACCATGGTGGACGGAATAAGGCTGCCCTCCACAGAAACCTTTTGCAAAGGCTTTGTGAGTACATCCAGGAAAGCCGCAAATGCCAGGGCAAATTAATCATTAAACATGCTTGCTTTTAAACCATGCATACTATTTTAAAAAGTACACTCACCAGAGGTCCCGTCTCCGCCTGGCGGATCCGGGAGGCAGGCTTGGGTGGGTTTGGGGGGTATTGGCTCCAGGTCCAGGGTAAGAAACAGTTCCTGGCTGTCGGGAAAACTGGTTTCTCCGCTTGCTTGCTGTGAGCTATCTACAACTTCATCACCATCATCATCTTCCTCATTCCCAAAACCTGCTTCCATGATGCCTCCATCTCCATTGAAGGAGTCAAACAACACGGCTGGGGTAGTGGTGGCTGAACCCCCTAAAATGGCATGCAGCTCATCATAGAAGCGGCATGTTTGGGGCTCTGACCCGGAGTGGCCGTTTGCCTCTCTGGTTTTCTGTAGGCTTGCCTCAGCTCCTTAAGTTTCACGCGGCACTGCTTCGGGTCCCTGTTATGGCCTCTGTCCTTCATGCCCTGGGAGATTTTGACAAATGTTTTGGCATTTCGAAAACTGGAACGGAGTTCTGATAGCACGGATTCCTCTCCCCATACAGCGATCAGATCCCGTACCTCCCGTTCGGTCCATGCTGGAGCTCTTTTGTGAAACTGGGACTCCATCACGGTCACCTCTGCTGATGAGCTCTGCACTCACCTGCAGCTTGCCACGCTGGCCAAACAGGAAATTGAAATTCAAAAATTCGCGGGCCTTTTCCTGTGTACCTGGCCAGTGCATCTGAGTTGAGAGTGCTGTCCAGAGCGGTCACAATGGAGCACTCTGGGATAGCTCCTGGAGGCCAATACCATCTAATGGCATCCACACTACCCCAAATTCGACCTGGCAAGGCCTATTTCAGTGCTAATCCCCTTGTTGGAGGTGGAGTAAGGAAATCGATTTCAAGAACCCGTTAAGTTGAAAAAAAGGGTTTTGTCGTGTGGACGGGTGCAGGGTTAAATCTATTTAACGCTGCTAAATTTGACCTCAACTCCTAGTGTAGACCAGGGCTAAGGTTTTTAAACTCCAAGTCCTTTGGCCTCAGAGTTTACTAGACCATATACTTATTACGGTATTACCAGAAAATACATTCCAATTATTTTTACATATTCATATGTTGAATTTAAAAGAAACTACAAAAGTGTGCTGTTAAACAACTACATACAGAATAACAGCCTGCTACCAGTTATTCAATTAATTCAAGCGGTAGAGGCCCCCCACTATGGTTCTGTGTGTCCCAAACCTGGTAATGAACCCTCTTTGGGTATATATGGTTGTGCATGGTGGAATTTTTTTTTTTCCAGATTTTTTTTAAATTTAGGAATCTACATAGAAAAAGACAACATTAAAAGAACATTGAAGTTGCAAGGTCAAGTGTTCAAAAGTTAGGAAATGACAATTACCAATGCAACCTTTACAATTACCAATTCAGTCTGCTTGTGCATATGCATTCATACAGTCTTACATTACAAGATAACATACTATTTTTTCCACAGGACTTCTAAATCATCCAACTGATCATGATGAAGGAATAAATCAGGGCTGTGCAGTAAAAGATGCTGTTATCTGTAGGATCTCTACTTCACAGAATCATAGAAATCTAGGCCTAAAATGGTCCTGAAGAGGACCTAGTGAAGGACCATCTAGTGAAGTCCATCCCCCAATGCTGAGGCAGGAGTAAGTGTACCTGACCACCCGACAGGTGTTTTTCATACATAGTATTATATATAATTTATAAAACATGTCAGAACATTTTCTATTACTATATTACGATGAGATTTAGATAAGGGTATAGAGAGTGCACTTATAAAGTATGCAGACAATACCAAGCTGGGAGAGGTTGCAAGTGCTTTGGAGATAAGATTAAAATTTAAAATGGACAAACTGGAGAAATGGTCTGAAGTAAATAGGACGAAATTTAATAAGGACAAATGCAAAGTAGTCCTCCTAGGAAGGTGCAATCAAGTGCACACATACAAAATGGGAAATGACGGCCTAAAAAGGATTACTATGGAAAGGGTCATAGTGGCTTACAAGTGAAATATGAGACAACAGAGTAACACTGTTGCAAAAAAAGCAAACATTATTCTGGGATGTATTAGCAGGAGTGTTGTAAGCAAGACACAAGAAATAATTCTTCTGCTATACTCCGTGCTGATATGGCCTCAACTGGAGTATTGCGTCTAGTTCTGGGCACCACCTTTTAGGAAAGATGTGGACAAACTGGAGAAAGTCCAGAGAAGAGCAACAAAAAATTATTAAAAGTCTAGAAAACATGACCTATAAGGGAACATTGAAAAAATTGGTTTTGCTTAGTCTGGAGAAGAGAAGACTGAGGACATGATAACAGTTTTCAAGTTCATAAAAAAGTTGTTACAAGGAGGAGGTAAATTGTTCTCGTTAACCTCTGAGGATAGGACAAGAAGCAATGGGCTTAAATTGCAGTATGGGCAATATAACTTGGATGTTAGGAAAAACTTCCTAACTCTCAGGGTGGTTAAACACTGGAATAAATTGCCTAGGGAGGTTGTGGAATCTTTGTCATTGGAGATTTTTAAGAGCAGTTTAGACAAACACCTGTCAGGGATGGTCTAGATCAATGGTCACCAATCAGTCAATCGCGATCAACTGGTCGATCTTAGAGGATCTCCCAGTTGATCACGATCTCTGGTGGTCTAGTGGGGCTGCCACTAAGGCATTCTCCCTGCCTGTCCCAGTCCCACGCCGCTCCCGAAAGTGGTCAGCACAGCCCTGGGGGCAGGGGTCTCCCTCCGTATGCTGCTCCTGTCTGCAAGCACCATCCCCACAGCTCCCATTTTGCCAGGAACAGAGAGCCGTGGCCAATGGGAACTGCAGTGGCAGTACTTGCAGAGAGGGGCAGCGCGTGGAGCCACGTGCTCCCCACCTCTCCCAGGAGCCTCAGGGGCACATTGGCCTTCCCAGGAGCCTCTTGGAGCCAGCACCCCAACCCCTAGCCCTGACACCCTCCCAGAGCCAGCACCCTGTAACCCCTCCTGCACCCCAACACTCTGCCCCAGGCCTGACCCCCCGGCCCAGAGCCAGCACCCTGTACCCCGCCTGCACACCAACACTCTGCCCCAGCCTGGACCCCCACTCCTGCACCCAAACTCTCTACCAGAGCTTGCACCCCTCTCCCCCTCCTGCACCCCAACCCCCAGCCTCAGGCTCAGCCCAGAGCTCCCTCCGACACTGCGAACCCCTCGGCCCTAGCCCAGAGTCCACAACCCTTCCCGAACCCCAACCCCTATCCCAGCCCGGTGAAAGTGAGTGAGGGTGGGGGAGAGCTAGTGACAGAGAGAGGGGAGAATGGGGGGGGGATGGGCAGGGCTTTGGGGAAAGGACAGGGTAGATCCTGGGTTGCCCTTAAATTCAAAAAGTGATCTTGGGCGTAAAAAGGTTGGAGACCACTGGTCTAGATAATACTTAGTCCTGCCATGAGTACAGGAGACTGGACTAGATGACCTCTCGAGGTCCTTTCCTGTCCTATGATTCTATAGGTTCTAAAACAAAAACACAAGAGAAATGCTTGCACTCTATAGCATTTATTAGTCTCATTGACGAATGAAAAATCAAGCATCAATTGTGCAGTGTTGTTTAACTCTGTCTCTGTTTTATTTTTAATTCAATAGCCAAGTCTGAATTTGAGTGATAATAGTCTTCAAAAACCTATGTTCAAGAATCTGAAATGTAGTGAGATGTAAGGCACCATAACTGTAAGGTCAGACTGTAAAAGGTCTAATCCAGACATATACTGAGAGAGCCAGTGAAGTTAACTTCTCACTTTCTGGTAATGGTCTTAAAGGTTGACAGAAATATTTCTTAATTATTAAAAAAAAATGTGACTAGTACTGACTAGAAAGTTGAAAGTATTTTTTTAAAAACCAGAATTACTGATTAAAACAAGAAAAGATGCCAAAGCCATTATAGCATCACTGCTTGCTTTTCGTTAGTTATGTGGAAAATTAATTTCAGTCATCTCCTTTTGTCATGGAACGCTAATGTTACATTTCTTCTTTTGATTTTCTCCCATTGGTTTAATTTCCCCAACGGCCAAGGGTTTTGTACTTAACTTGTGTCTCATATAATGTACTATTTCCTCTTAAATTTGAACTATACATTTTTTACCCTTACTCTTGTGTAATTTCTTAAACCCATTTTCGTTATTTTTGTTTTAAAATATTTACTTAAAGCATAGCTCATTTTTTTCCCTCCTGCACTAAGAATTCAAACTGTTACAATCTGTAATTTTTTTTTTTACCTTTTTTTAATGTTTTACACATCAAATTATTTTTTAACTTCCAGAAATTGTTCTATCAAGGAGGAACACTTGATCATTAGGACTAATTCACCTTTCAGAGACACTTTAAATGTTCAAGGTCAAAAGATCAGATTAAACTTTTTTATGGCTCCATAGTGGAGGTTCTGGTAAGATATGCACTTAAAGCAGGAATAAAACCTTTTCATTTCACATTTTAAAGATTTAGTCTCCAAATTTCACACAATACCTCTTGGGAGGATAAGTGAATTTTCCATTATAATTTTTGGTAAAAGATTTACTAACTTTGACAGAGGAATCATTTTAAAATTATCTCTCTCTTAAATTTTTTCCTTTGAGTCTCATTTTTTCCCCAGTCCCTCTAACTAAAGAACTGTAGTCACCAAGCTCCACACATGTTTTCATGAAATGTGGCTGATTGGACAATTTTGCCCTTAAACCATATTTAATCATAACCTAAATTAGCTATGTTGATAGATATGACAGTTACTTCTGTTCTCTCATAATGTTAAGTCTGCCTACATGTCTCACTAGCTATGTTCTTCCTGTGCAATCACAACACTTCTGAATATGTCGTTTTCTTGTGTTTGTTTCTAACGCTAGATCTCCCAATTTGTTCTGGGTTTGACCAGCACCCTTTTTAAAGGCCTAAGAAGAACTTTTCCCACATTGCAAAATAGCACCTAGCAGTGTAGGGTTTTGTCTGTCTTTCTCAGAACACCTAAGAGATTTGTCTAGGGAGCAGATATTACATTATTGATATTTGTCATAACCAGACACTGGCCGGGTGGCATCTAGCTGGATCTTTGCTGTGCATTGCATGGTGAGAGAAGTGCTCCAATGTCCCGTGTAGAAAGAGGGATCCTTCATTTAAAGTAGGGCTGTCAAGCGACTAAAAAATTAATCACGATTAATCGCACTGTTAAACAAGAATAGAATACCATTTATTTAAATATTCTGATGTTTTCTACATTTTCAAATATACTGATTTCAATTACAACACAGAATAAAAAAGTGTACAGTGCTCACTTTATATTTATTTTTGATTACAAGTATTTTCCCTGTAAAAAAACAAAAGAAATACTATTTTTCAATTCACCTAATACAAGTACTGTAGTGCAAACTCTTTATCATGAAAGTTGAACTTACAAATGTAGAATTATGTAAAAAAAACAACTGCATTCAAAAACAAAACAATGTAAAATTTTAGAGCCTACAAGTCCACTCAGTCCTACTTTTTGTTCAGCCAATTGCTCAGACAAACAAGTGTATTTACATGTGCAGGAGATAATGCTGCCCGTTTCTTGTTTACAATGTCACCGGAAGTGAGAACAGGCGTTCTCATGGCATTGTTGTAGTCGGCATCGCAAAATATTTACGTGCCAGATGTTCCTTCATGCTTTAACCACCACTCCAGGGGACACGTGTCCATGCTGATGATGACTTCTGCTCCAAAGCAGTGTGGACCACTGCATGTTCATTTTCATTCTCTGAGTCAGATGCCACCAGCAGAAGGTTGATTTTCTTTTTTGGTGGTTCGGGTTCTGCAGTTTCCACATTGGAGTGTTGCTCTTTTAAGACTTCTGAAAGCATTCTCCACACCTCAGCCCTCTCAGATTTTGGAAGGCACTTCAGATTCTTAAACCTTGGGTCGAATGCTGTAGCTATCTTTAGAAATCTCATATTGATACCTTCTTTGCATTTTGTGAAATTTGCAGTGAAAATGTTCTTAAAATGAACAACATGTGCTGGGTCATCATCCGAGACTGCTATAACATGAAACATATGACAGAATGCGGGTAAAACAGAGCAGGGGACATACAGTTCTCCCTCAAGGAGTTCAGTCACAAATGTAATTTATGCATATTTTTTAACAAGCGTCATCAGCATGGAAGTATGTCCTCTGGAATGGTGGCCGAAGCATGACGGGGCATACATATGTTTAGCATATCTGGCACATAAACACCTTGCAATGCCAGCTACAGAAGTGCCATTAAAATGCCTGTTCTCACTTTCTGGTGACACAGTAAATAAGAAGAAGGTAGCATTATCTCCTGTAAATGTAAACAAACTTGTTTGTCTTCGCGGTTGGCTGAACAAGATATAGGACTGAGTGGATTTGTAGGCTCTGAATTTTTACATTGTTTTGTTTTTGAGAGCAGTTATGTAACAAAAAACCCCTACATCTGTAAGTTGCACTTTCATGACAAAGGTTGCACTACAGTATTTGTATGAGGTGAACTGAAAAATACTGTTTCTTTTTTTTTTATCTTTTACAGTGCACATATTTGTAATCAAGAATAGTATATACTTGGATTTCAATTACAACACAGAATACAATATATATGAAAATGTAGAAAAACATTCAAAATATTTAATAAATTTCAACTGGTAGTCTATTGTTTAACAGTGCGATTAAAACTGTGATTAATTTTTTTTAGTTAATTGCGTGAGTTAACTGTGATTAAATCAACAGCCCTAATTTAAACCCATTCATTTCATGAAGAAAGATGTGGGGGAAATCTAGGGCCTTCCTGGTCCTGATCCCAGGATAAAAACTGATCTGTCTGTGTCTGTGTTTTGTAAGCTACACATAACTTATCTTGCTGAATAGTTTGTTTGGGGAGGAACATGGCTCTAGACTGTTCTCAATGGTAGCAGATGACAGAACGAGGAGTAATGGTCTCAAGTTGCAATGGGGGAGGTTTAGATTGGATATTAGGAAAAACTTTTTCACTAAGAGGGTGGTGAAACACTGGAATGCGTTACCTAGGGAGGTGGTAGAATCTCCTTCCTTAGAGGTTTTTAAGGTCAGGCTTGACAAAGCCCTGGCTGGGATGATTTAACTGGGAATTGGTCCTGCTTCGAGCAGGGGGTTGGACTAGATGATCTTCTGGGGTCCCTTCCAACCCTGATATTCTATGATTCTATGTTCCAAGAAATACTCTGAGCCAAATCCTAATTCCATTGATGTAAGTGGGAGTTTTGCCATTAACTTAAAAAAAGTATTTGGCATTATATAGAACAAACTTCCAAAAGAACTAGTAAAAGCCTTATGACACTGAAAACAAGACTGAGCAAAGCACTAGAAGTACACCGCAAGGAACAATCCTGAGTTGGCACGAGAAGGGATTAAGTATCCTAAAAAACATCTTTCCCTTCTCTATTTTCTATTATTCTACAACTTCTGGAAGAGAATAAAGTAAATGGTAAATTAATTTTTAAAGTTTCTGACTTCTGAGACAAGGACTAGGTTATTAATGCTACACACAATATCCTGAAGATGAATACAAGGGCAGATTACAATGATGTGAAACGTCATTCCAATAGTGCAGGGAAAACACTGGGATTTCCTGATTCTCCAAAAAATCATCATCATTGTGGGGGCAGTGGCCTCAATATTGTACAAAGCTAAATTAAAAGAATGGCAACAAGGAAAACTAGGATCTTTGTTTAAAAAAAGGGGTCGCGAGGGGGGGGGGGAGACAAGAATCAAATTAGGAGGACACTTAAAAACTAATGCAGTACTTTACAAGTCCCAGGAATCTTTGTATTGTTTCTCTTTGGTTGGAGAGGATGAAGCTTTTAAGGTCTGAACCTTGTTGACAAGTAGCCAGACGAGTAGCCAGACCATGGTAAGACTGGTACAGTGATCCAGGAGTTCACATGTATTACTGGCTTGGTGAAATTTAATTATAGAACACACTACCAGCCTGGAGTATCTGCTCTGTTTTATGACAGTCTTCCCTGACGTAGGAACAGTTGTGAGCCACTCCAGACAGCGTGACACTGATGTACTTGTTCAGACCTCAGAAGTCAAGTATAGTCTCAGATCTCCTTTGGACTTGGGGATCAGAAAGTAACATGAATTGAACTTCTTTCCCCAATGTTAAAGGGGAACTACTTCTATGGCCCCTGAAGTGTGTAGAGTCTGAAGCTCTTGAAGAAGCAGTGATTCCCGAGATGGGTCCCTGAAAAGGTATGTGGTCAGAGGAGGGATGGTTAGGAACTGGACAGAGTATCCTAGTCCCACAGTGCTTAAGACCCATTTGTCTTCCCAATCATTGTAAAAGTGGGACAGCCTGTCCCCCCCCTCCAAAGGGGGGGGGGGAAGACAAGGAAATATAACTGAAAGATTGCTGATAACTGGAATGCTGACCTCAAGATATGAGTCAGATTGGCTTTTTGCTCAAAGTTGATTGGTGATAAGCTGGCTAGTTACAGGTGAAACCGGAGGATCTGCTCTTCTGTGGTTTTTGCTTCCTATTTAAAGTCTTGCTGCCTAGAAGGATAAACTGATTGTAGGAAATACTGCTGGGAGTACCACATCCCCTGTAATGCTGTCTCTTGATGACTAGAGTATAAGCTCCCAATGAAAGTAACATAGCTCAAGAATCTTTAACAGAATGTAGGGTTTCGTTGTTCTTTTTAAAAAAAAACAGGAACCACCCATCAAAAGGGAGGTCTTCTGTATTCTGTTGGACATTGGGAGTTATACCAGAGTTCTGTAGCCAAGCAGCTCTTCTCATTGTTACAGCTGGGGCCATCATCCTGGATGAAACATCTGCTACACTGAGCACTGACTGCAGTAATGTCTTAACGAGGAATACCTTAAACTCTTCCTTGGCATCTCTAACTCCTTGGTAAATTTGGACATTTATCTAAGTAAGATTTTGTAAGATGCCTCCTAATTAGTTATGCACTTTTGTAGTGATGAGATAGAATAAATCTTCCCCCCCCCATAAAATCCAGTCTCTTTTTCTTTGGGAGTTGACTTGTAGCTCCCCTGTCACAAACTCTCATTTGCAGCATTACAACAAGAGGGGCTAGATGGAAGTAGAAACATTCTTGCATAGCTACATAGTACTACTTGCCCATATGCTTTGGTCTGGGAGGCGAGGAAACTGGAATGTGCCACAAGGACTTTACAGGGTTCAGGGGAGATTTGTTTATAAAGAGGGCTGAGACCTGAAGAATGTCCACCAATTTATGGGTATTCTCTTGGACAAACTCAGCCTGGATGCCCAAGGCTGTAGCCATTCTCCTTAGGAGGTCTTAATGAGACTTAATGTCTTCAGAAATAGGATAAGATGAATCCAGGATAGTGGAATCATCTGGTGAGGATGACGACAGAGGAAATGGAACATGTGGACCCTTCTGAGGGCAAGGATTGTTCCTGTGCTAGTAAGTTGCTCTGCCACATTAGTGATTCTGTAGGAGCTATATCAGTTTGTATCTCCAAATTAGATGCGTCAGGAGGTGGGACAATGGAAGGATTAGGTGACCTTGCTCTGGAATGATTGGGATCTTGAAGAGCGGGAGGCACCCCAAGCATTCCCAGGGGATGACTGAAGAAATGAATAGCGTATAAGAGGCCAGAATATGCTATAAGTCCAATCCCTGATGTAGGAACAGTGTCAGTCTTGGTGTTGATGCTGCTCCTCCAGAGGCAGTCTAGAAAACTTCCATGATCAATACCTGGAAAGGGATGGAGAGGAGAAGAATATTCCAGACCTGACTGTGAGAAAGCCTGCAAATAATCCATAGGCAGTGGAGAAGCCAGACTTGTAGGGGCCACCAATCATCCCGGTCTGCCCGAAGTCCAGTAAGAAGACAGTATTGGTACCAAAATCAGTACAGTAATAGGTGCCAAAGATGCCACTCAGGATGTTGAGACCACACTAAAAGCCATTACTGAAAAGGCCATCAGTACTGATGCAGAGGTCAGCGCCCTGTTCAAAAAAATGGCTCAGTACTGAACGCTGAGACTGATGCTACAATTGGAGCTGAAGACAGTATCAGTACTAAAGAAGGGTGTCTCAATGCTGATGATGGAACTGGAGTCACCTCTTTACCGGGCTACGTAATCAGTACTGAGGAAAACAGCAGTAACACAGCACAGTCTAGGGCAATCAACTCGGACAGGCGCGGGACTGCAGAAGGTACTTCCACAACTGAGGACTCCTATATCAGAGGAGAACCCAGAATGAAAAGCAGAGTAAATCAACTGCTGCCTCACGTGACTGTGGGGTCAACTGGGACCAAAACTGATGCTGTTTGTACTGGACTCAATCTATGTCCGGTTGATGGTACTGGAGTCATCAGTATGGTACTCATCTGGTGTTCTCACCTCAGTACTGGGAAGAGGGTAGATGGCCCTGCTCTGTCTTGGACACTTGAGAAGTTTCTGCACTCCTCTTAGAAGAAAAGGAAGAATCTTTCTGAGCCCTAGAATAGCTCCAAACAAGTTTGTGAGTTCTCTTCCACAGAGGTCCAGGGGTAGGAGAGCAGTCCCTTCTTCTCTTCAGATAAGAATGTGAGTCTAACAGGAACCAGTCCCAGTTCTGAAGTAGTTTAAGGGGCTGGATGATCTGTGAAAATATCCCAGAGCTGAAGTGGGCCTCATGGCTTGTTCCATGAGGTATTTCTTGAGGATTAGGTCTCTGGCAACTTGCATTCTCTTTTTGAACAACCAGCAGATACTGCACTTTTCTTTAATGTGCCCCTCTCCTAGGCAAAAGCACAGAGTGTGGGGGTCAATATTCAGGGTAGCCACCCCAAAGTATATTGCTTAAAGCCTGGTGATGTCATATCACCAGGTTTACTAAACTAGAAAACCATTAAACAAACTACTAAACCAAAATAATTTTAACTAAACTAACTAACTAAAGGGTACTACTAAGCTAATACTAACTATTTACAAAGCACACAAAGAAATCTTGCTGTAATGCAGTAACAGTGAGGAAAAACTACACGGGGTGCTCTGTCAGGCTCTGGGTGGTAATAAGGAACTGGAGGGGGGCGCGGAAGGAATCAGGGCAATGGGAAATCAGCAGGGGAAGTGAGAAGACATGGATCGCATGCACTGTTCTGATAGGGTCCACTACACAAAGTTCTCCAGCTTCGGCATGCTGGGCACGCACACATCTGAATGGAATATGTATCTGCCAGCACTCAAGAACAACATCCTATTTACCTTAGTTATATATTCCAAAAGGTTTTCTTTTTGACACTTAACTACAATCAATTATAAAACTTTAAATTGTATGTGGAAAATTTCATAACCATACAATCAGAGTCCATGGACCCCAATATAATATCAAACATAAAAGACATTTAATTCATGTTATTTCAGCATCCTAAAGGACAGGAGGCTCCGTGTTTAGAGAAATTAACACTTTTGAGGGGGTGAGAAGGGGGTTGAGACAATACCCACCACTGATAACATTAAATGTTTTACTGAACCTAGAATGAAATGCAAATGTAAGATGCATATGATATTCAGTAATATTTGCCTGAAAATTACACTCAGTGCAAAAATATGCTTCCAATTTGCCTTAAAACTGAGTATCTCACCCTCACAATATGAAAAAAAGTTATGCTTCTAGCAATTTTATGCTATGCAGAGGCTATATAGTTAACATAATACAACTATGTACACAGTTTAGCACAGTGTTGCTCAACTGATGGGGTATGTCTAAAACAGGGATCAAGGGGGAGAGAGGGCTGCAACATCACTAGGACCCAGCAGAAGCTTGGGCATGAGAGAAGGAGCAGCCTGCTTCCTTTCCCTCTCTCTCTACTCTGCTATTGCCATTCCCCACAAATGTGCCCATCCCTTCCTGTCCATCACCCAATCCCAGAGCACCTCTTCACACCCACAAAACTCTAAAGCTCCAGTTCATGGGAAGGAGTGTCACCTCCATCAGCAATTTTTCCCTCACCACTAGCATTACACCCAAATTGTAATGAGCTGTGACCTGAACACAACGTATTCACACATTCCCACTGCAGCTTTGCCAGTGACTTGTGGCCTTGAGCAAGTCACGTAACTGCTGTCTCAGGTTTCATACTGTATAATAGTGAAAATAGCAAATACTGACTCGAAGGCTTGTTTAAGGGTATTCATGATTGTATAATACTTGGAAAATGTAAACACTACACAAGTACTGTATTATTATAAATGTTGAGATACTTGGGATTCAACAGTTAAATGTTTTGCAGGTGGTACTGTGGATAAGACACTGAATTGGGACTCAAGGAATCTGGGTTCAATTGTTAGCTCTACCACGGATTTCCTGTGTGACCTTTGAGAAGTCAACTGATTTCTGTATATTAAAGTTTCCCATCTGTAAAATGGGGATGATACTATTCCTTTCTCGCATCTTTTGTCTGCTCAGTACTTACTCAGTAATCTCTTCAGAGTAGGGACTGTCTGTTAGCATATTTAGTGCCTAGCACAAATGGAACCTGGCCTCAGATGCGGCCTCTACATGCTATTGCCATAGAAATAATAAACTACAACAACTTATTAGCTCAATTTGATGCATATTTTGACTAAAAATATACTGTGCATGTAAGGATGCTGGTTGTACCCATCTGGTGTTCTACAATAAGAGATACACCATATTTCTTTTGTATTGATTTATTTATTGTATATATATTGAATACTTACTATATATCAAATAGATTACACAAATGAATTTGACTAAATGATACATAATATATGATTAGACACCTAAACATACATACAATGTGCAGTTAATATGTTTTCAATAACTAAAAATTCAGCTGTATGCATAACAGCAATAATTTGAGTTTTTAAATAGTATCTAGAAGTGGCAGAAAAAGATTGTTATTTAAAAACAACATGATGCCAGTCATGGAAAATTAACCTGTAACAGACAACCTTTAATATTAGAGCTCATTTTATGCAAAAATATTTATGCTAGAAATTTCTTACCAAAATTCAAGTCAATAAAAAAATCTTATGACCCGTTCCTTCAATTCCTAATCCCCAGTATTATTCCCTTTGAAGTATACTTGCCAGCTCTATGAACTCAAAAGAAGGATAACGTGTTGTTGGTTAAGTCTTTTCACGGGAAGAACTGACATTCTCCCTTAACTTTCCCCCCACCACTCCCAAAGTGAAAATAAACAACTGGCTCTTTCAGTGTTGTCAGAAAATCCATTACTATAACTGCATTTTACCATATTTGCCACTTAACATATAACAGTGAATCTCACATTTAGAATCCATCATATCAACATAGTCATCATGATCCAAGCTGCAAATAATAGAGTGTGTCAGTGTCAATTTTGCTTTCTCACACTTGCTTCCCTTCACTTCATCTGATTTTAATAATCCCTGTCAAACCACAAACAGTCCAAATTACCTTCTTGACACAGAAGCTTTCAAGGAGGAGACAGAATCTCAACTTTCATTTAGTACCTACAAAAGAAAGCTGTCCAGCTGGACAAACATTATTTCCACTCTTGACAATCTCTACAGTAAAGCACGTTTTAATTTTAACTGAAGCTGCCAAGAGTTTGATATGAGCTTCTTGTTTAGTATAGATTGACTCTCAGGATTAGCAAGCCAACAACTGTAGTTGTGTTAAAAGAACCCAGCAGTTTCTACTAAAAGATCATTCATAAATTGCACCTAACAGATTGAAGGAACATGCAAGAGATGACAAATGCACATTGTGAATTACCCATCCCCACACACTTAATTAGGAAAAAAGAAGAACATAAAAGAAGTGGTTGCGGAAGATGAGATTTCTGATAATTTCATATTTCTAAAATTCACTCACTAAATCATGCAAAAACTCGCAGACAACCAATGATGTAATCAAACTTCTAAGGAACACAGAAGTTACATTTTCACCCTCTTGAACAATAGCCTAAGAAAGCTGACCATTTGACTTCTGAAAACGTGTTCCAGACAAATAAGCTTCCACAAAGTCATCTGATCTGCAAGCTTTTTCCCCTGGCTGACTTGTCTTCAAAGTAAACTTGGTAGCATAACTCACTGTTTCACATGGATCAAGTTTAAAAGTAACTGATTTCTCTGATGAACCACTGAACTGTATAATCAGCATTCTATTTAGAGCTTATGTGAGTCAATTAAAGCATAGTATGAAAATTTACATAAGGAAAAAAAGTAAATTAAGATACTAAGAATCAATGGGCTTCTGGATACAGCAGGTCAGGAATTTCCTAACAAAATGTTTTTTCATCAGAAAACACCAATTTATCAAAACCAAAACTATTCATAGATTCATAGATTCCAGGGCCAGAGGGAACCACTTAATCTAGTCTGACCTCCTTTATACCACAGGCCATAGAACTTTTTCCTCCTGTCTGCAGGAAAAGGTTAGTTTTGTCAAATTTCCTGTTTTGAAAAAATTTTGAATTCAGTTTGAAAATGGTCAATAAGTCCCATTGTTTCAAAATGAAAAAGTTCCATTTTGGGGTTGAAACAACTTTTCATTTTGAAATTAAAGGTAATTTATAGTTTAAAAAAATCAGAATCATAACACAATTTTTCAGTTGAACCAATTCAATTTTTTTTAATGAATTTTTTTGAGATTTTCACTTTTCATCCTGAATTGGGGAATGGGAAAAAATGTTGAAATCTCCTAAATCCTCACGGGACAGCACAATAGTTTCCTGCCTAGCTCTACTTCTGGTCAGTTAGAGAGGCTAGGTTCCCTGACTAAAACCCCCCCACATATTTTGTATAACGCAGTATCAGACTTCAAAGTGTTATTAGCCATTGGGAAGCAATATAAACTAACTAAGGCTCTTTCTATTGAAAATCTCAAGTTGTAAAATATTTTTGAAATACAGTACATGGCATTTGTCTGTTCCATGCTGCTTGACCTAGCCCTATACACAGGACAAAGTAACTTTGATTAACTTTAAACGATTCTACTCTAAGTAGCCATAATAATCCAAGACAATAAAAGCCTACCATGAAAGAGCCTCAAAATAAATGACAAAGTCGGCAAATAGGTGTCTAAATGTGGCATTTTTATACTTAATTGCAATTCTAATTAATTTTATTAATTAGAATATAGGACTGATATAAGGGCTCTCATTTCATTTTTGGCTAGTAAATGGATCTCCTCCATCATACTATTCTTCCCTGACTTCTTTCATTTGTTCTCCTTCCCAAGCAACCCCAGTGACAAAGGAACATGATCATGCCCTATTACTGTGTTGTTCTCTCATAGTAGAGCTTTCCTAGCGACATGGTAACACCTGTTGCACATATTTTTGATCTTGAAATTCTACACCATATTGATTTCTATTATAATATCTCGGTATTTGATTTAAGCCTCACTCAGCATTTTAACTTTTATCCCCAATATCACATTACATGTAAAATACACCAAACCTTATTTTTCCCGACAGATACTAAGATGGTGACCAATAATGTTCATAGGGATAAGCAGGCCAACCAAAAGTTACTGCAGGAGTCAAAATCAGTTTGGTAGTAGTAACTGAAATAGTACTTCATGGATGACTGTCCACATTACAAAACCATTCACCACTCAATCCACCATGATTATCAATCTATTCTCTGACACAGCCAGGTCTAGTTTAAGAGCGGTAAAGCAGGTCATAACTGAGATGCCTTTCAAGAGCTGCCGTAGGGGAAAATAGAAAGGACAAGGTTACATAGCATCTGTCTACATAAGTATAAATATCATTCTTAGTTTTAATGAAAATAGGGGAATGGATTTAGGACATTCTATGAAGAAGAGTAAATTTCACTTCTATGGGTTTGGATATAAATTTAGGATGATACATCACTCTGAATCCCCAGCAAAACTCCTACCTGATGTCAATTACACCTCTGCAAAAAAACCAAAAAGTTGATTATGTTCTTTACGTAGTAATTAAACTTTTAACATTTATTATTTGCTCAGTATCTTATTGCGATATTCAGCATTATTCAAAAGAAAATACTTTCACATTTAGGACAACTGCTGTGTGATGGGGCATCCATCCCATGCAAGGCTTAAGGGTTAAGGTGGCCAGATAGGCCAGTTAATTCCCCAGGCTTCATCTGGAGGAGGATTGACGAAATGAGGCTCAGCTGGACAGGAACAGGAGGTACCTGTAATAAAACCCAGAGGCTGAGAAGAGAAACAAGAAGGTAGGCTGCAGCCATTCTCTGAGAGGAGGAAGTTGGGAGGCTGGTGAGCCCAGAGAGTGGGAAACCCAGGAAGGTAGAAAAGGCTCTGGGGAAAGTAGTAAGGCAGGACAGTGCAGGCCTTGGCTGCTGACTGGAGGGCCTTGGTTCCCCTACTGGCCACTGCACTAACGAGGCAGAGGACAGCCTGATTTGTCGCATACCCCCCAGAAGTGGGAACCATGGAGTGACCTGTGCAGAGGTCAAGTCACAAAGAGGAGGCTGCAGTTCCCTGAGCAAGAGGGGTCCGCAGGATGAGAGAACAATAGGAGAGACATCTCTAGAGGAGGGTGCAATGCCTGGCCAGAGCTAATCCCCAGGATGAGGTGCCACTAGCCGTGAGTGAACCCTGTCACATGCTGGTATTTCTGTCCTTTGTTTCTTTTCACCACCCTTTCAATGTTTCTCTCCTTCTTCCCTGTCTCTCTTCTTCCTTTATCTCCTTACAGCAGCTTCCCAATTCTTCACAGTCTTCACTCCCAGCTCTTTTCCAATTCTAGCTGTTGAAATGATCAATCACAAAATAGCTAATGCTAACATTTGCTGTGTCATCATTAGGCTTACAGTTGATCCTAAAAGATGGATGGAAGCAGCGGAGTTCACACCTCCCAGAGTTACTGTTTCAAGCTGTCTGTAGACGCAGGCATACGTCATTGCGTTTTTATATTTTGTTCATATTTCCAAAGTGATATTTACAACCATGAATACCAGAAATTTACTGTTTTGTTTTTTAAATGAAAGCTTGCAGTCTGTAGAACTTGAATATGCCATATTAGCTACATCAAATGGCCAGGATCTACCCCTGTGCTCACCCAGGAGTTTAATAAGGATGCTCCTATTCACACCACTGGGCCAAGTTCTGCTGAAAATACACATTCCTTACTCAGGAAAAACTTCCATTTAAGTCAATGACCCACTCAATATATGTATTTAGTTTTAGCTGTTAGGGAAGCACATCAACTGCAATATATTCAATTCCACACTCCCTTGACAGTTCACTCCACTAATTTATATAGCTAACTCTTCTTAGTCTGCCTGTAAGATAGTTTGCAGCCACTTTAGGAGTCCTTAAATATTCCAGGATAACGTTCTCTGCTGTTTTGCCAATTATTTGATACGATTTCATGGATTAAATCTATTCATCCCCATTTTATATCATGTCACCAACTACCATTCATTATGTGCACATATGCATTTTTTCCCCAAGGAGTGAGGTCATAGTCTTTTCTGTTGCATTTGATTATCCCTTAAAACAATATTTGATATATAACTTTGCTACTTTAAAATTTATCATATTTTATCCAATTTATCTTTGCTCTGTGTTCTTCGAATGGAACATGTATACACATCACTTCTCCTATCCAGTCTACCTGACCTCTTCCCCAATGCTACTTTTACTGATGTTGGAGTCAAAGTTTCTTGTACATTTTAAGGAAGCCAGAGATTTTTTTTCCTGGTAACAAATACCTTCACTCCCAAACACATAAAGCCAGTATTGTATGTTAGCGGATAAAGCAACCATCTCCAGAGTATGGTTATTCAAGCACAAATATACTTATTGATATGTGAGTATGTGCATTTATACACAAATACAAGCTCCTCTACAAAATTAGCGTGAACAAAAATAGCTGCCCAAATGATCATGGAACAGGAAACAAAAACTGGTGCAAGTTTTGACTTGACCATTATTGTAATTCCGATGTCACATATATTTATGAATTATTTTTCCAACTATTTGCCCTGCAGAAGTCTTCATCTTTATGTTCCCTCAGCATTTCTCAGCTTGTAATCTCATCCTATTAGTCTTGTAAATAAATGCTTACAATATAAGTTAAGAGTCCTTTATTTGTGGATGGCACTCTTTACTTATATAGTACCATAGATGTTTTGTAATGTATAATAAAATGAAAGAATCTTTTAAAAAGAAATTATTCATGACTTCTTATGGCACATGTATTGAAGGAGCTTTAGAGGAAATGAAAGAACAGTTGTCATGGCAGGAGCTACTTCTTCATTCCCAAGGCTCTTCTTAATTGTGCTTATCCTCTTCTTAGGAGAATTTTATGGAAACAGACATCTCAAATTCCAGATGAAAGGATAGCATTTACTGAAATTTACAGGCAGTTCCTGGTCATGAGGCAATGAAGAGTATTGCAGCTAGCAAACATTTCAACCTCAACATCTAAAGGAGAATTTATACTTTCTACTGAGGGATTGTTTCAGAAAAAGGTGGCAAAAGTGGTGATTAATCACTTAAGTTGCACCAACTCCTTACAAATTTTGCTAATTGTGACAGGAGACCTTGTGATAACAAAACACAGTGAAATGCCATAGGAAAAGGCAGGGAAATCAGAATTTAAAATCCATCTCAAGCTTCCATTCTCCATATCAGCAGATGAAGGAAGTAGAGTGGAGATAATTTCCTTCAACTTCAGAGTGGAATGCTTCATGTAGTAATATGACAGCAGTATCTCCTGGGTGATTTGAGTATGAAGCAAGGGTATTAATGAGGGACTTCACTGCATGACATCAAGGTGTCAAGGACCTCATTACAGGGAGGAACAGAGCCACAGGTATTAAAAGATGGAGAAGGAAATGGTACCAAAGATATGTTGTCAAAGTCTCCTTAATTTATAGCCCAGACTATGACTTCCTACTTTCTCTCCTTTGTATGGTAAATCCCTTTTGGGTGTCAATCAGCAATTGTGATGCTGAAAGATGTCCCTCCTCCCTGCTGTAATAAAAAACTACAGTAAGGATATTATATGAAATTCTGTAATGCTGAAGGCGCACAGCTTTTGGTTTCATGCCTAAAAGTGTGTGTGTTCATAAATATCGTACAACTGATCATCATGTCCTGTGTTATTCCTTACATAATTACAAGCCTCAAGTGCATCGTGTAATCACACAAGTGCAACAGTGTAAACAATGCATGCTATTTGTCTTATTACCATCTTAAAAATCTTTTGCATCTAACCAATTTTGTATTGTAAATTTAAGATCCTTCTCAAAAAAGGAAGAATATATTTCATAATAGAATGGGAGGAAAAACTGATAGAGGAAAGATAAAAAGGTAGTAAAAGATTTCCCTGCACATTCCCATTAATGAGTTCACAAATTTATTTTTTCTTGAATTAATTTTATTGCACTTTTACAACTTTTATATAAAGCAAAAAATTACAAGGCTCAAGAAATAGGATGATGAGGTAGCTAGGAACTTATATTATATTCAAGATTTTAAAAGCTTAATCCATTTTGTTTTTGTAATTTAACCACTTAAAACTGAGTGCAGTGACAGCTATGTTGGATGAGTTCCGACTAAACCTATTTTTAGTTCAAATGTTCCATTACAGTATGCTTCCCTTAAATCAACTACTTCATCCCATCTGAAAGTGCAACAGCATTTTGTCCGGGGACCACATCCCCTGAGTCTGGAGGACGCCGATACACACCTCCCTAGCTGAGGTCCGAGGCGTCCAACACCAACTCGATGGGAGTGGGGAGGGTTGTCGAACGGAACCCCTTCCAGGACTGTTCTGCGGTCGGTCCACCACTGCAGCGAGGCAAATATCGATCTTTGGTAACAATCTTTTCCAGGGGGTCTCAGAACTGGGAATAGACTGTCGCCAGCCATTGTTGCAGGGGCCACATCTGGAGCCTGGCATGGCAGACCACCTAACTGCACGCTACCATGTGGCCCAGCAGGCGCAGGCAGACCCTGGCAGTAGTCAGAGGGAATGCGGAGACTTCTGCGATGAGGTTTGTCAATGTGTGGAAGGTTTCCATCAGCAGGAATGGCCAGGCACAGGTCGAGTCAAGGACCGCTCCGATGAACTCTGTCCTCTGCACTGGCACTAACATCGACTTTTTGTCCTTCACCAGTAGGCCCCAGAGCGCAGCACATAGTGTGAAGCACCATGACATCCCTTTGAACTTGAGACCTGGAGCTGCCTTTGACAAGCCAGTCATCGAGGTATGGGTAGATCTGGATACCACTGCACCTAAGGTAAGCCGCTACCACCGACATGCATTTGGTAAACAAACACTCTTGGTGCTGTCACCAGGCCGAATGAGAGGACCGTAAACTGGTAGTGGTGGGGCCCCGCCGTAAACTGGAGGAAGTGTCTGATCTCGAAAGATCGCTATGTGGAAGTATGCATCCTTCAAGTCGAGGGCAGTATACCAGGCTCCCCGATCCAGGGAGGGGAGCAAGGGGGAGGGTAGAAAGGAACGGGAGGGTATAACCCTGTTCCACTGTGCTGAGGACCCAACGGTCTGAGGTTATAGCTGACCAGGCAGGGAGAAAGAGGGAAAGGAGAACACTCAGAAAGACGGATCCGGGGAATGGTCTGGTAGTTCACCCGCGGGTGCACCCTCAAAACACCACTTACCCCCCGGCTTATTCCAGGTCGAGTCCGACCAGGCAGAGGGTAGAGGCAGGTGGCTGGGATGGAACTTGTAGCCCTTGACTTGTTTATGGGGATGGTCCTGCTGAGGCTGGCTCCCCTGACCCTGTGGCTGCTGTCGTTTGAACCGCTTATGCGCCAGGGCTGGGACGTAGAGACTGATGGTCTTCAGGGTGGTGCGGGAGTCTTTAAGGCCATGCAATTTGTTTTCTGTTTGCTCCACAAATAGGGCTCAGCTGTTGAAGGGCAGGTCCTGCATAGACTGCTGGGCCTCGGTGGACAACCCAGAGAGGAGCAGCCAAGAGACTCGCCACCCGGAGATAGCGGAAGCCATGATGCAGGCAGCAGCATCATCAGCGTTTGACACCACTTGGAGGGCCGCCCTGGCCACGGTCATGCCCTCATCAAAGATCGCTCAGAACTTTTGGAAGCCTTGGGGAGCACCCCTTCAAACTTGGCTATGGCTTGCCACATATTGAAGTCATATCGGCCAAGGAGGGCTTGGTGGTTGGCTACTCTCAGCTGAAGGCTGGAAGACGAATAAACCTTACGTCCAAAAAGATCCAGCCTCCTGGAGTCTTTATTTCCGGGGGTGGCCCCTGGTTGTCTCTGCCTCTTCTTGTGTTTTACCACATCAACCACAAGGGAATTGGGGGCTGGGTGGGAGTACAAGTACTCATGCCCCTTGGTTGGCACAAAATACTTGCATTCGGCCCTTTTAGAGATGGGGCCAGGGAAGAGGGGGTCTGCCACAGGGCATTAGTGATCCTGAAAACACCTTCATGAAGGGGTAGTGCCCCCCCCGGCAGGAGCCGAGGAGTATACGATGTCAAACAGGGAGTCCGAGGACTCTTCCAGAGGGCTCTTCCAATTCCTCTGCCTGAAGTTAGAAGTGACCCTCTTCAAAAGTCCGTGGTGCGCTTTGGTGTCATCCTAAGGAACCGGGTGAGGGGGCCCCATTATAGATTTGTCTGGTGACGGTAAGGATGATGCCGGTACTATGGGAACCTCTACGTCCATTGGTGGTCTAGCAGCTTGCTCCTCTGGGTCCTCATGGACCTGTGGAGTCTTACCCTCCAAAGTCTCAAGCACCTGAGAGGGATGGGATACCGAGGCCACTGGCCCAACACTGATTGGGCAGCCTGGGAAGTTGGGTGAACCCCTCAAGGGTTCCCCAGGTACCATGGCGCTGGCCACTGAGCTTGGGGCCATGGGACAGGTTTCGGTGCTAATAATGTAGCTGGCACCGCCGATACCGGGGCTTGTCCCGCAGTCAGGGCCCCACCATCTCCAGGGAAAGCAGAGAAAAATTTGAATTAGGGCCCTGACAGCGCTGCCTTCTGATTAGGCTGTAGAATGAGCACATGACACTCGATTACTCCCTGACTGGAGGGGCAGGGTGTAGTGGAGACACATTAGGCTGCCTTGGGGAGGGTGGTTGAGACATCCTCCCCCAAACATCACCACTCCCCCTCCCGCATCCCTGTGATGCTGCTTGTGGGGCTGTGGCTGCACAAGCAGCTGCCCAGGGACACACTGCGCCTCACAGCACAGTCCAACCACTTGCCCCATGCTGGGATGCCCTGCACTGGGAAGTGGGCACGGCGCCACAGGGCTCCAGCCCTGGCTCGGCTTCAGCCCGAGCAGTCCATTGAAAAGCCTCTGGCAGTCCAGATTTGGCCCAAGGTCTGCTTATTGACTACTTCTCCTGTAAAATAACCTTTAATATACCCTTAGGTTAAATAACTAAGCATTTAACAACTCATATAAACAATCAGCAATTATTTTGATGCTAGTTTGCAATGTCCTATGACCACGTATCATATGACATATAATATAATATACTGTTATATACAAACTACTACATTGCTCTGACCTGTTCACATATTACAACACAATCATCTAAAGTATATTCAGAGCCCAAATCTACCTATTTCTCTATGATTATGCCAAGTACCTCTGGACCATAGAGAAGTTATGAATTTCTGTAGTGGCTTACCCTGAGCAAGATCACTTAACTTTTCTTTTAACTTAAAAAAAAAATAAAAAAGCTGAAATTCAAAGTCAGCAGCTGTTACATGGTTCTCCAAACAAGTGTCTAAAGAATAAAATCTCACATAGTCTTGATTAGAAACATCTGATCTATATGTCAAAGAATTTTTAAAATGTAAACCTATCTTTCATCCTTTGCTTCTGATCAGTGGGAGGAAAATTGTGTTTTGAATACACATGTATGACAGCTATGACAATTTTCACACTAGAATTTCATAAACATATATAATTTATAACAGGGCAATCTTGAAAAATATCCTGCCAGGTACATATGTACTAAGTACAGACTGTACTGTGTAGTACCTTCACTAAACAGATTTTCTTTGTAACATCACCTTGTGAACTTCAGCTTTAACAGTTTTCTTAAGGGATCATGTTGAGTTCACATAGCACTAGCAGAAGTTTTTCAATAGCCCTATGTAAAAAACAAACAAAAAAGTAATAAGATTACTGACTGGTAGCATTTTAGGAATAAAAAAAAATCAAAAGTAAGTCTTAAAGATGTTTTAATATTACATAAAAACATGTTTCAATAAAAAGAGAAAATTCTTAATTCCCATTGATAAATTGTTAACTTATGCTATTGGACAGATTTTTTTTTTTTTTAATTTAAGTGCTGGTTTTAACTTTGAGTTTCTTCATTTCAGTTGGTGCATGCCTCAAATTTGTGTGTGTGTGTAAATCTTCTGACCAATAACTTAGTCTGAGTCAGATTTAACTTGGAGGGATCCACATGGGTGAAAAAAGGGCTACTGCTGCTTGCTATAGAAGTACAGTATATCCCATCCATCAACTGAATATTCTATAATACAACTTTGTGAAAAGAGGGTTCTTGACTCTTTCAAGTGCAGTAATTTTTAAAAATGACTGAGAATTGTGGAGAGTTTTAAAAACTCATAATTTTGTATAAAGGAATGGAAATTCCTTCGAGAGTCCTCTCCAGAATGGATCAGCTGTGGCAATGGGAAGAACTCTCAGTCAAGTAGCTGGGATGTATGTTGGGAAACACTAATACCACCACTAGTCCACAATTAAAAATTAAACTCCTGCCTAAATATGCTTTTAACAAATAGACCAAAACTACTGAAGAATCCATTTCTGTCTCCTGGGTACAAAAACAGAGTGTTTTTTTAAAGAAATAAGTAGTAAAGGAAATGCAAAAACCTATATGAAAAATGACATTAAGGTTGTGACACCAGAGAACAAAAGCCAAGAAATTTAAAGTTAAGCTGACACTCAGTCCTTAAATCATGCTATTGTGCTTCTTTTTAAAAAGCAACAATGTGAGTTAATGACAAGTTGTCAGCTTTAACTTTGAATTGCCTGAAGTTTGTCATTTGGTGTTTGTGTCACAACCTTAATGTTATTTAAATGTAGTTTTTAATATCTATTATTTAAAAAGGTCTACTTTAAGACAGCAAAGAGCTTTGATGGAGTAAACCTCAAAGTACACTGCATTGCCGGTATGCCACTTCATTAGAAGTAGTGCATAAAACATATGCTGTTGACAAATCTAATTCATTAAAGTTGAGATAGATGCACTTTAAAACAACTGGCTGGCATCATTATCTACAGTTCCTTTTATAAATTATTCCTCTTTTTCCTTTTGACTGAACTT
The DNA here is from genome assembly GCF_965152275.1 of Natator depressus. Lineage (NCBI taxonomy): Eukaryota > Metazoa > Chordata > Testudines > Cheloniidae > Natator > Natator depressus. The sequence continues at coordinate 59,484,728 of NC_134238.1, forward strand.
GTCACTGTTCCCTTTTCAGAATGTGAATGTTATGCCTTAAAATTCAATACTTTCAACGTGTTTAGACAAGTCAGAAGTTAAATAAAGTAGCTTATTTGCTAAAAATAAGTGTGTAAGCAAAAAAACTTACACTGATTATTTCAGTGATTTTAACTGAAGACAAGTAAAATTAGTTAATGTATAGCAGTTTCAGCTTGATCAAACACATAAAATAAAAATGTATTGAATAGGAATAGGGAATTAAAAAGTAGAAAAGAGAGTAGATTCTGGCAGCCCTGTTGCACTGCCATGCAGATGATTTGAATTTCGAATGGAATTGTGCTCAGATCAGGCACATCACAATGTTGACAGCTGACACATACTTTTAAAGGGAAATTGCTAACTGTATTACTCTTAGAAACCAAAACACAGTGCAGCATTATGTTGACTGTTTGGAGGAAGCTATGAGCTGGCAAAGTACACTTAATCAGAGAAGAAAATTTCTCACATATTAGCTACTTTCTTTTCTATGAATTAGATGTTCAATTAAAAGGTCATCCTTCCTTGACAGTATGTGAGGGTAGCTACAAAGCTCATCTGTAAGCTTCTTCAGTGCAAGAATTTAACTTTTAGTTTCTTTCAAAAACTACATAATGCTACACACAACTGGAAAACTGTTATTGAATTAGTTATATAAAATGCACCTCAGTATCTGCATATGCTGTAACAAATCATTTTAAAAGGCTGGTGGGAGCAGTGGACATGTAATTCAGAGAAAGTTAAATAAGAATTTTTTCTTGCTCTGTCCTATACACTTACCAGTTCTTCATTAAATATTAGGTGTCCCAACTAATTCCATAGTCTCTTATGTTTTGGATGAGGACAAAAGGATAAAGAACATTTTTTTTTTTTAGGATTTATTAAACCTCAAGTTCATTTAAGGGTAAACTCTGGACATGTATCAGGAAAAAAATTTTTCCTGGTGAAAAATGAAGTTCAACTGACCGAACTTCAGGAATCCAGGAGAGCTGGCTGTATTTTAAAGAATCCTTATCGAGGTTGCAGGAACAAATCATCCCAATGTGCAGAAAGGATAGTAAATATGGCAGGTGACCAGCTTGGCTTAACAGTTAAATACTTGCTGATCTTAACCACAAAAAAGAAGCTTACAAGAAGTGGAAGCTTGGACAAATGACCAGGCAGGAGTATAAAAATATTGCTCAGGCATGCAGGAGTGAAATCAGGAAGGCCAAGTTGCAACTGTCATGGGATGTTAAGAATAACAAGAAGGGTTTCTACAGGTATGTTAACAACAACAAGGTGGTCAGGGAAAGCGTGGGCCCCGTACTGAACAGGGGAGGCAACCTAGTGACAGAGGATGTGGAAAAAGCTAATGTACTCAGTGCTTTTTTTGCCTCTGTCTTCACGAACAAGGTCAGCTCCCAGACTACTGCACTGGGCAGCACAGTATGGGGAGGAGGTGACCAGTCCTCTGTGGAGAAAGAGGTGGTTCAGGACTGGAGAAAAGCTGGATGAGCACCAGTCCATGGGGCCAGATGCACTGCATCCAAGGGTGCTAAAGGAGCTGGCGGATGTGATTGCAGAGCCATGGGCCACTATCTTTGAAAACTCATGGCCATCGGGGGAGGTCCCGGGTGACTGGAAAAAGGCTAATGTAGTGCCCATCTTTTAAAAAGGAATGAGGAGGATCCGGGGAACTACAGGCCAGTCAGCCTCACCTCAGTTCCTGGGAAAATCATGGGGCAGGTCCTCAAAGAATCAATTTTGAAGCACTTCGAGGAGAGGAAAGTGATCAGGAACACTCAACATGGATTCCCCAAGGGAAAGTCATGCCTGACTAACCTAATTGCCTTCTATGATGAGATAACTGGCTCTGTGGATGAGGGGAAAGCAGTAGACGTGTTATTCCTTGACTTTAGCAAAGCTTTTGATACGGCCTCCCACAGTACTCTTGCTGGCAAGTTAAAGAAGTATGGGCTGTATGAATGGACGATAAGGTGGATAGAAATCTGGCTAGATCATCGGGCTCAACAGGTAGTAATCAATGGCTCCACGTCTAGTTGGCAGGGGCGGCTCTACCAATTTTGCTACCCGAAGCAGTCACCACCGAATTGCTGCCGCCGCGATAGCAGCAGAGCTGCCGCCGAATTGCCGCCGCACCCGGAAGAGCAGCAGAGCTGCTGCCCAAAAGCCGCTGTGGTGGGAAGAGCGGCGGAGCTGCCGCCGAATTGCCGCCGCGGGACACAGACTGCCACCCCATTCTGAATGCCGCTGCTAGCACCTGCTTGGAAAACTAGTGCCTGGAGCCGGCCCTGTTAGTTGGCAGCCGGCATCAAGCGGAGTGCCCCAAGGGTCGGTCCTGGGGCCAGTTTTGTTCAATATCTTTATTAATGATCTGGAGGATGCCGTGGATTGCACCCTCAGCAAGTTTGCAGATGACACTAAACTAGGAGGAGTGGTAGAGAAGATGGAGGGTAGGGATAGGATACAGAGGGACCTAGACAAATTAGAGGATTGGGCCAAAAGAAATCTGATGAGGTTCAACAAGGACAAGTGCACTTAGGACAGAAGAATCCCATGCACTGCTACAGTCTAGGGACCAAGTGGATAGGAAGCAGTTCTGCAGAAAAGGACCTAGGGGTTACAGTGGAAAAGAACCTGGATATGAGTCAACAGTGTGCCCTTGTTGCCAAAACGGCTAATCACATTTGAGGCTGTATAAGTAGAGCATTGCCAGCAGATCGAGGGATGTAATCATTCCTCTCTATTTGGCATTGGTGAGACCTCATCTGGAGTACTGTGTCCAGGTTTGGGCCCCACACTACAAGAAGGATGTGGAAAAATTGGAAAGAGTCCCGTGGAGGGCAACAAAAATGATTAGGGGGCTGGAGCACATGACTTATGAGGAGAGGCTGAGGGAACTGGGATTATTTAGTCTGCAGAAGAGAAGAATGAGGGGGGGGATTTGATATCTACTTTCAACTACCTGAAAGGGGGTTCCAAAGAGGATGGATCTAGGCTGTTCTCAGTGGTAGCAGATGACAGAACAAGGAGTAATGGTCTCAAGTTGCAGTGGGGGAGGTTTAGGCTGGATATTAGGAAAAACTTTTTCACTAGGAGGATGGTGAAGCACTGGAATGGTTTACCCTAGGGAGGTGGTGGAATCTCCTTCCTTAGAGGTTTTTAAGGTCAGGCTTGACAAAGCCCTGGCTGGGATGATTTAGTTCGGGAGTGGTCCTGCTTTGAGCAGGGGGTTGGACTAGATGACCTCCTGAGGTCCCTTCCAACCCTGATATTCTATGATTCTATAACTCTTTGCACCAGACACTGTGGGAAGACAAGACAAGACACCAGGAACATGGTTTAACTAGGCCACAACTTTATTAACACATTTGGAAACTATCCAGCAACAATTCATCCAGTGCGGGTCATCCTTCCTTTGTAATCCATGCCACCTGGTGGAGGGCTGCCATCAGCCTCCCCCACTCCTCAGTCAACCTGGTCCCAGCATCATTATTGGAACCTATTGTCTTTTCCTCATATGAGAGTTACGGAGGGGTTGTTTCCTCAATGTATTGGTCATTAAGAGCCCCAACCCCAGTCCCCAACTTCTTTAGGAAATGCCTTCTCCTAATCCATTTCCAATTCCAGTTTATCAGTGAACTAGACCCCTTACTGAACCATTACCTGCACTGGGCACCTGCCACCAGGAGGCACCAGAAATTTGCTTGGCTTCCTCCCCACCATACCTGCTGGATTCCCAGATTGTTAACACTTCATTCTAATGGCCACCAGATTAACCTCCATTCCCCACTGGAGAGATGTACAACCTCTTCTTTGAATAACTCAAGTATTGAATATGCATTTTCATGATGGGTAATCATCAATTTTTCCTGCTCACATAATTTAGCCACCAGTCAATTTAATTCTCACCTGGCCTTGCCCACCCACTCCCCACAACAGATCCTCCACTGCAGCAGCTCAGGTCAGTTCACAATTACCCCCAGGAAAAGAACTTAGTTCCACTCCTAATACCTTTGTCCTAATCCTTATCTGTACTCCTTTACTAAATCCCCAAATAGTTTCCTACGAGGTACACAATGATCCATTCACATGGCCCCTTCCTGGCCAATGAATGTAAGAGTGGAAGCTGCTGATCCCAGAGTCTGCCCCTCCAGCTAGACCAATTTAGAGCTGCCTCATCACTGAGGCCCAGCTTTGAATTTCCAGAGAGAACTGGCCACCCACCTGTGGGGACCAAGTGCACAATACTTCACCTCCACAACTAGATACCTATTCCTGTGACCCATTATCTTGATCTTGTAGGAACAGATAAAAAGGAAGAGTATAGCACATTTAGACCACTGAATAATCATCCCAGAAGGGGACTTCCATACACTTGTACGCATTTGGATGCCCCCACTGATACCTGAAATAACTGTGTTCCTATTTCATACTGTGCTGTGGATGTAGCCACCCCAGTCCTAAATTAATGGGCTCCCAATTCATCAGGGAAACCTCAACAACACATGCTCTTCAGCATCTCCATGAACAGAGATGTCCTTTTCTGAGGTAACTCTCTTCCCTGTGAAGAAACAGTAGCCTGACAGCAGCAGGCCTCTGTACTAGGCAAGTCCGTACGACTTTAGGTGGCCCAATCCCAGCCTACCCACACTCTTGTAGCATTATTTCACAGGATTCCACATCAGATACCCAGTAAGCAGTGCTGCCTAGTCTGTTTTTGTGGTTCCTCAGTCACAAACACACCCAGGCTGTTTCCCTTTTACCACATGTACATTTCTTCTTCAGTTTTTAAGCAAAACAGAACATGACATGACATGACATAGGTATTCAGCAGAAGACTTGCACACACAGCTTTCTCTCCTCTGCCAACTCACTCACTGAGCTCCCCTGCTTCCTGTTCCTCCCAGTTATATATCCTTGCAATTACTGAGCCAATTGTCTCATTAGCCCAGCAATTACCACCCAGGTGTCAGTAATCTCCCAACAGAAACTGGTTAATTGCTTCCAGTTAAGCCTGCAGCCTCCTCTGTGCTGCATCAATCTCAGTGACCAGACTAACACCCTGTCACAAACTATATCTTACCTTGACATCCCTTAATTGGTTTTCTGACAGTGTCAGATCTCTCCCTCTCATTGTAGCTCTTTAAACCCCAAATCCCTATCCAAATCCACCTTTGCTGACCCCTTAATAATCCTTACTGAGACCAACCCCCCCATAGCCTAACTAAAACCCACTACCAAGGTTCTGGTAACCCAGTATCTTAACACACAGTGTGTTGCTCAAGCAATCCAAAATGCAATATGATGCCAACCTACAGTGTACCCATGATACCATCAATTGTACTACCCAACATAAAAATAGGTCAGATTTTCTGAGAGCTCTCTCCTGTCCTCAAATGGAGTTGAATAAGTTCCTCAAGAGTCCCAACATACACCTGAATGTTCTAGTTGCTTTGCAATGAACCAAGGTTCTAGAGACCTAGCTGCACCTGAATGAAAAATAAGAGTTAAATCATCATTCTAGGTCTTTCCAATCACTTATTAACTTCCTCATATTAAGGCAGTGGCTCAAGTGATCGTCCTCAGGTTCTTTTGGGGCATCTGCTTCGAAAGAGGAGTTCACAAATCTGCTACCGTGAAAGACCCTGCAACTATTTTTTCCCTACATAAATCTCATCTCTTACTATGCAATATAAACCCTCCAAGGACTTTGAAGTCTGGAATCATTCTAAGACATCTATCTCTATACAGGTTTCAGAGTAGCAGCCGTGTTAGTCTGTATTCGCAAAAAGAAAAGGAGTACTTGTGGCACCTTAGAGACTAAGGAATTTATTTGAGCATAAGTTTAATTCATGAAAGCTTATGCTCAAATAAATCTGTTAGTCTCTAAGGTGCCACAAGTACTCCTTTTCTTTTTATCTCTATACAGTAAATGCTATATTTAGTCATGCTGAACATCGTTTTCTCACTATGCTCTCCCTTGTCACGGTAATCCCACAGGAGTGCCCAGGGCATCTTGAGCTCAATGACAGATTAAGCCATTTCTCTGCTCCCGTTCCTGTCCCTAGATGGAGAGCATCTGACAGACTCCCACTAATGGAGTGTAACCTCTCCTGGGGGTCTGGACCAAATGTGCTCCACCAGTGCCAAAATGTTGTATTTTATTTTTAACCTCCATGTTTGTATTTGCATGAATTCCACCAACATTTGCCCACAGTGAAGGTTGTCTAGTTGGGAACAAAGGATGACATTTAAATATCCAAAGTCATCCATTATAATTATATTTAAAGATAACACACAGACCCTGCATTATAAATAACTTTAAGGTTGCCAAGTCAAGCACTTAAAAGTTAGGAAATGGCAGAATTAAGGTTGCCTGAGCCCCTTGTGTGTGTTTAATATGATCTACTCTTTAATTACATGAACACAATTTTTTTTTTTTTTTTAAAACATTCAGTGCACAGGATGGACTTGTTCTCAGTAATGAATTGGGATTGTGTAGTGAAGGAGTGGGTTTGTTTAGGACCGCTGCTTCATTTGTTGCAGATGACGAATGGTGTGTAGCAAATGAGGCTAGAGATTGCAGAAAGGAAAAGAATGGTCTCATGGTTAAGAAAAATGAATACTACTCTGGTGAATTGGATTCTGTCCCTGCCTCTGCCACAGAGTTCCTGTGTAATGCTAGGTAAATCACTTAAACTAAACCTTTCATGGGTGGTCACTAATTGAGTACTCCTCATTTTCTGGGTTCCCCTCTCGATACCCTGGAGTCTGATTTGTAGAGGGCCTTAGCACTAATAGCTATAACTGAAGTCAATGGGAGCTGTGGTTTGAACATATAAAGTGCTATGTAATCTTAGGTATTCTGAAAAATACCTGAACATATAAAGTACTATGTAATCAGGTATTCTGAAAAAAATCAGGTCCTAAGTGTCTCTGATTGGACACACAAAATTAGTAGATATTTTTTCCCTTAATCTCTCTGTGACTCAGTTCTTCCACTGTAACATGGGGATAATAAAACCCATTCATCTTACGTGTTATGAAAATGAATTCATTATTGTTTGTAAAGCAGACACTATAATATCCATAGAAAACCCTGCGAAGAAATTAATAATTCTGTCTTCAGAGCAGGATCTGAATAGTGTGTAGTAAATAAGGACCACACAATGAACAATTAGAAAACAAAATATTAAATAACTTATTAAGTGAGCATCATCCACCCTGTTTACTAAATAAAGCAGGAGCATGTAGCTAAAGACTGTATCATAATACAGATGCACAACAGGGCTAAATCAAGGTTAAAAAGACACATTTAATTCTGTCATTTCCTAACTTTTGAGTGCTTGACTTTGCAATCTTAATAGTATTGTTTTAACATAGTTTGTGTGTGTGTAATTTCTTAGATTAATAAAAAAACTGAAAAACCAAAAATTCCATTAAGTGGCATCGTATTGATGATACCTACATGGTTCATCAGCAGGGTTGGAACCTTTAGCTCCACTGGTTTCAGAGTAACAGGCGTGTTAGTCTGTATTCGCAAAAAGAAAAGGAGTACTTGTGGCACCTTAGAGACTAACCAATTTATTTGAGCATGAGCTTTCGTGAGCTACAGCTCACTTCACATCGGATGAAGTGAGCTGTAGCTCACGAAAGCTCATGCTCAAATAAATTGGTTAGTCTCTAAGGTGCCACAAGTACTCCTTTTCTTTTAGCTCCACTCTAACAGGTAGCAGTTGTATGTTGTCATCTCCTGTGGACCAGTACTGTGGGGGGCAGGAGGGGAGGGAATGAGACACTTTGCCAGGACGTTCCACAAATATTTGTTGACAGCAGAGAAACAGTGAGATTCAGGAATCTTGAGTTCCATTCCAAGCTCTGGAGTCGACAGTGCTCTGGTGGCAACAGTCTCTTCTGCTAGTTAGTCACAGACCTGACCCATTCAGCCCACCCCCTCCAACCTGTTCCAGTCCTGCCTCTTGGCAAATGAAAGCAACTGAAAACAGTTCATAATGGGAAGTGCTGGGTAACTTTAATAATAGGCAGTGATACCAGCCCCATCTATAGTCAGCCTGGTCGCACTAAATTCCCTTACACACTGGAACCATCAATCCAATTTCCTCCAAATAGGCCCATGCCAGAGCCCTAACTGTACTGTGGACCCAACAGACTAATCTGTTATATTCTGACATTGCTGAGTCTTCCTCCGAATCTCTGTCCAACAGCATGCTTGCACATCTTCAGTGGGAAGCATGCCCACTTTCCCAGATCCAAATTAGTCTATTAGCTTCCATACCCTCCTTTTCTACCTCTGCCCCTACCTTCCTTTCACAATAATTAGATTTTATATATAATATATAATATATATATATATATATATAATATCTCTTTAAATATCATCTCTATTGGCTTAGAGAAAGTACACTATAATAGAAGCAGATACTCCTATTTAAGCCTGCTTCACTGAAAGTCCCTGGGAAAACCATGGAGCAGGTCCACAAGGAATCAATTCTGAAGCACTTAGAGGAGAAGAAAGTGATCAGGAACAGTCAGCATGGATTCACCAAGGGCAAGTCATGTGTGACTAACCTAATTGCCTTCTATGACGAGATAACTGGCTCTGTGGATGAGGGGAAAGCAGTGGACGTGTTGTTCCTTGACTTTAGCAAAGCTTTTGACACGGTTTCCCACAGTATTCTTGCCAGTAAGTTAAAGAATTATGGGCTGGATGAATGGACGATAAGGTGGATAGAACGCTGGCTAGATTGTAGGGCTCAACGGGTAGTGATCAATGGCTCCACGTCTAGTTGGCAGCCGGTATCAAGTGGAGTGCCCCAAGGGTCAGTCCTCGGGCCGGTTTTTTTCAATATCTTCATTAATGATCTGGAGGATGGTGTGGATTGCAGCCTCAGTAAGTTTGCAGATGACACTAAACTGGGAGGGGAGGTAGATACGCTGGAGGGTAGGGATAGGATACAGAGGGACCTAGACAAATTAGAGGTTTGGGCCAAAAGAAATCTGATGAGGTTCAACAAGGACAAGTGCAGAATCCTGCACTTATGATGGAAGAATCCCATGCACTGCTACAGACTAGGGACCGAATGGCTAGGCAGCAGTTCTGCAGAAAAGGACCTAGGGGTTACAGTGGATGAGAAGCTGGATATGAGCCAACAGTGTGCCCTTGTTGCCAAGAAGGCTAACGGCATTTTGGGATGTATAAGTAGGGGCATTGCCAGCAGATCGAGGGACTTGATTGTTCCCCTCTATTCTACATTGGTGAGGCCTCATCTGGAGTACTGTGTCCAGTTTTGGGCCCCACACTACAAGAAGGATGTGGAAAAATTGAAAAACATCCAGTGGAGGGCAACAAAAATGATTAGGGGACTGGAACACATGACTTATGAGGAGAGGCTGGGGGAACTGGGATTGTTTAGTCTGCGGAAGAGAAGAATGAGGGGGGATTTGATAGCTACTTTCAACTACCTGAAAGAGGGTTCCAAAGAGGATGGAGCTAGACTGTTCTCAGTGGTAGCGGATGACAGAACAAGGAGTAATGGTCTCGAGTTGCAGTGGGGGAGGTTTAGGTTGGATATTAGGAAAAACTTTTTCACTAGGAGGATGGTGAAGCACTGGAATGGTTTACCCTAGGGAGGTGGTGGAATCTCCTTCCTTAGAGGTTTTTAAGGTCAGGCTTGACAAAGCCCTGGCTGGGATGATTTAGTTCGGGAGTGGTCCTGCTTTGAGCAGGGGGTTGGACTAGATGACCTCCTGAGGTCCCTTCCAACCCTGATATTCTATGAAAGACTGGGACTGTTAATTGCAGTGGCTTCCACCACACTATATGCCTCCCACTCACTCTCAATGCAGTGGAAGCCGTCTGAGTGGCCTTGAGTTAGATTTAAAGGTGTTTGATCTGTAGCATTCTGCCTGCCGGAAGGACCAACGCTCCATTGGCTGCTGCCACTACTCCAATCTTGAACCTATGCAAGTCATGAATTGGCAAGGCCCAGATTTTATGACAGCGGGTTACTTTGCCTACCCTTAATGTTTGGGCACTAGGATCCAGGAAATCCACAAATCCATTTTAGCAACGCAGCTGTCAGCAGAATATGGAGCCTGTGCTACAGGGTGGTGCTAACTGCTAAACAATCCGGGGGAAAGAAAACCGCTTCAACATCTGATCTTTGTTTAGCGGAGATCTTGAACCCCTGTCAAAGGGAAACTTCCAAGTTCCATCCCTTCTCCCCCATCAGTGATTTCAGCCCCTAGGAACTTCCTGCCTTTCCCCCCCACTTTTCCTTCCTGCCATAGTCCTGTGGGGGCAAGAGCTCAGCCAACATATCAACCATGCTGCCCCTTCAGGACCCACTCATCCATCCCGGGATCAACAAGAAACATCCCAAACTTCCATCCTTCTCTATCACCCCCACAGGGGAAAAGCTCTGGCTCCTATTGCGTGCAAACGGCCCGGCCCAGCCCTGGGCCACTACTTTGGCACGACTGCTGCCACACATTCTTTCTGCTGCTGCAATCCTGAGGGTGATTTCCACCCAGTCCTTGCTGGGACCCAGGGACTCTTGCTGCCAACTAACAGAGGGTTTCACGGGGATCTCCTGGGTCAGATATATGCATAATAGTTCACCAGAGGGGGGCACGTGAGGTCTCTACCAAGAGCCAGTATCCCACTGATCATAATAATTATGACAAGACATTTGGGGAATCATAGAATATTAGGGTTAGAAGAGACCTCAGGAGGTCATCTAGTCCAACCCTGGCTCAAAGCAGGACTAATCCCCAACTAAATCATCCCAGCCAGGGCTTTGTCAAGCCTGACCTTAAAAACTTCTAAGGATGGAGATTCTACCACCTCCCTAGGTAACCCATTCCAGTGCTTCACCATCCTCCTAGTGAAATAGTGTTTCCTAATATCCAACCTAGACCTCCCTCACTGCATCTTGAGACCATTGCTCCTTGTTGGTCATCTGCCACCACTGAGAACAGCCGAGCTCCATTCTCTTTGGAACCTCCCCATCAGGCAATTGAAGGCTGCTATCAAATCTCCCCTCACTCTTCTCTTCTGTAGACTAAATAACCCCAGTTCCTTCAGCCTCTCCTCGTAAGTCATGTGCCCAGCCCCCTAATCATTTTCGTTGCCCTCCGCTGAACTCTCTCCAATTTGTCCACATCCCTTCTATAGTGGGGGGACCAAAACTGGATGCAATACTCCAGGTGTGGCTTCACCAGTGCCGAGTAGAGGGGACTAATCACTTCCCTCGATCTGCTTGCAACGATCCTACTAATTCAGCCCAATATGCTGCTGCTGACTCATATCCAGCTTCTTGTCCACTGTAATCCCCAGGTCCTTTTCTGCAGATCTGCTGCTTAGCCAGTCGGTCCCCAGACTTCCTAATTGCAGGACTCCGCATTTGTCCTTGTTGAACCTCATCAGATTTCTTTTGGCCCAATCCTCCAATTTGTCTAGGTCACTCTGGACCCTCCAGCATATCTACCTCTCCCCGCAGCTTAGTGTCATCTGCGAATTTATTCAGGGTGCAATTAATCCCATCATCCAGATCATCAATAAAGATGTTGAACAAAACCAGTCCCAGGACTGACCCATCTCAGGGGCACACCGGTCGGTCCAAAACAGGTGAAGTAAAACTTGTCACCTGAGTCGAGACAAGCCTCAGGGCTAACTCAATCAGCACATAGAACCATGAACACCTGCCTAGTGTCTAGGCCAGGTGCGGGCCTGAGGATTTACGAAGACAAAGAACTCCAAGATAAGCCTCTGAAGATGGGACCTCCTGGGATAAGAGACAACGGTCTGTAACAGCAACAACAACAAAAAAGAGAGGGGACAAGATTTTATCTTTCACCAAAGAGGCAAGCTGACAGTAGGACTTGTCTCATGAATGATGGATGACAGCAAACCTGGACAGGGGATGGACACTCCAGGAGGTTGGAGTGTGCCTACTGCTAACCTGTAGAGAAACAGTGGAGCCTGCATAGGCCTAAAGAGGAATGCTTGTGTTGCCAGTGGCCAGTGGAGTAGGGGAGCTGACCCCCATCAGGGACAGACAAGGCTTCTTCATGCTAAGGGCAGGTAGTAGCGAGTTGTTTCACAACCTTTGATACCTCCAGGAAGCATTACAGATCCCACTTCTGACCCTGAGGCTCATGGGGACCCTCCACCTTGCAGTGCACAGTGGGGTGCCCTGGCTGTAAACAACCACAGCAGGCTTTTATGCTGCCTGCCACCTTACAGCAACTCTACCTCCCTCACCAGGTGCAGAAGGAAAGAAAGGCTCCTGTGCAGAAGGAAAGGCTTATATGCTCTCCCCTTGGGTGCGAGGCAGCCAACAGGCTTACGTTTCACTCTTCTATCCAACCAGCCACAGTATCACCTTCTGACCTCCTCAAAGTGAGGGGGGGTAATCCTTAAAGAGGCCATGGTTCTTCTTTCCCTGCTGCCCCAGATAAAGCCTTTCCCTGACCTCTGAGGCTAGGGGCGGGGGATTGGAAGGAGTGCAGCATTGTTCCAAAACTAGTATAGCTGCTCAGGGACCTAATTTTCAGCTGTGCTGTGCACTCACAGTTCTTACTGAAGTCAATGGGAGTTATGGCTTTCAGCAACTCTGATAATCAGGTTTATGCTAACCCCTCCCTCACACAACCTTGAAATTATCTTTTGCAAGAAACACTTTTCATTTGTTATCCATAACAACACTAAAATGGCCCGTTCTCTGCTTTGGAAACATTACTCTTTCCAAAGTCAATAAGACATTGTCTTTTTGGCAAATACTCCTTGCTTCATCTGCTTGCTGGCCAAGTCTTCCCAACTGACTGTGATAAATAAGATATATACACATGCTAAATATATTTTAGAACGTAGAGTTGCTATTATTACAAGAGTTTTTGTGAGAAGTTTCAGGGAGTTGATAGCCCAATAGGACAGGTTGGTACTGGTAGTGACTCGGAACTCTTATGGCAAAGATAAATGAAAGCATGTAGATACAATATACATCTGTAAGATCTGTTGGTGACAGGAAATATCCTTCAAATTGATGTGAGGACAGACAAACATCTCCATGATAAATCTCTTCTAGCATCTTACAAACAGCACTTGAAAAAAAAAATTACCCACTATACACTAACCTCAGGACTAAAACGTACTAACCATGTAAAAAAAAATTAAGTATCTAGTACAATTCTGGGCACTAACACCACATTTCCCGGCAGTCCCAGTAACATAAATGAATAAAACAATTGTGTATAATTATAACATACTGTTAGTGGTTTTTTTACTTTTAAAAAAATATAACATGGTAATACTCCTGCCTTTGTTATACTTTCTTTACCTTCCTGATTTTACTTTCACACACCTCCCTCTTTTTTTCCTTTTTGATCACAGTACATGGTATATATTTTCCTGCATTGCTTTCAGCATATTTTCTTTTCTCTTTCCTTCCATAACCTTATACTGCTTCATCTTTCTTTCCTTTCATCCAAGGCAACCACAGACGTAATGAACAGTAGGAAAGGCAAGAAGTAGATGGGGAAACACATTGCCTCAGCGGTTGCATCACATCTGAAATTACCTTCTAAATTCTGTGGGATAGGGTTCACATCTATCTATCATGTGGCATCAAACAGGGTGTTAGGGACTGTTTAATAAAAACATAGCTTTCTGCACTGTAATGTTTGTTCTTTGTGAAGGAAAACAAAAACAGTGAAAGGATAACTGCTTGATTGGAAGTTAAAATAAAAATACACATTTGTTTTAATATGTGGTCACAATTATAGAACTATCACAATGCACATGCACCAATACACTTGCAAGTGCTGAGAGAAGGCTAGTGCATAACAGAAATAAAGAATTTATATAAATAAAATGAATGGATATATTAGGTGAAAAATGCCCTGTGGCTATATCAGGAAAGGATGGGAAGAATAATTTGAACAAGGAAAGAGGTTGCTGACCAGCTCATGAAGGACATTCTACATAGGGGAGAAAATATTAGAAGGCTGTGAGGGAAGCAGAACAATTAAGCATTCCAGGCTGGTATCACTGGTTTAGGTCAGAGAGAGAGAAAGGGAACATGATAAGAAAGTTGAGTCAGACAGACAGGGAGGGGCAGGGTAATGCACAGTCCTGAAGGCAAGGACAAGAAGCTTGAACTTGATACAGTGGTGAAAAGGGACCTAGTGGAGGGATTCAAAATCTTTGTCTATGCTAAAAAAATAAATAAAAATAAACTATTATCACCAGCTGACAATGGGTGTTAGTAACAGGTGCACTACGTCTGAACTACATCTGAAAATGGTTAATCTAAAAGGATATTCAGAACCAAACTGTGCTCAGCACCATTTCAAAAACCATGGTTGAGCAAGGTACGGAACCCTTTTGTCCTGTATACATTTGTAGATAAACCACTTTTTATTATAGTGATAGACTCAAGGAGCTCAACTCAAGGTTATACCAACATGGGGAACAGCTATTTAATGATAGCAGAGAAACGTATAACATGATCCAGTGGCTGGACATTGAAACTAAACAAATTCAGACTGGAGATAATGTATAAATTTTTAACAACAAGAGTAATTAACCACTGAACCGATTTGCCAAGGATCATGGCTAGGGCCGTACTAAATTCACAACCATGAAAAACATGTCACAGACCATGAAATCTCATCTCCCCCCTGTGAAATCTCTATAAATATAGCGTAAAAGCACACAAAAGACCAGATTTCATGGGGGAGACCAGCATTTCTCAAATTGGGGGTCCTGACCCGAAAGGGAGTTGCAGGGGTGTTGCAAGGTTATTTTAGGGTGGTCACGGTATTGCCACCCTCACTTCTGTGCTGCCTTTAGAGCTGGGCAGCTAGAGAGTGGCAACTGCTGACTGAGGACCCAGTCTGCAAACCATGCCATCCTTACTTCTGCACTGCTGCTGGCAGCAGCTCTGCCTTCAGAGCTGGGCTCCTGGCCAGCAATCGCTGCTCTCCAGCTGCCCAGCTCTGGAGGCAGTGCCATCACCAGCAGCAGCGCAGAAGTAAGGGTAGCAGTACCACAACCCCCCCTTACAATAACCTTGTGACTCCCCCCCACACACACACTGCTTTTTGGATCAGGACCCCTACAATTACAACACCATTAAATTTCTGATTTAAATAGCCAAAATAATGAAATTTATGATTTTTAAAATCCTATGACCGTGAAATTGATCAAAATGGAATTTGGTAGGGCCCTAATCATGGCAGATTCTTCATCACTGACAATTTATTAATCAGAATTAGATGTTTTCCCAAAAGATACGCTGTAGGAATTATTTTGGGCAAGTTCTATGGCTTGTGTTATATGGCGGGGGGGTCAGACTAGATTATCACAGTGGTCCCTTCTGGCTTTAGAATCTATGAACCTATGAGCATTGATTCAGCAGCACCAAATGACAGCACATGTTGTCTACAGTGGGTTTGTTGTGGACAGCAGACAACCTAATGAGGTCAGATTGATGTAAAAGGATGATTTTAGAAGGGTTTTTTATAAGAACTGACAGGAGACCAGGTGAGTGCGGAGACCAGAGAAGATGAGATTTCAGAAGTCACAGTGGAAGGTGATTAGGACGTAGACAAAAGTTTTAGTTGTGCAAGATGAAAGCAAAGGAAGCATCTTTGAAATACTATGGAGAAAGAAGCTTCAGGCTGTTAATACAAAGTTGTAATTAAGAATTAAAATCAACAAGGTTCAGAAAATAGTATTAAGTGTGGTAGAATAGTTCTCACAACATTGCATATGTGCATCAAAGCATGAAACATACTGCTACATAGAGCAGTACAAATGTCTACATTTGTGGGAAATGAATTACTTGTTAGGTGAACTATAACTTTTGCATGTACTGGCTTCTGTGCATTTAACTTTTTAGCTATAACATTTCTATTTTCTCTTTTGGCCCTATACGTTAACATGCCACCATAGTGAAGGATGCCACGTTATAGTCACTGTGTATTTCGGGGAAGCGCTGGTTTCATAGTTAAGGAAACCTTATGAAATGGCCTTAAAATGAGACATAAACTTATGTTTTTCCTGTACATGCAGGTGGTCTTTCTGTGTGAAATTTTATACAATGTTAGATAAATCAAAGTGTACAAACTATGAAGCTTCTGACCGATTTCCTTTTATAAATTTTTAACAGGAAGTGTTTGACATTGGGCTATGACTGAAATTTGTCTCTGGCAGTCCAACATGTATTTAGTTGAATTATATGTTAAAAAAAATTGCTCATCTACAAAAACACTGGTAGAAAGGGTAATCATCAGTAGATCTTGTGCACCAGATAATATAAATATATGTAGAATAAAATATTTCCCCATCATATGCATAAACTATTCTCCATTGGATATTTTTTTTTCCTTTCAGTAATTACACTTTTCTGTGAGATTATATTTTACAAGACAGAATGTTTTATGCATGTACTGTACCACTATCACAACTATCACACACCCCTTATTCATTATAGGCAGAGCTGCTAGCACCTCTAGTTAAGGTCGCTGCACACTTCACCTTATAAAATCATGTTTTCAGTTGCTTATGACTGCTGAAGTTTTAACTGCTTGAGCTGAAATGTAAATGCCACATGTTTGACTCAGTCTAAATTTTTTCGGGGGAAACGTCACTTAAAATGATTCAGTTGTTTCTGATAAACAGTTAGGAAAAATACACTGTCCCTTTTGGGGGGTTATTTTTGTTTTGTTTTGTTTTGTTTTTTTACAGCTGTTCTGTTGACAATCTAGTTCCTCCATGCAATGGAGCAGGCACTTGAAATCTGGCTGGCCAGGGGGTGAGGAAATTTGCCCAAAATTTGTCTAAGTTATAAGCCTCCAAAAAAATTCAGTTCACACCTGCTTAGTAGATACTAATTAGAGTTTGGCAGCTAAATTATATATAAATTCTGACTGCAGTGAGCTCCATCCCCTTGGAGCTTCTACACGACTACCAGCGTCCGCATGGCTAACGTGTATAGCAACTGAACATACTCCATCCTGGGACTGCATGGACGGAGCAGGATTTTTCCTGAAATTGCTCCTCCCCATAGCAGAGGGACCCTGTGGTGCTGAGCATAGGAATTGAGAACAGGGATTGTCTATCCTGAGCACTTAGTGCTCCCACTGCTGGAACCAAGGAAGCATGGAGGAGGAAGAGGAGGAGAAGGAGGAATCAGCCATACTGGAATACAGAGGGGTGAGACACAGTGAGGGGGACTGACAATTGCAGAAGCCAGGGAGGGGCAGGAACAGCAGGGAGGGGGCAAGAGCCAGGGAATACGGTGGTGGTGGATGGGAGCAGAGGGTGACAGATGCTGGGGGAACATGTGTAGGATCAAATGGAAAGGGGGGCAGGAGACAGGAGGAGTCAGATAGGAGCACAGGGGGATTGAGACAAGCTAGGTACACTGGGGCAAAAGAGTCTATAACTATTTGAGTACAGTCCCTTACAGAACTTGGAACCAAACCCAGCATTTCTGAGTTAAAATTTCTTGGCTTTCAACAAATATCTGTGAAACCCAATGCCGAAGTGGGTCTCTCATCCCCACTGTAGAGACTTGTGCACCCAGAGAATAACAGTCTACTATTGTTATCAAGTGAAAGAGGTCTCCTCTGTGGACTTAAAGGTTCCATCCCTACAGATGACCCAAGTTGGGGGTCAACATGGTTCCCCATTAATTTGGTTTTTATTTCAATTTGTTTAAAAAAAATCATAAATTACATAAAACACATTAAAATAACGTTAAGATGGCACAGTCAAGTACTCAAGAGTTAGAAATGCTATTAAGGCTCCTTTGTGCATATGCATTCTCACAATCTTGAATCACATGCTGTTTTTTCCACAGAACGCTTGCTTCATTCTGTGAATGGGGGCAGTTATTTAATATTTCCTTTTATATTCCACATTCAGCGTATCCCCCCAGACTTTCAGTATTGCATCCCACCCAAAACCTGCACTGAATACAAAATTATTTATTTCCTCATGGGCATTTCAATGATGTTTTCACCACAGTACCCATGCGCTTCAAAAACAATGAATTTATCTTCACAATACCTGTGGAAGATTATTATCCCCATTTGATAGCTGGAGAACTGAGACAAGGAGAGGCATTGTCAAGACTCCACTAATTTTGGGTGCCCAACTTGGGACACCTCAGGCCTGATTTTTCAGAATATTTAGCATTTTATACTTTCAAAGCACTGATCCACTTGACTTAAGCTGCAGCTGTGAGTGCTCAGCACTTCTACAAATCTGGCCCCAGATCGCTCACATTGGGCACGCAGAAAATAAGGAATAATTAGTGGCCAGTGGTTAACAGTTTGATTGAAAGTGACTTATGCAGCATCACATAGGAACTTTATGAGAGGAAGGGATAGAATCCAATTTCCCAAGGTGGCATTCAACTTTTTTAACCAGGAGACCATTCTTTAGTCTTCCTGCAGTCCCATATGCTTCATTCATTACACACCTTCCAACTTCCGCAACAAATGAAGTAGGAGTCCTCCAGACAACAGCCTCATTCACTACACAACCCTCGTTCATCCCCAGAGCACAATCCATCATGTACACTGAATAAGGCAGGGGTCTTATATTATGTGATCATGTAATTAAAGACTGTATCATAATGCACAAAAGGAAGCCACATTAAAGTTCTATAGGCAACCTCAATTCTGCTGTTTCCTAACTTTTAGAGTTCTTGACATTTCAACCTTATCTTATAATGAAGGTTTTTAAAATATAATTTTATATAGGTTATACACCTTTATCATAGCTGCACAAATGTGCTGACAGATAACTGATGATTATTTGGGATATCATTAGGGTTTTTCAACAAATTAGATTTAGACTAACAAACCACTGAGATTTTTAAAGTATATCAAACTCTGTGCTATAAGTATGGCCATTAATATTGTTACTTTGAACACACCATTCCCCTTGGAGAACAGTAAACTGATGTGTTATTTCAACAAATCTATGTGAAGTTTCAATAATGTTACAAAATCAGTATTAAGAACATTTTAAAGTTAAGAGCTATCTTAGTCACCTACTTTTTAATCATGGGATTGGAAAAGTAAGCAGGTCAAAAGAGGCAAAAGAGATTACGGTTATATAGGTCTTGTCCTCTGATAAAAAGTAACAAGAATTTTGAGATTGTATTGAAATATTAGTTGAATTTAAGGGGGGAAAAAAGTCTTCCTTCTCCTGTGGACTCTTGCAGAAAATGAAAATTCTCTACTGAGTGCTGACATATTTTATGTAAACTAGAGATTTTTTTTAAATTGCCATATTTCATTAAACAGGGTAATATACTGTATGTATTTGAGGCATCTATTGTACTATTTAAATAGAGATTGGTCATGGAAAATTTTTTTATGTATAAAAATAATCAAGCGGCTAAAACTAAGATTTTTGGCTGAAAGTTGATTGGGTGAAATTAGATTGGTATGTAAAGGGAACAATGAACATGACTGAAGAACAAATACATTTTTCAATAGTGAAAATGAGGCGATAAATATCTGGTTTAAAAACAGATAGCACGTAAATCATAGAGAAGTTATTTCAAAATTTAAAAGGTGCAAACAGTAAACACCTACGGTTGGTAATATGAAGTGTACTAAATAAAATGGAAAAAAAACTTGTTATGTTGTACGGGTTTCAGGTGTCAAAGAAAATTATTCTGAATGCTCTTCCATAGTCTACAAAAAGTAACTGAAGATTGATATAATTGTCTATTTTCTGTAATGCTGAAATTTCTAACTTCTGCAGTAAAGATATTTGCTGGAAGAAATAGTAACTAGAGAAGAATGAGTAGGACACTGCCAGAATTCATAACTAAGCATAATCATCATCCTCTTGACAGGCCAATACTAATACTTAGACTTGATTTACTTCTTTTTTTAAATAAAAAATGCAAGCTACAGAAAGAGATATTCACACTGCTGAAGAATTTACAGTATTTTTGGAAATCTAGATTTCCCAAAATTTCTCACATCACTGAAATATCTAATCCACAGATTAAAAGACATCTTGAAAGATACAGAATACTTAACTTAAAATCATAATATTTTATGAATTCTGAAGTTATTTTATCTTTCTATATGTATTTTGCTCCAAGCTTTCAAGTTAAGTGAGAATGGGTACACATGTTGTGATCCAACCTTGAATGCTGTATTGATTTAGTATATGCAAGTGACACTATTGCATTCCATGAACTTCCAGAAACCAAGCCCACGTGCCCCAATATTCAAAACCACAAGAACTATCACTCCTTTTATGATTGTCAACCTAATGAAGCACAATGCAACCTTTTTGATTTTTTTCCTCCGAAGAACTTGTTTTTACTATCAGAAGTGGATGGTAGGCTTCACTCTCCAAGCAGACACAGTCTACAAAAAAGCATTTACAGCCAGCCATAGAAGACTGGAGAACTCTGTGCTGCCAAGAAGGAATAAATAATTTTGCATTGTTCCTGTCATAAATATAAAGGGAAGGGTAACCACCTTTCTGTATACAGTGCTGTAAAATCCCTCCTGGCCAGAGGCAACATCATGTTACCTGTAAAGGGTTAAGAAGCTCAGCTAACCTGGCTGGCACCTGACCCAAAGGACCAATAAGGGGACAAGATACTTTCAAATCTTGGGGGGAAGGCTTTTTGTTTTGTGCTCTTTGTTTATGTGGTTGTTCTCTCTTGGGACTGAGAGAGGCCAGACAGAAATCCATCTTCTCCAACCCATCCTAATTCAAGTCTCCAGTATGGCAACCAGTATACGTAAGCCAGGCAAGGCAGATTAGTTTATCTTTTGTTTTATGTGAATTTTCCCTGTGTTAAGAGGGAGGTTTATTCCTGTCTTCTGTAAACTTTAAGGTTCTGTCCAGAGGGGGATCCTCTGTGTTTTGAATCTGAATACCCTGTAAAGTATTTCCATCCTCATTTTACAGAGATGATTTTCCCCTTTTTTTCCCCTTTTTTTAAATAAAATCCTTCTTTTAAGAACCTGACTGATTTTTCCATTGTTCCAAGATCCAGGGGTTTGAGCCTTTGATGATTTTGTAACAAATTGGTTAGGATATTATTCTCAAGCCTCCCCATGAAAAGGGGTGTCTAGGGCTTGCAGGGGAAGACGTCTCCAAGTGGTCTCTTTCCATGTTCTTTGTTTAAAACGCTTGGTGGTGGCAGCATACCGTTCAAGGACAAGGCACAGTTTGTACCTTGGCGAAGTTTTTAACCTAAGCTGGTAAGAATAAGCTTAGGGGGTCTTTCATGTGGTCCCCACATCTGTACCCTAGAGTTCAGAGTGGGGAAGGAACCCTGACAGTTCCTGATAAAGTTTCACATCACTGGACAGAAAACTTGTGATGGTGTTAGATTTTTGAGGGGAGAAGAATGCTAGTTCCCTGAATAGAAACTTTTCTTTTAAAGTCCCTCTGTCAAACTAAGTAAACAATTGCTGAGCCAACCAATTCTGCTAGAATGTTATAAGTTATTGTAGAAGTAAGACATTTATAAGCAGCCTAACCAATAATATAACCAGATTTGAAAATAGTAGGATTTAAATCCATCAACACACTAAACAGGGAACAAGAGAGGAACAACTAGCATTTTATACCTTATGAAAAATTAGCTTTTATAAAAATCTAGAGAGTTGAATACGATGATGCTGCAAGTTACAAAATCAAGTTTAAGACATGACATAGGTAAGGAACCAGAAAGAAGCCGTGGAAAGAAATTTGGACCATCAATGAGATTGGTCTCCTTTGTCTACAAAGATTAAGGTGAATTATTTTATGCAAGAAGTACAATATATTACAAGATAAGAAATATGTAGCTACTATAATCGGAACTCAGGCAGGATGAATATGGAGTGGGAAAAAATTCAGGATTCTAATGAAAAAGACATGCGAAAGCATGTCTTTAGTACAAAGTCATTCAAAATTGTTAGACTGAATGCAATGCAAGTACAAACTTCATGATCCTTCAAAATTTCATTTAAAGAGTAATTATTTTATATCATTACACCACAGTGTGGTCACTACAGTAATTTAGGACCATCATGCAAGGAATGTTTTGATGACAAATCTGTTGTCCTGATCCCATGAATTTTGTGTGTCAAAGTAAGAATAATACAATTCCTGTATAAAACCAGAGCCTATATATATGCCAAACTTTTGTGAGCAGTTTTTCAGCTCCTTACAAGCCATGTATTTGAATTCACATTTTTTGAGGTTAGATGTCAAATATTTGTATGCAGTTGAAAATAGGTGAATTACTGGAAGACCAGTTCTGAAGCTGAAATAACTGGCATTGGCTTTAGTGTATTTTGTAGGTTGTGTTACCTGTGGTATTGTTTTTTGTGAATAACCCAGGCTATGGGTTATCACCTTAAGAACTGGTTTCAGAGTAACAGCCGTGTTAGTCTGTATTCGCAAAAAGAAAAGGAGTACTTGTGGCACCTTAGAGACTAACAAATTTATTTGAGCATAAGCTTTCGTGAGCTACAGCAACTGTGGCTCATATAACTAGTAAGCATTCAACATTTCAAAAATATGACAACTGAACAAATGCCCAAAGGTGAATAATTCAGTCATCACCACACGATAATTGCCTTGTTTAACTTCAGAATCAATCTGACCTGACCTCCAACCTTCCCCAGAGAATCAATCTACCCCAAAAGTTACCCAATCTTGCTCCTTGTTGACTACCACATCTGCAACCCACTTACCTCTTACCACCCTTTGCCAGAAACCACAGTGACTGTACAAAGGGAGACCGACAGATTTAACATAATTCATAGTGAAATGGAAACACATGAAACCATGGAAGAAGCAGAAAATTATGCTTTATATGATTTTCATGCCAACATAACTGATGTCCTAATTACAGTTAACGAATAGTTTTCATGGTATTCAATGGTATGTTTCTTTTTTTATTTTATGTAGTTTAAGGGAAGATGTTTAACTGGGAGTGTGTTACTGGGGTGAGTATACTCTAGTTTGGGAAATTAAGTACCCTTGTAGGGACCCTTTGTAAATGAAATAAAAATATTAAAATGTACCTGAAATATTGTTTTAAGTGAACCTATCTTTTACAAAAGTTAAAAAGCTCCAGAAATATTGCCACAATTTTGTTTTCTACATTCCAGCGGAGATAGTTATGTTAAAAAATGTACTCAATGCTACTGAATGCAGTGACTCTTTTTTCTGGGTAGCAGGAAAAAGAGAATGGGGCTCCCTACTACATTTGGGTTTCGATGGAGGAGAGAAGAGAACAGACTTACCTGACCGAAACCAAGGAGAGAACAGGAAGGGACTTGGCCAGATGGAGGCACTGACCTACCATGCACACTAAGCAAAGGGGAGGGTATTTATACCCTATGCATTCCAGAAGAAATTCTGCCTCCCATAGTCACTGATCAGCAGTGTCTACCCTCAGGATCATGGCAGGACCAGATTTATGATTTGCTGTGGGTTTGTGCTAGCGGCCTTTTTCTTGGGGGGAGGAGGGGGGCGGGGCGAGTGTGGGAGGGGAGAGAGGTTGAGAAGTAATTTTTCTTTCACCACCAGATTGGCAGAGACAGGGTAGATTTTTGAAGCTTCCCGATAGCAGGACACTAAAATCAGAAAAAATACTTAAAAATAAACATTGACATTATCCATCAAAATTACAAAAAAAAATAAAAATTGAATTCTGGCAAGCCTAATTATGATATAATCTTTCATTAAATGATCACATACTAGTTTTTCCACAGGACCCCGGCTTCACTCAGTGCACAGGATGGACAGCACTCACTGAATGGATAACTATTCAATATTTCTTTTTATCTGCATCAGTGTGTAACATCTTATTTACTGCACAAAATCCAAACTTTACACTGAATAAAAAAATAGTAATTTCCTCATGGGCTTTTTAATTACACTCATCACCATAGCATCTGAATGCTTTACAAATATTAATTATCCTCCCAACACTTATCTAAGTAGAGATAATTTTACTGTCTCCATTTAATATATGGGGAACCGAGGCACAGGAAAATTAAAGGTCAAAATCATCCACTAACTTTAGGTGTCAAATCTGAGGTGTCTACAGTCCGATTTTTCAGAGTACCTAGCATTTTATAGTACTTTATACATTCAGAGAAAAGCTTCCACTGACTTCAGTTGCAGTTGTGAATACTCAGAAGTTCTGCAAATCTGGCCCCAGATGTCTCAGATTAGGCACCTACAAAATGAGGAAGACACAATTAGTGGCCACCTGGGAAAAGTTTGGTTAAAAGTGACTTGTTCAGAATCACACAGGAACTCTGTGAGGGGGCAGGAATAGAATCCAGTTCTTCAGGGTGTAATTCAACTTAATCACAAGATCATCTTTTATCTTCCTGCAGTCCCATGCCTTATTTGCTACATACCTTCCATCTTCTCCAGCAAATGAAGCAGGGGTTCTACAGAAAACAGTCTCATTCACTATATTACACTAACTGATTTCCTGCACATACTGTCCAGTCAGACTCAGGGATCCTCTGGAAAGACTAGAATGTGATTGTGTAATGAAAAACTGGATTATAATGCTTATGCACAAAAGATCTGAATTAAGATTAACAGGCAACCTTAATTTTGGCACTTCCTAATTGTTGAGGTCTTGACCTACAACTGTAACATTAGGGGGGCTTAGTTTGCTTCTGGGTGGATAAAAATCAATGATTTTTAAAAAAATCCGATTTTTATTTAAATTGGATTTTTTTGATAAAATGCTTTTTGAGGGGAAAAAAACCTATCTAAAGATCATTTTAATTAAGATATCTTTGAGCTATGATGTATCTCATCATGGAATAGGGATTATAAATTCTAATTCTATAGTATGACACAATATATTCATGTAATGTTTAAGAAAAGTTTTGTAAATGAGTTCCAATAGTTCATGGATTAGGGACCCACTCTTATGGGGTTCCAGGGGCTTCTGTATATATTATTTAGGTTAATCTTTCTATCTACCCAATGGGGCTCAGTCTAGAAGATACCATCAGAGATGCTCAGTTTTGCAGTTCTCAAACTGTGGATTCGTGCATCAAGAGATAACATGCTTGTTAACAGCAAAAAATGTTTTAAAAATAAATAAATAAATATACAGAGGTGAGAAATAACAGACTTTAACCCTAGTGTCCCTCTGCAAATTTGTACACAGAGTCAATCCCTTACCTCTCTCTAAAAGTGCAAAGTTTCAAAAAGTTCAATGAACAGAAGATTGTCCATATCTATTCCACCCACAATAATGAGAAGAAGTCTGGAGATAAATGTAAGAAGGGAGGGACAGACAGTAGAAACAAAAGTCAGACTGTATGAGCAGCATATTCCAGAAGTCTTGAGGTCTTTCTGAGTGCAGCCTTCATTGATCTAAGATCTACCATACCATTCTCTCACTAGAAGGGAAAACCTACAATGGCAGCAGGCCGTAAGAGAGACCCAGTTTGGGAATATTTTAATGAAGTTCCTCTACCTGTGAGTAAGACAGGCATGTGTGCAAAATGCAAACAGTGCAAGAAAGAAATGCAAGGCCTGGTTGCCCGAATGAAACAACATCATGAGAAGTGTTCCTTCTCAGGAGGAAGCTGCGTTGAAGATGATAAAAGGAACATGTCTGAACATGCAGGATCTTCAGGTTGGTAACTTTTTTATTACATGCTTCTTTCTTAAGGACTGCTCGTCTTCCTTCTGGACTACTCTTGAATTCTCATGTTTGAGCAAAAAATATAGTTGTTGCTGTATGGTACTATCATTTTAGATGCAGTTGTGATAAAAAATAAATAGCTGAAATAGGCAGATCTTCCTTTTACAATTTCACCTTTAAAGTAGTACTGAGTGTTAGTGAATGCAGTGAGTAATAATAAATGAGCAGGATGGTAATAATGATTAAGTAACTGCATGGACTTATTTTGTTTAGGAGAATCCATCCTCAACATACAGGATTCTGAAGACTATCCACCTTCAAGATCACCATCATTTTCTATAGTTCCAGAGCTATCTGCCAATGATAGTGTTTCAGTCACATCATGTATATCCCATAGCCACAGTATATCACCTGTAGATAAATTTGTGATAAGAACCAGCAGATTACAATAAGAGGTAATTGATGAAAAAAAGTTGCCTAGTTTGTTTATGCAACAAACTATCCTTTCCGTATGATTGAGAACCCACACTTCATTAACATGGTTCAGTCGTTAAGACCAGGACACAGTCCACCCAACAGAGCATACGTCGCAGACAAATTGCTGGATAAAGTGTATGAAAGAGAAATTGGGAAGTGTGCAAAAGGTCTAGAGCGTGAAATTGTTAAGCTGAGTCTTGATGGGTGGAGCAACGTCCACAATGATCCTGTTGTAAGTGCTTGTGTGACAACAGAAGAAGGGAATGTCTTCCTTACGGAAACAATTGATACATCAGGAAATGCACACACAGCAGAATACTTACAAGTAGCAGCAGTAAAAGCTATGACAAAACTGTGAAAAAAAATTCAAATGTCTAGTACGCAGCTTGGTCACAGACAATGCTGCAAATGTATCCAAGATAAGAAGAAATTATTTAGAAGAGAGTCCCAAGCTAATAACATACAGTTGCAGTGCTCATCTGATTCACCTCCTAGCCAAAGTGTTCCAGAAATAAAGGCTAATGTTGTTGAAATTGCAAAATACTTCTGTAACAACCACTCTGCAGCAGCTGCTCTGAAAAAAGGGGGAGGAAACAAGCTAACTCTCCCGCAAGAGGTGCGATGGAACTCAGGAGTGGACTGTTTTGAGCAGTATATCAAGAACTGGCCTAATCTGATGATAGTTTGTGAACAAAATTGTGAAAAAATAGATGGCATGGTCACAGCCAAAGTTCTCAACATTGGGCTTAAGAGAAATGTTGAACACATGGTAAGTACCCTGAAGCCTATTTCTGTAGCCTTGAACAATATGCAGGGAAACAGCTGTTTTATTGCTAGGTTTCAGAGTAACAGCCGTGTTAGTCTGTATTTGCAAAAAGAAAAGGAGTACTTGTGGCACCTTAGAGACTAACCAATTTATTTGAGCATGAGCTTTCGTGAGCTACAGCTCACTTCCGATGAAGTGAGCTGTAGCTCACGAAAGCGCATGCTCAA
Organism: Natator depressus; assembly: GCF_965152275.1. NCBI lineage: Eukaryota > Metazoa > Chordata > Testudines > Cheloniidae > Natator > Natator depressus. The sequence continues at coordinate 59,511,928 of NC_134238.1, forward strand.
ATAAATTGTTTTATTGCTGACGCTGTTGAAATTTGGAAGGAACCGAGTGAGATTTTTAAAAGAGAAATATGCAATGACAGAGTTAAATTACAAGCATTAAAAAAACAAATGGGACAAGCACTATCTCCAGCTCATTTTCTTGCAAATATTCTCAATACTTGGTACCAGGGTCAAACCTGAAGAAGAGGAGTTGGCTATGACATGGACATTCAGTAATCATCCCTCCATAATAAACTTCCGAGCTAAGGGTGAACCATTCGAGAAATATAGGTTTGCTGATGAGGTTTTAAGAAAGTCACACAAGTGAATTGGTGGAAGTCATTTAAGCACTTGGATTCAGAGACCGTTGAAGTGATAATCTCTTCTTCTGCTGGTGTAGAAAGAATATTTTCTTCCTTTGGACTAATTCATTCCAAATTGAGAAATCGTTTGGGACCTGAAAAAGCAGGAAAGTTTGTTTTTCTTTTCCAGATTATGAACAAACAGGAAAATGAAGGTGAAAATGACTGAGTTAGCTGCAGAAGCCAATATTTTAAATTTCTCATGTTGACCTGGCTGATGTAGTAGATTTAATTTTGTTTGTTTTTAAATATTTCATTTAACTATTTTAATTAAAAATAATTTTAACAAAAACAAACCTGATTTTAAAAAACGTGAATGTTTAAATTCAAAAATGCATATGCTTATTTTGTTAAAATATTATATGTTTGCTGCTGAAGAAAAAAATCCAGAATACATAACGTTGTTGTTTTAGTTAACTAAAACAATTTAAATGTCTGTCTGATAACGTTTTCCTCCTAATACAGCATGGCAAGAAAATCCTCCAAATATTAATGATTAACCTGTTGAAGTGGAGATAGTTCACCTCCCAATGACTTCATAAATATCTGCTTCAATTACCTTTGGTAAATGAAATAACCAAACAATCATTCATTCTCTGATATAGCTGTAAAACTAATCTGAAAAGTTTTGAAAATAAATCACTTTAAAAATGTATAGTGTGTACCTTCTAAAAATGAAACCTACATCTATCTCTGAGGTGTGAAGAATATGTATTAAGGTTATAACAACCAACAAGAATGCACTTTTATATAGAAAATCCATGATTAAATTGAGTCTTCCTGACTAGCGGTTTAAATCAATTTGATTTAAATCAAATCAACCCTGGTTTGCTTTTTTAAAACTAAGGATATTCCATCATGTAGAATTATACTGGTCCTCATATGGGTCATCAGTAGGGCTGGAACTAATACCAGATATTTTTGAGCTCTTCTATTCTGTTTCATAAACACAGCACTAAAAGCATCACCTTGCCATCATCAGCTGAAAATGGGGGAAGAATTAAAATAAGATTAACTAAATTGGCAGGAAATGGAGTGGTAACAGAAGACCATAATATTAAGATAGGGTACATACTGTATGTATCCAACTGTCAGTTTAAGGATGAGGTAATTGTTTACAGTTTGGTGTATGTGGAATGTTGGCATGCATCCAAGTAAAAGTGGAGCATGCTTAGCACAGAGGTAGACTTAAGGTCACCTAAGCAGGTCAGTCAAGCATGGCTCAGTGTAAATAGAGGATAAAGGTTACAGACCATAATAGTTGGCAGATGATATTATTTAGCTACAGACCATAGTAGCCAATACAGACTATAATATCAAACTGTTATATAAGAATGACTCAGCAAACAATTATTATGGGATAATAAGGGAAGGATTGTAAAAGAACCAATAGAGAGATTGGAATGCAAGCATGCTCAGAAAGGGTCTTCTGGCTGGCAAAACTGTATAAAAGACAGACAGTCAGTAGGCAGTGGTTACTTAGTTAGAAGGAGAAGGTGAAGGTGTTGGTGAAGTTGTTCAGAGAGGGAGGAGAAGATCAGGGTCAGAACTCTGGGGTGGTTTTTGCAGCAGAAGAAAAAACCGCCACAAGCAGTGCCAGAACCTGCATCAACTAGCAGACCCTGACAGAGCAGGGGGAAAGAAACCTATGGAGAGTAGGCATGCTTGTTATAGGATAAATATAGAACCGAAATCATATTAATGAGTATGTTTGGAGCAATAAAGATGTGTATTTCTGTTAGATCAGTGACTCTCAACCTTTCCAGATTACTGTACCCCATTCAGCAGTCTGATTTGTCTTGAGTATCCCCAAGTTACACCTCACATAAAAACTACTTGCTTACAAAATCAGACACAAAAAGTGTCACAGCACACTATTACTTAAAAAATTGCTTACTTTCTCATTTTACCATATTATAAATGAATTGGAATATATATATTGTACTTACATTTCAGTATATAGAGCAGTATAACCAACTCACTCTCTGTATGAAATTTTAGTTTGTACTGACTTCACTAGTGCTTTCTATGTAGCCTGTTATAAAACGAGCCAAATATCCAGATGAGCTGGAAGACATTTGCATACCCCTGGTTGAGAACCACTGTGTTAGAGCTTAAACTTTATACATATAAAACAATGTAAAATTTCTGTCAGCGACTGCACATGGCTCATCACCATATGTAGGGTGCAACACTTAGTACTGTTCTAACTGTATGACATTGCAGTTCAGATATTTTTAAATCTGTAGGAATTGTGTTGATGAGATTACATTGTAGCCAGGAAACATCAGTGTGCTACTGTAATAGAAGATACTTTGTTTTGGAAAAGTACTGCCTGTGTGTCAATCAACTATATCAGAAGACCGTATCTGTGTCCTCCCAAGGGTAACTGATCTATGATACTCTGGGGAGTTTTTCTAAAAAGGGAACCTCTAGTAAACCCAGGGAATTTCTAGGGTGAGCCCCCTTTCACCATTCAGAAACATATTATTAGGTTAGTAGGCTACCTTGAAGGGAACTTCTGGTAAACCCAGGAGGGGGCAACAGATAAGCTATTCTGGGGGTACCCTGGGTCTGATTTTGGGGTAAAAGAACCTTTAATGCATTGTACAGACCTCTGCCACATGAGCTAACATAGTAACAAATAGCAGGAACAGGTTGTCATCCAGTATGTAGATCAGCCTCTAGAGCAGGGATTCTCAAACTTCATTGCACTGCGACCCACTTCCGACAACAAAAATTACTACACGACCTCAGTGTCCTGTATTACTCTAAATTATAGAGTCTAGAACATAGAGTCTAGAATCAGGGCTTGTGTTAGGGGGTGGTAAGCAGGGAAATCGCCCGTGGCCCCATTCCACAGGGGGCCAAGTGAAACTAAGTGGCTCATGTGTTGGCTTCAGCCCTAAGTAGTGGGGCTTGGGCTTTAGCTTCCGCCCCCCGCGGCAGGGTGTCTAATACCAGCACTGGCGACCCCATTAAAAGAAACTTGTGGCCCACTTTGGGGTCGCGACCCACAGTTTGAGAACTGCCGCTCTAGGAGATGAGACACACTTTGCCAATCGGTTTCACTGATATTTACTGGCAACAGAGGTATGTTCAGACGCAGGAATACTGGGATCTATTGCAAGTTCCTGGAGGTAGTGTCATCCAGGGGATACAGAAGCCGCAGACTCTGTCCTTCCTTCCCAAGCCTGAGCCATTCTGCTTAGTTCCCTAGCACTGTGCTTCTGTACCCCAGCAGACTGACTTGGTCCCCCTCTAGCTCCTGTCCCTGTCCTCACTCTTCTTTAACAAACTCTATTAAGCATGGCAATACAGTCCAGATTGGTATGGATTTTCATGGGGAAAGCAAAAGATACCTTTTTGCCGCTAGGGTGAGCCCCCTACCAAAATTCCACTCGCTGCTCCACTGTATATTAGATGCTAAAGGTGCTCATCAAAATGGTGGCAAGAATTTAACATTGTTTTGCCAATGTACTTTTCCCTAACCTTGTTCTGAGAAATAGTTGAACTATTTTTGCTGTTTTTTGTTTTGATTTTCCAGAAACATTCAATCTGAGATAAAGATGCAGCATGAAAATTTCAGCCTGAATTAACATTTGGCAAAGTTGTAAGCAATGCAAATGCTTACAATGGAAAGCGTTAGACAACATTTACTATTGGTGGTGCTGCAAGCTCCACCTATAGTTTCCATAGATTCCAAAGCCAGAGGGGCCCATTGTATAACACAGGCCATAGAACTTCCCCAAAATAATTCCTAGAGCATTTCTTTTAGAAAAAGTATCCAGTTTTGATTTAAAATTGCCAGTCATGGAGACTCCCCCACGACCTTTGGTTCCAATGGTCCAATTCCAATGGTTATTACCCTCAGTGTTAAAAATTGACACACTATTTCCAGTCTGAATTTGTTTAGTTTCAACTTCCAGTCATTGGATTGTGTTATAACTTTCTCTGTTAGACTGAAGAGTCCATTATCAAGTATTTGTTCCCATGCAGGTATTTACAGTCTGTAATCAAGTTCCTTCTTAACCTTCTCTTTGTTAGGCACCAGCAGTTCAATCTATTTAACTTATTTCTATAAGTAGGTTTGGCAGAATTCAAAAAAAAAAATTTTTTATAATTTTGACAGATATCAATGTATATTTTAAAGCATTTTTCTCATTTTTATTTATTTAAAGTTCCAAAATTGTGAAAAATTATATACGTTAAGTATTTTTCATCCATTTTTATCTATAATCTTTCACAGTTGTGGGAAATTATGGGGGGCAGACAACAACAGGTATCAGATAATTATTTAATGACAGCAATGTTGAGATTCAAAAAGTTAAAGCTTTATAATCGTTAAAACACAAATTGTCAGTATCACATGTATATTTTGATATATGAAGTAAATATCCCAAAATCAAACTGTAATGAGTTCCCAAGCAGTATTTTTCTTAATTTACCTATCTGTAAATTTCAATTATGTTTTATGGAAAAAAAATTTTTTTTTTGAGTTTGTGTGTGTATGGTAAAACTGACACCAAGCTAATCCTTCCAAGCCTAACTATAAGGCACATTTCCTAATCTTTTAATAATTCTCGTGGTTCTTCTCTGAACCCTCTCTAATTTATCAACATCCTTCTTGAATTGTGGACACCAGGACTGGATGCAATATTCCAGGAACTGTCACACCAGTACCAAATACAGAGGTAAAATAACCTCTCAGCTCCTGCTTGAGATTCCCCTATTTATGCACCCCAGGACTGCATTAGCCCTTTTGGCCACAGCATCACACTGGCAGCTCATGTTCAGCTTATTATCCCCCATGACCCCAAATCATTTTCAAAGTCACTGCTTGCCAGGAAAGAGGTCCCCAAGTATGGCCTACATTCTTTGTTCCTACTTGCATATATTTACATTTAGCCATCTGAAAACAAATATTATTTGCTTGTGCCCAGATACTAAGCAATCCAGATTGCTCTGTATCAGTGACCTATTCTCTTCATTATTTATCACTCCCCCAATTTTTCTGTCATCTGTAAACTTTATCACTGATGACTGTGTGTCTTCTTCCAGGTCATTGATAAAAAGGTCAAATAGCATAGGGCCAAGAACTGATCCCCATAGGGCCCCCACTAGGAACACAGCTGTTTAATGATTATTCCCTACTTAAAATTCTATTTTGAGACCTATCAATTTATCATCTTTTAATCCATTTATGTGTGCCATCTTCATTTTATATTGTTCCAGTTTTACAAAGTGTTGTGCGGTACCAAGTCAAATGCCATACAGAAATATAAGCACATTACATCAACACCATTCTCTTCATCCACCAAACTTAAGAATCTCATAAAAAATTACATAAAATTAGTTTGAGGGGATCTATTTTCCATAAAACCAAGTTGACTGGCATTAATTATGACAGGTTTCAGAGTAGCAGCCATGTTAGTCTGTATTCGCAAAAAGAAAAGGAGTACTAGTGGCACCTTAGAGACTAACCAATTTATAATGAGCTTATCTTAAGTGATCACTCTCCTTACAGTGTGTATGATAACACCCATTTTTTCATGTTCTGTGTGTATATAAATCTCCTCACTGTATTTTCCACTGAATGCATCCGATGAAGTGAGCTGTAGCTCACGAAAGCTTATGCTCAAATAAATTGGTTAGTCTCTAAGGTGCCACTAGTATTCCTTTTCTTTTGGCATTAATTATGTTATCCTCCTTTAATTCTTTATTTATGCAGTCCCATATCAAGCACTCCATTTTCTTGCCTAGGACTGATGGCAAACTAAGAGGCTTACAGTTACCCGGGTCATCCTGCTTACCCTTTTAAAATATTGGCATAACATTAATTTTCTTCAGTGTTCTGGAACTTCCCCTGGATTCCAAGACTTATTGAAAATCAACATTAATGGTCCAATGAGCATCTGAAGCAGCACTTCTAAAACTCTTGGGTGCAAGTTATCTGGACCTGCTGATTTCAAAGTGTTTAATCTTAATAGTTACTATTTAACATTCTCCTGAGTACACCAAAGGAATGGAAAGAGCGTTATTATCATGACTACATCATCTGTTTTCCCCCTACAAATACAAAACAGAAATATTTATTTAACACTTCTGCTTTTTCTCCACAATTCTACCATTTCCATCTAGTAATAGACTTGTCTCTAAGGTGCCACAAGTACTCCTTTTCTTTTTGAGACTAAAACCAATTGACCTAGATAATACTAACCAGGGATACCTAGCATTTGTAGAAGACTTGAATTTTCAAACTTGCCATTAATCAAACTTCACAACATCTCTTTTGAAGTAGGTGGCTAAGACTTATTTGCCTAGTGGGGAAACGGAGGCAAAGAAGGTCTATGTTAGCCATTCCTCAACAAAAAATAATGTGATATATGCCATCATGTGCCAGCAATGCCCCTCTGCCATGTACATTGGCCAAACTAGACAGTCTCTACATAAAAGAATAAATGGACACAAATCAGACATCAGGAATGGTAACATACAAAAGCCAGTAGGAGAACACTTCAATCTCCCCGGACATTCAATAACAGATTTAAAAGTAGCCATCCTTTAACAAAAAACTTCAAAAACAGACTGCAAAGAGAAACTGCAGAGCTACAATTCATTTGCAAACTTAACACCATCAATTTGGGCTTGAATAGGGACGGAAAGTGGCTTGCTCACACAAAAGCAATTTTCCCTCTCTTGGAATTGATACCTCCTCATCAGTTATTGGGAGTGGACCACATCCACCCTGAGTGAATTGGCCTTGCTAACACTGGTTCTCCGCTTGTAAGATAACTCCCTTCTCTTCATGTGCCAATATATATTTATGCCTGTAATTTTCACTCCATGCATCTGAAGAAGTGGGTTTTTTTAGCCACAAAAACTTATGCCCAAATAAATGTGTTAGTCTTTAAGGTGCCACCTTTTTGTTTTTATGATTTGTGCAAGGTCACAAAAGAAGTCAGCGCAGGACCAGGACCAGAAACAGACCCTCCCCATCCCAGTGTCCCGACTAGTTCCAGGCCCTTCTAACCAAACGTGCCGTCTTTAATTTATAGCACCACCACCACTTGGCAAAAGGAATAAATTGTAAGGGGGGGGGGGGGGCAGCCTGGGGTCGTCACCATCTGCTCACCCCGCGACAGACGGTGGCACACGGCGTGTGACCCGGCCCTGGCGAGCGCAGCCGGAGCGCCACACGCTGTCAGGCAGCCAAGTTAGTTATTCACAGGCACGAGAGTGTGTGTGGGGGGGGGGAGGGCACTAACGGTCAGTCACAAGGAGCGTCCTGTTGGGGGGGGCTAGAGGGGAGCCGGGCCCGGGGGCAGGAGAGGGGCTAGTGGGGAGCAGGGCGCCTGCCGGAGCGGTTCCAGTGGGGCCCCGCTCCCCAGGAGGTGCGTGTTGGGACACAGAGGCCCGGGGATGTCTCGGACCCTGCTGCCCACGGTCTCTCCGCCCCGCCAGGCTCACTTACCGGCCGGGCCCCGCTCGGCTCCGCGCTCACAGCCCCAGAGACCAGGGAGCGTCAGTGACAACGTCCCGGAACGCCTGGGTCCCACATCCGGGGGCGGGGCCGGCGGGAAGGAGGCTGCAGGGGCTGGTATGGCAGCGCGCCCGCCGTCTCTTACAGCAGCTCCGGTAAAGGCGGGGTCGGGTCTTCTACAGCCGCTGCGGCGCTGCCCCCTCCCCACAGCAGCGCTTGGGCAGCTAATGCCAGCAGGCACGAGGGGGGCTGTTTGATCTGCCTCGGCTCTGTGAGCGCGACCGTCCCCAGGCAGGGAAAGGTGAGCGCCCCGGGGTGACCGAGTGTGGCCTCCCCCTGCTCCCAGGCCCCCATGGTAGGTGTGGGTGGGGGAGAGCTGGGTACCCCACCATGATGCACGCCCTAGGCCTAGCAATGCCATGCAAACTGTGCACTAATATCCATGTAGAATTGACTGGTGATGCCCCATGAAGTCCAGCTGCTGGTTCAGGTTTGAAAATGCAGTTATTGGCGCCACTTCCATTCAACATCCTGTCTCCTCCCCTTCTGTTCTACTCCTCCTATTAAAAAGAAAAGGAGTACTTGTGGCACCTTAGAGACTAACAAATTTATTTCCCTGGGGCCCTTTCTGCTACAACCTACCTTGCCTAGGACAGCTGGTTTCGCTTTGCTTATTATGGACCTCCCCCCTCAGTGGCTGGTCTGAGTCCCTCTGCCTGCACCCAGGGGTTTGGTTAGGGAACAGTCACAGCAAATCTTGTTGGCACGTCTAACTCTCTTCTTTGAGGTGGGTAGGCTAGTACACAAAGGTGCAGAGCTGGGAGCATCATGTAGGTGCTCAGCATTGTCTGGAACCTCCGCTTTAGGCTATTATCTTTAGTGTACATTAATGCTACTTAGTAACCATTTTAAAATTGTTACTATTTTTTGTAGTATCTCAAAGTAGTATTACTCTAATAAGAAAAGGAGGACTTGTGGCACCTTAGAGACTAACCAATTTATTTGCGCATGAGCTTTCGTGAGCTACAGCTCACTTCATCGGATCCGATGAAGTGAGCTGTAGCTCACGAAAGCTCATGCTCAAATAAATTGGTTAGTCTCTAAGGTGCCACAAGTCCTCCTTTTCTTTTTGCGAATACAGACTAACACGGCTGTTACTCTGAAACCTGTCATTACTCTAATAGAATCATTTGCTTATAGAGCTATATTAAGTCTTTAATTTTATCCAAAAACATGGAAGGAATAGAAAGTTCGAATACAAATTGTACAAACAATTTATGCATATATTTTCCCTCCCCCCACCCCAAAAAAAAACAACAAAACCCACAACATTTTACAGATGGCGACTGCTGTCCAAAAACGGAGAATCCAACTAACTGGATTTAAGAAACAAGAAAAGGAGGCTATAGTTGAATTACTACTTACACTGGACTGTGTTTTTATTGATACTGAGGTAAGCATCTACCTTCGTTGTTTCATTCATTAAATTCACAGAAGGAGCAAAAGGAAGCAGCAGATAAGATGGAAGTCTACGATAAATAGGCTGGATGATGGTCTGTGCTAGTAGTTAAAAAACTAAACAACCATTTTCAATTACACTTTTTTGTTTGTTTGTTTTTGTTAGCAATACAGAAATTGCACACATCTTATAGCAAAACAGCTTTCCAAGAGTGAAAAGTTCTTAGCAGCTTGTGCAGCAGGTGAGTAACAAATTGTGGTATCCTCTTTAACTGTATTAGTTAATGAACAAATAAGATTATTAACCTTGTTTCATAATTGTTCTTATCTTTGCTGATAAACAAGACTTTTGCTCAAGCTTGGATTTGCTTCCTCTCAGCTTATCTCTTCCCTTTGTTTGACTGAAATCAGTAAGTCTGTTAGCCCACAAAAAGATAATTGTTGGTTAAGGTAACAGTTAAGATTGAGAAGTCACAAGTTATTTATTAGAGAGAATAAAAAGTATTGGAATACTTGCTATTGGTAGCATACAATTCTGATGCTAAACTTCACACTAACATTCGCTCACAGACTGCAAACTTCTGCCTGCACAGCAACCCCTTATGGCCAAAAGAAAAACCCTTACCTCTGCCTTTTTTACTGGCTCTAGACCCCAATTTTACTCCTTTGTTTTTTTTCATACCTATGGCCTGAATCTGAAAACCGTTACTCAAATATTTAAAGGTTTTCAAGATGAGACCTCTATATTGTAAGATGTTTTTTATGTAGGGCTTTCTGGAAGGGCTTTATGGTGTTTACAGGTTGTTGTTATGGACATAAGTTTTGCAATGGCAATATATTGATATGGTAACCATTTTGAGTGTTATCATCTTCTTTTCTTTTAATCATACTTGTATCATATATATGCTGAAGCATATGTATTACTAATAATTATTTGTATTACCATAGTGTTTAGGGGCCCTACTCTACACCAGGAGGACCACATTATACTAGGTACTGTACGAACACACAACAAAAAGATGGTCTGTACCCCAAGGAGCTTATGATCTAAGCACAGATAAGACAAACAGATGGGAGAGTTCAAGTAAACAATGAGAGGTACAGGTCAGCATGGTAGGCAGTGGACTTTGCACATTAGCAGCCTAACTTAAGTTTTTCATAGGCCTCACTGCAACGGAGAATTTTGGGGAAGGATTTTAAGGTGAATAATGAGGTAGGTTTGCGAATATTTAAAGAGGGCAGCTCCCAATTGTGTGGGGCAGCATGGGAGAAAGCATGGACAAGCAGGCAGTGGAATCTGGCATCATGGAATGATTGGAGGTGAGAGTTAACATGTCAATAGTGAATGAGAGAAAATAGGGTGGGGATAGGCCATGAGGGGCCTTTAAAGAGAATACAGGCAGCTTATGTTTGATTCAATAGAGAAGGGAAGCCAGTGAAGGGATTCAAAGAGAGGAACGACATGGGTGAAGTGATGGGCTAGGAAAATCTTAGTATCCGCATTTTAAATGGATATGAGCAGGGCATGATTGAATTTGTTAAGGCCAGAGAGTAGGGTGTTCCAGTAACTGAGACATGAGTGATGAGAGCTTGAAGGAGAGTTTTGGCTGTGTGGATAGATGGGCTATATAGAGATACTATGCATAACGAATTGGTAAGATTTAGATTAGCCTGGATATGAAGCCTAGAGAAAGGTCGGAGTCGAAGATGACACCCATGTTACAGGCCTGAATGACAGGAAGGGTGGTAGTGTTATCAACAATGATTGAGAAAGAAAGAAGGGGGGAAGGGAGATTAGAAGCTTTATTTTAGCCATGTTTAGCTTGAGCGGGCAGCTAGATATCCTCAAGATCATCTCCAGGAGGCAGGTCATGGTTTTAGTTTGGACAGAAGGGGACAGGTCTGGAGTTGAGAGGCAGATTTGTGAGTTATCAGCATAAAGATAGTGGTTGAATTTGTGTTTGTGAATGAGATTACCCAGAGATAAAGTGCAGATGGAAAACAGAACAGAACCAAGGATGGAGCCCCCACATAAAGTTACAGGGTGGATGAGGATCCTCCAGAGGACATGCTGAAGGAGCGATTAGAGAACGAGGAGAGAAGAGAGTCACAGAAGCCAAGCAAGGACAAGATTTCAAGACTGTGTCAAAGGTAGCTGACAAGTCAAGGAGGACGAGGATGGAGTACTGGTTCTGAACTTTAGCTAGAAAGAGGGCATTAGAGATTTGGTAAGAACCATTTCAGTGAAATATAAGGGGCAGAAGCCAGATTGGAAAAGGTCTAGGGTAGAACTGGAGGAGAGGCACTCCAGAAGGCAATTGTAGACAAGAGCATTCAATGAGTTTATAGATAGATGGGGAAGTAGTTATAGGCAAGTGGGGTTAAGGATATTGTGTTTGGGGGTTTTTTTGAGATGGGAGAGACTAAAGCATGCATGTATGCTGGAGTCATAGTTCAAGGCAACTGCACTCATGTTTCTCTTCAGTGGTCCAGCAAGGACACCGTTCTCAGGCTGCCAGCTCCCCGGTCTGTCACCTTTCTTGGGTGGAGACCTCCCATCTCTCTCCCTTCTGACAAGGGTATCTCCAAGCTACACAGTTCCCTGCCTTCACTGTGTTGTTCCAGCACAGACAGGTTGTCCAAGGAATACCTATTTGTTTCTCTTCAGAGATGGTTAAAATGTAATTGCTACAGTTGTAAGTACCCCAGAGTTCTTTCTATGCAAGCCTACTTTAGAATAAAGGTAAAAAACTTTACAGATAGCGTACTGAAAACAAACAAGAAAAACCTTGCATGTATGCTAATAAGCTTACCAGACATCCCAATCCTAACATGGATTCTGACAGGAGCAGTCCTTCAGCCGCCATCACTACCTAAAGGGATTCCTTGTGGTTACTAGTTCATCACAGCTGCAGCTCAGAACAAGTTCTTAGTCCAGTGGTTCTCAACCTGTGGTCCAATCAGCTCACATCTGTGGCCCAGGTGACATCCTCAGGGCCATACAGGTAGTATATATATTGTGTGGATACGGCCCACGTCAACACAGAGCTGCATATACTGCCCACGATGGTAAATAGCTTGAGACCCACTGCCTTAGTCTTATGAGACCTCAGTAGTCCCAGTCCTTCCAACCCTACCTTAAGGACTGGGGCCCTCCATGGACCAGGGTTCTTGTCCATTTGGTGGTTCAAGAAGGCCCATAGCCAGATTAAAACCAGGCTATTTATCCAAAAATCCTCTTTTTCTGTTGGTCCCTGGAGAATCCTGTCAGAATTAGTACATACACATAGCTCTGCAAGGGGGTGGCTTCAAAGAGATGATAACAGAAGGAAGTACATCCCCCTGCCCCCACTAGAGAAGGTACATACAATGCCACAATAACACATGCACAGTTGTTTTTAATACAGTGTACCTCAAAGGTATTAACCTTAATTTGATAAGATTGAATTCATATAAAGTTAATCTTAATTCTGTAAGGTTTGTTTAGAATATTACAGGATATTGTCAGTCTGGCACAGCTTGAATTTGAAGACTGGTATAAGGCTAACAGGCTTATATACACAGATATGCTAAATCAGTATTTACTGATGATTGTAAAATTGTTCAGTTGTATTGGCATTTAAATGCCAATGATAGACACCTTTGAAAATTCTAGCATCTAATGACAATTGGCTATATGTGGGTAGACTCTGGTACCCCATGCAGAGCCTTATTGAAGTCAGGGCTATAGAATTTAGGTCCTGGTCCTGCAGCAAGTTCCATGTCTGCAGAAGCAGACAAGGTTCTATTTGTGCTGGAATCCCTTGCAGGATTGGGGCTTTAGTGAGAGAGGTTAAGTGATTTGCTTGAAGGCATAGAGAGATAACTGGTGTCTGAGTCAAGATTCAGAGTCATGATTTTCTGTCTCCTGTCTAGACGGTATTATCTCCTCCAAAGGTGCAGGCACTTAAACCAAATTTTTTTTGTAAACAGGATTATTTTTTTCAAGGTAGGATCAAGCAAAAGAGAAAGTGGGTCCGTGAAAAAGAAAATTCTTATTAAAGCACATTTTCAGTAGTCAAGAAAACCCAAGAAACTATTGGCCAGATTCAAAGTGTGAGCGTGTATGCGTATGCTTAACATTGTCTAAAATGAAAAGTCCTTTACCTATATTTAATGAAGTAGATTCACGTGGTTATGATGTTGCATACAATGGACTTCCATCTCAAACCATCCCTTACAAGTAGTCTTCCTTCCTCAAGAGTCAGTGTGGGGGAATTCAGGCTTCTTAAATCCTTCAAAACTGCATCTTCCAAACTCATTTGAGGCAGACCTTGAGCTCCGCTTCCTTTCCACTCAGCTCTGTAAACCTTCTGTAGATGCATACCTTCTTCTACATGAGAGAGGTTCTACGTGACCCCACAGCTGCACTCTTCTTGTTCTTCACTGATGACAGACTGCATCTGCTGGGATCATCTATCTCCTCGTTTGTGACAAAATCAAATCAGTGGATGTTAAGAATATGCTGTAAATTTTAATATTGAAAACTGTTTAGTTTCCTCTCCTCAGCTGTTCAACGGCCATGTTTCTGCTCCGTATAACAGGGTTGTAATCACCACCACATTAAACAATAAATATCCTGTCACCTACACAGAGGCCGTTGAAGACACTGAATACCATTGACAAGACCGATTCAACATGTGACTACTTCAGTTATAGAACATCTTGCCGTCAACCAGTTACCCAGATAGAGAACTCTTCACCCATTAGATGTCATTACCATCTACCTGCAGTGTCAGCTGGTCATTTGTTTCCATTTTATAGGTACTTCTATTTATCACCAATTATCTTAAGTCCCATAGTTTCTGCATTAGCTTTAGTTGGTCAGTACTGTCTTCAAATAAGGAAATATCATCCACATATTCAAGATCCTCAAATTTCACCCCTTCTACTTGACCTCCATCAGCTTTGTTATCAGTTTATTAAAATACTAGATAATATGGGGGAGAGCGAGAGAGAGAGAGAACACGCATTCCTGGAATACTCCTGATTCTACTGAAAACCAGTCTAATACAACCACTGACCCTCACACAACTAAATGTACCATGGTAGAGTTCCTCCAATAAGCATGCTACGTTGTCAGACGCCCTATACTGACATAACAGTACCCAGGGTGCATCATCTGATCGATGCACTGATTCAAAAAGTGGCTGCAAAAATCTCTGTAAACACAATGTTAACTTTCTTTTGCTACTCCAGTCATTTTTCAGTGACATTCCACAAGGCAAACATAGCATGAATTTATTCCTTGGGGCATTCCGCACCAAAAAATTAAAAATTCTGTGCACAATATTTTAAAATTCTGCAAAATTTTGCACTTTTTGTCAAAATAACTCTACATAGTCACGCCAGTTTCAATTATTTTAGTAATTTATTTCAAAATACCTGTCAGCAAGTATGCCTGTAACAATACAGACACCCCCACAAATTCCCTGAGGAGTAGAGAGTTAAAGAAAACCCTATGACATCCCAGTTCCTTTTTCTCTGCCCCGCCCTCTCCCCCGCCCCCAACCCAGGGATCCAGAGTGAGAAAGAGACTGATGCTCAGTCCCAGGCTTGCACAGAATTTCCTGCGTGCTGCCCTCTTCTTCCCTCAGGGCATGCTGGGAACTGCAGCTGCCAGGAACCCTCTAGCTCTCTCTCCTTCCTCCCAGCAGTGTTTTCTGTGTGAGCTAGGCTCTGCTGGGTCCAGTGGCCCCTAGTGGCAGCTAGCAGCACAGCAGCCCATTTCTGGGGAGGGCAGAAATTCTGCATGCACGTTAATTTCTGCAAAATTCTGCATTGTGCCGTGGCACAGAATTCCCCCAGGAGTAATGGATTGTAGATCAACCTGTACAGAGGCCATATTGGTTGTTTGTCATATTAGGGTTGAAACAATATTTCAATCTGTTCAGTAGTATGATCATAAACCATCTTCCCTGGGATGGACAGACAGGGTTATTCCCCTATAATTTGCTCAAGTTTGAGCCTCTCCCTTTTTAAAGTAAGGGATGATGCAGCCCCTTTTTCAGTCTTCTGGAATGTTACCAGTTTCCCTAACTTTTCGATTATGAAGCCAGTGAACTAAATCCAAACCTCCACTCTTTTTTAGCAGTTCTCCAGAAATTTTGTTAAGGTCAGATGCTTTAATTTCATAATTGTGTGACTGCAAATATCACTTCCTTTAATGTCACCATCCTGTTTTCTGCAAGGTTCATTTTTGGATTAAGTTTTAGTGTACATCTTGGTGGGGAGCTGTTGATTATTTAACAAAAATGTCCACACCAACTGTTATATTGTGCATCAATATCCTGGCAATATTTTCAGTTTTTGTCCTTAATTCGCAGAAGTCACGGGAATGGACAGCCAGTTAGGACATTCAGAATCTCAAAGATGCATTCCTGGTCATGTCTTGGAGGGTCTCTCAGTGCTCTGCATTATATTTTTCCACCATTGATTATGGTCAGTCCAACAGGCCCTTGTAACTGCTCATTCAAGTTATTTCTTTTCTTCTGTTGTGCATTTCCTTTTCTCTTACATAAGAATGACCATATTGGGTCAGACCAAAGGTCTCTTCGCTAACTCTCTTCTGATCTTCCAGTACATCCATTCTACACTGCATCTTTTTTTTTTTCTTTCCCATAATTTGGTATCATCTATAATCCAACACTGCTTTTTAATGCTCCTTAGTCCTAGTCATTCTCCAGCAGTCTCTGAAATAAAATCCCAAAATGAAGTCCACTATTCCTCTGCAGTAGACCGCTAGTCATCCAATATAGAATATTTATTGGAAGTTGATACTGCATAATTCTTATCAATCATTTCGTCATGAAGCTTATCAGTACTGAAGCATTTTGATGCAGTAGGTACCAGTCTCTGAAACTTGGTTCAGAGGAACATCATTGTTACTATTAGTAGTCAATCAGATTCTGGAGCTAGATCAGCACTTCTAAATATACTTACATCCAGGATGAGTTTAATCGGGTTTCTGAACTGGAACATGATCTAAGGTTGCATTGTTGCCAGACGGATGTCAAAATGTACATTTATGGCAATTCCTGTGGCAGAACCAGGTAGCATTAAAAATAGTCCATGTGTTGAAGCAAATTCTAATTGACACGCACTATTATCTGATTTCTCTTACAATAAGGTGTGTGGCCCCAGTACCAATTCAAATCTAGTTGTCTAATGACCAGTTCTTGTGTTTATATTTCCTAAAATAACAATATGATGTTGAAATGAAGTGCTTGATAAGTCTTCTAGCGTGGCATAAGAAGCATCTTTTACATCATCAGGCTTTACAGCAGTGGCTTTCATTCTGAAGACCAGTGATAATCTGAAACATTTGCTGTTTTAGAGAGTTGGCTGTCATGTAATGTAGTTCCTCACTTCTACCTGACTTAAAATAAATGTTTTCCTAATATGCAACTATTGTAGATGCCATGACATTTTTATGTTGTTGTGAAGAGGAGAGAAGTGGTCCATAAGACAACCTTTCTATTAAAATAGGGTTTATGCTAGGAAAAAGTTTTACCACACTTCATAGGAATCCTCGCAGTATTTTCCATTTTTGTCCTTAATTGACAGAAGTCATGGGAATGAATGTCCAGCTAGGACATTCAAAGTCTCAAAGATGAAATTCTGATCAAGTCTTTGATGTTTCCTGAGGGATTTCTAACCAATTATTATTCCCCATCCCCAAATATTTTTCTCATGGATGCCAGGAAAATTACTATAAATGAGCTACGCAGTGGGGAAAGGGCAGTTTTCCCATGCTTGAGGGGTGGCCCAGACACATCAGCAGTCCTGTGTTGCTGTGCGGCAGCATGAGAGCATCTAGCTGATGCTGTCTGAGAACTTGGACAATATGAGAAGAGCTCTGAGCAGCCCTTCCGATAGGGAAATGGGTACAAACAGGACAGGTAAAACTGGGGAGAAAAGGGTCTTTTCTACAGCTGCCCCTGAGCTTACCTTATTTAAAATATCCTCCTCTCATTGCCTTTAATGGGGCTAAAGCCAAGTTTCCTTCAGTAAAGGTGGTTGCGATTTCCCTACACTTTTTTTCATGTGGAAGTGTGGTTGCCCTGAGTAAAGAAGGCTGCCAACTCATTATTTGTGGTGCGACTGAAACTAGGCTGCCCTCAACTCAGGGGCGGCCATCTTCCCTAGTTAGGATAAGGTAGTGTGGAGATCAGGAGGAGGCTAAGAGAGTGCGGAGGAAGCAGAGAGGGAAAATAGTAAGGGTGGATCTTGTAAAGGGCAAGGAGGGATATAATGGGGGCAACAAGGGGGTAGACACTGTGGAATATGAAGTGGGGAGGAAAAACTGGGTTGTGTAAGGAGAGAGATGTAGAAAGGAAAGAAGCAGGATAGTACTCCTGGGGGAATTCTGCGCCAAAAAATTAAAAATTCTGCACACAATATTTTAAAATTCTGCAAATTTTATTTGTTAAAATAATGCACTATAATCCTGCTGGTTTCAATAATTCTGGTAATTTGTTTAAACTACAATACAATGGATGAAGAATGGGAGTGGGGAGCATTGGAGGAAATCCCCAACCCCCCTCTGTCTAATAGTAATGGAGCTAGTATTGACCCTTTAGTCAACAAATATATGCAGCCACACGCTCAGTGTTACATCATAGGCAACTGAAGTACAAGTGAGGGCTGGGGACTCAAACTCGCAATTTATATTGGCTACTGACGATCTCCAGAAAGGTCAGTAGCAAACAGTTCATGGAGCACATTTTGATAAAAAAATTCAGTCCAAAAATGTAAACCAGTTCTAATCAGTAAAGCACCATAAGCATTTATACGGCCACACTGTCCTTTACACCACTCTGGCAATGTAAAGGAGCCTTAAAATTTTAACACCTTTTTATACTCCTTGGGAATTCACTGGGAACAATTAACTAAGCAGGCAGGCTGTTACATTCTGCTCTGCGTGAGGGGACAGAGGCTGCCTCACACCTACCTCCCCAGAAACACCCCAAAGCCCTGCCCGTCCATGCTGAGGGCGCCACAATAGCAAGCAAGAGGGACAGAGTATCTGTCTCTCTCTCACACATGACTTCCCAGCCCTCCTATCCCAGCAGTGATTTGAGTGTCTACCAGCTGCTCCAGGTGCCCAAACTGACCTGCCTGTACTGCCAGGGAGGGGCTTGTGACCACTCTTGCGGCTTCCCTTTGCTTCCCCATCAGAAGTCATTTTTCTGTGGGGAAGCAAAGAAATCTGCGGGGGCCATGAATTCTGCGCATGCGCAGTGACACAGAATTTCCCCCCCCCCGAGTAATGATAGCAATAAAGTATGGGGATGGACAGGGAAGGGATGGCAGCTCCTCCACTCTAGGGCTTAGGAATGTTTTTTAGGTTCTCTCTCAGAAGCTAGCAGGGATACTCACATTTCACATGTGCTTGTCACATTAGATTTTGAGCATGAAAATAATCAGACTTAGGGTACAGGTGGCTTCCATCTAAAGATTAAAAAACTTGACGGGAAATGAAAACAAATCCCAGATTTTAATTCATCTTTCTTGACATCTGACTCATGATTTTAGACTATTAGGGATTGGCTGTAGTGCATCCATGCAGATGGCTCCCTCTCTGTGGGCACAGGGTCTTGATAAGTCTCTTAAGGCTGGAAATCCTCATCCTTTCCCATCTCCACACCCTGGGTGGTTAAAATACATTGAAAACAGGGTGAGCAGCTCTCACCAACCAGTTGAGCAGGAGCAGCTGCAAGGAAGTGGTCCTTGCATAAGCCAGGGAATGGAGAAGGAGCTTTCCCTGCTTTTAGCAGAAGAGGGGGAGCCACTCCCTCTCTTTAATCTCTGTGTGGCTCCCCTCAGATTCTTCCCCCTGAGGTAATAGGGTAAAGCAGGGGTGGGCAAAACACGGCCCATGCGCTGGATCCGGCCTGTCTAACATTTCTGTCCGGCCTGCCATGACTAACATTTCCATCTGGCCTCTTCTGCCCCCTTGCAATCTCTGATTCCGGGCTGCTAAAAGTCCCATGGTGCAGCCTGCACCTTGCACCCCCTCCCACACCCCAACCCCCAGCCGCAGGTCAGAACCCCCTCCTGCACCAAAACTCCCTCCCAGAGCCCACACCCCTCACCCTCTCCTGCACGCCAACACTCTGCACCAGCCTGGAGCACCTCCTCCATTAATATAGTAGAAATATGCGGCCCATGACAACTTATCAAAATATGTGGAGTGGCCCCCCTGCGAAAATTATTGTCCACCCCTAGTGTAAAGGGAACTCTGTCAGGGATATTTCAGGAAGATCTCTTGCACATCATACCTCTCCATAAGGTTTCTGTAGGTAAGGACTCCCCCCCAACCCCCCCCCAAAGGGCAACTAAACCACCAAAACGGCAGGAAGAGACAAGGTGAAAGTATCAGAGGGGTAGCTATATTAGTCTGTATCCACAAAAACAGTGAGGCATCCAGTGGCACCTTTAGAGACTAACAGGTTTATTTGGGCATAAGCTTTCGTGGGTAAAAAAAAAAAATCCACTACTTCAGATGCATGGAGTGACAATTACAGATGCAGGCATAAATATAATGGCCCATGAAGAGAAGGGAGTTACCTTACAAGTGGCGAACCAGTGTTGACAAGGCCAATTCAGTCAGGGTGGATGTCCACTCCCAATAATTCATGAGGAGGTGTCAATACCAAGAGAGGGAAAATTGCTTTTGTAATGAGCCAGCCACACCCAGTCCCTATTCAAGTCAAATTAATGGTGTTAAGTTTGCAAATGAATTGTAGCTTTGCAGTTTCTGTTTGAAGTCTGTTTTTGAAGTTTTTTGTTAAAGGATGGCTACTTTTAAATCTGTTATTGAATGTCCGGGGAGATTGAAGGGTTCTCCTACTGGCTTTTGTATGTTGCCATTCCTGATGTCTGATTTGTGTCCATTTATTCTTTTATGTAGAGACTGTCTAGTTTGGCCAATGTACATGGCAGAGGGGCATTGCTGGTACATGATGGCATATATCACATTATTAGATGTGCAGATGAATGAGCTCCTAATGGTGTGGCTGATGTGATTGGGTCTCCTGATGGTGTCGCAAGAGTAGATGTGGGAACAGGGTAGGCAACAGTTTGTTACAGGGATTGGTTCCTGGGTAGTGTTTCTGTGGTGAATATTTGCTTCAGGTTTGGGGGCTGTCTGTAAGCGAGGACTGGACTGCCTCCCAACGTCTGAGAGAGTGAGGGATCGTTTTCCAGGATAGGTTGAAGATCGCTGATGTGCTGGAGAGGTTTTTAGCTGGGGGCTGTACGTGATGGCCAGTGGTGTTCTGTTATTTTCCTTGTTGGGCCTGTCCTGTAGTAGGTGATGTCTGGGTATCCGTCACACTCTGTCAGTCTGTTTTCTCACTTCCCCCGGTGGGTATTGTAGTTAATAATGCTTGATAAAGATCTTGTAGATCTTTGCCTCTGTCTGAGGGATTGGAGCAAATGCAGTTGTATCTTAGGGCTTGGCTGTAGACAATGGATCATGTGATTGTCCTGGATGGAAGCTAAGGCAGCAACACAGAAGTAAAGGTGGCATGGTATAATATTGCCATCCTTGCTTCTGCTGGTGGGGCACTGCCTTCAGAACCGAGCACCGGGCCAAAAGCTCCGCTCTCTGGCCACCCAACTCTGAAGGCAGCGCAGAAGGGTGGCAATACCACAACCCCCCTAAAATAACCTTGCAGCCCCCTGCAACTCTCTTTTGGGTCAGGACCCCCAATTTGAGAAAAGCTGGTCTCCACCATTAAATCTGTATTGTATAGGGTAAAAGCACACAAAAGACCAGATTTCATGGTGGGACACCAGATTTCACGGTCCGTGATGCGTTTTTCATGGCTGTGAATTTGGTAGGGCCCTATCCATAAAGGATAAAGTGATGCAAAACTGCATTTTGGTCTTGTTACCACCACTAGTTCACATTGACACAATATATCTTCCAAAGAACACTAAGTATGATTGCCACCTTTTTAGTTTTACCCATAATCATTCCCTAGTAATGTCCAATAGTGCTGAATATTGCCCTTAGGCACTTTTTTTTTTTTTTTTTGGTGTTGGGGGCGGGGAGGGAGACATGCATGTCCACCACCTTTTCTTGGTAAAACTGTAGTGAGAGTGTGGTTAGATTCAGTAGATTCTAATCCCCTTCAGTATTTATCCTCACCCTGAGAGTTCCAGCAAGCATACCAATGTGGATGGATTTTTAATTACGTGGAACCTATTGAGTAGGAATTGGTGACAAAGGGTTTATTAAGCTATAGGTTATGTACAGAGCACCTTTGTTTCTTTCTATTAGATGTCCACACCCAGTGCTATCTCCTTTAGAAGTACCATCTGTGCTCTTGAACTGATGCATTTTACCAGTAACCCTGCTGTTCTGAGAAATTGATTAGGATCACACAATTTCACTTAATGTGTGCAGTAAGCAGTGTTTCAATACAAGAGGACCACAACTCCTGATCTGAACCTGAAAAGACAGACATTTAGAAAAGAGGGAGGATCTTTACATACAGAAGAAGAAAGAGGCAGAGGAAGTGAGGCCAAGGGAGGGGAAAGGATGTGGAAAGGAGTACTAGTCTAAAATTGTTTCCCCCTAATATTGGTATCCACTAAACTTACACAATTAGAAATGTCTAGACTTTCAGAGTTTAGAGATGAACTATGCTGTGCTTTTAGTATGCTAAAAATTTAGACAGTTTTGTTAGCTGGTGATACCGGTATTTATGGCTTCAAATAAGAAACTAGCATGGGATGCCTTTATTTGTACATCCAAGCAGATTATTCATAAAGGTGATTTGACAGAGTTGTTGCATTTTCTCTGAATGCACAGAATGTTCACAGTCAGGAAATCTATTTTTACAGTGTATTGTAAAACATCATATAAGAATACTAAGGCTAAGTTGATACTGGACAAAAGACACAGGAGCAAAATCTAGAGAGGCAAATTAATATCATGATTGTTCTTTTGTCTGGGATTATTTTATTCTGGAAGAGCTTGAGGATACTATGTCATTAGAAGAAAGTAAAAACTACCATGTCGAGTGACTTTGCGCAATTCTGATGTTAAAATATTAGGAAAGGAGAACTTTTGGAGTAGAAAGAAAAATTGTTCGAAATGTTACTTAAAGATGTACTGTGGTATTTGAATGAGAGAGCTTGAAGTTAATTTTATATTTGATCTTCATTTGCCATTTGTCTGTACAAAAAATCTTTTGTGGCTAACAGTTAATTTGCTTTCTAGGAAAGTGGATACTAACTAAGGACTACATAATTAATAGTGTTGAAAGTGGCAGATGGCTTGATGAAACAACTTACGAATGGGGATATAAAATTGAAAAAGGCTCCCATTATTCACCTCAAATGCAATCTGCACCTAAAAGATGGCGCGAAGAACTAACATGCTCTGGTGCTTTAGGGGCCTTCCACAGATGGAAAGTTATCCTCCTTGTGAAAGAAGGAGATAAACGAAGGGATTCTATTACAAGGTAGGATGATACTACTTAAAGTTGAAATAATGAATGATAAAGTAGTTGATATAGCTGAATTACATTGTTGTTCTCCCTCTCCCATCCCAATTAATTTGGTCCGCAACAACTCCCAGTGCTTTAGTCCGCGTGGCATACTGTTCCACATATTTATAATAGTTGGAACAGTAAAAATTGCTGGTTTTTCTCTTCCAGTTTAGTTTCTTTTGACTTAGTACTATTACCACATTGTTAACTATAGCACTTATGGTTTTATGCATATTTTAAATTAATAGCCTAGGAAGACTTCCTCTGCCCCTCACCCTGATTTGTTCTTAGCCATATCCTCAGAGTTCATGCTCATTAGCAACATTCTTTTATTTTTCTGTGGTACTGAAATGAAATGTCCAGAACCATATTTCATTTGTGTAATGAAGCTTTCTTTGAGTTGTATGTTACAATCTACTATGTATCTAGCATTTTGTTAACTTTGATAAATGTTTAGATATGAAAATACCATTAAACTGTTCCATTACTAACTGTTCCATTATTATTATTTTTAAAATAAGGGCATCTTGGTCTAGTTCCACGTTTTTCCCCTCACTATTTTTGGTCCCCTCCTCCCCCAAAACTGTAATGCCTAAATGCTCATGTTGAACTTGGAGAGGCGGGATGTGTGATAAAAGGGCAAGGAATACAGTTAGATCTGTGGTGATCTTAGTCTATTGTGAAACTACCCCCCTTTTCTCTGGGATGGCAACTTGTCTTTTATTATATGAGAGTGGCAATCCTAGAGGAAAACAAGACTGTCTCATAGGTAAGAGTGAAATAATATGCTAAGTATGGTTCGACATATTGTAAAGCCACATTCTGACTGACTTGGGCCGTTTTTGTGTCACACTCATGCAGCAGCTCCCCAATGGTATGCTGCTGCAGCCTCAGAACTGAAAAAACACAAAAACTTACTTGCATCATGGTAAATAGGGAAGATTCAAAAGGAAGGGGACAGAGATGATAAAGGAGTGGATGGGAGGAGAAGGAACTGAAGGAAAAAATGAGTTTAAAAGTGCTCAGTTGGCCTTTTGGGATCTCTAGCCACTTCTATCCCACTTTCTGTTTTAAAACAAACCTGGTCGTCTTTAATATTTTAAGACCTAGTTCTGAGATGCTGTCATAAATATAAAGGAAAGAGTAGCATAAAATCCCTCCTTGGCAGGTGTACTGAAGTGCCTTACCTGGAAGGGGTTAAATAGTTCAATAACCTAGTTGGCACCTGACCGGAAGGACCAATGAGAAAAGAAGATACTTTCAAATCTGGGGGGGGGGAGGATTTGTTTTTTGTTCTCTTTGTTGTTCCCTCTCTGGATGGAGGGAGAGACCAAGCAGGTACAACATCTTCTGAAAACATACTTGGAATGATCCATCTAAAATTACAGAAATTGTAAGGAAGGCAAGGAAATGCATTGGGTTATCTTTTGTTTTGGCTTGTGAGTTTTCCTATGCTACAAAGGTAGTTTTATTCCTGTTTTTGTCACTGTGAAGCTGAGTCCAGAGGGGAGTCCTCTGTGTTTTAAATCTTTTTATTACCCAGTAAAGTTACCTTCCATCCTGATTCTCCAGGTGTAATTCTTTTACTTTTTTTCTTTATTATAAAGTTCTTCTTTTAAGAACCTGATTGATTTTCAGTGTTCTAAAGACAAGGGTCTGGTCTGTGCTCACATTGCTAACCAATTAGTTGGTATATATTGTTCTCAAGCCTCCCCAGGAAAGGGGGTAGAGGGGCTTGAGGAGATATTTTGGGGGGGAATAGGGATTCCAAGTGACCCTTCCCTGGATTTTTGTGTAAAACACTTGGTGGTGGCAGCAATACCGTCCAGGGACAAGGAAAGCAATTTGTGCCTTGGGGAAGTTTTAACCTAAGCCTGTAGAATATAAGCTTAGGGGGTCTTTCATGCGGGTCCCCACATCTGTACACCAGAGTTCAGAGTGGGGGGAAAACCCTGACAGATGCATATGTTTTAATAAAGTGAACTGAAAGTGGCCATTGGACCACATCCTGCTGCTGACAGGGCAGGTAGGCTTCTGAAGGATAGGAGTGAGTGAGAAGGATCTTAACACTCAAAAGTTATGATAAAGTTTCTAGTAAAATATAGGGCATAATACCTGCTCCTCATGTTTATTAAATTTATTTTTTTAAATTAAAAAAACCTCATTCCAATATCTAGTTAAGTCATTAGTGCATCAGGTGGTTATTGTTGCACTACTTGGGTCGTTGAAGGAATTCTGCCTTCAGCCTCATGTCCCACAACTAATGATATATGTTAAAAGCTTTATGATCTGCACCTTCTTGTGACTTATTGCTAGTTATCAGTGTCTGCTAAAGACTCTCCCTTCCTTACACCAAGCAAGTTTGAGCTCAAGCATCTATTAGGTAGTCAACAAAGGCTCTGAGATTAAAGCCCCATTACACTAGGCCTAGGTGTAGACATGGTCCTGGCTTGAAAAGCTTATATTCTAAAAAGACAAACAGTATAAAAGGGTTGTGGAGGAGATGCTATACAATAGTATATGCACATATACCTGTCATATTTGATTTTTTTTTTTTCTCTAGGCTTAGGGGTAAAGAAGCAGGAAGAAATTAAGAGTAGGTCAGTACTCTTGCTGCAATTACAACACTTGGGCAGGCAGGGGGAAAGCAAATATGACTCATATATGAGCATATAGAAAGAATCCTTGTAGGGATTTAAAGGAAGATAGGGTAATAGTCTGACATATCAGTTTGGAGAGTGATCACGGCTGCAGCTTTCATCCAAGTCATTTTCTAAAGCAGATTGAAATCCAACTTAATTTTATATTTGTAATCCATTGTCATTTAACAGCAGGTTCCTCTGTCAGATTAATCTCTATAGATCAAACAGTAGAGATCTGAAAATCCCAGCTCCTGCTCATATGAGACCAACGTAATTCCCCTGAAGACAAAACCAAATTTTTTCATTCTTATATGGCCTAAGCTCCTTACAGGTCTCATGTAGCTCTCTAAAACTACCTCAAGGCAGGCCGTAATAACCACTAGTCTTTTCTCCTCGAGGTCTTTTGATCCTCATATCAACATTAACCTAGGTTACTACTAGACTGAAACTTCCTTTTCTTTTTCCTTGTAAGTAGGTAGTCAGCCTGCATCCAGAAATTGTGGGCTATGACCCCATTCCAAAAGAGAGAGAACCATTAGCATCTAGTTTATTAAGTTGTATATGGTTTCTCCTTTCTTGGCAGGGGGAAACTGAGCTGTCCTGTGCCCTTCTCAAACAAAATGTGTTAAGTATTGCTTTAATGGCAGAGGATATAAACAAGCCAATTTCCTTCTTGTCAGGGAAAGTAAACAGCCACTATTCCTGACCTGTGGCTTTAGCATTCCACTACAAGTTATCATTGTTCCACTTCCTCTTTCTTTGTTGCTGTCCAAGCGAGACACAGTTGACTACCTTTCCTTTTAGCTTGCCAACTAAGGTGCTCTTTACAAAATGAGACAAGTTTTCTTCCCTCATCCTCAGTGTCTGGGTACATACATCCTGCAGCATTTCTGAAAGACATTCTGTTCTCTCGCTGGAATCTTAACCTGGTTCTGCAAATCCCTATTTGTTAAGAATGAAAGTAACCTTTAATAGCAACTACATCAGCAAGACAAATGAACTGGGAGCTGTATGCATCGGGGAATCTGTATTTTTTCCCAAGACATTACCATACAACAACCTGGGCATCCCTTTACTTATGCATAAAAGCATTGCAAGGCAGATATTTTGCTTTCTGAAAACATAGCTTTCAGTCAAGTGTCCTACAGGTGCCAGTAACTTTTAAAAAGGATTGATTTTTCTCTCTCTATCAGCTGTACATAACACTACTATTTATTTGTTTGTTCTCTTCTGCTTTTCTCCAATTATGACTAACTTAGCGTGTGTGTGTGTGTGTGTGTGTGTGTGTGTGAGAGAGAGAGAGAGAGATAAAAGTAGGTGATCTTTTCTTAGAAGTATAAATTGCAGCAGTGTACCTTTTTGAAGTTGTGTATGGGGAAACAATTACAGGTAGCAGGCCAGAAACATTAACTGAGCTGTCTGGGTATTACATTAGGTGTGACTAACTGTACTGCTGTGGAGTCATTCCTGCAGTGTAGGTATATCTTATGAAAGTTCCAATTTACAGGTAAGGAAAACAATACCCCATTTTCAGTAAATCCCTCTTTATTTAGATAAAGATCCACTAATTCACTTGAGCTGTATTGCAATAAACCATAGTTACTGTAATACTAACTTTGATCTTTATAAAAATGCACTTGTAGAAGCTTCCTAAAAGATGAAGAAAATTAGTATTCTCTTCTAAACTGAGAAGACAGTTCTGTCTAGTTGGGTTACCTACTTATCTCAGGGCTCTGAAGTGCTCAGTTAGCCTACTAAGGAAGGAAGTGTGACTTCATACCTGCCCATTTTCTGTTAATTTTGGGTGCATTGTAGCTTGTGAGCATTAAAAAATACTTTTAAAACAAATTTACAGTAAATACATATTTTAAACTGTATTATTATTATTATTAATATTCTTTTTAAGAGTTCTAGAAGCTGGAAAGGCAATTATATATCCACCACAAAAGGAAGTGAGAGCTGTTACTCATGTATTCACTGATAATAAAAGTGTCAGCATAGAGAGAGAGAAACATCTCTTTGAGGCTCCATATTATCCTGTGCAATACATAGGGGATTATCTTTTTGAGGTAAGTAAAATAAATATTCTTAACTGAAATTAATGCTTCATTAATAGTGGATTGTCAAAGTTGCAATATGTTCTAATCAATAAACAAAAGTGAAAGGGATGCTGTCAACTTAATTTTTTAAAATGCACTAGTGTGTTTTTGTTTTGTGTTTTTTTTTAAATTCTGATCACCTTTTAAATAGCATGTGCTAACTTTTGGGTTTTTTTTTTTTAAATGTCCTTGAGAAGATTGTGTATAGCCAGGTTTTCTGTTCTGCTTTTGGTTGGGTCTGATAGCAACACCACCAAGCACCCTCTTTCTCTGTGCACACACCTGCCTACTATCTCTTCAATTGCTGCTTATTCACTGCTGTTACTTGTAAACATACTGTTAGAGCTACAGGTATACACTTTGAGCAGTTCATGAAAGCGATGCAACTGACAAAACAATGAAACTAACTATTCACAAAATGCCAAATGAAAACTCTTTTTTCCCCTGTAATTGTTTTTCTAGTATCTAAGTACAAAAATGTCAAATGGAAGTGGATTTTTTTCAAGTCTGACAATGTCTACTTAACTGCATTAAAACTGTACCTTCACGCTTCAAACATCAGTTTAGTGATTTACCTTCCCCGCCCCCATGCATGAACTCATAACTTACCCTGCATTTTCGTCCAGATCATATAACATTTTAGCATAATTTGTAAAGATTCAGAAACTTACTGAAAGCAAAGGCAGCTTGCCAGTGGTTAATTTGGACCAGTGCCTAGTAATATTGTAGCAGTTATGAAACTGAAAAGGGACTCAAAATTGGTAGGTTCACAACTTCGTGTCTTGCTTTTCACTCAGCACTTTGCGAAGCTAAGTCTTTAGTACAGTTTTAGGGAAAAAAAGTGATGAATGTTCCACAATACTATGTGAAAGACCTGGAGCCATGTCTGCACTACAGGAACTATATAATATGTTGGTATAACATGGTAGCGTAGACACAGCCTACAGCAACAGAAGGGATTTTTCCATTATTGTAGGAGTATCACCTCCTTGAACAACAGTACCTAGGCTGGCGGAAGCATTTGGGGGTTAAGTCAGTATGGCTACAGCGCTTAGGGGTGTGGATTTTTCACACCTATGAGTACCACAGATCTTTTGACATACATTTTAATTATAGAGTAGGCCTTAGTCTGCTCTCAGTTTCTGCTCTGTAACGTTGGCCTAGGAATGTTTTCTAGAAAAGAAGTGCAGTTGTGAACATGGTACATTTGAATCTTGCTCCCATTGAGGTCAATGGTAGAACTCCCCTTTAATTTCGTTGTAGCTGGATACAGCCTGGACTCCTGCAGGGAGTGTTCCATGCTGACTTGGATTGATTCTGTAGTCCAGTTAGGATCTGCCTTATTTGTCCGAAGGAGGAGTTAGTTATCCAGTCCTTTTAGGCCAGGGAAAATTGTGGCCGCAGCATGAGGCTTAGAGGAAGATGATATGTAAGGAAGAAAGGATGCAGAATATTTCCATGCTAGGAATCTAATGTGGTATTTATATGCAACCTTACGATGATAAACCAGCATGCAACAGAGAGATATTTTATTAAGAGAACTTTCAAGTATCTAAGTGGTTATAAACTGTGACATATTTAGACTTTTGGCACCTAACAAGGTGCCACAAGTCCTCCTTTTCTTTTTGCGGATACAGACTAACATGGCTGCTACTCTGAAACCTATACTTAGACTTTGTCTGTTAGATCACAAATAAATAGAGGACAGGTGTAGGGAACAGACTCAGTTTAAAGGCCTTGTAAAGGAGAATTCTTTTTTGAGTAGCCTATTCATATTCACACTTTCAGAATAGCCGTGCCTGTTGGAGCACCCTTGCCCCCCTCCGGCATCTCCCCTCTCTGTCGCTGAACATTTTGATGGCAAGGCTATAAAAGGGGGTGCTGTACTTCAGGAGCTTCTGTTACTTCTAACTGTGACAGCAGATTGATCAGGAAACTCACTGGATCTTTCGGACCTGGCTTCATTGGAACGGATTGGTCTCAGTACCACCTTAGCTATTTAGTTATCCGGTCAGTCTAGTTAAGTTAAATCAATGTTTCTGAACTGTTGGAACTGGCGTTCTCTGAGAATACTGCTGCATATTTACATTTTCCACCCTCCTTCCACAAATGAAGTGAAGACTCGGAGGAAGAGGGGATGTGAGAAGGTCATAGAAGGAACGGAGACAGCTGGAGCACAGCACTCCCTTCTATAGCCTCAGCCTTAGAACATTCAGGAACAGTGAGGGGTGAGGGAAGGGCATAAGAGCTACTAAAAGGTTCTGTCCGTGCATCCCAGGAGTGTGCATGTGCAGAAGTCACATTAAAGAACTCCACTTACAGGCAAGTAACCTTCATTTTATCATCTTGTTTTTGGCTGAATCTTATCCTTCTTAAAACAGTGTGTCACTAAAATTACTTGGTTTCATTTTGACATTGTAATGCCATCTCCGCACACTTGAACTGAAATCATTTGGCTTGAACTTGACGTGACAGCTGTACACTTACACTAATCTTATTTTGCACTGTGGTCTGAAGTCATACTATGGTTTTCAGAATTTTGCATTAAAGCTTCCTATGGGATGGTCATTATGAACTCAATTTCCTCTATTGCTTGGCACTGTGGCAAATCAGCAAAGTTCATAAACACGTGCTTGATGAAGAGCACATAAGCCAATAAGACTTCACTCATGCTTAAAGTTAAGCACACATTTGAGTGCTTTGCTGAAGTAGCAGGGATGGTATCTCCAGAACACCCCTTCATGGCAGGGCATGGCCCTGTAGGCACCCCACCTTCAATGCCCAGTAACTTTCCACCATCAGAAGTATTTAAAACAAGAATCCCCTTCTGGAGTCTAACATATTAACTCTTTCCACATAGTTTCCAGTGACCCTGCAGACCCAAACCCTTCCCTTTTGGCTAAGGGAATATACAACTTTCCTTCCAGGGCTTGTGTTGTGCTTCTCCCTCTCTCTTTAAATTGCCCTGCACTGGTTCCACCTCAGCTGGCAACAGTCTTTCAAGAAACAGAACTAAAAACAAAACCTTCATAATAGTTCTTCCTCCATACATCTCTGCTGGGGTTCAGTCTTCCTGCCTCCCTCCACAGCGTGGAGGCCAGGTCACACCACTGTAGTCCTTTCTCACCATGTGTCTCACAGACTCCTGCAGGAACCTTCTTGCTCTCTGAATCTCTTCCTCTGATGAGGGAAGACACCTTATTTACTACTTTCTTTCCCCAGACCTTGTCCTGGTTGGCTGAAAGGAAGGGGAGCCTTGCCCCACCCAAACCACAAGGTCCCAGTCTCTTAAAGATACAATTACCTGGGTTTCCCTAGGCTCTTAACTGTTACCCCAAGACCACTTACTCTTCCCCAGCATCTGCTCCAGAGCTCCTGGAACAGGATTTGGCTGGCCACAGTCCCCAGTACCTCTTAAACAGGGCAGACCACTTTGTTACAGCAGGATTGGCGCTGGAGTGCTCAGCACCTTGCAGGACTGAGCCCTAGTTTATTACTCCTTCAAAGTGAATGTCAAATTCAAATAGTGATAAAATAACAAGGAATGTGGCCAGATCAAGATAGAATCCCCTATTCTGTAGAAGAGCAGTGACTCTGAAAAAAATGTAGGGGTCATAATAGACATGCAACTCAGCATGAGCTTCCAGTGTGATATTGTGACAAAAAGGGCTAACGTGGATGTATAAGTAAGGGAGGTGATTTTTACCTCTTGATGTGGCATTGGTGACACTTATACTGTAAAATTGCCTCCAGTTCTCACCTCCCTGTTTTTAAAAAATGATATTGATAGTTTGGAAAGGGAGCAAAAGAATGTCACAAAAACGTTTGAGGGCTGGGAAAAATTCCTTACAGTGAGAGACTTAAAGATCTCAGTCTGTTCAGTTGATCCAAAAAAAAAAATGATTTGATTACAGTGTATAAGTACCTTCATAGGGAGAAAATATTGGGTCTAAAAGTCTCTAATTTA
Organism: Natator depressus; assembly: GCF_965152275.1. Lineage (NCBI taxonomy): Eukaryota > Metazoa > Chordata > Testudines > Cheloniidae > Natator > Natator depressus. Next base: position 59,543,465 of record NC_134238.1, read on the forward strand.
GTGGAGAAACGCATAAAAGAACCTATGAATGGAAACTAGAATTTGTCTGGCTTCAATCAGAAATTGGGCATAAATTTTGAACAGTAAGGGTGATTGGATTAATGATTAACGATTGGTTAAAATTTATAATAAACATTTGGTTAAAATCATGCACTGAAAATCTTTATGAAATGTATTTTCCCTATATTATACAGTATCTAATTAATTAAATTTGTAATTATTTTATAACAATGGACTAAATTGTAGCTTTGCCAAAAGACCTGTGTATGGAGCAGTGTGTAGTTAGACTGTGATTCTACTAAGAGAAGAGTTTAAGACCTAGAAGGACTGGATGACTTGGAGTACCTGTTAATAAGATATGGAACCTATGTTACACTAATAAAAATGATACCAACAGGATCTTGTAAGAGGGACAAGGCAAAATGCCACGTTTATTGTAAATACAACAAAACATTACTATATGCAATTTCTATATAGATCCATTCACACAAACACAGACATTCACACAGGTTCTGCAAAGAGGTTGTTATGGTTACCAGCCTAGACGTTGCTCGTGCCAAGTCATTGGCCAGGTGGCCTGGACACGAGAGTGGAGCTGAGTCATTGTCAGATGCGCATCCGATGCTCCTGGAGGGTGGTTGCAGAACCAGACTCAAAGAACACAGTCCCTGGGTCCAATTTTTATAGGTCTCTGGTTCAATACAAGTCTATGGAAGTTGCTTCATCATGCCGAATTTACAATTGAAATGACCATCAATCAGCTCAATCAGCAGATGGTACATCCATGACGGCTAGGTGTTATCTTCTTGTTCTTCCTTGATGCATTTTGGGTGGATTCCGGATCGCCCTCGGGGTCATCCGGTTATCTCCACTCTGCATATTCTTCGGCCCATCAATACCAAGGTTGTAATTCTTAGGATTAGGCTGGCACCATTTACTAACCAATTATTTCCCTGCTTCAGGCTTTCAATTCCATGCACTCATCATTCATTCTTTTACTTAACAACACAGTCTCATGACTCTTTTGGTTTTAACAAGTTTCATCCCACTATTTTTCCTTCTTTGGATACAAAGATTTACATAGGCATGACAAGGGGCCCCATGGGGGAAGAGGGTCAGGGTGTTGCTTCAAAGAACAGCATTGTTTTCTCAAAGTTCTTATCACTTTCCAGCATAGACTCTTTGTCCTGTACCGGCCATTCTTATCATCTCCTTGCATAGTTTATTAGCTCACTCCGTGTACCAGCCTGAAATAATTAGCACTTTGGCCTTGCATTTGTTACAGAATGAAATTCAACAGCATAGAACTGATGTTCATAACTTTTTGCAATACCTATACCTTTTATCTATCTTTATTTCTACTACTACATAATTATAATTCTATCATACTTAACTTTGAGGGTGACCCAACACCTTTAAACTGTAGGTTGCCAGTTGAGCTTCGTCACTGGTAGTCAGCCACTGGAAGGCATTGACATCTGATCGTATTTTGTTGCCCTTTATGAAATTGGGGCTTTTCTAGACAAGGAGTTATTCCAGAATAACAATTCCTGATTAATTCCCGGTGTGAACGCTCTTATTTTGGAATAAGAGTTCCTTAACCCCTGGATTAAGCTAATTCAAAATAAGAGCGTCCATCCACAGAGAATTAATCAGGAATAATTATCTTTTAATTTCACCCCCTATTTTAGTTCAAAATAATTTTATAAACTTTATAAAAAATATATGCAAAAATATCTATAGAGGAGAAAAAAGGTGTAAGCAGAGTTGTTTTAGACAGCTGTCTCTGTATGTACAGTTTTAAATCTTTTGACCTTCACAGAATGAAATACAAAATATTACTGAAGATAACCAGATGAACCATCTTTTAGCTGAACAAGAAGCCAGAGATACAATGTCTGACATGCAACTTGTTGAAATGAAAAATGCATTAATAAAGCATATATATTTTGCTCAGGTAAGGAAAAAACCAGGACTGTACAAACTTTTAATTATAAAAATGTAATAAAATTCTCACTAGGTATATTTGCCCTTCAAACACAAATGTAACAAAGATAACAGATTTCTTAACATCTGCATAAATTGTAACAATATATTGTAATTTGTAAAGTTTACAAATTCTATACTGTATGTAGTACAATACTATCTTTTTATTACCAAACTAAGATCCATTCTGTTATTAGGTGATTGTTTAATATGTGTCTAGTGAAAAAAATGATGGACTAGATGAAATATCAGTGGTAATACCATAGATAGCTAATGGGTCATTTTATTGCATTTTGGTTTTTAACTGTCTCACAAAACAGTGGACTGGCTTTTAGTCTTTCAGTGACTGACCTTTAAATAGCTATATTTATATGTTCTTCTCAAAACCAAAGATATCCCTAAACGAGCAACGTTTTGCTGAGCATTATGAAACATTCCACACAGCAATAAGAATTCATGTTAGGGAGAATAAAACTTAATGCATTCTACCATTTTAATAATATCACAGATTTAATCATGAAGTGCATTAGGAAGTGAGGGCATTATTTCATATTTAGAAAAATGAACAATTAATTGTCTTGAATCAGTACAGAATATATTACCAGCATAATATACTGATTGTTATTTAGTAGTTCTTATGTGAGCCCTAATACAGCAAACACACGTTTGTAAACTTAGACTTATGAATATATGGGTCTTCAGGAGCAGGTCCATGGTATATATTAATACTTGTTCTATTATTATGCAGTAAGGTATGTTGTCAATTTAGGGTTGCCACACGCACAAAAGCAAGGAATAAAAATTTAACCCTCTAACAGTAAATATCCAATGCTCTTCTACCCACAGGCACATGATTTATCAACTACCATACATCACAGACCATTCACTGCAACCGTACCTCTGCCCCCATCTTTTCCTTCCTCGTACACACCTCTTTACCCGATTTATTTTTTCCCTCCAATGCTAGTAGTTGTGGATGTTCGGTGGGTGCCTGGTTATGATAGGAGAGGATCGTTTACTAAAGGGTTATGCACAATGATGGGTGTGTGCCCAAGAGGGTTATTGAAGGCTGGCATTCCCAGGGGGGCATGCTTTTTTTTTTTTTTTTTTTAAGGTGCAGTTTTTTGTAATGTATATTAATAGGACCATAGTGGTGACCCCTACCTGGATGTAAAAATGATTTTACATTTATATTTAGTTCCTTTTATTTCATAGGCTCCCAAAGCACTTTACATCATAAACACTAGTGTATATACAATATCTCACCATTGGAAAAACAGAAAAGAAAAGAAAATCAAGAGTATGCTTAAGTGCAAATTAGGTATCTTAAACTGACCCTGTCTTCACATAGCAACAGTTTAAAACAAAAAGTGAAGAATAATGCATTAATTCAAATTGCAGGACAATTTAGATTTGAAGAATGAAATTGCCCAGATTATTGTTGACTCAGGACACCTCTTGTAGAAGCCTATTCTTGTTAAAAGTTTCATAAGTAGTATACCTTCGGTTTCTATAAAATGAGAACTAACTAGATCTCCATGTTAAATTTGCCTTTATTTTTTAACCACTGGTTAAATATTTTTTAATATTGATGTATGTTTTGCTGGTCATTAAATGTAGTATTTTGTCAGTATCCAACCTAAGGGTTTTCATGAATGCCCTTGATTTTACTTCTATTTTACAGACTGTGAAACAGAAGTCTACTCAAATAGACCAAGTGAGTGGATGTGGTACAGAGGTAAGTACCTGTAATTCTTGATTTCTGAAGGTGTAACATATAATAGTTCAGCACTTATCCAATCATCTTCCCTGAATTGAGGGATCTGTTTTTTGGAGCAGGCTTTTCAGTTGATAATTTTTCACCTCTCCCAGAAAGGAACTTGACAGTTTCAGGCATTGGAAATCACTGTGGTTTCCATTGTGGGTGTGATTATGTGAGGCACCCCATGGCTTTAGAAATTTTATTCTGTGGAAGTTTTCTACCAAGCTCTCAGAAGGCACACCCGAAAGAGTGAAGACTTCCTACAATATATACCCTTAGGCTATGTCTACATTTACAGTGGCATGTACAGTATGTTCTGTATACCCCCAGCACAGGTATAAATAAAGTATAGACAGTGAGACACTGCTTAGGCGAGTAAAGACACACCAGAACCTGAGGGTATATACCCTACATGCCCTACAGTTTTTAGCAGTGTAGCATCCTGCTGCTGGAGCAGTTCTTTGTGGTGGGCGAAGGTTCTGGCTGCTACCCACTGCTTTCCCCCCCTATCAGAGCCTTTCACTGCCATGTGTAGCTACACACTGCAGTGTGGACACTGCCTGCGCTTCACTGCAGCATGTAACTATGCATACCCTACATGCCAGTGCCAGTGTAGATGAGACCTCAGAGTAAGTACAGTAAATTGCTGGGGCTTAAATAATAATATACTATGACTCAATCGCCTGAGATGATAAGCATATCCTGCAAGGTATTGAGGGCTTTTAGTGGGAGTTCAAATAGTAGCGGTTAGGAGCAGTGAGGTCCTTGCAGAAGACATTCAGCATATCAGTGGATCGCACTATAAATTAGTAATTACTTTAAATTAGAACTGTTGTTTTCTATATCTTAAAACAATTTCTTACCTTGTTATATGATGAACAAAAGTATATACATACTTTTTGGCCAAAGAAATTTTGTATAAAGATTCATAAATGTTTCCCTTTTGTATCTAAAGGGACTAACCTTTTAGTTGGTTCTCATTTTTCTTTTAAGATAGAACTATGTTTATAAATCTTTGATTTAGCCATTCCTTCTATGCAGTTATTCACAAATATTTGCCATTCCTAGGTTAAAACTATTGACCTCTCCAGAGGTATATTGTGTATACTTGAAGGACTAGTAGAAGGACATTTCTTTACTGATGTAATCACAGAACTTGCTGCTACTCAAAAATACTCCATCCCTCCTGTGCAACTTCTTCATTCTCTTCTAGAGCATATGCTACAGGTGAGAACTAAAGGCTTGGTCTTTCGCAGTATTAAATCAGGGGAGGGAATGTAAAAAACATGGTCTTAATCAGATACCAACAATATATTTTAAAAAAGAGTGTCTTCATCCATGATTTCTTTAACCAATGTTCCCTTAACCACTACTTCATCAGAATATACTGTGAATATATTGTTGAAAGAGTCAGATCCCAGCATACCATGCAAGACAGAAAATTATTCATTCAGATTGAGCAAATAAATATCGTCTTTTTCATACTGTCAACATTACCTCCTTTAGGACAATACTATCTACATTTATGCAGGTAACAAATTATATAGTAAGTTACATGTTTGTATCAACTGATCCTATAGTATATATTAGGATAACCACTCTAAGACCATGGGGAACATCCATGGATAAAAGTGAAATGCTTGCTCATGCACTCGCACTCACTCTCAACTTTTTCTCCAGTACAATTTATTTAAATAATTGAAAACAATCAGAAACCAAATAGTATTTTTCATAAGCCCTATTAATGTAGTACCCATCTTATTGTTAAATGCTGTCCTTATATGTAAACGTAAAAACAGTTACAGAAAGGAAGGGTAAGCAGTGAGGTTGAGGCTTTCCAATACTTTGGTTGGCAGCAATAGAAATCTTGGTCTCTCTGAATAGCATAAAGATAATTTGGAAATAGGAAACAGGTCAGAATTGGAAAGAATTGAAAATTCAGGATTAAGCAAATAGTGTAACTTGCACTGTTTTGGTATTGTGATTCTGCAAAATGAGCATGACTTGCACATACACAGGTCTGAATTGGTAGTTGCAGGCAAGGCAATGAGCAGGAGGGTGTATATATAAAGCAATTGCATACACACTTACACTGCATCATTCCCAACTCTGTAAGAGATAAAATTCACTGGTATAAATGAGTTAATATCAGAGCTGAATACCATTTTTGGTTCAAGTTACGCTTATTTTTTTCCTTTTCTATGCAAATTACAATATTTTGCCTCTTATATTCCTCTCTCTCCCTTTCCCACATGATATTAAGCTAACATTTGTCATCCGTGAATTTGAGTTTAGGAGGAGTATGACTAACACAAAAGTTCTTTACTATTAAGTCTTTGCCCAGTACAGAACCAATATTTATTTCTTATTTTTAAAACAGGGAAATACAGACACAGCATTCTCTGCTAAATTTTTTCACATCTTGTATATTCTTCTTCAACTTGATCCTCCTTGGAAGTCTCCCTCAATGTTAAGATATTATCTGGAATTTCTTCAGTGTCCTATTTGCATGAGAGGAACATGGTCTCTGGTAGAGATGCTTGTGAGGTAAGAAGCAGTTGGAAAGGGTGTGTGGGTTTTTTTTTTTTTGTTTTTTTTTGTTTGTTTTTTTTGTATGTTCTCTTGTTTGGGGGCTTCTCTCTCTCTAAAAGCTTAGCTAAGTGGAAACAATATCACACTTTTTCAGAAAAAGGTCTCCTTAGTTAAAAATTATAGAATTTACATATAAAGCCCTATTATACGGAAGTCACTTTTTCAATGTACTGTAATTAGTTCATTATAAGTGAAGGTTTTCTATAACTAGAATAGCATTTGTACATTTCAGAACTTTTATTATAAATTTCAATTAATCTGAACTCCCTGAAAATGGCTGTCACTTTAGAGAAAAATTATACACTTCTTGTTTCTCCCGTTCTTTGCATTTCTATATTAAATGTTTCAGGATAATTATTTGTATATTGTGTGGCTTTTGACAATCTAGATCAATGTATATTACTACTGTGCTTTTCGCGAAAAGAAAAGGAGTACTTGTAGCACCTTAGAGACTAACCAATTTATTTGAGCATAAACTTTCATGAGCTACAGCTCACTTCACACGAAAGCTTATGGTCAAATAAATTGGTTAGTCTCTAAGGTGTCACAAGTACTCCTTTTCTTTTTGTGAATACAGACTAACACGGCTGCTACTCTGAAACCTGTGCTTTTTATATCTATTTTGCTGCAAATAAAACAGTATAAATCTTATCTTGTCAAATATGCAGTTTCATGTTATATTTTGATTTTAAGCATGAAATTTGCAAACTTGTGCATTGGTCTTAATTAATCACTATACAAACACAAGACTCAGGACAGCAGCCTTTTGGGTGCTTCCACCTGATAAAAGGAGAATTTCAGGTTTCTATGACTTTTGTGAACAGAAACTGATTAATTTCATCTCTGGAAAGAGTGACTGCACCTCAATTCATCACTGTGATATCTTCTCTAGTTTAACATTTAAGTACTCTAATATGGCAATGTTGACCAGTATAGAAATGCATATAGGGTTTTTTTGTTTAAATATATCATTCCATATTCTGAAACCATTGTAAGTATAAACTGTTGTTACACTCCATTCACTTACAAGGAAGTCACTAAAATGCACATTCCTCCATTATTAAAGCTCAATGAAATCACAAGTCCAAGGCAGACTTTATCATTTGTTTTAATAGCCAGTCATCATACTATCCACATGCACACTGACTTCTCTCCCCAACAAACTCCCTCGTACTTCCTAACATATAGCCAGCCATGATGCACATACCCAGTTCCTCTACATCACAATCAAACGCATAACCCATCCACCACGGCTACAACTGGGTAGTGTGGAAATCTCTTCCAGAGGTTTGCAGGGAAGACATGAATATTGTGTATTCATAGCCTTCTTACCTTCCTAGTGCACTGTGTGGAGAGCTACCAGGAGGATGAATAGCAGTTTGGGGGACAGAGGTAAGGTGGGGTTGTACTTCAGACTTGAGTTGGAAAGGTTATGCGTAGGTAAACAGGGACTCTGCAGCAGGCCTGGGGTGGGGAGCCAAGTCACTGTGGCAATCCATAAGAGCTTGAGCTGCCAGGTGCTGGTGCCTTAGCTTTGTAGCACACCAAGGCACTGGCTCTGTAGGGAGTCCTTGATGTGTTCATGTTTTCCTACCTCTCAGTCAAATAATTTAATACTAGCATTTCAAAGCTGATACACCATACTTTCAACTACAGACCAAGAAGACAGTTGAAAACTAAAATGATTATCCTGATGATGGGTAGAAAAGAGATTGGTGTGTGCTTTCTTTTTTTGTGGGTGGTTGAAGAAGAGGAGGCAACTCCCTCAATTTAAAAGCCATATGTTATGTGCAGGGCTTGAAAAAGCCACTCACTCATGGACAGTAGTAACCTTTCCAGGGTGAGTGAAGAAGGAAAAAGTTGAATCTGTGTAATTTGACAACTAACAATTTTGTATAGGAATGCTTTGCAAAGCACTGTTCTCAGGTGATTTATTGTCAAACCATCCTGAACAGAGAAGGAAGGCACTCAAACTCAGAATGACATCAACAGACATGCGACATTGGGCTAATAGGTGGCTTATACAATTCAATGTAGGAAACTTACGCTAATGAGGTTTTAATTCAAAAAGAAACCAGAAATAAACCCATCAATGTTCAGATGCTAAAAAAATCTGAGATTTGGGAATATAATTGTTGATAGAGCTCTTCAAACCTTTGGCAGAAGACTTAACTGGAGAAAAACACAAAACGAATCAGTGCTGGATATATCAAGGGTAGTTACTCTGCCAATGTCAAATTCCTCCAAAAATGTAAACTAGAAAAGATGTTCTGCTCTTGTCTTAAAACAGTTCATCATGTTGTTAAATTATGAAGTTTCATCAAGGCGTGGCTAAAATGATATGCAAATAAGATCTAATCATGGAAACTCTTACTCATGTGAGTAAAGGTTTACAGGATCATGCTGTAGTTTCCAAAGTGCTAGGAAATCTTTTGGAATTAAAGCCTTTTTATAAATATTCTATTAAATACAAGAACTCTGCCCCTCCACAAGGAATTCCCTTCCTCCTCCAGTGCACAAGGAAATGTGCTAAATGCAACAATAATTTATCTCACACTATAACATGCACCTTTAATTAAAACTTTTTTTCCCCAAAATAACACATGAAATCAAACACCTAATCAGTGACCATGCCAGCACAGAATATATATTTTAAAAATTGCTGAAAATCTGGCCTTAAGTCATCAGTGGTATTGGTATGTAAATATACATTTAGTTACAATATATTAGAAACACAAATTAATGTCCTTTAAGTAAAAATTAATTTAGGTAGGACTCACTCTGTGCACTGGGCCAGCACAAGGCCTATGCATTACTTAAATTCTACTTAAGGCTTCAAAATAGAACTGACGTGAGTAGTGCCTTGCACTGGCCCTCCGTACACTGGTGAAGTTCAACTTTTGTGCGCAAATAACTAACTTTCTTAATTTACAGTTTTAATCTGGACATAGAGAAATTCCCTCCTAAATTGATATTGTATATGGCAAGTTTCATCCTGAGCAAAGTTTTGACCAAGTTTAAAGAATCCTTCAGTTATTCTCACTTTCATGTTCAAGTGTGACACCTGTAATAGGGTCACTATGTTTTGTCATTTTATTAATTATGATTATTTCTGAACTGCTGATTTGATTGCATTTACAAAGCCTCACAAGTATGTTACTGCAATTTTGGAACTAAAATGTCAGAATTGCATCATGCATTGATTAGTCAGTAGATCATTTCAAACTTAAAGATTGTCTGGTGCTTTATTTTTCAGATCTTGCCTTTACTGCAAAAGTTTTTGTCATGCAGTCTCTGTTTCAGAAAAAATAAGTGACCAGAGGGTGGTTCACAAAGCATTACTCAAGTTTTTCTTTAATTTAGTGAATGCTGAAGTACAGGCTTTAACAAGAAGGTAAGTTTTATAGTAGAATACTTTACTTCTGCTGCTGCTGCTGCTGCTGAAAAATTCAAACCCATTTCTCAATCCACAACGGAATTGTACTCTGTCTTTACTATGCTCGCTGTCTCTGAAATGGGATGTAGTCCTCATAGAGGTTTGCAAGTGGTATTTGGCCATGCACTTGCTAAATGTTTCCTCTGAAATCTCTCATTTCTTTGCCTGTTTATAGCTAGATTTCATTATGTTAAAAGAATATTCTGCCTGGATATTTGTATGGAGACTTCTGACTAATTTTTTTACATATTATTTTCCCACTATGTTACATGTGTGGATAGGTGTTTAATTTTGTTTCATAAGGATGAGTTTTTTAGCTTTGCAGTTCTTAGATTTTTTTTTTTATTGCCCAGCAAATTCTTAATTGAAAGACCTTGAACATACAGCATACATGTTGTCTTTTTTAATCTGCAAGCACTTGTATTATCTCATCCTCTCTATTTAATGTAAATGAATAGATATATGTATGATTGCCTTATAAAGTAAAAATTTTCCTTTTGTTCCAACTGTAATTATAGTTATATAATATTAACACAACATTTGAGTTCCTTCTCTTTGGCTGTCATCATTTTACATATATTATTCATCAAAAATTGTGTATGATCTTTCTGTGCTTAAAAATTTCCAAACCTTTGTATGTTTTGACAGGAGACGTGTTATCTGTCTAGTAACTATAGTAATCAAATTGGCATAAAGCTTTAGGTTTTGTTCACTTTTTCTTTTTCTTCTATAGATTATGTGAAGGGGCTAATTCACAGCTTCTGCAAGTTATGCCACAGACAGTTCTTCTGAAGACCTTTTGGTTGGGAAGTGAAACCTCTCTGCTTTTTACCAAACAGATAAATATTCTGGTAGATTGGGTCATACATTCCTATAGAGAAAAGTTCAAAACAAATGATGTGAGTATGATTCATTTTCTATAAAAAAGTAATGAAGGTCAATGTATTTTTTTTTAAAAAGCATTTATTTCTTCACTCCTTTCTGAGAAACTACATTCAGGTATCAAAGCTGCTTGTTACATCTACCTTTTGTTGTGAAGCATGCTGACTTTTGCTCCACAAAAGGAAATGAACTGCTCTATAAGGTTCTCATATATTGATCTGTAAAGAGGAAATGTAATGGAGTCATGAGTGCTTTTCTGTTTGCACTCAGATGTTCATATGCCTTTACCAGCAGGTGTTATTGAAGTCATTAGGGACATAAGGTTACGATGCCTTATCAAATAAACTGTAACCAGTGAGGTAATTATCTTATTTTACAATGAAAAGTACTTTTTAGAAAAAAAATTATTCAGTAAAAATTGTCTGAGGATAGAACTAATGAAACAAGTGGGGTTTTGTTGTTTTATATACCTTTTTTAACCTGGCCCTTTTTCTGTGAACTCACCAGTTTTCTTCCCAATCCCTTGAGTTTCCTTTGGTGCCTCCTCTAGTTCTTTTTCATCCAAACAGAATGGAAGACAACATAACTGCTGTTCCATAGCATGCTGGCTAGCAGGACAATGACCTGAACTGAAACTGGCTGTCCTCTATATACCACCCCTCCCTTGCTAAAGCCTTTCTAAAGTGTCTTTGACTATTCAGTTCCCATACAAAAGTACAAACTCGTCACCATTCTTTGAAAATTATTGTGAAAGTATAGAATACGAAGGCAACACACACCTTTTCAGCACTATCACAAGACAACTACAGAAAATGAAGTATTGTAGAAAGAAAAACATTTCCAATGTACTAGCTGATTGTTCTGCATAGTGTGAAGAAGGCAGAGAGGTTTAAACACACTGAAAGCTTTTCTCAGGTTACTTTAATTATAACCAGTCCACCTACTGTTTTTGAGAGAGGGTGAAACAAGCCATGCAGAAATAAAGTATTGTCCTTTATCCATGGTCAAGATATATATACATATACATACATATATTTCAGGTGCCTAAATTTAGGCTTCTAAATCCATATTAGCAGCTTAATCAAGTGTCATGATTTTTTTTTCCAAAGATATTGAACACCAAGAAAGCAAATGTCCAGTTGACTTTCAGTGGGAATTTCAATACTGCTTGAAAATCAAACCATTCTTTGAGGTTCCTAAGTGTAAATTCTGGAGCTTAAATGTAGGCACCCACTTTCTTTTTTAATCTTGCCCTTTCTTCTGTTCAAAAGTTTCAACTTTTTAAACCATACAGTGTTACAAGTTGTATTGTTTCTTCAGTAAGTACAATATTAACTTGTAGACAAGTAGACTACAGTATAAGGTGTATTGATTAAAAAGAAACAAACAACTTTTTGATAAGACTAAACTGTAGAATCAAACATACACAGAAGTCTGTAATAGACTTAACCCTAAAGTATCAGTTGTCCTTTTCCACAAAAACAAGATTCCCATTGCTGTTCAACTTTCATTTTATACGCTACATTGTATAACATCCCAGCAGATGTGAAATCTGGCCTTACAATGCAGCTATATTATATTGTTCCCTGACAAGCTACTGTGTTGTGGTGTTTTGCTTTGTTTTTTTAAATAGCCCTCATTCCTTAGCTGTGCATTTAATTTCTTTGCCTCATATTTTAAACAAAAATAAGATTGATAAAAATGTTTTGTTAGTAATCTTGTATGAATAACTTTCTCCCTGATATGTGCAAAGCTCAATTATTATCCCTTTCTGTGTTTTCAGTTTTGAGCTATTGTCTGCAAAACATGGGTACCAAACTTTGTCTAGTCAGTCAGTTTTAAATCCCTTAATGTAGATGAAAAGATCAGTTCAAAAGAAATACTCACAGGAGCAAATCCTCCCCATTGCTACATAGCTAGCTGTGCCTCTCTTTTCAATTTCTTTGTGTTAGAGGTGCAGAAGAAAAATTTGGAGTGTTTCTGTAGCATTGAGCTTAGCAAATAGGGAGCAGAATTCCCCTTCTCTCCATAAGTTTGGGCGGGAGGAGGATTGGTGAGAACTGTCTGGTTGTTATGTGAAGTAAGCAATCTTAATTAAACCCTACGAAATCAAAGAAAATATTTAAGTGAGTTTATTTAGAAAAAGCCATTTTTCTGTCTTAAGATAGGCCAATAAATGGAATATTAAGAATCTTATATCCAGTTAAGTCCCACTATTTTTCTGTTACCAATGTTTAGGTCTGCCTCCTCTCCAGGAACATATGCCAACCTTTTGGAGGTTAACTGGATAAACTTGTTATTTTAGTTTACAACAATATTTGCATATCCCAACAAATTATTACAAGAGTTTTTTAAATCTAATCATTTGGCTGTGTCCTAGGGCATATCTATACTGCAGTGTGAGCCCAGGGCTCGTGGGACTTGAGTCATCTGATCCCTGATTAGAGAACCCAGGGCTTGAGTGTCTACACTGATTGTTAACCCTATATGAAGAATTTTCTAACCTGGGCTGGAACATGGCGCTCTGGCATCCACACTGCAGAATGGAGACCCGTGTCAAACCAACCATATCCCAGACTCCCAAGCACCCTCCTGAAATGTGGCTGCTCTAGCCCTTTGACCATGGTGCACTGTGGGAAAACTTGACTGTCTGCCCTGCACGTTACAGGAAGTTTGAATGACCCATCAATACATCCTGTCGAGCACTCATTTTGTCTGTGCATCCCCACCTGCTGGAGCCAGCAACATGGAAGAGATGCCTTTTGCTTGTGCTTTCACTCCTGTGTCAGGAAATAGGGAGAGCTTCCGTGAAATGCTGGGAGCATTTTGATGGCATTTTCTGACCCACCAAAAGCACCCAACACAGTTTATGATGGAGAAGGAGGAGGGCACAGACATGGAAGGCTCGAACTGGCTGATGCTGTTCATGGCACTCGGTACAGCCACTGGTGCCCCCTACATAGACCAGTGCTTCTGGAGTAAGGCCACAAGCACAGCCTGGTGGAATTACATCATCATGCAGACCTAGGATGATCAGCAGTGGTTCCAGAACTTTAACATGAGGAAAGCTACATTTTTAGAGCTTTGCAAGAAGTTTGCCCCGACTTTCCCAGTGTAAAGACACATGCATGAGAGTGGCCTAGCTGATCCAGAAGTGGGTTGCTATAATCATCTGGAAGCTGACTACTACAGATTGCTACAGGCCCTCTGCCAACCAGTTTGGTGTTGGAAAGTTTGACTGTAGTTAGAGTGGTGGCGGAGGTTTCTGAGGCAATCAGGCAAGTGGTTTACCCCAAGGAGGTGAGCATAAAAGATATTCCTGAAGTAACTGCTGGCTCTGAGAGAATGGAGTTTTCAGATTGTGTGTGGTCATTGATTGCACTCATGTGCCCACAGTTTATGCTCCTTTAGGAGGACAGAGAGTACATAAACTATCGTTGTGCAGGCCCTCGTGGACTACAGAGGTCAATTTTTGTGAATGTCAATGTGGGTTGCACTGGAAAAGTTCACATTGCCAGGGGTTTTTTTGTTTTTTGTTTTTTTTTTTGCCAATCAGGAGTCTACATTCATGGACAGGCTGGGACACTTATTCCCACCAAATGACATTGTCATAAGCAGAATTACTGTCCCCACCATTATTCTGGGGGACTCCTTGTACCTTCATTTGCTTTGGCTTATGAAACCATACGCTGATTTCAGAGGCCCTGGCAGAAGATGGTTTAATTACACTCTCAGCCAGTAAGAATGGTTATTGAATCCGCTTTTGGTAGATTGAAATCCCATTGGTGATGTTTACAGACTCATTTGGATTCCAGTGTAAGCAGTGCTGTCCACATTACAGTGGCTTGCTGTGCTCATCACAACATTTGTGAAGCCAGAGGTGAGCTGTTTCCTCCTGAATGGACCCATGACAGTGAGGGGCTGCTGAATCAGGATACTCTGCCAGAAAGTGAACCCACCACAGCTGGAACTGGATGCACCCAGGCCCCAGAAATCAGACATGCCTTGTGTTCCCACATTATGGACTTGGATGGCCCAATGGAAGTGGGGGGACAGTACCTCTATGAATGTGTTTGTGGGTGAGGGGATGGGGCTCATTGAGTGTGTGGGTGTATGTGGCTTCAGTGCTTGGGGAGGGGTAGGGAGTTGATTGCCATGCAGTGTACTCATGAATGACATGACTACTTATCAAATGGGGTGGAGGGGTTCACAGTATGGATTGATGTAAGGAAGTGATTGAAATATGGATTGATGTAGATAACCGTATTGAGGAATAGTGTTGGCAAACTAATTCCTAATTGTCCAAGATTGTGTTTACCTTTATACATTGTGTGTGTGATGTGATGTAGTGATAGCAATAAACTTTCTTGATAAAATAAAAAGCTGTATTTATAAACATGTATTAGAAAAGTACAACATTAACCCATTCCAAAGCACCCATAACAACAAAACCTTAAAAAAAAAAAAAAAGTGTATGAACAAGCGCAAACATGGAACCATGTACAAGACAGAAACCCCCTACTGTTGCATGTGCTCTGGCCCCTGTTCAACTTTCCCCTTTCTCACCCATTTGCTGTGCAGTTCGTGCTGGGGAATGTGGGTGGAGGTATGCATGGGGAGGGGATCAATATGGAAGATTGCAAGGGGCAAAGTTGCCTTGTCCAGCTACTCATGGGAGGCCCGATTTGCATCAGCCACCCAGCCATAGAGTTTTCCAAGCTGTTTCTGGACTGCATCAGAGCGATACCCTGTAGGGGGCTCAGGCCATGGTGTGGGTGATGCAGCAGGAGCCGGTACTCTTGTAGCCATTAGTGATAGCAGCAGCTCAAACAATTCTTTCTGCTGAGCTCTGTCCTCCTCTCTTAGCTGCAGCTCCTGTTCCAGGAACTCCAAAGCAAGTGCCTGCTCCCACGGTGAAACCCTGTCCTCAAGCTATGCAGCCAGGCTGAGGTTTTCCTCTTGCCTCTTGCCATGCCTTCCTTCTAGCCATATGGCCCTCTGTTTTTTTGGTACTGGACCTACTTATTGGCCTGGTCCATAACTTCAACCATAAGTTCATCATGGAAATGCTTCCTCTTGGAACGGCCCAGGCTTCTGCTACAATGTGAGTGAGCTGTCGACATACTGCAGCCAGTAGAAGTAGAAGAGGAGCCTGGAATAGGACAAGACACTGAGGGTTATTGTCTGGTATATCTCAGTGCAGTGAAGGCCACTCTTCAGCACCAAAGACAAGCTCGACGGCCTCCAGGCACTGATCGCACTCGCTGGTGCTGCATAAGAAGCAAAGAAGAGCCGAGGGATGCGGGTTGCCAAAAGTAAGAGCAGTGGAGCGTGATGGTGCCCACCGAGTGTGTCCCGTGCTGGAACACTCAGCTCCTGCTCAGGCAAAACGGGCACCGTTGACTCTGGCCGCACAGGTGGACCCGTTGAGTCTGGTCCCGTTGGACTCTCCAGAATGGGACAGCCAAATGGGAGAGTTGGAACTGCCATCTACCCCAGACACGTTCGAGGCCACCAGGGACCTCCTAGAGATGGCTGCCCTGCAGACCCCAACAATGACAGCACCGGCACCGCACGGAGGGGCTGTGCTCTCCAAGGGAAACTGGCCATGCTCCAGCACTGGTCATCCTCACCTTGGCACCACTCTCCGGCACTGTCCTGCACGGCACTGCTGTGGTCTCAGAGGTCAGACTTGTCTTCGGGGTCGGAGCCGGAATCATATGTCTTAAGGCGGAGCCGGCACCACTCTCGGTGTTTGAGGCGTGAAGGACACCAAGTCTCCATGATGCCCTGGCCACTGTAATGGTAGGCGCCCACATAGTGGCCTTTCTGGACCCCATGGGCATAACATCAAACACCAGAGCTCCAGGTCCCTGTCAGTTACCTTGGACATGTGAGGCCCCCGTCTTCCTCAATGGTGAGGGAACCTCCACGGAGATCGGAGCCCAGAGCCCAGTTTCTTCATTTGCTCAGTATCTTTAAGGGTTGTCCTTAGGAGCATCTTCTTTTTATGAATATGTAGTTTGTTAATTTATATATGTATTGGGGTTGTAATTCTTTCTTGACAGTTATATTTCCTTTGTCTTTGACAGGAGATTCTTAGAACATCTTTAAATGTAGTGTTTTAGCTCTGTTCAATCCATTTTCTGAGAGTGTTTTCAGTTTCATTAGGGTCTAACAGGAAACAAAATTCTGCCTCCAAAAAGTCCAAGCACTCCTACGCTTTTATATAAACGTTTTTTAGTTTGCAAAAGTTCTTTAATATTAAATAATTCTTAGAGAGGATTTACCTTAAATAGTTATTAAAAAGTTGCTTCAAAAAATTTTTTGGCAAGATGATGATTCTTGTCTTCCTGAGTTGGTTGAGGGAACTGCTTGAGCACTGTGTAATTATTTTCCCATTAATATAAATATTCTATACTCAGATAGCTTCTTGTATTGGTAATCAGTTTAATTCAGGTTAGTACACAAAGTGTTTTATCATTTACAAAACAATGATAGTCGGAATACTAGGAGCTTTGCTTTTAGCTAATATTTGCAGGTATGCATTTCACAAAGGTGTTTGTCATTTCAACATTTAAGAAACACTCAGATTTACAAAGCCATTGTTAATTTTTAAATACCAAAATCATTGATAAAAGGTCTCTTCATCATGTATAAGATTCTTGCCTTCAATTATATGCTAAAACTACTCATCAAAATAGTACACTAAATTGCAGAAGGACTATGTAAAAATGCAAGGGTTAAAATGTTTAGGAAGCAGAGTAGAGTTGTACAATAGCAGTATAGATTATTTTAATACTTTGGTTTGAAGTTTTCTATTATGGTTAATAAATAGGAGCTATATAGTTGCATAGTGATTGTTGCCATGCATGATAGTAATTTCCATATTTAATCTGGAAGTTAACTGAGACTTTTTTATACACATACTTTTTCATTAAAGTATATATCACTACTATTTTTTGGCAATTTTCATTTAAAATAATTTCATGCATTTTCATAGGCATTAGTTTTAGTGGGTTAGGATACCATTTTCTTTATATGTAGCATTGAAGCATTCTCTTCAAATCATTAACTAAACAGAAGTGCTTAGTTTATGCAAATGTTGTTTTATCACGTCAGCCAACTGAACGTATGCCAGTCCTGCCAGCTGACATCATAGCAGTAAATTTCATTATCAAGAATCTGAGAATACAGTAGGCTTTCCTTGGCAGTGCACAGAGGTGAGATACTTAATTGTGGAGGAGTTGTAGCTCCAATTTGTGCATCTGCTAAATTGCTCTGCAGCTCTTTGCTATCTGTTTTGTAGAACACCATTAACATATGCTCTATAAGCAGGTTTCTGGAACAGTGCCAAAAGTGGCTCCATGTGGTCTCTGCTCTAGATTAAATCCCTGGAGTGGTGAGAGAGCTGGCCAATCAGCACCCTTCCCCCACCCCAACTGGCCAGTGGGTGCTAGAGACTCCAAGGGGAGGTGGGAGAAGCTACCTGGTGTCCCTCATCAGCGTGTGTCTGTCTCCCTCCCTCCCTCCTTCCCTCACTGCTGGGGCTGTCCCCTTTCATTGCTGGCACCATTCGTTGCATTTTGCTCTATAAGCAGCTGTTATCCCCTCTTATACTTCAAGATACCTACAACCTTTGCCAGAAAGAAAAATCAGGGAACAAGTAGGATGGAGAGGTGGCTGAGGAACAGGAGAAGGAAACAGAATATCTGGCTCTGTTCCTAGATATACCCCAGACTACTTACGTGACCTTGGGCAAATCACTGAATCTCTCTGCAGTAATTCTGCTTATCTCAGTGGTCCACAAACTGCGGGGCGCATCCCCCTCGGGGTCTGGGCCCCTCAGGAGGAATGTTGAGAGGGAGGGGGGTGCACGGCAGGGCCTGGACCAGCCCCCACAGATGGGCGGGGAGGGAGCAGCATGCAGACAGATTCCATTAATGATAAGAGGGGGTGTGACTGGAAAAGTTTGCGCACCACTGGCTCTTAAAAGTGCATTATAACAAAACAAATTTAAGTTCTGTTAATCTCTTCTGCTTTCTATTCCTGACTCTCTTAGGAATGTTTAAAAATATGTATATCAAGCAGGGAAAAAGTGTGCCACTCTTTTTTACCCTTCCCCGCCCAACTAATCTCCTCAATTATACCTTCCTCACTCTTTTTTTTTTTTTTTTAAATAAAATTTCTCACTCCATCTTAAGTAAAGTATTAGTTTTTCTTCATTTTACTGTGTTCTAAGTGGAGACTGTCCTTGTGTATTAGATATATGGACTGTCTGTGTGTATTCCAGAATTGGTTTAGAGATACCTTAAGTCTGATTTGTCCCATAGTCTCTATTATTCTTTCATAAATCTCCATCTGATTTATGAAACTTGTACTTTCTCAGTCATTGGTGCTTTCTAATTCCTCTAAGAGAATCGTTTCTAATAAAAATTTGATCCTCAACCAGACTTTGGTCTCAGAGAAATATCAGACGTAACTTGTAATTAGACGTAACTTGGTGAAATTGATATATTAACATAAAAAATGGTCCCAATTCATAATTTTGTTGCACAAAATGAACATCATTTTTTCAGGTTGAAAACATGAGGGAGAACTTCTTAAAAGGAGATGAAACTGTGCTATTTTGTTCAGTACGGTTTCTTGCACCAGATCTCACATGTAGTATGATGCGAGATTTAATATACAGTATGTGGGCTGGAGCTTCAGTCAAAGAGTTAAACTTTGTTTTTCACTGCTATGGATTGATGAGGGAGAGGTGGAACCTTGGGTACCTTAACATTAGTGAATAGGTAATAAGACCTCACAAGTCACAATGCCTCCTGAGCACTACATTCAAGATTTGTAAAACTATTGGGTACACGTTTTTAAAAAGCTGAAGCTTATTCTTTTCCCCATGCCTAGTCCTCTATAGCAGGTATGGAGGGAAGGGATAAGGCTTGTATCTCCATCTCCATTCCTCCCAAACATGCCCCCATTGGGCTGGTTAGAATTGTTGACAGTACTAAGAAAGTTCCCCATTCCAAAATGCTAGGAGACAGAGTTTGCCTGTCTCCTGCACTTGGGTTCTGCGGAGCAAAGGACCTCTTTACATCTTCACCTGCCTCTAGCAAACCCATGTCTGGTCATAATTTAGCTTTAAACTTATATTTGATGATATCTTTGAAAAAAATAATTTTAATGAGCAACAAGGGAGGAAGATTTCTGTAAAAGTAAATAATAGCTTAATTGAAGTAAATGCACAACTTGAAATCATGCATTTAAACCCAGACTTAACTCAGCCTCTTTTGTGTGTGACTTTAAGTATTGATCTCATTTTGCATGTGTTTGTTTTTAAATACTGTAAAGCACTTTCTTCTGAGTGTTTAATTGACTTGTAATTAATGGCATGTTAATCATATTAACCTACCTGCAAGAGTTAGCCCTGGAGCTGGAGAAAGTAAAGTCTTTGAGAAAGTTAATTGTCAGCAGAGTGGATCTTTGTTGTTGCTGCTGTTACCAAACCATTATCGTTTTGTTTTGGGTTTTTTTGGTATTTCATAAGGCTATTCTACAAATACTACATATTCTGTTTTAGGTCTTCAAAGATGAAGTAGCTATGCTGCTAACTGGAATTCTTGGAACTGTAGTAGAATATTGGATTCTTTCAGGCTTCATGATGGACAGAAACGTGTTGCATCAAGTGGCAGATGACCTGGCAAATTACATTGCCATTTCATGTGATGGTGAGTGTCTGGGATACATTTTATACTCTTTTTAAGTGTTAGTCTCAGATATTAAAATCCTAATTTAAGTTTCCTGTTTATACTATTTTGCCTTTCATTATGCCTGTGTAACCTCATTTTATAGATATTTTAAAATATAAAAGGGGTAATGTTTGACTCTTCAGTCTATTAACTGATGCAAGGGCCAAAATTTAATAGGCTTTCCTGGCAGATTTGTGCCGGACAGGTTTTTTCATCAGGCTCCAACTCTTGTTAAAATCCCTCTTGAGTTGCAGAATGGGAGCTGTGCTGCAAATGCTGTTAGCCCAGGAAGAGGCTCAGAACCTGGAAGGTTTATTGGGGTCTCATCATACCCCATATCTGCTGGGACTCCACTAGGGACATCTCTGTTAGGTCAGATTATTCCTTCAGCTCTTGAGACTCAGCAAACTGGACCCTCCTCACTGACCAAAGACTTTTTTTCAACAAATTTGAAAATCATTTTGAATTCTCATGTCCAGTGCACTTTGATATTATATTATATTATATTATAGCACATCATAAATGTGATCAAGTCATGATCACTTGTACATAAGCTACCATAAATTTTTAGTTCTGTGATCAGTTCCTATTTATTTATTAAGAAAAGGTCTAATACAGAATTCTCTCATGTCTGCAACACTTTTTGGGTTAGGAAATTGTCATCTATAATGTTTAAAAATTGCAAGGTTGTCTTAGTACTGGCAGCGTGAGATCTCCAGTTTCCAAACTGAAAACCCCCATGATCATGCATTATAAATAGTTGCATAAGGAAGTGGTCATCCCATTTCCTAGTGTGACACCAGCTAATACCTTATCTTATGCTTTATCTGTTAGTACATTGCTCCATAAGCATTCAGGATCATTTTCTTCTAGTTATCAGTAAGGCTGTGATTCTGTCATGGAGGTCGCAGAAGTCACGGATTCCATGATTTTCCGTGACCTCCATGACTTTCATAGCTGCAGTGGCCGGTGCGGCTGATCTCTGGGCTGTGAGAGCAGCTGGCCCTGGGGAGCGCCCCAGCAGCGGTCCTGGGGTGGCTGGCCCTGGGGAGCGCCCCAGCAGGGAT
The DNA here is from genome assembly GCF_965152275.1 of Natator depressus. Taxonomy (NCBI): domain Eukaryota; kingdom Metazoa; phylum Chordata; order Testudines; family Cheloniidae; genus Natator; species Natator depressus. Next base: position 59,564,939 of record NC_134238.1, read on the forward strand.
GACTGGGAGCAGTCAGCCCTTGTTGCCAGCTCAGGGGCTAGCCGTCGGCCCCCGCACTGCCACTGCAGCAGTGTCCTGGGGGCCCCCAGAGCAGCAGTATCTGGGACCCCAGGAGCTGCTAAGTTTTAGTCAGAGGTATTTATTAGTAAAAGTCATGGACGGGTCCCAGGCCATGAATTTTTGTTTATTGCCCATTACCTGTCCAGTGTTAGGATATAGATATTCAGGTCTGTCTGTAAAGGCCTATACTCTAAGAATTTAGGTGTATTCTTATCACTTGGCTAGTTATAGAGGTATAAAAGAATCAAAATCACTTTCTGCCAGTGTAAGGTCCGTCTCCTACTGTGACAGTCTGAGGCCCTGTTCTTAGGTTAAGGCCTTTGGCTAAGCAGCAGAGGCAGCCATAAACTGGGAAGCGACCGGTCACCTCCTCACATTCCAAACTAGTCACATTGAAAGAAAGTGCTATTGGGTTGTTAGGAATACAATCCTGTCCTGATAATGCCTATCGCCTCCAGAGAAAGGGAAGTGCCTAGAAGATGTAAAAGGAAACTTAGTTTGATAGCATCCTGTCTGGCAAGAACTCGCTTATCAATAGCTGGGATGTGAAATCCTCATTTCTGTGTTTGTTCTATCACTGTAGTCCCCATTTCCCCATTGTTTGTCTGTATAATCTCTGTCTGGTTCTGTGATTGTTTCTGTCTGCTGTATAATTAATTTTGCTGGGTGTAAACTAATTAAGGTGGTGGGATATAATTGGTTACATAATCATGTTACAATATGTTAGGATTGGTTAGTTAAATTTCAGTAAAATGATTGGTTAAGGTATAGCTAAGCAGAACTCAAGTTTTACTATATAGTTTGCAGTCAATCAGGAAGTGATTGGGTGGGGGTGTGGGGGAGAAATGGGAATGGGGAATGGGGGTGGGGAAATTGGAATCATGTTTTGCTAAAAGGGGAAATGGGAACAGGGATACAGGAGTAAGGCTCTGTGGTGTCAGAGCTGGGAAGGGGGACACTAAGGAAGGAAACCGGAATCATGCTTGCTGGAAGTTCACCCGAATAAACATCAAATTGTTTGCACCTTTGGACTTCGGGTATTGTTGCTCTCTGTTCATGCGAGAAGGACCAGGGGAAGTAAGTGGGTGAAGGAATAAGCCCCCTAACATCCATGACTTTTACTAAAAATACCCGACTAAATCTTAGCCTTAGTTATCAGTGACTCGGAAATGGGTAATGCCATTTTTGACATAGAGTGCTACTCTCCTTCCCCTTTTGCCCACTCGTCGTCATCATCATCATCACTCCCATAACCTCATTGGTCGTTGGGGCACCATCACTGATGAGCAACCAACCAATTGTCTCCACCCCTGATGATTGTGTGTCAATGCTTGAGTCTCCGCAAAGTCCATTCCTGTCCACTCTTTTATGTTATCAGTCCATCTCTTCTTCTGTCTACCTCTTCTTCTCTTCCCCTGTACTGTCCCTTGGAGGATGATCTTGGATAGGCCAGATGATCTTGTTACGTGGCCATACTACTTCAGCTTGCACTTCTTCATGGTCGTCAGGAGGTCTTCATATGACCCAGCGCATTGGGTGATGATGTTGCGGACCTCTTCATTAGTGACGTGGTCGAAGTAGGAAATGCCCAGGATTTTACGGAAGCATCTCATCTCTACTACCTGTATTTTCTGTTCAAGTTCTGCCATAAGGGTCCGTGGCTCGCACGCATACTGAAAGATGGAGATGACCAATGTGTGCATCAGTTTCAGTTTGGATTCCAGGGAGATATTCTTATTCCTCCAAATTGGCTTTAGCTTTGCCACTGCTGCTGCTGTTTGCACAGTTCTTGCACGAATTTCTGCCTTGGATCCTTTATCAGTGATGATTGCCCCCAAATACTTGAACTGTTTCACTGTCTCCCGCTCTTGTCCACTGACAGTGGTATGTGAGCTGATCCCATCATGTTTGTTTGTCATCAGGTTGGTTTTCACTGTACTGATTTCCATACCGTATTTTGCGGAGGTTTCATCCAATCATTTCACAAGGTTGGCAAGTTCATCTTCACTGTCTGCCAGGCCATCAATGTCATCAGCGAACTGAAGATTTGAGATTGTTCACCCCCAAATGCTGACTGCATATGTGATCTAGGGCATCAGTCATTATGCGCTCCAAGTAGATGTTGAACAGTGTGGGTGAAAGAAGGGAGCCTTGCCAGACTCCAACAGTGGTGCAAAACCACTCTCCTATTGTGCCATTGACAAGAACTGCACTGCTGGCCTTGGCATACAGTTGTTTAATGGTAAAAATAAGCTTACGACCAACATTGTACTTCTTCATGGTTCCCCAGAGAGTTTTGTGCCATACTCTGTCAAATACCTTTTTGAAGTCAACAAAGACATGGTAGATGTCCTGCTGATGTTATAAGTATTTCTCACCTAGAACATGAAGGTTGAAAATCAGTTCTGTGGTACTTCTTCCAGTAGGAAAGCCAGCCTGTTCTTCAGCAATGATATTGTCTGCTTGTGGCTTCAATCTGTTCACTATGACTTTCAACATTTTGACACAATTGCAGGTTGCCTTTCTTTGGCAGAGTAACGATTAGTGACTGTGTCCATGTGGAGGGCCACTTATCTGTCTGCCAGATCTTGTTGCAGATCTTGGTGAGTACATCTATTACTATTTCTCCTCCGAATTTCATCAGTTTGGCTGGGATGTTGTCAATACCTGTAGCCTTTCCATTCTTGAGTGATTTCACAGCTGTCTCCCCTTCTTCGCGTAGTATTGGAAAGTCCTACTCCTCCTCTATTGAATCTGGGCTGTCTAAGACACTAGAATCTCCATTTGTCTGGCGGTTATATAGATCAGAGCAGTAGTTTGTCCGCTATTGATGATGTCCCTTTCTTCTGTAAGACTATTCCCTTCTTTGTCTTAGATTACGTTAGCTTTGATCCATCTCTCCTTTGTCAGATCTTTTACAACCTGGGAGGCTCGTTTGCTGTTTTTATTATTGATACACTCTCTAATTTTAGAACATTGTTTTTCAATCCATATCTCCTTGGCCATTTTCATTCCTTTCTTGATCTTTCTGCCAATCACTCTGTATTTATCAGCTCCTTCAGTGCTGTTCTTGTCTCTCTCTTAAGTTCTCTTCTAATGTCACACGTTTGTAGTATTTCATTTGTGACCCATGGTTTTAGTCTTCTTACGATGTTTTACCAAGGATGTCCGTTGCTGCCTCATTCATTACAGCACTGAAATTGTTGGTCATTGTTTCTACGTCTTCCTCTAGAGCAAGCAGCGCGGGGCAAATTTTCCACCGATCGTTGCTTGAAATGACTCTCCAATGTTTTGGTCTCGGAGTCTTTCTAAATCAAACTTGGTTCTGGTGAATTTTGGCCTGACGATTTTCCTTAGCCACAGGCAAAAATTTAGCATCACAAGGTCGTGCTCACTTCCAATATCCGCACCGGGGAAGCTCCTTGTTTTAGCTCTGTTTAATCCCAGAATGAAATCAGTTTTGCACCATGATGTAGTCTATCTAGCTGTGATGTAGACTATTAAGTGCGTGCCATGTTGATCGTCTGGATGCTTAATGTGTTTGCAAGAACCAGATTTTTATAGCTGGCAAACTCCAAAAGTCTCAGTCCTCTCTCATTGATTACCGCATTACAGAAAGGGCCACAATAATCTCGCCAATCTGCCTGTGTATCAGTACCCACTTTAGCATTCCAACCTCCTTGTACAATCAGGATATCTTTCTTGTGTACCTTATCGATGGTGTCTTGGAGCTGATTGTAAAAGTCTTCAGTTTGCTCATCGTCATAGTCTGTTGTAGGGACTTAGACTCGTACCACTGTGATATTAAACAGTACTGCCTTTAGACGGATGTAAATAAGCCTGCTGGACATTGGGCGGCATCCTAATACTGAATTCTTGATATCTTTATGCACAAAAAATTCTACACCGTTGACATATTTGTCCTCTCCACTGTATTAGAGTACATGGCCACCTTCTGTTAGTGCCTCTCCAAAGTTCTTCCATCTGACCTCAGAGACTCCTAGGAGGTGCCAGGTGTATTGTTTCATTTCGTACTTGAGTTGTTTCAACCTCCTTACATTCCATGTGGCTATGGTGATGTTATCTCTTCCATGGATCCTCTTTGTTGGGGTAACACCAGCAGTATACTTGTCCCATCTGCCCTGGTGGGAGGGAGACAGTATGGTCATTATTAGCCCGGGCTGCAATCAATCCGGTATAGACATCGTTGACTTGCTCATCATATGGTGTGTCTTGGGCAAATTTCTAACCTGGTGAAGCCCATCCCTCTCCCCCTTTTAGTCGCCTCTTACGACATGCAGGAGGAGCAGTGGACCTATTCTGTCCCCGGACCCACAGGGGAACTTTTGCACACTCAATCCTTCCTAAATAGGCTATAACCATTGATTTTTAACATCCCAGTCATGGTTAATCATCCCATTGGTTTTAGTTATATCAACTAGATCACATTTATGTTCATAAGAGGAATTCAGATTGCTCATTTGTTTGTTATCCAGACTCCTAGTATTGGTGTATAGGCAATTCAAAAAATTTCTTCTCTTCATGTGCTTTGGTTCCTTGATTAATTTTGTTCTCAACATCTCAATATTGTGCTAAGTGCTCTTATCGTCCCTCTTTTTACCCTTCCCTTTTGCTATTTGCTTAATGCCCTCCTGAATACTCTAGCTAGCTTTTCCCAAAAGAGACTGGTTCCCCTTCTACTGAGATGGAAGCCACCCAAGCTATACAGCCCCTTCTCCCCATAAAGAGTGGACCAGTGTTCCACAAACCCAAAACCCTCCACCCCTTACCGAGCCAGTAGTTCCCTTATGCATATCAGTATTTCTGACCCTACTGGGCCCTGTGTGGAATACACCACACCAGAAGACCAGTGTCATCTTCCTAATCCTGGGCTAGATTCCTTTTTCCACCTCACAACGGGGCTTTACCACCAGCTCAATATGTTCCTCTGCCAGCTCTAAACAGATTATTATTCAAGTGCTTGTTCATGTCCATTTCAATGTAGGTGTGTGCTCGCTCCAAATGCCAGAAAGTTTAAGTTCTTTTAGGGAGCAGAAAGCCATCCACTAGAGCTATGTACCTGGAAAAGTGGGAAAGATTCTTGATCTGGTTGGCGCAGAAAGGTGTCTCATCCACATGGTCATCAGTGCCTTTCATTCTGGACTACTTGCTACACCTGAAGCCGCAAGGGCTATCGGTGTCATTGATTAGAGTCCACCTGTATGCAGTTTTGGTGTGTCACCTGTGGGTGAAGGGCCAGTCTGTCTTTGAAAACCAATCTGCAGTCTGTTTCTCAAGGGTTTAACAGACTATGCCCCCAGGTATGTCAATCACTCCCACCCTGGGATCTCAACCTGGTATTGTCGAGACTCATGGGTTCCCCATTCGAGCCATTGGCAACGTGTCTTCTGCTCTACTTGTCCTGGAACGTGGCCTTCCTGGTGGACACAACTTCAGCTAGAAGGGTCTCCTAGATTAGGATCCTTACTTCGGAACCTCCGTACATGGGATTCTTCAAGGACAAGGTCCAGCTGCATCCTCAACCAGCCTTCCTCCTGAAGATGGTTTCACAGTTCCATAGTAACCAGGACATATTCCTTCTGGTCTTCTATCCAAAACTGCATGCCAAAAACAGGAGTAGAAACTTTTCTCACTAGATGTCAGATACACACTGGCCTTCTACACAGGACTAAATTGTTTTGGAAAACGACTCAACTTTTTGTGGATGTTGCAGACTGGATGAAGGGTCTCCCAGTCTCAGCCCAGAGAATCTCATCGTGGATCACTTCCTGTATCCACACATGCTACAGCCTGGCGAAGGTCCCTGCTCCAGTTCTGACCACACGTACTACAAGGGCACAAGCATCTTCAGTTGCATTTGTGGTATATGTCCCTATCCAGGACAACTGTAGAGCGGCAACATGATCTTCGGTCCACACTTTTGCGTCTCACTATGCCATCACTCAGGAGGTTAGAGATGAGGCTGAGTTTGGCAGAGCAGTCCTACAGTCTGCTTGTCAATGAACTCCAGACCTTTCCCCTACATCTGCTTGGAAGTCACTTACATTAGAATGGACATGAGCAAGCACTCAAAGAAAAAGGGTCACTAACCTTCCATAACTGTTCTTCGAGATGTGTTGCTCATGTCTATTCCAAACTCCCTCTTCCTGCCCCTCTGTTAAAGTTAGCTGGCAAGAAGGAACTGAGGAAGTGGCGGGTCGGTAGGGCCCTTTATACCATCATCATGAAAGCGTGACTTCAGGGGGCACCAGAGCTTACCTGACTGGTACCACTGAGGGAATACTTTCTGGCAGCAGTGCTCGGAGCAAGCACACACCTATATTGGAATGGACATGAGCAACACATCTCAAAGAACAACAGTTAAGGAAGGTTAGTAACCATTTTATCATGGCTCTGATGAAGAATTTTCAAGCAGAGAACCATCCTGCCCCAGCTCACATATCGTTTTCATCCTCAGATAAAGCTGTAGTTTCCAAGACATCTAAAAGACATGACTACAAGATATTCCAGGACATGTTGCATATAATGACTGCCACATTGGAGATTACCGTGGACATAGTTCAGGGGAAAAATAATCACTCAAGCTCTGGAACATCATCCACACTTTTTGATTCCTGGAAGTCTTGCAATACTCATCATAAGGGACTTTTAGAGCTGTCTAAATTGCTCTGGCAGATGCCTGCCTCCCTGTCATCAACTTTGAAGAGAGGAGACCGGCACTTGAGGTTCTTTCCTAGGTTTTCAAGCAATTTTATACATACTCCATAGCGGGATCATTAATTGTCACTGTGGCTAATGAGAGGTCGAGACGAAGCCAATGAAAGGTGACACCAGAAGAGAGAGAACTCCCAAAAATTAAATTTGGACAAAAAATTATTTCACAACAGTCCTCTAAATGAGAATTGCCAACTACCAATACCTGTTGGCAAATTATGATTATGTGAATTGGGATTCTATGGTTAAATTCTCATTTCAGGACAACAGAGAAGAACTTACTCTCTTATTGCTGAAGATCAGCTTCTAGCATGCACATCCCTCCAAGCAGCCCTTGATGCTATGGATACAGCCTCTAGATCTCTGGTGACTTCAGTTGCTGTGAGGAGATCCTTGTGGCTCCACTCTTCAGGAATCCCTAAAGAAGTTCAAGTAAGAATTGAACATCTCCCACCTGAGGAATATGAACTCTTATACTTTCTGAAGGACTCACATGCCACAACATGATCCTTAGGGATCTATACTCCTGTACACAGTGAAAGAACTTTGCCTCTGCTGTGATGGAGGCTTGATCTTTTTCATGTTTTTTTCCAGACCCTCCACCCAACCCATCCTCATCATTTTTCGAGGACTCTTCTAACAACGGTGTGTTACATCAGGATGTGCAGTCACTTCTAAACTTTGGAGCAGTGGAAGAAGTTCCTTAAGAATACCGGGAAAGTAGTTTCTCATTTTTTTTATTCCCAAAAAGAAAAGTGTCTGGCATTTATTCTGGATCTGAGCCAATTAAACACCTTCATAGACTCACTCATTGACTTTAACGCCAGAAGGGATTCTCGTGATCATCTAGTCTGACCTCCTACACATTGCAAACTGCATAACCTTGTCCACCTACTCCTGTAATAGGTCCATAACCACAGGCTGAGTTACTGAAGTCCTCAAATCTCGATTTAAAGACTTCAAGTTACAAAGAATCCTCCATTTACTTTAGTTCAAACCAGCAACCACCATGCCCCATGCTGCAGAGGAAGGTTAAAATCTCTGCCAGTCTGATCTGGGAGGTGGTGGTCAGTTAGAGCCTGGACATATGGGTGAGACCCACCAGTCAGATATCTTGGAAAGAATTTTTGGTAGTAACTCAGAGCCCTCCCCATCTAGTGTCACATCTGTGACTGTTGGAAACTTTTGCTAGTGACAGTCGCTGAAGGGCAATATGCCATTGTATGCAATCTCATCATAAACTTATAAAGCTCAGTCTTGAAACAAGTTAGGTTTTTTGCCCCCACTACTCTCGTTGGAAGTGTATTCCAGAACTTCTCTTCTCTGATGGTTAGAAACCATCACTTCTCTGATTTCAAACCTACACTTATTGATGACCAGTTTATGTCCATTTGTTCTTATGCCAACATTGACCTTACATTTAAATGAACTCCTCTCCCTTGCCTGTGTTTATCCCTCTGATGTATTTATAGGCAGAAATCATATCTCCCCTCAGTATTTGATTTGATAGGCTAAAAAAGGTCAAACTCCTTAAGTCTTCTCTTGTAGGTTCTTTATTCCTCTAATCATCCTAGTAGCTCTTCTCTGCACCTATTCCAGTTTGACTTCATCTTTCTTAAACATGGGAGACCAGAATCTATCTTCATTGCATGTAAGGGTTGTGGAAGTCTGTATATATGCTAGTCAGACCTCACCTGGATATATTAGTACATGTTCCACCAGAATTTCTGCCATCACTAAATTGATGGAAGGACCCTCTAAAAGTCTACTAGGGAATGCTAGTCTCCACTCCATTACGATCAAAGACATTCATTACATATGCCTCCAAACTATGATGGGGAACCCATTTGGATGACCTTCAAATGAAAGGTATGTGTACTCCTTCAGGAAAAAATACTCCACATAGAAAATGTCTTTGGAGCTAAGAACTATATGCTGGGTGTGCACAGCTTTCTTCATGCTTCTTGAAGGACTGACCATCAAAATCATGATGGACAATACTACAAATATGTTTTACATATACAAGCAGTGGGGCGGAGGTGGGAGAGCAAGATGCACCTCTCTGTGTCAGCAGGCTGTGCATCTGTGAATTTTTCTTATCTGCAAGAGCCAAGTGGGGTCAACCAACCAGAGAAAATGGAAGGTGTCAAAAGTTCTGCTCCAGAGGGGACAAAGTTCGGGATCCAATAAATTTATAGTCACATGATCCCTAGACCTGATGTAAGATGACTCTCCAATTCCATTAATCCTGAGAGTTCTCAGGAAGCTCAGGCAGGACTCTGTTAGAATAATCCTGGAAGCTCCAGCATGACTGAGACAGTTCTGGTACTCAGAGCTAAAGAATCTATCCTCCAATACAGTTACTTCCCCAGCCAGAGGCAAAATCACAGAAGCATGATCAAATGGTTCATCTGAATCCATGGTCCCTGCATCTTGAAGTATAGATGCTGGCTGGCTGGCTGGCTGACAGTGGAAAGATCCTGGATCCGGCCCATAGTGTTTCCACTTTGGATGTAATCCTCTAGAGACACTGCAGAAAAAGTACAGCAAAATCCTGGAGCTTCACAGACAAGTCTGAGCTGCCTGCAGGCTTCCCAAAAATCTCATAACTGGGAAAATGCCATTTCCAGAAAGGAAGTAATTCAGGAAAGGCATTTCTGTTCTAAATCTACTTGCCCTCTTCTAATGAAGATCCCTTACACAAAAACTGAGGGTACATTTACACTGCAATAAAAGACCTGTAGCAGCTGGTCCAGGTCGGCTGACTTGGGCTCATGAGGCTTAGCCTGTGGGTTATAAAATTGTAGTGTAGACATTCGAGCTTGAGCTGGAGCTCAGGATCTCAGACCCCATGAAGTCAGAGGGTCTCAGAACCCAGGCTCCAGCCCAAGTCTGAGCGTCTACAGGGCAATTTTATAGCCCTGCAACCCAAGCTTCATGAACCCGAGTCAGCTGACCTGGGCTCTGAGAGTCGGTGCTGGGTTTTGTTTTTTTTTTTTAATCACCGTGTAGACATATCCTCAAAATACTGAACTTAACAGAAAACCTTGTTACTTTAACCAAATACACATTGTATTCAAATGTAGCATTTAATTTATTAATTTGGAGGAGGAGGGAAAGTGTTCTAAATGCCTTCATATGGAATATGACATTTGTAAAAACAGGTGATAAAAGATTTGGTTATAAACAATGTTGAGCATATTTGGGGGAGGGGAGTCAGCCTCCATCTCCACCTTTGTTACAATCATTGGACGTTCTTGATATTGAATACCATTAACATATGTGTCAGCATCATGACAGCATAGCATTCATCCAGGATTTGCTACTGCACCGTGTTGCTTTTGTTATATGCCTTCCTGGCTAATGTTTCATACTTTTTTTTTTTTTTTAATATGGATGGTATTATATTGTCCCATCTGAATTTCTGAAGATTATCACTAGTGTAACTTCCTTGAATAAATACTTTCCTTTTCAAATATCTTAGCATAACTGTTATGCAGATTGTATCAGAGATAGTCTTTTATTTAAAAATGATTGATTTAATATTTTAAGCAGATTCACTTTTTAAAACCTGATGAGCGGTGTCACAAAAACTATGCTTGTTAGCTACTGGATTATATGTTGTTTGTAAATTGGCAGTTTTAATCATTTAATTTATGAATTAGCAGTAATAAGGAAAGAAATCCAGCAGGGGCATGAACTATGATTTCGCCGCCTTTGATATGGCTCATGTATCTATCTTTTATTTATTTGTCTGTCTAATTTTTCCCCAACCTAGACTTTTCAACACAGGAATTAAAAATGTTCATTTGTTCCATACCATCTCTCTGGCTTCAAATGTTTGTTGCAGAGGCAGTCTTTAAAAATTTATGTTTACGGAGGAACATTACTATATCTGCCAAACCTCTTTCTCTTCACAAAATAGTAAGTAGCATTTGTACTGTTTGATACTGAACTACATTTTGGAATGTAATATGACTAACCGACTAATGAGATGGAATTCTGGAAACCAATAATTTTTACTTATTTGCCTTCTCCTTGTCCTAGACCACAGTTAGAGGAGATATGCATTGCCTGTGTCGCATTCCATCCTTGGAGAATCCAAAGCGTTTAAATGAAAAATAATATTAGGTTTGGGTTTATCCTGGCACAGATCTGAGATCATAGTTCAAATATGGATATGATTTTTTTTCTTACAAAGCAATTCTTAGTGACAACTGTCTTGTTAAGGTGGCAGCCTACACCATCAGATAAAGTGAAAAACATTAAAAATAATCTTTTTTCATTGCAATATTAAATTCCAGGTGTAGGAATATGCCCAATTTTGTGTGAAAAGTAAATACTGAAAAAAGGCAATTCTATCCACTATATTATTCCCAAACACAACTTTGTTTCATGATTCAGAACAGCAGTGTTCCATCTAAATTTTCTTCTGTTAATGTTCCATCTTCTGCTTCTGTCAAAGTTGCTACCTTCACATCACAATTTCTGGTGCTTGGGTATGGAATGTCAAGACTGTCTTCAAATCCCCAACTAAATCATCCCAGCCCAAAAAATTAAAACCTCTAAGGAAGGAGATTCCACCACCTCCCTAGGTAACCCATTCCAGTGCTTCACCACCCTCCTAGTGAAAAAGTTTTTCCTAATAGCCAACCTAAACCTCCCCCACTGCAACTTGAGACTACCACTCCTTGTTCTATCATCTGGTACCACTGAGAACAGTCTAGATCCATCCTCTTTGGAACCCCCTTTCAGGTAGTTGAAAGCAGCTATCAAATCCCACCTCATTCTTCTCTTCTGCAGACTAAATAATCCCAGTTCCCTCAGTCTCTCCTCATAAGTCATGTGCTCCAGCCCCCAATTTGTTGCCCTCCGCTGGACGTTTTCCAATTTTTCCACATCCTTCTCGTAGCGTGGGGCCCAAAACTGGACACAGTACTCCAGATGAGGCCTCACCAATGCCAAATAGAGGGGAACGATCACGTTCCTCAATCTGCTGGCAATGCTCCTATTTATACAGCCCCAAATGCCGTTTGCCTTCTTGGCAACAAGGGCACACTGACTCATATCCAGCTTCTCGTCCACTGGAACCCCTAGGTCCTTTTCTGCAGAACTGCTGCCTAGCCACTCGGTCCCTAGTCTGTAGCAGTGCATGGGATTCTTCCTTCCTAAGTGCAGGTCTCTGCATTTGTCCTTGCTGAACCTCATCAGATTTCTTTTGGCCCAATCCTCCAATTTGTCTAGGTCCCTCCCCCCCGCTCTCCTGCTGGTAATAGCTCATCTTAAGTGATCACTCTCCTTACAGCGTGTATAACACCACCCATTTTTTCATGTTCTGTGTATATATAAATCTCCTCACTGTATTTTCCACTGAATGCATCCGATGAAGTGAGCTGTAGCTCACGAAAGCTTATGCTCAAATAAATTGGTTAGTCTCTAAGGTGCCACTAGTACTCCTTTTTCTTTTTGCGAATACAGACTAACACGGCTGCTACTCTGAAACCTACCCTCCAGTGTATCTGCCACTCCTCCCAGTTTAGTATCATCTGCAAACTTGCTGAGGGTGCAATCCACGCCATCCTCCAGATCATTAATGAAGATATTGAACAAAACCAGCCCCGGGACCAATCCTTGGAGCACTCCGCTTGATACCGGCTGCCAACTAGACATGGAGCCATTGATCACTACCCATTGAGCCCGACAATCTAGCCAGCTTTCTGTGCATCTTCTATACAGAACAGTTGCCTTCAGCTTACATATGGATATAGAAGAATTCAAGATAGATTGGAACTTTTTTATGCATTGTTCACCATAAATAGTCTTTAAGCAGAGCACTGGGGAAAGACATATGTAAGCTGATAAAACAAGCTAAGAAATGAACACACAAGCTAGCTTTACCATGTGTAATCAACACATACACAAAGAAAACTCTACTAATGTTTATATAACATAGTCAGCATTATTAAGTCTTCATATGACAATTGCACAGTAAAGTAAATGGAAACATTTTTTCAGTGAATAAGGCAAATTCTCATTCCTTTTGCAAATTTTTCTTGGTCTCAAGGAGATTTCCCCCTCCTCCACAGGGTGGTATTAATTTCTGGCCTAATTTTGCCACCTGAACTCCTGTTGAGTAGTATCTTGTTACCTAAGTAGTCCCACCTTAGCAGTATAAACATTCTTAAACTTTTTTAAAGTAATGGGTGTAGTGATGTGATTGTGGTTGGAGACGGTCTTAAGTAGAGTAAATGCAGCAAAAGATGGAGGGAAAATGAATTGTAATTTCTAATGACCAGTTAAGCAGTACTTCTTTTTCCCTAAACACAGTCATAAAAATTGTAACAAACATATTATTTTTGCAACAGGTTTGTTCCTATTTGCCTGCTTTAGGAGAAGTAGGTATGCATGAGACTGGGAAAGTGCAGAAAGTGAAGAAAAAGAAAATAGGGCAGTGGCCTTGCCCTGAGTCTCAAAGGGCATTACTGATGCTAAATGGTGATAAGCAGAACCAAGCCAAACTGCTGCCTGATCTACCGTAAGTAATACCTATAACATCACCAGTTTTATTCTGCTTTGGGGGACAGCTTCTGACCTGACACATTTCTTGAACTTTATGTGACCTGTGTTGTTGTCTGCAAATTACTGTGACTAGCAGAAAGCTCCATTTTAAACTTGTAACACATCTGGGTAGGTTTTTTTCCTCTCTCGGTTTATATGTATATTGATGCACGTTCATTTCCCTAGGGAAGCATTTTACATTAATAATGGAAAAATGTAAGTATTCACAGAATTATTTTTTTTAAGTCTGATCCCCATATAATTACTGCTTTAAACAAGTATGTACTTTGCCAAATGTTTTTAAAATGCAATTAAGATTAAGTATCAGAGGGGTAGCCGTGTTAGTCTGTATCCACGAAAGCTTATGCCCAAATAAATCTGTTAGTCTTTAAGGTGCCACCGGACTCTTCGTTGTTTTTAATTAAGATTAAATTTCAGACTCTCTAACTTGGAAACACACATTATATGTATGGAGTATAATGATGCTGTAATAAAATTAAATATGTACATATGTTTAATAATTTTCCAAAAAGATTAGTTTAATAAAAATATACTTGTCATTGCTTGATTTCCTTTTAGTGAACTGATCTTCAATAAATTCCCTCCATTATCAAAGAAGTTAAGGATGAAAGCAGAAGTTGAGGTGTCAAACACCAAAGAGAATCGCCACCCTTTGGATGAAGAGATGCACTTTTACAAGACTAATATTAAAGGTATTCTGTATATCTAATTTATGCTAAAAATTTCATATGGTTACAGTCAGTACTTTCAGATTTGATACACTTGCCCTGATGAATGCTGAGCTAAAGTGATGTCCCAAGCCCAAGAAATACTTCCTTGTGTATCATATTAGTTGTTTTCAACATTTGAGAGAGAAATCATTTTATACATGGTGAAATAAAGCTGCTTTCTCTATTCCCCTCCGCCCCACCCCCCCAAAAAAAAATATTAGAGTGTATAGCTTGTGTGAGCTCATTCCAGTCTTGCCCGTCTTACTTTGCTAATCCACCTCAACCTGTACTTGGTAGGATCAACGTCTTCTGATTTGAAAGTATAATTCAGTCTTCATCTCTTTCAGTCCTAGACATTTTGTGAACAAAGACTGAGAAGTATGCTATGTTGCATAGCTGTGTTAAGCATATGGACGGTTTTCTTCCAGGCATTGAGCCCAGACTATGAAATGCATTTGGCTTTTAGTCTTAACTATACTGGAACCCAAGTATCTTAGAATGAAATAGCCCTGCAATAATTCACTCAGGCCTCACTTACTATACAAATTTAATAAAATGCACTTTACACAAATCTATACCTGGCCAGAATCACTTGCTGGAACTGGGTGGGGTTTTTTTGTTTTTGTTTTTTAATCTGAGCCTTACCAATAGTTTTTCTAATACAAATATATCTATCATGTAGACACTTAAGGGAGAACTGAAGTAAAATTGGCACCAAAAAAAAAAGCCCTCATCATTCAAGATTTTATATTCAGTAGTGTATGTCTCAAACAATGAAGGACAAAAAATTCACCCCATTTTGGGGTTTAAAAAAAAAAAATTTCATCAGTATCAGAGCCAGGCCATGCATTTTAAAAATTGGTGCCCTTTCCCTTTACTGCTTCTGTAAGTAAAATTAATGTGAATGATTATAAAGGCAAAATGAACTAGAGGAATAGGGCAGAAAATGGTCAACTCTTCATCTTCTCCATCTCTCTACCAAAATCTCAAGTAGCATCTCAATAAAAATAAAAATTCTACTGAAAAGAACTAGTAGGGAACTGACAGTTGTACTTTAATGTGTGCATTAAATATTGTAAAAATACACTGTCTTGGTACTATTGTATAGATTGAGAAAATTAGTCTGATATATATTTCATTTCTGACCTGTTTGCTGTTGCATCTTCAGTCAGCTTGCATCAAGATTTTGATCTGGCTTTTGTTCAGATATAATCACTTATTGAAAACAAATTTATACATACCGTAGGCCTGAAGTTCTTACCATGTATTCATTAACTGTGTCTTTACTTATACATAGCAGTTCAGTCTCTTGCTATTCAGTTTGTCACCTTTGTTTCAGCTTTAAGTGGTACCTTGCCTCTGTGGACAATTTTTTTTTCCCTTGTGGGTTTTTTTTTTTTAAATGACTCTCTCTCTCTCTCTCTCTCTCTCTCTGCGCTATGGTAGCCAAGTCAGACAGCCTATTGAGAAACAGCAAACCATCTGTTAAAGGATTTGAAATTCTGAATTATACTTGAATGTGTAGAGGCACTCGTGCTTAGCCAGAAACATTCATTTGAATTAAGCTATAAATGCTGTGTAAAAAGAATCATACATTTAACGTAGGTTCATGAATAAATTTAAGGGACGGCAACTGCACGCTAAACTTTTATTGCTTGAAAACCCAGTATTTTTGGTGTTCTGTGATCATTCAGTGCTTTTATAGTGTGATTGAAGCTTTAAACCTTGAATTGGGGGGTGATAATTCCACTGTTAAACCTTTTGCAGTACAATTTCATTGCTGGATCTGTGACGGAACAGAAGCTCTGTGGGTTTTAAAAAAAAAATTTTTTTTAAGATGTTTAAACAGGACAAAGGAAAATCTTACTCATTATTGAATTTTCTGGCATGCAGCCAGATCTCCTAGTTGAGTATTTTCTTTAGTTGCTATCTTGCCTAGTCTAGTATAATCTATTATTTTTTTATGGTAGGAGAGACAGCCCTGCATATAGCTTGCATAAGAAACAAAGTGGAGAGACTGATTCAGCTTCTCCCTTTCCCTGGAACAGACATTAATGTTAAAGGTAAGCATGTTGATTTTCTCTACTGAACCAACCAAATAATTAAACCAACCAAATAATTTTAGTATTTTCATTTTGAAATACAAAGTTCACCTTTTAGAAATACTTAAAGAAAATCTTAATTGTTTTAATAATATGGAGTCATGACTTAAAGCACAGGTTTTATGAACAGCTAGCCTGTAACTAAAGTCCAACCATGTTTTATATTAAGTCATAGGTGAAGTCTTAAAAATTTTCCATGTGTTTTTGAATGAATTTCTTTTTATTATTTTAAAATGGGATTAAACTTCAAATGTTAAAAGGTAAGTGTGGTGCCAGTTAGCAGAAAAAAAGTAGTGCTGTTTAATGAATCAGAATTATAATATTATGAACAGTTTACTACTACTTTTGCTCTTTTAAAACTTCACTTGATTTATAATTCAGACTATGCTGGCTGGACGCCTTTGCATGAAGCCTGTAACCATGGTAGCACAGTGTGTGTCCGTGAAATTTTGCAGCGTTGTCCAGAGGTAGACCTGCTCAGTCAAGTGGACGGGGTGACTCCTTTGCATGATGCACTGTCAAACGGACATGTAGAAATTGGCAAACTGCTACTTCAGCATGGGGGTGAGTGTATTTATGCTAAGCTGGTTTTAAGAAAGTGTCCAGTGTTAAATGAGTCCATATGAAGTTCACAATATCCTTCTTTGCTGATGGTTAAAATGCAATACTATTTTAAAAGAAATGTTTAAAATAAACTTTAAAAGCTGTTTTGGTCACTATAGATAAAATCCTTATGATTTTTTCACTTATTCAGATTCTCATAAATATGTATGTGAAATATAATATATCCTTGACTTGTAAATTCTTTTCAGGGTTTGAGTGGTTTGATTTTTTTTCTTTGTTTAAAATGTTTTATACTCCCATGATGAGTTAGAGAGTTATATTCTGAAAGATTTTAGAGAGTGAACATAAAGATTACCCAGTTACCAAGCAAATCTACAGAATTTTTTTATTGTTTTAATCTATATTGCAATGATTTCTATAGAGATTTGCTAGTCTAGTTTTCTAGGTCGTGTTTATAAATTTAAATGAAAACTTGCTCAGTATTTATGAAAATGATTATCTTTAAAGAATACAGTTTGCTGACAAACTAGCTGAAGAAAGGGCATTTTGTAGTTGTCATAACTGCTGTTTGGGGAGAGGGGTACCAATAGGAGGGAGACCATAGTTTAACACGCATACATTGCTCCCAATACAATTTACAATGCATGCTTTTAATAATTTTTTTCTTTAGTGACAGGATTCTTAGATCATGTCTTGATAAATGCTATACCAGCTGAATTAACTTACTGTGTTCATGAACAAAGCTCATGTAAAAAATTGACTGTTTTAAAAAAGACAGTTGATGTCTCATCTGCTAAAACAAAGATTTATGTTGCTTGTACTGTTCATACCTACTTCGTGTCAATCTAATCTCTATGCATTATATCCCATGTCCAAATCTTTGTGATAGTGATCATTCTGCACATAACCACATAAGGCAAAAGAATGCACTGTATTTAGATGACTTATAACTTAATTCAGCTAGAGACAAAATTATGTTTGGTTTTTGGAATTATAAGACTTCTGTATTTACAGTCTTCTCCTGCCCCCTAAAGGCTACTTCTGTGTCTGTTGGGCAGACATCATCTCTTAATCAATACATTCTTCTGCTGTTCTACCTCGGTATGTTTGATGAGCTTCAGTGCTGTGGCTCCCAGGTGTTTTATTTGTCTACTCACCCATGTATCTGACATGCCAAGCCAGTATGTGGCCTCCCTTCAACTGGTCTAAGTGATACAAGAGCCAATATTATAGTAAGCCCAACTCTTCAATAGAAAATGGCATTGCACTGACAGATGTGCATTTTTCCTGAGCCTTTGTGAAGAATAGGTAGTGGATGATCCTCTTGTCCTCGGGGAGATCTACTTGCACTTGCATTCATCAAGGTCTTCTGGCAATTGTACAGACTGCATGCAGCCTTATCTTTGCCTTTGTCAGATTCTAGGTTTTGGCCTGTCAACCAGTTTGACACCATGGTTGTGGGAACTGCATTACACATTCATCTTAGATTCACTAAGGCTTGGTAGCTGTAATTTGGAGCATTTCTGCATTAACTTTCATTTTCTCTTTCTCTCTCTAGTATTCAGATTTTTACAAGGTATTCTCTTTTTCTTCAAAAAGGCTTCACTTTGCAAAAGTTATTGTAGCTACTTTACATAATCAGTGTTAGATTAAAACTGTATTATAGTTAAAGAAGCATTAAGTAATTTAAAATACTCTAGCTATTGTGGCTAGATTTAGTGTTATGTACATGGTACAATAACCTTCTATTGGAGTTTAAACTGCAATTTACCTTTTCAAAAGATAGGCTAATAGAGACCTTATGTTAAAGAAACTATGCCATTTTACAGCAACCCAAATTTGCAACTTAAATAAGCAGTCTTGAAAACACCATGTGTTGTGCATTAACATATTTCTGGTATGACCATTTAATTTACTTGTGATCAATACATTTGTAAAGTGTTACAAATTTGACAGACTATTTTAGTAATACATTTAGGGATTATTAAAAGGAAGAATCTGACACAGTCTGAAGAGCTAACATGTTGCCTGTTGAAAGTTAATTGAACACAGTTTAATACAATACCTAGCCTCTGTATTGCAGAGATGCTAAAAACAGATATTGTAACTTAGTATTTAGTAGCTGGATTCTCATCTTGCCAGCTGACTTGGTGCATGACCTGGGGAAAAGTTACTTGACCAGCTTGTGCTTTAGCCAGCCCAGCAATAACATAAGGTAAAATCTGGACTTTGCTAATTAATGCTGTATTTGGGCCCAGCTTCTGCAAGAGTATATCAAATAACTGATCACTAGAAATTCTTAATGAAACTGACCACACTGCACCTTAAATCAGCGGAGTGCGGGGAGGGGAGGGAGACGTTGTCTGGCTTGCTGGGGAAAGGGGTATATCAATTTAAGGATTGGGAGGAGAGAGGCACAGACACTGCTGCAAAGGCAGGGTGGGTCAGCACTGTGACACTGACTCATCCCTCAGGAACCAGGGGAGTTGATAAGGGCAAGTCCGGTGGGAGAAGCTCCTTAAAAAACTTAAAGGAGGTGTTTGTTAAAGGAGCTAAACAGGGTGGGGTTCGGGACACCAATGACTGGCATGGCAGGGAGCCAACGCCCCGTTCCTTTATAGCCCACCTTAACCCTCATTCCAGGTGGGGGGATGGTTATATCCCAGCAATGGGTTGTCTGGGACCAGGATGGAAAAGGAGAAGTGGGGGCTGGCAGAAGCCCCCAGGTGGACATCCAATGAACATGGAGTTAGCTGCACTGCACACTTATCTGCTGGGTAGTCCCAGACATCAAATAATAAAGTTGCGTCCTGATTAAACCATATACATATGTCTCCTTTCCTTCTTCCGGTATAGCCGGACAATTAACATTTGCAGCACTTCCAATACAATGCATGTTAGTTTGTATGTTTGCAGTATATTATCACTTAAATTTAAAATAATTAAGATGATTGTGATTTTTTTCCTTTTCCAAATAATATTTTGCTTTTCATATAATATATCAGGTGGTAAACCAAGGCGCTTATAATTCTGTACAAAACTAGGCAATTGACTTGAAATTGCTTACTAACGTGTCTTGACTAGGCAGTCAGTATGTAATTAGTTAATTGTGCCAACATAATTTAGCACTAAAAGAGGTTATTAACAGAACCCCTAGGTGCTGCTCCCTTCCCCCCAAAATAGCAGCACTGCTCAGCTGCTATCTTAAAAATGCTGTTACTATTAATGCTTTATATTTTTCTTGCAGGACCACTGCTCCTACAGCAGAGGGACTTTTATGGGAAATTGCCACTGGATTATGTGGAGTCCCTAGCAGTAAAACAAGAACTTTTGGATATTGTCCACCCAGAAGAGACTGTCAAGGACTTCTATGAACGTGTGGAAAAAGATTTCCACAGCCAGCAAAGAGAACTTTGGTTAATTTTATTTAATAAGTTGTTGCTAAATTTTTGTTCAGTTTATAACTTATCTTCACCCTCTCCTTTACCTTTTAAAGCAGTAGCCCACTTAAATTCACTTCCATTAGTAGCTATTAATGGCTGTAAATTGAAAAGTAGGTCTCTTACTGATTGGTTAGTAGATCTTTATGTTGGAGAGCTACAGACTTTCCAGAAACTTCCAGAGTTTATTCAGGAAATATCCGAGAACCTAAAAAAATCTTTTGGAGAACAGGTACATCCCTTACTGGCAACACTAGAAACTATGGCAATGGCAACTCAGCTGTCTACTTTTCATCTTTCTAACCATTAAGATCAGTTCTATTGGTTCAGTTGTGATAGTTTATCATGGACACTGGCGAGATTCATTCTTGTGGATACAGGAGTACACATGGCACATCCTACGCCAGGCTGGCCTAGTGCTACCTAAGAAATATTCCTTTTGATCCCTTCTGGCATCTTAAAGCGCTGAGCCAAGGCTTCCATAGTCCCACTGAAGGAAGCTGCAGTGTGGAAGTACTGAATAAATGCACCTCCTGGCCACTACCCCTCGGTGGCCAGTGCCATCAACTTTTCAGGCTGAACTGAATGCCTGTGGCTCTCTCAGCAGAGCAGAGTTCACTTGCACCATATCAACCCCTCTTTTTTCCCCTTCTAGCACATTTTCTGTCATGAGGAACTTTGTGCCAGAATTCTTGCTGGTTTCAAGGACGTTGACCCTAAAATTTGTCTGATTTAGACATTACAGTTGGTTACTTTTTTCCAGGGTGTACAGTTATGCCTGCTGTTCTCATGTGACTAACTTTTTGAATAGCTGTCAAATAAATAAAACAAAAATGAAAAAACTACTACTACAGTTATCCATTTTTCTTATATCATCATCCTGGGAAATGCATATCTTTAAAATACATTTAAAAATTTAGCTCAAAAGTTAGTTTTTAAAATTTTGTGTATTTACAGTACCAGTTTACAGTACTTCCCATATTGTCCTTACTGATTTTGTATCAAAGGATATTGACAATGTTTTTCATGCAAATGAGCCATTAAACTTTCTACTAGCTTTCTGTAGTATTGTGGTGCTCACTCATTCATACCTGTATAATGATCAGCTTGACTCAGATCCTCAGCTACATTAGAACTGTGGTTGGCAGAGCTGAATCAGGAAGGGTTAAAAGGAACCAAGCTTCCTTTATGCTTTCCAGATTCCTAAGGCTGCTGTGGCCCAGTTTGGCCTCCAACATAAGTTACACAACCTTGGGGCTTCTCCAAACTATGCTGGCTTGTAATAGCCCTATATAAGTCTGTATCACTGGCAGGGATTGCCAAAGCATGAAATGCTGTGATGACATCCTCAAGCCTGCGGTGGTACTTGTACAGAACTGACATTTTAGTAGCTGGGGGTCTCACCCTGTCAAGATATGGCAGTTTTAAGGTAGCTCCATACTGCTTATTTGAAGTTGGGGTGCCAGCCTCCTTAAAAATTGCAGCCCCATTAATATTAGAATTTTGTCCTCAGTACTAAGAATATATGAATACTAGACAAGATAAATCCTCTAAACTGATAAACTAATCCTCCATCCTAATTTAGGATTGTGTGCTTATAAAGTATTATATTGGCTGTGTTTAGTAATTAATTATACAGAAGGGGCAAATCCTGCCTCCTCCTTCAAATGTACAAAGACTGGTGATTCTGATTCATAAGAGGAAGGGCTGAAGGAGGACAGAATTTGGGGAATCCATACTGTGCTGCCCTGCACAGGGGAATTGAGAATGGGATGGCAATGGGGGATCTGCCAAGATATGGGTACTCTTCACGCCCGACTCAATTTAGGCTGAGGTCTGGGGAAGGAATTCGCCCCATAAAGGAAAATACAAAGAAATGCTGCTTTATAATAAGGATACCTACTGAAATAGTAGGACAAATTATAATTCATTAAAAGATTAAGAATAATCTAAAATCTTAACTGTCAGAGGAGTGGGCTGATTAGTTATGTTTCAATTTGCAGTTCTTTTCTAATAGCAATGTATAGTGTTTAAGAAACTAAAAGAAAAGGGGATAATAGCCATTTCCGGAATTGGTGTTGCTTGACTAGAGGGAATAAGTTACATTGATACAGCTGGCTGAGGCACATTAAAACTTCCGTTTAGCCTTCATGCAATGGAGACAAGAACTCAGCAATAAATCCACTGATGATGCTCAGGCTGGTTTGGTCTTGGAACCAGATATTTATTACAAATGTTCAGTGGTTATTAATGACTGATTATTTTTATTAGGCATGTATATTGAGCAAACTGTTCTAGTGAGGATAAGGAGTCCTCTTAGGTTAGATTTGTTTGTTTTGAGCATTTTGACTTTTCTACACTCTGATACTTTACAATAAAATAAAACTTTGTTGTAGATGAAATGTGATAGCAATTGTAATTTCAGTGTATGCTGTAGTAAACAGGCATAGTGAAAGTGTTCTTATGTACAGATGTTGCAAAGAATGCAAAATATGCCCTTAATTGGTCACATTAGATTTTTTTTTTTTTTTAAATCATGAATTTGAGACTCAGTTACATCATCACGCCATAGCAAGCCACAGCAAAAGGATAGTGGTAATACTCGTAAGGTGTTGGGTCAGACTTCAGAATAAAAAAAATCTTAGATACAGAGATGAAAGCCTTCATGGCTTTTCCTTGACCTGATGGAGATAATTTCTTTCTTGCTTCCTTAAACTTACAATATATTTCCTACCACAGCTACTTGCTATTTTGTCATTTAGTCAGGGCAACAAAAAATAGTACAACTACCAATTCTAAGACCTGTTTATATATAAAATTTATTTCGAGTGTGTCTGTATAGCATATCTGTAGAACTACCATGATTGGTGCTCTCCTGCAAAGCTAAACATGGATAGGAGAGTCTGGGCTGTGCCTGTAAGACAGTGGATCTTATAGTGGCTTTAAGCCATCTTTGCACCACCTGGACCTTGAGCTGCTCCGCTGCACTCTGCGTAATTTAGACAGCCCTGGTGGCCCTGTCAGAATTATGGCAGCCTGTCCTTAGCTGCCTAAGGGCACAGCACAGCCCTGTCTGAAATCTCCGTAATGCTACAAAGTGCAGCCCCTCCTGCAGCATGCCAAGACTGGTCCTCTGAAAGCAACCTTATGACACTTTTCTCCAGTTCCTGCACCACAGGAATCTTTTCCTAGCCAGAGTTTGAAGATAAGAATGATTCCATACCCCAGTGGCTGGGCACTAACCTGAACATAAGAACGGCCATACTAGGTGAGACCAATGGTCCACATAGCCCAGAATCCTGTATTCTGACAGTGGGCAGTGCCAGATGCTTCAAAGAGAGTGAAAAGAATACGGAAATTATCAAGTGATCCACTGTTGTCCACTCCCAGCGTCTGGCAGTCAGATGTTTAGGCACACCCAGAGCATGAGATTGCATCCCTGATCATCTTGGCTGATCATCTTGGCTAATAGCCGTTGATGGACATATCCTCCATGACTTCATCTAAATCTTTTCTGAACCCGGTTATACTTTTGGCCTTCAAAATCCTGTGGCAACAAGCTCCACAAGTTGACTGTACGTTGTGTGGAAAAAGTATTTCCTCATGTTTGTTTTAAACCTGCTGCCTATTAATTTCACTGGGTGACCCTGGTTCTTGTGTTATGTAAAGAGGCAAATTACACTTCTCTATTTACTTTCTCCGCACCATTCATAATTTTATAGACCCTTAGACATCCTTTTTCCCCCCCCTAAAATGATCTTTTTAATCTCTCCATTTGGAAGCTGTTCCATGCCCCAACCACTTTTGTTGCCCTTCTCTGAACCCCTTCCAATTCTAATATGTTGTTTTTGGGATGGGGTGACCAAAACTGCACACTCAAGGTGTGGGCGTACCATGGATTTCTATAGTGGCATTATGATATTTTCTATTTTATTATTGGTTCTTAGCATTCTTTTAGCTTTTTTTGTCACTGCATATTGAGATGATGTTTTCAGAGAACTGTTTACAACGTCTGCAAGATCTTTCTTGAGTGGCAAGATCTAATTTAGACTCCATCATTTTGTATGGATAGTTGGGATTATGTTTTCCAATGTGCATTACTTTGCATTTATCAACATTGAATTTCATCTGTTATTTTGTTGCCTAGTTTTTGTGAGATCCCTTTGTAACTCTGGCTTAAAGTCCTTGGTCCAATAATTATTCAATTAGTTATACAAAGTGAAACAGCCTCAGCAGGAGAAACTGCAAGAATCCAATCCACCAGCTATTGCTATCCAGTAGCCTAGCTAGCAGTCAGGGCACTCATCAGAGAGTGTCCCAGAGTGAGAACCTGGATCTCTCACATCCCACTACTACTGGGATAAAATGTGACCACTCAACCTCTTGTGGTTTTGTGACTGCTACCTACATCTCTTTGGGAATCAAAATGATTCATTCTGATACTGTTCAAACACACCTTTTCAACACTTCCATTTTTTTTTCATTTAGACTGAAACAATTTGCTGAAATTGACATGAATTCACAGAATGTTTTGGTCAATCCAAATCTGCATTCGTTGGTGAAAACCTACTGTCAGTGTAACAGGTACATTCAGGATATCCAGGATTGTTTGATCCCCTTTACGCTGATCTGCTCCCTTTCCCAGTAATGAGCTCATTCAGAGTTGACACAGTGCACCATATCTGAATAAAAGTTGGCTATAAAGGTTTGTAGCACAAAGGAGGTGCTTTTGTGCAACCTTCTGACATTTCTTTGCTTTAACCCTACCTTACATGTATTCAGGATAGCAAATTCAGTAATTTTAGAATCTTTTATACGTTCTAACTCTTGCCTAACACATACTATATTTCTAGTAAATTAACAGGAAAATCTACCTTTTTTCTGAAAGCAAAACTTTTACGTGAATTAATAAGTGCAGTAAAATGAGACCTAAGTTGATGAAAAGTAAATTTGTTTGATTTTTTTCATCTCCAGTACTGAGGAGATTCTTCATTTCCTCCTGAAGTTTTGAAGAAGCTGTTTCCTTGCAGACCCTTCTTTCTCCACTGGAAAAGTACCCCTTGTCATGATACCTGGGTAGGCTGCCCTGTTGTCCCGTTTCTAGGTCTCCCTGAGTACACCCCACATAGGTATCAGAAATCATCTCTTTACCTTTTCTGGGATGGAATTCCACAATTCACCCACTCTCAGACCAGGTTCTGGGTTACAGCCCCCTGGATATCAAGTGTGACTAATTCAGCAGATTTGACTGGGGTTGGACCCTGCAAAGGTTCTCTCTTTCAGAGTCTGTGACAGCATGCATTTGCAGTGAGATAGAAACAGCTTCTTCAAAACAAAGCCTGATTTATTTTGCCCAAGAGGTACTCGGCACTTGGAGAAGTGGATTTAAAATAACAGTGACCTTATCTAAGTGTAACCTTTCTATCCATAGCTCAGGCCAGTCTGTCTTATTCTCCCTTGTAAATTGGGAGAAACCGCCTACTTTCTTGTAATCTTCTCCCTCTGTTTCTGAAGGCTGTCATCCTCAGGGTACCAGTCAGTGAGTTTAATATTTAATACCAGTTAATTGTTTGTTTTTTGTAAAGTGCTGTGCAAACCCATCATGCTGTTTAAAGAATATATTTTGTTGGAAATTTACAATTCCTTGTCTTCAGTATTGAAAATTGCTGTGTCAGAAATTGAATTTGAACTGTAGGCCTTTGCTGACCTATATGCTTGCTTTTAAGGTTTCTCTTGAACTTGATGTTATTGAATGTACTGGAACATAATGGCATATAATATTTAACATAATATTTAAGTTGGGATGATATAGTGTTGTAATATTTCTGCTTAATATCATGGTGTTTTGAAAACAGGCTCAATAAATAGGCTAACTTGAACACAAAGTCTAAATCTAAATAGCTTTGATTCAAACCATCTGAGGACACTTAAATGTAGGTCTGTCCTACAAAGGAAGCATGTCATTTATTTATCTTTCTGATGTACTAATGGGGGGAAATAAAACAAATACTTATGAGAATTACTAGCTTGATGTCTGCATTTGCAGCTAAGTCTTAAGTACAAATATCCGTGTCAGAAATTAAGGAAATCCCATTTAGTAAATTGTGAGAAAATGTTCATAAACTGGAATGAGGGCTGGTCTCACCACCAGATGTGAAACACTTACACACCTTGAAACCACTTGTACAAGTCCCAGTTATTCAGATAAAGTCGATAAATAGAATCTTGATGTGTGGGTGGGTGTGTCTTTAAAATGAGGCCTTAAAAAAATTTCCCGCCTGCTTTGCATGGATGTTAAAGATCATGTGGTGCTTTTAGGTTTGCCTTCATGTCACTGGCAAAAACATTTCCCTTTCCCCTGCTGTTTCCCCCCCAGTGTGCTGTGGTCAGTTGGCTGCCTCCTTACTCACCCATCTTGATTTCAGTGATGCTGTATATATTTAATGTGTAAAGAGTGTTTGGCTCCTTTTCAATGAAAGGCCAATAGAAAAGTATAAATTGTTTTATTACTATGATTATATGGTATCTACATGTTAAGTCTTTAGTATTGGTTTAATTTTAGACTTGACTACATTTATCATCTTAACCCATCAACTCATTAAAACACAAGTGCTTATATTTCCCCGGGTAAACCAGTGTGGTTCAGGGTGAGTTATTGTAAATGGTGTTATCACTAGGTATCACTATTAGCATATGTGTGCAGTCCTGAAAACTTAAAATGGCACCTCTTCTTAAGCAAAATTCCCTTTGTTTTTAGAGGAATTCCCATATTATTCAAGGGAATTCACACAGTAGGGGAGGAAATCCCTTGTAGGACATGTGAAATTTTAAGGCTCCAAGACTGTAGTAATGTTACACTGAAATATTTGAGTATCTGTAAGCAACTATGCTTTAAATGACTGATTAAATTACTCCAAAAATACTTATAGACACTAGTATTGAGATCTTTTTGTGCATCCCTATCTGTTTAAACTTGATACTAGTTAAGAAGGGAAAAAATGGAATATACTTCTTTCCTTCATCAATAATGCTAGTAGGAATTACTGTTGTAGACTACTACAGTGAAAGAGATTACTGGTTGGGAAGGAAAAGGGAAAAGATGTCAGTATTTAATGCTTTTCTGTTTCTATACTACATTATCATAGAATATCAGGGTTGGAAGGGACCCCAGAAGGTCATCTAGTCCAACCCCCTGCTCGAAGCAGGACCAATTCCCAGTTAAATCATCCCAGCCAGGGCTTTGTCAAGCCTGACCTTAAAAACCTCTAAGGAAGGAGATTCTACCACCTCCCTAGGTAACGCATTCCAGTGTTTCACCACCCTCTTAGTGAAAAAGTTTTTCCCAATATCCAATCTAAACCTCCCCCATTGCAACTTGAGACCATTACTCCTCGTTCTGTCATCTCCTACCATTGAGAACAGTCTAGAGCCATCCTCTTTGGAACCCCCTTTCAGGTAGTTGAAAGCAGCTATCAAATCCCCCCCTCATTCTTCTCTTCTGCAGACTAAACAATCCCAGCTCCCTCAGCCTCTCCTCATAAGTCATGTGCTCTAGACCCCTAATCATTTTTGTTGCCCTTCGCTGGACTCTCTCCAATTTATCCACATCCTTCTTGTAGTGTGGAGCCCAAAACTGGACACAGTACTCCAGATGAGGCCTCACCAGTGTCGAATAGAGGGGAACGATCACGTCCCTCGATCTGCTCGCTATGCCCCTACTTATACATCCCAAAATGCCATTGACCTTCTTGGCAACAAGGGCACACTGCTGACTCATATCCAGCTTCTCGTCCACTGTCACCCCTAGGTCCTTTTCCGCAGACAAGCATATCTGAATCTGGGATCCTGCATTTAAATTTCGCCCATTCAAACACTCCACCAATCTTTCAGATGGGTTGTTGCTGTATTGGCCTCTGAAAATTGTGATTCATCTTGATTGCAAAAGAATTAAAAACAAAAGAAGGATTGAGTAGTCAGTCTATAAAGATGGTTAATTCAGGAGTGCTGACGCACACAAAGAATTTTATCTGTCATCACAGTCCCTTGTATATAGCTAAAGGTTAGAGTAATGAACAGTAATTCTTCTCACTCATAACTGAACTTCTTTTATGCATTTCTTAATTTTTCATAGATATTCAAATTGGTAATTGTTGAGGAGGGTCTCACATTTTTGTCTTAACAGCTGGTACATTTAATTCAACCAACATTGCTGTTGCATTTACAAATAGGGTATGTTTTAGTCAGACTACTAATCTGCAATAAGACAACTATTATTCAGTTATCCTGTCTTTTTTTCAGAGAAGCAACATCTATTTTATTGAAAAGACATTGAAGATAGAGAAGGTATGATGTAATGATTTGTTTGTGAAGCTCTTTTTAGAATATAAAAGCTATTATATAATCAGATTGCAGTAAAACATTATTTCACGTTTTAATTGTTTATTTTTCTAATCATGTCTGTGCACTAGTTGTCCATTTATTCTTAATTTGGTATTTTCTACTTCACACTTAAGGATTTTTTTAATGAGGTCTTATCGCGTTACATAGATGGGTATTTTGGGGACATTAAGGTATGTGCTGAAATTGTCCTCTGAGAATGTTTCTGATCTGTCAGTTTGAGGTGGTCTACCAATCATTAGTTTAAGCCTTCTCAAAGCAGACCTTTTCTGTGTGAGGGACATGCTATCTATAATGGCTCTTAAACTGCTAAAGATTGAACATTTTCATATGGATACCATGTGGCTTGATGATAACATATCTTCTCTATCAAGCCCTTATGATTTTAGGAGTGTTCATGGAACATGAAGAATTACTTGTTCCCTGATGGGTCTTTTCAAACTCAACACAAAAAAGCAGGGCGGGAACTGATAAGATTAAATGATGGGGACACTTATCAAAGGCTCTACCATAGATGTATTTATAGGGAGTTCACTACTGTTATTAGATTATGGTTCTTTTTTCTTGTCAAATCCAGAAAAATGATTTCAAATGCATATTGTATGACAGCAGCATCAGGTTTAAGAGACAATGCTTTGAAATGGTATTATCTAGTTTGCCTACAGTGAGTCCTAGCTACCAGTCAAATTGCCCGCTTACTGTTCTGTCAAAGGGTGCGATCTCATACCTCCACAGTGGAAAGAAGGAAAGCAATTTCTGCAGAAGAAACTTTAAACAGGTGAACTGTCTAATTTTCAAACTTTTCATTTTATATCTGCTTACAGTATTTTTTTGTAAACAGGCAAAGTAGTCTGAATTAAAACCACCCAACTGACAGCAAAAGCTAGGGACAGACTGATCAACTGGAAACACAAGTAGATTGTATAACTAGCTGGTTGGTAAACTACCCACACTATAACTACAGTATAAGTAAGTGGTATACACCTTCAGTTTCTCAGCAAACTTTGTTTCCTTTGCTCTCCTCCTTCTGCCTGCCTCTGTTACGCCAGCAAGGTTTTTGAATTCCTAAACATGTTACATTATTTTTACAATGCACTGGGTATACACGAGGCTTTATGGATCCATCTGGAAACATGGTCCTTGTCCTCAAGAATTTAGTCTTAGGTCCTATATTCCCCTCTGCTTTCTGCATGCAGAGGAGAGAATCCATATATCTAGACTGGGTGGGGATTGTACATGGATGAGTGCCACCTGACCCACTACCTGAATTTCTGTAGGGACTCCAGGTGGGGCGTGAGGTTGGCATTTTCCAATCAATAGGGAACTTAACTCAGCATTGCCAGATTCTCAACCTACTCCCAAAACCCATGGGGGAAGCTGGCCTAAATTACTTAACTCAGCATTGCCAGATTCTCAACCTACTCCCAAAACCCATGGGGGAAGCTGGCCTAAATTACTGTAAACAGTAGCTGCAACACAGTATGCTGTTTGCTTCTGTGCTGATTTGAACCCCTTTCAAGTGGTCCTGTGGAATTCCATGCAGAAGTAAAGGTGCCTCGTCTCATCATTGGCAGTGGTACCATCACCTTCCCTAGCCCTGCTATGCCTTCCCATTTCCTCTGGCATAGCAGGGATGAATCTGGTCCATTCTCTTATGGCTTATACACATTTGTTTTTGTTCTTTAATTATGGGGTTACTTTGTCCTAAATGATAAGTGTTTTATTTAGTTTAGCATTCCACACTAACCATTTAATTGCTTGTCTTTGGTAGCAGGGTCTATAAATCATGGTATAGCTGAAGTTAAAAGGTGAGGGGTTTGGTTTGAAAGGTTGGCAAATTTACCAGTCAAGACCAGTTATCAGAAGTTCCTGAGTGACTTTGGTGCCTAAGTCTCATTGAAAGTCCATGGAACTTTGGTGCTTTTAAAAATTTTTGCCCATCATCTCTTTACTTTTGGTAAATGATATGTCCCAAATAGATTTCATTAGGATGTACGTAAATGAGAATGTCTGTGGATTTGAGATTGTGAAATCAATGTTTTAAAAACATCAAATAACATTTGATTTCTAGAGTTCATTTGTAGATGCGGTTTAACACTGAGATGAGATAAGTATAAACTAGTAGCTTTTGCATTTACTACTTCTGCACATACTGAGTTCAGACACTAGATCAATAGCTTTTTTGGTGTTACAAGGATTTAAAATGTAGGGTAAAAGGTTGCTGTTAAATGATAGTGCTGGATGTTCTCTCTGTAGGAGTCTGCGGACATGAACTAAAATACAATATCAGTATAGCAACAGCACGGACCTTGTCAAACAGCTGCAGTAATGTGTCATATTTCATCAACTGTATGTTAAATGCAAAGAAGAATTTAACTTTCAGGGCTGAGATTCAGACAAAACCCAGGAAACTCAAAGGTAAGGCTGACAGTTCATCCTTATCTGTTGTCATTTTCCTTTTTAAATTGATCACATTTAATTTAGTGCTAATGAAAAGTGAGAGATTAATGCACCAGGTTGAGCCAGGAGCAGTGTGGGCAGATACTATGCAAGCCTCCACACACAGGTATGACAGTGCACATAAAGCCTCATTTGCATTAACCCTTCTCTTCTAATCCTGGTTACTTTTAGTTGTGCCAGATTATGAGGTGGGTCTGTGATTTAAGGACTAGCAGACACCAAAACTCTTGAATATCTTTATCCTCAATGAGATTTGAAACCCAGTTCTCTAGCGGGGCTGCTGGTATGAACACTTAAGCTGCACCACTGAGACTCTTTTTTCCTCTCTTTGATTTACCTCTGGTTGAATTAAAATCTAAATAACGTTCCTAAATTTGAATATCCTCACATTTGACTGTGTATCAATTAAAAAATGTTAAACATTTAAAATTCTATTTTATTTGTAAATGTCACTGTTTTGGAGAGAGTAGGGTCAAAACACAACCTCTGTGTTGCCCTCTAGAAGTTGTTGCCCTCTGTGTTGCCAAACTGCAAAAATCAAATCGCTGTGTATAATTATAAAAACAACAGGACTTAGCAAAAGAACAGGAAAATTGCAGTGTGAAAATTAGTTTTCGGCTTTGCATAATTCATTAGAATAACCCTCTTCTATCCATCCCCAACTGTCCTTGCTTTGACATGAGTGCTTACTGGAAACACAACGCTTTTTACAAACCACTGCTTTTCCGTTTTTGTTGTTGTGGCCTTGTCCTTAAACATTTCCAAAATAAAATGCAAAGATAGGATTTGATTCTAGTCATTCAGAAGCACAATTTCCTCCCCTTTCACTGGAGTGCAGCCAGATTCTGTAAATCAGTATACTTTAGCCCCAAATTACCTAGCCCATAGTTTAATGCTTACACACTACAGTAACACCTACACAACCTCCTGCCAAAGATAGTTGCTTCCCTATATTCCCGAATGCTACAGGTAGATTTTGTGTTCTAGTATTTTTCATTTCTGTATTACCTTTCATGTGGTAGGATCCCAAAATGCTTCACAATCTGTGTCCACCGCTTAAATACAACTACCTTAAGCAGTGAAAGTGAGCAACTAACCAGCATGGAAGGAAAAATGTCTGCCAAGGACTGGGGGGATGTTATGTAAAAGACCATAGCACCCAGTATCCCTAGCCACCAGCAGAGCCCCATAGTGCTAAATGCTGTAATAACAAGAGATCAATCTTTCTCTAAAGAGTTTATAACCTAATATTCAGAGCAGGCATAACAAATGGGCATAGTAAATATTTAGAAGAAATGGGGGAAGGCAGATGAGAGTAACCATACTATGAAGGTATGTTTACACAGGATAGCTAGATTGTCTTGTGTTAGGAAGCCCAGAGAAGAGGTTTCTGTAGGTCAGGATGGTAGATGAGGGCCTGAACTAGAATTTCAGTGCTGTGCCCAAGAAGAAGAGGCCAAATCTTAAAGATACTATGGAGGACGAAGTTTCTATTAGATTGAGATGTGCAGGATCTAGAAAGAAGATGGGGTCCAGGATGCAGGCATGATGGAGAGGGAGGATGGCAATGGTAAATGAGAGAAAAGAGTAAGTGGGGGAGGGCTTGAAGGGAAGACAAGGAGCTCTGTTTAAGTTGAGGGTGAGACACATGGAAAAGATGTAGGTCTGGACTGGAGACAGCTCCAAGAGTTAGGGTAAAACTGACGTATTGGTTTAAAGATAGTAGTTGAATCTGTGTGAAGAGAGGATTGCCAAGAGATTAGGAGAAGGTGAAGGATAGAGAGGAGAGGAAGTGGACTCACTGAAAATGATGCTGAAGGAATGACAAGAGAAGTTGGAGAAGTGGCAGCTGAGAAAGGGCAAGATTTTAAAAAAGGTTATCAACTGTGTAGAAGCAGTCAAAAGGTCAAGGAGGAGGATGGAGCAGAAACCTTGGAACTGGACACTTAAAGCCATTGGTGAGAGCAGTCTCTAACAGTGGAGGGGATCCAGGAGAGGAACTCAAGTCAACAGTTATAAGTGATTTGTTCAGTGAGTTAAGAGGTGAAAAGAAATTGGATGGTAGGTGGAGAGAGAGGTAGGGACAAGACTTTTTTTGTTTACAGGATTGGGGAGAAGAGAATATGCTTGTGTCATGCAGGGAAAGAAAAAATAGGACACTGATCCATCAGTGACTTCTTTAGTGTGTGCTTCATCCTTTTTTCAGTAAATCATGAGGGTTATTTCTAAAATTCTGTTACTGCCACTATGAATCTTCTCTAGTTTTGTTTTCTTGTAAACAACATTCACTTTCAGGAGCATATTGAAGTTAAGATTCTTGTCCTTTAAACAAAGGATTAGTGCTTTATTACTAATCAGTGACATCACAGTTCTGTTTTTAATAAAATTGTCTGTGGCAATTAACATTTTTACCTAGAAGCGCTGTGAAAAATGTATTTTTTAACTTTTAACAATACCAAAGGGTATGTGGTCAGCTTCTCAGTTAGAGGTGGAGCAGATCTTGTTTAAATATACATCCTAACAATCCTTAAAGGATTAGTGTGTGTGTGCTTGTGAGCACTTTCCTCAGTTCAGCTTCACAATAAAAATGCCCCAGCCGACCTATTTTCAGAGATGGGGCAGCGGGGGAAAGAAGGCCCTGAGACTCCTTTAAGGATTTCCATCTTCCTCCTGGGCTTGAGGAGCAGGAAATTAACTGGGGCAGGGGAACTTCCTAGTTGATTAAGGGGACTGAAGGATGCAGTGGAAGACCATTGGTTCCTGTGCAGCCAAGGGGAGGATTAATTGGCACCCTAAGGAAAGGGCCTTTGTTTTGGAGGAGGGGTTGAGGCTCAGAAGGAGTTTTTCCCTCACTGACCAATTGGCTTGGACAGTGTGGGATTTTCTTGGCTTCCCCTTAGGAGCCCAGCCCTGTTGAGAATGTTAGGTTGAAAAGATCTTGGTTTTATTGCATCTTGACAGGTGCTCAGTGCCAGTCATCATTCACTAGGGGGTCTGGTTCCATGACAAACTGCAGTTGGAAGCAAGATTAGAAGAAAGCATCTTTGAAGAGGTTGCACAGGACGGGATTGAGGCTCCTAATATGTGGTACAGCAAGGATACAATCCCTATTCCTCGTATCTCTTTAAACATCTTAGGAACAAAAGGCAGTGGGGTCACAGTAATAGTACTGAGATCAAGTTAAAGGTGTGGAAAAGGGGGCTGCAAGTAGCTTCCTCTGGTGATACAGATTACAGAAAAAAAATGACCTGCACCTAACAAGTTATTGCCAGCTAGTTTCCCAGATGTGTTTATTAAAGTTGCATCATAATTAAACCAAAATCCTGATGTTGTCTGTGTTCCCGCAGTGTCCAGAACAATCTGTTACATACATTATATTGTAAAACAATTGTTTGAGACATTTCATTTCTTTTCTAAATTAAGAGAATTGTGAAGCTTAATCATGCTGATATTCAAGGTTCCCCTTTATTTAATAAGACTTCCAGCTGACTGTCCCTCCTTTGCCACAGGTCAATGCACATCATTGTACCCAAATGAAACCACAAAGTTACATGTACTGGAAGTAATGTTGTTTGCCTGTTTGTTTTTAGTGATTTTTTTTTGCTCCAAAAAGTTTCTTTATCAACTTTCGGCCTAAAAGCATTTTTTAAGAGCAAAGTCTATAAAATTATGAAAAGCTACTCAATAGCGATACAACTGTACTGTTGCCTTAACTTTAGCATTGAATCATCCCAGCAGGATAAAGAAGGTAAGCAAATGTCAGCTCATTTGAATGCTCTTTAATCAGCTTGATATCAATAAGCAAATAATTTTGTGGACTTTCTGTGAATAACCTGTTCTAATTTATTTGGAATTTGACTGAGAAACAGCAGTTTTGTCTTGTGTTTCTATTCATCTTTTATGTTAAAAGTAACATTTGTGTTTACTTATTGCTACACCAGTAAGGGCTAAACTATTCAGGCTTTTCTACTGAATAATCTGACAAATATAAAAAACCAGTTTTGACATAATTGGATTTTTGTTGTTGTATTACAATTGATTTGGGAAATAATGTTTATATTTACTTACCATCTTACTGGAGCTCAGTTTGTCTTTTTAGGATTTTTATATTAAATATCCAGATTTAACTGATTTAAAAATATGGCTATGGCTTAATTCATTAGGTGATAAATTCTTACATGCCAAAATGAAATTCTGTAGAAGTATGACACACTCTCTCTCTCTAATAGATACTTATTGCTCAGAGATTAGCGTACTACTTTGGATATTAACACCGTAACAGTTCATGAAATGTGCATGTCAGTTTTTAAATGAATATTTTATTGATCTAAAAATCTTAATTTATAAGTAAAACTTAAATTTCCTGGATTTATTACTGTAATGTAAGGGATATATTGCATTTACAGTGAATCGTGCTGCAAAAATAATCTACCCTGCCTGACGTTCTGACCTTGTCCTTTTCAAATCCCTTAGGACTACTAGCAACAGTGTTACACGCGCCTTAATTTTTAATTTTTTTTTTTTTTTTTGCCATTAAGGGCCTACATGCTCTAGTTCCTGCCTCTCTCTACTTCCCCATCATCACTCCTTTTCCTCTACCCCCAGCCACTTGACTAGCTGCTTCATGCTCTCAAACTTGGTCATCTTCCACATAGTTCTCTAAGTGCTCTTGAAAAGATAATAGTGGCTTTTTGTAAAGATACCATGTTTACATCAATCCCGTTGATAAGCTAAGTATCTCACAGCTCTTTCTGAGAGCAAAGTTCCCTAGTAAAGGATTTGAAGATTGGTTTCCTTTATGCTTTAGTTGTTTTAAGATGAAGTTAATATAAAATGTTCCAAATGTCTCTAGTGCACAATACCTGTAATTGCAGTCTTGCTCTCCAAAGCCTCTGGAAAAGGAAGGTTTCAGATCAGAGGAGTTAATCTGTGGTAGAAGAATGGGAGAGAAGGCCTCTTCCTGGACCCTAACAATCACCATTTTAAAAAGGGAGTGGCCTCTACTTCAACCAGCTGTTTCTTGCAAAGCAATCTGGAAATCACCCCACCAAGACTGTGGCATGCTAGAAAATGAGACAAAATCTGTTTCCCCTGTAAACATAGCCTCTCATAGCAGAATAGATTAAGGAGAAATAGGAGGCTGGTGTACCTGTTTAGAGCCAGTGAGCATATTGCTGCTTGGGAAAGAGCTCTAAAGGTTTATATGGGTTATCTTAGCTTTCTGTGATTTGTTAAATGTAGAAAGGGTAAAGTAGTGTGGTGGCTGTTTTCTTTGGGGTGTCTCTTCTCCCTTCCTTATTAGAAGAAATGTGATTTTCTATTATCTTCATATTGGATAGTTGTTGGTAGTTTTAACTCTTTCCCCCTTCCTCCTAAAAGTATTGCATGCCATAGTCTTACTGCCTAATAGCATAGTAAAAAAAAATTGTTATAACATGCAGCCTTCTTAATTACTGTGCTTATTCCACTAATATTTTAACTCTTACCTATTCTACAGTAACTAATACTGCAACATTTTGAATAAGACTTTAATAAGTACAGG
This sequence comes from Natator depressus, assembly GCF_965152275.1. Classification (NCBI taxonomy): domain Eukaryota; kingdom Metazoa; phylum Chordata; order Testudines; family Cheloniidae; genus Natator; species Natator depressus. The sequence continues at coordinate 59,601,528 of NC_134238.1, forward strand.
GTAGCACTTTTCAGTTAAGCTTCTCACTATTGTGAGAACTACTTAAGCTGATGGTACCGTAGTTGTGCTCTCAGTCTCACAGAGCTGAGAATAAAGTCCTCGTGACTGCTCGTCCCTTGCCACATGTGATCCTAGAACACACTCCACCCTACATACTTATTTTGTGAAAACCCTTCTGTTTGACCTAAGTTGTAATGCAGCATCCCTTTCTGAGAAAAGGTACTAAATGATTGATTACACTTTTTTTCCCCTCCCTTGTGGCAGAAATGAGAGGGTATAGACCAACCCTGGTGGGGGGTTTCTGTGAATGGATACATTACTACTTTTATAAAAGTTAATTTCTTGGTAAAATATTGCTGTACAAAAAAGGTCATTTCTCAGAAATGCCATGATAATTTCACTTTAAATATCTACATAGCTGTAGAAATAACCTCTAGAATTAATCTACTAACATGAGGCACAAGTCAAGACCAATTTCAGAGTAGCAGCCATGTTAGTCTGTATTCGCAAAAAGAAAAGGAGTACTTGTGGCACCTTAAAGACTAACACATTTATTTGAGCATAAGCTTTCATGAGCTACAGCTCACTTCATCGGACGCATTCAGTGGAAAATTCAGTGGGGAGATTTATATACATAGAGAACATGAAACAACGGGTGGGGGGGGAAGGGGAATAAACAAGGGGGAAATAGTTTTACTTTGTGTAATGACCCATCCACTCCCAGTCTCTCTTCAAGCCTAAATTAATTGTATCCAGTTTGCAAATTAATTCCAATTCAGCAGTCTCTCGTTGGAGTCTGTTTCTGAAGTTTTTTTTATTGAAGAATTGCAACTTTTAGGTCTGTAATCGAGTGACCAAGGAGATTGAAGTCTTCTCCAAATGGTTTTTGAATGTTATAATTCTTGACGTCTGATTTGTGTCCATTTATTCTTTTACGCAGAGACTGTCCAGTTTGACCAACGTACATGGCAGAGGGGCATTGCTGGCACATGATGGCATATATCACATTGGTAGATGTGCAGGTGAACGAGCCTCTGATAGCGTGGCTGATGTGATTAGGCCCTATGATGGTGTCCCCTGAATAGATATGTGGACACAGTTGGCAACGGGCTTTGTTGCAAGGATATGTTCCTGGGTTAGTGGTTCTGTTGTGTGGTTGCTGGTGAGTATTTGCCTCAGGTTGGGGGGCTGTCTGTAAGCAAGGACTGGCCTGTCTCCCAAGATCTGTGAAAGTGATGGGTCATCCTTCAGGATAGGTTGTAGATCCTTGATGATGCATTGGAGAGGTTTTAGTTGGGGGCTGAAGGTGACGGCTAGTGGCGTTCTGTTATTTTCTTTGTTGGGCCTGTCCTGTAGTAGGTGACTGCTGGGTACTCTTCTGGCTCTGTCAGTCTGTTTCTTCACTTCAGCAGGTGGGTATTGTAGTTGTAAGAATGCTTGATAGAGATCTTGTAGGTGTTTGTCTCTGTCTGAGGGGTTGGAGCAAATGTGGTTGTATCGTAGAGCTTGGCTGTAGACGATGGATCGTGTGGTGTGGTCTGGATGAAAGCTGGAGGCATGTAGGTAGGAATAGCGGTCAGTAGGTTTCCTCAGGAAGTCAGTGGTGTCTCGAAGATAGCTGGGAGTGCTGCTAGCGTAGGGCCTGAGGAGGGAGTCTACATAGCCAGACAATCCTGCTGTCAGGGTGCCAATGCCTGAGATGATGGGGTGCCCAGGATTTCCAGGTTTATGGATCTTGGGTAGCAGATAGAATACCCCAGGTCGGGGTTCCAGGGGTGTGTCTGTGCGGATTTGTTCTTGTGCTTTTTCAGGGAGTTTCTTGAGCAAATGATGTAGTTTCTTTTGGTAATCCTCAGTGGGATCAGAGGGTAATGGCTTGTAGAAAGTGGTGTTGGAGAGCTGCCGAGCAGCCTCTTGTTCATATTCCAACCTATTCATGATGACGACAGCACCTCCTTTGTCAGCCTTTTTGATTATGATGTCAGAGTTGTTTCTGAGGCTGTGGATGGCATTGTGTTCTGCACGACTGAGGTTGTGGGGCAAGTGATGCTGCTTTTCCACAATTTCAGCCCGTGCACATCGGTGGAAGCACTCTATGTGGAAGTCCAGTCTGTTGTTTCGACCTTCGGGAGGAGTCCACTCAAAATCCTTCTTTTTGTAGTCTTGGTAGGAAGGTCTCTGTGGGTTAGTATGTAGTTCAGAGGTGTGCTGGAAATATTCCTCGAGTTGGAGACATCGAAAATAGGATTCTAGGTCACCACAGAACTGTATCATGTTCGTAGGGGTGGAGGGGCAGAAGGAGAGGCCCCGAGATAGGACAGATTATTCTACTGGGCTTCCTGAGGAAACTACAATCCATCGGTGATCTTCCTGAAAACACCATCCTGGGCACTATGGATGTAGAAGCCCTCTACACCAACATTCCACACAAAGATGGACTACAAGCCATCAGGAACAGTATCCCCGATAATGTCATGGCAAACCTGGTGGCTGAACTTTGTGACTTTGTCCTCACCCATAACTATTTCACATTTGGGGACAATGTATACCTTCAAATCAGTGGCACTGTATGGGTACCCACATAGCCCCACAGTATGCAAACATTTTTATGGCTGACATAGAATAACGCTTCCTCAGCTCTTGTCCCCTAATGCCCCTACTCTACTTGCGCTACATTGATGACATCTTCATCATCTAGACACATGGAAAAGAAGCCCTTGAGGAATTCTACCATGATTTCAACAATTTCCATCCCACTATCAACCTCAGCCTGAACCAGTCCACACAAGAGATTCACTTCCTGGACACTACGGTGCTAATAAGCCATGGTCACATAAACACCACCCTATACCGGAAACCTACTGACTGCTATTCCTACCTACATGCCTCCAGCTTTCATCCAGACCACACCACACAATCCATTGTCTACAGCCAAGCTCTACGATACAACCGCATTTGCTCCAACCCTTCAGACAGAGACAAACACCTGCAAGATCTCTATCAAGCATTCTTACAACTACAATACCCACCTGCTGAAGTGAAGAAACAGATTGACAGAGCCAGAAGAGTACCCAGAAGTCACCTACTACAGGACAGGCCCAACAAAGAAAATAACAGAACGCCACTAGCCGTCACCTTCAGCCCCCAACTAAAACCTCTCCAACGCATCATCAAGGATCTACAACCTATCCTGAAGGATGACCCATCACTCTCACAGATCTTGGGAGACAGGCCAGTCCTTGCTTACAGACAGCTCCCCAACCTGAAGCAAATACTCACCAGCAACCACACAACAGAACCACTAACCCAGGAACCTATCCTTGCAACAAAGCCCGTTGCCAACTGTGTCCACATATCTATTCAGGGGACACCATCAGAGGGCCTAATCACATCAGCCACGCTATCAGAGGCTCATTCACCTGCACATCTACCAATGTGATATATGCCATCATGTGCCAGCAATGCCCCTCTGCCATGTACGTTGGTCAAACTGGACAGTCTCTGCGTAAAAGAATAAATGGACACAAATCAGACGTCAAGAATTATAACATTCAAAAACCATTTGGAGAAGACTTCAATCTCCTTGGTCACTCGATTACAGACCTAAAAGTTGCAATTCTTCAATAAAAAAAACTTCAGAAACAGACTCCAACGAGAGACTGCTGAATTGGAATTAATTTGCAAACTGGATACAATTAATTTAGGCTTGAAGAGAGACTGGGAGTGGATGGGTCATTACCCAAAGTAAAACTATTTCCCCTTGTTTATCCCTCCCCCGCCCCACTGCTCCTCAGACATTCTTGTCAACGGCTGGAAATGGCCCACCTTGATTATGACTACAAAAGGTTTCCCACCCACCCCCGCCCACCCTCCCCCGCTGTCCTGCTGGTAATAGCTCACCTTAAGTGATCACTCTCGTTACAGTGTGTATGGTAACACCCATTGTTTCATGTTCTCTATGTATATAAATTTCCCCACTGTATTTTCCACTGAATGCATCCGATGAAGTGAGCTGTAGCTCACAGAAGCTTATGCTCAAATAAATTTGTTAGTCTCTAAGGTGCCACAAGTACTCCTTTTCTTTAAGTCAAGACAAGTCTCCATAGTGGCATCCTATATATCAGATGACCCTCAAAGAGCAAGAATGGAGCCTTAGACAAATCAGTGAGAAACCATGGCGGAGCACTGGCTTTAGCTGCTGCAGGCTTATCCTATATAATGAGGTTGCATTTTTAACCAGTGTTGCTTATGTAAATTTCATTTGCACAATGAGATACTATTTTTAATGCTTCCCCCACTTACAGTGTAAGTGGTAACTCTCTACTTTTGATTTTAATCTTGAACAATTTACTACTGTATACTGAAAAATGAAGTTTTCAGTCTGGTTCAGCCCATGCTTCTTCCAGCATATAATTCAGGAGAAAACAAGAGTACAGGTTACCAAAGATTGAACCTACTGATCTACTTAATACTGACAGCTTCTTGTTCAATGATCTCACCATACATTAAGCAGCGGAGGCTGTTGTCTCGCGTGTTGGAAAAGGTGTATGCCCTTTAAGGGCTAGTAAGCCAGGGAGTGACTTTCTGCTACAGACTAGGTCAGCCAGAGGAGGCTGACCCATTCCTCCCTACCCCCTGCTGACCAGAAGAGAGGGGAGGGACTATATAAGTCCATGCCAGTGTAGCAAGAGCCCTCTTTTGGGTGAACCAGCACTCACCCTCCCACCGATGGAAGTGGTGAAATACCAGGTATTGGCAGAATACGCTGTGGGCATTGCGGTAGTTGCTTCCGTCTCCCTCCCAGCCCATCAGATTGGCTAAAGTAAAGTGCGGGGGCAGGGGGCTTGTCACTTCCCCACAGCACCTTCAGGGGACTTATTTGGGACAAACATGAAACAGGAGTTAGGCTAGGATGTCACAACTGCTTATGTAAATGTGGGGCAGCTGTCCAGTGTGGATACTCCATACCGAAGGGCCAGAGTGATCAGATTAAAGAATACCTCCTTTAAATCCTTTACCGTCCCTTTTAAGGAGCAGAAACAGGTTGTTTAGAGCACCTATGACTTGTACAGGCCGGAACTAATATTGTCCATAGTCATTGTGTGCCCCCCCCACCCCCCTTTAACCCACGTTTGAGTGGAGGAGGGTGACAGAAGCCCCCTCCCTATAAATTTATGGAATTACCTGCACTTTCATCTTCAAGATACTCCGATATTTAAGACTGAAGGTGGTAGCACATTAAACCACCGCATATCTCCTGTCCACCTTCCAGTGCTGTAAATGTTCATAAGGTAGACATTAAATATTAGAAATTCAGTATAGGAAAGTGCACAACAACTGATGGATAGAGTACAAGGCTTTCAGTACAGCAGAGAAAGTGTGGACACATCAATGGGGGACAAATTTTTAAACTTTTGTTTTAATAACTTAAAGTCCCATCAATAATGATGCTTTAGTAAGTTTGAGTTGTTTATTAATGGTGTATTGTTCTTAGCAACCAACAGTGACAGGATAGGTATGGGTGCATTTTAAATAGATCACTGTAACATAATGATCTAACTGGAGCATATTTAGGCCAAAGGCTTTTCACAGAAAGGTAATAGGAGTGGCTTTCCTTCAGGCATGTTATACAAACAGAAAAGATCAAAATAGCTCTATTATAAGAAACAGTAATTAGCAACATATCTTTACAACAAAAATAAGTTTCCAAATTAGCTCTCATGAGCAATGCAGTTAATTATTTAGACACATATATACATTTCCCTGCACACACTATTTCTAAATATCCTTTTCAAATACATATTCCTACAGTAGTGCAATACAACTTTCCCAGCAATCACAACACAAGCCAGCTGCCCCACAAGGTAGGGCACAGAGAATTTCTCATGGCCACAATCCTGCAGTTTCTACTCAGTCAACACTCCTAGTAAAGTTACAGGGAATTTTGCTTAAGAGTCAAACAATTAGGCCCTTAGTTAGTGGATAGTACACTCCTCTGGGGGAGTTACTTTAGGTGTAGAACTCTCCAGGCAGAGATATGAGAATATATCCCTAAGTATTATTTATACAATGGCTATTAAAATATTTGAAATGTAAATCATTTTTGTGTGTGTGCTATTTAATTTACAAAATGGACTTTCAGGCAGAGGGGCACGTCTGTATCCGGAGGACTGATTACTTTATTAAATAAAGAAATAAAACTGGTATATCACTTTTACCATTGCATTTTTCCCTTACACTGTATGTCACACCAGTAACAGGTAATATAATATACCATAAAGCATTTTAATATGACCTTGTAATTAGAAAGCAAAAACATTTTCTGTAACAGTTTAGTATTAAAATTCTTTATGTGCACAAATGGTGTTCATAACCTGACACCTGAAGCAATATGGATTTAGTTTGATAGTTCAGTTGTAAAGAAAATACTATGTACTTCATTCACTAAACTAGTCAGTACAAATTAATATTAGTGGGACATATAAAAAGAGATGCAGTCAGTAACAAACCTGGTAGTATTTTTAGATATATGTATGTATTTTAAAGTCTCATGATGGAATGATAAAAAAAAAAAAGGCAGGAATCTCTTCAATTAATGGAGCTCCAGTATGAGATTTGCACTCGGTGTATTTCTCATTAGCTTACAAGCAGCCCAAGTCAGTCTGAATACACTGCACCAGAAGTTAACAAGTGTCTAAAGCGTTGATAAAACTTAAATGCAGTAGGTTCCATTACGTTGTATTTCTGTTTAAATATATAAAACATAAAAAACTGTAATGGAAATTTATTGGATAAAAATATTAACATTCAAATAAAACTGCACTTACATTTTCAAATCAGATTTAAATTTACATTTTTGCAGATTTAATCAGCATGACTTGAATATTTAATTTAATTTTATGTGCCTTCTACTATCAAAGATAATACATATCTACCACTTATTTTACATTAGGTATTTTTATTGTATTATGTTATCAATCAGAGGCTTTCCCCACAGCATAACCCATATTTGAAGCCTTCATCAAATTTGTCTGTACAATGCTAAATATATTTTCAATGATAAATGCCTTTGTACAATATTTACAAATTCTCTCCATTGTGATAAAAAGGCAAAATAAATAAAAAGCTTAGAGAAAGGAAATGCTGCCTAGGCTTTGGGCTTTTTCTTTTATCTTCCCCCAGCAGATGCTAGACTCCTCAGGAGATGAAGTTGGCTAGCCGGGATTGTTTCTCTTTCTCTTATTTGGGCTGTGACTGGGATCTTGTTTCAGTTCTTGGTAGTGCACCTGTTTAAACACAACGTTCAGAAAGAAACTGGTCAGGTGGCCACTCATGAGCAGAAAAAAGAGCACTAAAGGAATAAGAGATTTTTTTTCATTGGGGGAGAAAAGTGCTATCCTGCTTCAAATCGTATGGGCTCTGCAGCTGGGCTGCAAAAACAACAGAATAATAGATCTGGAGTAAGAAGAAAAATCAGAATTAGGAAAATCCTGCCAGGAAATACAATAAGGTATTGATTTAGTGAAGTCTTTTTGTTTTCCTCACAAAATATTACTATTTATTTACTATTTATTACAATAAAATAATATTGAAAATAAAACAGTATCAAGTTGAAAGAGATCAATAAAAATTCCTTACAATCTGTTATTTAATACATTCTCCAGTAATGCAAAGCCCATAGCATGCAGAGGGGCAGATTCAGACATAATGTATGCAAGTGCAACACCAAGTATGAATTTAACCCAGCATCTGAAAATGTCGAAAGCCTATCCTCTTGATCTACCTCGTGAGTTATGAGAACATGCTGTAACACTTAACAGTTCTTGGAAGATCCCACACCACAATATAAGTGCACAAACTTCATACACATTTTTTAAAAGGGCAACCTCATCCCCTGTCGTAAATAAAACAACAGATTTCACCTTAGAAAAACAGATGCCAACAACAACCCAAATTCACAGTGCTACCACATGATACTGGGCAAAACAGCCTGCCGTTGACTGCACTATTGAATTTGCTTTTATTACCGGATATCCCTAGTTCCTCTCTTCAGGGGCTGATGGCTTCAGGCAGCAACAATTCGTACAACAAACCCCAGCGATATTTACAAGTCCCTGGTGGTTGCTTAATAGCAACTCCATCACCCACTACCATTTCCTAAATTTTTACTGATTGCCCCTAAAGAGACAACCAAGGCAAAAACTAATTCCCAAACTGGAAGAAGTACAGAAGACTCATCAGCCTGTTTGAGTTTCAGATTCTATGGGCCAGAGAATATAAACTCAAAACAAAATAATACAGTTTTTAAAATTATAAAAAACAAAGCCATAGAATTATTAAACTAATGTTAAATTGACAACCATATGAGAATTAAAATAATATATACATACCACTTGTACATCTGAGGGAACTCTGGAAAGGAAGTCAAGTAGCTCATTGTTATCAATTGCATATGGACTGCGAAGTTTCTTTGTAAATTTATTGATGCCTGGAAAAGTGATAGTTCAAACGTTATTAAAATCTCTGGAGTTTTTATATCACCAGTTATTAAAAACACATTTCTGGAAAACTTCTGACAAAGATTTTAAGATACATTTTTAGCATTAACTTAGTGCACTATATACTCAGGCCTGGTCTATATTACAAAGTTAGGGCACCATAGGTTGATTTGCATCGACCTAGTTGTGGCATGTGTCTACACCAAAATTTGTCTCCTGCCAGCATATCCACACCATTACAGTGACGCAATGACACCATCTCCCCAAGTGACACAGTTGACCTACTTAGGGTGAGAGTGCGAGTGTAAACACTGCATTTCCTATGTCAACTCTAACTGCCCTCCACTAGCTGTTCCACAGTGTCCCTACTCCTGCAACAGTGGCCACTCTGGTCACAAACTCCACAGCCAAGAGGTCATAGAGACCCAAAGCTGCCCACCACCTCCTCACCCCTCCTTTAAAATCTGTATGCTTTTGAAATTCCTTTTCCTAACTGCCTCCCCCTTGAGAAACACCTACCAGCTCACCTTTGTTGTGTGCATCAGACCTGGCCAGCTTCAGCGGCACTAGAAGCACTCCTGCTGAGAGCAGGCAAGAAGTTCTGGATCTACTTGTGTGGGGAGAAGAGGCTGTGCAAGCACAGCTATGGAACAGCCGCAGAAATATTGACAGCTATGTGCAAATTGCACAGGGGATGCTGAAACGGGGCAAGAGAGGGATGAGCAGTAGTGGCACCTGACAACAAAGGAACTTTGCCTGGGATACCAGAAGGCAAGGGAGGGCAACAATAAATCTGGTAAAAAGATAAGGAGTACTTGTGGCACCTTGGAGACTAACAAATTTATGAGACTAATTTAATTAAATAAATTTGTTAGTCTCCAAGGTGCCACAAGTACTCTTTTTTTCTTTTTGAGGATACAGACTAACACGGCTGCTACTCTGAAATAAATCTGGTGTTGCCCCCAGACCTGCCGTTTAACAACAAACCATGCCATACTCGCTGGTGACCCACCGACACTCTACAGAGCACTGTGAATGCTTTGCTGGAGCCTGAAGACGAGACCCCCCTACTGTGAACAGTGATGAGAGGGCAGATGTGGACTGGAAAGGGGTCTTTTAAATTGTTGGACACAACGTAATTTTATTTTAAAAATTACTAAAACTATTTAGCTGAGAGAAACAGGAAGCGGTAGGCCAACTCTTACTAATTATTTCTCTGGCTGCCAACCCACGGGTATAGCTCCCACTATTTAGTCATGGGGGGTCTTTTACATACTTTAGGGGACACCATGATTAAGGCAAAGAAAAATAATCACAATTATTAATCATTTTATTATTAAAGGAAAAGAAAACAACACAAGTAAATCACTGGTGACATCCATTACAATCTCTTGTCTCTCTCTCTCTCTCTGTGGAGAGCTTTAAAAGAGATTACATCCTGGAGAGTGAACCAGTCCAGGGGCTGCTTTTCTCTTAGTAAGTTAAGACCAAAGTATATTGTTTCCCAGAATTATTGTGAATGCACTTTAGCATCGTATTAGATACTTCAACCAATTATTGTTGCCTCTACATAAACAGCTTAAGGCCAAGTGGATTTTGTTGGTTATTAATAAATAACCAAAAACAGTTTATAATTGGAGAAAGTAAGCAATCTTAATTAATCCTATGAAATCGAAGAAAATATTTAAATTAGTTACCTAGTAGAAGACATTTCAGGCCAATTAACCAATATTAAGAATCCTAAATCCAATTAAAATCCACTATTTCTCTGTTTGCCAATGTTTAGCCCATCTCCTCTCCAGGAAGTCATGATTTAACCATCTGATGATTAACAGGAGAAAGTTAATATTTTAAGTTACAACAGTATTATAACATACCAATAAAATCATTACAAGGGTCTTGGCAGTGTCTTAGTTAACTTTCTCTCACCAAACTAGGTTGATGTTTTGGGGAGGTTTCCTTGGTTTCTTCTTGAGTCTTCTGTGTTTTTCCTATCTGTCTGTGTCAGCTTGCGGGATGGATAGGATGGGTTGTGAGGTGCTTGCTTTCTAAGCAGAGTAGCGAGGGTCAGGGGGCTTTATGCATGTGTGAGGTGCTCACTTCAGAGTTTTTACACCCTTCTCCTTCCTATTTTCAAGAAATTATAGGAAACCTTTTGAGGTTTTTAGATTTAAAGTTGATTGCTGTCACCCTTTCAGGGTTGGCTTAGGTGATACTTTCAGCTCTTGAATATGCAGTCTGTTTAATGAGTATGCAGCATTTCTTTAACTGCCTTTGTTCTTGGGGATGGAAAGATCCAGATGTCTTTTAAAATTAAAATTTTCTTTTTGTTCAGTCCATTTTCTAAGATATTAAAAGATAAAACTGAAAATATATTTTTCCAATTGTCCAAAACATTCCTGTTTTTATACAAAAGTTCTGTTCTTAAAACAGTTTTTTTTTAAATTAAATAATTCAAATAGTCTTGAGCTTAAATAATTAGGTGTTGATGACTTTGGAGATTTGATACTTCTATTCCGGAGTAGGTTGAGGGTTTGCTTGTGCACTGCCAGAAATTAATTTCCCATTAATATGAATATCCTATACTTAAATGGCTTCTCACACTAGTTGAGCAAGGGCATTAGATTCCATGTTGGTACATAAACCATTTACACAGTAATGACATCAGGAGCTACATTAGGAAATTTTCATTTAGTTAACGTATTTGGAAGTCTGCATTTCACAGACGTGTTTGTCATTTCAACATTTAAGAAATAAACAAAAGTTTAAAACATCTCCAACTAAACATGTTTTTCTCTAAAGTGTTGAAGAACACAAGCAGATTTTCTTGCAAGAGTATGGGGGTTGGTAGAGCTCACTTTACCTAAACTTATTGCTCTGATAACACACCCTTACATTCCTTTCACAATCATGGTTCTTCCTAAAACATCAAAGTTTACATAGTTTATTTCTTGATGTTTGTTTGTCCGTGGGAAATAAAAACAGAAACCTGGAATTTCTTTGATTAGCTTTAACATTTTGTAACGTAACTAGCCAAACATATGTATTTCCAAACATCCTGACTATAACCTTCTTAAAGCTATATCTTAATATTTAGTAAAGGTGCAAACAAGTTTGTAATGACTTAAGAAATTAAGTTGAAATAAATTTATTAATGTAATTTTGCATCAATATTGAAGTCTTTCTTCCACAAAAAACGGGGCGGGGAGGAGATGTGGCAGGGACCATACTGTGAGGAAGGATCTGTTTGAAACTCTCCTGGAGTCAAGCCAATCCCAGGTGAGTGCAGATGTGCTGATGAAGAGGAATGGAGCTCAGGTAAGGTAGTATGGTACTCCAATTACACAATTTACATTAGACCAGTTCCTGTACTCAGGTCTGCTTTTCAATTCTTTCACTTGTTGAGGCAGGCAGGAGGGGGCCATGCAGAATAAATTGTTTATCGGAATAGGGATGTCTCTTCTACCTTCATGAGAGATGTTAATGAAACTTTCATGGAGATATTCTACAATCCTCTTCTGAAAATTCCTACGGAGCACATCCTTGTTTCTTCCCCCACAATAGGAGACCCTTCCCACACCACTCTGCAATAAGTTTGGCTGGCACTGCTGCAGTAAATAGGCTAGCAGCATACAGGACAAGGTGGCTTTGGGACGTCAATTGCAGCTGGGTTCTCTATGCTTTTTTCATCCTCAGCAGTGAGATATCAGCCAAAAAAAGTCACCACTGTCTGTGAAAATAGTGCCATTATTCACTGCACTTTCCTTATACCCGTATGCAGAGAGGGGTGCCAAATAATCAAAGCTTCAGTGCAACAGAACACTCACCATGGTTTGAGCTGCTGAGTGGTGCTGTAGTGAGGTGCTCCAAAGCTAAAGTGACAATGAACATTTCACATTAAAGGTATGTAGGGGGATAATGTAAGACAGTTTTGAGACTTATCTTTCCCTTTCCATTGTGACTGTATATCGGTGCTGTTTCTGTCTGTTTTAATCAGCAAACCCTGGCAAGGTGGTCTGGAAAGGTGCCCCTGAATGTCTGACCCTGATCAGGAGGCGAAAGAATAGGATTCAGAAGGACGTGCTCTCTGACACCCTCCCATCCTCTACTGCCTCAGTTTGTGAACACAGGGCTTGGGAGGAGCCGTATGACCATGAAAGACCGAGAATGGAGAGAGCAGTTGCTGCAGGAGAGGGAAAAAGACAGAGGTGCATCGAGAAGCGCACCAGGACATCATGAGTTTGCTCAGGCAACAAACTCAGATGTTGCAAGCAGTATTGACCTACATGCCCAAGATCCTGGACTCAGCAGCCTTTCCAGTCATTGGAGAACTCCATAGTCGCAGCTCCCTACATCCCCCAACATACCAGATGGCAGCCTAGTCTACATCCTTATCCCTACCACTGCACATGGGCAGGACAAGATGGATCATAGCGACACGTATACAGACCTGTGAAAACTACACGGTGCATGTGTGGCCACAACCTACTATACCGCAGTAGGTTTTACATACATGAATATTAACCATCACTTTTTACTTCGTATTTTCAAGTATGGTTCACCCTTTTACAGTGTTGGTAGAAGACTTAACTTTGTGTGTTTGTTGGCTCTTTAATTTTGTTGTCTGTTTCTTTGCAAACAAAGTTCTATTTTTGGAGACTCAGTATCTTTATTACTTTACATTACAAAATTCATAGCAAGAAGCAAACACCCACTGATATTTAATCTTCATACACACGACAATCACTTTCATAAAACCATCAGACAACATGATTGTGGTTGACTGTTAAAAGAGAATCTTTTTTTAAGGCCTCCTTTAGCCATATATCTCCAGTTGACTCTATCAGCCCATGTGTCTGGCTGTTCAAATTCAGCAGACACCCAGTAGCTTTTTCCCCTTCATCCTCACAGATATTATGCAGTACACAACCAGCTATAACGATGGAGATGTTGGCCTTGCTGAGATCCTAGCTAGTGAGTAAACAGCACCAGCATTCCTTCTATCTATCAAAAGCACATTCAGGGGTCTTTACCTGCTGAGTTAGAAGCTGAATCTTTTTTTGGTGCTGTTCAGGTAGCCAGTGTACAGCTTCAAAAGCCAGGGAGCAATGGGTGGGCCAGGTCCCCCAGAATCACTATTAGAATTTCAGCATCACCAATGGTAATCCAGTGGCCAGGGAAGTACGTTCCTGCTTGTAGCTTTTTGAGAAGTCTTCTGTTCTTAAAGATGAGAGTATCATATTGCTATCAGTTAAGTGTCCCTGGTGATCCACTAGCACTTGCATAACCATGGAAGAGTATCCCTTTCTGTTGATGTACACAGTGACAAGGTGGATTAGTGCCAGGATAGAGAGATGCATGTTGTGTATCACCCCAGTGTAGTCTGACAACCTGATTGCTGCAAATCCATCCACTATTTCCTGTACATTACCCAGCATAACAGTCCTGCGTAGCAGGAGTTGCTTAGTGGCCTTACACACTTGATGACAACTGCCTCCACTGTGGATTTTCCAACTCCAAACTGATTGCCAGCTGATGGACAGCAATCTGGCATTGCAAGTTTCCACATCATGATTGCCACTTGCTACTCCACTGTTAGAATAGCTCATTTTGATGTCCCTGTACTGGAGGTCTGGGGCAAGCTCAGCACACAGATACTGGAGTGTAGCCTGTTATATCCAAGAGTTCTGAAGCCTCTGCTAATAATCCCAAACCTGCATTACAATGAGATCCTATTAATCAGCCCTCATTTCTCAGGCCCATAAGCAGTGATCCACCATCTAGAACGGCTCTGCAAACACCAGCAGCAACCTGGCATTTTTTTTCATCATCCCCATCAGTATCTGGTTATTGTGCTTGAACATCTCTTCATCTTCATCTCACATCACAATCTTGGTTGTAGTAGTCCTGGTTCAAGTTCTGCAAATACAGGAGAATCGTGCATCCTGTATTAGCAACTCTCATGAGAATGGTGCTGTGCTGTGAAGGATCCATGCTTCTGCCACAGAGATGGCAGAGACAAAAATGCAGTGCATGAGGCTGTGGGAATTTTTTTAAATGGTGTGAAAATTATAGGATGTCGAAATTATTTCAGGATGGAGAAAGCGACAGGGTGGTAACTTGCCCTCTCGCTCCCAGAAATCCCTAGGCAAATCATTGGTATCCCACAAAGCACCACAAAAATGTCCCAAAAGACACTGGGCTGGGCAGCGGCACAGGGCACACTGGGATACCTATCATGATGTGCCAGATTTTACATTGATGCAACACATATGCTGGGTATGTGTAGCACCAACGAAAGAACCCAAGTGCACAAGTGCCCAAGCAATATACAAAAGTCAGCAACTGTTTCCCGATGCAATTTGCTTTGACGAAACTTTGTAGTGTAGACATGGTATCAGTCTCTAAATGTGCTCATGGAGTATTTTTTTTTCCCCACTAGCCTCTCCTTTAATTTTCATCTTGGCAGTAACACCTAAAGGTGATTGGAAGTTTTCGGATGGAACATTTTTCTGTTAGAAAACGCCAATTTGTCAAAAGCAAAACATTGTGTGGTAACATGTAGATTTTGACACAGGTTCCGATGGAACCCTACCTTGCTAGTCATGTTTCAAAACCTGCCTGCTAGGCACGTTTCAGTGAAAAACCTGCTTGGTTTCCTGCCAGCTTGCCTGCCCAACTTCCCAGCAGCTGGCCCAAAGAATTGCCCCAGGGCTTCCGGGGTCAACAGATCCAGGGAAGCTCTGCCATGATATTAGACTCTTGGGCCAGCTGTCTGCCCAGCCTCTAGAGTCTGGGGAGCAAGCTGCCCAGAGAGCTGGGGAGTCCTGACATCCCACAATATTTCATCCCAGAAACACTCAAACATGATATTTCTAAAATATGCAATATGTTGATGGGGCTGGCAGGCTCTCTGGCTCCATGGCAGCCTCAACTCTGAACATTCAGCGACTGTCATGGAGCTGGGGATCCTGGAAGCCCCAAAAGCCCTAGCAGCTTCTGATTACAAAACTGCATGTCAGTTTCAGTCAGCAACCACCAAGGGTCTTGGGGAGCGTATTTCACTCCAGAAATATGTTTTGGTGTTTCTGAAATTAAATATTACAGAACTTCATTTCCATGAAAAATTTGGACTCTTTGGCCTGATTGGAACAAATTTTCTGAAAACTCTGACATTACTGCAGAATGGAAATCTGATTTCCTGGTCAGCTCTAGTGTCAACTGTTTTTTTTTGTTTGTTTGTTTGTTTTAACCGTTTGGCACTTTACAGTAAATTGAGGTAATGATCTTTACTCCTCTGCTTCAGAACTCTCAGGCTATACTGTCAGATTCAAGCTCCTGTCACAGTTTTGTTTAGGGTTTTTTAATATATATTTTGACTTAGGAATATTTTTAGAATGGAAGGTCTGATAGTTCACTTTTCCACACACAAAAAAGCTGTATTGGGTTATTCAAATCAGCAACCAAAGTTCAAAGGCACCAAGCCCATCTTCCAAGACTAAGCTAAAACAGCATTTCTAAATTACAATCTCTATTGCATCATTAGACACTGGGTCTGAATCACTCCAGTGGGCTCACTGGGTACTAGCCTGGCAAGACCTAGTTTGTGGGCTGTGGAAACAAAATATGTCCAAAGCAGGGCCCACAGTGGCACAAGCTTCCCAGAATCCCACATCACCCAGAGCAAGCTGGGACAGCTCTCAAAATGAACTGGGCCTGCTCTATGGGATTTGGGACCAAGCTAGCTGGGAGATAAGATGATTCAGTTTCTCATCTATGGAACTGTAGCCGGGTTATAAAGCTTCATGCCCTTGGCAGAATGTTTATAACAGAGCAGCAGTGGTAACACCAATGGCCTTCCACAGAGTGAATCCGCAATCCTACACAACTGCCCTGCAATGCAGGGTGTGAGGAGAGAAGAAAGTTGCACCCTGTGGGGGTGAATTTTTTGGTGTACGTTTTGAAATTCTAGCCCTTACTAAAATTGGTGAATGGGGAATCTTTGAGACCTAGCCACATCCATTTGAGAGGACCCAATTCAGCATGGAGGCACTGAGAAATCAGGTGTCTATCCCAGACTTTCTCAAACTGATCTGTGGACCACCTGTTGGTAAGGAAGAGCTGGCAGACCACATGGAATCAGCTGCTTCTTGGTAGCACGAGAAGAGTCTGGATATCTGTAAAATAGCTATAAATAAGGAGGAACAAACCTTGGATCCTCCTGTTAGCTTATCATATGAAAGGAGTAAGAGACGAGCCACCATGACTGGAGACTGCAGCCAGACAAGAGCCACCATTAGGAGAGAAGTGTTCAGGAAGAAGGGAACCAGGCACCATGTGAAAAGGAGTGGGTGAAGCAGAGGACTGTACAGCAGTGAGACAGAGAAGAGAAGGAAAGCAAAATGGATGGGAGGGGAGCTGAATGGAGAGCAAGAGGAAATGATGTGATTAAGCCTTTTCAAAACGTTTAAGATGAAGCATTTTGATAAGAGCTAAAAATATATCAATACTTTCCTAACATTATTTTTCCATATAAGCAGCTGTGTTAGCCACAGGGGTGCTGCACAATTTTGAACAGAATTAGATTGCAGGTGCTCCAGAAGAGACACTGGACAAGTTTGAGAATTGTTAGTTTATGCAGAGGAAAGAGCAAAGAATCCTTTGGAATGAAGAGTCTTGGAGAAAAAGCCTTCTGTGGGTGCAAAAGAGGAAAATGTAGCAATGCAGATGCTATCTGACATTGCATGGAGGAAATTTCTTTAGGAGAAGAGTCGCTAAACAGCAGCATGGCCATATAAATTTGCAAAGCAGCTCAGAAACTACTTTCCTGGAAGTGACCACCTGTCTTTCACTAAAACCAAATAAAAATAAGCATTTGCTTTTCAATGCAGAAAAAATGAATGAGAAGAGGAGTTGAATATACACCAATGAGGGTAGAAACTCCAAAGAAAGTGAAAATGTGTGTGAGTTTGCAGGGTTCCATTTCAAGAGCAGTTTTTAAATGAGACAATTTTCTCTGTGCAGGGTGTGTACTTACAGAATGCAGGTACAGCTGCTACAGAGGTGGGTTTGTGTTCAAAATATATGATCGAAAATGCTGAACAATCTTTATAACTGGTATACTGTACAGTAGCTTTTCTAAATCAGTATAAAGAAAATACACAAGCCTATGTGAGAGGTTAAGCTGTCTCCTAAAAAAACCAAACAAAACAAAAAACCCCAACCCACTTTTGTTCATTATCCACCAGTAAAATATCATATGTTTTTGTTAGTCTAAAGGTGACCTTTTAAGCAGGTGTCTAAGCACTGTGTTTACATACACTTTCACAAGATAAAGTGCTGCAGCAAAAACATATTGTCCTAAATGCACTATATAGATTGAAATGCCCCTGTTTGTGTATAAGTGGTGAAAATAAATCAGAGTAATATCTAGACAAAGCTACACTTTGATATATGAAGAATCCTCCTGGCTACATGTTTATAGTATGATGAAGTTTAGAATGCCAGACAAGAAAAATGCATTTTGCAGGTGGGCCTAAATCTTTACCCAGTTGTGATTTTTAACTAACCTGTCTGTTTCCATCATGGAATAGCTTCATGACCATAAATACTGAAAACTACTGACACTATAACTCATCCCTTAAAAAACAGTTTGTTCTAAGTGGCTCAGACAGTTAAAAAAAAGGCTTTACTTACCCCAGACAAGGACAATGTATCTCAGTGGAATGAAATACAGGATGACTGTGAACACACAGAGGGCAACAATTGCCAGCCAGCTTAAGAATGGGACAGTCCAGTTGAATGTACTGAATGAAAAATTAACATAAGTCAGAAGTCTAATCACTTCACAGAACTAATAAGAGAACAAATAACGGGCAGGCAGATTACAACTCTGTAAATGGAACAGTCAGTCTTCAGCAGTGAGAGGACTGAAACTGCATATGAATGCATGGATGCTAAATATGTTGGAGATCTGGGGTTTGATCCCACCCCCTGAGAAGATGAAACTCGGGCTTAGACTCTCTATCCACTCAGGATGGCACCTATAAGCACCCGCATGCAAGCTGAAAACCAATGCTTATGGCCTTAGGAGTTCCAATACTTTCCCCTGTTCTTGCCCCAGATCCCTGTCCTCTGTTCACTTGCTCAAACAGAGTCCAAGGCATCCCTCCACTCTTAACTGGAATCAGAGTATTATACAGTGCTGCTTGGGTCATCTGATTTGATTCTCCCCTGTGCTCTGTCTGAAATACATGGTCAGAGAAAGAAATTAAAAGTTGATCAGAGGGCATGTCTTTCTCTGTTTAACATGTGGCGGCACTCCCTGTCTGATAGTTCAATCACAGTGGGGGAGGACTGAGTGAAAAGCTTGTCTGTGTGCAAGGTAGGCAACCCTTTCACACTACTATTAGTGGGTTAGGGGAAAGGCAGGTATGATGGTTAGTTTTGCTGAAGGTGAGGGACAACATCGGGAGGAAAGGGAAGGAAAAAAGACAGAAGCAGGGCAGCAAAGGAAAGGGAAAAGGGGGTGGGGAGAACAAAAGAAGGGAGTGGTTAAAGAGAAATGAAATTACAATAAGGAAACAAGCTATACCAATCTCAAAAAAATGGGAAGGGCATTATTTGTTCAAAGACAAAGGGAAAACAGAGGGATTGGGCTCCAACAGAAGTTTCAGGGAAATGGGTTGTCACATCAAACCTTCAGATTAAAAAACCCCTAAGTGTGTGCCGCAGATCTCACAGTGTAATACAGATCTGCTGAGCAGTCAGTTTTGTAGAGCCTGAGTTGGGGGGAGGAGGGGAGAGAGAGAGAGAGAAGAGAAGGAAATGCCAGCCAACAAGTCTGGAAGCAGCTATTGTGGGTCTCCCACCCCTGAAGTGCAGTGAAGAGATGAAGGCCAGATAGCCAATTTTAAAAAATCCCAAGGGAACTTTTATTAAATAGAGTTTGGTTAAAAGGGATTGTTATATAAAAGTCACCACCACTCCAAGGATGCTCCCTGCCATTTGTCTTCCTATAAGAAAAGTATGCTTTTGGCTCTAAAAAGGTTGACACTGTCCCTTTAAATTATTATTAATAGATATGTACCTGGATCATTTTGGCTAAATGATTCTGGCTTCTGTGGTTAAATAATTACTGTTGTCTGAATTGCTAGCTATAATTTTTCATAATGATCTCTGGCTTCTTTGGTTGTGTTTGTCTTTTTCCTCCCCAGCAATTTTGACCTGTCTCCAGAGTGAACATTATGTAAGTGTCAATTGCTGTAGGATCACTCCCTAAATCCTGGGGGACACCTGCTCTTTTCCCTTCTTCTGCGTGTATTTGGGGTGAACAGAAGGTTGAGGGTCTGCTCTCATTCTTGTGACTCGTGTTGGGTGCTACGGATCACAGGCACCCCATGTGTGGGAACACTGGCTCCTCACTTAGCAAACTTCCTTATGTGCTGTGTTAGCACTGTATTCAGTACAATTTTCCTTTCCTTCCAATGTTCTTTACATTTTTAGGAACAAATTACAAAGACTTATAGGAAGTGTCATTAATCTCACTTACTTAGCAAGTTATGCTGCTTTCTTATACAATGGAGCAAAAATATCTAATTCCAAAATGCACCATTTAACAAAATAATCAAGATGACTTCCCTGTGCAGCCTTTTAATGAAAAGTTTCTTTCAAAAGGGGGCTTCTTTTTAGAGCTTGCACAATATAAAGTGTCTGTGCCTACCTCTGTGGTGTGCATCTGGCCTGGTTTAAAGTTGCATAATGCACTATTTTACACACATACTCCCACTGGAAGAGCTCTCAGGTTTTCCTTTTAAAGCCTTTGTTCTGAAATTCATAGACTACAACTTTCTGTAACACCATTCTCATAGAGTCACAGAGTTTAAGGCCAGAAGGGACCATCAGATCACCTAGTGTGACCTCCTGTTTATCACAGGTCACCAACACCACCCAAAACCCACACTCTAAACCCAGAACATCTTGATTCTAAAACACTTTCTACTAGCCTATTAAGAGGTGACGGAAAGCAGCATTTGAGAGCATGAGAAGCCTCATATGTCCTGTGAACTGGCCACTTGCCAATATGGCATTTATTCTGATTCACTTCCACTGGGAGTATTTATTTTGTGACTATATCACTGTGCACATATTGCAATCTCATCAACATGGAATATAAATGATCACCTAGGCCAGATTCACCAAATCTAGTACAGAGATGTGTTAAGCCTGGACCCTGGACAGTATTCAAAATGAGGCAGGAAAACAATGCTTTCACTGTCACTCTCCAATTTAGAGTCCATTGAGTGTATCGCAGGAGCCTTGCTGATCGAGACTGTTGAGGGGATGCTCGGAATCAGTGCAGCTCCCTATCTTTTTGGCTGTGCTGCCATAGCAGAAAGGAAGTTGTGAATGCTTTGCACCAAACATTCCATCTTAGGGGGACATGTACCTGACTTTATGTTGGCAGAAGTCCAGGATGAATTTAGTCCTGTCTTTTAGTTGAGAGAATCTTTATGGAATGTTTCTGGTCTCAAATAATAAACATTAAATTACTCATTCGTTTAACATTTCAAACACATACCAAATTTCCTGAAATGGGCCAGCATCAATCAAAGGCAAACACTGAATAATTTTGTTTTCAAAAACAATCTATACATATGCTGTACAGTTTTAACCACTGCTTATTTTTTAAGATTAAGTATGTTAGTAAATCATATATTTTATGTACAAAGATTATAAATTACACATAAAATAGGATGAGAAATTGGTAACCTGATCTAAATAAAACCTTCCTAGTAATAGAATACATGTGTATCTTCAAAATCTCTGAAATCCTTATTTAGGTCTGCTTATTTCTTTTATCATGACTTTGTATTGATTTTTTTAAAATGTCTGGGTTAAAAAGAGTGTTATGTCTCTCATCTGAAAGACAGTCTTATTTCTTACTTCAAAGCCACAGTTCTGATTCTTTTCCAATTCATATATTTCTAAATTCCAGAATTAAAATGACAGGACTTTCATGCATCCAATGGCCAGCATAAAGCAAAGTAAATAATGATGAGATTTAGCAATATATCATCCAAAACTGTCGGCCCCTGCCAAAAGAATATAACATTTTGCAGCTTGGTTGGAGGGAAAAAATGTGAGCACCATCAGAGAGCAATCCAGCACCAACGTGTCAGCACTCACTTCTTTATCCTTTCTCCAAAGGAAGCCACTTCATCAAGGACATTCTGGACACTGACACACACCTCCTGGATGGCATAGAGTTTATTCATAAATCCTTTTTTTTCACTATCCTAAAAAAATAAAAAGGAAGTTGCAGCAATAATTGTGTGAAAACTTTTTTGACCATACTCATTGTCCTATATATTTCTGAAGTAAAATTCAAAATCATACATATTGCAGACATACACAACACTCATCAGTAAAAAGTCAGCATTTAGAAACTCTTACCACATGACAGTATCTTAGAGACCACAATTCTTCCCCTCTACTTTGAATAGAGTGTACAGACAGTGTATAAACTGGGTACATAATGGAACGAAGTTTCATTTGTCACTAACAGTTTTCTAAATACATATTTCAAAAGTCCAGTTCTCTGGTCAGTGATAAGAGTCAGGCAGCTATATTACAGCTCAGATTTCTGAACTGAACTTTCTTCAGTTGATGTGGGTATCCACATTTCAAGATGATAAAAGCTCCTTTGACAGTACAGGGAGTAAGAAACCAGACACACTTCAGGTCCTAAGGACAGGCTGCTGACCTTAGAAAATGACTTGTCAAGTTTCTGTATATGATTTTTCTCCCCCTCCTCTCATCGTTGGGCAGTGATTACTTTGAATTGGACTGAGACAGTATTGGGAAATGCCAAATGAATTAAATTGAATGTGATAGTAAGGTTTGGAGCTCCTCCCTTCAGCTCTGAATATTACAGAAAAATAAAAAGAAACCCTTGCATTGCGGGTCCTCTGCTGCATCCACTATGCTGCTATCATCTTTTAACATTCCAATTAAATGTATAGCCTGCTAGGACATCCTGGTACACCCATAGCACAGCAGGTGCAGTCTCCCCAGACAAACCTGTATGCACTATTTAGCAGCAGACAGATGTGTGTTTAAATTGTCAGACATACCAGTGACCTCAACACTCATTCCACTGAATTTAGCCAATGAGCATACACCATCTTCCTGTTTCCCCTCTTAATATTCCAAGTGCCAGTGTCAATGCAGTGTATGTAAGTGTACAACTTCCTTACAAAATATTTTGTATAGTTAGCTGTTTAGAGGCTTGTAATGAGTCAGCCCTAAAAGGAATGAACGATTCCAGGAGAGGTGGCATTCTGTATGATAGTTTGGTTACTTCCTTAGCCAGGTTTCCAAGCTGTATTGGATTTTGATTCATAGAGCCATTACTTTACTTTATCTACATAATAAGATTCCAGGATTGTCACTTTGTGTTGTCACTCTGAAGCCTAGAACATCCGTGTTGTGGTAGCCACGTTGGTCCCGGGATATTAGAGAGACAAGGTGGGTGAGGTAATGTCTTTTATTGAACCAATTTCTGCTGGTGAGAGAAACAAACTTTCAAGCTCACACGGAGCTCTTTCTTCAGGTCTCGGAGAAGAGCAGCTCCGTGTAAACTCGAAAGCTTCTCTCTGTCACCAACAGAAGTTGGTCCAATAAAAGGTATTACCTGACCCACCTTCTCTCTCTACAGTCAGTGTGAAGCAATGGAAACAGCTACAAGCATGGTTGAGAGTTCTTGTTTTGTTCAGACTATCATCAGGTTCAATAATCACGGATTTGCAGTCTGTGGCCATCCAATTTTTAAGTTCTGAGCCATTTTTTCGTCTTTTTTTACACTTTATGAATTATACCCATGTAACAGCATGCACCTAGTGTTAATGTAAAGGTCTAATTAAGTATACATCCAATTTCATTATCTTTTTCAACTTTTAAGATTCTTTGATCAATTTTTTTTGTGTGTGTGAAATGACCAAAACAGGGTGATCATTTGCCTCTGAAAACTAGGAATCATCCCTTACAAGTCCTTTTCATGCTAATGGTTTTACTAACAGCAACATTTTGCCTGTTTTTTTGCCTCCTGAAGGAACCGTCAGTCAGCGGAACAGATGAAACTGACAAGAAGTAGGCTAAACAGATATGCACCTGAAGGACCATTCCTCACAAGGCATGCCCCATGTTGATACTCTGTTCTCTTCCCCTAGCAGACCTCGCCAAGAATCCTCACCCAGTAGCCACATAGCATCAGATCCATATGTAGTCAGCTTCTACCACTGAGAAATGCTGCATGTAATGACTCTACCACTGCAGCAGCTAAAAGTAATTTTCTCCTGGCCTTTCTCAGAACACACATGATTCGGAGGTTTGACAAATAAGCCAAAAATTTACTAATGGATTGATTCATTGTCATCCTGCCTATAATGTATTTTCTTAAAAGTGTTTTATTTAAAAAGATGCTTTTCAAGGTTAGCAAAGTTTTGAAAAGCAAAATGTTTGGATAGAAATTTTTACTTTAAAATTTCTTCCATTACAAACTACGTACTAACGTAGTCCCCTATGAATGAAGTAATTACTCTTTATATATTGTATCTGACCCAAAACCACAGTAGGTCATGGAATTGCTCTGTGTTGCATTCTAACATTCCTTACTTTTTCCACTAATGTTCAATAGTTTATGAGTAGAAAATACAATGGTATATTTCTTGTCGTGTCATTTTTGCTTTTTTCCTTATAAACCAGCTTGCATGAGGGAAATATCATCTAGCGTTTAAACATACAAAGGTTCTCTAGTGACATTGGTTCAAAAACTGCAGTGTCAAGATTTCTTCTGAAGATGTTAAAAGAATTGAAGCACAAAAGATGGGTTGGCTTTAATGCAGCAATCATACGGGGAATATATATGGCAAAACTATTTCTAATGATTCAGTATACTTTAAAAGCTGTAAATACCAGGGAATGTAAAACATGCAAGTCTTTTTGAACTCACTTATAAGAGTCAGATTGTATCCTCAATTCATTTGTGAGGTTAATAACGAATTGCTGTTAGTTCAAATAATGCATTGATAAAGCAACAATGAAACAGTGGTACCCTTAACCCACCCAACAATATTGAAGTCTTTTTGAAGATTTTTTTGTTGAAGTATGGCTACTTTTAAATCTGTTATAGAATGTCCAGGGAGATTGAAGTGCTTTCCTACTGGCTTTTGTATGTTATCATTCCTGATGTCTGATTTGTGTCCATTTATTCTTTTACGTAGAGACTGTCCGGTTTGGCCAATGTACATGGCCAAACCCTGTTGCCTACTCTGTCCCCATATATACTCTAGCAACACCATCAGAGGACCCAAGCACATCAGCCACACCACCAGGGGCTCATTCACCTGCACATCTACTAATGTGATATATGCCATCATGTGCCAGCAATGCCCCTCTGCCATGTACATTGGCCAAACTGGACAATCCCTACATAAAAGAATAAATGGACACAAATCAGACATCAGGAATGGTAACATACAAAAGCCAGTAGGAGAACACTTCAGTCTCCCTGGACATTCTATAACAGATTTAAAAGTAGCCATCCTTTAACAAAAAAATTTCAAAAACAGACTTCAAAGAGAAACTGCAGAACTAAAATTCATTTGCAAATTTAACACCATTAATTTGGGCTTGAATAGGGACTGGGAGTGGCTGGTTCAACACAAAAACAGCTTTGCCTCTCTCGGTATTGATAGCGCCTTATCAATTATTGGGAGTCGACCAGATCTAACCTGATTGAATTGGCCCCATCAACACTGGTTTCCACTTGTAAGGTAACTCCCGTCTCTTCATTTGTCAGTATAATAATGCCTGCATCTGTAATTTTCACTCCATGCATCTGAAGAAGTGGGTTTTTTACCCATGAGAGCTTATGCCCAAATAAATTTATTAGTCTTTAAGGTGCCACCGGACTCCTCGTTGTTTTTGTGGATACAGACTAACATGGCTACCCCTCTGATACATGAAAAAATATCTATTTTTTAATATAATAGGAAAACAAACCAACCACACTTCAGCCACAGCTGCTTTCTGCTCTTTATACTATATGTAGTTTTGCTTCTTCAGTTTACATTCTGAGAGGCTGCTTTCGTTATAAATGTATCTTGATTTATAATCAAATTGTGTGAGAAAAGAATTATAGCAATGTAATAAAAACAATGGCCTTGTGACGTCTCCAAAACTCAGCAGGGATTACTTTAGGAGATCCTGAGCCTATTTTTCTTTACAAATATTTTACAAGACAAACTTGTACCATTTTTGAAAGCACGTCTGTTCTAAATTATTCCCTTAAAAAAGAGAGAGAGAGAGAGCGAGAATCACCATTCCTTCCCCCCACCTTCCGAGTTTAGAGGAAATTTGTTGACATATTCTGAGGCAGGCATAGACAAAACAGCACAGGAAAGACAAGGCGGTCAGAAGGATCAGGGTTCGGCTTTGCTTAAACTAATTCCACATGCCCCTGCTCCAAAGATTTGTAGAGAAAATAATCTGGGATAGCGAAAAGCTGCACTTTTTTTTTTCCAGTAAGATGCTGTGTTAGCAAATAGAACATACGAGCCACCTTCAGAGAACCAAGGTCCTTAATAATCCATTTTTCACACACTACTGGCATTTCCTTTCCAAACAAAGATGGACTGTGACGGGAATCAATTTGATCGTTTGTGTGGCTACAATTGCCAAGTTTCTGGAAATAATTGCCATTTAAATACTGGATAAAATTTATTATATGAAGCCAACAACAGTTTTATTACTATTTAATTTCTATGATTAGTTTATTTGCAGTAGGCTTACGGTAACTCAAAAAGCAAGATGTTTGGCAAGGGACGGGTTTAAGAATAAACTACAAAAAACGTCAAATTAATGTTGGTCTGACTTGAATTCGCAAAAGGAAGGGAATTCAGAGTAAGGATCGAGACCGTCTTCTCATAAATTGTGGTTTACAGTGGATATACTGCCTGACAAATAACACCACTTAGCACTGATACAGTGATTTTCAACCATCTCTCTATTTTAGATATAGTGAGTCTGAGGAAGAAAGTTTAATGATTTCTCCCAGATCGCATTGCTGATCCATATGAGAGACAGACAGACTACAACCCAGCTCACCTGTGTCCCATGCCCTACCACTGGACCATACTTCCAATGGCATGCTGCAATGCGGTGAATTAAGAAAAGAATAACAGCTCCAGCACCAATTATTTTTTTAAGTTAAAGGGCAACCCTGAAGCATGTATTTTAAAAAAGGAAAAGGGGCAAAAATCAAAAGGACAGATTCTTCACTCAGGTTGCTGTAAATCGGGGGTAATTCTACTGAAGTTAATTGACTCAAATATGTGAAGAACTGGTTTTAAGTGAGAGAACATATTAAAGGTAGAAATCAAAGCTCTAAATAGGTTACAGTGGATAAATGCCCCAGGCATAGACATAACTTGACTAACTGGAAGGAGTGGGGCAGTTTTGGAAACAAGACAGAGATAGGTGAAGTCAGGGTTAGGGGGGAAGAATCACAAGTGGAAGTAGGTAGTTTCTAAGTTTTTAGGCAGTGCCATGGTGAGCAGCAGGAAGACAGAGCATCCCTCATTTCCTGAGCCTTTCTTCCCACCTGCTCCCTCAGGATAAGGAGCAGCAAGGCATGTGTTGGGTGGTTATTTGTACAAAGGCTGAAGCTGACTGGCCTGTAATAGATAAAGCAGGAGAAGAGGAAACTAAGCTATCAATGGTAGAAGACCAGATAGGAATCTCCTCATTGTGCCATAGGGAGTTTTTTTCTGAACCTATCCCAGGGTTGTGGTAAAGACAAACATTTAATTCTTTACCTCTGTCCCAGTGAATTCCCAGTTACTGCACAAACACTGCAGCCATCAGTAGGGACTCAACTTGTGAACTTCAGCACTAAAACCAAAGTTCTCAATAACTTGAGATGAGGAAGAACTACTTTAGCAGTAGGAATACCATCTGTAAAATCCTATCCAGCAACCCCATTCCAAGTCATGGGTCTCCCCATTCATATACGCTGCCTTTACAAGGTTTCAGAGTTGACTGTTTCTCATCTTTTCTGCAGATAAGATGATTAGATTTGGGTCAGTCTCAGTAGTAGAGTAGCTGCAACATCAAACCAGAAGGAATCACATGCACTGCATCCCCTGACTGAGTTTCTACCAGTCTCACAGTTGAAATGCGCTGGGAAATGTCCATTCAGCCACCTGAAAATTAGACCCATGTCAGTTGAGAATGCCTTAGTCCTTTATTGGCAGGAATTGTTAATGCCTCCCTTAGGGAAGTCAAACTGGCAGCTATTGTTAAACATTATGCTATGGCCTGGCTCTGGCTCATAAAAACTGTCACTAGGGATTAACAACCTCACCAATTACCTGTAACCCCTGATTTCTGGGGAAGATCACTGAGAAGGATAGTAGGCCAACCCCAAAAGTATTTGATTTTCTCCAGTTTTTCTAAACCAGTATCAGTTTGGCTTCAGACCTGGGCATGGCACACAGATGATTCATTTGTGTATCATTTCCTCGGGGAAATGAGAAGTCAGACATCCACAATGATACTACTAGATCTAAGCAGGCTTTGATGCTGTGGGTGCTGCTGATTTGTCCCTGGGACCCGAGGGGGCTCATAAATGATCTGGAACTGGTTTCATTCATTATTTTTGTAGTGATCTCACAAGCTTAGGATGTTTTAATTGCTCTTCTTCCTTACACTTGTCACCTGTGGAGTACCATAATGATTCAATTTTGTCATCCCTTTTATTTAACAAGTATGTGAAGAGATTGTGAGATTCTTTTAATGGCAGTTGAAGGTGTTTAACAATTTGCAGAATCCAGTCCTTAATCTCCTAGCTAGTGATATCCCAGGTCCTTTTTCACAGCAGCTGGTTGGATTCTGAAGAGAGATGAGGTACCAGTATGTGCTCTCCATTTTGAGCAAATCTTGCCGTTTCCTAATCATAATCATGTAAAAGGAATGCAGATATTATAGGGTTGGGGGAGACTTACTATACTGTAATTTATTTTACGTACTACATAATACATTATAGTCATTCTGAGAGAGACTTATATCCTGAAGCAACATTCTGGACTTCCCAAGCCAGCCCTTTGGAGTCTACTGTTATGTGAAAGGCCAAGGCCTACTGATGTTATGGAATAGGAAGGTCCTGAATCATAGGTTGTCTAACTCAGCCAAGAAATATGAAAAAGCAGAACCTTACAATAGTCATACCTATCATGAAAATGAACAATTGAGGCAAACTTTACATTAGATAATCAGAGCTTGATTTTCAGATTCTGGCCTCCACTTTAGCATTACAACTTTTCACAATGACTGCACTTTTGGTGTACTAACACCTGTATGCAAAAATGCCAAATGTTTCACCGGCAAATTCCATTTCCTAACATCATTCTGAATATGCCAATTCAACCACCAGCATCTACAGATATTAGTGCACAGATGTGCATGCATAGTTGCATGTGCACAGATTGTGGCCTTACTGAAAGTCAAAACCGGGGGGCAAAAGGCCAAATGACTATTAACACTTTATGGAGAAAAGGATATTTGTGGTTATCAGTTATTAAAGTAAAACAAGGTTACTAACTAATAAGTGTTCAATATGTAAAACTGCAGAAACTAGGCAAGAAACAATGTAAACATACAGATAAAACACTGCAGAGTCTCTGTTTATGAAGACACCATGACTGTGAGCATGGACATTATCACAATCATGCAGAGCTGATAATCATTTTGAATTTTCTGTTGTGTGAGACTTTTTGGCATTTCTATCCATGTTACATATTTGACTTTTTATGTGTGAACTGCTGCTATGATAAAATATAAATATAAATTTAACCAAATTAAGTCAAGAGCTACACTGATAATTTAAGGAAACACAGGCAACATTAAAATCTATATGTTTTTAAAAAAAGGAACATTGTAAAGACAATTTTCACTTATCTTAAATATAAAGATTTTCTTTTCAATTTCTTTATTTTCTCTCTGCCCCTTCCCCCCGCCCACTGTTACCAAATACAATTTAAATCTTTTTCTTCATGATCTTACTTTCATTGTATGCTTTAATTCAAAAGAGATACCACTCCAGATACAATACAAAAGCATTAAAGCAGTAGTGCCAATTAATAGTCTGACATGCCATTTTACTGAAAAGCCATCTAGTGTGGAAAAAATAATGCACTTAAATTTTGACCAAATAATGGAAACACTGGCTGATTTTGGCGAACATGACGTATTTACGAACTACTGTTTTCAAAAATATTCTAAAACAAAATGAAGCTTCAAGACGACAGCAGGTTTGTCTGTTGCTTGCATAAATATCTAGTTCCTTATGTTTCTAGCAGTTTATTGTGGCGTAGATCATTGGGAGAAAGGGAATCTATTAGGCATGCCTGCTAAAAGTGCAAAATTGAAAATCCTGAGCTCTTCCTTTTGGCTGACCTTTTCCTTTTCCTTTTTAAATGGGAAAAATAAAATCCTTTATTTTAAGTGAAACTGAATGATGCTGGAATTCAAAAACTATTTGCTCAGTGGCCTGCCTGTATAGTATTCTTTTCTTTTTAGTCTAGTCAACATCACTTTCACAAAGGAGAAAGTCCCACATAGACTAAGACTCAGGTCAAAGGCCTAAGGTTAGGCCAGTGTGCTGTCAGGTCAGTTATTGGCCTTTTAAAATTTTAAAATTAAATTAAATTTAAAATTAACATTTTAAAAGTTTCAGAAACAGATTTGTTGTCCGGGAATATGGGGTATATGTAGATCTCACTATATTCTAGAATATTATTGTCACCAAGTTGGAGGACAATCTTTTTTGTATCTTAAATGCTTGTCAGGCAGTAAAATTATTGGGATTAAATAACAAAGATATATAATCATTTGATTCTGGTTATTGTTTGGACTGTGTGTTTTTGTGACCATAGAACAACAATTAGCCACAAATGGGAAAATCTAAAGCACCAGCAGGATATTCCATCAGCCCTGCAAAGAGGTGCACCCAGTCATCTACCGTAAGTCAATTTAAACGTGTACCCATTCTATCTAGGTATTTGCCCCAGGACTGTAGTATCTGAGTGTCTCAACTCCCCGTGAGGCAGTGAAGTATTATCCCCATGTTACTGATGGGAAACTGTGGCAAAGAGACAAAGTAAATTTCTCAAGGTCACCTAGAGAGTCTAGAAATTGAACCCAGATCTCTTGAATCCCAGGTTTAGTCTTTAATCAGAAGCCTATCCTTCCATCCCAGGTTCAAACAGTTCCGCCTTTCCTTTACTACCTTTGGTAGTGGATCCTCTCTATGCTGGTGTCAGCTCTGGGCATTCTTCCATAGCACCCTGAAGAAGCCTCAAACCCTGGCATTCTGGGGTATCACTAATGGGTTGTCTTCAGTACTTATTTACATTGAGTTAGAACCCAGCCTTGAGGAGCTGTATTACTGAATGTGATTTGTCCCTGTCTACACTGATGGCTAAGTTTCAGTTAACATTGTGTCAGTTAACATAACTCCTCAAGGTTTTGTTCTAGTGTGCTGAAAATTTTTAGCAAAGACAAACTGTAAAAGTAAAACCACAAAGGAATCACAATTTAAAACAGGCAACAGATCTTGCCAATGTTATTGGAAAGACATCTTCTTCCTCTGGGAAGGGCCCTTGATGTTGGACAGGCTGGAAGGAATGTAGGGAGAAGAAAAGGCACAGAAAGTCCCCCTGAAAATTTCTTATGAAGATAAGAGGATTGGAAGAGCGTTGAGGACCCAGAAAGGGAAACTCAAAAACGATCGTGGGTTAGATAAGCATATGAACTTTTGGATGCTTATTCAAACCAGACCTCCAAGACTTCTGAGATTCAACCTTCATTAACAAAAATATTCAATAATGAACTGTTTTGATATTGAACGTTTAAAATAATGTTCAATAACTTGTTTATTCATAAGAGTCATCTTTCAACGTACGTCTCTACAGCTCTCCACTCTATGAAGGTGGCTGATTATGTAGTTCTGCTGGAATTATGTTAATTTATGTTAATCATAATTATGAAGTACATTGGCTCAAATATAGCAGATATACAAGTTAGACCGATGTTTCAGTTTAGACCATGGAACGTAATTTTCATTTTCTCTTTGAAAACTTTAGGATAAACAAGTTCAAAGACTATAGAACCTAAATAGTCAAGATCATCATCATCATACAGATTTATGACATTTTAACTCAGTGTCAGCCTATGCTTTGAAGATTTACTTTGTTTTGAAAGTCCTTGTTAATAAGATATTATGATTTCATAACTCTCTCTTGAGTCATTCAACTAAACAACAGAGATGAAGATTTTAGGCTAAATTATGGCTGGACCTGCACACCCAAGAGAGGGGCGTCTAATAGAGAGCTGCTGTAAATGTTGCTGCTGTCTCAGAGACCTGCAGCTCCAGGAAGGGTGCACCAGAGAGAGGATCGCTTAAAAGATGCTACCACTGCTGCAACAGCTGTCACCCAGATAGAGACTTACTTGCTCAACAACTGATACCAGAGAGAGGAGCCTACAAATCCTGGCTCCTTTCTAATCAGTATCTAGACCCTATTGCTCCAAGTGCCTCACTGCTATAGTTGTTTCCCAGCTGTTATTTCCACCCACCCACGCCGCCTTTTTTATTGGATCAGGGGTTTCCAAGTCAATGATGTTCTGATACTTAGCTGCTGAAATTTTTAGCTTGGACCTTTTGGTTCCTAAAAATACTAAGTGACAAGGAATTTCCCCCCCTAGATTTTAATTTTAAGTTACCTGGACGTGGTCACAGAGAGCACACTGTAGTCGAGGGCTCTAAACACATCTCCCCTGCAGAGACCAGGTTATCTATTGTATATATCTGGGGGAAAAGAACATAGGCCATACAGAAGACAGGGGATTCTATCGTGGGAAGCAGTGATTCTGAAAAAGATTTGGGATCATGGTGGATATCAGCTGAACATAAGCTCCCAGTGTGACACTGTGGCCAAAAGAGCCAGTGTGATCCTGGGATGCATAAACAGGGGAATCTTGACTAGGAGTACTTGGGCACTGATGCAACCATAGCTGGAATACTGATGCAAGTTCTCGTGCCCACAATTTAAGAAGGCTGTTGATAAATTAGAGAGGGCTCAAAGAAGAGCCACAAGAATTATTAAAAGATTAGAAAACCTGTTTTACAATGGTAGACTCAAACAGTTCAATATGTTTAGCTTAAAGAGAAGATTAAGGGTGTAAGTATCTAAATGGGGAACAAACGTTTAATAATGGGCTTTTTAGTCTAGCAGACAAAGGTATAACACGATCCAATGGCTGGAGGTTGAAGTTAGACAAATTAAGACTGGAAATAAGGTGTAAATTTGTAACTGTGAGAGTAATTAACCACTGGAACATTTTACCAAGGGTAGTGGTAGATTCTCCTTCAATGACCATTTTAAATCTAGATCGGCTGTTTTTCTAAAAGATCTGCTCTAGGAATTATTTTGGGGACATTCTATAGTCTGTGTTATACAGGAGGTCAGACTAGATTATTACAATAGTCCCTTCTGGCCCTGAAAGATATGAATCTATTCCCCCCAAACAAGAATCTTTTGTGGCTGACCAACCAAAACATTCTGGCCACCTTTTCAGTTTATTGATTTAATTTAATGGTGACTTATCATGAAAAACTGGAGGGGGAAAAAAAAAAAAGACTACATTCCTGGGAGAATTCTTTCTATTGATCAACAGTTCAGGGACCTTTAACACTATAGACCAGACCCCCCAGCTGATACGTATCAGTGTAGCTGCACTGAAGCCAAGACTGCTAAGCAGATTTACTATGATGAAGATCGAGCCCTAAAATTTTAAACTGAAAAGATCAGTCTCAAGTAATCGCTGCTAACGCAGATTCTTTGCATATAGTATTAAATACAGGGATTAAAGATATTGGCTTGATTCTTAGCTGGGTGCTAATCGGCATAGATTCATTGAAACTATTCATTCTAAATAGGATTTCATAAAAACAGTATTAAAAGTAGTAACTTGGGAGTTCTGGGCTTCCTGGCTCATAATGAAAGTTCTAATGTTGGCAAAAACATCTTGGGAGAAGTTTTGAGACTGAATTTCAAAGCAGCAAATTGACCTTTACAGAGCCTACAACAGTTTTACTAGAAGTTCAAGAGATGATGGTAAATAAAGAGGTGAGCTTAGACCCCGAAGTGCAAGATGTACTACTATGATCATCTCTTCAGTTACCACCTCACAGAGATCTTATTTCTAGAGCAAAGAAGATTAACTAAGCGACCTTTGAATGTACTGAATATATTTATTTCAAGGGATAGTTAAATTATTCAAGCACACTGCTGAAGATTAATGTAATTGAAGAAGGAATTTCAGAAAAAGCACTACTGCTTCTATGAGTTCTTCAGAGAAGGTTTAAGTTTGGCTAAAATACTTTTTTATCCCCAGTTACAACAAGGGGAAGGGTGAATGAGTTGTGAGACATTGGAGGGTGGAGTAAAGAAATCCACCTGTCTGTCCAGTGTTAGCAGCATCTATCTCCGTGATACTCAGACTGAGGCTTTCAAGCCATAGAGACTCTTTAATGGGTCTCCTACAGCTCTTTGCAGCACATGTTAAAACACTGTGTGACTGAATATATAATACTACAATAAATGAAACCATGGAATCACACTATTACTGTGGCTCTTTTGGGTAAAGTTGATCTCTAATCTGGCTCCTGAACCACTGAGGTCTGAGTATCACTGATCTATCAACACCCTTGGGGCACTTTCAGCAAGGAGCTGGATGCCTGGACCAGAGATCCCAGGCTAAAATTCCATGATGTTCTGGGAGGAAGTGTCCCAGAGAGGAGCCTTAAGAGGCACACTGCCTGCTTATTATCCACTATACCAGCTGACTGAGGGACCAGTTAAGAAGCGGGTTGAAGCTACTTGAGTGAAAGGATGCTGTAAGGGTTATCTTCTTGAGGCATTTCCTCTTCTGCTTACTGGCCTGTTTGTGCTAGCCTAGGGGCATTGAAGAGTTACTGCCTGATCCCACTGAAGGCTGCAGGACTTCAAAGGTTTGACAGGCTAGAGCTTCTACAGTGTTGAGACTCCATCCTAGAGCTGCCTGACTATCCACAAGGGAGTCAGAAAGGCTACTTGCTTTCTCAGTGCGACCCACTGATGCTCCATACTGGTCTGCCTGGTTATTGTATAGGAAACTCCTCCAGGTCAGAGAGGCCCCTTGGGATAATCTTTCTTGGGAACAAAGCAAGCAGTCCTCTTCTACAAAGGAGGTCCTGCACTTGCAACAGGATACATAGTCCTTTTGTTCCTTCTGCTTCATGCTGCTGAGTTTGTCTACCATAAGGTCCTGGGGACAGGTAAGGCTAATCTGCCATGAGGAAGAAATCAGGGAACAGAAGGAGACAGCAGACATGGAAAGGAGTAAGTTTAAGGCAGATGGGAATGTTCGGAAGATAAAGCTGAGCCCTTCCCCTGTAGTAAGTGACTGACACTATCTCACAATTCACGGTCAGGTGAAGGATCCAGAAAGAGCTGGCAGAAAAATGGGGTGAATTTTCATGAAAAAATCATCCCCTTTGTTTAGTTGGAAAACTTTGAAATTTGACATTTTTGAACTAGCTGCAGTTTCAACCATCAGTTTAGAACGATCAGGACCACTGAATCTACAACCTTGCAGTGCAGGCTATCCTGTCACAACAAGATGTTAATGTGTAACTATTTCCAGGGTATTTTCTGTGTACATTATATCCTTCTCATGCTTCGTCAGAAAAATATACACCTATTTTTCCATATTCATACAGAGCCCCAATGAATTAAAGTCTGAGTAAAAACTGAGTAAGGTCTTTAGGATTTGGAGTACAAGAAGTTACATTAAAATTTTAAAAAAGCTGCTTACAAGCAAATATTTACACAAACATCTATTTGCTTCTTCAAATAAACAAACATTAAGCCATTATGACTTGCCAAAGCTTTGAGTGTGTGTACACTTATTACATTACAATACAAAACCTTGTAGAAAAACGTGCTAGGTTGTTTTCAGTCACCTTAGGTGAATTTGCTTTTGATAGATGTATAATGAAACTCTCTCAGTTGAAGGGATAATGAATGTGAATGTTTCAGATGGCAGCACAAAAACTACTGCTAGAATTAAATGCAAACTCCACATGATTAGTGCAGTATTAAGAAAGATAACTGAAAAACACAAATGGCAAAAAGCACATGAAAAGTTAGGTTACTCTTGATAATGTTAACTTGCTACTTATGCATCATTTTGGATCACTGATGATGCTATAATCTACTAAAGCAGGGGTTCTCAACCTTTTTCTTTCTGAGGCCCCCCCAGCATGCTAAATTCCATGGCCCACCTGTACCACAACAACTGTTTTTCTGCATATAAAAGCCAGGGCTGGCGTTAGGGGGTGGCAAGCAGGGCAACTGCCTGAGGCCCCATGCCACAGGGCCCACCACCAAGCTACATTGCTCAGGCTTCACCTTCAGCCCCAGGTGACAGGGCTCATGGCCCCGGGCTTCAGCCCCATATGGTGGGGCTTCAGCTTTCTTCCCTGGGACCCAGCGAGTCTAACGCTGACCATGCTTGGAGGACTCCCTGAAACTTGCTCGTGGTCCCCCAGTGATTGAGAACCATGTACTAAAGCAACATTCAGCAACATAAACAGAAATCCAGTATACTGGAACAGAGTTGTGTGTGTTTATATTTTATTTTCCCAGCTTCCAAAAGAAAATACAAAATACTCTGGTGCCCCATCACCTCTAGCTGCCCACTCTCCTGACCTCTGTGACAAGTCCACCATCCCCTTCCCAGAACACTCCCTGATTACATACTGTAATTTGAACATGGAGATATGGATGTTTGGAGGGTTTCTGAAAGTTGTGAGGACTGATGGGCCTGACAGCAGCAGAAGGAAGGGAAACCAGAGGATTCCTACAGGTTAGGGGTTTGAGTTTATCACACCGGGGACAATTCTGGAGGGTTTGGCAGATGAACTGCAAGCATGAGTGAAACACTGGAAGAAGGGATGAATTAAAATAATTTGGCAGTTGATGAAAGATCTCACATTATACATCCAGTGGGCCCGCAGGCCTTTGCATGCAGTGTCACTTTCAAGTGTGGAACAAGACCAGCAGAAAGATCTCCAGACTGCTATATGTAATGATGTAATCTAAAAAGTTAAATCCAAATCTTCTCTTTTATTTCTAGAAGTGCCTGTACAATCATACTTTTGCCCAGGATTCCACACGGGGGGGGGGGGGGCGGGGGGGGGAGAGAGATCGTCTCTGAAGGCCTGGGTGGGGATTTGTGGTGTTTCTCAATTATCCTTGACCTTGGCAACTGCCTCTCCCTCTCCACTTCTGCAAGGTTGCCTTCCCCGTGCAACTGAGGGAATAACGCAGTACACAAACTGTAACAAGATGCAGTATTTTTGCAATGCTTTCTTTATTAAAATCCCCATGGATTTTGCCAGCGGAGGGGAGGATTGGGCCCCGTTTTTTCCAAAACAGAAAAACCCTGGCTTATTTTAGTGAGACTAAAAGAAAACATCATCAGCCACAGTATGAATTCAATGACAGCTCTCATCTTCAACATTTGGCAGGCAGTTTTTGTATTATTTATTGTCTAGTAAATAAAGTTTAAATGTTTTTCAGCCTTGGTTGCAAACTATCTACCCGTTTGCAGTCCAACAACAGCAGGGAATAAAAGCTGTCATCCTCTAATGTCTTTTTTCTCCTCGGTGTGCCTCTTTTCCATAGATTTCATTATTACTACTGGATCTGCACACGTTGTCATATCTAGGGCACAGCAGTACTAAGTAAACAGGGAGGAGAGATGTGAAATTTTTATCATCATTGAAACAACTGGTTGGGAGGATATACTGTATTCAACCTTTCCCAAAGAAAACAAAATCAGGAAGAGAGCAGGTGCTGTTCCTCCAGAATATGATCTGCACTTCCCTAGTCTGACAGTTTGAGATTAAATGCACAAACACCTCTGAGATGTTTATACTTCACTGCAAAATGATTAGGAACAGACTGCTGAAAGCAACCCGATCAGGATTAAAATAGCTTTTTAAAAGGGCCAGATTTATATTACATGATTTTATAATATATAGAACAGTTCTAAATTGATTGCTGTTGAAAATGTGTTGATTATTCCTTGTTGTAACAGGATGACTTGTCCCTTTAAGCACTCGAGGCCTGGGGTAAGCCAACCTTAGTAACTAAGTAGGCACATATGAATGGGATCAGGTATTTCCCCTATAAGACCAGTAGAAAGCTTCAGCCAGTGAGGAATGTGGGGGAGGGGGAGGGGTGCTTTGGGAGAGAACCAGAAGAAGCTGTGGCAGAAACTTCGGAAGAGCTGCAGTGAGTAGGGAACTCTAAATTGGGGTAAGGTATGGGCCTGGAAGTCAGAGAGCTAGCGATGGCTGAGGGCCAGGGAGAGTGGACTCCACATGAGTAGAAAAAGACCCCAGTCAGGAAGCACTGTGAGTGGCCTGCCAAAGCAGGGAAGAGCTGCAAAGAGCAGACTTGGAGGGAAGAAGAGAAGCCCCAGGACTTTGGTGTTTTATGCCAATAAATTAGATCCTTGGGAAAGGAGCATTATTGATCAAAAAAGCCTGTGTATGTTTATTTAAGGAAGTCCATTATGGGGGAAACTGAGGGAGGGCTGCTGCAGAGCAGCCCCGGGACACAAGGGGGTACTGGGGAGATGGCCTGCCCTACAACACTCATTCAGTAAGTTGGGGGCACAATTGTGAGCCAGGAGGTGGTGCTGGAAGATTTGATGGTTAGAAATATTGATAGCTGGGTATCTGATGAGTGAGAATCTTTTGGTGGTTTGCTATGCAAAGGACGTGCAAGACAAGCAAGTGCTAATGAGAAACCTGCAGTTGTAGCATACAACTTGACCAGTAACAGAGCGGTGTAGGACAGAGTTCCTGTGTCTGAGGGACATTCTGGCCAATTTCAGCCAATGGGACTTTTGCCATTGACTTCAATGGAGCCAGGATTTCATTCTACATTTAGATTAACAGAAAAGGGCTTAAATCCAGTACCTCTATGGTTACATCTACACAGAAAACAACAACAACAAGACAGCGAGTCTCAGAGCTCAGGGCAACTGACTCAGGCTTGTGGGGCTCTTGGTATGGGGCTAAAAATAGCAGTATAAACTTTCCTGCTCAGGGTGGAGCCCAGGCTCCGAAACCCGGGGATGGTTGCAGAGCCCAGGCTCCCACCTTTTTCAGGAATGTCTACGCTGCTATTTTGAGCCCTGTATAGCACAAGCCCAACTCAGTTGAGCTAAGGCTCTGAGACTTGCTGTCATGGGCTTTTTTGTTTGGGGGTTTTGGGGTTGGTTTTTTTTTTTTTGCAGTATAGATGTACCCTGTGGAAGCTCTCTTTGAAATGCTTCTACTTCCATGTGCAGGGCTATTAGGCAGTCTCAATGTATGGAGGACAAGATGGTGCAAAGAAAAGAGGGTTAAATTCATTAGGAAATGT
This sequence comes from Natator depressus, assembly GCF_965152275.1. Taxonomy (NCBI): domain Eukaryota; kingdom Metazoa; phylum Chordata; order Testudines; family Cheloniidae; genus Natator; species Natator depressus. Next base: position 59,640,631 of record NC_134238.1, read on the forward strand.
GGAAGCTTTTTCCTTACTAAAATCAGTTAGTATATCAAAGGATGGAAGGTAGCAAAAGTACCTGGTCTTTTAAAAAAAAAATCAATGAAGTGGTCCTTGGAATTACAGCTCAATAAACATTACATCAAAACCTGGTAAACTAGATGAAACAATTAAATACAGAATTATAAAAAACCTCGATGGGCATGATAGATTAGGGACAAATAGTATGATTTTAAAGGAAAACTGATGGTCTAATTTACTGCAGTGCTTACAGCGTAAAGAAAAGAATGGAGAAAGGAAAAACAATCGACAATTTATTTGGCCTTTTAAAAAGCCTTTCACGTAGTCCCTGACAAACGGGTATTAAAGTAACTAAGGAGTCAGGAGTGAGAGGTAAAATACTTACTTGTATTGGAAACTGGCTAAGAGACAAAAAGAGAGTAGGAATATGTGGTCAATTTCTAACATTTCATAAGGTTAACAATAGAGTGCCACAAGATTCTCTATAACTAATTGTTATTAATACATTTATTAATATGCTGGAAAAGAAATGAAGATTGAGGTAGCAAAATTTGCAGATGGCAGAATTATTTAAGCTAGTGAATACCAGAGAACACTCTGAGGGACCTAACAAATCTAAACGAATGGGCAGCACAGTGGCAGATTAATTTCATTGTTGACAAAACAAATTATAATCAGGTAATATTATAATATTATATAAATCAATTATATGCCCTCGCCTGGAATACTGCATTCAAGTTCAAGTTCATCTTAAAAAAGGGCAGAAACAGAAAGACACAGGCAATGGAAATGATTAAAAAGCCCGGAGGAGAGACTGAAAAAAGACAGTTACTTTTTCCGTAACTGGTGTTCTTCTAGATGTGTTGCTCATGTCCATTCCATATTAGGTGTGTGTGCTCGCCACATGCACTGGTGCCAGAAGTTTTTCCCTCAGCAGTATCCATAGGGTACTAGCTCTAGCACTCCCTGGAGTGGCGCTGCCAGCTCCCCGAACTCTGTTCCTTCTTGCTGGAAATGCTGACAGTGGGGAAGGAGGACAGGTCATGGAATGGACTTAAGCAACACATCTCAAACAACAGGAGTTATGAAAAAGGTAATGGTCTTTTCTTCTTCGAGTGCTTTCTCATGTGCATTCCGTATTCGGTGACTCCAAAGCAGTACCCCTGGAGGTGAGTAGGAGTTCACAAACGTGTAGATTGCAACACGGCTTTGCAGAACCCAGTGTTGTCCCTGGCCTGCTGAATGATGGCATAATGAGTAGTAAACGTGTTCACAGAGGACCACTTTGCGGCTCTACAGATGTCCTGGATAGGAACGTGCGCCAGTAAGGCCGCTGAAGACACCTGAGCTCTCATTGAGAGGGCTCTGACAATCGGCAACAGCAGAACCTCCACTACGTCATAACAGGTTCTTACGCACGAGGTAATCCAATTGGAAATCCTCTGCGAGGACACCGGGTGACCCTTCATCCTATCCGCTGTAGTGATGAAGAGTTGAGTTGATTTACAGAAAGGCTTGGTAAGTTCTAAGTAAAAAGCCAAGGCCCTCCGGATGTCCAGGGCATGAAGACGCCTCTCTTCACTGGTCTTGTGTGGTTTAGGACAGAACTCCGAGAGGAAGATGTCCTGGTTCATATGGAAGGTGGAGACCACCTTTGGCAGGAAGGCCGGGTGGGGCTGCAACTGAACCTTATCTTTGTAGAAGACTCTGTACAATGGTTCTGAGGTCAAGGCTTTAATTTCTGAGACCAATCTCGCTGACATCACTGCCACCAGGAACGTGACGTTCCATTACAGATGGGAAAGGGAGCAGGACCCCAGCGGTTCAAAGGGTGGGCCAGTGAGCCTAGAGAGGACCAAGTTAAGATCCCACTGTGGGATGGGAGCCGACACCTGTGGGAAGAGTCTCTCCAGCCCTCTCAAGAGTCTGACCGTCATGTCATGTGAGAACACTGTCTGTATTTGGATCGGCAGGTGAAAAGTGGAGATGGCCACAAGATGCACTATAATGGAAAAGTGTGCCAGGCCCTGGTTCCTCAAATGGATCAGGCAGTCGAGGACAGCCCATATGGAGGAACGCAAGGGAGAGATGCCCCATTCAGACGCCCAGTGGGAAAACCTTGTCCACTTGGCCAGGTAAGTCAGTCTAGTTGAGGGCTTCTACTTTCCAGGAGGACCTGTTGGACTCCTGAACAGATCCATGCTGAGAGGTGGAAGGACCCAAAGTTTGGGGTGTAAGAGCCGACCATGGTCCTGTGATAGCAGGTCCAGTCGGTTGGACAGGGACCAGGGAGGGGCCGCCAACAGGCTCGTGAGAGTGCTGAACCAGTGCTAGCGAGGCCACGTCGGGGGCGGAGGGGATCATGATAACCTATGCCTGGTCTCTCTTGATCTTTGCCAGGGCCCTGCTGCTGAGTGGAATCAGAGGGAAAGCATACATCAGGCTCCCTGAACTCGACAGGAGGAAGGCATGGGAAAAGGAGTCCTTGCTCAGACCCTGTCGAGAATAAAGCCGGTGGCATTTCCTGTTCTCTCTGGTAGAAGGTCAACTTGGGAGTTCCCCACCTTTGGAAGATCATGCAGGCTACCTCTGGATGGAGCGACCACATGTGATGAGAGTGGAAGTCCCTGCTGAGCTGGTCTGCCAGTGTATTCCTGATGGCGGGAAGGTGACAAGCTTCCAGGTGGATTTCGTGGCTGATGGAGGAGTCCCATAGACGGAGCACCTCCTGACAGAGAACCGATGAGCATGCCCCCCCCTTGCCAGTTGATGTAGAACATGGAGGCTGTATTGTCCATCAGGACTCGTACTACCTTGCCCAACAGGTGGGGCAAGATGACTCCACATGCCAGCCAGACTGCTTGGAACTCCTTGACATTTATGTGCAACCATGCTTTGTCCCGGGACCACATCCCCTGAGTCTGGAGGACGCCGATATGCACCCCCCAGCCGAGGTCCAAGGCGTCCAACACCAACTCAATGGAGGGGGCAGGGTTGTCAAACGGAACCCCTTCAAGGACTATTCTGCGGTTGGTCCACCACTGCAGCGAGGCAAGTATCGATCTTTGATAACTCTCTTTTCCAGGGGGTCTCAGAACTGGGAATAGACTGCCGCCAGCCATTGTTGCAGAGGCTGCATCCAGAACCTGGCATAGCAGACCACCTAAGTGCATGCTGCCATGTGGCCCAGCAGGTGCAGGCAGACCCTGGCAGTAGTCAGAGGAAATGCGGAGACTTCCGTGATGAGTTTCGTCAACATGTGGAACATTTCCAGTGGCAGGAATGCCCTGGTGCAGGTCGAGTTGAGGACCACTCCGATGAAGTCTATCCTCTACACTGGCACTAACATCGACTTTGTCATTTACCAAGAGGCCCAGAGTGCAGCACGTAGCTTGAAGCATCACAACATCCCTTTGAACTTTAGACCTGGAGCTGCCCTTCATGAGCCAGTCGTCGAGGTATGGGTAGATCTGGATACCCCAGCACCTAAGGTAAGCCGCTACCACTGACATGCACTTGGTACACACTCTCTGTACTGTCACCAGGCCAAATGGGAGGACCATAAACTGGTAGTGGTGGGGCCCCACTGTAAACCAGAGGAAGTGTCAGTGTCCTTGAAAGATCACTATGTGGAAGTATGCATCCTTCAAGCTGAGGGCAGCATACCAGTCTCCCGGATCCAGGGAGGGGATAATAGAAGCCAGAGAGATCATGCGGAACTTTAGCTTCTTTAGGTACTTGTTGAGGTCTCGCAGGTCCAGGATGGGCTGTAGACCACCCTTGGCCTTTAGATTTAAAAAGTACCGGAAATAGAACCCCTTGTTCCTGTACTCGAGAGGAACTTCTTCCACCACCCTCTAGCTGTAGTAATCGCTTTACCTCCTGCACGAGGAGACTCTCATGAGAAGGATCCCTGAAGAGGGATGGGGAAGGCAGGTGGGGGGGGGAGTAGAAAGGAACTGGAGGGTACTGAGGACCCAGCAGTCTGAAGTTATAGCGGTTCACACCAGGAGAAAAGGGGAAAGGCAGTTGGAGAACACTAAGAAAGATGTATCCAGGGAACAGTCCGGTAGGTCACCCTCTGGTGCACCCTCATACAACCATTTGGCCCCCTGCTTATTACAGATCGAGCCTGGCTGGGCCGAGAGTGGAGGTGGATGGCTTGAGACGGGGGTAAAGGGGCTGGGGGAGGCAACTGGGCGAGAGTGGAGGCGGGTGGCTCGAGGGGGTGGGGAATAAAAAGGGGCGAGGGGTGGGGGCAAAAGGGGCAATGATGTTAAAGCACTGTGGCAGCGCTTTAACATAGTTGCCCCTTTTGCCTCCCCACTCGGTGGCCCTGCCGGCAGGGTCCCTACCAGCAGGGCCGCCGACAGGGGAGGCGAAAGGGGCAGCGATGTTAAAGTGCTGCCGCGGCAGCACTTTAACATGGGCTGTATAGGGGCCAGTACTGGTTTCTTACTGGTACGCAGTACCGGCCCGTACTGGCCCACTTTCACACCTGTGGAGAGACCCAGGGTTTTCAGGGTGGTGCGGGAGTCCTTGAGTCCATGCAACTTGCTGTCTTTTTGGTCTGCAAATAGGGCCCTGCCATTGAAGGGCAGGTCCAGCAATGACTGCTGGGCCTCGGTGGATAATCCAGAGAGGAGCAGCCAAGCGGCTCACTGCATGGAGATAGTGGAAGCCATGGTGTGGGCAGCAGCTTCCGCAGCATCCAACGCCACCTGGAGGGCTGCCCTGGCTGCAGTCATGCCCTCATCAAAGATTGCTCGGAACTCCTTCTTGAAGCCTTGGGGAGCAACCCTTCAATGTTGGCCATAACTTGCCACATATTAAAGTCATATTGGCCAAGGAGGACTTGGTTGGTGGTTGCCCACTCTCAGCTGAAGCCTAGAAGGCAAATAAACCTTATGTCCAAAGATATCCAGCCACCTCGAGTCTTTATTTTTTGGGGGTGGCCCCGGCTTGTCCTTGCTTCTCCTTGTGGTTAACTGCCCCAGCCCCTAATTCCCTTGTGGCTGAGTGGGAGTATAAATACTTGTGCCCTTTGGTCGGCACAAAGTACTTGCTCTTCCAATTCCTCTGCCTGAAGCCCCAGGTTATAAGCAACCCTCTTCAAAAGTTCCTGGTGCGCTTCGGCGTCATCCTGAGGAACTGGGCGAGGGGGCCCCGTTATATCCTTGTCCGGCGACAATGAGGATGATGTTGGCACCGCGGGAACTTCCACGTCCATTGGTGGTCCAGCAGCTTGCTCCCCTGGGTCCTCCTGGACCTGTGGGGTCTTATTGCCCTGAAGCCTCGAGCACTGGAGGGGGACGGCATACCGAGGCTGCTGGCCTCTCTGAGGCTCCCGACACCAATTGGGCAGCCTGGGAAGGTTGGGTGAACCCCCAAGGTTTCCATGGATACCATGGCACCGGCCACTGCACTAGGGGCCATGGGACACGTTTCGGTGCTGATAACGTAGTCGGCACCGCCGGTACTGGGGCCTGTCCCACACGCAGGGAACCTCATTCTGAGCCAGAGCTACCAGCAGAGCAGTCGGTACCAGGCGACCAGGATTGGGCTGAGCGGTGGCTCTTGTCCACCTGGTGCCGGTCACTGCATCCCGAAGTTAACCTGTCCGAGCGAGACTGTCTTGGTCGGGCTCTTGGAGACTGATGGCGTTCAGCGGATCTATGTCGGATTCCCAGCGATCTACACCTCACGCTTCTCGACCGATACCGGGACGTCGAACAGGACCAGGAGCTACTACGGGCCAGTTGCTGGGAGGATCATCCTGAGTAGGGCGACCTCCTTCTTGGAGACAGGTGATGATGGCCCAGCGATCGGCAGTCTCTGGTGTCCAATTGGTCCCGGGATCAGTATTGGGCCCTTGGAGACGGTAGGGGCCGGTCCTGGAGTTCTTGCCAGGTGGCACATGCCTCAGAGGGTCTGTGCCAATCTACCGGCGAGGTACACCTCCAGTCCCTCGATTGGTGCCCCCAGTGTGGGGATCAAAGAGGGCTCCGTTAAGTCTACCTGTCCAGGCCCGAGGAGGGACAGCTTTGAACAGGCGAACACTGGTGGGACATCCCTCTCGACAGGGATCAGTACCGCTGAGGTAGGGACACACCCATAGGTCCCTATGTGGATTTTCCCTGAGACTGGGTTCCCGCAGGAGCCGGTGCGAGCAGCACCAGGAGCATCAGGATCTCTTGAGCTGCTGGAAGAGCTTTGGGCATTGACAGCACCTGAAGCTGGCTAGAGCCTCTACCACTATCTGGGGTCACAGGCAAAACATGAGATGGGCTGCACCACTCGGCTTGAGCCCGACTTCCTGAAGGGGGTGTTGAGCTGCCCAGCACAGGTCGTGACTCACCCCAGCCCTCTCCTGTTCCTTAGAGGAGGTAGGAGATCTTCTCCTCACAGTCTTTTTCGGCTTCTTCCCCAGAGACATGGAGGCGGACTGTTGCTGGCTTGTGGACGTGCACGGAGGCCACAGTGCTCAGTGCAGTCGGACCGCTGCTCTCGTGCCGGAATGAGTGCCGACGCCATTAGGAGCACTTTCAGATGGATATCACACTCCTTCTTTGTCCTAGGTTTAAAGGACTTGCAGATACAGCACTTGTCACTTATGTGCCCTTCACCTAAGCACCTTAGGCAGCTGGTATGTGGATTGCTGAAGGGCATAAGCCATTTGCAGCAATCACAGGGTTTAAAACCAGGGGACCGAGGTATGCCCCATCCCCCCGCTGAGTCCCGTTTGGGACTAACTAAGAGTTTGAGTACTACTACTAAAGGTAACTAAGAAACTACTAACTATATACAACTATATTACAGGTTTTCAAAGTTCACAAGAACAGAAAATGAAACAATGCTAGCCAAAGCAGCAGATGTTCCAGCACCATCACTGGCAGCAAGAAGGAACTTGGGGGGTGGCAGCTGGCGGCGCCCCTTATACCGCGCCATGTGGGCGCCACTCCACAAGGTGCCAGAGTGGTCCCCTACAGATACTGCTGAGGGAAACACTGCTGGCACCAGTGCATGAGGCATTTTAGTTTAGAGAAGTGATGAATGAAGGACACAATCAAGAAATACAAAATAATGAATGGTTTAGTGAAAGTAAACTGGGCACTCCTAATTACTCGGAAAATACAGTAAAAAGAAACTCTCAATGAAACTGAAAGCTGATAAAAGAAATTTTTCCACACAATGCGTAATTAACCAGTGGAACTCACTGTTAAGGTAGCTGAGGCCAAGAACTTAGTAAGATTCAAAAAATTATTAGATATTTATATTAGTAAATGAGAAAATTCACTGCTGAATTAGATATTCTTTTTACCAGAATGGTTACAAACCCATATGCTTCCTAAAATAACCACTGACTGACAGAAGTTGGCAAAATATACTCACTTTTGGAAGGTTATTCCCTGATTGTCCGAGTATAGATTTTCTCTAGAGAAGGTTAAAGTATCTAATACTGACTACGGACATAGACAGGATACTGAACTAGACAGACCACTAATCTTGTCTAGCATGACAATTCCTATGCTTTTAAGTGCTAAGTATGTTGTTCTTCTGAGATGGCAGAAAACTTTATGACCAACTTTGCAAGTATTTTTTCCTCCATGGTAGAAATTGTTGCTGCTTATTTACTTAAAGGAACTTTTTCATAGTCTAAATTACATTTTCTCAAATTCACATCTTGACATATCCATGTGAACTGTGGGTTCTCGTTCCCTGTCATGATTAGGGCTACAAAAAGGTTTCAGATGATTAAAAAAAATTACTGCAAAGTAATGATCCAAGAACTTGAATTTTTGGAGCACGTGCTGCATTGAGAGCTTAATCCAGCTACCTGTTCTACTGCCACGAAGGTGGGCAATATGCGACAAAATGCCATCTGAATAGCTTGTAGCATCAGAGAAGTTCATTGGGCTGGGGAGACATTAGACTTCAGCTGACAACCAATTATATTTCTGTGCACTTTACAGACCAAATTTCTGATCAAAGCATCATACCCCAGCCATAGAAATCAGTCCAGGAGTAGCTCTCCTATTTTATAAATAAATTAAAAGAGAAGTTGCACGTCACTTTAGGCAGAGTTGGGAACAGAAGCCAGTCTCTAATATAGGAGACCTAAGGTTAAGCCTTCATCCCTTGACCACACAGCCTTTCAGACTGCCCGAGTTAAATCTAGGTGCTTTGGTTAGGGCTATCTCTAACCACAACTATAGCCACACTCCCCTTCCAAAGACAGGAATACAACCCAGGATTCCTGATTGTTAATATGCTACTACAGTCTAGCAAACAGATGTTTAGCCAATGTCCAAAATGTGTGTCAAGTCCCCCCTCCAGTGACTAGTCCATAGAGAGGACAACGATGACTCCTGTAGCCCAAGTAGTAGAGCCCTTGGGATGGAATGTGAAAGTCCAGAGTATTCATATCCTGCTGATGACCTATGTGGGAGAAGCTCGTGGATGCATGTGACAGAACATGTTTTTTTCCAGTTTCCTTCTTAAAATGGTTTAATTCACACAGTGAAAAAACATCTTTTAAAGCAGATCTTATAGTTTTAAAACATTTATTAACGTCCATTATGGTGAAACATGCAACCAAATTCAGGTGTTGCACATTATGTGACAAATTTTGATTGCTAGTGCCAGATGGACAGGATTGAAGTTTCACAGATCAGATAATGATATCAGAACTTTATTAAGACACATTATGTTTATTAATATACGTGTACACATGCACAATAGTACCTACTCTATTCTATGTATAAGTATTCTCTTTCAAGCCAGTTAAAATTTCCACATTTTTGAAGTCTGACCACTGTGTGTGTGTGTGTGTGTGTGGCTGTGTGTGTGTGTGTGTGTGTGTGTGTGTACACGAGTCAGCATTTTTCAATGAGATTTCAGAAAGTGGCATTTTATCTTTTTTTCCCCTTTTTTTTCCTTGAGTTCACTCTTCTATAATGTATACATCTCTTATATGCATGCTGATTTACATGGTTAATTCATTACAATTTCTCAGCATATGTATAGAACTACTCTCTTTAGCCTCTTTCTGTTACAGCTATCAATAGGATACCACATTTATTTTCTTTTCAAAACACTATATAAATTGTTATTGTTTATTAAATTAGGTTTCTCAGTCTTTCAGGAAGGGAAAGTTAATTGAAATGCTGTATGAATTTATTCTATTCCTTGTAACTGATTACTTTTGAGGGTTTTTCTTTCATTTCCTACGGTTTTTCTTTTCTCATTAAAATGTTTCATCTAACATTTAGAAATACAAATGAGAAGAGTCAGATTCTGAAATTCCACTCTCTCACTGCTTCCTGTGTGAACCACAAACAAAGTCAAAATTTCCTCTTCAAATTACAAACTATGCTTTTACAAACGCATAAAACCATTTCCTTAAAACAGCTATGAAGAACCATGTCTTATTTCCTGCAGGAATCTACCCAAAGGTTCCTGCAGATGACTGCATTCTGATTGACAAAAATTCTGTAGCTCCAATTTCCTTTCTTCTATTCCAATTGTAAATTCCAGCTTCGTTAAGTTTACAGAAACTTTCTGCTTGACACAATACTGGCAATACAAGGGTGATCTTGAGAAGCAAGTAAGTGCCACCGGGTCACCAAACCTGATCAAAATATTATTTATTTAAACAAAACAACATATACATGCTTTGACTGCTTCACTACAGAAATACACAATACTAAAGATAATTTTAAAAGCATTAATGTAGGTATGACGGGACACACCCTGCCCCATCCCCTAATGTCCCAGAAACCTTACAGATTCTGTCCAATAAGTGGTAGTTTCATGTGAGTGTATTTATATCCCCATCACCAGTAGTCTCATGCCACAAAGTATTTCCAGTGTTTCTTGCCCTTTAGCCATTTCCCTTTGGCCAGGGAGGAATAGATATCTCCCTTCCTTGAGCTCTCAGAGCATACAGGGCTCAGCTAGCCCAAGTCCTCCCACATTGTTTCTTTTATACCCCTCTTATTGTGTTTTACCCTCAGCTGATGGCTAACTGGTTCATCAGCCCTCCCAGCCGGATCAGTCAATTCGCTGTATATTGCCCAATCAGCCGTCTCCAGGGGAACTGATTGGTGCCTAAGTGATCAGAGTGCTGGCTCACCTGCTAGCTTCTAGCACTTTGTCACAGTGGGTTCTACTGAGAATGATTGGATTATGAACACATTTCCCCATGTTTTGGGGGGGGGGAAACGAAAAACCAAAACACACTATGCATCATAAATTAGATAATATTTTCCCCTTTTTGTTTTGCAGCCAGAAGAGGGATATGTTATTCATCAGGGGGCCGATCCAATTCCGACTGACTTTAATGGGAGCTAGATCAGGCCCCAAGAAAGCACTGTTATTAGCAATTACCATGCCAATTATATTTACATTTACAAACAACTGTGCTTTCCTTTCACTGGAAATGAGGGAGAAACTGCATTTTAGCTTTCTTTTACAACTTCTCTTCATCATCAACTATAGCTACTAAACAAACCATGGGAAAGATGCTTTCCACTGCTTGGACCCCTTCCATGCCACCTGAGAGGTGCGGAGGGGCTGAATCCAGAACACAGCAGCATAGCTGAGAGGTCCTGCAGGAGAATTCTTAGCTGATGTAAAGCAGGCACAGCAGTCTCTTCTACCTCTCACCTCTGACCCAGCCTTATTTTGACTGAAGGATACGGAGGGGGTGAATTTCATTCTAAATGAATAAGCCTCACAACTCCTCTGTGAGACAGAGTCAGAGTTTAAGGCCAGAGGGAACCACCAGATCTATCTACCATATATAGATAGATATGGCAAGCATTATTTCTTTTTACAGATAGGAAACTGGGGATAAGAGATTTAATGACTTGCCCAAGGTCATAGCTTTAGTCACTGACACAGCCAGGAGTAGTACCCAAGATTCCTGACTCTTAGGCCTGGTCTACACTGGGAGGCGAGGGGGATTGATCTAAGTTATGCAACTTCAGCTATGTGAATAACATAGCTTAAGTCAATGTACTTAGATCTACTTACCGCAGTGTCTTCACCGCCTGCGCCTCTCACTCCAGTGGAGCACCAGAGTCGACAGGAGAGCGCTCGGCGGTCTGTTTATCATGTCTTCACTAGACGTGATAAATCAACCCCTGCTGGATCAGTCACTCCGGAGGGTAAGTGTAGACATGCCCTTAGCCCCATCTCCTAACCATTAGGCCATGTTCCCCCACCCCCACTCCTACCCCTTTGAAATTTGCCACTTCCTGCTTTGAAACAGATTACACTTTATTAAGATTCATTAAGAACAAAAACAATTTAAAAGACAAATTCCTCCAATTCATGACAAGAAGAATACAATCAGAGCATCCTCACTCCATTTCCATGTGAAAGTCCCCCCCCCCCCCCGACACAATAATCTCCATGTTACATGGATGAATGTGAACACCTGGCCAGAGTAACAGCCAAATATTAAAAGCACCTGAAGAATTTTTTTTTTTAAGGTGCAAGGATTTCCTTGGTGGTTTGTTTTTTCATTTGGTTTTGAGATTTGTGAGTTTGTTTTGTTTTTTCTGATGAGGGAGCTTCAAAAAAATTAGTGCAAAGGCCAGTGTTCCTGCGTCAAAGTGAAATGAGGATGGCAAAAATTGCTCCTTCCCATTCAGAAATAGCGAGCTTCACCTTCACAAGGTTTCAAAGCTTATGGGGAACTTCATGGTGCTCTTGAGCTTGTATCTTCTGCACAGTATCCCATTATACTGCCACAGCCAAATCACTGAATCAGCCCAGCAATTTTATTGTTTGCATATTGATGTTAATGGTTTTGATTCCTGTGCGAAAGAAAATATTACTATATGTCTGTGGGGGGAATTCAATAGCAAGGCTTATTCAAAACACTGGAGCAAAGACTACAGAAGTATCCAGTGTGCAGAGCATTTCTCCCAAGTACCTGTAAGCAGCTGGGAAATACCCCCATTGTATTATGCTAATGTGAGGTGAATCTAAGAAAGTTCCCTTGGCAACCAGAGATGGCAAGTCCTGATTGGATGCAGTTCAAGTGTTTTGTTTGAAATCGCTCCTCACTGCAGGGAGGAGGATTATTATTATTATTAAGAGGTGTTTGTTCTGAGAGAGAGAGAGAGAGAGAGAGAGACTGACTCTGGGATTTTTTTCTCTCTCCTGACTATGCCAGGAATTGGATTCTGGGTAGACCTAGGTAGCCCCAGAGGCTTAGCCTAGCTTGGGTACTGAATCAGGGGACGGGAAAGAAAAACAGCTAGCTAGATCAAAGAAGGTGGGTGAAGGAAGTGAAAGGATGTCAGAGATTAAGTTAGCAAGTATCTTTAAACAGGCTAATTGATGATAGGAGCCATTAGCTGAAGAATTAGAGTTACAGGGGTAACTGTGCCCACAAAGCCAAAGTGAAGCAAGAAGCTGAATTTATTGCTGACTGGTGGTCATTATTAATATTTTCTTTGTATACATAGCCTTTATGCCTTTCACCAAGTTATTACTAATATTTATAATCTGTATTAAAGCAATGGCTCGAGGCCCCTTTCAGGATTCAACTACCATTATGGCGCTAAGCACTCTACATGCAGACTAACAAGATAGTTCCTGCACCAAAGGATTTAAAATCTACACAATCTAACCCTAGTGGCTATTATTCAGCAAGCTTTTCTGTATGTGTTCATGTCTTTCCAAGTTCATGATTTTCCACCTATGCACCATAAAATTATATGACCAAATCCACCCTGGGTTATCATTCCAAAGTTGGCTGGTTGTTTTTGACTCTCACACAAGTTATGGAAAGAAACAAAAGAATGGAGCTATGGAATTTTAATATAAAAACAGAATGATTTGTTTGGAATTATTTTTACGAAGCAGTATATTTTAACTTTATTTACACATTTAGTTTGCCTTATTGCTACTATGAACATTTTTTAAAAAGGTAAATCATTTCTAAGCCATGATTTAATGGTTTAAAGAGAAAGAAATTTAAATCTATGAAATGACAGTGATGACTTATTATTGCAAATTATAGTTTTTAGTACAGGTAATTTAGCATATCAAATCACAATTCTAATTTCCTTCTACAGAGCAAAAGCAAGAAAGACTGTACTTGAGAGAAGAAGGGGGCAGAAGGAAACCAAAAGACCCATAAACATATAAGAAGGACTTCTGATTTTAGGTTTTAACTGATACACTGATAAAACACCCCCAACACAGAAAAAAATGGCTACTTGTATCTAAGGGCTTATCTACACAGAGTAATGTGGACTACAGGACTGTAATTTCTAAAGTGCATTAACATTTTGTACATTAATTAGTCCACGTAGACCCTGCTGGTGTGTACTAACGGTTCCCTAATGCGCTTCACTGTAGTGCTGGTCCAAACAGTATGTTAAAGCACACTAGTATGTTAAAGCACATTACAAAGAGATTACTCTAATACAAACTAAATAAGTAATGCATATATTATAGTACATAGAAAGAGAAAGCAACAAATGCTCCAATTTTTAGACAGCTACATAAACCTCAAAAATTGTTAAAAATTATTATTTTCATTTTGGGGAGTAAACACTGAAAAATAGAAGCCATACTTAAGTCCTTGAAAGTACTAATAAAAAGTAACCTGCCTACTATAGCCTGTACTTTATAAACATGTGGGGTCTACAGGTATTATCCTCTGAAGCACAGTTGTCTTTCTGGGCTTTTGTTAGGATATACTTCTGGATAACATCAACCTACGAACATAGTGCCGAGAAGAAATGTATAAAGTATCCATGGTATTGGCATCTCTAAAAGGAAAGAATGACACTAAGAATGTCAAGGTAGAGGAGGTGAGTTTGAATGGCATGTGTCCTTGAGTATGCTCAACAATGAATGAGGAAAAGAGGGCAAAGAAGGATATTGCAAGAATATAATTGTAACAATCTTTCCCCCTGTTTAGTTTCATCCTTGAGAAAATACACTACCTTTGATTCCCTGGCAACCATTACAAACCTCTTTCTTGTAAATGGCCTCTTGACATTTATCCAAACCTCATCTAAGGCAGGACCTATAATTTAGGCACACATGATGGAAGAGACAGATGTTAGAAGTACATGAGGACTTTGATTTTCAGCAGACTAAAGTTCCGAAGATGGTAAGCTTTTATATTTCAAGATTCTCTTTTGAAAGTGATTACATTACATTCTCTAGGTATTTTTCAGCTAGGAATCATGAAGACTCATCTCTTCAACCTTCTTTCATCTTCCTGTGAAATTGACAAGAAGTATGGAAACACACAGTCTTTGGAATGGGGAAATGGGTAAAAAAGAAAAAAAAATACGAGAATCTGTCAAATTTCCAATCACTGACACTGATTTTTGGAGTGCATTTTGATTTAAAAATAATGGCCAATTGCTCTCAAATGGAAGCCTATGTGGATTGTAAATTGGACTAGTTGATGGACTCATGAGATCATTTTAATGTATGGTAAATCTAATTTCTAGTGAGCATTTTGTAGGCTTTTAAACAAAATAGATGCATTTTATGTCAGAGTCTACACACAGACATTTAAAATAATATGTGCCATATCATGATCTGTGCCCCTTGAGTATCCAGAATCTGGAGGTTCCTCAATATTTCATTCCTTCTAACTCTAAACCTATAGAAGCCTCTTTATGGAGCTGTGTGCGGTCCTGGATCTGAATATGGAGAGAAATAGGGTCAAAAGGATTGTCCTGTGGTTGGCCCTAGATATTTAGCCATTTTTTCCTCTGAAAATTTGTTCAATTTTTTTACTAAGAACAAAAGACAAACTTTAATTACGAGGAAGATTCCCCTTTCACTTTTGAAAACTGGTACTATAATTTGTTTTTCTCCAATCATTCAATACCTTCTCAGTTATCCATGACTTTCCAAAAGAAAATGTCAGTAGTACAGTAAGATTTAGATAATGCCATTAATAACCCAAAAGGTATGTCAGTCCTAATCATCTTATTTACATATTTGTCCAAATTTTCCCTTACCTAATCTTTAATAACAAGTCTTCCTTTCTTTTTGCTTACAATTCCATATGGTTTGCATTAAAACCCTTTTTTAAAAGGGTGGCATGACAGGTTGGACCTGCCTTCTCAGATCCCACCTGATGTACTGGGATTTCACTGAGCCTACCTGCTCCACTAGCCTCAGCTCCCTCTCCCTGTTTTGCTGAATGAGGCTCTCTAGCCTCTGGCAACACACACACACACACACACACACACACAGCTCCCCTCTGGAAAGTAAATCCAAAATAATATTGTCTTGCGCTGCAGTGAAATCTATACAAAGTAAGCTCATAAATTCACCCCCTTCCTCAATGTGGAGGAAGATATGCACAACTTCTTGCCCCCCTCCCCCACTTAGAAATTGCACAAAACTGAGTTTAATAAAAAAAAACAAGTTAACAACTATAAAAGGCAGATTAAGTGATTATAAGGGATAACAAAAAGAACAAGGCAGATTATTAAGCAAATAAAACAAAACATGCATACTAAGCTTAAGATCTTAAAGAGACTGGTTTCAAGAATCAGAGGGTAGCCGTGTTAGTCTGTATTGTTAGGATATAGATATTCAGGCCTGTCGGTAAAGGCCTGTACTTTAAGAATTTAGGTGTATTCTTATCACTTGGCTAGTTAGAGGTATAAAAGAAAGAATCAAAATCACTGTCTGCCAGTGTAAGGTCCTTCTCTTACTGTGACAGTCTGAGGCCCTGTGTTCTTAGATTAAGGCCTTTGGCTAAGCAACAGAGGCCATAAGCTGGGAAGCGACCGGTCACATCCTCACATTCCAAACTAGTCACATTGAAATCAGGTGCTATTGGGCTGTTAGGAATACAATCCTGTCCTGATAGTGCTTATCACCTCCAGAGAAAGGGAAGTGCCTAGAAGATGTAAAAGGAAACTTAGTTTGATAACATCCTGTCTGGCAAGAACTCACTTATCAATACCGGGATGTGAAATCCTCACTTCTGTATTGTTTTGTCATTATAGTTCCCACTTTGCTATTGTTTGTCTGTATAATCTCTGTCTGGTTCTGTGATTGTTCCTGTCTGCTGTATAACTAATTTTGCTGGGTGTAAACTAATTAAGGTGGTGGGATATAATTGGTTACATAATCATGTTACAATATGTTAGGATTAGTTAGTTAAATTTCAGGGAAATGATTGGTTAAGGTATAGCTAAGCCGAACTCAAGTTTTACTATATAGTCTGCAGTCAATCAGGAAGTGAGGGGGTGGGTGTGTGGGTGGGGGAGATGGGAACAGGGAATGGGGGTGGGGAAATTGGAATCATGTTTTGCTAAAGGGGGAAATGGGAACAAGGTATGGGGGTAAGGAAATTGGAATCATGTTTGGCTAAGGGCAGGAATGGGAACAGGGACACAGGTGTAAGGCTCTGTGGTATCAGAGCTGGGAAGGAGGATACTAAGGAAGGAAACTGGAATCATGCTTGCTGGAAGTTCACCCTAATAAACATCGAATTGTTTGCACCTTTGGACTTCAGGTATTGTTGCTCTCTGTTCATGCGAGAAGGACCAGGGAAGTAAGTGGGTGAAGGAATAAGCCCCCTAACATGTATCCACAAAAACAACGAGTCCGGAGGCACCTTAAAGACTAACAGATTTATTTGGGAATAAGCTTTCACGGATAAAAAACCCACTTCTTCAGATGCATGGAGTGAAAATTACAGATGCAGGCATAAATATATTGGCACACGAAGAGAAGGGAGTTACATAATAAGTGGAGAACCAGTAGAGAACAAGGCCAGTTCAGTCAGGGTGGATGTGGTCCACTCCCAATAATTGAGGAGGTGTCAATACCAATTGCTTTTGTAGTGAGCCAGCCACTCCCAGTCCCTATTCAAGCCCAAATTAATGGTGTTAAGTTTGCAAATGAATTGTAGCTCTGCAGTCTCTTTGAAATCTGTTTTTGAAGTTTTTTTGTTGAAGGATGGCTACTTTTGAATCTGTTATTGAATGTCCAGGGAGACTGAAGTGTTCTCCTACTGGCTTTTGTATGTTACCATTCCTGATGTCTGATTTGTGTCCATTTATTCTTTTACGTAGAGACTGTCCGGTTTGGCCAACGTACATTGCAGAGGGGCACTGCTGGCACATCATGGCATATATTACATTAGTAGATGTGCATGTGAATGAGTCCCTGATGGTGTGGCTGATGTGGTTGGGTCCTATGATGGTGTTGCTAGAATAGATATGGGGACAGAGTAGGCAACGGGGTTTGTTACAGGGATTGGTTCCTGGGTTAGTGTTTCTGTGGTATGGTGTGTAGCTGCTTGTGAGTATTTGCTTCAGGTTGGGGGGCTGTCTGTAAGTGAGGACTGGCCTGCCTCTCAAGGTCTGTGAGAGTGAGGGATCGTTTTCCAGGATAGGCTGTACATTGCTGATGTGCTGGAGAGGTTTTAGCTGGGGGCTGTACGTGATGGCTAGTGGTGTTCTGTTATTTTCCTTGTTGGGCCTGTCCCGTAGTAGGTGACTTCTGGGTACCCGTCTCACTCTGTCAATCTGTTTCCTCACTTCCCCAGGTGGGTATTGTAGTTTTAAGAATGCTTGATAAAGATCTTGTAGATCTTTGTCTCTGTCTGAGGGATTGGTGCAAAAGCAGTTGTATCTTAGAGCTTGGCTGTAGACAACAGATTGTGTGATGTGTCCTGGATGGAAGCCGGAGACATGTAGGTAAGTATAACAGTCAGTAGGCTTCTGGTATGGGGTGGTGTTTATGTGACCATCACTTATTTGCACTGTAGTGTCCAAGAAGTGGATCTCTTGTGTGGACTGGTCCAGGCTGAGGTTGATGGTGGGGTGGAAATTGTTGAAATCCAGGTGGAGTTCTTCAAGGGCCTCCTTCCCATGGGCCCATATGATGAAGATGTCATCAATGTAGCGCAAGTAGAGGAGGGGTGCTAGGAGATGAGAGCTGAGGAAGCGTTGTTCTAAGTCAGCCATAAAAATGTTAGCATACTGTGGGACCATGCAGGTACCCATAGCAATTCCACTGACTTGAAGGTATAAGTTGTCCCCAAATCTGAAATGGTTGTGGGTGAGGACAAAGTCACAAAGCTCAGCCACTAGGCGTGTTGTGGCCTCACCAGGAATACTGTTCCTGACAGCTTGTAATCCATCTTTGTGTGGAATATTGGTGTAAAGAGCTTCTACATCCATGGTGGCCAGGATGGTGTTTTCAGGAACATCATCAATGCATTGTCATTTCCTCAGGAAGTCGGTGGTGTCTCAAAGATAGCTAGGAGTGCTGGTAGCGTAGGGTCTGAGGAGAAAGTCCAAATAGCCAGATAATCCTGCTGTAAGAGTCCCAGTGCCTGAGATGATTGGGCGTCCAGGATTTCCAGGTTTATGGATCGTGGGTAGCAGACAGAATACCCCTGGTCGGGGCTCTAGGTTTCAAGAAGTAATTTCTCACCCTAAATGTTGTTTTAGGCAAGTTGCAGAGTTTCTGTAGCTTAGAGTTCTAGTTATTTCTCTTTGCAGACTAGACTCCTGTCTTAGTCTGGACTCAGTCCTCGCCTTTCCCACTGCTCAGTTCCTTTGTCTCTTCAGGTACTTTCAGCAGTCTTTCTCCTTGGGCAGGAAGGCAAAGGAGAAGAGTCCTGTTTGCCTTACTCCCCAGCCTTAAATAAGATTTACATATGTAGGAATCTTTTGTTTCCCAGTCTTGACCTCCCCCTCCTTTTAGTGGAAAATTACTAGAAGTCCAAGATGATGTTTAGTACCAGGTGACAGTGTTGGATCATATTAAAGAAGTTCTGTATTAAAATCACAAATGAGTTTGATTCCCCATAGTTTAAATTCCAGGGTATTACTAATTAAGAGGTCTCTTGGGTTTTGGTACTGTTTCTCTCCCTCTATGTGTGAAACTTGCAAGCTGCTAATTGTGTTAGTACATTCTAAGACAGAATCTGTTCTCAAAGCAATTCACAAAGACTCAAAGCAATACTCTAACAACAGAAACAGCACCCAGAGACTCCCCGCCCTTTTGTTGTATTAACAATTGTGATTAAAATAGAGATAGAGGATGTATGTGGACGGATGCTTGGTGTGGATAACAACTGAATGATCAGGGAGGTGCCAGCCTAAGAATCCAGTGTCCATCGGCTGAAGAAGGCGTCAAGTGGAAATAACCAGAGGACCCCCGGAGGGCAGACTGGAATCCACCCAACAGCCTCAAGAATGGGAGAACCAAAGAACAAGATAACTTCTTGGAGCCGTCAGGAATGTGCTATCTGCTGATTGATTCAGCAACAGCATGATGAAGCAATTCCCATAGACTGGCATAGGAAGAAATTCCTATAAAAATAGACTCTTAAAAAGTGAGAACTTTGGGGTCTGATTCTGCAAACCAACTTCCAGGAGCATCAGATGAGCATCTGACAAGGCCCTGCTCCCTCCTCATGTCCAGGCCACCTGGCCAGTGGCTTGGCATGAGCAACTCTAAGGCTGGTAACTATGATGACAACCTTGCAGAACCTCTGTGTGTGTGTGTGTGTGTGTGTGTGAATGTGTGAATAAATATGAGATTGAATGGAATGTTATAGCTATAACTAACTGCTTACTATGATAACAACCTTGCAGAACCTGTGTGTGAGAGTATGAATGAATGAGTGAATAAAGATGAGATTGAATGGAATGTTACAGCTGTAACTAACTGCTTACTATGATTCTTTCTGTATTCACAATAAATGTGGTATTTTGCCTTTTTCCCTTTAATAAGATCCTGCTGGTTTTTAATTTATTGGTATAACAACAGGACCACCTGACTTCGCAGTGTCACAGCTAGGGGACACCTTTCAGGAAGGAGAGAGATTAGTATCTTCACGGTCTGGCTGTTTCCTCCTAATGGCTCATCAAAGCTGATGGCCTGTTGTCTGGTGGGTGTCTCCCAAAATACACACCCAGTTGTAATTGTTACATAGTCAATATTCCTAACTTCAAATACAGAAATGATGCATGCATACAAATTGAATAATCATATTCAGTAAATCATATTCTTTCCGATGATACCTTACAAGACCCACCTTGCATAAAATATATCTCAGTTATGCTATATCCATATCATAAGCATATTTCCATAAAGAATATGGGGTATAACATCACAGGTGCTCAGTACCAGCTATTTTAAAATAATTAATTTTATGCCTCTCCTCATGTATTACTGGACCTAATTTCTCCTTAGCACTTCCCTTTTCACTGTTTACTTGTTAGAGCCCTTCTTATTCCCCTTAATCCCTTTGGCTAACAAACTCATTCTACTTCTTTGCTGCCCTTATCTTTGCCCTAAAAGCCTTAAATGACTGAATAATCTTATTTGGCCAAATTCTTTTCCATTTCAGGTTTGTTTTAACCTCAGTTATTTGTGCAGTCTCTTATGAAGTTACACTGACTGACTCTTATTTTTCACATTCTTTGTTTTCCAGAGGAATTGTAAACTGCTGTACCTCACTTTGCTTTCCTGAAATCTAATATCCTTCATCTGCCGCATTCTGTAAATTTCTTAATTTATTGGACTCACACAGCTAATTCCAAGTTTTTTCATTTTTCTCTCATTCTGAATCAGTTCTCACAATAAGTAGATCTGGGATGGCTTATTTTCTGATAAAAGTCTCCACAGTCTGGTTCATTGTCTCCTACATATCTTAATAATCTCTGAGTTTACATTTTCTCCTGTAGTTGTTGTCCAACTTATATCTGGACAGTTGAAATTCCCTACAAGTACACCATCTTGCAGACTATAGAATTTTGAGAGCTGGTCTGGGAATTGTTCATTCTCTCTATATACCTCTCCAGGTGAACTATAGTAAATAACTACAGTCATTTTCTCCTTTGTTTTCTTACTTTCCTAAACAATTTCTTCACCATACTACTTTTCAAATGGTCATTTCCAAGAGCTATTAATACTTTTGGCATATGACACCGCTCCTTGTCTTTTTATTTATTAGGGACTGGAATTATGCCTACCCACTATATGGGGTGGAGGAGAAGGGGAAGAATGAGAGGGGAAATGGCCCCTTCCGCTCTCAACCTTGTGCATCCACATACTGGCTTGGCACAGTTTGGCCCTATTCTTCCTGTATTCATGTACAGGCTTTTGAAAGTTATTATAATGAGAACAAAACATATTAGTAATGTTTAATGTTAAAATGAGAACAAAGGGAAAAAAGTCCAAAGGGGAGGAACCTTCAGAATACATATACACACATACCACCACCTCAAGTAATGTTTCATATAGGCTTAGAAGGACAGTATTAAAGTTTCACTGATACTCCTCGAAATTTAAAGGAAGCATTATTACTATTCTAGTCAAAGTATCTGAAGAGTAAGCATCACATCCTGCATTCTTTACAGAGCAAAAATCTTATTGAATTCAATAGGAGTTTTGCTAGGAGGAGGACTGCAGGATTTGGCCCTCAGTGCCTGTAGAGGCAGAGGGGGAGAGAGAGAGAGAGAGAACAAGAAACTATGCTTATTTCAGTCTTCTGAAGTAGTAAACATATATTGGATGGGGGGGAAAAAATCAGAATTCAGAACCCCTCCAGGGTTCAAAAACTACTGTTTCATGCTTAAGAAGAGTTACAATGATCTGATGTGGTTACACAGAACATACATCAGACTTTGTTCCAAAGTCTAAGGAAAGTCCTAGACAATCAGGTCAATCTGATTAAAATGTAGGGGACAGTAAAAATGGTAATCATGGCATGATTTTAGTAACCAAAATTTCATAAATCACTAATGTTAGAGATTAAGGGCTAGATCCTTGGCTACAGCCAAGATACACTCAAGTCAGCTGAAGCTGGCCAGATAGAAGGAAGTCTGGCCATAGTTTAAGTTACTGACTGAGGTCAAGAAGAAATTGATTGGACAGTTCTAAAGGTTGTCCTTAAGCTCAGAGGATGATAGGACAACTGCTCCAACATGCCATCCTGGCCTTTAGGAGCCAAAGATTTTAAGAGCTTGGGGTTTCTGCTGGTCTCAGTTAGGGAGGCGAGACACAGAATCCTGCAAGATGATGTCTTCTGAAAAATGGATTTACAAATAATTAATTTACCCATTTTAGTTCTGAAGATATAAAAAGTTAAGAATTAATAGTAGTAGTATTTGCCTGAGACTGTGCATGTCCATAATGGTCTATTGAGTAAATTCCTAATTAGGGCCTTTCAAAAAGCATTTTAAACCTTCTTGAAAATGATAGTTTTTACTGAGGTATTGCAGTACCTCTCCTTAGTTCACAGATTATTGATCAGCAAGTCCATCAGGGTCTATCATCTCAATGCAGCTGCCACTCGTACAATCTGAGTCTATGGTCTAAAAATCCTTATGAAATGTCATTGGGGGAAAAGCCTCACTTCAGAACAGTTATAGGAAATAATTCCATATTTATGGACTAAACCTGCAAAATTCAGAATATAAAAGTTTTCAAGATAGGAAAACATACTTTGTTCTAAAACAAATACATTTCTTTTCTTCCCCTCCTCCCTCTTCTATAAATTAAAAACAGTGGAACAAGTATTTTCAAAATTTTATTTAAAGGAACTTATTTTTGGGCTAAGATCCTATGTGCTATATTTCAGTTCAGGGCAAATTTTCATAGCTGAGTTATTAGACTTAGAAAACTCTTGTTTTTACTGGAAGTGAAAACCCAATAAAGCTATTACTATGCAAACCACACCACTATCAAAATGCATGGGTGTATGTTAAACTTGGGAAAATAACTGACTGAGCTATTTCCCTATCGCTTCATATGCTGTATGTTGATCTAAAGTATACCAGTGTGATTTGTTTACCAAGAAGGGACAGCACAACAGTGCTGGAACTCCACAGAATCAACTCCACGACATTTTTATGTCAATATATATGTTAGACTATCCCAAAAATTTAAATACAGCCACAAACCAGAAGAGGAAGTGTCCCCTGGGACTGCCATCTCTCTTCTCATACGGTTACCATTATTTAAAGTTTTAATCAAGAAATATTTCAAGGTCAACAAAGAACATGCCTGCACTTAATTTCGAGTGACAGCTAATATGGTGCACTAAAGGTGTAACAGAATACATGTGGTAGTCACATATAGCAAAGTTAAAAGGGTTAGAACATTCATAAGACATCCTAAGTCTAAAACAGTTAAAAAGCATATTTGCTGAACAGCTCGTGTTAAATTATTTTAATTGGTTGCAAGAAGGCTTCAATATTCTGATGCAGTTTTGACTTTTTCAGATTATTAGAGAAAAAAATGAACCATTTTTTAGATAGAGTAACATCAGCTTCCAAGTAGACTTTTTCTCATAACTTCGTGTTATTTAGAGGCCATGAAATAGCTGTTAAGAGTTACTTTTATATAAACGGATTATGTAAATTGTTTTTTCAAACTCATTAGCCTTTAGAACAATAGTTCACTAATGTAAAATATTCCTCCCCCATCCCAGACTTTATTACCTAATGACTTGAACAAACTAAAAAAGAAAAGGGGGGAAATAAATATTTAAGCTTTGTTTCTTTAACAACCATTTCACTGATGTTGTTTTTGAAAAGTATGAAAATAATCCAGTTGCATTCTTTAGCTTGATTACTTACAAATAACTTATCTGTAAATCAAGTAAATCTGTCAGTTGTGTAAGTTCAATTTTCCATGTGCTATCTAGAGATAAGCAGGTCTGTAATATTAGATTTCCACTGACATAATTGTGCATGAATTCTGATCTGATTTGGTATTACATGGTGCAAAAGGTGACACATTTTCTCTAATATAGCCCATTCAAAAAGGAAAGAAATTGCCAATGTATGAAATCTGAGGCGTCTGATTCAAAGACTGGGGGACTTTGAGGTCAACTCAATGGAAAAGTAACTTGTTCGACTACCCCAGGCACTAAAAGCTGTGACAAGCAAACCTAATACCCATGGTAGTTACTCAGTTAGACAATCAATAAAAACATTACATTATCAGACTGCCGCAGCTGTATGTTAGCCTATCATATTACCTTGTCTGTTCCCAAAATGCTCAAACATGCATTTACTGATCGTTCAGATAACAGATACCACCCCAATGCCTGTGTTGCACCTAGTATTTAATAAGAGAGTGCTGTAAGGAAATTAGTGAGCATTTATATGTTCTTCCATATACTGTAACATGATGAATTCTAATGTTAAAGTTATATAAATGTAGGTGTATATATAGGTAGATCAGGGAAATGGATATCTGTTGTGCACAACTATGGCACCATTATTCTTTAAAGAATTTAGCCTTCAGTTTCATTGGTTTTGACTGTGAATACTGGGAAACTAGGATGTTAAAAATGTGTGTGTATCAGATGTTAAATGGCACCAAAATGACAAACAGAAAATCCATAAAAAATTAGCAATTAAGAACCATATCATCCCCTTTGCCACTGGAGACTGGGCTCCATGGAGTAGGAGAGGGATGGGCCTGGGATTTGGCTGTTCTTGGGAGCACTGTACCCCCTGCAACTCTGCGCTTTAACATGCTTCTCCCCTCCCTTATGTGGAATATACACACCTGGGGGTGAAAGCTGGTTATGTGGGGCAGTGGCTATTGAAACCAACCCTGGAAACATAGCTTCTGAAGAAGGCACAAGGTCTCCAGAATCACAAGTGATGGGTCTGTAGAGGCTGTAGCTTCTGCTGAGGTGGCTGCAGCAAACCACACCTCCTCCTTTGTGAGGAAAACTATAAATGCAGTCTCATGCAGTTTCCTAGGCACTGCACTCTGAAGGGGATGATAGGGCTCTTACAGATACATATATATCCATGGAATGAAAAGAAAGTAGTCTAGAGCTGGTTATATGTACTATTTATTTAGGAACTCCATTCACGACAAATTTGCCTCTCTGCCTGCTAACCCATGAAGCTCAGCAGCTCCTGAGGCTGCTCTCTATTGCAGGGAGTTCTGTCCTCATGGAGACAACTGTACAATGCTAAATTTGTCTTTCCAAACCACATTAGTCTCTAGGTCATTTTTCACTTATGTTATTTTGTTTTATTTTGTCAGGATTGTATCTTGTTTAGCTGATCTATCCAACTATTTCTTTGCATGTAAAACAGCTAGTAACAGCTATTAGCATTATGTAAAAAAATAAATAATTTTATCCTGATACTGCAGAGTCCAAACAGCATATAAAACATATACAAATTGTTAGCACAAAATACAATTTGCACGATATTTGTTCACGTTCTCATATATCTTATTAACGGTTGTTGCTTAAAACACAGCAACATTTGATCAGCTATGCTACCAAGTTTTGTAGTTAGGATTGCAGCTTTTTGTTACATGCCTCTCAGTGAAAGAAAAGCTTTCTTTCATCACATCACATCACAGATTCACAAGCTAGATTTTAACTTATGATATGCCATAACCCTTACTGGCATGCCTCACCTGAAAAACTGGAGCGTGACATGTCTTCCATTTCACAGAGAACCATGCTGCTGGGATATGCCAGAATCTGCTCCACTCCATGTGAGTTGCAGGCTTCTCTCCCACTTATCTTAATACTGTGTCCATAAAGCACTCACCCCTAGGCGAGCATGTCTCACCCCTGGTTAGAAAGTTCAAAAGGACCTGTGGTGGGTTGCACTAATTTCTTTGAGTGCCTCCTGGTATCTGGGCATGGTGCTACCATTTTCTTCACTCCGTGGGTCTTCTGTGGCTCGGCCCTGTGGCTGAGTCACACAGGCCAAACCCCTTCCCAGGTACAACAAACTCAATTAGAAAACGTTCCATTCCCTTCAGGATCAATTATAACTAAAATGGTCTGGGCTTAATTTCCTTTCCACAATTAGCTCAATAGGGGTCTTCCTGCCTGCCCTTGGTTGTGGCCAGAAACAGGGCCTGGCTTGGTTCCTTTGGCTGTGGCCTAGGTCTCATCCTTCCTTATGCCATTGGCTCCAGCCAGGAACTCTCTTGCTAAGCAGCAAGCAGCTCCTTTTATTTCGGTCTGCTGGGCCTTGATTGGCTGTTCCTGGTTCCCAGCCCTTCTACCTGCTTGAGGACCAGATTTCAATGGTTTCCAAAATGGCTGTTCCCAGAATGCCTATCTAGAGAAGCCTGGAGGTCTAATACTCACTGCTCTTTTCTTCTCAGTGAAATATTTCTTGGGGCTGGGTGCAGCAGGTCAGTGGGCCTCCCGCCCCAAAGAGCTGGTACACACCCCCATCATAGTCTCCCAAAGTTGTGCCTCAGTTTTATAATGTCTCTGATTTGTCATAGAATTAGATAAAAGTTTATTTTATGCTCTGGGCCTGTATTTGAAAATCACTTTTTTCTGGGTGCTCAGCTCAGAAGATTCCATCCAAGTTGGATATATCAGGCTGAATCCACCACTGTGCCCAATAAGCTCTGGGAAAGGCTAAGGTGGGGAACCATAAAAGAGCTTAAGTAGAGATTTAGATGTCTGTCTAACTTTATGTCAAAAATGTTCAAACTTTGGTGTTTGTGTGACTTGCCTGCAGCTACACAGGTGGTATGCGGCAGAATCTGGAATAGAACCCAGATCTCCAGGCTCTTATTCCTGTGCTTCAACCTATACACAGTCTCAAAAGTTTCTATGAGAGTCAGAAATGGCTCTTCCCATTGGTTTCTAAAATGCCATAATGAATGAATGCCCTCTTTATAATTTAGGAGTCAAACAATTATTAGGCCTACATTCACATTAAGGTCCCAAGGACGAGGCAAATAAATATTTCCCTTTTCTTGAGTCACAAAAGGGGTACTAGAGACATATCATTTATACCCCTTTCCCTGAGTAGTTAGTTAAAAAATAAATCCTTCCCTAGACAAAAAGGAATTTAAATCTGCTTAGTTACCATCGGAAATAATATTAAAAAATAAAAAGTTTGCAGGGGTAAAATTATGTCACAAATTTGTAACAGCTAACATAATTTAGAGATGGTCTTCATTTGATGTAATAGCTTATTGAATTATACTTGGATTACTTAATAAATGAAGAATATTACCCATATTGTATTAGTCACAGGTGAAAAAAAACTACATATATGGGTGAGTGTAATCCATTCAATAGTTTATTTACCCAAAGTCCCCCAGAGACTATCACACATGCACATGATATCTCTGAATGTTAAACTTTGCATATGGATCCGACTTATCCATACGTAGTCAGCGGGCCACCTTCTGATCCCAATACTACTAGTGTAACTCCAGAGTCACCCCAATGACTTCAACAGAGTTACTCCAGAATTATACCGGTATAACTGAGATCAGAATTTGGCTCCCTAGTGACTAACTATCTGAGGCGGCTTTTCTCAGTTGTTGCTCCCACAAAGAAAATATTGTGTTCGTGAAATATGTCCCAGATTCACTAATACCGGAGGGGGCACCAATACCAGACAGAAGCATGGGTGAGATTTGCCTTTTTGGGAGGTGCTCATGCAAAGCTCCACATGCCTCGCGATAGTTCTGGGGACCAGGGAGAGAAAGGACACATGGAGTGGGGTGCCAGGGAGGCAAGCTCCAGGATTGTGGTTCAGTGTGGATGCAGTGGCCACAAAACTCCTGCATAGGGGCTGGGGAAGGACATCAGCTGCTATTTCAGCCTATAGGCTGAAGCAGCAGAGGCAAAGGGACCCTGTTTTTGCCATCATCCCTTCCCCTATGTAGGCAAAACTATATAAAGCCCATTTACTTGCCCAATTTATGGTGATTTTTTAAATATCACCCTAAATGAATAATTGGCATACAGCGAGAAAAAGTTTCACTTTTATTCTAGCCACATACTTATTTCAGATTATTCGATCACATATATTAAATAAGTGTATGTGTCCTAATTAACTTTTCAGAGGACAGCAATAGCCTATACAGCTACAATTTTGGTTAAAGGGTCAATACATATATTGTTTCTTGTTTAGGTGGTATACATGTACAGAATCTAAGATCAGAATGAAACCATAAGTGTGTCTGAAAATTTTTCCATTCAATTTTTTTTTAAATCCCCTTTCCATCTCCTTCCCTTTTTTTTAACCTGTTTTCCTACAGAGCATTTATTTTATAGAAAGTAACTGCCATTTTGACAATTAGAATCTTTTTCTTTTATATCATATCACAGTTATCCCGCCCCGATCCATGTACATTGGTCAAACTGGACAGTCTCTACGTAAAAGAATAAATGGACACAAATCAGATGTTAAGAATTATAACATTCATAAACCAGTCGGAGAACACTTCAATCTCTCTGGTCACGCAATCACAGACATGAGGGTCGCTATCTTAAAGCAAAAAAACTTCAAATCCAGACTCCAGCGAGAAACTGCTGAATTGGAATTCATTTGCAAATTGGATACTATTAATTTGGGCTTGAATAGAGACTGGGAGTGGCTAAGTCATTATGCAAGGTAGCCTATCTCCCCTTGTTTTTTTCCTACAAACCCCCCCCCCCCCCAAGACGTTCTGGTTAAACTTGGATTATTGCTGTGCACATTGTAAGATGAGCTATTGCCAGCAGGAGAGTGAGTTTGTGTGTGTGGTTTTTGGAGGGGGGGTGTGTGTTTGGGGGGGTGGTGGTGAGAAAACCTGGATTAGTGCTGGAAATGACCCACCTTGATTATCATGCGCATTATAAAGAGAGGTTTCAAAGAGGGATGGGCTATTACCAGCAGGAGAGTGAGTTTGTATGTGTGTCTGTGTGTGTGTGGGGGGGGGGGGGGGAAGAGTGAGAAAACCTTGATTTGTGCTGGAAATGGCCTTCCTTGATGATCACTTGATGATCACTTTAGATAAGCTGTTAGCAGCAGGACAGTGGGGTGGGAGGAAGTTTTGTTTCATGGTCTCTGTGTGTATATAATGTCTTCTGCAGTTTCCACGATATGCTATGCATCCGATGAAGTGAGCTGTAGCTCACGAAAGCTCATGCTCAAATAAACTGGTTAGTCTCTAAGGTGCCACAAGTACTCCTTTTCTTTTTTCTTTTTACGAATACAGACTAACACGGCTGTTACTCTGAAACCTGTCAGGATGCACAGACATGCTTCTGAGGCAGGTTACAAACATGTTTGGGCTTGAAAACAAAGTTGGTATCTCCAGGCAGCTATGATTAAAAGCTTAAAAATATATTTTAACCCAACTATGTTTCATTATAATAGCATCAAGTTATCTTCATACATGATAACATTGACTTAGAACTACAGAGATTTTTCCAAACGAAGTACAAATGGTTAGAGAAAGAAGCTGAAGGTGCAAATGACCTGATTTTAATAAAGCCTTTTAACTAATATAGTTAAAATCCAGAGTTCACATGTTTTTTCCTCTTACAAATCTGAACTATTACTGCTATTTGGGGGTGTGAGCTGCAAAGTGCTCAGTGCCTCCTGCAAAACGCTGAGCTAGATGCACATCACCTCAGCCATCAGTCCCTGTGACTGCCTGGACCTTGTTAAAAGCATAAGAAGCTATATGAAAAGCATGCCTAAAAACTTCTTAAGGCACAGAAAGAAATCTTAACTTCATTACTTAGATGACTAGATTATGCATGTTAACCACTATATTATTACTACATAACACTGTAAGAAGCCATTTTATGGTTTGTTGATAACTTGACTCCAAGTAATTTAACTAACCCTTATTTGCTAAGATACTGTATTAACCACCGAGTCAGAGTTTGGAACAGGGTAAAAAAAAATCAGATCAAACTGTAAATTTGTAGTTGGCACAGGTTTATTGAAAAGTACAGAACATATGGAACGCAGAATGTAGTGTTATCTTTTTGAAAAATGAGTATTAAATTTATGACAAACGTCTGAACCAAACAGCAAACTGCAACAGCATTTCAGTTCTTAAAAGCATATTAGTAAGTAATACTATTAAGAAAGCAGTGTCCCACTGTTGAACAGTAGATTGTAACTGATATAACGGTAAGCATACTTGCCATTTTTAAGTATTAATCATATTTCAATTGAAAAGAAATGTTAATGTCATCCAGTTAAAAGAGCGTTAGGCATCACATGACCTTAAATTTTTAATCTTGCCTGTCTGATTATTTGTACTGCAAGGTGAAATAAAAATGTAAAATGGTAAATCTGGAAAAAGACCAAAATAAGGTTTGAGGAAACAAGCAACAACCTAATTACAACTCTACCTTTGCCAACCTTAAATAAAATCCACACAGGTACTAAAGGTCATTATTAATAAAAAGATTTTACAAACTATTATTTTAGCTAATTATAAACATTTGGATAGTTATCAGTCTCAATTTATCACTTGTGTGATTCTGCAATTTATATAGGGATGTCAAAAACAGCACTCCACCACACATCCAATAACCTATTTTAGTGTGTGCCCACACGGACCTCATCAAGTAGCCAATGAGTTGCCCTTTCATTGTGAGTAAGTGACTAATATCTATACTGGCTCTAAAGAAAGACACTTTTCATAATCGCACAACAATCTGCTAAATGAAAACATATGGATAGGCTTAGGCAAAGCCTGCCAGGGGTCTTTATTGAATGGAAAACAGGTGCTTTATTTTTGTGCCATGTAATACCCCATTTACCCCCAAGTCCAAAGGTTACAGGACTAATAGCTGCCTTGTGGTAATCAGGGAAAGCAAAGACAGTGGCCATGGTTAAACATCTGGGACATATTTTACATACTTGCAACATATGCTTCAGGTTCAATTAAAGTGAGGCTTTGGCACATTTATTAATCTTTTTACTTTTATCCTATAAGAGGACCCATTGACCTGACTCTACTATTATACCATATGAGAAAACAGAAGTAATGACAGCTGGAGGTCAATACCTGCCAGTACTGCAAAATGTGCATTTGTTTTCTCACCAAATTTCATTATGCACAAAAAACTTTAAGATTAGGAATCTATGAATTTAAAAAAGGAGTATAACACTGTGCTCCTTCAATTCAGACACACCAATATTAAAAATCTTCATCATCATCATCATCTGCAAACAGTACATGATACAACTTAAAGGAGGAAACTGGCAAAAAAAAGAAGCTTTGTTATCTGTTTTATAGTTTAGTGTCTGAAATAAAATGTCCAATCTAAGAATAACTGTGTACACTGTACAGTACAAGCATTTTTTAAAATAAAAAATGTGTCATTTTCTTTTCCGTTCAAGATGTGATTTTCATGATAGCATATTGAATTACAAGAGCTCAAATAAAACTTACATATTAATGAAACAAGACTTTGAATTTATAGAAATCAACCCACATGCCTTTCATATAAGAAACACACTGCTCTTAGGTATTAAATAAAGACTACCACTGAATTCACACAGTAATTTAAGCACTCACCTTCAGTCAACGTTGGTAACTATATCTTTAAGTGTGTTAGAACTCTGGTGTCAGTTTCAGACAGCTAAAACACTAGATTACAATTGATACAGCTCCACAGATTTTGTGTTATTTCTAACCTGGTATGTTCTGTTTGGCCTCTACTTTAGCTAGACTGCAAAAGGCTTTTTAAAAAGGGCTATTGCTTGTTTAATAACTCAACCGCCCCTCCCCGCCCCTCAACTAAATGGTAAATAGACTAACTACAATTATTAAATTACTGTACTTTGTGAACCGATCAGAGTTATTAACATTGCCAGGAATATGTATACTGTACTACTGAGATGAAGCTCTTATAGTTGCTTTAATAAGCAAGCAACAAGCAGGGGGAAATGGCCATAAATGGATGGCAGATCAGTGTTTATCAGAAGAGAAGTGGTGATTCAGAGCTTGCATGTTGAGTTAAAATACAAGCTCTCTACACCTACATGATTGACCTTTGCAATAAATCATGTATTTTATTGCCAGAAGTGTATGCTCATATCATTTAGTGCTAAAAACTAGCACATACATGCTTTGTAAAAAGGAGATTGTTATTACGTTTGATTATTCCAAAATGATGTAGCTAATGATTTAAATGATGTACAGAAGAATTTCACATATCTTTCTGTCAATTCTAAAATGTTTGAACTAGCAATAGAATGAGGGAAACACTCTTTTATCCTCTCTCAAATCTTGGGTTAGCTAACAGAAAAATAATCATTCAGGGGATTAACTAATCACAGTGAATTTTCTGACATTTCAAATACTTGCTGCCAGCATATGAATTCTTACAGTGGTATATAACTGTACATCTCTACTAGAAACAAAGGTCAAGGGCATAAATTAAGATACACTGTTTTTCTCCTCTCTTCAAAAAAAAAAAAGAATTCATTGCTTTACTACAACAGAACTAGGGAGAACATTTATGAAGGTCAAAATTGTCTGCATTTAATTCAAAACTGTTTTAAAATAATCTGTATTTTTTCTCTTTCATGTCTGTGGGATTTGCATACCAAAAAATGAGACAACAAGGCTGTTTTCACTGCACTTGTCTCTCCATCAAAGCTGTCCTGCCAACACTAGCCATGGCTTCAGTGGTGCAAGGTCATTCTAATTTCCTCCCTCTGGTTTTTCCACCTCCCCAGGGGACAACCAATCCAAGCAATCCCATAGCTTGGCTCAATAAGATGTGGAAACGAGCTGTTATTTACTGTGGTTGCAATCCTCAACCCAACCAGCAGCCAGAAATTGAACCACATATTCTCAAAAGCTGAAAGATCCACAAAAGTCTCCTAGCTTGCTGGGCCACAATGCCAGCTCCAAATCAAGTAGACGTCTATGAGAATTGTGATTATTTAAATGTCATACAGAGTGCAGAACATATCAGCCATTCTTCTACCAAGTAATTCACTGAAAATTATAGGTGGCAATATCCCATTTTCAACCCGTGTGGAGTTACTATTTTTACACCATTTTTTCCCCTAAAGTACAGCCCTATTTGTAATACCCAAGACAGGACAAATGTTTGTCCTTCAGAAACAGTTGTCACTGCAGTTATCTTCACAGGAGCTATCAAGTTCCAGACAAGCTGAATTATTTTTGTTCCTGGCAGAAAAATATTTGACCCAGCTCTGGACAAAAAAAAAAAAAAAAAAAAGAGGATTTATAGTCCTCTATCCCTTCCTACAACATACAGTAGCATTGTTAGGATGATAAACAGCTCTGTCCAATTTTCTGGACTAAAACACTTCAACTCCTTTTTTAACTGTCTGTAAAAACAGTGTCATGTCTAAATTCTCCCATCCCAAGGTACCCAAGTGCTAGGAAAGATAATTACCTTGTCATCTCTGTCATCCTCTTCTTCCTCGTCCTCTAGCATGTCCTCCACTACCTACAGACAGAAACAGTAGTAGTTGTCATGATTTAAAAAGGAAGAGTTTTGTTCTGTCAATAGTAAACCTTTTGTAGATGAAAACTTTATTAACATTTGAAATAAATGCACAGCAGGAAAATGTACAACTAGAAAAACATTGGATCTAGAGATTCCAATTGAAGAAAGTGTTGTAACTTTAATTGACCTACATCAGGGAATAAGACACTGAAAACCTCTACCTTTATAAAATGCTGTCTTGACAATTTAAGTATTTAAAAGGTAATTCAAAATTCACTCCAGTATATTTTTAACTAAGGAATCCTTTTTATCAGCTCTAGTGGTGGCTTTGAAATACGGTACAAGTGCTTACTTTGGATTTACAGCTAACCTGAGAAACATACAGCATTTTGAACTTAATTTACATTGTTCATCAGGAGGGTTAGGAAGCTTTCAACCCCAAGAATAAATTCATGCTAGCTTGCTCCTTTATGGCAATAGCCCACAGCAGTGACCGAGGGTGCATGCCGTATCATCAGCAGCACAGCATTTCCTAATAGTGATTTTGAACTATTAGTATATCTAATATATTGCACATGCATCTCTTTCATTATGTGTAACTGTACCACATGTCCATTTAAATAGATAGTAGACAGGTAGATTGATACGTGAGAGAAAGAGAGAATACCTACCACTTAAGGTTTTATGTGTGCAAGGCACTATACTCACACTAATTATTAATCTTCATTGTATGGCTGTGAGATAAGTAATTATTACCCATTTTACACACCAAGAGAGGGAGTGACTTTCCTGAGGCACTTGGAGAGTTAATGGCAGAACCAGACTTCGAACTCAAATTCCTGCCTAATAACCCCACGATCAAGCATTCAAACTATGGGCCGAATTATCTGCTGATGTAAATGGAAATAGAGTTGAACCCCTTTATACCAATTAATAGAGATAATTTATCTCTATAGTTGTACATATACAAAAGTCAAGACAGAGCTGTAGATTCAAAAGGGGAAAATTCTTGTCTATTTTACAGTGAGTTATAAATTAAAATCATAGCACACATCATTACAGAAGACAAAGTTAAACCATAATTCCATATTACAAAGTATAAATGACAAAAGAGGATGTCACATTAGAAACTTACTTAAGGAACATATTCGTTGCTATATAGGAGGACACAGAGACTCCCATCAACCCTAAAGAAAACTACATATGTTCGCTCGCCAGAGTTTCAGTTGCTACAGTATATTGAAGCAAGATTGCAATTTCGGCCTGTGGTACTGCAGAGGCGCAAAGCAGCCTCTAACACAGACTAAAAGCTAGCCCTTAATTTGTATGTCAAGTATATAAAGTATATTAAAACCAGGAAGTGATGTAAACTGTTGCCCAAGACATGAAATTTACAAGAGGATTCTATATTTTTTTGTCAATAAATTACCACTAAAAATAATAATTTAGAGACAAATAAGTAAGTTTCTGCCCTAAGAATTTAATAATGTAAAGACCAGATTGTGACCATATCCTGCGTGGGTATAGAAGGTGAAGAGAAGGGACAAGAAGCCTTCTACCCTTTCAGCTCCCCATGCAGGGGCAGAACAAAACTGAAATCTCACACATCTGCACACACCTCTTGCAGTGAGTAAGCTGGCCATGAAAGGGAACACACTCTGCATGGGTGTAGCAGTGTGTGAGCTTCCCCTTTATATCAAGGATCTCTGATAGCAAGCATGCCCAAAGGAGGCATAGTGCCTATTGGAGATTCCAACTGCAGCCATACATAGCCACCCCACTCCCACTCAATGCCTTAAAGCACAAGAACACTCTAAATTTGTCACACGTGCCATTTTAAATAATATGTTTAGACTATTTCTTTTTGATTCTTAGTCCAAAGAGCCAACAATAATTGAGTGGATAAGCTATTTATGGCTTAGTGTGAACAGTGATCCTGCATTAGTGCAGGGGGATGTGCTAGAGGACCTACGCACTTCTTTCTTTTCCAGTTGTCTACAATATAAATACTAATGTATCTGCAAGATGTCCTATCCAGAGACCTAAAAGTACATTAGTCCGAGTTCTGAGACAGGCTATATTAAGTCCTTGACCAGTACCAAAACAAACGCTACTAATCCAAAGGATAAGTGATTGATCCAGTGACTGATATCTTATGAACTGCCAGGGTAGAAATGAATGTTGTATGACACTGGACGGCTGAGATCCACAGCCTCCCCATGGTATGCGGTATTCATTTTTAGATATTGTAGATAACAAAAAAATGGACCATTGACGCATATCATTCTGGCCTGATCTGAGTGACCACTATCTTGTGAAGCTCTGGACCTAGAAACAATGTTTTATGCCACTAGAAGCAGTAGGGAATCCAAGTTTTCAGATGATATAAAGTGTTAAATTAACTCTAGTGGTTTGTGACATATTACTAAAAAACAATAAATAAACTCACACAGTGCTTTCTAGCCATAGATCTCAAATCACTTAACAAAGGAAGGTAAGTATCATTATCCTGATAGGGAAACTGAGGCATAAAGAGGTCAAACAACTTACCCTAGGTCATACTACAAGTCCAGGTAGCTAGCGTATCGGGCCAGAAATGAAAGCGTGGGCACTGAGGGATTGCAGAAGCCCTATATTATATGTATGAAAATTTCATTTAAAATGTAAAGTTGCGATACAAGCTAACAAAAGTAAGGAAATTAACTTGCATTGTTGGGGAAAAGCCATCAAAAGCCCTACCCTGGGGGAAAGAAAAAAAACAAACAAACAAAAAAGCCGCTAAGGACAAAGTGTCAGCCTCAACTCTGAATTGTTAGCTATTTACTGGTTCTTACTGTAACTTTAAACATTATTTAATCTATGGAGGGATTTTTATTTAATCTATGGAGGGGGCTGGAGAGGTCCGCACTGTAACAGACAGATCTTTCAGCATTATCTCAAGTTACAGCCGCCTCCGTAGAGTTGCTCTATGGGCTACAGTCTTGCATACTGTGGCCCTGCTCCTGGCACACCCCATACACCAGGGCTTGAGAGAGAGTGTGCAAGAGAGTGTGTCTTTCTTCAGTTCCTGCACTAGGAGAATCCTCCTCTGGGCAGTTATGGGGCTTTTAGGGCCCCTTTACACTGTGTCTCTTTTACACAGCACAAAGGAGGTTGAGCTGGGGGTGAGAATCTCACTTTTCCTTTTTCAGTCATTGGTCTCGTAAGTTTAGCTTCTGTGGCTCACTATGAGGGCACTGACCACAGTGGCCCCGAACAGGCAGGTGTGAAGAACAGTCCCTTAGGAATGATGTGTGACCATTTCAGTTGCATCCCCCTATCCTCCCACATCCCCACCATGGGGCTTGGTGTGGAGGGCCTTGCCTGGGATCTCTACACGTAGGTGAATTTCACCCCTAAGAGCTAAATTCTGAAAAATGGAGCTAAGCCACTCCCTTGTTACACTTACTTTTTCCCTTAGGGATTAGCTACATGCAAAGCTCCACCGGTGTAACTAAAAATATGATATATATTCAGTTTAATTAAACCAGGACCCAGGGTTGCATGGAGACATTTAATTGAGCTGTAAACCTCTACAAATCAGGGATTACAATGGAAATGCTGACACCACCTTAGCTGTCTCATTGCAAATAATAGGAGTACTTGTGGCACCTTAGAGACTAACCAATTTATTTGAGCATAAGCTTTCCTGAGCTACAGCTCACTTCATCGGATGCATACTGTGGAAACTGCAGAAGACATTATATACACAGAGACCATGAAACAATACCTCCTTCCACCCCACTCTCCTGCTGGTAATAGCTTATCTAAAGTGATCACTCTCCTTACAATGTGTATGATAATCAAGTTGGGCTATTACCAGCAGGAGAGTGAGTTTGTGTGTGTGTGTTTTGGGGGGGGGGG
The DNA here is from genome assembly GCF_965152275.1 of Natator depressus. NCBI lineage: Eukaryota > Metazoa > Chordata > Testudines > Cheloniidae > Natator > Natator depressus. Next base: position 59,677,766 of record NC_134238.1, read on the forward strand.
GTGAGAAAACCTGGATTTGTGCTGGAAATGGCCCACCTTGATTTTCATACACATTGTAAGGAGAGTGGTCACTTTGGATAAGCTATTACCAGCAGGAGAGTGAGTTTGTGTGTGTGGTTTTTGGAGGGGGGGGGTGAGAAAACCTGGATTTGTGCTGGAAATGGCCCAACTTGATTATCATACACATTGTAAAGAGACTGGTCACTTTGGATGAGCTATTACCAGCAGGAGAGTGGGGTGGGAGAAGGTATTGTTTCATGGTCTCTGTGTATATAATGTCTTCTGCAGTTTCCACAGTATGCATCCGATGAAGTGAGCTGTAGCTCACGAAAGCTTATGCTCAAATAAATTGGTTAGTCTCTAAGGTGCCACAAGTACTCCTTTTCTTTTTGCAAATACAGACTAACACGGCTGTTACTCTGAAACATTGCAAATAATGACACTCTGTTTAGATCACAAACAGTCTTATTCTAAATAAACAGGATAATATTTCACACCTGTACTGTGATTTTCATCCAAGGATCTAAAAGAGCACTACAAACATTAATAAACTAAGCCTCACAACACTGCTATGACCTATACAGTATTATTATTATTTTAATAGTTGAGAAGTTTGACTTGCCCAAAGTCATACAAGAAGCCTGTGACAGCCAAAAATCGAACCCAGATCTCCAGTTCCCAACTCCTGTTGTTTAGCCAGAAGACTATTTCCTCTCCCCCCCGCCATGGTATTCCATCCTATTTTCTCATTCTGTGTTAGTCACATCATCAATTAAACTAAGCTTTAGGAGTGTCAGATTGTCTGGAAATGAAAAATGATTTAACTCAGTTATTGTATCAAAATAAAATGTAATAAAAGTACGGTACTTCCATCTCTGGCCAGCATATATTATTCTTTATGGCATATGAAACATTGACCCATGTTTTCACTCATCATGAAACTTTGAAAGAAGAGTTAGAAAAAAAAGTACAGAGTGAAAGCACATCACTAGAATGATACAGTGAATCAGAAGAAATTCAGATCCTCAAGTTTAAGACTGGTTGCTACCCAAAATTGAAACAATGAAAACAGAATCCTTATAACCACGTGATATATAAAAAAATCTGCAAGCTGAAGTCTTTTTTTAAAATAAACTTCAGAAAAACCTATTTACACAGACATGTAAAGCCAGGATTTATAAGATCATTACAGCAAATGCAAATTCAACAGATTCCAGCTTTTGAGTTTAACGCCATACCTAGGATCAAACCAAGAGTAAGAAAAAGGATTTTTTTCTTTGACTCTAGCTCGCTACTTTTCAAATAAACCTTATATGTGCTACTTTGGTCTTCAGCAATACAATACAGTAATCCAGACATCTAACACAATATCATGCTTTTTCAATGAGAAAAATTATTAAAGGGAAACATTATATTAAGGGGAAAAACATCAGTTAACAAAAATATCAGTTATTTTACAAAAAGTTTTAAGAAAAAAAAATCTTAGATCAGCCCTAGAATACTCACTCTAAATTATGCTTTCCAATACCTTGCTTGAAATCAAGGTAGTATTAATCAAACAAAGGAAGGGCACTGGGGAAATCAGAAAGATCTAATGCAAGCAGTTAAAAGTGACATGACCTTCTGTAATGTCACTTGTCACAGCCTTATATGCCACACACCGGTAGAAGGTCTTGAAAGAACCTGATTCTTGGTACTGTTCCTTGAATGTAAGGCTAATACAGATGACATTTTAAAAAACACACGTAGACAGCCTCAAATATGGAATATTTGGCCAATATTATGGCCAAACAGTAAGCAGATGATATTAAAATGTTGCAAAACAAGCCCTTCCTGTACTAAATAGTTTTGAAAAGTAAATATTGTACAGAAAAAACACACAATAATTTGTATATGATAGGGGATCACTCTTGCCCCATTCCCAATGTAACAGAATTCTGTCTGCAAATGCTGCATAATTCACACTGTGTTGCTGTAACACTTCTAACAGAAGCCACTTTATACAGCAAGTTATCTTAGTTACATTCAGAAATATATAGAAAAACCTTCACTACCCTCTTCATGCTTTGCAAGAGAAGAAAATTGGACTAGCATGTACTCTTAGAATTTAGTTTGCAATTAATTACTTTTAAGTTACTCCTCTTCTAGAGTTTAAAAAAATCTAACTCTTTATTAATAATTCATTAAAAGATTGGATTTGGGAGTAGTGGGGACTGTTCAATGTAACATCAATAAAATAGTAGTACAGTTAGATTCTTGTTATTTACAACCATCTTAGGTCAGGATAAGAGTGAAGAATAACTCAATCCCAAAGATCCTTAAAAATATCTACTGAAATTAAAAATTTCCACACAAAGGAAGTATATTAACTGTGTATATAATGTTAGCAAAATTGTCTCTTACTTTAGAACACTCCTGCAGTTTCTAGAAGAAAGGTTACTACATAATCACAGCAAACACACAGTAATTAAGTACATTCATCTACCACCAACTTTTCTATAGCTATTCCAGTGGAAACAACTGTGTGGTTAAAGGGGTATTTTGATACATTTCCAAGAGAGTAATACCACAGTACTCTTTTACTCTAATATGCAATGTAAGAGAATTCAAAATGAAGAAGAACCATAGTCATCCAGATGTGTTTAATGACTGAAATCTTACTATAATTTAAAGGCCAAATCCTGTGAAGTGCTCAGCAATTCCTAAAAAGGAGTAGGGAGGTGCCATGAACTGGTAGTTCAAGTGTTCAGCACTTCTCCTGAGTTGCTCAGCACCTCAGTGGATTGGGCTTTAAAACAATAAATTGTTTCAAATGAAAAACATGTAATATTCTATTTAATTTTGTTAAAACGTCCAAATGCCTGCAGACACTAATATTTTGATATAACCTATCACAAATCAGGAGCCTGCTCCTGCTTCCATTGAACTAAAAGAAAATAGGATTGGGTCCCAAATGAACATTTCCACACTAGCGTGGTTAGCTGTATTCTTCAGCACAGTCTGGAGTTCATTTAGATCATTTTGTCTCCATGTAAACTAACTACAACATGTGTTGGTGTGTCAGTGGATTTACAACACTTCTGTGTAAATGTAATATAAAATTATTGAATGTGTATGGATTGAGAAGGATTCCCAAAACTGCTCAGGCTATTTCAAGCATCTTCAAAGAACCTGAGGTCAAACTGAAAACTTTCATAGTCAATAAGCTTGTTATTACTGTGTTTATGTGGTCTTAGTCACAAAAGGACATCTGCTTTTCTCACAGGGCTGTTGAGGAGGAACTTTTCAAAAGACCTAGCTTAATTAAAATATCCATCTATTTTACATCATATTTATAAAGACAATAAAACTCACTAACAGATTTTAATTTAACAATGTAGTGTATCTGAAATACAACTGAACTTATGGTAGGTAGCTCCTGAGTTTGATTCACACAATTAAAGATTTGACCTTGAAGTATTTCATCTACAGGAGTCATCAAGATAACTGAACTACTAGATGTAATAATAATTAGTGTGATAAGCTTGCCAGTAAGGCTGAATATATTGCAGTACAAAAGAGGAGACTAAAAAGAAAAGCATTAGTATTTTACTGCTAAAAGACTTCCTGATTTATACAGATACAATTATTTATTCTTACAGAATACATTTCCTTGGCTCATTCTGGGAAGTGCTCATGATGTAATTTAGTCTGATTCTTAATAGGAAATGTGACTTTAATGTGGCTATCAGATGCCTTTTGATGCATGCCACAGATTACATACAATCCTGTAACATCAACAAAAGAATTTTTATTTGCAGTATAATAAGTTTCTCTGTAATATACTTTATTACACAATAACATGTAACTTTTTGCTTGATGTTAGCTTAATATGTACCCAATATTTACTTGTTAATGTGTTAAGACTAAACAATTTTCATATAAAATATGGCATCAGTAGAAGAGTTTTTCAATGCATTTCTTTAAATATTTGGATCTCAATGCTTTCAGGAATTCTAGCTGATATTTACACAAAGCACTGTGAACAGAATACTAGGTTTTTGTTTGAAGTATGTCTCCATCTAAAGGCTTCAGAATGTACTATATATTTGTCTTGTACACAAAATCTGGTCTGGCTTTATGACATTTTTTAAACCAGTGAAGCAGAAAAAAATATTCTAATTTGGCTAAATATAAATTGTTATATTGTTGTATAAATTATTTATTAGGTTACTACACAAACTTTTAAACATTAACATTTTAAAATATTTTGTCACTGAGGTGTTTAAATAAAACATTGACAATAAAGTAGTTTATTATATTTCTTGTCAACAGAATTAAAATGTAATTGTTTGTCTTAAATTTGATCATTAACTTCTCAGTTAGCGCTAGGATTCTAGGAGGACAAAACACCACTCAGCTACATGTATATATATACATACACCACAACATATATATTTGTTTAAATAACATTAAGTTTGTGAGTGGCGCCAAAAGTTGGGATACTTAAAGTTGGGGCAGCATTTTTGCCTGGTTACATATATGGAATTGTATATCCATATTATACATATGTCACTGTAACATTAGCCCAGCTGATTATGACAACTCTTTTTTGGTAATTATATATTTGGAGAAACATGCTAATTTGGAAAACAACTTGAAAATTACTGAGATCTAGTCTGAATTAACATCCATATGTTTAAAAATAACCTCATAAATGTGATTTTTTTACTCCAACACTAAATTGTTCTTAGTTTAAAGAATATTGACCAAGACATTTTGGAGCTGCTACAGTATTATGTCAATCCAGTAGTTACATAAGTCTGGACAAAAATGGAAAAAAATCATTAAGAATTTTTGCATAAAAAATGCCTATGCATTTTCCATACAATAGTGTAAGGCTTAAGTGGGAAAAGGGTTTGCAAAATTTCACTTTAAAAATTACTGTTTTGAGGGAAAAAGGGTAAAAATCTTTCCAAAATGAACATTTTTGGGATTTGTTTCCCCTTCTGTAAGCAAAAGCAACTGAAAGTAAGCTAGGGTTGGAGAAGATTTTTTTAAAAGTGCTACTGGGCTGAGACCTTGTATGCCCTGTTAGTGAGTTTCTATGGCAGAGATACAATATAAAACCCTGAAGGCAGAGAATTATAATGGAAGCTTAACTATAGTGGCGTGAATAGCCAACTTTAATAATGCATTCCTTTTCATTGTAAAAGAGAAATGCGGCATAGCCAACCTAATGTTTTCTTTATGTAGGGTACTGTGTGATTGCTAAATTAGTGCATAATGTATTTGTAATATTTATAGTACCAACATTTAGTTAAATAATGTTTATGTAAGATTTATGTTGATTTTTTCATTTCTCATTTAATGGCAGATTATGAAGAGTCTGTTTCATAAAGATAATTTTCCATTTAAATTCATCAGGCCATTAAATATTAAAATTATGTTTCTGATGCAATCTAGAACAAATTTGTCCAGCTTCAGTGATTATTTGCATTCATAAAAATTAGGCTTGATTAATAAAATTTAAATGCTTGATTAAGCTGACATTTTCATGTTTCAGTTGTGATTTATTAAAAGGAGCCCCTGTTCCCTGGTCTGGTAAGATAGTTTACTTTTCTTCTTTACTATAGATGTAGTATTTAAGGAATAAACACTTAACTCCATAAAAAAAAGGAATGGTTCTCAGCAGATTGCTGCCTTTGGTCTCTATGTTCTGACAGAGCCCAAAGTGAGTATACAGTTTATGACCAATCTATAAAGGCTTTTTTTAGCCAATCACTGTGAAGTTGAGAGTATAAGATGAGAACAGGTTGTATTTTTGTAGAAGTCAGCAACCAAGGAGAAGTTATAGAAGACTAATTTTGTGAGGTAACCTTTGTGCACTTTCCTGCACTGCTGAAAGAGTTTTGAATGCCATGTGTCTCAAGCAGAACCAATGTCAGGATTAGAGTTGAAGCCCATTTTACTGTATACAGGAGAACTAGAGCATCTTATAGTGAGATAGCAAGCTATTGTTTGTTGAATATGCTACACAACTGTTGCTGTGCAATCCTAAACAGTATTGTACAGTGAAAGCAACTGTGTAGTTCCCTTACCTTTATGGGATCACAAAACAAAAGATAGTTTATATGTATGTATTTATATGTGAACCTGAAGATTTTTATTCTTTGGCTACCACTACCGTTTATGCTTTTTTAAATTAAAGGCAGCTTTTCCTAATGAAATCTCAGGTGCTAATCCCAGAACTATCAGCAACTCTCTCTGATACCTGGGGCAAACAACATAACTCCAGTGTTTCTCCATCTATTAATAGGGACAATACTATTTATCATCTTCATAGGTTTGTTGTCAAAATTAAATTAGGTAATGTTTGTAACGCACAATGAAGATGAAAAACACTAGATATGTTGCCGGTTTGCCAACGCAGTAAAAATATCAGGTCTTTCCCTCTCTCTTTATTCTCCTTCAATAGGCCAAGTGGTCAGTCATTGTGTCATGCTCTGCTACTCTGTACGTAGCATATGGAGGCTCAAAACAGATTAGAAGTGAAAAAGGAGATTTTATTCCAGTACAGTTCCACATAGAAAATTAAATCAGGCTGCATCTTGAAAAAAACTTCCTTGCACCCACCCACCCACAACCCCCTGGAGCATGCTCACTATAGCCTTAGGGCTTCTAACAGTAAAATAGCTATTCTCACATTATTGCCACCAGGTGGCAATAAACATAACAAAAATACTTACAACATTACACTTGACATGAACTACCTGAGCTGGTCCCATGTGCAGGCAGCACTTCCTATCAGTGAGTGACAGACAGGAAGTGCTGCTTCCAAAAATACAGATTCAGTGCAGCTGACAAGGAGGGGTGGACAGCAAGGTAGAGAGTGTACCAGAAATAGATACCACTGTTAGAAAACCAGAAAGAGACTGGACCAAAGAGAAGAAATACTTTTGCCAGGTTATTTTTAAGTTGCAAAAGATTTTGAAATGGAAGCAGAATGAAAAGGAGCCCAGGTAGCAACATTAAAGGACAAATGATGTTGAATCCTGGGACAATATGAAACCGTGAGCCTTCATCTTGTGTGCGCATGCGTTTTCATAAAGATGTTCTAGGAGGAGAATTATTGATAAATTGAAGAGACATGATTTTAGTGGGAGAGATATCCAAGGGCATGCTTACTGACAGGAGAAAACGTGAGATTATGTAGTGTTTCTTTAAATAAAGCAAGAAAACAAGGAAGAGGCAGCTAGGAAGGCTTTCAGGCAGAATCTTTGCAGTGAAAGACAAAGAAAGAAAAGCACTAAGGATAATACTATTTTACTTATTCTACTAAAGTTCCTCATTCAGCGTTAAAAGAAAGCGATCCTTTCTGTGATACTTTACAATTGTCATGACATGATGTAAAAAGTTTACTTAGTTTGGACCACATGTATTGCTGTGCTACCCTAGTACTCAGACCACAGCCTTAGCAAAAGGAAACAGTCACGTTTAAAAGAGACCTAAAGCTAATGAACAGAAGTCTACACCTTCCATTTTTATTAATTCAAGTGAATCAGCTAGACAAAATCCTCCTTAAAGCAGACGACCTGGAGAAATGGTGAAGCTCATGTGATTCATCTGCATCTAAACTTATTTAATATTTATTCTTCTTTATGCGGACCAAAATGGTGCAAAAATGTGAGTGTGGTGTTAAAGACTGCTTAACAATAGTTAAAACAGGATTGTTTAAAAAGTGGAAAGATTGTTTAGAAAGATGGGAGAATGTAATGTTTCTTTAAAAAGGGCCAAAAAGGTGGCTACCTACAGTGCTGAATTTGCGGTGGTGCAATTGTGTGTATTCTTTTGGAAAAAAGTTCCTTGCTCCTTGGAGGCTCTGCAGCAGCCTCAGCCCACTACCCTGGGTAAACGCAGGAGTCTGGCTGTCCTACTGGTGGGGTCCAAGAAGTGTTGCTACTGCTGTAGGTCCCTGACTCTCAGCAGGGGCAGTTGTTCCTCCCCCAGTCTCTCCCTTCCTGATACATTTTTGCTTTGGTCTCACTTGCTGTATGTTGGTGGCAGCTTCTGGAGTTAGAAGAAAATGTCAGAGTGATCATTGACATTGGGTAGGGCAGTGGTAAGTGCCACCATGGAGGACAAACCTAGCCAAAGCTGGTACAGGTGTTGGTGACACAGCCAGTGGAGGCCAATGGGGCAACCAGGAGGATGTCTGTCTGCTACATGGGCATAAACATGGGGCAGTAACTGTAGAGTATCTGGACAGGGGATGAGAAAAGATCTATGAAGAAAGTGGTCCTTTGGCCACTGAGTAACCAGTGACAGGCCCCCAGAGTAACAGTGCCCTTCAGACAGGAGCCCATATAATGGGGAAGCAGTTCCAATTTTCCAGCAGGCTACTTCTCCTGCTGCCAACTTTACTCTGGGATCCTTTGTTGTCTTTGCTGCACACCCAGTCCCACCAGGATTACTTCTCTGCCCTGGGCTCCTGCACCTGCAGAAGTGTCCACTACTCCTGAAGTAAAATGGTCAATCTGCTTCCATGCACGACTCAAGGAAAAAGCTGAAGCTCTGCCTCCCTTATCTTTCATCACAGGAAAGGAGGAGGGATGCGAGGAGTGTCATCATCTGGAGAACAAGGACAAAGGAGTACAACAAGGGCACTTTTGTGGGGATTAGTGGGAAAATTATTAAAGAAAACCTAAGAAAATCAGATCGAGTTGAGGGTGGGCGATAATGAATTAAAATTGGGCTGTGTATATGTAATTTTACCAAGGACACCAAAACATCTAGCTCCAGCCCTGTCCGCTGAAGAATTGAGAGAAAAGTTCCTTCTTCAGTGTTGGAACATAGCAACTCTGTGATACTTTACCACTGCCATGTGATAGGAAAGTAATCAAACAAGGTGTTAGGGGAGGCAGAGGGTAGAGTTGGAGACAACTACAAGACAGGCAGTATTCTCAAGTGAGCCAGCAACGATAAAGATGTTGTGTATGCGTGCATGAAATGGAAGCAAGTCAGCATCCATTTATGATTGAACATATTAGCCTGCCTACCAGTGGCATTTTAGTTCACAGCAGGTTTGCAGTGTTTGGATATGCTAATCTGTGGGTCTTTTGAGCACAGTATCTGACCAGTATCATATGCCAAAGAATATACAGGAACTAGAATTTGACCTCCCAAACTCATTTTACTTTTGATCCAAGTCAGGATTTGCGTTTACAATTTATCAAAAGCCAGAATAAGTGGCAGGTTAACCTAGCTCACACACAAATGATCTGGGTGTGATTTGTGTTGTAACAAAATTCTTCAGATCTGACAAGAGAAGAAAGGATTATGTCACAACAGAATAAGCGCCAATGTGCTACAAAAGGGTTGGCACCTGTGCGGGCAGACAAAATTATTCCTTTGCTGTAAAAATATTCTAAGGATGATGACTTAAGGTTGGTTCATCTCTCATTTCCAGGTATCTACTCAGAAAATTATTTCATTGATCTGCAGCAGAGTACAGTCTCTTATACTTCAGATGGTTAGACAATTGAGATTGGTATGCAGTAGGGGTATTAAAAATCGCAAAGAACTCCCCAGTAGTTCTCCTTTCAAGGTTCCCAGTGTGTCTGATTATTTTTCATTCATATTAGACAAGTTTAAAGAACAGTTCTTTATTAATGAATTCATGTGCTGGGAGTTGAGCATTTAAAAACACTAATAATAAATATACTTTGCTCTTACAATTTACAGAACCCTTAGCTTGACAATCTCAAAGCAATTTACAAAGGTGGGGGATATGTTTAGTTTACAGATAAGTACTAAGTGACTTGACTAAGGGCACACACAAAGTCATTGCGAGAGCCAGAAATAGAACCCAGATCTTCCAATTTCCAAGACATTCTCTATCCAATAAACCACATTGCTTCACTAATCAGTTATTTTTTTCATTGTGTAGTAATTTAGAAGACAGAAATATTCTTGATACTTTGTGAAATTTCCATAGGATACCTGTTAGTGAACTCAGCTAAGACCATCATGTAAAGATTTATGATGGACCTCGATAGCCATCTGACAAGTCTGCAGTTCTTAGTGAAAGAGAAGAATTTTGGCGGAGTCAGCACTGCTTTTAATTTCAGTAACTAAAAAAATGTTAGACTATAGTTTTTATAAGCTTTCAACAGGGCTACACACACACACACGCACGCACGCACAGAGAGAGAGTTTTCAAAAGATTTGTTTGTCCTTTGCTAACCAGTAAAATTACCAAACATACACACCAGCTTTGAGGACAGAGCATGCTCTAATGCATTTTTAAAATTAGTTTCAACAAAAAGTAGAAATATTTATTGAACAGCTGGAAAAAAAGTTCAATCATGGCTAGGAAGAACTGTCCATCAAGCATCATAAACTGAAATATTTTTGAAAGGACGTTGTATTTAAGTAGAGAAATTCAGTTTCTGAAACAAACTCAGTTTTAAAATCTTGTCTTAGTATACGTTAAAAAAACAAATACAAGTATGTGCTTAAAAAAGTAAGTACTTACTGTATCATGTTGCGTGTTATCTTTCCCTGATAGTATCAAGAAATAGTACCATGCCAACAGTAACAACAAAGCAAGCGGAATCATGTAGAGCTCAAAGTTCCAAACCACAAAAAGAAAAAGCTAAAAGATAGAGAGATAAATGATTAAACTCTGAATTTATTCAAAGTAAGGAGCAGTACATCACACAAATCTAAACAAAACACCACCCTCTCTCTGAGCAGAGACCAGGAATGATTGGTTAATGTGGCTGAATGAGCAACTGAAACCGCAAGTTTGAAAGCTGCTACACCTCTGAAAATCAGCAGTGACATGACAAACTTGATATAAAGCACCAAACTAAATATATACAAAAGAAAATATAAATCATTCCAAAAATGTGAAATCATTTGAACAAACAGCAATAACAATGTTTTACGTATCAGAAATACTTTAATAAAGATTTTGTTTAACTTAAAAAAAACAAAAAACAATCCCAGGGTTTATTAGGAGAGAGTCTTCTTGGGGCACAGTTTTCGGCTAAAAATACTAAAGAAAAGGTGAACAAGATGACACTTGTACATACATTTGTTGAGATTTTTCTCTTCTTGTAATAGACTTCCAGCTCTCACAACTAACATTTTAAAAACTCTAGAATTAAACAATTTAAAATTACTTGCTTGGTTTTCCTCTTATGTGACAAAAATGATAGCTGAAAATACTATGGTAAATGATACTTTTGCTGAACCTGCTCCCAGTCTTCAGCATCATGTATTGGTAACACTACATGCTTTTCTTCCAAATACTATATTCAAGCCTTGCACTTCCTAACATTTCTTCTGCTTTCTGAAACTAATCAAGTGCAGTGTCCCAGAACTATGGCAAACCCAAACCAAAACATAGCTACTAGAGCAGAGGTTCTAAAACGTCATTGCACCGTGACCCCCTTTCAACAACAACAATTACTACATGACCCCAGGAGGGGGAACCAAAGCTTGAGCCTGCCCGAGCCCCACCCCCTCAGGAGGGAGGAGAAGGGAGGACAAAGCCCCACCCGAGGCTGCCCAAGTCCCCCTGCCCCTTGCAGGTGGGCCAAAGTTGAAGCCCAAGGGCTTCAGCCTCAGGCAGGAGGCCTGTAACTTGATTCCCACCACCCAGGCTGGCTTCAGCTTTGGTCCCAAGCAGTGGGGCTTGGGCTTCAGCCCTGGACCCCTGCAAATCTAATGCCAGCCCTGGTGACCCCCATTAAAATCAAGTCACGAACCACTTTGGGGTCCTGACCCACAGTTTGAGAACCGCTGTACTATACTCAAACTAAAAAATGGCTCCTTTTGCTCATTCCTATACTTTAGGTACATTTTGGTTTGATCGAGAACTAAAAAGGGATTTTAATAATTCCTTAAAATTGAGGATTATGTTTAATAGAGCCAAAACATAACATCGGATCATAAAAGACTAATGCAAATACCAGGGTAAAAACCTACATTTTAAGAAATCCACAGTACCAGATCAACTAACTTGCCTTCTTCCTTCCTACGGCCACCAAATGGGCTGTATATGAATGTCTTGGGAGATTGCAGGACAAGCTTGATAGCTATTGCAATTTTTGCAACAGAAAGGTGTTATGTGATATCAGACAATTAAGGGGGTACTGGCACTTCTGATACTCATTACTGCATTTGGGAAATCTGTATGTTGTTCAGGTTATTTAGTTTAAAAGGAAACCGATTAGCAGTAGTGTTGAGTAAGAAACAAGTTTTAAGAGAATTCTGGAGATCTGTAAGAATTACTTATGAGAGAATTCTTCTAAGGGTTTACTAATATACATTTTGAGAGGAATATTTACAGGAATATGATTTAGCAAGATCAACTCAAGTCAGCTTAAAACAGTAATCTCCAGCTCAGAAAAGAAACTCACCTCTATTCGCTCAGAAAAAGGCTTGAGTGAATAGGTAAGAACATAAGAGCGGCCATACTGGGTCAGACCAAAGGTCCATCTAGCCCAGTATTCTGTCTTCCAACGGTGGCCAATGCCAGGTGCCGCAGAGGGAATGAACAGAACAGGTAATCATCAAGTGATCCATCCCATTGCCCATTCGCATCTTCTGGCAAACAGAGGCTAGGGACACCATCCCTTCCCATCCTGGATACTAGCCATTGATCGACCTATCCTCCATGAACTTATCTAGTTCTTCTTTGAACCCTGTTATAGTCTTGGCCTTCACAACATCCTTGGGCAAGGAGTTCCACAGATTGACTGTGCATTGTGTGAAAAAATACTTCCTTTTATTTGTTTTAAACCTGCTGCTTATTAATTTCATTTGGTGACATCCAGTTCTTGTGTTATGAGGAGTACACAACACTTCCTTATTTACTTTCTCCACACCAGTCATGATTTTATAGACCTCTATCATACCCCCCCTTAGTCCTCTCTTTTCCAAATTGAAAAGTCCCAGTCTTATTAATCTCTCCTCATATGGAAGCCGTTCCATAGCTCTAATCATTTTTGTAGACTTCGATGGGAGCTCTGGAAGTAAACTCTGCCAGACCAGGGAAAACAAATTCCAGAGACTGACTGTTGTGAACTGCCCCTGCCTGCAGATCTCCCTAGCCTTAATTTTAAATCTGGTGTCCAGTAAATGGAGAGAAGTAATTTCTAAAGAAAGACCCAACCACATATGGCTTTGTAGAAAAACACCCTGAAACAATTTGGTGACCAGTGCCGTCTATGGAATACAGGTATAACGTGCTCCTGGTCTTCAAGGGTAGTCCCAAGTAGAGTTCACTGTAATAATGCACTCTGGTCAGAAGACAGAAATAGTTAACTATGGCAAAGCCCACATCCGGAGAGAAAGGGTGTAAGCTCCTAATTTGATGCAAATGAAAGAAAGCATTACTGGTTACTGCTGCAAGCTCTGAATTGAAGCATAAAAACAAAGGACTCTTAGGCTGGAAACCTTTAACAATATGCAGACATTTCCAATGAATACAAAGAGTAGATATACACTGCCATCTCATTTAGATGATTTTCCTGACCCACCAGCATTATTTCCATCTTGTCTGGGATGAGCTTCAACCATTTTCTCATTAAAACACCTGTCTCAGTCAGGCACTAGTAAAGCAAGGACACCACATTTGCTATGAAAATGAAATGAATAGCTATGGGAAAACAGCATAGTGATAGGACTGCAGCTCAAACCGCTTCACTAGCTCCCACCCCATCCCCCCATTAGAAAAATGCACAATAAACAAGACATGTAACAAACTAAAAACTCCCAATGTTAGAAAGAGACTTTAACATACATGATCAACCCCCAAAACTACCTGGGGCATAATGATGAAAAAAAATCCAGGGGGATTTTTCAGTTCCCACAGACAAAGCATCTTACAACTATTTTAAAAGGAAAAAGTTGTGTGTGAGAATCTGTTCCTTTAATTTCATTTCACCCATGAAAGGGAAGGGAAACTACATATTCCTCCATTAAACAAGTATAGATAATATAAGAAAAGAAACAGGTGGAAAAGAAAAGGAAGAAGGATGAAAGGTCGCTGGGCCCTACCCATACCCGTAAAACATCAAATTGAACATGGACTATATCTGCTATGATCTCTTTTAAAGAAATAATGGGTCCTCTCAAGCTTAAAAGAAAAAGAAAAAAAAAAAAAAGGATCTTCATTACTAACGAAACAAGCTAACTATTTTAAGGGAGGAGTGGGTGTCCCAAAGGTTACAGTTTAATATAGCTGCCATTTCCTACATAGGAGACTACACAGAAGGACTTTTTCCTTCCTTTCTCCCTGGAGACAAGGATTTCAAGAGTCACCGGCATGAACCAGTCATTTACAACATCACATCAGTTGGTACCCTTAGTGAGATATATATATGCATAAAATGATTATTCAGTGTGACACATGATACTACCCTGGTGTACCACACTTCAAAAAATAATTTAAGTTGGAATATTGAATATCCTATTCTTTTGAAAACTACAGTATTTTAAAAAGAAATCTCATCCAAAATGATTAACACTTCCTACTGTTCAGGAAAAAAAAAGCCTGCCCTTTCAGGCTAGCAGCTGTGGATCATTAGCTTTCCAGTGATGAGATGTGTTTGATGAGTATTTTTCTTTCTAATTAAGAGATGAGATTCTCTATTTGACTCTCTCTTCAGACAGAAGTGAAGAGAATGCTCTCTGCCTATGTGGAAAGACCATATCCTACAGAACAATTATTTCAGATGTCTTTATGTACTCCCTTCTAATTTCATTTCTTTTTTTAACTGAACCCACATTTGCACCTAAGCCTTCACAGCATTTACCTATTTGTCACCTAAGCTTGCCCCTACTACATTATCCCTATTTTTTCTATAATTAAACATGTTTCAGACATGTAACCACTAGGAAAGGAAACTATGAGAAATAGTCAAGTCCTATGGCCCATATATCTTCAGCTACAGCTGAAGGTGCAGGGAGGGAGGGTGCAAGTGTTTGTATTCCCCAAGCCTGGGTTGGCTGTGCTAGGCTAGTCCTCCAGTATAAATTACATTAGAAAACTGAGGTTAAGGCATGATCATGCCATCTTCATTAATACATGTGATTTTTACTCCAATGAAAAATTTCATTGATTAAAGTGGTATTTCTCTCGTAAGTAAGGGTTGCATTATTGGGCCCTTAAGGACTTACCTCAAACTTTATATATAGTCTTTGCCACAGCCAGGAACAGAGCCTATGTTTGTGACTCTGAGTCCTGTGCTTTAATCATAGCATCACCCTTTCCCCCTTTAAGCTTAAAAGTGTTCTTGTGGGTATTCTTCTTTTCTAATGTTTTTGGACTCTTGGATGTTTTCTCAAAAAAATGAAAAGAAAACCTGCATAATATATTGTTTGGATCTCCTATCTACGTGCTGTAGGTTTCGAGGCTTCAATGAAATAATGTATGTTCTCTGCACTGTAAAACACTGAAAGAATTGTTTCTGTTGAATTTGGCCTGTAGTCTATTGCCTGTTCCATTAAAAAAAAAAAAAAAACACACCACCACACACACAAGGAATGAAAGTACTGCCTTTGGTGGTCAATTCCCATCTCACCCTCGGTAATATTTTTATTTTTAAAAAAGCATTTTCTTCCACTTCATTGGATCCCACGCATCCTGAAAGTGTAAATGTAAACATTATATTTGTGTCAGAGCATGCACATTCAGATGGACGTTGAGAAAACGAGCTTTGTAAGCAAATATTAAAATACTCTTAAGCTTTTCAGGCTCATTACCTGATCACGAGGTCTAGGTCAAATTCAAAAGGTCTCAATCTTAGCCAAGCTATCTACATCTACAGTATGCAAAAGTAGTCTGGAAAAGAGTGAAAGCATGGTGTGATAGTTAAAGAAAAGTATCAGTAGCCATCCCACGCAAATTTGCAATGTGACCTTGGATAAGTCATTTCACCTCTTACCTCAGTTTCCCCCATTTAAAAATGCCTCATTGGGGCCCTGAGAGTGTTCTACATCCTTTGAGGAGCTATAACTACAGTAAGCATTAACATGTACAGGAACAAACTATTGTGAGATTTCCTATATTTTCACTTTCCAGGGCTGTGGAAATGTACTGAACACTTCACTCCACTGCGATCTGGATTTTTTCCCCTTTCATCCTGCCTAGAACCAGGAAATGCAGAGGCTTCCAAGATGAAAAATAATTTTAAAAAAATGTTAAGTAACTTTTATTTTAACCTAAAGAAGTGTTAAGTTGAGGTTCAGTTCAAGCTTTAAGTGAAGTTTCAGGTCAATTCTTATTTTAATCACAGCCCTGATGAGTCCCTTGGCATATTAAAAATTATGTTGCCTCTCTAGTTAGAATACTTGGGGCAGTATAAAGAAAAAAACAGTTGATATCAAAGTTCCCATTTCTTAACAGTTCTGGTCTTGGTTTTTGCATGCTGATAGCTGGTATTATAAGTCAATAGTTATATTACATCTAAATTCTTTCATATAAGCATGGTTTGACTCCAGTTATTAAAGAAGCAAGTATGAGAATTAGATACGAGTCATTTGATGTGTTTCAACCCACCCAATTTTCTTTTTAAACCTCTCTATAGCTAAATGGACTTATTTCACCTGAACAACCTCAAAGACGATGCTATCATCCAATCATAACATAATGTAGGTTACCTGTGTCTTGACAAGTTTGTCAGCACCAATAAAACCTGCCAGCTAGAGGCTTGAAAGATTTTTATTTAAATTTTAGATTCCTCCCCCCCCCACTTACAACTTGTACTGACATTTCACATCATTTTATAGAAGTCAAAGATGAAAGTGCGATGACTTTGCTTTGAGGATACTGACAATTCCAAAAAAGTGAGTCCCAGAGCCTGTGAATACAAGCATCACATTAACAGCACGTGAATTACAGATGTAAAATTCATACCACTTATGATTTTCATATAGCAAAAGTTAGATGGAAATAAAAATGACATTTACAAAGGAATCTGTAAATATTCACGAAATGTCGACTTTCTCTTGGGTCACTCTCTCTTTCACTTAAGAATTTCTGAGCTGTATTAGTGATAGTAGCCAGATATAAAATCTAAAGCTTGGTTCACTGAAAAGATCGGCGCATGCAGGTTCTACTTGACTGAAGTTCAATACATATTTGTTTCTTGACTGAAGTTCAATACATATTTGTTCTCTCAGATTTACAAAACACACAATTAAGAGAAATCGGTATTACTCTGCCGGTGACAAATATACTGGTATCAAGTAACGACTGCCCTACAAAGATACATTAGTGACTAGATCAAAGAAATGCCTCAGAATAAGGCTATTAGGTTAATCAAAGCTTGTCCCTTTTTAGTACTCCATTTCCCCAACAGTCTCAATTTTTTTTCTTGAATGACCCATGTCTTTGTCTCTGCAACATTACCTAGCAAATCATTCTATACATTAATTATTTTTAAGTGAAAAAGTGCTTTTAATGCCTCTCCACAATTTGTTTTTGTTTTACTTTTCCATATGCATCTTAAGCAGAGTTACTGTTTTCAGTGCAGCACTGATGAGGAGGTAATCACTGTCCAAAAAGATTCAAGGCATTATATAACTCAGTTATATCCCTATTAAGTGTCTGATTTTTCTCTAGGCTATACAAAATACAGCTTTTTAAGCCTTCCCTCATTGCTCATGCCTTCTAGGTTTGAGATCAATCTAATTCTTATTGCCTCTTAAACTTCCTCAATGATTGTTTAACACAATTACAGAACTGAACATACTATTTCATTTCAAAGTGCATTGATACAAAAGGTATCATTTCTGTACAGTACACTTTACATTTTAGACACATTTTCCAAACAAACCTATTTCACAACATTGGCTCTATATTTTTACATAGGAATTTACTGCTTTGCAATTTCAGCAGATTCTACTGTAGTTTTCACACTGTTAGGAGGAGGTATTGAATGTGGAAACGACTAAATGTGTATGACTTTACTACACCTGAAAAATTAAAGTTTCTTTTCCCCTTAATAACCCAGGTGAAAATCCTTTTGAATTATTAACCCCTCACTATGTGCTCACTGCAATAATCAAATATACATGATCAGCAAATATAACCAATTTAGAACTTAGCTACACACAAAAGTTGCATACCTTTGTGCTGCTTTAACTCTACTGACATAGCTAAACTCCCCTCCAACCAGGCATGGAAAGGGAATAAATCATATCAGTACAAGGCACCTTTATATGAGTATAACTGTGCTCACACTAGGGGTTGTATCTGTTAATTATTATACAATCACACGCCTAACCAACACTATTACGCTGGTACATCATCTGTATGTAGTCTAGGCCTGGGTTTGTCTCATCTAACTGTTGTAACTACTTAGGCCTGGTCTACACTTAATATACCTATGTTAGGAAAAGCACTAGTATAGATACAGTTATACCAATATAACTGCATCCACACCAGAGGGTTTTGCTGGGTCAACTATACTGGTATAGCCAGCAAAACCCTTCTAGTGTAGACAAGGTTTGACATAATAATGTTGGGTGAAATTCACCCTCTTCTCACAAGGCTTTTGTAATTGTGTGGAAACTCTATGGGGGCTGACTTAAAACTTTGGGCAAGCTGTAGAAATGCAATATTACCCTTCTGTGGCCATTATTCCAGCAATATAGATTAGAGGAATCTTGGTGAGTTCCTTCTTCAGGCGGTTGACGAAAAGATTTTTTTAAACTCAACCACAGTCCCAACTAGAAGAGAGTCTGTAGCTTCTCACCCATGCTAGCTACTCCATTCCTTCTGCCTGGTCAGTTTCTATCTGCCTCTTCATTTTCACTGGCTTTTCCACCAAGCCCCTACTTGTATCCTACCACAGAATTCCTCCTGGTCCCCACTCATTTGCCCAGTGGGCCTTTATCCTGAAACCCATCACTAAGGACACAGCAAAACTGCATGGCATTTCAAGACAGGAAATGAAGAAACTGTACAATTATGGAAACTTCCACTTTGACTCTTGAGGGATACTGCTCAACTTCTCTATCTGTATCTGAAATAGCCAGTGACTATCCAAATATGGAAAAATAAATGAAGTATCTGCAGATATTTTTCCTTTTTCCCTGAAGAAAACTGAATTTTCTTCTTCTAAAAGTTACAATCTGCATAAATTTAAATTTATTAAACACCTTTATTATTACTAGAAAAGGCACATGTTCTAACTTAAAGAATCTCCATTCAAATGTACAGAGCATCAGGATATGCAAGGTAAGTCTAACTGCTGTACAAGCAAATTTTGTGGTTGCATTTGGTGAACAGGTAAATGTATACTTTGCCTGCTGTACAGTCAATGTTGACATTTAAGCAGTAGTAATTAGGATTCAAAGTCACCTGGCTAAGAGGAAAGTGGGCAGTCTAACCCTTTCTTCGTAGTCTTGCTTCAGTCTGTCTGTACTCTAAGATTCTATACTCTCTTCTTAGAAAGTAAGTTATGCAATATGTCCTAAAATCCAAATTTCACAGATCAGATTTCATTTGCCCTTAAACAGAGCTCTTCTTGGAGATACTCAAGGCCAAATTTTCAGATTAGACTTAACCTACACTTTTGCTCCCACAAATATTTATCGGTGGCGTCAGGTCAGTTGACATGTAAGTACCTGGTTGCATCTACAAATTGTAATAACAATTAAAGTCCTCTGGAGATCAAAGTAACCAAAGTACTGCTTTTCCAAATCTGGCCATTCATTCAGACCCAAAACTTTGTATCATTACCTTCCTCCTCCCCTAAAGAGAAGTCCAGTAGGAAACCAAAATTTTTAAAACACACAAGAGTTTCTCTTTATTCAAATTTTACTATATGTGGATTTGTTTAAATTTCCCTGTGATTTTTTTTTTTAATTTTCAATATTAGGCTCGTCCTGCTAGGTGCTGATTGCCATTAACTCTCATTTGGCTTAAAGTCATTTGGAATAATGTGGATTTATTTTTATTTTTTAAGATCACCATCCTGCCTTAGTGAGCTTTCCATGATGATTTTCATCAGGCTCCTAACTGATTACCTGCTCTGTTTTACTGTTATGGGATGCCCAGAACATTGGCTAGGAGTAACTGCTAAATAAATGAACAGTGCTAAAGATTGGTTGATTTTCCATTCTCCCCAAATACTTAATATCTGTGTCTCAACTGGAAAGTCATTCAGCTGATGTTAGCTTTTTTTCTTTAAACTATACTCCACTGTAAATACATTTTAAGGAATAATAATATATTTCAGCTATCTTGCCACCCTTTGTAACTTCATCTCCCAGTCTGTCTTGTAATTTTCTAATTTTCTCCTTCACTGATTTCAAGTCTTTTTTCCTCAATTCTGGAAAAAATTTCAAGAGTTATGTTTAGCATCTCTAGCAATGTCTGCATGTTTCTCTTTGCAATTCAAATATTAATCTTAGGCTGATTTAAGAGACTTCTCTTCTCAATATTTTACTCTTGATATATGATGCCTAAGGGGAAAAAAAGGATTTTTTTTCTTGATCTCTTAGCTATTTAATTCTGGAGAGCTCTATATGTTTGTATACTAGGTATATATTTCTCTTCTATATTTACCAAACCTCTAAACACTCTTGTATCGAAAAGGCTACAGTAATAGGAAGACAACAGAGAATACTGGTTTCGACAGCAAAGCAAGTCAAGCTCTAACTGTTCAAACAGCCTGAATCCTGTAGTAAAAAGAAAGGCCCTAGGCCAATACCACTGAGATAGGCAGGTATTTTTAGATCACTTGTAAGATGACTAATACAATTCTACAATATTTTCTTTAAACAAAATGCAACAAAACATAATTCTTTAAGCTCCGTCTAAGCTGGGTTTTCTTTAGGAAAATATACAGATTTTTGAGGAAGCTAAAGTACATTCAGGTAGAAGTAACAACACCGGTGCTATAAACAAAATACAGATATCTGTTATTAACATAAATGGTGGAAACAGTGTCCTTTTCATTCAACATATTTACCACTCACTGCACAGTGTCCCGGAAAAGGGATGGAAAACAAAGAATTTTGTTGATATTTATTTTCCCTTCCAGAGGTACAGAGGAGCACATTCTTCAACTTGCCCAGTGCAACAAAAAATTACAAAAACAACAAAGATATTAGGTATTAACTATGAGTTAATTTTATTTCCATGTGCCTTCACTAGACTCAGTCCCCTTTGCACAGATCCAGCAGTAGAAGGGGACTTAAAATTGCCCTATGCAGTGGGAGAACCCACAGCTTGTGTACCCCACATGCCCCACTTTGAAGGTAGGGTATGTGTTCAGAGCCAAGAAAGGAAGGGCCAGAGCACAGTTCACTCCAGTGATCTGGAACTCTTCCTACTGGTATAGTAACAGGGTCAGCTGCCTCCTGTCCATCCCCTCAGATTCTAGGATCACACTATATGCAGCCTGCCTCTATTTTCTCCCTCTTCAGGCCCCTTAAGAACTTGCTCAGTTCAAAGGTAGTTCAAACGATCCCCTTTGGGGGTTAAATTTGTTGAGTCCTCCAGTATATACTGGCCCTCTGGACCCCAATCATAGTTCAGTGTTTCTCTCCTGGGAGGCCAAAATAACAAAGACATACTCACACAGTCTTTATCCCAAGTTTCAGCTGGACACAACCCCTTCTCCAAGGGACTGTCTTTCTGCTTCCCAGCTCCTCCTGCTTGGAGTTTGCTCTTCTCCTCAGGCTGTCTCAGCTGGTACCCTCCCCCTACTTATTCAGGGCCCTGCAAGAGCCTTCTTATTCCTTGCTGTGTCTACAGACACAGTTCTGGTATCCTAGGCTTCCCCCTCCCTCAGTGCAGCTTCCTGCTACTTTTATACTGTAATTACCTGATTCATCTCAGGTAGGGCTCATTCTGTAATCACAACAGCTTTGCCCCAGCTGTCCAGCCCATAAGGCAAGTCAGTCTGTTCCTGGTATAAATTGGAGGATTCCTGAGGCTGGTCCCAGGACTGGGGGGGGCTGGGAGTGGCAGAGGGGGTATGATACCACTTACACTCCTCTCTTCTTAGATGTATTAAGGTCAGATCAGCTTCATCTGAGTGTTAAGCTCTATATCATCAGGAACCCAATAGCACTTCTTGTGACTAGAGAGAGAGTCAAATTCTGAACTGATGAGGATTAGCAAGCGATGGAGACCTGGGCCTTGTATACATGAGGATGGGGACTATTCCAGTTACATACATTTGATGATGGCTGTGACACATTTATCTCTTGTGAAAAGGCTGCATCAGTGCCCACATAACTGGTGCACATACCAATTTAGCTTACTGGGAAAGCTGGAGATGAGAAGCACTTGGACTTCTGAAATGACACATGTCCATCAGATAACGGAAATGTTATGTGCAGACAAAATAGAAGGGGTTTGCTTAGCAAAACCAAGTAGAAGGCAACAAAGTGTCTGCTTTTGGCTTATAACTAAAGGAAGAACATGAAATTCTGGGGAGAGTTAAGAAACGATCACAAGAAGTGGACGCTATAAAAGTTTATGCCAGGTGGGGACAGAATGGAAAGCAAAGATGGAGAACAACCATGAGTGAACAAAACAGGCAGAAAGCTCTCTGGAGTCAGGCGAACTGGGTAGGAGAGAATTTGGAAGAAAACAGCACAGCATGAAGTAAAAATATAGTTGTATTATAATCACACTGACTAACTGTTAATTTTGGCATGAGATTTTACATATTTTCATTTCAGTTAGTTAATGTTCGCTCTCGTCAGCTTATCTATAGTCCTACCCATTGTACTGAGAAATAAATTCTCTCTCCATTCATGCCACAAACACAGCAGGAAAACTCTGAAAGAGATCAGCAATAGTTTATTGGTAAACGCTGGTCAGTGAGACTGACTCTTTGTTTTGTTGGGTTTGTTTCCTCAGTATATTACATCAAGGAAGCAGAAATGAAAACTGATGATCACAGCAGGAAGAATGAAATAAAGCTGGAAACTGCTTCCCACTGTTTTTGTTCAAGCACTTAAGGTATTGCAGAAAAATCCTGTATCTTTGTACAATTACAAAATAATAATCTTGCCATTCCAATTGTTTCTTCATAATGAAACTTATCAATGTGTTTTTACATGAACTAAATTAAAGCAAGTATAGAAAAGACAGGTGTGCGCTGGCAGATTTCACATTGTTTTTATAGTCATTTTTCCAGCCATCAAGTGCTGCAATCTAAGCTGGCTCCCTCTTTACAGTTAGCTTTCTCTGTACATTAGCTCACAGGGAGACAGGTGTGGCTTTGTGCTCTAAGTATATGACACTTTGCAGAATCCAGCTCACCTTTCAATAGTTCACTGTTTCAGCTACATTACACTTCATTTATTTATACTTTTGCATTCCTGACATGTTTAGCCATACTTGGGCATTGAAATGTTCAAAGACTTCTTACTCTAATTATTATATATGCATTTACTAAACCAGCTACATCATCAACAACATTTACTAATCCAATAAAGACAAATATTGCATTTTAGATCTTCTCATTTTAAAGCAAATCTTAGAAAGGTGGGGAATAGAATGCACAGTATGGTATTGTAAGGAGATGCCTACAAAATATAATGCACCCTTTCTTGCTAAAAGAAAAGGAGTACTTGTGGCACCTTAGAGACTAACCAATTTATTTGAGCATGAGCTTTCGTGAGCTACAGCTCACTTCATCGGATGCATACTGTGGAAGCTGCAGAAGACATTATATACACAGAGACCATGAAACAATACCTCCTCCCACCCCACTCTCCTGCTGGTAATAGCTTATCTAAAGTGATCATCAAGTTGGGCCATTTCCAGCACAAATCCAGGTTTTCTCACCCTCCGCCCCCCCCCCCACAAACTCACTCTCCTGCTGGTAATAGCCCATCCAAAGTGACCACTCTCTTCACAATGTGTATGATAATCAAGGTGGGCCATTTCCTGCACAAATCCAGGTTCTCTCACCCCCTCACTCCCCTCCAAAAACCACACACCCAAACTCACTCTCCTGCTGGTAATAGCCTATCCAAAGTGACCACTCTCCTTACAACGTGCATGAAAATCAAGGTGGGACATTTCCAGCACAAATACAGGTTTTCTCACCTCCCCCCCCTTTTTTTTTCCAAAAAACACACACACACAAACTCACTCTCCTGCTGGTAATAGCTTATCCAAAGTGACCTTTCTTGCTAGTCACTGACTTTGTAGAGTACAAGATTTTCCAACTTCAAAACAAGGACAGCACCTTTCTAACATATTATACGTAGTCAAATAGGGAAAGAAGATTGTTATCCTTAGAAGAAGTTCTCTCAGGAAGTTGGACATCTCAAGAGGTTAAGCAAGCAGAGCCTAAAATCGGAGGTTTTGTTTTGCTTATATACAAGAATTGTTCATTCAATATTAAGATTATTTCAGCCAAACCGGGACATCTGGATAAGGTATAAGGGACACTAATAGTGCCCCTTATATGCAGGTTGCCTAACATTTGCCATTATAAAAGATTCTTGCAATTTTTTTTCAGAAACTTTAAAGCCTTCCCTGTTTGAAGCAGGCTTTTGAAATTCAGCGGAAAGAAAAGCGTAAAGCCAGAGAAGTACTTTTTCTTTTTCCCATTAAATTCCAGTCAGATTTAGTTGAGTTTAATATCACCACTCCCATTCTCTCAAGATGCTTTGATTCATGCCAAAATAATCGTTGAATATTAACATGCTAGTCTAAGCCTGAATCCAGACCACTATCAAAGCAGCAGCAGCAGCAGACAATGCACTGGAAACCCATAGAGCAGATAGATAGGGTGACAATCCTGTGGAAAATATTAGTATGAGATCATATAATTGAAGACTGCATCATAATGCGTATGTACACAGGGGCTGAATTAAGGTTGCACAGGCAATCTTCATTCTAGCATGTCCTAAATTCTGAGTGCTTGACTTTGCCACCTTAATGTTCTCTTATCATAGGTTTGTTTGTTTTTGTTTTCTGATATCTTTTCCTAACATATTAAAAAGCAAACTGAAAAAAACTGAAATTCCATAACATTGAAGCAGACTGATGGGTCATGAGCAGGTTTGGAATCTTTAGCTCCATAGCACCATCCTCTACCACTTGAACTAATGGAGTACCTCATCACAATTGTAGACTGTTATCTTTTTTCAGAGTAGCAGCCGTGTTAGTCTGTATTCGCAAAAAGAAAAGGGAGTACTAGTGGTGCCACTAGTACTCTTTTTCTTTTTGTTATCTTCTTCTAGACCTGCCACTAGAGGGCAATGAGATACACTTTGCCCGTGTGTTTCACAGCTATTTGCTAGACAGCACAGAAATGTTGAGACTCAACAACTCAATTTCTGGTTCTGCTGAAGAGTGTTCTCTAGTGGTTATAGACTCTTCTGCCACATCCCTCCATCCTTTCTCTGTCCTGTTTTACTCCTGTCCTCCCTCCCTGGTTCTCGACCCTGTAATCCCCTGCTGCTCTCCCTCCAGCTTCTGCCTGTCCTGCCCCTTCTTAGCTCCTGACCCTGTACTTCATCCCTGCTCATATTCTCCTCCTTCTCCACTCTCTGCTCCTATCTTTCCCCACTCCCTGACTCTCATCCTTGTTTGTGCTCTTTGTTCCTCCCCTTGGTCCCTCTCCCCACATCTCCTTTCCTTCCTCACTTCCTTTCTTCTACTCCTGTCCCCAGCTGTTGCCTGTGATCTTCCCCCCATACTGCTATCCCTTTCCCCTGCTACTGTCCCTTTCCTCACTCTTCCCCGTGTGCCTCTGCTCCTTGTCCCCCACAGCCTGCATCACTTCTCCCTCTCTCCCCCTCACCTCCACATTCAAGTCAGGGTGATTCCTTCTTCCCCTCACCAGCACCAGCAGGTGAAACACAGAACACAGAAAAGACAGCTCCCTGCTCTCAGTTGCTGTGGCCGGAGCCATGGCAGCCCCCAGGAACTGGGAGGAGCAACTGCAGGGAAAGTCTTGCTCAGTGCCTGGAGCCCCATGCTGGGGACCTGGCCAGTGAACATGGAATCTTTTGGGAACATAGTGCTCTAACTAGTTCTCTAACTAGTCTGTACTGAGCATAGGCTAATGTTTAATTTTTTTAAGAGGCTCATAAGTTGGCCAAATCTGTGCAAACTTACATGCTTCTGGCAAAAGGCACATCCTTCACACCAGGATGAACCCCCTGCCAACTTTAAGGCTCCTACTCCAAAGGTCGGAGGTGCTAGAGCTTCTCAGTGAAATGGTTGTAAGTATTTTAACATGGGCAACACATGTATTTTCCCTAACCTTGTTTTCTGAAACAACTAAATTGTTTTAGCTGAATGTCCCAAAAACATTGGACACTCAGTATGGAATATTTCAGAGCAAACAGTTAAAATTTGTCAAAAGTTATAAGCAAATGAAAAGAGGGTCTTATAATGAAAAGTGTTAAGCAACCTTAACCACAGGCAGCACTACCTTCACCATCTGTAATAAATATTAGACCAAAATAATGATTTGAGATTTGAAGGGTTGGAAAATAAGTTCACAGGAGGTCCACATTAATCAAAGATACTTTTCTCTAATTTCCAGTTTTTATAGATCTCCTATTCTATCAAAATAATATAAACCATCAATGTCCCTTTCCATAGTCCCTTCATATATCTTCAGTGTTTGAACTCCAAAAACAAACAAACATGTCAAGCTCATTTCTCCAGAGCTCACAACCTTCTGGTCATCAAACCTGTTTCCTGCTCCCCTTCCAAGGCTTTAGTCTAACAAGGCTCAGCTGCATCTCATTGTCTGAACTCTGGCTCCACAAAGCCTCCTCTTAGGAGCACTACTGAGTTGGAGTGCATCCGGGATGCAAGAGAGCAGCCAGGGGCACCAACCACACATATACCCCATCAGAGTGAGCAGTGAATGAGTCTTAAGGAATACATATAAATAAGTCATCTTTCCTGCCTCTCTTTCTCTAGAATAGAAATAATATACAAACAAATACAGTTATATTTTCCTATCTCTATTATGCATCTTTGACACAAATATTATGGGTTAAATATTGTTCTCAGTTTCACCTGTCTAGAACTGAATCTCCATTGCTTTGTACCTTGTGTAATCATTTACAGTTGTGAAAAGTGATTGCAAAGTGCCACAAATCAGAAAGTCTCTCACACCCATGGCACACTCCCTCTAGACAGGTATAAATGACTACACAAAGTGCAAGGCAGTGGAAAAGTCTGGCCCAGATCCTCGTGTACAGCTCAGAAGAGCACATATTGTAGCTCAGGAGTGAAGGGTAAAGAGGACTTTTGCAAGTCTCTATCTCTCAGCACATGAGCTTTGTTGACTGTTAATGACCCCATCGAGCCAACATGGCAACTTTGGATGGATGTGGTGTACACAAGCCTCAGCTACATACCTTTTCATTTGCGATGACCTCTACACCCTTAGAGGGAAAAAAGGATGCTGCACGAACCACTAGACTGGCTCTGCACCAGTAGGGCATCCCCTATGCAGGGGTGATCTTCCCATAGCCATCTATGTTGCTTTAGGGCCACTCTGTACTGAGTAAGCAGTGCAATGTGGCTGCACTGCAGGAGAGAATCTGTGAATCATTCCCTTAGAACCATCTGTAATGCAACATAAGGACAGAGTGGAACAGCTGTGTTATATGGGTTAACCACTGATGTGATATAAGGTTTCTGGGCAGTTAACTCTGGCCCCTGAGTTACCTGCAAATTTTCTTTGGAGGCTGTACTTTGACCCAAAGTCTGACACTTATCCCAGCGCTTTCTGCTTAACTCACACCATTATTTATGTCACCTCATTGTATGGCTCCAGACAGCCGTGTATTCAATAGAGCCAACTGTATTTTATAACATTTGATTAATCTGTTTTTCCTTACTACCTTCCTCACACGCAGAGGGATTATGTTAAAGAATAAATGAACAGAATCAGGAACTGGCAGGCAGTTAAAAGCCTGCCCAAAATATCAGTTGAGAACAGTGGGAAATATCGGAGTTGAAAAAGCCTAAGGCTTTCGTTTGAGGATATTTTAGAGCAACTTTACAAGACATCTTTCTGTAATCTCCTTCTTCAATTTTAAAGAAAGGTTTACGTTAAAAAAAATCATACCGCTTTATTAGAAGGGCCTTTGTCCTCTAGAAGCCTCTAAATAGATTTATATGTCTTTTCTAATGATGGATGGTTTCATAGTGAAAAAAAATCTATTAAAAAAGCCAAGATTTTTAATTTTTGTTGTTATGGCTTCATTCCCAGTTAATCAATTTGTGGTTACTTTTGGAACCTAATATAAACATTTCAGGAAAATACCCCAAAGAAATGTGTAAACACAGATGAAATTCTAAGTTTAGTGACAAAAAAATTCAGTGTTTCACCTTCTTCTCTGCACTACAAGGGTTTTGTCAGGCTACAAGCAAACAATCTTGTTGAAAACTTGGTTGAGCAATCTTTTTCCAGTGCCATGAGTATGTAAAACTCTGTGTGTGTGTGTGTGTGTGTGTACGTACTAAGGCAATCATCTCATTTTACTAGCCAGTAAGATAGCTAACAACCGTTGGGAATATCCTTAAGGTTTTGCATAAATCACTCAGTATACCTTACATCAACCCCTGTACAGCATACTTACTATAATTAAGTGATACGAACCAAATGTTTTTTGAGATTTCTATGCAGAGGGGAGGTAAAGTGTTGGGAATTATACCAGGACTACATATCACTCGACCACCAATAAGGCTTCCGGTAGTGCATACAGTCTATATGCATTTAACAACAAATTTAAATTAGTGTGAAGGATTTAGTTATACCTACATATTAAAGATGTTATACAAAAATATATTGTCAGGTGACATATTGGCTAAGATATGCTGCAGGGTTTTTTTGTTTTTTGTTTTTTAATATATCACCAATAATTAAAGGAGGCTGAAATTAGGAGAATACTCTTCACATACAATAAAGCATATATTCTTTTGGCACAAGTGTCTCCAGATTTGCCATATTTGCACTCTTCAAGAGAATACAGTGAAAGGCAATGGAGAACTACAAAAGGGAAATAAAAAGCAAGAAAAAATCTGTTTCATAATTATGCTACAGAGTATCTTATTAGTGAGCCCCATCCTAACCAGCTCTCTCAAAGAGGCATATGACATGCTCTTCTAATGGATGAACAGGTATTTGATTTTTGACTTAATGGCACCATCTGAAAAATGTGACAACTCCCTGAGGTAAAATTTAAGATACTGGTTTTCTGCTGAAGCAGGTGAACCTTAATTGCAGATACGGATTTCAGTGTCTCATTCTATTCAGGTTTTTATACTGTGCCCATCACCATGGAATCCCAGAGCCTTCCAAAAGTGGGAAATGTCTGTCAAATGTATTTACTCTCCCATAAACATTCTGGAAAGTATAAAACATTTGTGTGAAAAGCTTCTTTGAGCATTGTTAGCTGGGGAACAGGCAGACTGCTTAAGGCATTTCAGGTAGACTATTCAAAGCACTAGAAAAGATTTTATAGGGATCAACACTGCACCAGCAGAGGGTCCGATGGACAAAATGACCTAATAGGCCTTTTCTCATCTCTAGCATCTATGATTCAAACAAACAACTCAAACTTTTAATTTATCAAATATGAACACTGCCACCATAATCAATTCCCCGTGGGAGAGGTGGGAGACCTCATAGCCACTTCACAAATGTTCAAAGCTTTTTTCTGTTTGATGAAGCTCTTTTGAGCAGACAATACCTACAGAGCTTTTTCAAACACAGTAACCATTTCAGTTTTCCTCTTTACTCATTTTCTGCAGGAAAGGCATGTAGCTGTGATATGTTAGTGCTTAATCTATTATCCACCTTTTTCATTCTGTCCCTCTCACAGCTCTCATCCAGCCACTTCTCCAGTCCTCACATAGGCATCATCACCAGCAAAAGAAATAGCTAGTAAAATTTTCAAAGGTGCTGATGTGACTTAAGCCTAAGTACCATTTTCAAAAATTACTATGTCCCAGGTCCTCAATGGGAGTTAGGGAGTACCTAACTCCCATTGATTCCAAATGCCATCAGTGGGAGTTAGATGCCTAAATACCTTTGAGGATCTGGGACTTAGGATCTTAACTCAGATTCTTTTGAAAAACATACACAGCAGTTTAGATATGAGTTTGACAAGGTTACCATATATTTTTGCTGCTTAGTTGGCTCTTCTATTTGTAATATTTGAATTTACTTTGGTACTGATGTATTTTTGGATGTCTTCATTATGATCAGTCTACCTAGAGGTTCTGCTGGCACATGAATGCTCTTTTCCTACAGAAGTTCCTCAAAATAGAATAAAACAGCAGTATAAGATGCAAAGAGCCTCTCTTTTTTTGCTGTAGTTTGTTAGTAGGGTAAAAGTTCATTATAACACAAGAAATATTAGCAATAAATACCAATTTTATATTTATACACCTCCTTTCATCTCAACCTATATATAATTCAGTGCCACTGAAATACAGCTGACCCTTGGGTTGAAGGTGTCAGGCAACCAAGCTGCACAACAGTGCAGGAATGTGAAATATTTTAAGAAAACTAAGCTTGCAGACCAGTCATGGGATTTTTAATGTCCACATAGACCTTGTTTACATTAGATTTTTCTCCTTAATATGTCCCAGTGCAGATTTGCCAGTGATAACAATGGTGGAAGCTTTAAGTAGGTAAGCCATTGTACCATGTCTAGACAACACGATAGTTAAAACACTGGCAGCCAGTTTATACCAGTGTTCCCATCATTGCTAGTATCAGAGGATCTAAACCTTTTCCCAGAGGATGACTGTCAACTGGTCTGAAATGATGAAGTGGGTGATACAGTGGAAGCCACCTGGCCACTACAAGTGGACAAAGCCCATCCCATAAAACCCATCAGATTTGATACCTGAGTTACTCAAAGATGATAGTGTACATCTCACTGATTGGGGAACAGATATATTTTTAGCTGACATTATGGAGGGAATTGTTAAGTATCTGGAAACCTGGGTGAATCTGCGTGGGGGAGACAACCCAGCTAATTGCTGGTTTCTCCTTGTGGAAGGTGCCCAGTGCAGGTACTCATTCCATAAGGTACATAAGATCCCTGATGAATTGGAATTGGAAGTGGATTTAGGGGAAGGCATCCCCTAACAGAGGTGGGGAAAAGGGTTGGGTTTCTAATTTCTGGTACAACAGGGAGAAACCCCCCCACACACACTTTCTCCTGCCCCTTAATCCTCCTATAGGGGGAGGGTGGTGGGGTCTCATCAACAAGCTGAGATCAACTGTGGAGGAGTGGAAAGCTGATGGCAGCCATCCACCAGGTGGAAACAATTAAGGAAAGAATTAAGGCATTCCTTTTATGAATTACAGTGGATAGCCCTCAGATGAGTTAAATTAATATAAAGTTGCATCCTAATTAGAACACATCCCTTGCATCATGTCTTTTTTCTCATGTGTCCAGGACAAAATGCAACCCCCTGCCACCTCAAGGTAGTGGGTGGGGCAGGGGTGTATCTGGACTGGCAGGAATAAAGGGTAGAAGAACGCCTCTTCAGATGTCCCCTCTTCCCTCAAAAGTGAGATGGCCACATGGACAAGAAGGCATTCCTGAGCTCTTGGGGCTCAGGTAACCCATTGACCATGGTGCACTGGGGAGAGGGTACATAAACATCACCCCTCCAGCCTGAACCCCTTCTCAGCCCTGAATTAACCACTGCCACACTCAAAATCAGAGTAGGATTAGCTTTTTCAATCTGTTGTGGACATTGCACTAGTTGCTGGTTTGGGGACTGGGCACTAATTTTCCCCTCACCACTAAATTGGCCAGGGTAGGGTAGGTTTTTTCAATTTTCCCACTGCAGTTCAGAGACCCAGTTGGGTAGGTCAGGAGGTAAGGTTCAAGTTGTTGCAATTTAGTAGGTATCCAGAGCAGGTACTCATTTAATAAAGATCTAGTTCTTTGATCAATCAGAATTGGAAGCAGACTTATGGGGAAGGTATCCCCTAAAAAAAGCTAGGTATCCTAATGTTAACCCCTTTCCCCATCCCTTTATAGAAAGAGAAGTGGTAGGGTCCCAACAGCAGGCTGGGGATCAGCTGTGGAGGTGTGGGGGGCTGATGACAGCCCTCCCCCAGGTCGAAACCAGGGTGGATTAACTTAAATCAAAGTGATACAAGTAAAGGATAGTGTTTTGCATTTGCACTTTTTAGTTATTTTACTAAAGAAGGGTTGATTCTCATTGGTTGGTAACCATTAAAGCATGTTAATTTGCAACCAAATACAGCCCTTGCCCTAAATGTGGTACTACGTTTGCTAACCAGGAGGATAAGTTATACCCATACACATTTTATGTTAGAAAATGGTGAATGACATTTCTTATTTACCAGATGATGGTTAATTATTTACTTGTGATTTGTGTCAAGCTGTATTTGGATGGAAATTGGCGCTCAATCAAAATGGACAAAAACAACATTTTAAAATTATGTTGATTAGATATATAAAAGCACCTTAAGTGTGCTGGATACATAAGGGGGGAAAAGTAAGTTTATCAAAATATGTGCTGCATTTAACCTAACTGATTTTCTAAACAAAGGAAGTATCTGTAGTTAGTGAATTGAACTGATTGTTTCTGGTCCCCATGCATTCAAGATTTTAGAACTAGTAGATATCATCATCTCAGAACTTGTTTTTATTCATACACTGGAAGAGGAAAACAAGCTCACCTGCTTTTTCAACTTTCAACTGGTTTCTCAACTTTAAATGAATTAGTAATTGAATTGAACTAATTGAATAAATTGAAATGAAGAAAATATTCTCTCTGTACTAGAGTAACCAGATAGCAAGTATGTAAAATCGGGACGGGGGTCAGGAGTAATATGAACCTATATAAGAAAAAGCCCCGAATACTGGGACATCTGGTCACCCTACTGTGAACCGTATAAGAAGGCCACTGTTGTTAAAAGTTGTTTTAGCACTTTAACCTACTCTGGTACCATGTGTCTAGCAATGAGGTCCAGCAGTTCAGTGGTTTGACTTCCTTTAAAATTTGGCGGCAAAGATTTATTATTTGAAAATATTTTATTTCATTGATATTTTAACAGATTATCCTAAATTTAAGCCTTAACATAGGGACTAAATTTCAAATTTGATTTTCAATTGATTTATTTAAAAATGTATTATTTAAAAAATCAGATTTAAAATTAAAATGTTTGATTTTTTTTAAACATTGATTTGTGTCCACCCCAGTGGAAATGATTAAGGAATGAATAGTGATCTGCACTATATAAATTATTGCTGAATAGTTCCCAGATGAGTCAAGTTAATAAAGTTCCAGCCTAATTAAACCCAAAAGTCTTGCAGCTCATCTTTTTTTGTTTGTCGAGGACAAAGGTGGAAGCTTTAAGTAGACAAGACATTGGAGCATGTCTAGACAACATGATAGTTAAAAAGTGGTGGCCAGTTTACACGTGTGTTCCCATCATTGCTAGTATCAGTATCATGTAAGTGACTATGTAAGTAAAAGCCATCAGGACTATGTAAGTGAAAGCAATTACAGGAATTTTAAAGAAAAGAATCTAGTGTAAACGCAAACACAGAACAGCTCAGACAATATTCTTAAAGGCCATATCCAAAACACAAATACACAATAAGCAGTATAGCCCCTTATTTATCTGCCTCAGAAGGATGAAGGACTACACTAAAGAACTACACTGACTATAAAGCAGGGTGTGTGGTGATGTGACAACATTAAGTGAGTTGGTCTCCTTACTTCCACACTCCAAGATACTTAGTTATCTCAGTATGACTGCACACGGGGAGGGTTATAAACAGCTTTCAGAAAAGGTGAAGAAAGCAGTCAAAGAAATACAACCAAAGAAAACAGAACAACAGAATAATGAACAAATCAAAAAAGAAGAAAAATCAATTGGTGTAAAAATGTATTGAAATACCAGAATTTTTGAAGTCTCTTTAAAATATTTTTATTTTAATCATATGTAAATGTATTCTTATGTTATGATGCTAATCAACCCATGCAGTTATAATAAAATAAGGGCAATGGCAAAACCTCATCATCTAATCACATCACTTCTTTCATCCAAGACATTTTAATAAGATATTATTCACCACCAGACTACTGGAGTTTTATTTGTGTAAATACCTCGTATTCTAAAATTTACTAGGTATAATAAATTATGTCTAACGTGTCCCAATTATGAAACACTTTCTTTAATTAAATTATTTGTATAATTTTAATGCAAGCAGTGTGGGGAGATGGAGTCAAATTTATATTTTAAACAATTAAAAGGAAGAATTAGCTGTTAAATTATCTGCATAATATGTTCTTATTTTTGAATGCTGTTTATTAGTTTTGTAAAAACTTTCTCTATGGAGGTCTGATAGCAGTCTTAGACTACTGTAACAAATGGGTTTTCTTCTTTTCAGCAGTACAATTCTATTCTAATCTTAAGAATCAAAACAAAATAGATTAAGTTCCACCCACAGTAAAAAGTAAAAATATGGGGGGGTAGCAATGGGGATTCTTCAAGCTGCATACTGCAAAAGTAGAATAAATTGGGGAAAGTTAAAGGGGGAAAAACATTTATTAAAACACAAATATAGCATACAAATTGACCAAAAATGTGGAGCAAACTTTTCTAATTCAAATTAATCAAGAACCAATATTTATCACTTCCATTCCCTCTTTCATGAACCCCTCATACATAATTGTATCATCTGCAAGACCATGTTTAACTCCTTTTTTTAAGGCCCACTTCTGCTGTGCTGCCTAACTTTAGGCACGAGTAGCTCCTCATCTTCCTTCCCCATTCAAGCCCTTCCTGCTACCTCCTTTCTCGATCACAGTGGACAACATTACCATCTTGCCTATTACTCAGGACCATAACCTGGTCAAAGATGATGCCTTGGACCTTCTTCTCAGTCCTCACATCCAGGCTGTATCTAGATATGGAGGTTACTTACCTATAACTGGAGGTTCTTTAAGGTGTGTGGTCCCTATGTGTATTGCATATATAGGTACACATGCGCACCATGCACTTGAAACTGGAAAATCTTGTGAGTAGAGTCCATTGGTCCATGGCTCTGCCCTGGAGCTTCTTGTGCTCAATATCAAGGGTATAAGGTGTGGTGCAGACTAACCACCTCTCCATTTCCTTCTCTACCATGAATCCAGACAAACTGAAGCACCGGGCTAGGAGGGCGACTAGTGGAATATAGATAGGGACAACACATCTCAAAGAACCTCCAGATACAGGGAAGTAACCTCCATTTCTTCTTTGGGACATGCAGGACTGTGGCGGCCAGAGAAAGAGGCGACATTCCCTAGCTCTAGGGCTGTGGCTGCTGGGGAGAGATGGCCCTCCTTCCCAGCCTAAGCTCTGTGGCTGCTGTGGCGGGGGAGACCCTCCTTCCTTCCTAGCCTCAGCTCAGGGGCTGCTGCGGTGTGGGAGAGAGAGCACATCCATCGCATTAAAACTACTGATATTAAAATATGAGTTGTGTGCTTTTATTTGTTGAACAAAAAATGTTAATATTATTAAGGGTTTTTTTTATATAGCACTTTTATCCAAAGCGCTTTACAATAGTTAGCTAACAGTACAAACAACATTTGGAAAGATCATTAAGTGGTCCACCGAGACCCTCAGCAATTTTCAAGTGGTCCAAGAAAAAAAAAGTTTGAGAACCACTGAATTAGAGAGTATCTGAGCAGATATTGCTTGACCCCATGTCCATTCTGCTATAGCAACAAGTAGATTAAGCTTTTTCCTAATTGGTTTAATTCTTTGCAGGTAGAACGCCAAAGTTAATCTGACATCGAGAGAGTGAAGACTCCACTCCACATTGGAGGCATGAGGTTTCAGGAAAAATATTGGTAGTGAATTGATTTATATAGAAAATCAGAAATTACCTAGTGAGACCCTTCAGGAATATAATTATTATTGGGTAAGTAGAAACAGAGTAGCCCTCTACAAGAGGGTGGAAGGCACTAACTGGGGATAGATGGACTAGTAGCAAGCCAACAGATAGGCCAAATGTCTTGAGAGAGAGGAGGTAGTCTAGAATAGCAGGAATATCCAATGTCTCTGTGGACAACTGGTTTTGTTCTGCTCTGCCAGAGATATGCCCCATTTAGCTAGATAACATTTGCTGGTAGTTTTTTCTACTGTGATTGAGAATAGTTTGACCTGCCTCTGAACATGAATGCTGTAGGTCTGACACCCATCCAAATGCCAGGTCGTGAGGTGAAGAGAATCCAGGTTGTGATGTCTGATCCTGCCATTCTCCTGAGTTAGCAGATTTGGAGAGGGTTAGATACTGATGGGAGGGTGGGTTGACATTCACAAGAGGTTCGGAAGCCAGAATTGCCTGAGACAAACTTCCTTGCGGCAAATCTTTTGCAGACCTTGTGGTAACAGTGGAATAGGAGGAAAGGAGTACCACAGGTGGTCTGACCAGGATAGCAGAAGGGCTTCACCCTGGCAGTCCCAACCTCATGCTGCTCTGGAGCTATATATATTGAACTTCTTGTTCATCAGATCTCGGGCGCGAGTTCCCCACTGAGTGAAGATTTTGTTGAGCACTGAATTATGTACCTCCCACTTGTGTTTGGTGGAGAAATGCCTGCTGAGATTGTCTGCCAGAGAGTTTTGCACACCTGGGAGGTACGTCACTGAGAGTCTGATGTGGTTCTGGATAAACGGTTCCATAAGCATATTGCTTCTATGCACTCAGGAAGGGGTTTCAGTCCTCCTTGTTTGTTTATATGGAAAATGGTCATCATGTTCTCTGACATTATCTGGGCATGTGGGGACTATATAAGTGGGAGGAATGATTACAAGTCAGCTGGACTGCTCTTGGCTCCAGAAGATTGATATGCAGCATCCTGGCCTCCCAGGGTATCCACCTATTTGTGTCATATGATAAACCATGTGATCTCCCCAACCTATGAGGGATGTGTCTGTGATAATGGTCACATTGTGTGTGGAATGAGAATCCAGCGTGCACTTGTCTGGTGAACACAGAACAAGGGAACTTCCCAGCTACAGTTGCCTGTTAGGAGCCAATCATCCAGGGACAGTGTAGCCATTTCATCTCATCTATGCAGGCTGTCAGGGTTCCCTCCCCACTCTGAGCTCTAGGATACAGACGTGGGGACCTGCATGAAAGACCCCCTAAGCTTATTTCTACCAGCTTAGGTTAAAAACTCCCCAGGCACAAATTCTCCCTTGTGCCTTGGGTTTAAGTAACGCTGCCACCACCAAGTGATTTAACAAAGAACCAGGGAAAAAGACCACTTGGAGTTCCTCTTCCCCCCAGCAATCCCCTCAAGTCCTTACACCCCCTTTCCTGGGAGGCTTGAGAATAATATCCTAACAAATTGGTTACAAAATGATCAAAGACCCAAACCCCTGGGTTTGGAACAATGGAAAAATCAGTCAGATTCTTAAAAGAAGGATTTTATTTAAAGGAAAGGTAAAAGAATCACCTCTGTAAAATAAGGATGGTAAATACTTTACAGGGTATTCAGATTCAAAACACAGAGGATTCCCCTCTGGGCAAAATCTTAAAGTTACAGAAAACAGGAATAAATCTCCCTCTTAGCACATGGAAAATTCACAAGCAAAACAACAGATAAACTAATCCGCCTTGCCTGGTTTACCTATACTGGTTGCAATATTGAAGACTTGGATTAGGATGGGTTGGAGAAGATGGATTTCTGTCTGGCCCCTCTCAGTCCCAAGAGAGAACCCCCACACAAAACAAAGAGCACAAACAAAACCTTCCCCCCTCCCAAGATTTGAAAGTATCTTCTTTCCCCATTGGTCCTGTTGGTCAGGTGCCAACCAGGCTATTTAAGCTTTTTAACCCCTTACAGGTAAGGAGGAATTCTAGGCTGCCCTTAGCTGTATGTTTATGACACAGGCTCACCTGGAACTCTGGGCATTGTCCTTCTCCTGAGAGGGGAAAATGAGGAGGGTCCCAAGGCTGGGAAAACTAATCTAAGCTAGCTGTAAAGACAACACTAAAAATACATATTCAATACAATGTACAGATCAGGATGAAAGTGCAAAGATAGCTTCAGATTAAGGAGGAGCTGAAGAGGCAGTTGGACTACACCTCCCCTTATGCCTCATTGCTGAACCATGGCACAGATGCAGAACAACAGATACTTCTTGCAAGATTTTCCGGTCCCAGGCATGTGGTGTACATACGTACCCATGTGCGGAATACACATAGGGACCGGCACTTGAAGAACTTTGCTGATTCTTTCTGCATAACACTTCTAACATATGTCTTTTCCTAGCCATCCACACTGCTAAAAGTCTCATCCAGGCTCTCATCATCTCACATCTCAATTACTGCAATATGCTTCTCTCTGGCCTTAACAAATGCAATCTTGACCTGCTCACATCCACTCAGAATGCTGCTACAAAGATCATTCTCCTAGCCCTTTGCTTTGACCATATCATCCCTCACTTTCAATCCCTCCACTGCCCCCCACTCCCGCCATCTCATCAAAACACACTTTCATAATCCTTCAGTACTGAAATGTCAATTCTCACCTCCAAATCAATCAATACCAAGCTGGGCGGGGTTGCGAGTGCTTTGGAGGATAGGATTAAAATTCAAAATGATCTGGACAAACTGGAGAAATGGTCTGAAGAAAACAGGATGAAATTCTAAAAGGACAAATGCAAAGTACTCCTTTTAGGAAGGAACAATCAGTTGCACACGTACAAAATGGGAAATGACTGCCACAGAAGGAATACTGCAGAAATGGATCCAGGAGTCAGAATGGATCACAAGTTAAATATGAGTCAACAGTGTAACTCTGTTGAAAAAAAAAATAGTGAACATCATTCTGGGATGTATTAGCAGGAGTGTTGTAAGCGACACAGGAAGTAATTCCTCTGCTCTACTCCATGCTGATTAGGCCTCAAATGGAGTATTGTGTCCAGCTCTGGGCACCACGTTTCAGGACAGACATGGACAAATTGGAGAAAGTCCAGAGAAGAGCAACAAAAATGACTGTGTCTAGAAAACATGACCTATGAGGGAAGACTGAACAAGTTGGATTTGTTTAGTCTGGAAAAGAGAAGACTGAGAGGGGACATGATAACAGTTTTCAAGTACATAAAAGGTTGTTACAAGGAGGAGGGAGAAAAATTGTTCTTCTTAACCTCTGAGGATAGGACAAGAAGCAATGGGCTTAAATTGCAGCAAAGAAGGTTTAGCTTGGACATTAGAAAAAGCTTCCTAACATTTGGGGTAGTTAGGCACTGGAATAAATTGCCTAGGGAGATTGTGGAATATCCCTCATTGAAGATTTTTAAGAGCAGTTTAGACAAACACCTGTCAGGGATGGCCTAGATAATACTTAGTCCTGCCATGAGTGCAGGAGACTGGACTAGATGACCTCTCAAGGTCCCTTCCAGTCCTATGATTCTATGAATAATGCCAGCCTCCCACCCAGTTAAATGTTCACTCAATAATTTCATGCTTTCTGACATGTGCTGCCACTTGTGTCTGGGAGAAGCTCCGTGTAAGCATCCGCAAAGCTACCTCGTTATTCACCTTCAAATCCCACCCTCAAAACTCTCCTTTGCTGTGATGCCTACAGAAAACTTGGCTATGATTAGGCAGCTGGCATGCTCATCAATACTGCATCTGTTTCTTTGCACTACCCCATCTATGTGTATCCATCAGTCTCAGGTTATACTTATACTGTATGATCCTTGGGGAAGAGGCCACCTTTTTGTTCTGTGTTTCTACAGCACCTAGCACAATAGGGTCCTGGTCCATGACTAGGGCTCCTAGGTCCTATGGTAACATTAACAAATAATAAGGTCAGAATCTTGGCCAGAGGGAGGCTGAGAAACA
This sequence comes from Natator depressus, assembly GCF_965152275.1. NCBI lineage: Eukaryota > Metazoa > Chordata > Testudines > Cheloniidae > Natator > Natator depressus. The sequence continues at coordinate 59,717,636 of NC_134238.1, forward strand.
GTCATGTTTCCCGCCTGCAACTTGGAGAGAGGATTTAAATCTTTCCAACCTCTACGTTGTTCCCTTCATAAAAACAGTTTATTGGGAGGAGGGTAAAGGAGGGGAAGGAGAGCTGTGGTTGCTCAGGGCCTCTGACAGTCAGGCCACTTTTTATTTAGATGCCTAATTTTAAGCATCCAAGTAAAAACATGTTGGTATCAGTTTTTACGATTCAGGAAGAATTAATTTAGCAGCTCTTCCACTACTTCCTACCCTTCCAAAAACTGCATCATCTGTGAGTGTTCATTTCAGTCACAAATTTTCGGTCAGTCATGAAGAATGTGACATACGTGGAGAAAACTCTATTTGCAATTGTTGGAATATTATTTGCTCTCACTGTGCCTGCTTCAAACATTTTTTTTAAAAAAAAAAGCTAATTTTCTATGCTGTTGCTTCTCACTACCTTATGAAGGCAAGAAACCCCCATATGTTGTAGAATTATTTTCAATGTCAATTTCTTGTTTATCACTTTTTCCACCCTATCTATCTTTTAGTAACTGATAAGTTTCCCTGGGATCTAGATACAACTCTGATAAAGAGCTGCTTGACTCTTGCATTCTTGACACACACATTCTTTTATGCATTTTATCTCTATATAAATGTATGTAAACAAAACTATAAAAACACATTTGTATGTATATATGTTCCTGATAGTATAGACAAACACACATACAAAACAAATGCATATGTGCACTCATATACATACAGTAATTCAATGGGATTCCCATAGGGAAATGGGGAAGTTATTGTTAAAATGTCTGTCATTCATGTAAAGGAAACAGCAATGAGCTGGGCATAAAATTTGCATACAGCCCCAAGCACAGAGGTTTCTGTATATGTAGTGTTCTACTGTTCTCGATGATGGGCATATCTGGCAGGAAGATTCTGTAAGGATTAGCTCAGGAAAAAACACCCCCAAGGAGATAATTTGAAGACATACTGAGCATTTGCCTCAATACATGAAAATAAACATGAAATCGTCAGGAAACTATGCACACTAAAAGTTACCACAAACACTAAGCCACACACCAGGGGATAATCTATTTCAGCTAATTAACACACAGCCATACACAACATTGTTAGAAGTGGTTGCCACTTAGGACTGATTTAGGTCTCATATTGCTTAAATAAACTTGGGAAGAAAAGGTTCTTTACAAATGTGAAGGGAATGAGGAAAAAACAAAAAGTAAAATAGCTGAGAAATAAACAGGTTGAGATTCTTTGGATGTCTTATTTACTTTTCCAGAAGGTATCAGCTCAGTGTTATAACACTATTATGATGTAAACTAACTAAATAAAAATTAACAGTACCTTCCTTAATTTTAACACTGCTTTCTGTGAAGTCAAAACAAATACATAGCGCCCTAGACCTGTAGCTTCAAAAGTATAAAAAAATAGTTTATAACTTTACTCTTTGTAAACATTTTGTAACAAGAACTACTCATGTATTTTGTACACTGAAATGCTAACGACCTCTTTTAGGATCTATGGAGGAAGCAATCTATATACTACATATCTTCTTTTAAACAAATCTTACCAACAATACATTTAAAAACAAAAATTACTAACAGTTCCCAGGATTGAAAGGGAGAATACACCAGCCTCTTTGCTGGGAGTGAGAGAACATGCCAGATGCAATTTCATAATATCAGACCACAAATATCTAACTGAGAGGAATAATAGAACACCACAGAACTAAACAACATGAAAATATGTTTACAAAAACTCATAGGTACATGTCACATGTAAATACCTGTACTTCTTGTAAACAGACATGGTAATGATTTCAAGTATCTTTAGTGTTTTATTTACCAGACTAATTAATTTATCTGTAGTTATTTAGCTGTATATTATGCACATCTTATGGAAATTGCTGATGAATACAGAATAAGAGAGACTAAAGACACATTCCATTGAAGACTGCTGATTTACAAGAAAAAAAGCTCAAAGTGAGTGTGTAAACTAAAGTTCATATTAACCCAGGAAGTTTATTCTCTGAGATCAAGGGATCTTTTCAGAAACATCTGAACAAATTTAAGTGTTTAGGAGACTAGCAGAAGCAAGGATACAGTATGAGAATGAGAAATGGATCTAACAGAACAATACATACCCATAGGTTTAAAAAAAAAAAAAAAGGTTAAACAGCTACAAAACACAGGAGTCTAACACCAGAATTGCAAGCTATTGGCATATATCCAGCATGACAAATGATGGTCAATTTTCCAAGTCCAGTAAAGTGAAACATTAAAACTTTCCACCAGGAATATAAATTTATTGAAGAGGTTAGGCAAGGGCGAGTAGATCAGTAGAAGAATTTTCCCCATCTCTCTCATTAACCCTAGCGGTAAGAGAAAGATGGCGTTATTTAGAAATAAATTGGCACCATAAGATTTGATTAATGATTGGAAGGGGAAACAGAATATTTTAGCTAACAGGGAAACTAAAATAGATTCTTATGTACCAGAGTCAGGGGAAAATATGTTATCCTCTATTAGTTTAGGGGGTACAGGCCTCATTCCTCCATTCCTTTCTAAATGAAAAAGAACAGATTCATTTTGTATGCAGGACAACCTCAGACATAATACATGCAGTCTACTGAGCAATTTGATAAAAAGTGTTACCACTGTGGGCTTTTGGCCATAAAGTATTGCTATGTCCTTTCAGATTTTGGTGTAGGCCATATGATCACTGGGAGTAAAATTTTCTGTGTCTAAGTGACTTAAGCACTTAATCACAGGATTTTTGTGCAAAGTATGTTGAAGAATGAGAAACTTAATGAGTAGCTTGTGGGGTTGTATTAGAAACAGAATAAAAAGAGAATGGCAAGAGAGAGAATGAGCTAAGGACAAAGAAAGATATGGGGAGACACGAGGAGAAGGTGGAAGATGTGAATTCTCGGAGGCAGAGACCCTCGGGAAAGATAAGAATAAAGGAATCAAAAATAGCTTTGCTAATGTAACAATGAAGTCGCAAAAGGAAAATGAGAAAGAGAAATAGAAGGGAGTGAGAGGGGAAGAAGGAGAAACTCCCCACATCCTCTTGAAATATTGCCAGTGTGGGAGCACACTGATTAGCAATGCTACAAAAGATATAAGAGCGAAGTAATAATCCCCAACAAAATAGTGATGCAGATGGGACACCATCAGAAGAAAAAAAAAGAGAGCCTATGGACTGCAGTGGGCAAGGCCACTAGTTTAAGGTTAACAGAGATAATGGAGTTTGTGGGTGCAGGGATGATGTTGGCGAGAGTATGTTTGTCTCCTGTTGCACTATCTACCAAAACTACCATCATCATAATTGAGCATTTCAAACAATATTATTTTTCTCATAAAATTTCTGTATTGTCCCTGTTTAGGGATGGAAAATTGACACACACAGAGATTAAGTGACTTGCCCAAGGTCACAGAGACAGTCTGTGGTAGACCCAGGAACTGAACCCAGATCTCCTGAGCCCCAGTACAGTGCCAAAACCATAAGACAATTCCATCATTTTGTCTCTCAGTTGTACTCACTCTCTCACTTGTGCAGGCTCTAACTTGTGTTGAGCTTAATAAAGATCTGGTGAGCACTGCCCTTGCGCAGGCTTTACATGTTTTCCCAAAATGTCTCCTCTGATGTCTAGGCATTGTCTTTTCCCCTTTCCTTCTGGTAGAAAACTCCCCCGCCCCCCGTTTTTCCGCAAACATAGAAAGTGGGACGGGGAGAGAGAATGAGATATGAGAAGAATGAGAATACACGGCGGGCAGTATATGACTCTTAACATTGGTAATGGGAAGTGCAGGTGACAATGGTGGGGCAACAGGGGGTCTGTTAGGGGTAAAGAAAAGGAAGAGGGGGAAGAAGAGGGAAAGCAGTCTCATCTCTAGTGAAAGAGGGAAAACAGAAGCAAAGGTAGAATGGGAGGCTTAAATAGGGCAGAGGTAAAATAAGAGGGGGGTGTCTCATCATCTAAAATGAAAAGGGAAACAAGATTTGGAACAGAGGAAAGGAGAAATATACAAATGAAAAGAGAAATGTAATAATATATATGGACAGTAAAGTTCTCATGTGCCCTAGGTAGAGCAGTATTGTCAATATGGCTGCTCCAGTTCACTAACCTTAAAGCAAGAAAGGCCTGAAGCTGGTGGTTTCTGCAGAGCTAGAAGCACACATTTTAATAATGCAGGAGAAGAGTATGAGTGATAGCAGAAATTAATATGGCCCCATCTCAATGCAACAGTCATGCTGGTCCGGATGCAGGGGGTATAATAGTTACAACGTGGTAGGAATTTTGTTTGCTTTCTCTTTTGAACTGATGTCTCTGATGTCAGAAATAGCCCCAAGAAGGTTAATGGCAATAGATTTTCAAAATGGAAATAATTTATATGTATGAAGAACCCATTCCGAGAAAAAAGGGAAAGAACTGTTTGAGGATTTGTTTTGTTGGAATTATGATTTTGGGGGTTGATTCTAACTTTTGAGCATAAATACAAGGAGTGTTGGAATGAGGAGTCCTTTTAAGTGGAGAGTGGGAATGAGTATTTGTTTAGATAAAAAATAAGAGTTTTGACTGAGTTGTGTGTATTTATTTATGGGAAATCTTGGGGTGGTATTGAACACCAATTTGTTTTTTAGGTGGTTGAATGCCTTTTATCAGGGGACTGTCACCAGACCTTTTATGAACTGGTGGTTGTGAAATTAAGTCAAACTCTTTTTTCTGGGGTCAGGTAAGAAGGCCCTGAAAAAGCTCTGGCTAGTTCAGAATGCTGTAGCCCACCTGCTCAGAAACATATCACCCTGATGCACTGCTCTGCACTGACTCTCCACTGAGTCCAGGTATTCAGTTCAAGGATTGTGAACATTTTGTATGGAATTGGTTTAAGCCACCTGATAGTGTGTCTCAATGTGATTATTACATCACAAAAAAGCTTCATGCTACTGGAAAATTAAACTTAACCAACAGAGAGAGGCTCATGACCTTAGCAAGGTCTTTACAGGAGCAGGATGAAGACTACAGAACTTACTGATAGACTAAATAAGAATAATCACTGACCTCACCAAATTCAGAGATAAATACAAAACCCATATCTCCAACTAAAATCTTTCCTGCAATAGTACCACAGAATCAAAGAATATCAGGAGGTCATCTAGTCCAACCCCATGCTCAAAGCAGGACCAATCCCCAACTAAATCATCCCAGCCAGGGCTTTGTCAAGCCTGACCTTAAAAACCTCGAAGGAAGGAGAATCCACCACCTCCCTAGGTAACCCATTCCAGTGCTTCACCACCCTCCTAGTGAAAAAGTTTTTTCCAAATATCCAACCTAAACCTCCCCCACTGCAACTTGAGACCATTACTCCTTGTTCTGTCATCTGCTACCACTGAGAACAGTGTAGATCCATCCTCTTTGGAACCCCCTTTCAGGTAGTTGAAAGCAGCTATCAAATCCCACCTCATTTTTCTCTTCTGCAGACTAAACAATCCCAGTTCCCTCAGCCTCTCCTCAGAAGTCATGTGTTCCAGTCCCCTAATCATTTTTGTTGCCCTCTGCTGGACTCTTTCCAATTTTTCCACATCCTTCTTGTAGTGTGAGGCCCAAAACTGGACACAGTACTCCAGATGAGGCCTCACCAATGCTGAATAGAGGGGAATGATCACATCCCTCGATCTGCTGGCAATGCTCCTACTTATACATCCCAAAATGCCTCTAGCCTTCTTGGCAACAAGGGCACACTGTTGACTCATATCCAGCTTCTCGTCCACTGTAACCCCTAGGTCCTTTTCTGCAGAACTGCTGCCTAGCCCTTCGGTCCCTAGTGTGTAGCAGTGCATGGGATTCTTCCGTCCTAAGTGCAGGACTCTGTACTTGTCCTTGTTGAACCTCATCAGATTTCTTTTGGCCCAATCCTCTAATTTGTCTAGGTCCCTCTGTATCCTATTCCTACCCTCCAGCGTATCTACCACTCCTCCCAGTTTAGTGTCATCTGCAAACTTGCTGAGGGTGCAATCCACGCCATCCTCCAGATCATTAATGAAGATATTGAACAAAACCAGCCCCAGGACTGACCCTTGGGGCATTCTGCTTGATACCGGCTGCCAACCAGACATGGAGCCATTGATCACTACCCGTTGAGCCCGATGATCTACCCAGCTTTCTGTCCACCTTATCGTCCATTCATCCAGCCCATACTTTTTTAACTTGCTGGCAAGAATACTGTGGAAAACCGTATCAAAAGCTTTGCTAAAGTCAAGGAATAACACGTCCACTGCTTTCATCCACAGAGCCAGTTATCTCGTCATAGAAGGCAATTAGGTTAGTCAGGCATGACTTGCCCTTGGTGAATCCATGCTGACTGTTACTGATCACTTTCCTCTCCTCTAAGTGCTTCAAAATGGATTCCTTGAGGACCTGCTCCATGATTTTTCCAGGAACTGAGGTGAGGCTGACTGGCCTGGAGTTCCCCAGATCCTCCTCCTCCCATTTTTTAAAGCTGGGCACTACATTAGCCATCATCATCATCCGCAACAACACTCACACACCTATATTCAATTAAAACAAAACAACACAAAATACCTTGACCCCTAAGCCTGTCTCTTGCTCACAGGAGAGGAAGAGAGATATTTTGTCATTCATATTGTTGGGAAGTGCCAAGATATGAGAGATGCCAATGTAAAAGTCTAGAGAGAGAGATAAAAAGACACACAGATAGAGGCTCTAATTCAGCCTCTGTCCTTATAGATGAAGCCTGGATAAAGCTTCATTCTAAGTCCAATTTGGACTAGCTCTAAAATGGATAGTGGGGTCACTTTTGAGCAAAACTAATGTCTCCTCTCCCAACATGCTTACGCCCAGGTTTTTAAAGTCATTTAGGTCAGCCAATGGGATTTAGACTGCTAGATGCCTACCTCCCTTTTGAAAATGAGATTTAGTCTCCTAAATCCAGTTATGCATTGCAACTCTGACCACAGCAACACCTAAATACCATTAAAAAGCTGAACCTAGGTGCATTGCTTTCACAGTGCCTCCCAGGCCACAGGCCTTAGAAATAAGATATCTGGGGCCTATTCTGATCTCAAAAATGGTGTAAAGTCAGGAGTAACTTCAATAAAATTAAACCCCAGTGTAAAACTGGTCTAAACAAGAACAGAATCAGATTTCCACGTTATACTGCAAAGCACCAACACTAAACCTTCAAGGCAGTGAATACTCTGCATTAATAATGTTTATTCATGTCATATTTCAGACAGAAAAATACATTAAGAGGAAGGCCACGATTCCCAGTGTCTGTTTTCATTCTTGAAAGCTTATGATTGCATTCCAGTTTTTCCTTTGAAAATTTGATCTTGTAGCTTGACAGTGACAAAGCACTGGTTCTTTTGCTCAGTGGACCTTCCTGATAAAAGATATTCCTCCATAAGTGAGGGAATATTTCAGGTAAACCCATTCATATGGACTGAGCCTGCCCTTTACTGAAAAAGAGTTTGATCTAATTGCCTGAATGACATCAAAGGAAAGAAACTCTCTAAATGGATTACCATGTAAATTTTAAATGGCTGAGAACACTTGAAAAACAACTTGAAAAAGTTTTATATATTGTAACTGCTCACTCATGGTAAGGGCCATCGATTATTAATATACTGACTAATCCTTGAATATAATTAGTTCCTTTCAAAATTTATTTTGCTGAGGAAGAAAACAGGGTTTAAAAATAAAATTGCTCTGTACCAGTTTTATCCTAAAGTTTCCATCAGACATTATTTTGCCAGTTTCCTTTCTTACAACTTCTTCTAACCTTACAGCCCATCATGATAGCCCGTATTAGCACATGATGTCATTGCCACCACCAATTTAACAGCTGGGAAACTTCATTGGATCTGCAAGGAGCCAGACAGCTTTAGAATAAAAGGGGGAACGTATACATTAATAGGTCCTCCTCTCCCTGGGTGATATGCTACCTGTTGGTCAGCCAGAGAGAGGCAAGTCAATTATCTGTTGCTTCCCACAATCATTTATTTAAACCATGCCCTGGGTTTCTCAGGCCTCTTGCCCCCTTTTTAACATTTTTACCTGGGTCAGTCCTCATTCACGTGCATGTCCTGGTCAATTCACTGCATGCTCTCTGCCATGGAGTTTTCCAATTATTATAACTGCAACTAGGAAAACTAGCAAAAGATCACTCAAAAAGTCTCTTTAGGTACCTGTTTTCCCACAGCCACCCTCCTTCAACACAAACAGCAAAACAATTCTACAAAGCAGATCTAGCTTGTTACATTTAGAGTTGCCTTATTTTAGCCAGCACTTGCATCAAGCAGAAATGTTCTTGAAGAGAATATATATAAGAAAAAAAATAACAAGTCATCTCTGTACTTGTTTAGCCATTTGTCATTATGCAAATTAAGATCTAGTATGACTTGCATGTAAAACAGGAGACACAAAAAAAGAAATATGCATTATTGTGATGGCATGAATAGGGGAGCTTTTGAAAAGAAAAGCAAGTGCCACTAAAAAAACAGATTTCATGATCTATAGATATAAAAGCCTCCTTTCCACACACTAAATTTATTTCCCTCTACTCTCCACCAGTTTGTGTTTCTGTTGACAGACCTCAGTCATTAAGAATCCCTCTTTTGGGGCTTCTTTCTTCCCCTGGGGACCACCATGTTGGAAAATGACTCCCTTGTCTAACTAGTCAAGATAGGAACATTTGCTGTGAACACCAGCTGCAGTTCTAACTTGGCTACTGACACTGCAAATTGAAGCAGGGTCTTCAAGACCCAGTAAGCTCTTCTTGTTAGCCTTACTGCATTCACACAGGAACAAGATTTAATCAAAAAAGCATTCTTCTCAGTTTCTTTTGTGGCTGGATTCCCTTTACAATTTAGAAAATTAGAAGGTTCGCGTTTTATAAAAATCCATGCACACAGTGGTGCAGTGTGCGTGGAGAGGCTATCTGTGCGTCTTTCCTTCGTGATAAAGATAGTCTATTCTAGTGAGACAATGAAAGGCTGAAAACTCCCATGCTGATAGTCTTAAATATTTTTGCTGCTACAGTGAGTCAAAGGTTAGCCCCCTCCCACCTGCATCTGACTTTGCATGTTCTAGTGTACGCACAAATGTGCAGATAATAGGATTAGAAAACAGCTTGTTCATACAAGGCTCTCTCAAACGTGCAGTGTTCCCTTCTCAAATATCCCATGGTGCAGCACACTGACAAAGGAACAATAAAACTTCTCTAAGGTGCCACAAGTACTCCTTTTCTTCTTCCAACCTAAATAAATGTCTCTACAAAGACTGATTGTTTTGTGGTGCAAGGGTGCTACCTACAGGCATGAGTGGAGAATGACATTCAACTGAGATATAAAATCATGAAGAACCTACAAACAAGTGCAGCATTTACTTTATCTACACACAAAATAAAAGATTAGTTGTCTGTAAGATAAGCAATATACATTATATAGAAAAAAATTATATTAAAATTCTTGTTGAGATTTTCACAGTTAACCAGTTTTTGAGAATATCTAATTCCTACAATGATGCCAATATTTTTTCCTATCTATATGGAATTGTTTTCTATGGTTAATTTTTTTCTGCTACCATAAAAGTAAATAACAGCTAAATCCTTCTGCTATATTTCAGAAATTGAACTATGTTAAATTATTTTGACATTCATAACTATTGAAAGGTCACAGTTGTGATTTTGGTCTCCCAAACCACTAACAAGCATCTAGACAAGAAATATATGTATCATATTAAATATTTCTTGAAACTATACCACCAGTATAAAATAAATGATAAAATAGGTCCCTTTACTTCAGTAGGGCATCATCATATGTGAAATTATTTATAAAAACTTAAATGTTCATCTTTTCCCAACAGCTTTGTTTAAGATTATTAAAAAATATTTGGGAATTGTAATTTATTTTAAATATATTTTAATTTCTATGTCTTGTACCATTTGTATGCTGCTAGCTTGTCTTATGAAGACCTGATCCTGCAAACATTTACACATGTGAGTAGCTTTATTTATGGAAAAAATCACATTAATTTTAACAGAACAAAGTGTATTTGCAGGATCAGGCTCTCAGATTACAAACTCTTCAGGACAAGAACCACATCTTTCTACATGTATGTGCTTAACACACTGTGGACACTACAAGAATAAAAAAACAATACATAGTATTTTTTCATTAAATTAATTAATATTCAGACAATCCAGGGATTTTAATACAAGAATGTTGTGACTTTTTCAAAAGGCAAAATGACTGTGATATTGGACTCCCCATTCCCTTTTACTGTCGGCTACATTTACCGAAGTAGTATAAAATGGACAAAAGATAGAGACCACTAAATGATCTTTATGTCACATAGTAATGACTGAATTTGTTTTTCCTTCTAAATATAGAATTCAGTACTTTTGTATTTAAGGATACATTTTTATATCCACAGTGACTAGAGCACATCAACTTGTCACAAGTACAATTAAATACATTTTAATATAATTACAAGTGTCATAATTAGGATTATCTGAAAATAAGTAACATTTTGTTTCTCCGAACTGTTGTATAACTGTTTAGGTACAAATATTAAGACACACCTTTGCTTATATATATTAATTTCAAACTTCATAACTATTTGCCCAGTAGAGAACAACCAAACCCTTTACTTGAAATTTCCTGTAAGCACACTGGTTAAACTGAATTTCTGAAATTAAGTCAGGATGAATTATTATTTATACTAACATTAATTATAAGCTGTATTAATTTGAACAAAATAAGAAATGTGTTAATCAGAGAAAAAGGTCAGTACTAATGAAAGCTAAAGTATTAAAAGGAAATGCATAACTTTATTGCTTTAATTTTGGATGACTGAAGATTAATTCTATTGATATTACTGAATATTGTAACTGATTTTAAAATGAAATACTGAAACAACAGCAGTTTGACAAAATTAAATCCTGAACTAGTCACAATTTTCTGATGAAAATTTGAACAATAATCTGTTCACTATCTGAAAATTATCAAATAACTATTCTTTTCCCCTTTTTAAAACCGAAAAACAGCAATTGTTGATTTTTTATGAGATTTAACTGTATATAATAATATAATTGCATCACAATTAAATGAGCTGAATTCAATTTTAATTAAGGAGATAATCATGAATCATTTTTATTAGAAATGCCTCACTATAATTAAACTGTTCAGAGAACATTTTAATAGATGTTGAAGAGAGAATCATATAAACTGTGAAAGTATTTTCTTAACAAATTTGCCCCAAAATTAATATTTAATTTCTTTAAAAATACCTTATACTTCCTATATAGCAGTCTGTAAATTATTTTAAGTTACTTTTCCCACTGATTGAACTTTTTCATATTTTATTAATTTAACCAAATCTGTAACAGCATCACAGTTAGTGCTTATGTTCTTGGGTTATAGAGAAACCTTAATAAGGAAAAAAGTTATTACCTGTCTGATTAGGCAAATTAAATTTTAAATCATATGTCCAAGTTTTATCAATTACTTGTGTGGAGCCAACAAACATACAAATATTGAGCCTTATTTTAGCACATAAAATAATATTGAGGTATTGAGACATTTTTTCCTGATCAGATTTTATCAGCAAGACTGGATTTCCCTAAAAGGGTGGGTTGGGGGGCACACCTGTGTATCACAGATATGGGGAAAAAATGACACATGGTCATATCACCCAAAATTGGCTAAAATAATGCTTCCAGTAAGAAAAAAATAAAAATAGCAAAACTAGTTTTATATGTAAGTACTTATTCCTAATTCAGTGAAACATACGTAGAAAATTTATGCATTTTAAAGATAAAACAGTATTTCTCTAAATCTGCTATTGCTTTTTTTAAAAAAAAATATATATATATATTTTTATAAATAAAATATAAATATATATAGTCGGATTCTACTTATGCTTCCCCATCGTCCTGGCACTCGACGTGCACTGTGACTAAAAATTCTTTCCCGTTTTGTACTGTTATAACATTATCTCCCACACATAGTTTCTGTCTTGCAGGAACAATAGTATCATTCTTTCTTTTGTTACATTTTCTGGAACATTCACAGACTTTTTTAGAAAACCAACATAAAATAAATAAATAAAAGCATTTTCTTTATGAAAGCTCTATGACCTTTGGCATTATTCACTATTTAAAATCCCATAAAAGAATAGATAACAAATATATGACTCACAAATTATCAATTGTGAAAAATAATCTGGTGCAGAATTGCTGCACTAATGCAAAAAGATGGATTACTTGTCATAAACCAATAAAGCTTTTGTTTGTGAATTCAATATCTCATTTCTACTATTCGGGCTGGGTAACTTAAAATGATTTTTAAACCACATTATCTTTAAAAAATGCAACTGTTATAAAGGTGAACACTGAACTCCCTCCCCCCAACCCCCAACATAATCTGTCATTCTTGAAACAATTTATAGTTTGTATTCAGCCATTAGCTCTAAAAAACAGAGATTAAGTCACCAGGGGCTAGATGCACCACGAACAACCATACAGTACTGTACTTTAGAGATGGGTGAGGGTGTTAGTTCAACCATACAGGACTTAAAATGGTCTCAAAGATGTGCCAAGTCTGTCATTGCCAGACAACAGAATTTCATTAGTTCATAACTACATTTTAGAGCTCAGACAGCTTGTTTAAAGGCATTTCTGATCCTTCCTTTCAGTTGGACAGAATATTTTTTCTTTTTCTTTCTTTCTTTTTTTAATTCTAGAAAGTAGAAGTGGAGTGGATGTCTGGGTAAAATGGTATGAATGCCAACCAGGGAGCTGTGCAGCATAGTGTCACCAGCCTGCTGAGAGGATATCTGGGAAAGGACCTGACATAACGCTCCCAACAAAGAGACTGTCATAACCCTCCCCAACTGGCAAATGACAGTACCGCCAAAGTAATGAGTTAAAAGAAATCATCAGAAGATGAACCAAAACAAATGTATAGGATTTATTTTCACCCTGAAATGCACAGATATCCCTCATCCATTTCATGTACCCTTTTAGCCATGTATGTGCATTGTAGTTCCACTTCTTGTAGCACCATGATGTAAAAAGAATGTATATAGGAAAGTTATCGGAACACACCCTGGATATATGAAAAGCTGATACTGCACTTACTGTTAGTTGAATTTGGGATTGCTATTTCAGAAACAACCCTCTATCACTTCCCCCTTTACCCAACTCAGAGCTTGCTACTGATTCCGTTTGAATCTATGATCTTGAATGACCCACATTACCTTAAGCCTTGGTCCCATCAAGTTTAGATATCTGATTTTAAATTAGTATTTTCACGTATAATCTTTAACTCTCTTTCATTGTGAGGGACAGTCCCACATTTTCAAAACAAATTCCATCTGTCTTACAATTGGGGGATACATGAAAATATATTGGATATTTTGAATAAAGCAACAGAAGGGCAGCTCAGTTATCTAGATATAGTGAGACACATTAACTAAGCAACAGATTCAGGTTCAAATCCTGGGGTCAGATTCTCACTCCCTGATCTCAACTGGGATTGGGAGCATGCCTGTAGGTGACATGTTCTGCACTTAAGAGTGGCAAGAGGGACAGGGGATTAACCACATTGTCATTCAATAATGACAGCTGCTGGCTGATCAGGAACCACATTAACTAAGCTCTTAACTTTAAACTTTGCAAATTACTTAGGTCAAACTTGTGCAAATGGCTTGAACAAGCGAACATGGCCTCTGGATTTCTTATTATCTAATCAGAATTAAAGGCACTGATCAACTACACAATCAAAAAATAAGTTGTGCTGTGATAAAACACTGTGTTGACTGAAGTTGACCAGCTTGTACAATTACTCAGGCACTGTTTTGCAACTGCTGTACTTTTCCAATAATAAAACAAAACAAAGCTTATGGACAACTAATGTTATTATTTCATATCAAATGGTTAACCAGATCCAACCAATAAATGGAAAACTTACTTAAGCAATTTAACAATTTATTTATTCTGCAAAAGCGTAGACTATACGAACAACCCATGAACTTTATCCATTTATTGGGGAAAAGAAAAAAAAGTAACTAGGTCCGTATCTAAGCTTAGCCTCATGAAGAATTACTTTACTATGGTCTTTATTGTAATTCTTGACTGGCTAAGCTCTAAGTCAAAGACAACCTGCATATTTACTTTCAGGAAACTTGTAAGTTCACCATGTGCACAATTTAGACAAAAACTTTCCTTCTTCAATCTACTTTTAAGTTAAATTCAAAACAGGTGTTTAATGCTAAAGCTGTAACCAAAATATTTCCCCTTATAACCTATGACTCTGATAAGGCCTCCTTCGGAAATATAATGGTTACACATCCCTTTTATAGCTTTAACAAACCCCTATTTTCTCTCTTCTATCCATACAATGTAGAGTCTATTTGCACCCATTCAGTACTAAATTACAGATAAAGTTACAGCAAATTTGTTTTCTCAAAAAAGCAGTGAGGCCTAATATCCCTTGAGTAATAACAGACTTGTCATTCATTCAGAAGTAGAACTGGCATAATTTTCTCTCAGAAACAAACTCTACTTCCTGTGACAATGGAACTGTTCTTAAAACTCTGAATGGGATACAGCTCAATTTGCAGGTGTTCAGGTAGAAAGGCAAGAAGGCATTTGACCCGCAGTGGGTAATTGTTGCTGTGGTAGGTAACTTCATTCTGTTCAGTTATATCATTCTATTAGACGGGACTGCCAGGGTTTTCAGCTCTGAATTAGTGAGGTATGTTCAAGTGAATCAGTAATTTATACAGATATATCTCATTCATTCTGGTGATATAAAGATACATACCAGCTAGGCGCAGCTTTGGAATAAAGCAAGAGATGTTGTAAGAGAGCAAAATAAACCATCCCTCTGTGTGAGCAGAACAATTATGTAATAATTATCTAATAGATTCTTAATTTCATTTTCCAACTTCTCTAATAGAGTGTGATAACAAATAGATTTTCTGTGTTTTACTGAAGTTGCTTTATGCAATGTTAATATCTATTTCACATGAAGTAGGTACACAAGTGAAACACTAAAAATAGGATACGTATTTAGAAATGTGGTCACCCTTTTTAGCATACTCAGAGGAGGGCTCCCCAGCCAGCAAGCCAGAACCTTTAGCCAGTTTTTTTTTAAATATTAATCCAATTCTAAATAGGTAATAAGTAATGTACAATGTAATATGTTAATGTTTTATTGTAACTTTAATATATTTTTAAAAGGCACTGTTCAGATTGATTTAACATTATAATTCTATTATACATAGAAACACAATAGAAAACATTTAAAATATAAAATTTAGACATCTAAAAAGGTTACATTAATTAGCTGTATTTTAAAAAACTAAATTCTCTAAAATATTTAAAATTTCTGGTGTAAAAGTACTTTCTAAAAGATGAAAAATCAAAGGCATTTAGGGACTGAATGCTAAGAGTGCTGTTGATATGGCCTTATGCTGTTAATCATTATCTTGGGGAAATTATATTCTGTTTCATATACTATCACATTTTTATTAACTCATAATCCCTTTGCTAAGAGTGCTGCATTAAGCAAGTAATAATTAAGAGGGCAGCAAATATTAAAAATGCCTACTTTTAATCCTTCAGTCCTCTTAAAGGGATACAGTGTCTTCTAGCATTAGAGCTTCTTTAAGGACAAACAGATAAACTTAATATTATATCTCAAGCAGAAACCGATAATATATACATTACCAAGGAGGCTTAAATAATAATTACTATTATGCATTATACCATCCTTTACATCTGTTAAGGGAATTGCTTATTTTAAATTACAATAGATGTGCCTTCCCTGGCGATTTAAAGGTTTGTAGTTCTTGGAAATAGGGTTCAAAATGGGCCTGAGTAAGCCTCTGTCTTCTGGTTTGCGACTGATGCTCATGCTGTTCTATACTGTTGACAGAAACATTCCATTTGGTGTTCACTCCACCGGGTCTTAGGCACAGCAAATGGAGGAGCACAAACAATAAAGCTTCAGAAGTGGACTTAATGATGAGAGATGGTGGAATGGGAGCTGCTCAACTTCCTTAGCAGAGAGGGAGAAAATGAGGTTTATAGAATGCTGCTACCTAAGCTATCTTGTAAGTTGTTAGAGGTAAGAAGGAAAGAGCCACTGAACAACCTTACAGAAAGTGAAAGAGTGAGAAAGAGGAGATTCTCCCTCCCTTATAAAGGTCAGTACACATGAACGAGCCCCCAAGAGAGAGAAGACAGAAATGTTAACACAAGCTGATATTAAGAGGAGACTAAAACTGAAGTGAGAATCTCATAGCAGAAGAAGGGTAGAAGATATGCTTCATAAGAATATAAATGTGTGGCATGACAAGAACTATTAAAAAAGAAGCCCAGGTTCATTCAATGCTACTGTTGATACACTACAGATCTGTCTTCAGCTTTACACTTTTACCTCTGAAGTTATGATGAGCCTTCAAAAGAAGTTTATTGCATGTGGAGGATCACAGTGGTATATGTTAACTGTGACTCAAATGCATTTCCTCAACATGCTATATCATTTATTGTAGTGACAGATGCAAAGATATATGCAGTGTAACCACATATAATTGGTTTCATTTCTTTTGAATTTTTTCTTTGCTAGTTTTTTTTAATGGAGTAAGGAAGTGTCTCTGTCTGCCATTAATGAACAGTGTCTAGTTAAAGAGGCTAGTCAATTAGAATCAGAATACAGGCATGCCTAATCATGATTGCTATATGGTTATGGAGAGAAAATAATGCCTACTATACAGTCAGTGCTCTGTACTAATTACCCAAGAAGTTCCAAGTGCATAATACCAGTTAACACCACTCAACTTTGCAGAGATGATGATAGATATTGGGGGGATGGGGTGTTTATCTTATATAAACAAGACTAAATTTTTGCTTTTGCAGAATAGTTAATAAACTTTCGTGTGCCTATTTCTAGGAAAGCAGTTCACAGCCTGTAACTTTAGCATTGCTGTAATTCTGATGTTATTCATGGAAATATACAAATTTTTAAAGATTTTTAAAGCAACAGAAAAATCTAGTAAGAAGAAAATCCATTCTGTATCACATGCAGTAACTTGCCTTACACTTATTAATCCTTCTTTGGGATGCAGGGATGCAACCCCATTGCTCAGAGTGTCTCTAACCTTTGAGCGTCAGAAGCTGGGACTGGACGACAGGGAATGGGATCACTTGATAAACTGTCCTAGTCTGTTCATTCCCTCTGAAGCATCTGTCAGAAGACAGGATACTGGGCTAAATGGACCATTGGTCTGACTCAGTAAGGCCATTCTCATGTTCGTTAGCTGAGATCCTGTTACTGATCACTAAACTGAGTTATCTCCACTGCTCCACTCCATAGTTATTCCAGAACTATGTTAGTCAAAATAAGAAAAATCTAAAACTGGGCTAGAAATAAATTGTACATTCCTAGTTCCAAACAGAAACTGTAGTACCATATCAGAGACAGACTTCAAAATAGTTCTCAATGTAACATGGTTTTCATTTTAATTTAAAATCTAAAAGGGTTAAATAAACTAATGAAATGATTTCTTGTAAGACTTGTAACCACTTGCCGAATATAGCCATTTTACTTCAAGGTCAGTTGCAATTTTTTGCTCTTATGGAAGGTGAATCACTTAAGCTTGACACTCAGCACATACTCAACACACCTGTAGCTGTCTAACAAAACTAGTTCCATGTATTGAAAAACTGTATAGATTATATTGTTTGCTCTAATCCTACTAAACAAAAAGGAGTTTAAAGGCACTCTTTATTGCTCTTTACAATGCTGTAACCAGTATAAGATATTAGTCTATAAGACTGGGCACAGCATGTACTCAGCCTTCACCACTGACTACAGACAGGGAACACAAAGTTCATGTTAGCACTCTCCTGTATGACTTTGCCAGACCACCAGTTTGGCTTGTAATTAAGGAATTTAAGTAAATACCCCGCCTCAACTACAATCTGTTTAATGAAGCCTTGTCAATAAGAATTGCAGCTGCTGTCTGGGGTCCACAAAAGGCAGCCCTTGAAGATCTGAAAAGAAAAGGGGGGCGGGAGGAAACAATGTGGATGGATAGCTCAAAGAAGCATCAAGGTAACCCTTTTCCTCATGAAAGAGGCATAATACTAGTCCTTTAAATATGGAAAACAGCCTGCTCTTGAAAACAACAAAAAATCCCATTTTAACATTACTAAAATATATAATAAGTATTATAGTTAGTATAGTTAGTAATATGCCAGCAAAAGTCTGCTTACATTTTAAAAACGAAATGAAACTGATGTACATAAACTTTAATCTAGCAGAAACAGGTATAACCAGATTCAATGGTTGGAAACTTTGAATCTAGATAAATTCAGTCTAGAAATAAGGAGCACATTTTTAACAGTGAGGGTAATTAAGTATTGGAGCAATTTACCAGGGTTGTGATAGATTCTTTATTGCTGGTAATTTTTTAAATCAAGATTGGATGCTTTTCTCAAAGATATTATAGCTAAAACAACAAAATATAGTTCAGGTGTTATAGTTCAAACAGGAATTAATTCAGGGAAGTCCCCTGGCCTGTGTTATACAGGAGGTCAGCATAGATGA
Source organism: Natator depressus (assembly GCF_965152275.1). Lineage (NCBI taxonomy): Eukaryota > Metazoa > Chordata > Testudines > Cheloniidae > Natator > Natator depressus. The sequence goes on from NC_134238.1 coordinate 59,736,287, forward strand.
TCACAGTGGTCCCTTTGGGCTTTATGATCTATACATTTCTCAGGTGTTCCCTAGCTTTACTATACACATTATTATCTTGTCCGTATGATACTAAAACAGAGTCTTTGTAATACTCTTATCACATCAATATTACATTTATCTATCTTGTACTAATCAAAGGAACTCTTCCTATATTAGTGTTTTCCTTTTATGAGAAAGTCCCTCTGATTAAAATAAACAAATGGAGCAATATTTTTCTATCTGTAGTCAAACCTGGCATGCTGATACATAAAATTTTCTTAAACTGCATGAAGCAATTTTATTCTGAGCTTATTCCAACTGAAATAAAAATTAGACTTTTAATGATAGAAGGTGCATCTTATGCAGAAGAAAGCAAAGTTGTCAAGAGATAAAGGAAAGCTTGTCAATCAGAGGGAACCAGCCATCTCTATGGTAGAACAAGCCACCCACAGCCAACCATCTAACTGCACACTTAATAATCCGCAGGTTCCAAAGCAGATGCGGGGGGGGGGAGATGAGAAGAGGGATGGATGGGTTGCATCTGCCTGCACTCCAATATCCTGCTGCCTTTAGAGGTACAGAGAATGGACCATACCTTCTCCATGACAGTTCAGCTATTTTTTGAAAAGAAAGGCCACCAATAGCTATCACATTGGTCATCCTTTTGCTGTCTCCAAAGTGAGAAGTGAGTTGTCAAGCTGTCTGTCTGCCCCAATCACGCCACCTTTGGAAAGGGAGCATATACTTGGCCTCTCCCCAAACACACCTGGTGCATGTGCCAAATCATGCAGACTGTAACAATGGTTACCTAAGATATTCATTGAGGCTTTATTTATCAACATAAATAAAAGCAAATGAACACCAGTACAGTTAGGCATACTGTATGTGCTGAAATAATGATGTTATGGATTAGTAGGGAAAAAGTGACCATGAGAAAACATGTTTAATTATTATGTAAAATACATTCTACTATAAAATGTTTTAAAACCATCAAATCTTAGTATATTCAGAATGAAACCAGCTTTTCTGTTCTTAATTCTTCCCATTATGTTCAGGTATTGTAGCTAATAATATCACCCACTATTCTTCAGTCCCTGATAAAAGCTGACTATGTAGACATAAGCTTATATATACCTAGATTCAATGAGGTGCATTAGAAATAGAATTGTAACCTTAATTCTGAACATTCTATTTTTATGATTTTCTGGTATATCAAAAGTTTAAAAGCTTCTAAATCCTATTTCCATTAGTTTGCATTTTCTGACTAGCATACAATACAACTGGTTTTGTAATGACTGTACACAAATTAAAGGGGGGAGACGATATTAATAAATAAAAAATAATAATTAAAGCCAACAGGCCTAAGCTTACAAGTACTGTTCTAGTTTGGTTTGTATTACAGCCATTCACAAGCCCAATGGGCCAAAAGCTAGGACACAACACAGAGCCTGAGCGGATAGTCTGTGATCTAGATAGTCTAGAGATCGGAGTGGATTGGAGTGAAGGAATCCTCCCCTCTGCCAAGGAATGGCAGCAGAAACATTACACAGTTGCACTTGAAGACTTAGGGTTACAACAGCTACTCCTGCTGCTATGCTTCATTTCTGTAGATGAGAATGGCTGATGGATCGTCAGGCACAGTATCTGCCAGCCCTGTAAGCTCCTCTCCCCGAAACCTAGTGTGGTGCACCGACAAGTTCTCCAAACTCGACCCGGCCCAGGAGTCTGGAAGTCACCATCCCAGGGCAGTTCACATGGCAGGGCTTTCCAGGAGCCACAGCCTCTGGGAGCTTTGGCAAGTGCTGAATGAAATTGACCTTCAACATGCCACAGCAGCAGTTAAACAGATATGAATGTCCATTTCACATAGCAGTTCCTGGTCCAGGGCAGCACATTTCATTTTGGAAATACCATGTGATGGAATTACCATGTGATGGAATTACCAGTGGTTTTGATTGATTCAAAACTAAACCAAACTTTGAAAAGTCAAAACTTCTCTGAAACTGAAAGTCACAACTTTCAACCAGCTGTGCTGCAAGCACCTCAAATCCTGCCTAAAATTTTGCAGGACGACATAAATTTTGGTGAGCCTTCTGAAGCCATGAACAGGATTTAGACAACCGTGGGTTCTATCTGCTTTTAAAAAGGAAGAAGCTGATTCTTGTGATTTCCTTCCCTTTCCTTATGATAAGGCTGAAGCTGGCAGAGCTGAGAGACTGTTGGACAAGCATGTGCATGCTGTCATAAATGAATCCATCACCTGAGTTTGTCACCACTGTATCATTCTGCTTTTGCAGAATTCTCTTTTGAAAGCTGATAGTCTTGTCATCAACAGGAACATTTTTTTTAAGTTATTTTCAGGCTACAGTAGGTTGCATTATCAACCACCTTGACAGTGCCCTTTCCCATCAGTTTTTGGACAGGAGGCTTGCAAGAGGGAATCTGTTTTTTGGGGGTGGGAGATGGGAGTGAGGAGCCAATCTCTAAATCAAAGTGTGTCGAAATAAATATTTTTCTACAAATAATTTCCTTCCAATTTTGCAGACTTCTATACACAGATTTAGCCAATGCGATTTGAAGTTATTTATATAATAGGCCCTCAGAAATTGGATTGATAATGGAAACATCCACTGACCATTAAATACAGCCACAAGTTTCTATTATGTATTTGCAAAGCCAAAACAAGAGAGAAATACTTAAGATAATTCGCACACGTGCATGTGAGCACTTCTGTTGATATATCAACCATCTCTCTTCCCAAACATAAAACTCCTTTTACAAAAGCAACCATTGAAAATGCTGTAGTGGGCATTTTGGAGGGGTGGGGAAACAAAATGTGTCATGTCATTTGAAATAACATAGTACAGTTATTTCTAATTTCTTATTCCCTATTCTAAAGCCTATCTCCTTTTTCTGTCTTCTTTTCTATTAAATAGCATTATAACATTGCTACTTCATTGACTAAGTCTGAGAGGACTAACACTTCATGAAGGGCCTGCTCCTCTCAGGAAGTTATTATGCCATTTCAATACACCAATTGTGTGATGTTGGAAGAAAAAGGAAAGGTGAAATAGATCTGAACAATGACCTAACTTGAAGGTAACATTTAATCAGAGTTTAAAAGTTCAAGAAAGAACAATTCCCCTTGTCTGACATATACAAAGGTATGGGGAGTCAGAATATGAAGAAGAGGATAAGTGCATAGAAAACCTTCCTGTGCACTGGAAAGTGGAGGTGATCATGGAATCATAGAAATGTAGAACTAGAAGGGACCTTGAGAGACTGAGGCAGGACTAAGTATACCTTAGACCATCCCTGACAGGTGTTTGTCTAACCTGCTCCTAAAAACCCTCCAATGACAAGGATTCCACAACTTCCCTTGGAAGCCTGTTCCAGTGCTTAACTATCCTTATAGTTAGAAAAAACTTTATAATATCTAACCTAAATCTCCCTTGCTGCAGATCAAGCCCATTACTTCTGGTCCTATTTTCAGTGGCCATGCAGAACTTTATAAGAGCCCTTAACATATCTGAAGACTTATCAGGTCTCACACTTTGTCTTCTTTTCTCAAGACTAATCATGCTCAGGGTTTTTTTTTTAAACCTTTCCTCATATGTCAGGTTTTCTAAACCTTTTATCATTTCTGTTGCTCTCCTCTGGACTCTCCAGATTTGTCTACATCTTTCTTAGGGTGATGGTGGCTCTAGACTTCCAAATGAGAAAGGAAACAAGTTCATTTTATGAGTAAGAGTAAAACATTCAAACTGGCAATTAAAGTGCTTTATTCAGGCCATTCTGGGACACCAAATACTTAGAGGATCAGATATTCCATAATATTTCATGTTCAATGTTCCTCTAAGTATAATATGTGGTTCCCTTTAGTTATTCTGTTATGAATTTTACTTTAAAGGCAAGGGGACATTTTTGATAATGTACATCTTAAACTTTTCATTAAACTACCAAATTTAAATTCTACCTTTTTGTGCACTCTGACATTTTTGTCTGGCATTTTCATTAATTTTGCGACATACATAAATGTAGCTGAAATGTTAACTGATCAATACTTTGTCTCTCTCATGTAGCACTAGAGCTCAGTTCCCGAAGGACCACGTAGCAGTACAGAAATTAAATGTGTAAAATATCAAATGTTAATGTTAAACACAGCAGCACTTACTGCATAACGACTGAAAAGGCTAAAACAATTCAAAATGGACAGATGGTAGCACAAATTATCTACAATCACATTTAAAGATTAAAGTTTGTCCTGTAAAATAATTCATTGACTCATACTGAAGTGTGTCCTTTTACTGATAGCTCAGTTGTCCAATTATTTTTGTGCTCATTACAGTGAGAAATGACAGTACTGAAAAGAGACTGTGTACACTCCCTCCCCCCACATATGGCACCCACTGACATCCACAGGAACACAAATGTCTGGTCAAGAGGCTGATGGAAATTAGACCCAATTTAGTACACATTTCATTGCCTACAGTAGATTACTCCAAAGAGAAACCTTGCCACTTTTGCATAGCATATGACTGTAGTACAATTCTTATGCATAAAACATTACGTATTAATTACTGAACTTAAGAAATGTGTTGAAATAATGTTAAAGGTCTCTCTTAAATATAGAAAACCTAAGAAATTTAAAGTGAAGGCTTCTACTCTGTATTCTGCTCATTTCCTTTTCGCCTGGGTGTTAGAAAAGAACAAGTACAGAAAGAGATCATATATTCTAGGTCCAATACCTATGCACAACAGGGCCATTTTAGAACTGTAACATTAATTTGACACTATTTTTGTGTTTTGTCTTTAACAGTTGGAAAAGAACATACATTGGTAGGAGAGAGGGAGAACTTTGTCAATTTCAAATCTGCTGATATTTCAGATCCAAAGGCATATCATTGTAACCAGACAAAAAACGGTTACTAACCTTCTGTGACTGCTGTTCTTCAAGTTGTGTTGCTCATGTCCATTCCATGTTAGGTGACTCACAAGCAGTATGCCAGGGTGTGGGCTCAGAGTTCATGGACATACTCACTGCAACACTGCTCTTCCGAACCCGGTCTCATCTCAAACCAGTTGAGCGATGGCATACTGGGAAGCAAAGGTACGCACCAATGACCAAGTTGCTGCCCTGCAGATGTCTTGGACTGGGACTTGTGTGAGGACTGCCACTGAAGAGGCCTGAGTTCTCATGGAGTAAGCAGTTAGGATGGTCGGAGGTTTGACATTCCCCTGCTCATACCAAGCTCGAATACAGGTGGTTATCCAGGATGAGATCCTCTGGGCTGATACTGGAAGCCCTTTCATCCTTTCTGCTACTGCTACAAAGAGTTGTGTGGATTTGCGAAAGGATTTAGTCCTTTCAATATGAAAGGCAAGGCCACATCTAATGTATAATGAGTGAAGCCACCGCTCCTCAGAGTTCTTGTGAGGCTTTGAGAAGCCGACATATAGGAAAATAGCCTGGTTGCTATGGAATTTTGGAACCACCTTTGGCAGGAAAGCTGGGTAGGGGCACAACTGGACCTTGTCCTTGAAGAACACAGTGTATGGTGATTCTGACAGATGGGCCCTGATTTTAGAGACCCTTCTGGCTGAGGTGATCACCACCAGAAAGGCAACCCTCCAAGAGAGAAGTAGCAGAGGGCATGATGCTAGCGGTTCGAACGGAGAACCCATTAACCTTGACAGGACCAGGTTTCAATCCCATGGAGGGATAAGCTCACAGATCTGCAGGTCAAGTCTCTTCAGACCCTTGTGAAATCGGACCATTATCTCATGGGAGAATATTGACCTGCCATTCACTGGCTGGTGGAAGGACAAGATCATTGCTAAGTGTAGCTTGATAGATACAAGGGCTAGACCTTGCTGCTTTAGATGGAGCAAGTAGTCCAAGATAGCCTGTAGGGAGGAACGAACTGGAGAGAACCCTCGTTGGGACACCCACATCAAGAAGCATTTCCATTTGGCAAGATAGATAGCCCTAGTGGATGGTTTCCTACTGCCTAGCAAGACCCAATGAACTTGCTCTGCATAGGCTTGCTCCTCCAGGTTCAGCCATGTAGCATCCACGCCATTAGGTGAAGGGAGGTGAGATTCAGGTGGATCAGCCTGCCATGGTCTTCCAAGATCAGATCCGGACAGAGTGGGAGCGAAAGAAGGGGTGCTACTGAAAGGTCCAGCAGCTTGGCGAACCAGTGTTGCCGCGGCCATGCCAGGGCTATAAGAATAACTCTCGCCTTGTCCCGCTTGATATTCAGGAGGACCTTGTGAACCAGAGAGACTGGGGAAGCCTGGACTGTTCCCGTGTAGCGAGCAAAACTGATGGCAGTTCTGCTTCCGCTTGGTCGGGAACAGGTCTACGTGGGGAGACCCCCACCTTTGGAAGACGAACCTGGCTATCTCCAATTAAAGAGACCACTTGTGGTGAGAGGAAAAGGAACTGCTAAGGTAAGGAACTGCTAAGGTGCGTTCAGGGCTCCTGGAAAATGTGACACCTCCAGGTAGATAGAGTGCTCCACATAGAATTCCCAAAGGAGGATGGCCTCCTGAGACAGAGCCGAGGATAAAGCATCTCCCTGTTTGTTGATATAGAACATGGCTGGGTATTGTCTGTCAGAACTTGCACCGTCTTGCCTGAGACCTAGGGGAGGAACGCTTGGCAAGGTACACCCTGAGTTCCCTGACGTTTATGTGCAGGGAGAGTTCTTCTTGGGACCACAGGCTCTGAAGCAGTTGAGATGGGCTCCCCAACCTAGGTCTGACGCATCTGAAACTAGGGACACTGACAGTTAAGGGGCAACAAAGGGCACCCCCCATTGTTACCAATCTCAGGTCCATCCACGAGTCCATGGCAGTGAAGACCAGGGGAGGAAGAGTGAACACAGAGTCTAAGTGGTGTCTGTTTGTGGCATAAACTGACACCAGCCACATCTGTAGGGGCCTGAGATTCAGCCTTGCATGCTGGACCACGAAAGTACATGCAGTCACGTGCCCCAATAGCTTGAGGCAAACTTGGGCAGTTGTAATTGGGTGTACCATGACCTTGGATATCAGGTCTGACAGTCTGAAATTGGGTCTCCGGAAGGAAGGCTCTGGTCTGGACTGAGTCAACCATTGCCCTCAATAAATTATATTCTCTGAACTGGGACAAGAGTCGAATTTTGCATGTTTATCAGCGGACTCAGTGCTTAGAAGGTGACTTTGACCATGCTAATCTGGCCCGCACATGAGTCTCTGACTGACCTTTAATCAGCCAGTCGTCACCGTCTGAGGAAGGCCTCTACTACTGCCACACATTTTGTGAAAACCTGTGGGGCTGCTGACAGGTTGAAGGGGAGAGCAGTGAATTGCTAGTGGCATTGGTTCACAATAAATCTGACAAATCTTCTGTGGCCCCTGAAGATAAATGTGAAAGCATGCATCCTTTAAGTGGAAGGCAGCATACCAGTCCCCTGGATCCAGGGAGGGAATGATGGAGGTCCGAGAGACCACATGGAACCTCAGTTTCTTAGATATCTGTTGAGGCAACCCAGATCCAGAATGGGCCAGAGACCCCACCTGGCCTTTGGGATTAGGAAGTATTGGGAGTAAAACCCCTTCCCTCTCAAGTCTTGTGGAACCTCCTCCACAGCCCTCATTCATAGGAGGGATTGCACCTCCTGGATGAGGAATTGCTAATGGGAAGGGTCCGTGAAGAGGGGTGGGGGTGAAGTGGATAAAAACTGAAGGGTATAGCCAACTGTCACCCTACTGAGCACCCAACTGTCTGATGTTATGCAGACCATGCTAGGCTGAAATGGGACAGATGGTCCAAAAAGAAGGGAAAGTCAGATCTGAAGTAGTGACTGGTATAGTGCCCTCAGGCGCACCTTCAAAAGGCCCACTTTGGGCCTCCAGAGTATCTCTGGGAGGTTGAGGTGGATGGGAGTGGATGGCACCACTTATAACCTCTCCCTTTTCTTTTATGGGAATCCTCTCTCGGAGGCACCAAGCGACGAGGAGGCTGTTGGGGCCTGAAGTGCTTCCTGGAAGCCGACAGAGCATAAAGGCCCAAGGATCAGAGGAGGGCCCTTGAGTCCTTTAGACCATGAAGTCTTGTGTCCGCCTGCTCCAAGAATAAAGAGGAGCCTTTGAAGGAGAGGTTTTGGATGGATTGTTGGACCTTGCAAAGAAGTCCAGAGGACTGAAGCCAAGAACAATGCCTCATGGTGACTGTGAAGGCCATTGTCCTGGCTGCCAAGTCAGCTGCATCCAGAGCTGCCTGGAGAGAGGTCCTGGCCACATTCTTATCCTTCTCCTACAGGGCAACAAATTTCAGCCTTGAATCTTGGGGCAGAGATTTAGTTACAAATTATAGTCTTATCTCCCCCAGCAGATTAGAGATACGTAGTTGAAGGCTATCTGTCGAATAAACCTTTCTTCCAAAAAGGTGCAGTTTCTTGGCATCTCTATTTGGGGGCTAGCTCTCAACTGGACCTGCATGTCCCTCTCGTTACTGCTGCCACAACCAGGGATACTGTAGGGGGGTGTGAGTATAGGTATTTGAATCCACACACTGGCACATAATACTTCTTTTCTGCCCTCTTTGAGGTGGGGGGAAAGTGAAGAAGGAATTTGCCACAGGGCCTTGACCAGACATATCACAGCCACATTGATGAGTAAAGCCACCTTGAAGGAAACTGCTGCAGCCAGAATATCAATAAGGCTGTGTGATTTCTTTAAGCACCAGGTTTACTGCTACCCATTTGAGGAGGTCCTGATGGGCCCTGAAGTTATCCTGCAGAAGCTGGCTACTGGGTCCTGCTATAGCCTCATCTGGGGAGGAGGAGGAGAAAGAGGCTTACACCAGAGGATGGGCTCATTCCTCTTCCTCAAAATGTCCACAGGAGCCATATCCTTAACGTTGGTACTGGGGTCAGTCCCAGAGTCAGGTTCCGGTGCAGAGCAGGAAGGAGCAGTAGCCTGCTTCTTGGAAACCCCTGAGTAAGAGCAATGGGAGGAAGATCTGGTACTGGGAGAAACCCCATGGGTTCCAATAAAGCTACTGTACTGGCCAGTGACCTGCTGGCCAGTGCCGGTGGTGGGACTGGCACCAAAATCCTGTAGCGCTTAAGATGGGTACTGGTGGTGACCGTTAGATTGCACATAGGATTCCCCTTCAGACTCAGAAAAGGAGTCCTCTCTTGGAGACCACAGAGGAGCGATACCCAGATCTGCTTCTATGTGGTGCCAGTGGTCTGGGGACTGGCGGCAGACTGGAGATGGTCAGGATGACATGATCAGGGTCTGATTGCCTCTCGAAGGTACCAGGAAGGAGCTTGAAGCTCCTTTGTTCTTCCTGTTTCTGGTCATCAGAGCTGACACTGGAGTTGGGGGGTATCAGGAGAGATAGTAAATTCCTGGATGCTGAAAAGACTCCGGGGTCAATGGGATAGTCAGACTGCTGACGCCATGGTGACTTCCAGATGTCAGGGAAGATACTGCACTGAACTCAACGCTCTAGGTGGAGTCAACGGTGCCATCTGTGGGGCCGGGAGTGGAAAAGTGGCTCAGCATGGGTCTCACTGCATTGCTTTCCCCCAGCTTGTCCTTTTGGTGCACCAGCGAGCACCCTTTGTTGGTACACTGCTTTTTGTGTTTCTTCCTCTGCACCAGAGATGGTGAACAGTTTCCAGAAGAGCATGGTGCCGGAGGAGCACTTCACACCGATGCCAAAGTGCTCGGTGCTGAATTGGAGCAGCTCGGCTGAGGTGGGCCTGATGATGGCTTCCATAAGGACAGCCTTCAACCTGATGTCTCAGTCTTTTTTTAGTGTGGGGGTCTAAAGTCCAGACAGATCTGGCACTTGTCCTAGCAGCTAGAGTGTGTGTTGCTCGTAGGCACAGGTTTGCCAAAGGAGGCATGAAGTTTGAAGCCCAGAGACCAAGGCATGTTCTCCCCCTGGGGTGAAGACGTCCCTCGACGATAGAGACAATCTATTTACACTAAATATGTACACAAACACTAATTACAACAACAATATAGACTATACTATGATAAACTAAGAGTTAGAGTCCAAAAATCACTGGAAAGAAGCCTTGCTGAAGCAAGAAGGGTCATTCCAGCAACCATCACAGGCGGTAAGAAGGAACTGAGAGGGTGCATGGTCGGCAGCGCCCCTTATACCAGTGCGCAAGCATGCGACTCCAGAGGGAGCTAGAGCTGGCCCGACGGATACCACTGAGAGAAAAATCTCTGGCAACGGTGCACTTGGCACACACACACACCTAATGAGGAATGGACTTGAGGAAGCACTCAAAGAAGAAATTTATTTTTTATGAGTTACTTATACATAAATGGGATATCCAGAGGCACTGCCTTATTAATTTAAAAGCTACGTTTTTGGAATAAGAGCTTGTATATTATTTACTGTTCAAAAATAAAGTGTCCCTCCAATACTGTTATATTTATTGTGACATACTGAGGCACGGCTAAAAAAGAAAGTGAGCTAAATCCCTGAACTCCCATTGAAAATAATGGTACTCAAAAGTGCAATAGAGACCTGGAAAATATTTAGTATAGGTGATGCATTAGCCAGAATGCCTCAAGCTTGACTTTCAGATCCCAGACTGAATTTGTAAAACTGGGAGTTAGATAAAATGTATTCTTACTTACAAACGGAGCAAATGTTATTGGAAATTCTTGAGAAAAAAATAAACACGGAATTCCATGATGACACTTTTACAAAGTCTTTTTCATAGTATCATTACATTCTAAAGTTCATCAAGCAATTCAGTTCTGGAGCATAAGCAATCAGAAAGCATCCACTGAAAACTTTTGAATTCTCTGAGATGAGCATTCTGGCTGACAAAATTTTAAGTGTTTACTATTAAACCTACTGACTTTGAAAAGTGCCCCAGTGAACACTTCAATGTGCAAAAAGCCCAGAGTGAATACCTGTAGCTTATTATAGCATCATAATATTAATTAAGGGTCTGCATGTCTTTCCATTCTAAAGTCTATTTCTCAGTGGTGTACCTTTAACTTCATAGTTAAAGTTCTGACTCCATCTCTAAATTTAAGTTAAATGAAAGTTAAGCTAGTCCTCTGCGAGTGAGAGAGAGAGAGTGTGTGTGTTTTGGGGGGGAAGAGGAGGAGGAGGTGGAAAGAATGGGTATTTGTGATTTTTTTTTAAACTTTTGGTTATTCAGATGAGATGTTTGTGGATTATGATGTGAAAAATCATACCTAAAGTATTTCACTTTTGTAAAATTATTCTGAATCTTTTTTTTAACACTATTAAATACAGCTTGGTCCAGAAACTCCACGTTGGGTTTCGCTGTTGTCTTCTAAAAGGATTGGTGTTGGTTTTTTGGGAATGCTGAATGTTAATTTTAAACTTTTATTGTAAAACATTATTTTCCTTTCTGCACATGGAGCTGGGAACCTGGAAAACCCTATTTTTAATCCCCGTTACTGATTTACTGACACTGATACTGATTTATTCTATGGTCTTTGGAAGTCCTCTAAGGGCTATGGTTTGTAAAGGACTTCGAAGCTGAAAAGTGATATATATGAGGTAAGAATTATTATAAAATTGATTTCCAAAGGGAGTGTTGAATAATGGTACAACCTTAGCACAAGACAACACAATACCGCCAACTGAAATAAGTCACACTTTCACAAGGCTGTGCAAGATTTTGCCAGGACCCAAGGAAGCTATGAAAATCCCAGCCACCATCTTGAAATGAAAACTCCACAGCTTTGCAATCCCTTTTTGACGTTCTTATAGCTTTGGTTTAAGTAACAAATGTCTATTTTATGATAGGCAACATTACAAATGCTTTTTGAAACCGAGGGAGAATGGTTCACAAACACCCATAGGGACTTGCTCCTCAGAAAGAGAGATTCCAAAATAGCAGCCATACCTGACACCCGCTTCTGCAGGGCAGGACCACAACACATTTAAAGTCACAACACTGAAATTGGTACTGCTTATCAACATCTGTTCCTAAAGTCAATCTAATTATGAACCAATTCTCTTCTGTGCAGAAGAAAGAATTGTGTTGGTGAATAGAAAAGAAAGTATATTGTTATATAACCAGAAATATGTTTTTACTGCAATGTACAATAGCTAGTGTTAAAAAGTATGTATATTATGGCACTAAAATAAAATATCTGTATTTATCTATTCTCAGCTGCTTGTTATGATTGCTTCTGGTCATACAGAATTTGTTCTGTTAAGATTTAATGGTGACACAGCTTTCTTGATAGTGACAGCAGTGCACCATGAGAAAGACTGGCAAGTGAAGTAGACTCTACCAATGACACACAAAGCAGGATATCACTCCTCTTTCCTGTCTTCTACTGATATTAAAATGGAGTTCCAAGTCAAAAGGAAAACTGAACAGATGTGTATGTATTAATCCTAATAGCAATACAACTAGTACAAAATGCTGCAGCATGTCTCCTCTGCAACACAAGCTACTGTGAGCATATCAAACTCGTCCTCCACTCTCTACACTGGTTTTCCATAGAATTGCGAATCAAGTTCAAGGTCTCAGTCCTTATCTTCAAAGCGCTCCATTTCCTGTGCCGAGGGTACCTAAGAGACTGTCTAAAGGACAAAGACAGTAGTCAACAACTTCGCTTCTGTAGCACAATGGAACTCTCAACAGTAGGAGTAAAGCTTGTCTGTGTAGGAGACAGAACCTCAGACCAGAGGTGGTCCGAGACTGTGTAATGAACAACCCCAGGAACTAAGGATCATCACAAAGCCACTTTTGCTCCAAGTGCAAGGCACATTTCTTTTACATCTCTAATATAAACACACAGCAACAGGTACACTTATATAATAAATAAATGAATGAATAAAAACAACAACAAAAACTTTTATCAAAACAAGACATTCCTCTGCACACACCTCTCCCTTTGAAAAGAGGATGAGAGAACAACCAACACATGGCAGATGTGGTCATGATACTTAATGCATTACTGGAGAGGGCTCAGGTACTATGACAACAAGTGTGGTATAAGAACTTATATAGGATAGGACAGAGCCTTATGGAGAAATGTGCATTATCCTAAAAGTTTTATCATTCTGAACTCAAACAATGAAGTACTAAAAAGGATATTTAAATTATTTTAGATAGCGGGATAAGTCAAAAACAGCCAAGGAGTTCAAATACAGACTGACCATTTGTGCTACAATCATATCTTGGGGCACAGCTGAAGCCCCCTCCACCTCTGCTGGAAGCTGCAACCAAGAAAAAATTCACCTTCTAGCGGTAGTGGTACTCATGCTGTCCTCTGCCAGGAAATAACTTTAAATTTTAGCCATCATATGAAAGGAGCCCTGCTAGCAGATGCTCCCTGGAAGATACATTAATTCAGTGCAGCTCCAAGATGCCACAGGCAGCTCTTCCCAGTTTGTGAGTTGCAACACATGGCTCCAAGCCCCTCAAAAAAGTGTGTGCGCGCACACACGACTATTGCTACAGCTGGTCTTCTCACCAGCCGAACCCAATCAGTGAATCTGGCCACCTATTGGTAGCTCATGTACTGTAAAATGAAAACAAACAAAAAAGGCACATACATTGTGTCCCCTTAGTAAATGTTGAGTTTTAACTTAGTATTTTCCAGTTTTGACAAGCATGAGTAAGTTCCATGGGATCACTAGATGCAGAACTGTGGCCAGAATTTGGTATCTGGTGATTTTTAAAAATTGCAGTTTAACTGGCAGATTACATTTTATCTAAATAGGTGCTATTGGTATTTAGGGATGCTCACTTTTTTTAAAAACAATTTTAAAAGTATAATTTTTTGTTAAAAGATGAAGGAGCTGATCCCAATGTAATGTACATTTATTATTGATGATGTGTACTAAAAATTCTTATGAAAGCTTTGCCACTGTTTTCATCCATTTTTATTTCAAAGTATCAAAAGCATTAAAAACAATTTCCGACTAATTGTGCCATATTCAGCAAATTGATCAAACTGAAGTCAATGGGGCTATTTGTGAGGGTAAGAAGACTAGGGTCCAGTCCACAGTTTACCAAACTGTGTTTTTGTTATATCACAAACTAGTTTTATTTAAAAAAAGAAAAGGAGGACTACTGCCACCTTAGAGACTAACCAATTTAAATAAATTGGTTAGTCTCTAAGGTGCCACTAGTCCTCCTTTTCTTTTTGCGAATACAGACTAACACGGCTGCTACTCTGAAACCTAGTTTTATTTAGATAAGTACAAATTTGAGTATAAACTAGTAAGCTTTTCCCTCTTTGCACCCATGCAATTTTAAAATTAATTGTTTTTGAAATGAAAATTTAAAAATATGTTCTGTGACAGACACCTGGGTACAGCAGGTCCAATTTCAGCCAGGATTAAATGCGTACAGCCATTCTGAGGACTGGAGTTTATCATGGCATCTTTGACATTAACTTTAACTGCTACACAAACACACAACTATGATTACAGAAGGTAATTGATAATTATATGAAGTATTACAAGATGATCATACCACAAAAGCAGCCAGACTCCTTTGGGGTGAATCCCAGTCAAAGCAACTGTTAACATAGTAGGCAGCATTTATGAGCACCATGACACATCGCTTCATGCGGATAAAGTTCCTTAATAGAAGCTGTGGGAAAGATGAAAAGATGAAAATATATTCAGAAAAAACAAGACTTCAAACTATCAAGAGAGCTTACAACATCTTCAAGCTCATTCTCATTAAAGCAAGTTAGTAAAGTTGAAAGAATATGTCAAGTTGTTTAGTTTACAGATCTAGAATAATATCAGTATTTACTGAAGAATGGGAAGGGGAAGCAAATCTAGACAGTTATACAAGTCAGTCAGTTTATCACCTGTTGAACTTAATTCTAATGTTTATAATTTTGAATGACATACAAATGTCTGTTTCTCCCAAACATTTCAAGATATTGTGTTTAAAAAATATAATAAAAAAGAACATGAAACATAATTTGCAAAAATTCAAGCATTATTTGGTCAGTGAAATTTGGGAGTTTTATTAAATATGTTGACAAAATTTTTCAAAATTGGGTACCTAATATTAGGTTTTTCAGACTACATTTAGGCTGTAAGTAAGTAAGTAAGTAAGTGGCTTGATTTTTCAAAAGTGCTGAGCTCTTGAACTCCCATGAGTTCAATGTTTTGAAAATCTTGGCCTTTGTTTTAAAAATTTGTGTTGTCGGCCATTGTGCACAAACTGTGCAAAATTATAGCTCTAATCGAACAGATCACCTATATTCAGTGCATCCAATTTTTTCCCCTTTGCTTTAGAATATCTTGCTATAGTTGCTTTTGCAGTCATCACGTATTTTATAGCATTTATCCCTATAATCTTAACCATAAGAGGTCTTATTCTTATCTGCACAAAACTGCGTCATACAGAGATACAGGTTTCAATTCAGGGAGAAAACTCTTTAAATTACCTAAAATGATAATGAGCCCTAATTTATAAGAGAGCTGAATGTAGTAATGCATCATTTAATTTAAGTTAACACATTAAATTCATCTGTGAAAGTAAAATCCCACTGATCATCAGGAAATGTAGACATTTTAAAATGCTACTGTATCTACCGTTAATTCAAGATCTCCCTTTGTAATTTTTGAATAGCCCTTTTCTTTTATATGATGTATTATATTATAAGCTAATATCCTAAAACTAAAAGAGGGTATTTAAAGTTTATTGCCAACTGCAAGCAAGTACAATAACCATCATTTTCTGTTATGAAAGTGGGGAGAACAGCGAATCTTGAATAAAAGGCCTTCTTGTTTGTTTGCTGTAATAATGAGGAAAAAATGCAGCTCTAGAAACTGCTTTCCTTACAATAGTGAAGACAGACGGTATTTTGCCCTTTACAATCTCTTCAGTGAAATACAATGGACAATGCATATATAATTCATGTGGCAGATATTGCAAATCATATTAATGTTTATGAAGGCTCATTAGTATTTGAATAGCCTAGGGTCTGACAAAATAAAATTGTTTAAAACCTCTCCCTTTCCCACCACAAACAACAACAACAAACTGTACTCCTCACAGCCCAACCAAATACCCAACTCTACATAACTAAAATACAGTACTGTCGAAAGTGAAAAAAAGTTGTATCAAATATAATTGAGGACAAAAACGTAAGATGTGCCTTTAAAATAATTATTACCAGAAAATATCGTAACCATATGAGGCAAAAATATTTGAAAAGGAAAAGGGGACACAGTTTTCCCAATCGGATGGCCCTGAAAAGTTATAGATTATTTGATTTTGGTAGTCTCATTTGAGATTCTAATAGAGCACAACACTTAAAACCTAGCTAAGAGAATGTTAATACTCTCCTTTCCCCCACAAACAAAATGGAGTGCTTTCAGATCAAGGTTAACGGCATAAATTTATGCTAGACTTAGCTTAGATCCACCTGTGCTATAACCTGATATGTGTGGACACACTGATGATTTCAATTGTGTTCTCACGCACACATTTCATGGAAATCAAATTGCAATTGACGATGAACTGACATAATAAAAATTATATATTTGTTTTTCTCTCTTCTTGAATCTCATAATTTAGTTTTGTAAACAGATCGTGGACATGTAATTCTTTTCCCCCAATGAAGTTTGACATGAGGTGTCTAGAAGCTTATGGCTGATGTTAAGTCTTTGCAAAAGGATTAGTCTTTTCTTCTGCTTTACCTGTTTAGACAGTCTGTTTTCCTCTTCGATGTACTTCTGTTCTTTGGGCATTAATGTTCGTATGCTGGCTTTCACCTATACATCAAAATATGTGTCAATGTTATGGGCTTACGTAACACTCACTAACAATACAGACATCAATTTGCAATAACTATTAAGTTTCAAAGTCATAGCTGCCAAGCCCATAAAATATAAATGTACACACAGGCACGAGTTTCCGTTTCTTACATTAGCAGCCATAGCAGCAGCAGCAGCAGCAGCACAGGAACAAAAAGAGTGGGTGTGCCAGCCAGTGGCAGAAGAGTATTCTGTAGTATACATCAAGGTTTAGAGAAAATGAGGAATGACAGAAATTCTCTACAAATCAGGAACAAAAGCTTTCATGAAACTGAACTCTTTAGCAGTACAAAAAAGCCAAAGTTAAGACTTACAGCATTAAAAATCACATCTATTTCAAGATAGATGACCCCCTTTGTTGGCCCTGTCAGCTGCTTGTTTTTCAAGACGTAGGCTTTCTGTTCACCATTTTGAATCTGCGGGAAAAGGACATGACAGCCGTCTGTCTCGCGGTCTCCACTGAATACACTTCCTCAGTAACCTTTGACCCCCAGCTGCTGAAACTGACAGAGAACCCAAAACAACTGTGGCAATTCTGACAAGTACCTGTTCATTACCAGGACCAAGTCTGTCAGGAAAAATTAACTATCATGGGATTCAACATGGCCGTGAATTGAGTATGTTAAAAATTTTAGTGTTCTTATTACAGACCTTGGTTGAGAAATGACAGACAGAGCTGAGATTTTTTTATGTTTTCCTTGAGCAAAAGAAATACAGAGCAATATGTCAGGTGAATGAAACTTACAGACAGCAACGGTATCGCAACTTTGCCCAGAAAGTCAGCACTCCGATCTCTATCTTCGTCATAAACTGTCACTTCAAGAACTGAGTGGATATCTTTAATATTGCTATTCAGGAAAAAATACACACGGGGGGGGGGGTGGGAGGAGAGGGGGAAATGTCACTGACATCAATAGTTACCAAGGACAAAAACATAATAAAGTTAGCAAAATGCAAGTAATACGTATATTTTTTAAAAGCATCCAGGGAACAAAATTTAGGTAAATGAAAAGCCCCTGAATGCAAGAAAACCACAGTTTTGGTCACTTCATAGGCAGCATGGCAGCATTTGCACGACCTTACATCATAGACCTGATTCTTTAAATCTTCTATCCTGTGTGGGCACAGCAAGAGTTACAATGAAAGGCAGTGCTGAGTAGCACTAAGGGATTTACAGATGCAGACAGCAGATCTGATACCCATAAAAGACTATCCCTTAAAATGTTACTGTCCTTGAGATAATTTCAAATGGCAACCTCTTTGATAGCTGTAACTCTCTAAATGAAAGTAAATAATAATGAACTAGCTGAGCAGATCTTTGGGCTCAGAATGAGCCCTCTACTTCCAAAATTCTAGTTTAATCCGAATTATTCAATAGCCACACTAAAAAGAAATTTGGAAAGATGTATACAAAGCATATAACATTATTCAGCATTTTATAGTATTTCAGCTACTAGATATTAAATAGTCCATTACCATGCATAGCAGATGGCACTGTATGCAGTAAAATCTTATGCGATTACTCAGATTTTTGGTTTGGAAAAAGAAACAAAAGTTGTTTGACAGCACTTGTTCTTTGATCAAATTGCTTACCCAGAAAACATGAATTAAAGGAAAATAACTGAACTTGAGTAAAACACACACATGTAGGAAATTTTTTTTTAAAGGCAAAAATCAATCAGCAAATTTGAGAATATCCCAAACAATTGATACAATTATACGTATTACAGAAGATCCTGTGAAGATCCTCCTTGATGATTGTATGAGTTTTTCTAGTTTCTGACCAGTCTTTTGTCCTTTACAAAAATGTCTGATTCCTCATTCAGAGAACGTAGTCAGGTAGTGGAGGTTGATTAGTTGCTGATTCTCTTAGCATTAATTAAAAAAATTAATGAAGAATTTAGCGTGTTTTTACAGATTCATAAATGAGAACTTGTGAGGAAGCTACTGAGAAGTACAATTGCTGTGGGATTTTTCTTTTGATCTGCGTTCATTACTAAGGCCCCATCACAGAGGAAGGGGAGCAACGATCTATAGATCCTGTAGCATAGGTTGTAAAGAGATGACTGACAAATTTTAAGAACAATGGGGAAATTAAATTAGAGGTTGTTTTGGGATCAAGAGCAATACTTGATATTCTCATTTATGCCAAACACACAAAAAGCTGAAGTTTCTACTGGGTTTTAGAGAGGATTGTTTGCAGATTTCATTTTTCTGATCAGTTTTCTCCTCATTGGTGTGGCGATACACTCAGGGAGAAACAAAGTATTAAAAAAAGAAAGAAACAAGGTGACACTTCATTCTTGGAAGAAAAATTGTGCTTTGAATTTGTCAAAACTTTTTATTGTTTTCAAAACCATAGAGAAATAAAAACAACGTGCACCACTTCCTCCACAAAATGAATGTTTCAGATATATATTATCCAATAGCAGCACTGCATGAGTGTAATATAGGATACTATTGTGCCATAGTCATCTGACAAAATGAGAGGAAAATAATCAATAAGATCTGACAGAAAAATAAGTGTGTTTTACATTTCTTCCCACAGTTAACTAGTGTTTTATAATTACATTTTCTAAAGTTCATAAGCATCAATACATTTCCTCATTTTCAAACTCTAGGCCCTAGTCCTGTGACATCAACTGTCACTAAAACTAGTGGGAATTTAGAATGCTCAGCACTTCACACTTAGCATCTCATCGGAATGGGACTTCTTTTCTTACCATCGAAGTGATCTAGTCTTCATTTCTTTGAAAACATTTTTTTGTTATCCTCAACTGAATTCCTTTTCAATGAATTATTTGGTTTAAAAAAATAACAGTGTTCTAACTCTATCTTCCTAGTTTAGCAGTAGGTAGCTCTGATTTTAAAAACTTACAATGTGAAGACTTTGTTCCATTCAGGGTTGAGATTCTTGTAGACTGTATGTGTCAGCAGTCTGTCATTGTTCAACTCAACTACGCAAAATGGGTCACTTTTACCTAGAGAGAGAGAGAGAGAGAACATGGAACAAAATCCATGAATATTCTGCACCTAAAACTCACAGAACCTCCTCTCAACTTGGACTAAAAAAAAAAAAAGCATGGAATGTAAAGATAAATTCATATGTACTGCTTTTCTGATCACAAACTGCATGATCCTTCAATGTGCTGAGCAAAACCAGGAGGCTTTGAAGTGTCTCAGCACCCTGCATGATCAACCATATAGTTAGCTATACTGATCAGATAATTAAATCATCCTGACACACAGGAAATTAAGAAAGAGGCATAATGTGATGCAAATTATTCAGCTGATACTTCAAGTTAGATATTTTCCCTCAAATAATAATAAAAACTCAAACTAATTCACGGGTGGAAGAGTGTGTGTGTCCGGCTCTAGGTCTATTTTTATTTACATAACGATTACTTGAAGAAGACAACCACTTCACTTTGTTGCATCATTCCCCCCTCCCATCTGATTAATTAATAAAATGAAGTAGCATTTGCTCAACAAGAACATTACACGTAAATTCCAACATGGCCTGATGCTGATGGCTTAAAGCCAAATTCTATGCTTATTTATATGCATGAGCATCCTATTTAAGTCAATATATTTAGCAAAAGGTGCACATGTGTACAGAAGTTACATGTTGGGCTGTGAATCATTATTAAGGGTACCAATACATTGGTGCCAAGTCCCAAAATAACTCATACTCCCATAAGTTGAGGGAACTATGTTTCCCTCACGCAAACCAAGTGTTGGAAAGTTATTGAGTGTTGGCATTAGCTCTTCACAATCAAATCTAGCATACTAAGCAACTATATTTCACGTCTTCAATATTCCTGTAATGCGATGTCATGTATTATAAGAACACATAAATTCAGTGGCGCTACATTAATGATACTAGTAAGGCATGTAATTTGTTCATACCTTTTACAAATGACAATGAAATCAATATTTAGACAAAGCTCTCCAGAGGTCACATCTTCCAAACTGCAATATTGATTCAGATTACAACAGAGTTTAATGTGGATATTATTAACTTTAATGATAAAGAATAATTGTTTTAAATACAATGTGAATTACAGTCACAGTGGACATTTACATTCTATAGAAAGCTGAATATCACTGAATCTTTTAAACTTGAAAAAAGAGATGGATACAATATTGCATCTCAGAACGTTTACCTGCCACTTCCCAACTCTAAAAGGAAATTAGAAACTGATTTCTCACATTTCTGAGGTTTTCTGTTTCAATATTTCAAAAGAAAAGAGATAGTCACAAATACAAAGCAGAACAAATGTACTAGCTGAGCAGAGTAAACTGTTATTGTATCATCTTCTTTGTTCACTTATATTTGCATATGATTGTAGAACATGATTAGTTTGAATTCATTGTACACAGAAACAGGAATATGGTTAAAAAGTTTCCTTTCACTGAAGTGTCTAAATGCACTTTACTATAAATAAAGACAAAGTATCTGATACAATAAGTTAATTATGAAAATGAAATTATGATAACTCTTCTTTTGTTTACTGCATACTTTGATGTATCACTTTTTTCCATAACTTTCTTCTTACAAAGGTATATTAATACCAGTCCAGTCAAGAAGGCCAAATAATAGGTGACATGAATCATGGTGGACATTTGATCACATGCTCCTGCTCCTCTAGATTGAATCTAATTTCTCCATCATTATTGGAAAGAAAACAACCCGTCTGCATGCATAAGTTCAACTTTTTTCAATTCGCCTAAACAAATGAAGGAATAATATTGACCTAGCTTTAGGACATAAGGGAATATCATGACACTTTACATGAGGTGTCCCATATACTCTTTACTACACCAACAGAAGTTTTGTCACCATTGCCATCTCCATCAAGGAATAACATCTTATTCTAAAAGGAGGAAAGGGATCTCAGATGAGAAGACAAATCTTTGTCCATGAGCATATTTTTCCATAGACTAAAGCCCTCATATCTGAGTTAAACAGCTGTATGACAAAGCACCTTGTCACAAGGTGAACTGGCCTTTTAAGGGGCTTTGGGCTATACCTGTGCCAGTGTTAGCTTGTCCCATGTAGAAGAAAGAAGTGACAAAAGTGGCTAAGAGTAGGCCTGGGGTGAGAAGAAGAGCAGCCTGTGGTTCAGTGAGGGAGGGGTGGGAGTGGGGATAGAGGCTCAAAGAGAGAGGAACTCCAAGGAGAGGAGACCTGGGAATTGATTCTTTATAAAGAGACAGAGAGCAGCCAGGAGGTCTGGGAATATAGGAAGAGACACCAGGAAGATGACAAGGCAGTTTTGGACTATAGAAGGCAAAGAACCTCATTGTTCCAAGCCTGGTAACCCACAGTAGAGGCTGGACATGGACTCCCCATATCCTGCCACCTGGTAAGGAGGAGCAGTGACCCCTGGAAACAAGGTGTGGATGGATGACTAGAGCCCAAAAGAGATAGAAGCTGAGCTCAGAAGAAGGGCAGCACTGGAAGATTTGTGTTTGTTTTGAGCTACAGGGCTAGATCACTGGAATCACCTGATGACACTGGGAATCAGGAATTCTAGGAACTAGTGAACGATTGAAACTGAAGCAAAACTGAAGCAGAGGCAGGATCTGGTACTAGGTTCAGAGGGGCCTTGCTACTCTCCTCCATATTAGCATTTCTCCTTGAAGCATCCAAAATTGAAGCTCATACATCGTCTTCCATTGTGTGCTCTCTGGAGGTATAGGCACGAGCAAACCTTACTCCGAGCTGGAAATCAATATTTCTTATCTTGAATAAGTGGACATTATCCACAAAGACAAATCCAGAGAAATCTTACAATTGCTTGGTGGGGCTCATGTATACCCTTCATCTCACTGGTTCTAGACACCTGACAAAATAACTTTATGCTGTTAGTCCCTTTCCCAGAGCTAACATTTCCCATATGTCTGTTTAAGTATTTAGCACAAAGGGGACTGGACCAGGTTAAGGCCTCTAGGCTGCCCCAAAAGAATAATAAATATCAGTAACCCTATCAGGAGGAAGGGGCACTTAGAAGCCTAGGCTTGTAAACTCCACTCAGCACCATCACAATAAAATGAATGAAAAAAAAAATAAGAACTTTACTTGCTTCTGTGATTACTTTTGTGACATTCCATCTTCCGTTTGAACCTAGGATGCTTCCCCTTTTTACTTCCACTTTTGCAACAGCTGCCTGCCTCACTTTCCAAATGAATCTCCTTGAATAATTTATAACCCCTTGTTGTACTGTCTCCCCTGAATCAGACTATGAAAAGAGAAAACTGCTAATCCAGAGGACACTGTTCCAAATCAGATTTTTCCAGAGGTATTTTTAATAATTCCTGTTAACACATTTTTCTTTCTCTGATTCTGTAGTATGAAGGTAGGAGAGCCTAACCGACATATTAACTCATCTGGTTTCCTTCCTGGACATCATCTATTTTTTCTACCTTGTCTTCAAGACACAGGCACATTAATTGGTGGCTCCTTCATGGCATCTAAATGCCTTATATAAAGCAACATCAAATTAATGTTAGCTGCAGTGGTAGAACTCTCAACTCCCTCAGCTCCTTGTTCTCCTGAGCAAGTCAAGTGGGCGTGGCCCTAACCTATCCCTTCCACCAAAGCTCCAAACCTGTAGGGTGCAGAAGCCAGAGGAAGCCTCTTTTATTCTTAGCACCTCTTCCTCCAAGTGAAAATTCTTTATTTCAGGGCAAATTTCCTTTTATTTCAGGTAATTCTTCAAGCAATGTAGTTGCATTTTTGTACTCTCTTTCCTACCCTGCCAAGTCACTAAGACACTGCACAGACAATTAAAATATAATAAGAATAAACTATAAGAATGACACTATTGGGTTTAGTGTGCAGGTGCTGAAGGGTGTTGATGGTCTGAGACGCACGGAAGGACCAATTAGGTGATCGGGTGTTCCCTTCTGGCCTTAAACTCTATGACTCTAAAAAGCCAAACATGGGTAATCGTTTTTCAAGACATGCTTCCCCATACTAATGTCTTTTCATCTACTCATTTTAAATATCAGCAGGAAATAGCCACCATACCATTCAGTAAACTTTGCCTCCCTATATGGTATCTGAATAAACAACAACGAGACCACTGGTGACACTTTTCCAAAGTCTCTAAGTCTCTTATCCCATCCCCTTTTTTATCCTCTCATTATATTAGGGCCTAATTCAAAACCAATTGAAGTCAATTGCAGTCTCTCTCACTGACTTCAGTGGGCTTTGGAAAAGTCCATAATCCTCCCACTGAATCTTATATGACAACTTGGGATCTACTAACCTACCTATTTTGACTACCTCAAATCACTCAAATCCTTCTTTAAAATGCACTTCTTCCACAAAACTGTCCAATAATAATACCTCCAAAGAAGAAAAAGATACATAATAGAAAACTATATTTTAAAGAATCACACAATTTTAGATTTCATCTCCGTTTTCTCTTCTGGTGCACTGTATATTTGGCGTTTTCTGTTTAACTTCATGGGGCAATGATGAAAAAGGCATTTGAGAGGATAGAATGGATTTATCTACTGTATTTCAATGCTCAATTCCCCTTCTCTTTAGTCCCGACCACTTTAACAATGCAAAGTAATAAATGGGAGTTTTCCCTGATTAAAGGCCATCGAATTTGGCCCTTGATTTAAATTTCTTACTGGCTATATTTTACATAGATTAAATGCAAAAGCATTTTCATTATAAAGTGGTATTAATTATAAGCAACATGAAAATATTAATGTACAGAACTCTGCTGCATAATATTATTGGGTTAAGTAGGTTAGACATTGTAAAAAGTGAGGCTTCAAATGCGTAAGACTAGCTTTTGCAGATGCTTTCATTTGGATTAAAATGACAGTCACCAATATTCATATTACAGGAAATAAGATGACTTCCAACTAAGATCAGGCAGAATGTTTCCTTTATAGAATTATGTCATCATGTTTTTTGTATTTGTTTTTTTCATACCTTCCCTTAAAAATCCATTAATAACTGTTAGAGAGAGCAGAGCACAACTGACTTAAAGGACAGGTGGTCTCTCCAAAAGGGTAATTTGTACGTTCTTAATCAGAGCTGCCATTGATCTATTCTCTCCCTAGAACTGCTAAACTTCACAGGGCTAGATTCATTTCAGCAGGCACAAGACGATGTACAATGCACCTCCACCTGCCCCAAAAAGCCCACTGTGCCCAGTTAAGATTCACTTGCAGTGCCCCGCCAGCTCCACTAAGCTACACAGATGGCTACAGTGAGGATGCACTAAATCAGCATGCGGTCCTGGCCATGTCTCTTTCCGAGACCATGGTTACATTGTATCTTTGGCATATATATATATAGTTTACTAAGAAGGATCATGTGCCAGCATAAACCAGGAATGAATGTAGCTTAGAACCTAAATTTCTGTGGGCTCCAATAGACCATAAAGCTATGTACAACTATGATAGTTTATATTACTCAAGCAAATTCTAGTATAGAGTTTGCTAGGTTGTAATTAGGCTAGAACTTGAATATCAATTCTGTGCCCAAGATAAACATAATCTGAATTATTTTTGCACTATTCATGTTATACTAACAGTCATTCCCTTCCCACCTCCTCCTAGCCCTGAGCAGACCTTTCCTCTGAGACCTGCAACAGTGACTACTTTATGTGAAGACTTAGAAATGTCAGAAGTAATTTCAATTGCACTTATCAAAAATAAGTTCACAGGCCTTGTCCTCAGAAGGATATTTACATAAATGTAATTCAGTTGCGAGAATTGAACGTTTCTCATTTATTGTTTGAAAATATCACAAATCATCATGCAATTGCCCATGGCTGGCCATTGCGATCTATGAAACCCATTGCCAAAAATTTGTTCATTTTTGGAAAAACTGCAAGACAGTTCATGACCGTGCCATTGGGGCAGGCTCTAAAGTCACAAAGGTTGCTGCAAGCTCCCTAGCAGCCAGCTGCCTGCAACTGAGCAGCTAGCATGCCCTCTGGCCACAAGGAACGATAGCTCAACAGCGTCTTTATGGTCTGTGTTATACCGGATGTCAGACTAAATAATCACAATGGTCCCTTCTGGGCTTAAAATGTGTGAATCTATCTATGAGAGGCTGCCTTATCTAATGGATTAAGTACAGGACCAAAACCAAGAGACTCCAGCGTTCTAATGGCAGCTTTGACAATGACTCAGTCTGTGGCCTTAGTTGAGTCACTTAACCTTTCTTAGTTTTCCACCTGTAAAACAGAAATGATGATAATATCTAGCTCACAGTGATGTTGTTATTGATTAATTATGTGTCTGAGTGTCATGAATATTCAGGATATCTGACAAGGACATTCAGTTCAACAACCACATTTAAACAAATTTTGCAGAATATTTGAATAAAGCAAATTTCAAGTTAGTAATCAAGTATTTGCACCAAAAACCTGATTCTGAGAGCTCTGCTCATCCAATCAAGGAACAGAAAATAAACATCTGATATAGTTTTGTTACTCGGTTTTTCCTTTAATAATTAAAGCCTTTGAGTACATAAAATATTAGGGTCAGTTTGAGTTTTTATTTATCTTATAATATTGACTATTTTGCATGATCAGTTGTTACTTTCATAAAGACTGATTTAAAAAAACTTATATAGATGCTGGATATGCTGCTACTAGATAGTGCAAATTACATTTGGAGCCATGATTTGAAAGGGTTACTAAATTTGCTCCAGCAATTTTTTTGTGTAGAGCCTTCCATATCTGTACTCAAAATTAATATTTGTACACATAAATTTGACATTTGATTTGCAAAATTTTGCAAACATTTCAGGAACAAATTCAAATGATGTTTTTGGAAAACATAGCTTTAAAAAACTTACAGTTAAAAAAAGTCCATCTGCACTCCACAATCTTGAAATTTTATCATCTTGATTCTGATCCTACTTTCAATTAAATCAATCAAAATTTTAATATTGAATTTATTGGGAATAGGATTGAGTGTCTTATATAAAACTTTGAAAAAATATAAAAAATGGTTCACTCAAACTGCATTTTCTTTCTGTTCTCTGAAGAATCTCACAGCTATCTATGATAGTAAATCCAACTATTGTAAAGCCTTTTATAAAATATACCTTTTATTCCAAACTCTATCTAGAAATCTCAGAACCTAAAACACAATAACAATCAACTGATA
This sequence comes from Natator depressus, assembly GCF_965152275.1. Lineage (NCBI taxonomy): Eukaryota > Metazoa > Chordata > Testudines > Cheloniidae > Natator > Natator depressus. Next base: position 59,763,258 of record NC_134238.1, read on the forward strand.
ATGAGGTCAGAAATACAAGTAAATTTACTTCTAATGAAGTCAGGAGACACAGTAATCAAAGTGTTAAAAATTCATTTCATGCATATCTCATTTGCCTCTTAGCTGATATTTATCACATAATACTGTGAGAAAGTAGAGGTCTAAGATGCTCCAGATAAATGGCTCAATTAATTGTACAGAGGTAGCCCTCTTTGAGCTGAATCAGAGCTGTGAGCTCTTTATTAAAAGCACTATTCTGTAGCCCATAACCTTGTTCCTTGACTCCTCTCTAGTTTCCAATTTAAACAAGTCCCCATGCGGCCTGCTCTAAAGGGCTTTGTCTCCCTGTCATTGTTAAGAGAGCCGAGGCATCCTGGAAGTGTGAAATCAGACCTCATGAGCTGAACGGTTCCCCAGGGAACGCTGGACTGAGCAGAAGGTCAAAGTCATGGGCTGGACCATCTGAAAGCGTCTGATCACCAGTCTGTGTCACAGCAAGTGGGGTGGGGGGAGCTAGGAGACTGGAATTGAACACATCTTAATTAAAGCCCACAGACAGCAAAACAAACTGTTTTCTAGGCAGGCTGTCAAATGGAGCTTAGATTTAGCATTACTAATGAATCTGAGTTGCTAACTCTTATTTCTTAAGATAATAAGAGTCTTAGAGAAGTTGATAAAAATGGGGGCATATCTTTTTCCTGTGTTTTCTTCCTTAAATAATCTGCCATCAAGAATAAGGCAGCTTTCTTCAAAAGAAAAGCACGAACATGTCTACCTTAATAAAGAAGTAGCAAACACCATCTTATTAAACCAGAAGGTTTTTCACTCCAGAGGGCTAAGCCTTCTATATACGTAACCTTGTTGCAGAAAGCAGAATACATTTTACCTGGCTATTGCTTTATTGTATTTCATTTTAAAAAGTGCCTATTGCTTTCTAAAATATATTTGGGTTAGGTACACATAAAATATATTAATTTGAGATATCAACTTACATGATGATTCCATTATGCATTACCTTTCACTATATTGCCAGTATACACCTTCATTTAAAAGGGCTTAATTGTATATACCACAAGGGGCTTGCCTCTCTGAGAAGACTTTGATCACTTTCTGGGGAATCACAAGCTAGCTGAAGGTAAAGTGGGGGAAAGGGATGAGAACTTTCTTTTTTGTTGAGGACTTGGGGGAGAAAAACCAACTGCAACCCTGCAACAACCCACCCCCAAGCATGAATAAGTAATATTCAGTAGGGGATTTAAATTAAAATGTCTAAGGCAGAAAAGAAAAACCAAACAGAGTATTTTGTTCCATTCCATTTGGTCAAATTAGAATTCCAAAAATATATTTTCTAATATTTTTCCGGTGAATGCCCTTTGCTCCACCACATTTCCCAACTTAAAAAAAGTTGACATTGGTGAAGGCCCTAATATTTTTGGCCTGAAGCAGGAATTCCATGACCACATTTGAGATACACTGCTCTGTATTTTTGTCTGGTGCAAGGAAAGTATATTCTTACAGTAGGTCAGCTCCTTTAGAGACCAATCCTACAACATGCTCAGCACTCTCCATTCCCATTGAAATCAAGCTGGAGTGCTAAGCACTCAACACCTCAGAGGATTATGCCCTTTTCGTGTGTTCCTGGAAATGGGTTCACCGAATAGTACTTTTCAATACATCTCAAGCCTAGTTATAGCACACTTAACAGTGACCAATTTTCAAAACTGTAGCACCCAGTTTCTCAGGCTGTGAAAGCCTGCCCACAACTTGACTGAAATTTCAATCCGCTCTCGTGTCTTGTTCAATGCATGTGTATGTGTGGGAGTTGTAAACGGAGGCCTTAACCACCCAGTTAATCTCTTTTTTTAATCTGTATTAACCTTAATGATTTGAAGTGCACTGTCCAACACTAGGCTATTGAGCCTAAAGAAAAAACTACCCTCTACTATCAACAGTTTATTAGGGGCTTAACTGAAGTGACCTACTGTAGTCTGAACAAGGCTATGGGCTTTTTGTGGAAAGGAAAAGAATTGAGGGTTTCATTAAAAAGTAATTTGTGCTTTTTACTCCCTCATTCAATGGGACTCTCAATTGCTCTTTATTCACACAGAGTTAATACAGTATTACAGTGCTTCTCAATGAATGTATAGTAACAAAAGAAAAATTTTACATTTTGAAAGGGAAAAATTCTTTTTTACTGTAGTAAGATTGATGACTACTTAAAAGATTACAGAAATCTTTCCCACTCTGTGCTTATGCTTAATGATGGAATATTACGATTTTTTTAACTATTCAGCCTAAACTAATGAATTTTGACTTATTACTTTATATTAAAAAGGCCTGAAAGTGAAATGGGATATTTTCAGCCTACAGAAAGGGAGTAAATCACACAGGTACTGTACAGGAGTGTCTGTGTGTTGCTGCATAGACAAAATCCTGCTGCAGGAGAAAAATCCATAAGATTAAATCAGAAAAAAAGATGTATTATTATTTGGATTATTATAGGAAAAAAATGCAGATTAGCATCCTGATCCCCATTCATATGAGCAATTCTTAATCACACATGTAGCATTGTTGATGTCAGCTGGTCTACTCACATCAGTAAGGATTACTCACTTAAGTAAGAGTTGGAGGATGAGGTCCTAAATGTTATTTACAAGATACTTCACCGGAGGGGTACGTGGGATGAACATATAATGAATAATTAAAGACCAAACAATCAGCAAATAAATCATCAGTTATTTCTAAACATACATTATTCAAATTCAAAATTTAATCTGAAGGTAGATCAGTCACATAATTCTAAAGGCCAGTACATAAAACAGGTGTAAATTAGAGCATTTCTTAAAAAACCTATCGGTTGCCTTTCAAACTGATGGCAATTTTTTCCTCAAAAAAGTGCAATAATTTGTATAAACTTTGAAATACATAGCCCTTTAAAAATACCTATATTATATAAATAATTGTTCTGGCTATTCATGGTGGACAAAATATTTAGGACACATAGGAATGGGGAGGATATCAAATATTCCTTCCACTTGCTAACCGACAGTCATTCTGAATGTGCAGAGTCTGAAAATAGTTTTTGGTAGTTATGTACATCTCTAATTGAATCAAATGTATTTCCAAAAACTTCGGCAACTGGCACAGATGACATGTTGATCAGGAAAAGTCCAAGACTGAACAAGGTCAAAGACTGAATTATCCCATTCCCCCTGAATAACTTAATCTCTCTCTCTGTTCAGACCACATTGGATTATAAGGTCAAAGCAGAGTGAGGAACCTTTAGAAGTGTTTCATCAATCTCTGCCAAAGAAAGAATCTGTTATTTTGTGTTCCACCAAGAGGATGACCTGTTTCAGCAATAAATTTTTTGTCCTGTTAGATCATCTAAGATAATAAACTATTGATATTCATGTTAATTTACACAGAACTATTAGGAAAGGAATTTTCTACCTTATATCTATATTTATACCTGTGACAGAACTTGTACTTCAGGTTCCCAAGTGGCAGCTAAGCCAACTAGGTTAATATAGTCAGCATATTCATGAATTCTTACAGCTGCAATGGCTACTTTCTGAAAGAGGACAATCTCATCTTGTTCCATTCAGCATGTGCAGTATGCAGGTGGGTGTACTTTTAAGAGATAACATATTTCTGAAGAAAAATGGTTACTATGACTGCAATGATTATTCTTAAATAATTTCCAAAAGCAGAAGGCAAAATTGTCCAATCAGCTAATTATTAGTACAAGGACAAAACAAGAAGATTTAAAAACAGAATGATTTCAAAACTGTATTTTCTTGTGATTATTTTGGAAGCGGTTACTCAAGGTCCAGTCTTTTACCTATAATGGGTCATTTACATTTGTAGCACTGATTGCGGGAAACTATTTCTTTGGAAGATTTTTTTTTTTTAATTTTAAACCACATACAGTGTGGCAAGCTCTTTAGCAAGTACCAAAAGATTATTTTGATGACTGCTTTAGAGCAGTATTTGACTTTCATATTTTGAACTGTTAACTCATTGCAGTTTTGATTCTGAGAATTTTGTGTATTTGTATCCATTAAAGAATAAAGTCCTGCATTTGTAGCTCATGAAATGTCTTTGCAGGTCCTCTGATGGAGAAAAAGGTGTATTTCTCCTTTCCCATAGATACGCTATATAGGATTCTAGTCCCTGGTATTACAAGGGCTCATAGCCCAGCATATAAAAAGTTTTGGTTGGGGATTTTTTGGGGATAGAAGGTGGGATTGTTTGCAAACTGGGCAATGAAATTCTGACACACTTATCTTCCTTAAACTTCACACCTTGTGGAGACTGATCGATTCTTTAAAAATGACCAAATCCAAGACTCTCTAATTATACTATCTACTATCATAGAAACTGAATCAGTCCTTGCCTGTGACATCAGCTGCCATCAATGCTTCTGCTCTGATGACCTTCACCTGTAGAAATCCTACATCCTTCATGTTGTGAAACATCCTCATTGTGCTCTAAACAATAATAATAAAAAGTTATTACAGGCTGTGTGGAAAAGAAAGAGGTTAATGGTTTTCCCTCCCCAATACAAAATTCATTAAATACAATGCTGTTTCAAATGATTGCCTTCTTAACTTTTTAATTTCAATAGGAACTTACTGTTATCAGTCTCTGTTTCAACACACTCCATTACCCAATCATTATAAGATAAAAATGGAAGAGTATGTCAGGATAAAATATATTAATAAGAAATTAATGCTACTGTATTACTCCCCTAATATTAGATACTTGAGCTATTAACTACAAAGTTTTAAATTTTGATATCCTATTAAGAATAACAAAATATTTTTTAAAAAATGATCAAATATACAATAGTCCCTCTTGCACATGAGAATCATACTTATGTTTTCCTTGTTATAGCTGGAGCAAGACAGGTTCATGTGTGATTAAGGGCCAATTCTTTTTTCCCCTTGAGGAAAATATGCACCTACCACTGTGCTTAACAAGAGTGACACATGCAAAGAGAGAAGAAGAAACTGAAAGATGGCTCTCAGTACATTACAAGGAACTCTCATAATAAATCTCTTTTCCCCACCACCAAGGATTATGTATAATTTAGACACATTTTATAAAAAGAAGAAGAAAAAAAACTGGAATAGAGTACAAGCCCTTATTCATAATAAGCAATATTTTTAGAATTCTCTGTTACAACTATTTAGAAACAGTATTTTGTTGTGATTTTAAATAACAAAGTAACAAAATGGTATTACAGTAACTGAGTGCAATAGGCCAGAAACATTTTTTATAAAGCTTGAATGCAGTGGCCAGTTCCACAGATACAGTTTTAACCCCACAATTAATTGAGAGGACCACTGCTAACATTTATATATTATACATCTAAATCAGTATCTTCAAAACTGGGAAATTAAAATTAGGCTTCTAAGTCCAGATTTAGACACCTCGGGATGTGGTCTGATTTTCAAAAGTGTTTGAAAATCTTGGCCGTAAAGGTTATCATTTGCGTACAAAGTCACTCATCAACAAAACACTTGTACCCATTTTTTTAAGGCCCAATAGGTTTTATGCCCATGGTCTTATTCTATTATTGTGACACAGATAAAGCATGTGAAACCTCTTACTTATGTCTGAATATTTATAATATTATTTTGGTTTGTAGGTCATGTAAGCATCAACAGAGACACTGAGTCAAGGATTTTGAATTATATTACATGGGGGTAAAACTGACTATTATGGAAAATTAGAGTTTGATGTGAGCAAACTAAGATTACTATTCTACTTGTTAAAGATGCTATTTGAATATAATCTTAAATGTTAGGCTGCTTGAAAAATATATAATATTTATGCATACCAAACATAGCCATTAAAATGTTAGGAGTATAAAATGCATCCTTGTCTTTTATTAATAAGAAAATTTTGACAGTCAAATCATACTCTGACATTAATTTTATAAGTCCCATCTGACTGTTTATTGTTTACAGTGAAGGTTTGACCTTGGTATACTGAGCTGAGGAAATGCAGTTATGTGTAATCTCATATGGTTTACTTTTTTCATATATGAAAAGTGTTTATCACAAGGATTATGTTTTAATCTTTTTAAACATTTGTTTATCTTCAGAAATCTGTTTAAAATAGACAGATGACAAAGTTTAATCAAAATATACCTCACCCTCTCTTTATGTGCTTGTAAATTGAGGGTGGTGGAGGTGGTGTTACAGATAGTGATGTTATAATTCAAATATTTGTTGGCACAGTCTGTCATTTATTACAATAATGATCAAGTTTTGGAAGCGTCTTATCAGGGCTGGTACCATAACAGAAATAATTTCCCTCCTCTAATGCAGTGTGGAAGAGATTTACAAAAAGGTTTCTGCACCGTGTTTTTTTGAAGCTACTTAACCCAAGTTTCATGGTGGCTAGAAACAAACAAAAAAACAATAAACCCTCGCAACCCCCAAAAAACACATATAACATTGGTAAGCTCATCCTGCAAAAAAGGCAGCATTGCTATATTTCACTTTCAATACCTGATACCCATCTTCAGACTCTGCAGGATAATTATTGTTTGAATTTTTAGTTTCAGCAAGTCAGCTGATTTAGAGTCATTTATTGCATATTCTGACATTCTGGGCCCCTGACATATGGTACAATATTATTGTAGGGACTCTATGAAATATGAATTATTTTAATATATTACTTTAATATGTAACTAAGTAATGATTTATCAAAATATATTCTGACTTCTTATTTATGATTATTGTTGAAGGCCTCAAAACCTGGATGGTTTCTGAAGCCTGAAATTTCCATAGCAGAGGAATCTATGATTTGCTGTGAATCCTTTCAGCCCTCAATAGATGGGGAAAGATTGAAATGCTCTGGAGATGAGTCCTCTTTATTTTTTTAATGAAAGGCTGTATAATATATTTTCTGTATGGCTGCAGCAGCTGTCAGGGAGAGCATCTCAGTTCAGCTCTATTATGGGAGAAGCAATACCCCATCCTATGGCATCGAGATACACTGAGGGGCCAGTACTGATTGACAGCTTGTCACCGTGACGTCTTATTCCATCTCTGTTATGGAGAAAATTAATGTCACACCACCAGCCTTATGACTCGCTGTCATCTTAGAACCACTCACCTTTTATCAATGCTCTAAATAACATTTCAAGCCCATCGTCTCACGGTGGACAATCCGGTCAAGGGACATTAAATCGGATGACTGTGAAATGTCATAATAAAAATGGAATGCTAACAACTTCTTCTCTAAACTAGCTCCTCTGGTTTTTAAACTGTGACAAGGGGGACCAGGGGTTCAGCACACCCATTCTGAAAAGGTCATACAATCTCTCTTGGTCTGTACCCATTACTGCGCTCCTCCCCCGAACCCAAAAGGAATTAATCTTCTCAGACAATTGTAGTAAAATAACGGTTCAAACAGTAATGTCTGTTTAATTTGTAGGGCTCTAATGTTCAGCTACAAATGGTTAAATGACAGTAATAGAGTAATTTTCCAAGGCTACTTGATCTGATGCCAGGGTCAGCTGATGGACTGCTTTTGGCCACAAGAATGGGTGCAAAATACATTTCAGATGGCAACTAGAATCTTTAAGAAAGCAAAAAATAAAAAGCCCTAAAATAAAGACACCAAATGATATAGTGTACCTCACTAATTGCATAATACTGGTTTATTACATCTCTGTCCTTTAAAGCAGACACAAACACCGAAGATAAGCAGAGAGCTAAGGAAAGAAAATTTGAATTTTGTAAATACTGTATTGTAAGTCTTTGCCCTCTATTTCTGCTGCTATTTATGGATCAGTTTAGTGAACAAAATATTGCAATTTCTCAGCAGGCATTTCCAATGTTAAAATCTGGAATACATGTAATTGCAAACCTTATTTTTCTACCACATATCAAATTAAATACATCCTTCAAACAATGATTATTTGTGCATATTGAAAACATATTTAAATTTTGAAAAATGATGTTTTGTATATAAGAACATGTCAGAATACGAAATGATTTGATCATTCTTTTTCCACATAAATAATGCTATGTGTTTAATTTATGAAGCAAAAAGGGAATTTAAGAAAGCTATGTAAAAATATGGAGCAATAATATTTTTCTATATTGCTGCTAAACTATGAAAACTATCAATACCACTTAACTTGTATCATCCTACCACAATAATCCACAAAAATATGGTATTTTTACACTTATATCAAAATGTATGTAACTATAAAATTAATCTATCGGAATGTGTTATATTTATAAAGATCTATTCTGACAACAGACTCTGTATTGGTGGATACCAAAATCTGAACTAATTCTCATAATTGTAATTATTTTTCAAAGATGGTGCACAATACCTTAGCTCTCAGCTGGGTTAGAAAATATAATGTTTAGCCTTGCTAAGTCACCTCTATTAAACTGTGTTTATGATAACACTATTGGTGTATGAGTTGTACAAGCATTAGCAGACAGCTGATTCAGTGGAGATAGCCAGAATAAATTTGCTGAAGCGCACATCCTGCTAATCTGTTTGAAGAATATTGTACAGCATTAGTACTAGCACTTCATGTTATCTGCACAGCCTGATAAGGTACATCTTTATTAAATTCAGTTATTGAAAGGATGTCAGTCAGGGAATAGGAATATTTTAAAATCTAAAAAAAAAAAAAAATTAAGCGGCTCTTTGTTAGTCAGAGCTTGGTTTAATGGCTGAGTGTCTAGAGAAGCCTTCTAAACACCTGGCAGCATTGTACAATAAAAGCTTTGTAATTTTAAGTGGAAATAGCTTTTTTTTTTTTTTTAATTCTCCATATGTAGAAAGACAGTTACTTTTAGTGATTTAGGTATTAATAAATGCTGGAGTAAGAGCTCCCCTCTCTGTTGCTTTGATAAAACTACACAGATTCTGCACCATGTGAGGATGCTGGGAAATAAAATAATTTGTTTCAGAATATTCTGAAATGGAAAGATGGTTTAATACAATTATTTTAATGAGACAAACCACTGCTCCAAACTCTAACACTTAGTCAAAAAATAAGAAGTCATCTTGCTTTCTACTATGCTGTATAACAACTGCAAAACCTTTGAAAAGGATATGGGTGCTTTACACAAGCTGAAATGAATAGTTGCTATTGTAAAGATTCTCTGAAATATTGTAAAATTGCTAAACAACATCTTAAATTATACTGCACTTGGAAAACAAAAATAATCAAAATTACATAAAGTAGTTAAATTAACTACTTAAATGACACGGTCAAATACAGTAGCTGAATATTCATGTACACAACATTTATATAAAGGTAAATTGTAGGGCTCTGATGATGTTATCTAGATATTTAAGTCAATTACTACTAGTATTAATTATTAGCTTAAATCAGCACCACTGATTACATAGTAGATATATTCAGAATTTTTTTCTCATAGTAGTTAATTATTTGCAACATTACGTTAAGAAGGATAAGCGATAGGTGCTACATACATATCTCTTTAGTATTTCCTCTCGCTCTTTCTGGTCCTCCAAGGAGTTGACAGAGAGGTCAGAGATACTGACTGCAGCTGATGCTGTCAGGGTGACCAGCAGTACCAACCATCCTTCTCCTTCCTCCAGCTGCAACTCCAGCTTGTGAGTTTGTTCTCTACTCAGGGCCGACAGGTCAACCTGACACCTACAAACAAAAGTTTTGAATCAGTGAGTGGCTTTCTTCACAAGATCAAACAAGAGCCATATGGGCTGACCTGCACTCCACTATGCAAAAAATAAATAAATGGAAATTCCTTCCCAGTCTGTGGAAGGATTTATCTTCAGTTTCAGCCATATCTCTTGCCTATTTTTAGCTTCAACTCATTATATTGCTGAGGCACTGTACATTTATTTTAAATATATACACAGAAAGAAAATCTACGACCAAAGTAGGGTGCTAGAAATCCAGATTCAGATCCAAATTGTGAAGCTTTAGTCAGTCTCGTATGTACACATAAAATAAAAGAATTAAGTGTGCCTTTTTAAATCTTTGAACACTAAAACTAATACCAGTCATGCTTTTTTAAAAAAAATTCTTCATTAAGGGATTGACTATGACAGTAGATAACATGGCTGGACATGGGAGTAAGGGGAAGGAGGCATCCCTCCAATGTCTGCATTAAACCTCTTATGGTGGTTCTGGCTACAAGAGGCAGAGCAGGAGCTGCACACACTATACTTCCCACTGTGAGCAAGTGGACAGGAGTAGCCTCTACATGAGCCAGCCAACAATGTCTGGGCACAGCTGAAATATGCTTCATCCTTAAAAGCCAGAGAGAAGCAGGGAAGAAGTTGTGCACCACTACTCACACAGGGCCGTGCCTAAATGCTTAATCAAGCCTTAAAGGAGAATACAGTCCATACATATTCTACATATATATTCTAGGTCTCTTGTAATTAAAACTGTCTGGTATTTTTAATATATTAGTCTATTTTCATGTATTTAATCTTTCCTAGAATGTAGCTGTGAATTTCATATTATGGTCATTCTGAAAACTTGTAGAATTGCCACATTACACTGAACAGGAATTATTAAAAGTTTTACTTGAACTATTTATATCCATAACTTTTTTTCTTAAAGTTATGGCAATAAATTAACAATCCATGAAAATAAAATCCAGAGGAAGTAAATGGATACATTCTACTTATAGTTTTGCCATTTTATAATGTAGTTTTAACAGCAATTATATAATCTGACAGGTCCATGTTCTATCTGCCACTCTGACTAAGCTAAATATCTCACAAATTCTTTTAATAAAAATGTGAACTGATTTTGAAGAGAAAGATAATGTGGTGACCAAAGGGCCAATAAACTGAGAGAAAGGTGGCAGACATGAATAAATAGGCATTTAAAGACAGGATATAGCCAATTATGAGAATAAATGTGGCCCCATAAAATGGGCAGTCTGCTATCATGGACAGGTTAAATTTGTTACAAGAATATTTCCCTTGCCCTCTCATTTACTGTATATTGTTTAGCATTTATCTTTCATTTTGGATTTTTGTATGAAGACTAGCAAGCAGTGGAAGGAAGTGAGAGGAATAGGGAAAAGATTAAAACTACCCTGGTCAGTATAAATGCTATACCTCTACCTGTGCTATAAACTTACAATTTAGGCTGCAATAAAGAACAGTTTCTTCTTTACTATAATGAATATTGGTAATTAAGTACTCAGAGAGCTAATATAATGTCAAATGATCATTCCTTTACAATTAAAGGTTAAAGGTTTATTGTGATTTGGATTGCTTCTAGTATTCAAATCTGGTATTATATATTCCAGTGTAGTTATTTTGCACCCCCAACCCCTCCTCATCCAAAACAGGCACCATACACCCTAAAGTATCCTTAAAAACGTCTCCATGACAACACTGCTGTGTTGATCACTGGACAGTATTTCTATAAACATGGTCTTTAATTTGACTAGTTTAAATTCTGCCAACAGGGTCAGTAAGAGAGAGTGACTAGGACTTAATAATATCAGTAATCCAACTGAAATCAAAAATAGACTAGTCATTTTAGAGTCTTAGCCAGAAAAAAAAAAAGGAAAAATTGATGAGTCTTGGAATACACACACATACAGATCTATTCATCCACTAGTCTGTTTGTGTTATAAGTGCAAACAAAGAACGTTTGTGGAATGTTAAAGTTGAAATATCAGTTCCAAAAGTTATATTCGTCTCCTCCAACATTTATAAAGTGAGCTGTAGCTCACAAAAGCTTATGCTCAGATAAATTGGTTAGTCTCTAAGGTGCCACAAGTACTCCTTTTCTTTTTACGAATACAGACTAACACGGCTGCTACTCTGAAACACTCCACATATCAATTGCCATTTTTGGTGTATGTTAAAAGGGACACCATCAACCTGAACATCAAAACCCTATTCAAAATGGCTGTATTCACAATTCTACAGTTACACACAACATCTAATATTACTGTAAGAGAAATCTATTGGAAAACATTTCTCTACTTCAACTGGTTTATTCTACACATTCAATACAATGCATGAACAGTCAATGTTTTGTTGATAGTCAGTTGCACTTGATGTGTCCTGGATTATCATCACCACTCTGGGCAAAATTTATATGCACACTCCTTGCCAGGACCTGTAAGGGGGTGCTTTCCAGTAACATAGCAGCAGAGCTACTGCTCTTTCTGAGTATGTCTCTCCTTTTGAAGCTCCTAGGACTCCTTGCATAGAGCAACAGCAGCAACGGGTGCACATCAGAAAAATCCTCTTTCCTCTCAGGAATCACACAAAGGGCTAGGGAGTGTTTGTTACCTGGGAGCAGGAGTGCAGAGGCGATCCACAGGAGCTTTTTCTATCTTTCTACCACCGCTCAGAAACTGGGGGCTTTTTCTGTGGAAAATTTCAATTTTGGGGGCAAAAAAATGAAAACTTAAATATAGTTGGCAAAAATGAAATATTTTGTTTTGAAAATGCCATCAAGGTGCCTTTTGGGAGTTATAGTTTGGGTGCCTCATTCTCCCATTCTTTTCTATTGGTTACGTTCACTAGTCAAACTACATTTCTCATCATGCACCATGGTCTCTCCTGTTTCGGAGGGAAGGCAGTACCTTATGGGAGATGTAGTCTGGCTGGAAAGCCCAGCCCATAGAGGAGAATAGGGACATGAGGAAAGCAAACTACAACTCCTATGAGGCACTGTAGTGCCATATTCTATTGAAATATTTTGGATTTTGGCTGAAATATTTCAGTTTACAGGCACTAGTTTTTTCAATGAAAAAAATAATTTGTCACAGAAATTAGGTACTTACATAAAACTCTGTTTAGTCACAAATCACATTTTACATTAATGAAAATTTTCAACCATGCTACTTCTTTCCCTCACCGCTTGCATGGGAGCAGGGATGAACAAAAGCCTGAGAGAGGGTAGGAGGAGGTGGGGTTCTTCATTCCTTAGGATGCCACTGCTGGTTCTAGTGAGAAGTTTAGAAGCTGGAAGGTCTTAAGTGCTAATGCTATTGCTGAAATATCCTTTATAAACATCAGTAGGGAGCTATAAAAACCTTTATACATTTTTAAGGAATTTAATAAAAACAAATTAATGACATGCTATTTAATCTACCCCAAAGAGTTCAAGTTAACAGCACCCTTTAATAAATAATACTACCTTAAAATTCTTATTTAAAAGGAAAACAAACATAGAAAATACTATACATATAGAATCATAGAAATGTAGGGCTAAAAGGGATTTTGGGAAGCCACTGAGTCCAGCTCCCTGTGCTGAGGCAGGATCAAGTAAACCTAGACCATCCCTGACAGATGTTTGTCCAACTGTTCTTAAACCTCCAGTGCTAGGGATTCCACAACTTCCCCTGGAAACCTAGTCCAGAGTTTAACTATCCTTATATTTAGGGAAATGTTCTCATATCTCTAAATCTCCCTTCTTGCAGATTAAGCCTATTATTCTTATCCAGCCTTCAGTGGACAATGAGAACAATTGATCACAGTTCTCTAAACTTATCTGAAGACCTATCAGGTCCCCCCCTCAGACTTCTTTCCTCAAGACTAAACATGTCTGTAACAATCTTGGGGTTCATTAAATAACAAACCCGTGAATGAGAAAGGAATAAAACTTTAATAAAACAAACTGGAGAGTTTCTGTAGTAAGTTTCTGCATACAGCCACAGCGTTCCCAACTTGCCTCCAGGGCACATCTCCAAATTCCCACACTCATAATACTGTCCCTTATGAGGGAGCATCTCCAAATCACAATCTTTCATAAACACATCTCTACATCGCTTACAACTATCTAACACCACATATATTATATTCTCAACCCATCTAGTACATTTTCATAAACCCAGTGGGTCAACTACCTAGAGAGGAGAGGTTACCAGAACATCACTCTTGAGTGAGTCTTTACCACTCACTTTTCTCAAATATCCCTTTCTCCAGGAAGGTTAGCAAGTCTCTATGAGTCCTTCAGGATGTTCAATCTCCCGCTCTGATCTTCTCAGTATCAGCCTTTCATTAGAGTTTGAGTTGTTCTCCTGTTCCTTGACAGTTTCTCCTGTGTGTGTTGATGATAAAGGATCAGTCAGATGGGAAATGCCAGAGTCCACCTCAATTGTCAATGTGTTGGAACTTTCTAGAATTACTCATAGATCCCTTCGATTACATTGAAATGTCTCCCCCGGTCTGTCTGTACTGCACAAGACCTTGGATGTAGCTGTTCTTTAACAGTACCTATTTGGCCCCAAATATTAGAGGTGTGATTCCTCTATCACCTGTGTTGAGAGATGAGAGATCACAGACCCTTTGTCAAAATAATATTTCTGATTTTCTTTAATCTTCCATATGGTTGCATTGTTATGAGATTTCAGCAGGTTATCAATAATTGGTAAATTAGATCTGATCCTTCTTCCCCTTAACGGCTGAACTGGAGAAAAGCCATACTCCAGCGGTGTACTTTGGTAAATCAATAAAGCTTTATATAAATCACCCCCACTGTCAGAAGTTTTTTTCATAAGGTTCTTTACTGTCCGTATAGAGCTTTCCACAAATCCATTTGATTGGGGGTAATTTGGACTTAATGTTTTGTGATGAAAGTCCCAATCTATGGCAAATTGCCTAAAATCTGCACTGGAAAATTGCAGCCTATTATCGCTAAAGACTTCATCTGGAATTCCATGTCTGGAGAAGGTTCCCTTCCTGCCAGCTATCACTGATTTACTATTCGTACTGTGCAGTGTGCTAATTTCTGGATACAGAGAATAATAATCTGTGACTATTAAATAAACCTTTGATTGCCAGGTAAATAAGTCAGTGCCTACCCTCTCATAAGGCCTTAATGGAACTGGATGAGGTCTCAGTGGCTCTGCTTGTTGGCATGGCTTGTATTTCAAGCAGGAAAAGCAGTTTCCTACCACATTAGTGATGTTGTGATTGATCCGTGGTCAACATAGCACCTCTCATGCTCATTGTTTGCACTTCTCAATTCCTAAATGACCCTTGTGGATCTTCTGTAGCATTCCTTTTCAGAGGCTCATTGGAATTACAACGTACTGTCCTTGAAAATCACCCCATCTATCACAGTAAATTCATGTCTGCAGTCCAATACTCTCTTATATTTGGATAGCAACTGTTTATTTTTTCAGGCCAGCCTTTAATTATCACTTCTTTAAGGATTCCTAATGATTCATCTTTCTCCATTTCCTATCTTATTTGTTGCAATTTCCTGTTAGCTATAGGAATTGACTTTACAATCAGACCTACATAGGCTTGCATCTCTATCTCTAAAGTGTTCTCTAGTTTTGTGGGAGCCACTTCTCTGGAAAGTGCATCTGCTGTAAACATGCAATTTATCAGGCATGTAGGTCACAACCAAATCCTACTTTTGCAGCTTTATAATTTGTTAAATAACACTATTAGGAGCTTGTGGGACATTTCAACTTCCACTGTCTGTCCATAAATATACTGAATGAATCTCTCACAGGCAAACAATATTCCTAAAAACTCCTTTTCAATCTGCATACATCTAGCTTATGCCTCAGTCAGTGATTTGGCTGTATCATGCATATGTCACTGGTTACCAACAACCCTCATGCTTCTGTAAAATCACGGCACCTAACCCAGACTGTGAAGCATCTGCTGAGATTTTAACAGGCCTTCCTGAGGCATAAAACTTCAACACTGGTTCTTGTATCAGTTGTTGTTTTAAACCTTCCCATGATTCCTCCTGTTCTTCATCCCAATATCATTCATTTTTATTCTCTAGGAGTTTTCTCAAAGTTGCTGCTTTGGTAGATAGATTAGGTATGAATTTTATAAAGTAATTAACCATTCCCAGGAATCATTGAACATCTTTCTTTGATTGGGGATGTGGCATCATTTCAATGGCTGAAATCTTCCTTATATCAGGTTTTACACCTTTACTGGAAATAATGTCCCCAACAAAAGTCAGTCCTAAAACATGTCTCCCTATTGAGGTTTGCAGCTCTAACTGCCTCCAGGACTTCCCGAAGTCTACAACCATGCTCCTCTTTCATTGAGCCCTACATAATGACATCATCCATTCAGGTATCAACACCATTAATATGTTCATACATCATTCATATGTATGGCTTTGTGGTACCCTTCTGGTGCTGAAGCTATGCCAAAGACACGTAAGAATCTATCTTCCAAATGGGGTATTAAATGTGCATAGCTTTGAGCTTTCTTCAGTTAATTTTAGCTGCCAGAAACCTGAGGATGAATCCAATTTACTGAAATATTGAGCGTTTGCAAATTGAGCCATAACCTGTTATCTGGTTGGTAGTTTGAAATGTTCTCTTTTTATAGCCTTGTTGAAGTCTCTGGGATCTAAGCGTATGCGTAGCTGGCCATTACTTTTCTCCACAATGACTAGGGAGCTCACCCATTCTGTTGGTTCCTCAATTTTTTGTATTAATTGCATTGCTTCCATGCTTGCAAGCTCTGCCTTGAGTTTATCATAGAGTGAAAATGGCACCTTTCTACATGGATGGATAACTGGAGGGACCTGCTTGTTTATCTGGATGGTCACCCTTCAAGCAACCCAACCCTGGAAACAAGTCATGATATTCCTGAAAGAGTGCTTCATAGCCAGGTTCAGTACGATCTTGTAGTGGGAGCATCAATTTTACCAGATTGAGCTTCTCATGTGCAGCCGAGCCAGTATATGGTGCTTTTACAGTTGATGCTAGCAATCCACCTCACCTTCACTGGGATATTTGTTCCAGAATAACCAGTTACTTTTATTTCTGTTGGTCCGAGTTTTGGTCTTATTTTTTGTCTCTAATGTGGTTCAGACAGAATATTAACCTGACTTCCTGGAATAATTGCTCCATTCACTGTCATAGGCAGTATCCAGTCCCTCTCATCAGGCTTGCCAAATTGCAGTACACCTATGAAAAACTCCTCAAACGGATTTGTCTTTAACTGAATACACTTGACTTTTCTGCATTTGGGATCTGCAGAATTTTGCAAAATGATTATTTTCCCCACATTTATGACAGTTTCCCAAACTGTCCAGGGCCAAGCTGTAATTCACACCTTCCACATGACTGTCTGTATGCTGTCTTTTCCCTAGTAGTGGTTTTCATAGCGAGCAGTTCCACTCTTTGATTTGACCTATCCTGGCTGAATTATTTTGTACTTAGTACACAGATAACTCCTTCAGGTGAATTCAGCTCTTTGATTTGTGCTTTCACAGTTGCATATTTGGAGAACTTTTTCTAAAGTTAAGTCTCCTTCATGGAGCATTTTCTCTCTTAACACATTGTCATTAAGAATCATTTGTGGCATATCTCTGACCAGAGACTCTGTCAGCTCACCAAAGTCACAGGTTTTACTGAGTTTCCTTAATTCTGAAACACATTGCTCTACAGTGTCATGAGTTCTTTGCATGCAAGTAAAACATTTATCCCTCTCAAATGTTTCTTTCCTTTTTGGCATGCAATATGCCTTAAATTTAGTCAGTATTTTACTTAACTCACCTTCTTCAAACTAAATGTTGTTATGCTTCCTCCCCAACAATTGGCAAAAATATTGATGATTTCACTTTATCATTTTTCACCTCTACCCCATGGCTGCTAAATACAATTCAAATCTGTCAATTTTTCCAGTTCTCTGCAACATTGCCTGACAATTACAGATGGGATGGAGGTTGCAATGCATCCATTTTTGTTTTTTTTCCCCTTCTTAAGCTAGTCAAGCTACTATTGTGCTCACCAAATATATACAAAAGCCTGTGTGTCTGGTGCCCCACTTGCTTCTTCGGTGCCTCCCTTTGTCTCTGCTTTCAATTGCAAACTCAGAAGTTAACTTCAAAATGACTGCAGTTTCCTTCTCATTCAGCACTTCTGACACCATGTAATGATCTTGGGGTTGATTAAATAACAAACCAGTGAATGAGAAAGTAATTAAACTTTTAATAAAACAAACTGGAGAGCTTCTGTAGTGAGCTGCTGCACACAGCCAAGTGGTGTTCCCAACCCCTGCCTCCAGAGCACATCTCCAAATTCCCACACTCAGAACACTGTCCCTTATAAGGGAGCATCTCCAAATCACAAATCTTTCATAAACATCTCTCTACAATGTCCAGGTTTTTTTTAAAAAAAAAATCTCCATCATAGGCCAGGTTTTCTAAACCTTTTATCATTTTGTTGCTCTCCTCTGTATTCTCTCCAATTTGTCCACAGCTTTTCTAATGTCTGGTGCCCAGAACTGGACACACTACTCTAGTTGAGGCTTCACCAGTGCTGAATAAAGTGGGGAAATGACCTCACTTGTCTTATATATGGCACTCCTGTTAATACAGCCAAGAATGATATTAGCTTTTTATAATTGCATCACATTGTTGATTCGTATTCAGTTTGTGATGTAGATCCTTTTCAGCAGTACTACTACCTAGTCAGTTATTCGCCATTTTGTAGTTGTGCATTTGGTTTTTCCTTACTAAATGAAATACTTTGCACTTATTTTTATTGCATTTCATCTTGCTGAATTGAGACCAATTCTCCAATTTGTCCAGGTCATTTGAATTGTAATCCTCTCCTCTAAAGTGCTTGCAACTCCTTTCACCTTGGTGTCAACTGCAAATTTTATAACCATACTCTCCACTCCATTATCCAAGTCTTTAATAAAAATATTGAACAGACCCCTGTCCCCACTAGATATGTCCTCTCCGTCTGACAGTGAACCATTGATATCTACTCTTTGAGTATGGTCTGTCGACTAGTTGTGTCCCCACCGTATAGTAACATCATCTAGACTGCATTTCCCTCATTTGCTTATGATGTCATGTGGGATTGGGTCAAAAGTCTTACTAAAAATCAAGATATATCACATTTGCTGCTTCCCGCCTCCTTACCCCCATCCACAAGACCATAATCCCGTCGAAGAAGGAAATTAGGTTGGTTTGGTAAGATATGTTTTTGATATCAAGGATGAAAACTGGCTATTCCTTATGACGCTACTATCCCTCTAGGTGCTGACAAATTGATTGTTAATAATGTGTTCCAGTAACTTTCCAGGTATCTAAGTTAGGCTGACTGGTCTATAATTCCCTGGGTCTCTTTGTTCCCCTTTTTAAGGACAAATACTATGTGTGCCATTCTCCAATCCTCTCGGACCTTACCTGTCCTCCATGACTTCTCAAAGATAATTACTAACAGTTCCGAGATTGCTTCAGCTAGTTCCTTAAGTAGCCTAGCATGAATTTCATCAGGCCCTGACCAACTTGAATAAATCTATCTTATCTAAATATCCTTTCACATATTCATTCCCTATTCTGGCTTGCATTCCTTCCCCCTTGTTGTTAATACTGTGTTGAACATCTGGTCACAATTAAGCATTTTAGTGAAGACTGAAGCAAAATAGGCAAACACACCTCTGCCTTCTTGATATCATCAGTTATTAGCTTTCCTTCCCCACTAAGTAGAGGGCGTACGCTTTCCTTCATTTTTCTGCTGTTCTTAATATATTGTGACGAAGTTCCTCCTCTAGCTTGGTGGGTCTTGCGCTTATTGGCGGATTTGCTCGCCTTGGAGATTAACGGCAGCCCTCAGTTTGGCCGATTTCATGAACCCACAGTCCAGGTCGACTCCTCCTGTGTCTGACCAGGAGTTGGGAGGTTTGGGGGGAAGCCGGGCCCGCCTTCTACTCCGGGTTCCAGCCCAGGGCCCTGTGGAATGCAGCTGTCTAGAGTGCCTCCTGGAACAGCTGTGCGACAGCTACAACTCCCGGGGCAACTTCCCCATGGCCTCCTCCCAACACCTTCTTTATCCTCACCATAGGACCTTCCTCCTGGTGTCTGATAATGCTTGTACTCCTCAGTCCTCCAACAGTATGTGTTCTCACTCTCAGCTCCTAGTGCCTCTTGCTCCAAGCTCCTTGCACACGCCCCCACAAACTGAAGTGAGCTCCTTTTTAAACCCAGGAGCCCTGATTAGCCTCTCTTAATTGATTCTAGCAGCTTCTTGATTGGCTGCAGGTGTTCTAATCAGCCTGTCTGTCTTAATTGTCTCCAGAAGGTGCCTGATTGTTCTAGAACCTTCCCTGTTATCTTACCCAGGGAAAAGGGACCTACTTAACCTGGGCCTAATATATCTGCCTTCTATTACTCTCCTGTAGCCATCCGGCCCGACCCTGTCACATAATTTAAAGACCCTCTTTTTTATTGCCTTTTATATCCCTTGCTAGTTATAACTCATTTTGTGCCTTGGCCTTCTGATTTTTTCCCTACATGCTCGTGCTATTCTTTTATACTCATCCCTAGCAATTTGTCCATGTTTCCAGTTTTTACAGGATTCCTTTTTGATTTTCAGGTAATTAAAGGGCTCCTGATGGAGCCATGTTAGCCTCTTACTATTATTCCTAGATTTCCTTTGCATCTAGATAGTTTGTACTTGTGCCTTTAATATTGTCTCCTTGAGAAACTGCCAGTTCTCCTGAACTCCTTTTTCCCTTAGATTTTTTTCCCCTAGGACCTTGACTATTAATTCTCTGAGTTTGTTAAAGTCTGCTTCTTTTTAAGTGCATTGTCCTTATTCTGTTGCTCTCACTCCTTCCTTTCCTTAGGACCATGTAAACTATCCTTTTATGATCACTTTCACCCAAATTGCCTTCAACCTTCAGATTTGCTACCAACTCCTCCTTCTTGGTCAGAATCAAGTCTAAAATTGCTGTCTTCCTGGTTACTTCCTGCACTTCATAAACCAAAACATTCCCCCAATAAATTCCAATAACTGACTGGAAATTTTGTGTTTTGCCATACAACTAGGTAGTTAAAGTTCCCCATTATTACCAGGCCTTGTATTCTGAATATTTCTGTTGTTTGTTCTAGAAATGCCTCATCCTCCTTCTCTTCATACAGTCTACTATACACCACCAGCACAGGCAGTGTGGCAGAGTTAGTGATAGGGAACAATATGGAATTTCCTGGCTTTTGAGTGCCTAGTATTGCAATCTTTAAAAATGCATGAATGTTGGCTTTTTCATTTAATATCCCAAATCTTTTAAAGAATAAAATATATTTTAAAATTCAGAGCTGGTGAGGTTGGGTAATTCACAAGCACTTCTGTCTGTGACAGGGGCCCTTGTTTGCTCCCCGAATTTGAACAATTTCTGTGGTTGAGGTCTGGGCTTGAAGGAGGGCTGCTGTCTCAGCAGCTCATTTTCTCTATGATGAAGAGACACAGATCTCATGACTGTGGCACTCTACTGTTCTTAAAAGTGTGGAGTGCTTTGACTGTAATACTGGTGCATATGGTAGTCCCTTCAAATGGGGGTTCTCTATAGTAGTTTGGACCTCCCACAGGATCCTAGATATCTAGAGGCAGGAAGCACATCTCAGGGCAATAGTGGATGGTCCTCTGTATCAGAGGTGGCAAGGGTGGCTTACAAGGAGGTCCTGGTGGTCAGGTGTTCCTCCACCATCAGAATCTTCAGATGCTCCTGTTGCTTCTGTGGTTATTTGTGATGCTGGAGAATCTCCAAAAGTAGAAAATCGTACTTGGAAAGCAAAGCTTGATAATCTTCCACCCTCATTTGGAGGCTGGTGGAGAAACAGACCTTGAAAGAGACCAGTCTTTTTGGATCCTTGTTATGAGGACTGCTTCTAGAGTTTCCCTGCTGTTTGGATTTACACTAAGCTGCTTGGACCACTAGAAAGCCAGAGATAGGGTGCCAGAAAAAAAGTACTCATATCACTTCTCAGGGAATTGTTGCTTTCTGTCTGCTCTTTGAGGTGGGTGAAATGGAAGTGGAAATATGCCAGATCACCTTGGCAGACTTGAGAAGATTTTCATTAATGGGCATAGTTATTCTGCCCCATGTTACTGTGTGGAGATGTCCAACTCTGGATGGTGTTTCTACTGTATGATTAAAGGAGGAATGTCAAGGATGTCTGTGATCCTCTTCAAGAGGTCTTGGAAGGCTTTTAACTTGTCTTGAGAGATCAAAGAAGGTGGATTAGCCACCATATTAGGTGACAAAAAGGAAGCCCCATAAGAGGCCAGAGGCTCCTGATCTGGGGAGGTGGTAGTCTCCTCTATTGAAGTACTCCTCATCCTCTACAAGTTGGGGTTGAGGAATTTGGGTAGTTGGAGGAGGCTGCAATTGCTTCCAGGATTTCCTTCACTTAGGAAGAGACACAATAGAGGTGGGTCTCCTGCAATAGGGATTCATGCACCAGGGAGACCAGTATGGTCATAGTTGGTAGGCAAACTGTGATGGTGGACATTCGGGAGGGTACCACGAAGGATGCTCTCTGGAGACTACCAGTCTCCTCCTCTGTTGCTCAGTTTAATGCTCTCTGGACCCCCTACTGGACTCCCAATGGGTCACCCAGGGTGTAGACTGAGGTCAGGAGGGTGAGGTGTTCTGGTGAGGACAACAAGGAGGAGTAAGTCTCCTCTAGGAGTCTTATTTGGAGTACTGGGTCTGCATGGTATGAGATAAAGTGAAGCAAGGCAGATGGTTGCTTCAAGATGGCATCTTACATGAGGTCCAGGACAGGAGACTCTGGTACTGGACTGATAGATAAGTTGGCTGATACCTTGAAAAACCCTGGCACCAGGACCTCCAGTGCCAAGAAATCCAGTACCAGAGTGAGAGTTAATGCCAAGTAGTTGATACACAGTACTGCAGGCAAAATTGGTAGTAACCAGAGGTCTCATTGCCAGGATTGGTCCCAGAGCGCATGGCGCCGGTGTGGTACTGGAGGCAGCCCAGTTCTTTTGGGATGAAGGAGCCATCAATGGCAGGTTTCTCTTTGGTGCCAGGGCACCATGGAAAGACACTGAATTGTGGGTTTTAGTGGAGGAAATCCAAGGAAAATTTTAGGTCTCTTACTCAGAGTTGGAGAGGGTGATCTGTGCTTGGACTCCCAACTAAGCAGTGCTCCTTCCTCCCTTTCTCCAGAGATACAGACACAGTTTCTGAGTGTAATCTGTGGGAGGAGCCCATTTGGGAGGTAAAAGCAGCACCAGCTGACTGTGATTCTGAGATGGGGGACAATTCATGGGGGGCAGGAGCCAGAGATTACATGGATCTCTCAAGAAAAAATAACTTCAGCTTGCCTCCCTATTCTTTAAGGTCCTCTTGGACAAAGAGTGGCATATAGAACAATTCTCTGGTATGTGCTCATCTCCAAGACAGATGATGAGACATCTGAAGTTCCTCCCATAAATGGGTATGGTGGAGTCACACAATGGAGGGGTCTTGAAGCCAGGAGACGTTCGATCCACAATTATGTGGAATTACTCCTTTGTATGGGAGTGGGTGGGCAGAAGAATTCTGATACCTCTTTAACAATTTTTTAATTAGCCAACAGGTGAAAATAAAAACTAAACTAATATTAAGCAAAACTATAACAAGTCCATGAAAAGAAACAAGAGGAATAGCTATGTCACATGAGGATGTGGACACTGCTGGTGTTCCAAAAAAGAACAAAAAAGAAGCTTACAAGAAGCGGAAGATTGGACAAATGACAGGGTGGGGGAGTATAAAAATATTGCTCAGGCATGCAGGAGTGAAATCAGGAAGGCTAAATCACACTTGGAGTTGCAGCTAGCAAGGGATGTTAAGAGTAACAAGAAGGGTTTCTTCAGGTATGTTAGCAACTAAAAGGTCAAGGAAAGTGTTGGCCCCTTACTGAATGGAGGAGGCAACCTAGTGACAGAGGATGTGAAAAAAGCTAATGTACTCAGTGCCTTTTTTGCCTCTGTCTTCACAAACAAGGTCAGCTTCCAGACTACTGCACTGGGCAGCACAGCATGGGGAGGAGGTGACCAGCCCTCTGTGGACAAAGAAGTGGTTCAGGACTATTTAGAAAAGCTGGACAAGCACAAGTCCATGGGGTCGGAAGCGCTGCATCCGAGGGTGCTAAAGGAGTTGGCAGATGTGATTGTAGAGCCATTGGCCATTATCTCCATTATCTTTGAAAACTTGTGGAAATCTGATGAGGTTCAACAAGGACAAGTACAGAGTCCTGCACTTAGGACGGAAGAATTCCATGCACTGCTGCACACTAGGGACTGATGGCTAGGCAGCAGTTCTGCAGAAAAGGACCTAGGGGTTACAGTGGATGAGAAGCTGGATATGAGTCAACAGTGTGCCCTTGTTGCCAAGAAGGCTAATGACATTTTGGGCTATATAAGTAAGAGCATTGCCAGCAGATTGAGGGATGTGATCATTCTCCTCTATTGGGCATTGATGAGGCCTCATCTGTAGTACTGTGTCCAGTTTTGGGCCCCACACTACAAGAAGGATGTGGAAAAATTGGAGAGTCCAGTGGAGGGCAACAAAAATGATTAGGGGGCTGGAACACATGACTTATGAGGAGAGGCTGAGGGAACTGGGATTGTTTAGTCTGCGGAAGAGAAGAATGAGGGGGGATTTGATAGCTGCTTTCAACTACCTGAAAGGGGGTTCCAAAGAGGATGGAGCTAGACTGTTCTCAGTGGTGACCAGATGACAGAACAAGGAATAATGGTCTCAAGTTGCAGTGGGGGAGGTTCAGGTTGGATGTTAGGAAAAACTTTTTCACTAGGAGGGTGGTGAAGCACTGAAATGGGTTACCTAGGGAGGTGATGGATTCTTCTTCCTTAGAAGTTTTTAAGGTCAGGCTTGACAAAGCCCTGGCTGGAATGATTTAGTTGGGGATTGGTCCTGCTTTGAGCAGGGGGTTGGACTAGATGACCTCCTGAGGTCCCTTCCAACTCTGATATTCTATGATTCTGTTATTCTAAGATGCAGTTCTCAAAATGGCTACCATTTCTAATTGTTCTCAGTCTGACTATGGCCAAATGTCACCCTAAGCAAAGATTCCCACCGCCATTTACCTGCTCCTCTCTGCTTCCTGACAACATAAGGATTCACTTTGTGGCTTGTCTTCACTCCTGTTGGAGACAAGGAAAGGTGGTGGACATTTTGAAAGAGGGCTTCTTAACTGACGACACTCTGTGGTCTCACTCCTATTCAGAACTACAGGAGATGGCAACCTTTTTGAAAGAGGGCAGTTCTTAACAAATTTCCTCTAAAGAGGAAAATTTTATGTGCTGGCATCTGCTGACATATAAACTTCTTTGATTGATTGTCCTCACCTAATCCATTCTTGGTGTGTATGCACTCCATGCACACGAGATGAGATTCTTTTGAATAGCAGTATCTGTGGCTATGCCTCTGCCCCTCATCTCCCACACCTACTGGAGTCAAAGTTCTTTCCTACCATCTGTGGTGGGAGGTGGAATCATAGAATACCAGGATTGGAAGGGACCTCAGGAGGTCATCTAGTCCAACCCCCGGCTCAAAGATTCCACCACCTCCCTAGGTAACCCATTCCAGTGCTTCACCACCCTCCTAGTGAAAAATCCAACCTAAACCTCCCCCACTGCAACTTGAGACCATTACTCTTTGTTCTAAGAAAAAAGAAAAGGAGTACTTGTGGCACCTTAGAGACTAACCAGTTTATTTGAGCATGAGCTTTCGTGAGCTACAGCTCACTTCTGTCATCTGCTACCACTGAGAACAGCCTAGCTCCATCCTCTTTGAAACCCCCTTTCAGGTAGTTGAAAGCAGCTATCTTAACGGAGCACTGTTTCTGACCTTTAATGCCTCTGGGAACAGGAGATGGGAGCCATTTCAGATAAGGGCTGTTCTTTATGGAATACTCTGGAGAAGAAAATTTTCAGTTATGAAGAATTATGACAAAAATTACAATTAATCCGAACATATGTACATATTCAAATGTAGCCTATACAAGATTTTAGTGCGTTTTAACTATATGGGTAGTTTGAAGAGTCCTAATTTATTATTGAGATAATTCAAGAACAAAAAGGTCCAACACAAGGTGCTAATTTGTTAAATGAACAATTTTTAACTTAATTTGAACTCATAAATCAATTAATTGATATACTTTGAGTTTTCTGAGAATTCAATTCTGTGCTCAAAGACTAAGTGCTATAATTTGGGGGAGGGGATATCTTCTCCCTACACAGATATTTAAAGATTCATAGATTTTAAAGCCAGAAGGGATCATCAAATCATCTAGTTTGATTTCCAGTATGACACAGGCCATTGAATTTCATCCAGGTACTCCTCTAGCCAGTCCAATAAATTCGTGTTGAATTAAGGCATATCTTCCACAAAGGCATCCAGTTTTGATCTGAAGATTTTAAGAGATGGAGAATCTACCACGTCCCCCGATAATTTTTTCCAATGGTTGATCATCCTCATGCCTAAAAATCTGCATCCTACTTTATTCCTAACTGGAATTTGTTTATTAGTTCCTATTGTGACAGGTTGTCAAACCCAGGGTGCAGTCTGTGAGCTGTGGAACCGCTGTGCCCCTCTAACTACCCAGCTGGGCTGGCCCTACCCACACTGCTTTGCTGATGATTCAGCCTCTCTAGGCCCTGTTATCACCCAACACGACAGCAGGCAGCGCCACACACCCAAACTGAGCTACCTGAGTGCAGTACCTAAGCCACTCAAAGATAGGCAGGAGACAACAGCCAATTTCTCAGCTCCTCCACCTTGCATGCTTGTTGGAGTATAAACCCAGTATTATACAGTCTTACACTGCACAGGGATCTGTACAAGGTAAGCTCATTAATAAAGTTCACCTTCCCCTCGATGTGGGAAGGATAGGAAACAAGCCTGTGTTAACCAAACTCAGATTTTTCCACAGACGCTTCAAAGGCACACTGATTTAGATAAAGCAAAAACAAGTTTATTAACTACAAAAGATAGATTTTAAATGGGGCATCACTGGTGCTCTGTGGGGGTGGACTGGGACCGCTGCTAGTGCTGGGGGAGTGGGACAGGCAGCGGTGCATAGCCTGGAACCCCCACTGCTGTGCGGGGGGGAGGGTTGGCAGGGCTGGTAGGCTCCCTACCTGGCACTGCACATCTCCCGGAACAAGTGATATGTCCCTCCCTTGGTTTCTAGGGGGAGGCGCAGCCAGACAGCTCTGTGTGCTACCTCTGCCCTGAGTGCTGGCTCCGCAGCTCCCATTGGCCAGGAACCACAGCCAATTGGAGCTGCGGAGGCAGTGCCTGTGGGCAGAGGCAGCATGCAGAGCCATCTGGCTGTGCCTCTGGCTAAGAGATGAGAGAGGGACAAGTCGCCGCTTCTGGGGAGCCCCACACAGGTAAGTGCCACCTATAGCCCTCATCCCCTCCCACACCCCAACCCGCAGCCCTGAGCCCCATCCCACACCCAAACTCCTGCTGCTGCTGGGGGGAGGAGGGCGCGGTGGCTCGAGACTGCCCCAGCAGCAGCCAGTATGTCTGGTACTGGGGCTGCCTGAGCTACTCTGGCAGCCCTGGGGCCAGCTGCACCAGCCTCTGCAGAAGTCACAGAGGTCCTGGAAAGTCACGGAATCTGTGACTTCCGAGACCTCCTTGACAAATTCGCAGCCTTAATTATAAGTGATAGTAAAAAGATCAAAGCAGATTACCTAGCTAATAAACAAAATGCAAACTAAGCCTAACATACTAGATAAATTGATAATACATATCTAATCTCTCACCCTGGCTGATGATACAAGCAGGTTACCAGGTTTCCTTGCACAGGCTAGAAATCCCTTTAGCCTGGGACCAGCACTTCTCCAAGTTCAATCTTTGCTCCTCAGGTGTTTCCAGGAGTTTCCTTGCGTGGGGAGTGAGGCCATTAGATGATGTCACACCCTACCTTGTATAGCTTTACCATATGGCGGGAACCCTTTGTTCCAAACTCCGTTCCCATCCCAGTTTGTACCAAACTGAAGTTCTGTATCATGTGATCTGGTCACATGCCCTTGCTGAGTCATAGCAGCCATTACTTACAAGCTGGCTAAAATGTTTACAGCAAGGCTAAGCTCTTCTACAGACCATTGATGATGGCCCATCAGCAAAGACAATGTTTAGCTTCTTCATTGTTGTACCCGAAAGGCTAGCTGTGGGTGTTCCCAGAGTAAGCACATTTGAAATACAGATACCTAGTAAATATTCATAACTTCAGATACAAAAATGATACATGTATACCACATGTATATTCAGCAAATCATAACTTTTCCATAGACACCTGATACGATGTATCTTGTACAAAATGTGCCATAATTATATCATATTCATACAACTGTGAAGAACATGGGCTGCAGTGTTACACCCTATGTCTTTCTCTGATCGGTTAAAGAGCCCTTTAGTATCCAAGTATTGTCTTCCCGCGAAGGTGTTTATATACCACAATCAAGTCACTTCTACATTTACTTTTTGATAGGGTAAATAGAGTGATCTCCTTCAGTCTCTCACTGTAAGACATTCTCTCCAGCCCAAAAATCATTTCTGCAGTTCCTTACTGCACCTCTCAATTTTTTTCCTTACAGCTCTTAAGTGCTGATTGGACTACACATGCACCATCGCCACAAAGTGATTGAGAATTCCCTATTTTGAGGCTGCAGAGGCTGAACAGGACTGTCCCTGTAGTTACTGCTCCAGGCTGCTGTGGTATCAGACACAAGAACTAAGAGCAGGGAGATTGTCCCTCCTATGCTCCCCTTACTGTGAACCAAGCAGCAAGAAGTAAGTAGCCTGATTTAGAATGCAGATGGGTCAGAAGGAGAAGGGGAGGTGGGACAGTAACTGGATGGGGATGTGGCATGGCGGGAAGTAGTGAGAGACAGAAACTGGGAGGGTGGCAGCATACGGGGAGGGATACAAGGGCCAGGGGCAGGCAGGGTTGGCTATCAGCAGAGGGATGTGCAAATCCAGGAGTGTGTATTGATGCAACTGAAGAAGGGAGCATAAGGGGAAAGGGGCAGGATCCTGGAGGTGGGGGAGGAAAAGGAGAGAGGAGGTTACAGACAGGCTTGAGGAAGGACAGGGAGCAGAAGAGCATAAAACCACGAGAGCTGTGCTCATGGTTATAGTGTTGCCTGTACATCTGTCCTCATTCTGCTCTCTGAATGTGCCCCCTCAGGTGTTAGGCCTCCTCTTACCTGTTAGGGGTTGAATTTTGCAATTCTCCCACTCTTAGACCAGGATCTGGGTCCAGCGCCCCATCTATGCCAAATTCTTGTCACAGTGCAGGCCCAACTGGACACCTGCATCTCTTTCCTTGGGGAGCCTATGACTAGCACCATACAGTGACAAACATCCTTCTTAAAACAAGCAGGTTCCAAACATTAGAGAAAATGATTTTACAATTTACCGGCATAAATCCCTGTGTAGACACTCATTCGTAGTACCAGTGTCCCTTTTTTTGGTTTAGCTTATGTCAATATAGTAAAGCTGCTAAATTCCCATGTAGACAAGTCCTTGGATGGGCTTCCCTCTTGAGTTACAGAAAAGGAACTGACCCCGCTTACATTCTTTTAGCTAGCCCAGGAACTCTTGGGAACATGCCTGGACTCAGTTTGCTTTCCAAAGAATGCGTGTCCCAGTCTGCCTCCCCCTGGTTCTCAAAATCCATCTTCTCTGTGCGAGCCTGAGCCTAATTTCCTCAAAAAGGAACCTCATCTTCACATAACTCTTTATAATCTTCTTCCACCTAATACCTCTGCTCTCATTTCCCCCACTCACTGTTGTGTTCCTGACACCTATGCCAGTCTTTTCATTTTTACTCTCCTATTTCCCACTCTTAGCTTATCGCAGTTGAGTAATTTTGACCCCATCCCCCCAAAAAAAAGTTCGTAGAGAAAGAGACAAAAGAAGCTGGCTGTACAAATGTAATGAACAGCTACTGTTGCAGATTTGTGAGCCAAAATACAATCTAGTTCATTATTTTTTGTCTTAGTGGCTCTTTAGCTTTCACAGTAGTAACTATGTACATGGATATGGTTTGGAATATCTTGAAAGCCAAATCCTGAGAGTTGCTGAGTACATGAAATCAATGGGAGATGTAGGTGCATCTTAGAGAACTGATGCAAGGATTAGTAGCACCATTCAATTAAAAAAAAAAAAAGAAAACTGTGAGATATAAATGTTTTATATACAAAATCCCACCTCTTCAGTTTAGAACTTCCTGACAAGTATACCACTGTGCTTTCAGATTAATAATGCAACACTACAGTTCTCATTCTACTTTTATTTATGTGTTTGCTAACAGAACCTCTATAGCTTACTTACTGTGAAAAAGATTATATAAACAAACCATAATGGACTGGGTGTCAAAAATTGAAAATTAAATAACTAATTTTCAATGTTTTTAACCTTATGTTTTCATGACATTCATTTTAGCAAGAAGCAAAGTCAAAGAAATTTGCAGAATACACACACAAAATTTTAATGATATTCAGAGACAAAAATATGAAAAAGGAAACTTCTCCCAACAAATATAAACAATATGTAGTGTAATGAATATACAACACAAGGTGTTCCACTCACAGCTTGCATCAATTTTGGAAGGTAGTGAAGACTCACAGATGCTGATGAAAACACACACACACACACACACACACACTATTACTATTAACTAGACAGATAAATAGAAGTCAAGAGTAAAAATTTATAAAAATGTGAGCAAAAATCAATGTCATTTTGAAGATAAACATGCATTTCCCCACTAATAAATAATGTTATAAGTCCTGCTGTATTGGATTGCAAATAGCTTCAGCTGAATAAAATTGCATGACATGGGATTTAGTTATCCTGCACGTTCACAGAAACAACTTGTTCTCTGACAGCACTCATTCTTGGCAATTTATGGCAGCTGTCAGCAGCCAATTTGTTCCGATTACTGCTATGCATAAAGGTATAACAATCATAAGGATTTATTAGCTGATTATTGTAAAGGTGACAGAGCCAGGATAGCCTTCAAAAATGCAGGAGATAAGAAAGCCAAATAATTACATGGAGATTAAAATCATTTCACCTTCATTTGATTTTTTTATCTTAATAGTAGCTGCTTAATATTAGCTGCCTAAACTTTCTACAGTATATGGGTTTTATCAAACTAGTCTATTTTCTGACTCAACAAGGAAATAGAAAACATTTACTTCCAGTTATGGTAAATCTGTGACTATTTAATTTACTCGCCAACTGCATGATCTGGACATTCAAATTACGTTTTTCAATATTGTTGATGTAAAAGTTATAATAAAAATATTTGGTGAAAGGATATACTCATTAGAAGTGATGACTGATCCTCCAAAACCTTTGGGAGGTTCAGAAAACCATCCCAATTTTCAAGTTTATCTGAACCTATAAAGGCTGCCTGTAAGCCTCCTGGTACTGTTGCTCTCCAGAAAAATCCCTCCACAAGGTACCCAATGTACCTAGGGCAACCTCCTATTCCCTAGACCTGGGCACCCTTAACCTTTTGTATTATCTTTAGAAGATTGAATGTGCTCTCTTTCCACCCTCCAATAGCAGGTCCTAGCTTCTGTTGTTTACGAAGCTAGGTGGCTCTTTCTAGTGATAGGACCCAGTGTTCCCTCACCTGAGCCTGCATGTCTCTTTCTATTATTCAAGAGTGTCTGGTGTGCTTTTGAAATCCTAAAATATATATTTAAATGGTTCTAGGTTTATATATTTTAACAATACTCTGAGATACACATTCTAGTAAAGCTCCAGCTTACCTAGAATAGATAACAATTTGCCCTTGTTCTTGTTTTACCTGAATAATTTCACCAGTTAATAAATAGGAGTATGTATAGAGAATGCATTCAAGTACTGTACAGTGCAAACTCAACTGAACTTCATGGGTACGGAGTGCTAGAAGGTACACACAACATTTTGTTTTCCAAATATTTCACTGCATTAAGGGACACACAGTTAATATTATGGTCTATTTTAATTATACAAAAAGGGCCAGACTGGTTTCCCCTGTGTAAAAGGTTGAAGAAATTTGGCTTCAATTCCCAATTATTTTATTTCATGGGAGTCCTACCAAGAGCAGGGTACCTCACCCAGGTATAAGCTAGAACCAGAATACCTTATATCATTAAGAATAAGTTTTATTGACCCTTTGTGAGGGGGTTCTGATCCAATTTTGTTTTACCAGAAAGAAAATGAGAGTGACGTGGGGGTTCAATGATTAAATCAGAGGGGAAAATTTTAGAATAAAGCTGGGGGTGGGGGGGTTAAGGGGGAAATCTTATGTGTGAACTGTGATAATTTTCGGAATATGTCTGTACAATTTATAAATTCTGTGGAAGATCATATATATATAGATAGATATGTATTTTACACACACACACACACACACACACACACACTCGACTATCTATAACTCTGTGTGTCTGAATAAAATCTGTACCTGACATGTTACTCAGGTAACCAGGAGAGTCTGTACACATACACAGACTTCCTCACTCTCCTGGTTAGCTGAGTAGCATGCCAGACAGAGATTTTCTTTGGATAATCAAGAGGGCAGTGCACTGCCACACCTGCTATTTCAATTATTGCAGGCACAAGGTACAGTGATATAAGCTAAACTGGTACAACTTGTGCAGACAAGACTCTTGCACCGCCAGGAGACAGCAATCCTGGCAGGGCAGAGTAGAATCCTGGCCAGGGATTGGATGTCATCAGCCTTGCGGCAGCACAGGACCCATCTCCAGTTCCACTGTCAGCGCCCTGCTCACTCACTCCTGTGACAGTAGGGCTGCCAAGGTCTCCCTGTGCTGCCACGCAAGAGCCTTCAGCAGCAGAGTGGCCTCCCCTGTGGCCCAGGGATCTCTGCTCTATTATCCAAACCCTGTCCTTGTCCCATGCTGGGGGACAAGGACAGGATTCAGATAATGTTGAGGTCTGGAAAACAGGGTTTCAGAAAATCAAGAAGATAGTGTGTGTGTGTGTGTGTGTCACATACATACAGAGAGAAACACCCCAAGCTCCAGTCTCCATTTTGAGCACGCTTTTTGGTAGCCCGATCTGTTATCCTTTGCCTCCATGTTGGGCTGTAGTCCCAAGATGTAGAGAGTGCTGACAATGGAGGATAGTTGACTAAGTACCCAGTCCCTGGAAAGCTATTCACTCCGGACAAAGGACTGGTCCCTGCTCAAAACAACTGGTTTAGCAGGCGGGAGCTCACCTTGTCAGCAAAATCACCTGGCAGGGGGCCTCTGACCCAGCAAGAGACTGAACAAGGAATTTGAAAGTTTTAAAAGAGAAGTTATTCTGCTCAGGGGACATTTTCTCCAGTTATGAGGGAGAAAAGACCCAGCATATGTAACAGTCAGTGAGAGGGAAGGGAGCCTGTTTGCCTTCCTGGACACACATGGTCCCCACAAGGACTCACAGGGGAAGGGTGAGCTAACGAGGGACATTGTAAGATATTTATTGTTTTGTATGATTTGTACTCATTCGTGCTTTATACCAGTAAGCAGAAGAGCAGTATGGGGCTAGACTCTGAACAGTGTTTCTGCATGTTAAATGCTGTACAGCTGTTGCATGTCTCAAGAGAGAGTTAAATTGTAAACCAGCAGCTTCACAACTTTGGAATGGGATTCTGGGACAGGGTGTGTAGGCAACTGGGGCATCAAGGCAGTTGGGGATGTGGGGGCGGGGGGTCAGCATTGGTCCTGGGAGTCTAAGGAACTCCATTTCTGTGAAGGCATAGCAGACAGAGTCAGTGCTCAGGACATGTGCCAGAGAGGCCTAGGGAGAAAATAGTGTGGGCAGCCTGCTGAGACACAGGGAAGCTTAAATAACTGGGGATCTACAGGGTTGGGTTCCCCTCTCAGCAGTGGACAGGAGCCACCAGCTGAATTTGTGACACTAACATACACTGTTCTAAAGGCAAATATCTTTTCTGAGATCCACAAAGCAACACTTTTTTTTTTTTCTTATTCTGCATTTATTCCTCTCAATTTCTCCGGACATTCATGAGTGCTCTGCAAGCAGAATGAATGCAAAATGTGCAACAGAGAACTGCACTGTGGATCAAAGATGAGACTTTGTTCCCTAAATAATGAATACTTTTTTTTTCTCTATTTCTCTCCTCAATTTGTTCCATTAGTGGAAACTCTCTCTTCATCATAAAACATGGTTTCTTCCTCACCAAACTTTAGTCAGATATGGCCATCATTCAGGATGGAGTCTTAGATTTGCATTATATAAAAAATTACCTCTAGGAGAGAATTGCTAGTGCTTGAAAAATATTCAAGGTGGGAAGAGGTCCTTATTTATTTTATTTAAGATAAAAGGAAAGATGCCCGATCACTCAGCTAAGCAGGAAGAATACTTTTCAATTTCCCATCTAGATCCTAAGCATATCACTTCTTCTGATACTGGAAGCACAAGATCTCATGTCACTCTTATTATTATTTATTATTATTATTTGTATTACCATAGTGCCTAGGAGCCCCAGTCATGGACCAAAGATGGAGCTTTGTGGAACCCCACAGAAAATTGGAGAGGGGACAAAGAGGACCCTCCAGAGAACACACTAAAAAGTGATTAGAGAGGTAAGAGGAGAAGCAGGAGAGGACGGAGTCATGGAAGCCAAGGGAAGACAAAAATTCAGGAGTAACAGAATGGTCTCAGACTTTAAAGCCAGAAGGGACAATCATGCTCGTCTAGGCTGATCTCCTGCACATTGCAATCCGCAGAACCTCACCCACCCACTCCTGTAATAGACCCATAATCTCTGGCTGAGTTAGTGAAGTCCTCAAATCATAGCTGAAAGACTTCAGGTTACAAAGAATCCACCATTTACACTAGCTTAAACCTGCAAGTGACCTATGCAGAGGTCGAAGACTGCAGAGGAAGGCAAAAACTCGCAGGGTCTCTGCCAATCTGACCAGGGGAAAAATTTTTTCCTGACCCCAAATACTGTAGTCAATTAGACCCTGAGCATGTGGGCAAGACCTACCAACCAGATACCTGGAAAATAATTCTCTGTAGGAACTCAGAGACCTCCCCATCTAGTGGATATTTGCTACTAGAAGTCACAGATTGGCTACATGCCATTGTTGGCAGTCTCATCATATCATACCATACCTCCATAAACTTATCAAGCTCAGTCTTGAAGCCAGTTAGGTTGCCCCCCACCCCTATTCTCCTTGGTCAACTTGTCAAAGGTGGCTGATAGGTCAAGAAGGATAAGGATAGACTATTGGTTCTGAGATATGCCTAGAAAGAGGTCTGTCTGTCTATTTCAGTATTTATATAATGTGAATCACTTTCATATCTTGAGGCAGACCACCAAAACCATTCAAATTATTCCCCATTTTAAAATAGCAATGGTTACAAGCAGTCTTTTTAGAGAAAGGTATTCTCTTGGTATTATCCATCAGGTGTCTTCATGAAACAAACAGAAATCACTATTTTCATGATGCCCACAAGTTGCTTTTTTTTAAAGACAAAAAACTCTTTTAGATGTGTGCATAATTACCTACACAACCTCATGTTCCTGTGGTTACAGACCTCTCTTCCTGCTCTGTAACTATTTTATTTTTACACTTTTATGCTTTACCTTTTTTTAGACTGCAAACTCTATGCAGCAGGGACTAGATCTTCATCTGTAAAATACTTTTGTGGTAATAATATTACTTGTTAATAATAATAATAAAAAAAAATCAAAAGCTGCCTTGAATACAAAGAGTCCTGCAAAGTCAATTGTTGGAATTTTAAATCTCGTCTTTTGAGAAAAAACTCTGTAGTAGATGAACACAGAATAGAAGCTATTTTCCAAGGCATAACAGGTACTTGCATGGGACTGACCCATTCAGCTACTCTGCCAAACTAAAGTTATTATTATATCCACTCACTGCAGATGCGACAAGCACAAAACGTATACATATATTAATCCCAGATAATAGGTTATCATTGTATAAAATACAATTCCAATGAATATGTGTTTTTTAAAAAAAACTGATGGACATTAAGGCCCTTATACACCAAAAAATTTAAATCTTTTCTGATTCTTTACATTCTATAAAAGGCTGTCTCCAAGAGAAAGTAAAATGTAATATTATGACCAGTCTGCCCCATCATCTAGTATGGTAAACAAAGGCGCTACTCTAAACACAAGCATAGAGAGGGAAAGATTAACACATTGACATAGAAAATATATAGCTCAGTTCATAGGAATTCCATTCATGAATATGTACTTTCAACAATGACTAATTCTACTGATTACAAAGCATCAATGTACTAGTCATAGCATCTACACGTTTTTAATATTCTACTCTGACAGACAACTACCCAGAAGAGATAGGATTAATACAATTTATCAGAATGTGCTGTAACTTCATATGATGTAACTGAACATTTGAACTTCCCAATAAGGCTAAGTTTTCACAGTAGCTACACACATTTAATAGTTTTGAGACTTTTTTCCTATTACGAGCTGATACAAAAGGGCTGTATTTATCATGACCTACCATAGTAAAACAGTTTGAGCTTGGTGATTCAGATTTATATCATTTCCTGAACTCTGAGAAAGATCCCAAAGATTGAGTCCCTTGAGAATTAACTACATCCATGATCATATTTTATTGCAAAAAAGGTTATGTGCAGTGCTTTAAGAAGATTCTCATTTCACCCAACTGTAGATTAAAAATGAGGATTTGTTTTAGTCTTACAAGCATTTTGTAATTCATGATATTTCTTTCACCTCTAACCCCAACCCTGAAATCGCTGCCGCATGGAACCTCCTGCAACTTGATTATACTTAATACCATATGTCCACATTTGAAAATCTACGTCTATGAATAGGTAAAATCTGCCACCTACTGGTCAAGCAAATAATTATTTTGTCAGCATTACAGTGAGGATGGTCATAAAGGCAGGAAAATGTACTTATACTTTGTAAAAGCTCAGTATTTTCTTTACAAGGACAAATGGTTATAAGAAATAGTTTTAACAACAAGACTCATTGTAATCATCTGCTCACAGCTCCAGAGTACTAGTAGATTGTAATTACACACACCTGCCAATAAAATCATCTCTTTTGCCAGCATCTTTGTCCCACACAGTAATATCAATAATTCCACCTCGCTCTTCATAGAGATGAAAGTCAAATTGCTCCCTCCACTGAGGATTTAAAGTTTTTGGCACAATCTGAAAGGAGAGTAAAGAAAGTCATTATTGCATTGTGCAGCCATGTTCTTCCTGAATAGTGAAATTAATTTTTAGATGCTGCCCAGAAAGTCTTATTCACACAATTAATGGCTTTAGTGATGATTTTTTTAACAGAAAAAAAATAAGGCTACTGAACAACCCCATTCCCCTGTTGGACACAGTACCAACCTCCAGAATCTCACAGTTCATCACCACTGAAAGTCTGTAAAACAATGAATTTGCCCTGGGAACTGAACCATTTTTCTCTAGAGTAATGATTCCTCATCTTGAGTGACAGGAAAGTGACAAAGTTGTCTTTCTAAAACAAAACCAAAAAAAAAAATTTAAAAAAAGGCCACCTGAAAATGACAAATAGACTGAAATTGAAAGCACTTAACCAACAACTGCAGTTAACCAGCTTTGCATGATTTCCTCCTCTTCTTCTTGCCATTATAATGTTTGGGGTTGTAGGGGTGGGGATAATGAATTTGCCAAGCTAATTTTTTGTTTATTCTTAATTACAGGACCAGATGCAAATACTTATTTAAATATGAAGTCTTCCTTTATTGTTGAATTCAGGTTGAAGTAGACAGCTTCAATAGTAGACAGCAACACTACTTCAGGGGTTCTCAAACTGGGGGTCGGGACCCTTCAGAAGTCACGAGCTGTCAGCCTCCATCCCAAACCCTGCTTTGCCGCCAGCATTTATAATGGTGTTTAAAATATATTTTAAAGTGTTTTTAATTTATAAGGGGGGGGGTCGCACTCAGAGACTCGCTACGTGAAAGAGGTCACCAGTACAAAAGTTTGAGAACCACAGCTCTAGTTATCTTTGAGAAGAAGAAGTTATTCACCTTGTGCAGTAACTGCAGTTCTTCAAGATGTGTCCCCCTAGGGGTGTTCAACTTCAAGTATGCATGTGCCCCATGAACCTTTGATCAGAGATTTTAATTAGCCGTGCTTGTTCGGCCCACACGTGCTCCAGACATCCTTATGCCTCACACTCAGGATACACAGAGTGGCACAGGCAAACTACCCTCAGTTCCTTCTCTGCCATGAATTTCCTTGAGACAACTCTGAAGCATAGGAAAGGAGGGCAGGTAGTGGACCATCCATAGGGACACAGATCTTGAAAAATCCAGTTACTGCACAAGATTGAGTAAACCCTCCTTCTTCAAGTCATGTTCCTATGAGTGCTCCACTTCAGATGGCTCCCAAGCAGTATCACTGGAAGATGGAGGGACCTTCAGAGTTGAGTCCAACACAGAAGATAGCACTGAATTAGCAAGCACAGCATATGATCTGGCATCGTGAACCATGGCATAGTGTTTGGAGAAAGTATATATTGAAGACCAGACAGCCTCTCTCAAGAGTGCCATGGAAGCAGACTGGAATCTTGTTCAATGGGCTAACACCCTACAAGGAAGTTGAATGTTGGCAGCCTTGTAACAAGAGATAATACATCCAGAAATCCACTTAGAGAGTCTCTGAGTGGAGACTGTGGAGACTCTGGATTTGTCTGTAAATTAAACAAAACGTGGAGACTTTCGAAAAGACTTGGTTCTGTCCAGATAGATGGCTAATGCCCTTCTGACATCCAAAGTATGGAGGACAACTTCCTCTGTGGTCTGGTGTGGTTTTGGAAAAAAGACTGGAATATAAACAACCTGGTTGATGTGGAATTTAGAAGATACCTTTGGTAGAAACTTTGGATGCGGTTGTAACAAAATTTTCTCCCTGAAGAATACTGAAAAAGAGATGGTCTTCCATTAAACCACCCATTTCCCCAACTCTTTGGGCAGGGCTGATGGCCATGAAAAAAGCCATTTTCATGGACAGGTGAAGAAGGAAACAGGTTGTCATAGGCTCAAAGGGGGTTTTCATGAGATAATTAAGGACCAAATTTAAATCCCATACAGCAGTGTACTCTCTAATCTGTGGGGAAAGGTCCATCAACTCAAACACAGAGAATCCCTCGACAAGAGGAATGAAAGGCAGCTGCAGCTGTTAAGTGAATCTTGATGGAAATCATGTAGGGACTTGACTTTATCAGTTCCAACAGATAGTCAAGAACAGTGTAGAATGAAGGAGGAACAGGTAAAAAGTGTCATCAGGTACACAAGTGGTGAAATCTTTTCCATTTCTGAAGGTACAGGTTTCACGTAGATATCTTCCTGCTGTTTAACAGTACCTGTTGTACTTCTGCAGAACAGAAAGTCTCAGACCCTGAAAACCATTAAGTAAACAAGCTCTAAAATGAAGTATTCCCAGGTTCTGATGAAGAGGTGACAGAAGTCCTAAGAAAACAGGTGAGAAATGGATGGAAGTTTCGATGCCAGATGAGACGATTCATATAAGAGTATCAGAATGGTCTCATACAAGGTAGAATAACTAAAATGGTCCCAGCTTTGTTGTTTGATCTCATTCAACACAGTCAAGACAAATGGTGTTATAGGATATACACATATAAGGCTCTTCATCCAAGCAATAGGGAAGGCATCCCCCAGGGACTGAGGATCCAGTCCTCCCGTAGAACAAAATTTTATGCACTTCCTGTTGGTGGTGTTGGAAAGAGGTCTACTTCTGGGAACCACCAGGTCATAAAAATGTGTCTGAGAACCCACAAGTCCAGTTCCCACTCATAACCTTGAGAGAAATGCCTGTTGAGATTGTTGGCCATGATCCTTTTTACTCTTAGGAGGCTGAGATGAAGATATGATTGGCTATTCACCAGTTCCATAGCTTTCTTAATTTGGCACAAAGACATGGGGATCTTGCCCCACTCCTTGAGTAATGATGTAGAACACTCAGGCCATTTTATATGTCACAATCTTGATGGATGTGCCCCTGATTAATGGAAGGATGTGGATACAGGTGTTTCTGAGAGCTCTAAGATGGAGGGGAAGAGACTCCTGGGGTGTCAGCAGTTGGGTGCAATTTCTTGCCAATGTTTGGAGGATCATTTGAGTCTTGTTAAAGTAATAAACCTGTCCACAGGAAGGTAAGATCTGGCTGTTGTAGCAACCAGAGAAGCCCCTCTGAAGTGTATTTATTGTACTGAGGTCAAAGGGGACTTTTCAATATTGAGTTGAAATCCTAGCCTGAGGTACGGGGACATTATTGTCTGTACTGCAAAGAAAACCAGCCCTTGAGCAGCCAATCATTGGGGTAAGGGAAACAGATGATTGCCAGTTGACATTAATGAGTAGTCTTTGGGAATACCCTTGGGGCAGAGGAGAGGCCAAAGGAAAGCACTTGATATTAGAAGTGATCTTGTCCGACTGTAAAAGAGAAATCTCTTGTGAGAGGCATGAATAGCAACATGAAAATATGCTGAAGGTCGAGGGTTGCAAACCAATCCCTGGAATCTAATGATGGAATTGTAGCTGCAAGACACACCATCCTGAAATTCTGTGATTTCACAAAGGCAGACAGGAGCCTAAGATCTAATATTAGTCTCCA
The DNA here is from genome assembly GCF_965152275.1 of Natator depressus. Lineage (NCBI taxonomy): Eukaryota > Metazoa > Chordata > Testudines > Cheloniidae > Natator > Natator depressus. The sequence continues at coordinate 59,803,707 of NC_134238.1, forward strand.
TTTCCCATACTTTTTTTGGAACCAAAAATAACTTGGAATAGAAGCCCTTCCCCTTATGCTGGATTGGAACTGGTTCTATGGCTACTATGAGTAGGAGAGAGATGACTTCCTGTCTCAACAACAGTTTGTGAGATGGGCCCCTGAAAAGGGTTGGCGATAAGATGGTTGGAGTAACCCATTGTTATAACCTCCAAAACCCATTTGTTGGAAATAATCTGTTCCCAGGCAGGTTGGAAATGGGAAAACTGATGGCTAAAGGAGTGTGTATTCTCAAAATACCCAGCCCCTCAACCAGACCATCATCATGGCTGAGGACGACAGTTGGGTAGTGGTAACAGTTCCGTTAGGGTGTCTCTTTTTTGATATCTTGATCTCTTTCTTCGTGGCTCTACAGATCCATGATACTTTGAAAACTAGATCATTTGGGATCCCTGTGTGGTTTGAAATCTACTATATTTTCTTTTTTTGCAGGCAAATATATTTAGAGACACATGAGTGTGCTCTGAGTCTTTTAAGATATGTTAGGATTTATCTGTGGACTCTGAAAAGAGCACGAGTCCATCAAAAGGCAGGCCCTTCCACAGTCTTGGACCTCCTTCGGAAAACCAGATAATTGTAATCAGGATGCTCAATGCATAATGACGGTGGTGGAGATGGGTAGAGCCATAGTTGACTGCATCTAGGAAGGCTTGCGATGACGTCTTTGCTAAGAACTGACCTTCTGCTATGATGGCTCTGAACTCAGGCGTTCTCAGGTGTTCCCCTCAGGGAGATGTTCAATAAAGCTGTTGAATTTCCATAAATGGTGTGGTGATATTTTGCCATCAGAGCTTGGTAATTTGTGATCCTGAATTAGAGAGTCACTGCAGAGTAGTTGTTGTGACCAAATAGATTAAGTCACTTTTGGTCTTTGTTGTAAGGCTCATTTTTTGTATGGCCCTGTCTGCCACATTCATTGATTAAAGAATTTGTTGGTAGGTGCGAGAACAAAAACCTCAGAATTTTTGGCTGGCATGGAATATTTTTGTCTGCCCATTTATAGATAGGCCATGCCATGGCAGGGGTCTGTCAGATGGTTTTAGCAGATTCCATAAGAGCCTTATTGACTGGTAATGCAATTTGGCCAGAGACTGTCAAATGTACAATGTCCAAAAGTTTATGTTCTGACTCTTGGATCTCCTCTAAGGAAACTGGAGTGAGTCAGCAACATGTTTAATCACCAAAGGAGGTGGTCGAGGCATTACAGCTTCTTCTGGTGATGACAAAGATATTTGTATTGGGGAGGGGGCTGTCCCCTTTTTGTCACCTCTAGCCTCTTCCTCCTTGAAAGTTTCCTCTTGAGGATGAGGAGGAAGATATGGTCCAGGAGAATCTATTTTTATATGTTCCCCATGGGAGTAGCTAGGAGCTTTCAAAAATTGCTGGAGATAGAGAGCCCAGAGGTCCCAATATGGCTACTGAGGGGGACCATAAGGTAGAGGAGAGGACATCCAGTGTTTGTCATACTAATGAAAAGGGCCATAAGGTTATTTCTGCTTATACACTTTCCTCTCATGGTGGGTGGCCCAAGAAATGTCCTCTCCATGGTATATTGGAGACACCTAGACAGAGATCTGGGCATAAGAGAAATCATTCATAATATAGTCCAACAGTGAGGTAGAACTAAAGATAAAACCATGTCTACCATGTGCAGCAGGTATTGGAGAAGTCAGAGTCACCAGGGAAAGATAAGATCTCCGTGACCCAGAAGATCTTGATACTGACAAGCTAAGTTTCCTCTAACCTGTGCAGCTGCATAGCTGCCTATTAAGCTCCGTGCAGGGGCTCACGGCTGTGGCTGAGAGAGGCGCCTCTCCCTGCTGGCCCCAACACAGACCTGCCTTGGCGGGCGGATGTGCCTCTCTCTGCTGGCCCCAACACGGACCTGCCATAGCAGAGAGAGGCTCCTCTCCCTGCTGGCCCCGACACAGACCTGCCCTGGACTTGTGTGACCTGGGGAGAGGCGCCCCTCCCCCGGCCCCAACCCAGCCCTGACACGGACGTGCCACTGCTGGGAGAGAGATGCCTCTCTCCCCGGCTCCCGAGCCTAGGTGCTGCTGCGGGGAGAGAGAGCTGAGGGGAGTCCTCTCGCCCTGCCATAGCCTCCGGGCAGCCTGCACCCCAAACCTCTCATCCCCGGCCCCACCCCAGAGCCCACATCACCAACCGGAGCCCTCACCCCCCCTGCACCTCAACCCTCTACCCCAGCCCTGAGCCCCCCTCCCACACTCCGAACCCCTCAGCCCCACCCGAACTACATGAATTTTGTTATGTGCACCAATACGGAAGTGATGTTTTACACATCACCTCCGTATTGGTGCACATAACAGAATTCATTCCTCACATGCATGGGAAAAATTAGAGGGAACACTGCTGACAAGTGCTTGGTACCCATTAGCAATGGGGACTCCAGTTCTTCAGAAACAAAAAGACCATTGGAGAATCTGAATTCTTGTGGTGCTGAATGTATCTGAGCTGAGATTAAGTGAGGCTCCACAACATCCAGGGTCAATATTAATGTTGTTGATTGCTTTGCCGTTGTCTGTCTCAATCTGAGGGTGCTGATTGTTTTGGAGGTGCATGTCTAACAGACAGTGCCAATACCAAATATTCTGATGTTGTCTGGTGCATTGGTGTAGCAGACTGGGATCTCAGTTTGGGTATGAAGGTGGATGTTATCAGCCTTCTAGAGTCAGAATGCTTGGGGTCTGCAGATGGTACGGGTTTCTAAGAAGCAGATTTCTTGGGCTTTCTGCTCAGATCACGTTTCACTGGTACTGAAGCATGCTTGGTACCATGGTTGTCAGAGGAACTCAAAGCCTTGATGAGCTCCCGGTACCAGAACTACCAGGAGCCTCAATAGTACCTATTCCAGGACCTGAGGTCTCCTGGTGTGACTGAGATTTCTTCAAAGAAGGATCTCTGGTGGGAGACTCAGAACTTCTCTTTCTTGGAGCCTTGTCAGAACCTTCACCCTTATACTGCGAAGGTCTCTGTCACCTTGACACAGAGGTTGATGGGGTACTAAGTGCACTTGAAGGCTGATGTACAAGAGGGTGCTCCAAACCCAGGTCCGAAGCTGGTATCAGGGCTTCCTCTTTCATAAGATGCCAAAATTCAATATCTCTGTTTCAATTTCCAGATCTGCTATTAAAAGTAGTACAGATCTTACACTTGGATAGTACATAGGTGTCCCCTAAACAGTACGGGCATAGCAAACCACCTTTGCTAACCGGGGTGGACCCCCTGCCAGAAAGGCAGTGCTTGAAGCCTGGGGACCTTGGTATAACAAGTGATAACGACCCCTGATAGCTGCCCCTCAAAGTCCTGGTCTACACTATGAGTTTAGGTCAAAGTTAGCAGCGTTAGATCGATTTAACCCTGCACCCGTCCAAACAACGAAGCCATTTTTGTTGACTTAATGGGCTCTTAAAATCAATTTCTGTACTCCTCCCCAATGAGGGGATTAGTGCTGAAATCAACATCACTGGGTCGAATTTGGGTTAGTGTGGACGCAATTCGACGGTATTGGCCTCCGGGAGCTATCTCATAGTGCTCCATTGTGACTGCTCTGGACAGCACTCTCAACTCGGATGTAATGGCCAGGTAGACAGGAAAAGCCCCGACAACTTTTGAATTTCATTTCCTGTTTGGCCAGTGTGGCGAGCTCATCAGCAGAGGTGACCATGGAGTCCCAGAATCACAAAAGAGCTCCAGCATGGACCAAACGGGAGGTACTGGATCTGATCGCTGTATGGGGAGACAAATCTGTGCTATCAGAACTCCGTTCCAAAAGACAAAATGCCAAAATATTTGAAAAAGTCTCCAAGGGCATGAAGGACAGAGGCTATCACAGGGACCCGCAGCAGTGCTGCATGAAACTTAAGGAGCTTAGGCAAGCCTACCAAAAAACCCAAGAGGCAAACACCCACTCAGGGTCAGAGCCCCAGACATGCTGCTTCTATGATGAGCTGCATGCAATTCTAGGGGGTGCCCCTACCACTGCTCCACCCCTGTACGTGGACTCCTGCAAGATGGGGAGTTTCACGCAACAGGGATGAGGATTTTGGGGATGAGGAAGATGATGAGGAGGGGGAGGGTGAAGATAGCACACACCAGGCAAGTGGATAAACCGTTCTCCCCAACAGTCAGGAACCGTTTATCACCCTGGATCCAATACCCTCCAAACCTGGGCTCCCAGACCTTGAAGGCAGAGAAGGCAGCTCTGGTCAGTGTACCTTTGTAAATATAATACATTGTTTAAAAGCAAGCATCTTTAATGATTAATTTGCCCTGAAGACTTGGGATGCATTCGTGGCCAGTACAGCTACTGGAAAAGTCTGTTAACGTGTCTGGGGATGGAGCGGAAATCCTCCAGGGACATCTCAGTGAAGCTGTCCTGGAGGTACTCCCAAAGCCTTTACAAAAGTTTTCTGGGGAGGGCAGCCTTACTGCGTCCTCCATGGTAGGACATTTTACCACGGCAGGCCAGTAGCACATAGTCTGGAATCATTGCAAAAGAAAGCATGGCAGCCCGTGGTCCTGGTGTTTGCTGGCATTCAAGCAACATCTGTTCTTTATCTCTGTGTTATCCTCAGGAGAGTGATATCATTCACGGTCACCTGGTTGAAATAGGGGAATTTTATTAAGGGGACATTCAGAGGTGCCCGTTCCTGCTGGGCTGTTTGTCTGTGGCTGAAAAGAAATCACCCCGGCTGTTAGCCACGCGGTGTGGGGAGGGGTGAAGCGATCATCCCAGAGAATTGGGTGTGGGGGCAGTTTAGTTGGGTTTGTGCTGCACGTTAACCCAAAAACATCAGCCCCTCCTTTTAAATGGCCAATGTGTCTTTTTCAATTTTAATCTCCCTTTTTTTCCTCCCGCAGCTGCAAATGTTTCAACACTGCGACTAGCATCTCCGTCCCAGAGGCTAGTGCAGATAAGAAGGCGAAAAAAACGCACTCACGATGAAATGTACTCTGAGCTCATGCCGTCCACCCAAACTGAAAGAGCCCAGCAGAATGCATGGAGGCAGACAATGGCTGAGTCCAGGAAAGCACAAAATGAATGTGACGACAGGAGGGACGCGCAAGAGGATAGATGGCTGGAGCAACAGGAGAGGTGGCAGCAGCATGATGAAAGGAGGCAGGATGCAATGCGGAGGCTACTGGAGGATCAAACTGATATGCTCCGGCATATGGTTGAGGTGCAGGAAAGGCACAGACTGCCACTCCAGCCCCTGTGTAACCAACAGCCCTCCTCCCCAAGTTCCATAGCCTCCTCACCCAGATGCCCAAGAATGCTGGGGTGGGGGAGCAGCTCCGGGCACCCAACCACTCCACCCCAGAGGACTGCCCAAGCAACAGAAGGCTGGCATTCAATAAGTTTTGAAGTGCAGTGTGGCCTTGTCCTTCCCTCCTCCTCTCATCCACTACCCCACCTGGTGCTTCCCTCCTCCCGCACCCCTCCCGGGCTACCTTGGCAGTTATCCCCCTATTTGTGTGACGAATTAATAAGGAATGCATGAATTTGAAACAACAATGACTTTATTGCCTCTGAAAGCAATGATCGAAGAGGGGAGGGAAAGGCGGTTGGCTTACAGGGAAGTAGAGTGAACCAAGGGGGCAGGTTTTCATCAAGGAGAAACAAACAGAACTGTCACACCGTAGCCTGGTCAGCCATGAAACTGGTTTTCAAAACTTCTCTGATGCGCAGCATGCCCTGCTCTGCTCTTCTAACCGCCCTGGTGTCTGGCTGCGCGTAATCAGTGGCCAGGCAATTTGCCTCAACTTCCCACCCCACCATAAATGTCTCCCCCTTACTCTCACAGATATTGTGGAGCACACAGCAAGCAGTAATAACAATGGGAATATTGGTTTCGCTGAAGTCTAACCAAGTCAGTAAACTGTGCCAGTGCGCTTTTAAACATCCAAATGCACATTCTACCACCATTCTGCACTTGCTCAGCGTATAGCTGAACAGCTCCTTGACTACTGTCTAGGCTGCCTGTGTATGGCTTCATGAGCCATGGCATTAAGGGGTAGGCTGGGTCCCCAAGGATAACTATAGGCATTTCAACATCCCCAGTGGTTATTTTCTGGTCTGGAAAGTAAGTCCCTTGCTGCAGCTGTTCATACAGACCAGAGTTCCTGAAGATGCGAGTGTCATGTACCTTTCCCTGCCATCCCACATTGATGTTGGTGAAATGTCCCTTGTGATCCACCAGTGCTTGCAGCACTACTGAAAAGTACCCCTTTCTGTTTATATACTGGCTGCCTTGGTGGTCCGGTCCCAAGATAGGGATATGAGTTCCATCTATTGTCCCACCACAGTTAGGGAATCCCACTGCAGCAAAGCCATCCACTATGACCTGCACATTTCCCAGAGTCACTACCCTTGATAGCAGCAGCTCAGTGATTGCGTTGGCTACTTGGATCACAGCAGCCCCCACAGTAGATTTGCCCACTCCAAATTGACTCCCGACTGACCGGTAGCTGTCTGGCATTGCAAGCTTCCACAGGGCTATTGCCACTCACTTGTGAACTGTGAGGACTGCTCTCATCTTGGTATTCTGGTGCTTCAGGACAGGGGAAAGCAAGTCACAAAGTTCCATGAGTTCCAAAGTCCTTACGCATGCAAAAGTTTCGCAGCCACTGGAAGTCATCCCAGACCTGCAACAATATGCGGTCCCACCAGTCTGTGTTTGTTTCCTGGGCTCAGAATCGGTGTTCCACGGCATGAGCCACCAGGATGTCCAAATTGCCGGGGCCCGTGCTTTGAGAGAAGTCTGTGTCCATGTCCTCATCACTCTCGTCACTGCGCTGCCATCGCCTCCTCGCCTGCTTTTGCAGGTTCTGGTTCTGCATATACTGCATGATAATGTGTGAGGCATTTACAATGCTCATAACAGCCGTGGTGATCTGAGTGGGCTCCATGGTTGCCGTGGTATGGCGTCTGCAGGAGAGAAGGGTTGCAGGGGAAGCGGTGGTTGGATGACCAGTTTTGCAGACCTACTGCACCATCTGCTGTCAGGACACAACAGCTGAGTGGGCTGCACGCTTGCCATGGTATGGTGAGACAAGAGCAGCCGAGCAGAGTTGCAGCAGAAGCGGCCCTGTGAGACCACCAGGAGAGCAGAGTGGCAGCAGAAGCAGTGGATGACAATGACGATGGTTAGCAGTCCTACTGCACTGTCTGCTGAAAGCAGTATGGGGGCTGCATGGAAAAAAGGCGCAAATAATTGTCTGCCGTTGCTTTCACGGAGGGAGGGCGATTGACAACATGTACCCAAAACCACCCGAAACAATGTTTTTGCCCCATCAGGCATTGGGAGCTTAACCCAGAATTCCAATGGGCGGCAGAGACTGCAGGAACTGTGGGATAGCTACCCACAGTGCAACACTCTGAAAGTCGACGATAGCCTCGGTACTGTGGAAGCACTCCACCGACTTAATGCGCTTAGTGCATTAGTGTGGGGACACACACAATCAACTGTATAAAATCGCCTTCTAAAAAATCAACTTCTATAAATTCGACCTAATTTCGTAGGGTAGACATACCCAAAAAAAGAGGTGGAAGAAGGTGTGAGATGAAAAAAACCAGACAGAAATAGAAAGGGGGCTTATGCAACTAATAATGACAAATAACTTACTAGACTAGACTAAACTAAACTATACTAAGTTACAGTAAAGGTGCACTCCAGGAAAAAATTGGGACCAGGTAAAATAAAGTTTCAGTCTCAGGTCATCTGGCAGTTGAGAAGGAATGGAGAGCGGTCTGTCCGTGAAGCTCACACATCCACTCTAGACATCCTCAGTCCAAGCTACGAGGAGGTCTAAAGTGGATGTATGAACTGAATGGGCTCTGTTACTGAAAATCTCAGATCAAAAGCATATGTTCACTGGGCCCAGAGGAATGCTACTCAAAGAAGAAACATATAATCTATAAACCGAGCCCTCTCTAGAGAAAAAGAAGCAATCCCCTCCATCATAGCTTAATCGTAGTGGTTAACTCCTGTACTGAGCAGGAGTGGATATTGGCCCAATGTCTTCCGTATGGGGCAACTACTAACTTCAACAAAGGCCACACATTCCACTGGATTTATCACTAGGAGTCTTACAGACCTTTGAAAGAACTAAAAAGTATATTCTTTAATCATTTTTAGTAGAATTAAATATCCAAAAGTTAACATTAAAGTATGGGTGAAAATTTGGTTTCAGCGTTTTGGTTTGTACATATAAAAATGTGTCAGCTTAGAGATGCCAACAATTAAAAATAAGTAACATTCAACAACTCTGTATAAAACAGGTGGCAATTAACTTTGTTAATTCTAGCCTCTATGTGGGAATGGATGGATTGGTGAGTTGTGGGAGATGCAAGAGGATGCAGGAAAGCTGATTTCACCCTACTGATTCTATGATGAACAGACCTTCAGACATCTGAAAAGCTTTATGGTATCCAATAAGGAGTTCATGACAACACAATGCATAGGTATTATAATTTCAAAATTTCTTATAATTTAAAAGTTAATCATAGAGTCAGGGAGTGAAAAGGTCAAAATAAGACAAGAGTCCATCATCCATATAGTAATTATGGTTCAAGCCCAAACACTAGCATAGTAAAAATAAGGAACATTCATTCCAACTGTATTTACAGAATGAAGACACTAAGTCAGAAAAAACATGGAAATATGTGAAATATGGAACAATTGTCTGAAGACAATTGGCAGTTTCTAAAACTATACAGCATAATCATATTGTCCTTCCCATCAGTATTGCATCATTCACTTTGGAACTACAAAAGTGAAGGCTGTTTGTTTCAAGCAAAAAACCCAGGGTATGGAAAAATGGTACTTGAAAAAAGTACCTAGATAAAAAAAAAAAACAAAAAAAAAAACAGGCAAAACATTCCCTGTGGGGGTTTTCTAAAGGAAAAAAAAAGTGGTTTTGGCTGCTCTATTAGTCTTTATGTCATCCTTTGCTTTGACCAGGCTGGTCAAAGCAAACATTGCATTAAAAGATTATTTTTTAGACATGTAACACAGAAAAGTAATTTGTTTTACTCTTCAAGCTGAAAATATGTTGCACGTTACTTTATCTGAAATGTTTGAAAAGAAATTATTTCATTAGTTTCTTTGGAACCATGTTCAACACAATGTTCTTTCCAAAAAAATATGTGGTGTCTTCTGACCTCTGTTGGTCCAAACAATGACAATGTAGCTATTAAGCTATATCCGATTAGATAATTCTAAACTGTCTAGTCCCCCACAGTCTGAGTTTGTGAGAAAAACAGTTTGAAAAGATAAAGAGAAACATTTTTTTTGGGGGGGGGAGCAACACAGAGCTCATATTGACCATCCTGACAACTAAACAAAGTACAGTGCTCATGGCCATGCCTTCCCACTCCCCCATGCCTTGCTCCATTAACCCCATCCAGCCCCTCGCTATGCGGACCAACCCCTTTCACCCCCCCGGGCCGTGCCCCAATACCCCCAGCCAGCCCCTCACTTTGGGGGTCGACCCCCCCATCCCTCCAGCGCCATGCCCCATTACCACCGTCCAACGCCCCTCCCCCCCACCCCCGCGCTATGCCCCATTGCGCCCGGCTGGCCCATCACTCCAGGGAGGTACTCAGAAAACAGGGGCCTGACGAGCTCAGCTTCCTACACCAGCCTCTCCTCCCCTGCTGCATGCCAAATCCCTGAGGTAAAATCCACCCTTGGAAACAAGGGCTCGCTCAGCTGAAGGGAGCCCACCTAGCTCAGTAAAAGGAGGTGAGTCCAGTACCAGAAACCACCCTTCCAGAAGCAGCAAGCAACCTTCCCTCACCTTCCTCCTGCACAAGTTATTGCTTGCTCCTCTCCCGGCTTCCTCCAAACACTGAATGTAGATTTCTAAGATGTAACTGTCTTCCCCTTTGGACAGGAGGCAGGCAAGCCCCAAAATCCAAACCAATAGGAGCAGCATCAAGAATTCACCCTTTTCCTGCACAACTCACACCCCTCCCATCTCCAGAATACTGACTTTCTGAGATAAAAAAATCCTACCTCTTCAATAAGCCAAGACAGCTCCTCTAAAGGAGGAGTAAGAAGTAGGACTGAGTGGACTTGTAGGAGCTAAAGTTTTACATTGTTTTATTTTTGAGTGCAGTTACGTAAAAATAATAATTCTACATTTGTAAGTTCAACTTTCATGATAAAGAGATTGCACTACAGTATTTGTATGAGGTGAATTGAAATACTACATATTTCTTTTGTTTATCTTTTTTACAAGGCAAATATTTGTAATAAAAATAATATAAAGTAAGCACTGTATACTTTGTATTGTGTTGTAATTGAAATCAGTATCTTTGAAAAGGTAGAAAACATCCAAAAATATTTAAATAAATGGTATTTTATTATTTTATAGTGCTATTAAAACTTCAATTAATAATGATTAATTTTTAATCACTTAACAGCCCTAGTTTTAATCCTTCCTCACAGCAGCCTGGAAATCTGAGCAATTAATTAGGACAATGAAAAAGGAAAGGAAAAATAAATTAAAAAACCCAAAACTGTGCTGTTACTTGCAGTCAGTGTCCTGTAAGGATAGATGTCGTAAGTGGGTGACCAGTTCCTATGGTACACCCAAACACACAAACCAGATTGGTTTGATCTGCAGGTGCTTCAGTCCCATGCAAATAGAAATCACTTTCACAGGCATCAACAACCCCTGCAATGGGGCATAAAAGAGAGCCCGGCACTGGCGTAATCCCTAGATGAGAGTTTGGGGAGTAAATGTAAACTTCTGGGCATGTTACCATAATATTGCTGTATTTGGCATATTGAAAAATAAAATAAAAATTACTTCTTTTTCCAACGCTTCATTTTCTTCATCCACATATTTACCTCAATTTTAGTAATAATAAATGACAACTATACAAAGGTTCTAGGTGCTGTAAAACCTAAGCAGTAATACAACAAAATTCCAGAAATTAAGTACGAACACAGTTAAAAGAAGTTACCTTACTCTTGTACTTCTGATGGCCCAGCCGGAACTTCACATAGGGATCACTCAATCCATTTGCATCCATGGCCTTCAGTTCACATCCCTCTATCAAAGTGATACTGACTATTCCTCTCCAGAGCTGAGATTTTCTGTGCATGTCTGACAGGCGTAAACTCTGGGGCTGAAACTTCAGGTTAAAGAAAAAACAGATTTAGTTAAAATATGCAAACATTTCTTTTGTAATTTATTCTTCCAGCATTTATTGAAACATAAGGGAAACAAACTTTTCAAACTATCGGTAGATTTTGGGGGTTTTTTATAAATCAAATACAGGGCCAAATACACAAGTAAAATAACCTCTTTACCCCTACTCAAGATCCCCCTCTTTATTCATCAAAGGATCGCATTAGCTCTTTTGGCCACAGCATCACATCGGGAACTTGTGTTCAACTGATTATCCACCACTACCCACAAATCTTTTTTTGGAGTCACTGCTTTCCAGGATATAATCTCCTCCCCCGGCCCACAGGAATAATTATGCTGCAATTAAATAAATATTTTAAGATCTGATGAAGAGGCATTGTATGAACGAGTGAACTGAAAAAGGAATGCCAAAAATATTATGGGAGATGAAACCTTGATTAAAATAGTGCAAAGCACTATGTGAAGCAGGAAGGGGCGGAAAAAAAGAGGACTACAGAAGAGGAGGGAAATAAAGTTCAGAATGGCTGTGTAAATGACAACAATCTGCAGTCCCTAAAATGATTCTTATACCCACAAACACTTGACTATTATGCAAAAACACCGGGGTGGGGGCAATCTTACAGAGGCACCACTTTATATTCTCAGCAGACATCCCTTTGTTGATGTCTATGTAGGTCACTTCCTAATTTGACCATTACTTGATATTTAGAAACAAAACAAAAAATTAAAAGCTTAATTAAACTTTTAAGTACAACTACTAGTGGATCTACTAGCCACATGTGCCAAAAGGGAATTTAGAGAACAGCCTCACTGGTTGTGGAAAAATCCTTGTATCCTTTTTAAAACATAGCTCCTGATTACAAAATGTTCTCTCAAATTTGTTCTTGATATCTTGTTTTCTCTCAGAAATTCTGACACAGACGAAGAGTCCTTATTTGCAGTAGTTTGATATGATTGGCTATCCATAATTTAACCTGACATTTCAAGATTCAGTAAAAGAAGCATGCCACAAAGTGTACATGCATCAAAGGAAATATTTCCACTGTCAGTATTCCCTCCTGCCTACTTGTAGTATTATATAATTCTTCTCTGCCATCTTAATGATAATTCCCATTCTGATTTACAAAGCACATCACCACATCAAGTAGTTCTAGAATTAGGGTCAACAATAAAGGACAGTCATTATATAGTCTTTGTCTTCTATCCAGTATAATACAACAGTATAGTGTAAATGTCAGAGATAAATTAGCTGTGTTTGAATATTTCAGTTAGTGATGTAACTGCTCTTTTCACATGTGTTACAAATATTGCAGAAAGTTAGTATGTTTTCACCAAAGTGAGTCTATTGACTAAGTTTAGTGCATGTTCAATCTCTGCAAAGAGAAAATGGAATTAAACTTCAACATATATTTGTGCATTTTGGTAACATCAGTAGTGCTCTTCCATTCAAGAATTCCAGGACTGGACTAAAGTGATTATCAAAACCATGTGGACACTTGTACTTAAACCCATCTGAACTTGTGAAACAGAGAGTGAACACTGAAAACGTTAACATTTACACAGAAATATTACTTACCTGTTTTGATAATTAACCAGATAGGCTCTCTTCTTCCACTCACATTTAACACAAATATAAGCCCTACTGAATTTCTTGTTGTCTTTTTAAATATTAGTGTGGTAGCCACTATTCTGAAGCGTTTTGCTCTGCTATTGATTCTTACCTGCTATCATCCCAGTAATTTTTCTGTAAACATCATTTATTGCTGACAAATTGACATCTAGATGTGGATATTTTATGAAAGTGAAAATTCTCATACTTTACAGATTAAAGTACTTTTAAAAATTATCATTCCCCTCCCACTTCCAAATTATACTAAATTATTATTGCAACATATTAATCATTTTCTGAATTAAGAAATATCACACCAATCAGTGTTTTTGTTTGCTTCCATAATCTTTATAATATAATGTGCTATTTCCCATTTTTATTCTCAGCTCATGAAGCCTCATGCAACACTGGAAGCTGTGCCTTCATTCTAATAAGGGAAACCATTTGACAATGCTGCCAACACTGGGAAAAAGAAATCAGTGACTACACACTTAAACATCTTGAATCAGGCATAAAATCATCACCTCATCCAGCCACCAGTTTCAGCCTTTCACTTTGTACAAAATTAGACTTGTTCCAAAAGTGCACGCAACATTTTAAAAAAATCAATAAGATGGGCAAAGCAAATGTTGCAGTTACTGCAAATACTTTTTATAAATTAAAATACATGAAAATGTATATTTTAGACAACATACACAATCCTGTCACTAAGTTCTGACAAAAACTGTGGCTGTAATGCAAGTTAAAATTAAGTGCATAATTTAATGTTGTAAATGGAAAGGAAAATAAATATTTAGGAACAATATTCGTAAATATTCATCCTTCTTTTGGCAATAAATGTCATAACTATTTTACCACAATTTGTAGGTCTGTTGAATCAAAAGTAATTTCCAAACACACACTGCAGGATGCCAAAATATTTTTACTGGGATGCTGCTAATTAAAATAAAAACTTGCTATAATTCAAAATATTTCTAGCTGAAGTGATGGAGAATGGACTTCAGTCTCTTTTTTATTATACCAGCTTTGTATACTGTAGTACTAACATGATAGATAATATTCTTAATGAACCACTACCAGAGCTCAAAACAACTTTTCCTTGGCAACTGAAGGTGAAGGAGGGAAGATTTTCTTGAAACCATAAAGTTTGCTACTTCAAACTACAGACTGGAACTAAAAAAATATACTGACTACAGACCTAATTAAGAACAAAGGCCTTATTTTAGAAGACAATTTCCTATCTTCACATTTTCCCCTAAATTTTACCAGTACACCATGACATGACAGAGAAGAGCTGATAATTGTTAAATAACTACTTTTTTCCATTATGTTTGACTAAACGTGCAAGATAATCTGTTACTGCACCTTTCCTTAAATTAAGGCACTTAGAGGGTTTTACTGATGTGTTTTAATGTGTCATTAATGTATCAAATTTAACTATGCCCTCCAGATTTAAGGCCCAATTCTGCTTCAGTTGACGTCAATGGGAATTCTGCTGTTGATTTCAATGGGAGAAGAGCAGGCCATTACTGAGATGAAAATAATTTTCAGGTTAAATGAACAATATTCCCTTCCAGGGCCTTATTTTGGCAAGCTTTTGCTATAAGGTATTGTCTTGCATTAAAATTCCTCTGCCAAACTGATGATGATAAGAGTCTTACATAAAAAAGCATCAGCAGCTGGATTCTTTTCTTGGCATGCAAACTGTGCTTAATTGCACTTAGCATGTTAATTAGACACTCATGAGAGTGTGAAGTGCAAGTGGTATGTATAGATGTAAAATAAAGCTGTTTATGGAAAGACAGAATGATGTCACTGATCACAGCAAGCATTGGTTGGTTTTCCATCAGAAATGCTGATTCAATGAAATCAAAACATTCCATGGGAATGTGCAGATTCAGTCAAAACTTTTGATGAAAACCAGGCAGATAGGCCTCCTAGGACTCCCCTGCTCCTCAGCAACCTGTCAGACAGGTTGCTGGGGAGTCAAGGTCCCAGGACTTGCAAACCCTCAGCTCGTTGGCCGCTTACATGATGGGTTACCAGAGAGCCCAGGCTTCTTAGCACCCCAACTACCTAAGCAGTATGACTCTCCCTGAGGAGTTGGGTAGCCCCTGGGAGCAGGATGAAAAATTCTGTTTTGGCTCTCGAAAAACAGATTTTTTTTTTTTATTTTTTTTAGAATTTAGCTCCCATGAAAATTTTCGAATATTTGAATTTTTCTTCTGATTTGCAATTAATATTTTCCCCCCAATTTTTCCCAATGGCAGTTATATTGTGTTTTCCATCCAGCTCTACTCATCATATTGGACAGCCAGTACCTTCAGTGGACTCCTCAAGAATTTGCCAAAAACTACTCACATGTTCAAAGTTAGGCACTTGCTTAATCACCTGAGGGTACGTCTACACTACAAGAGGCAGTGCAGCTACACCACCATAGCACTGTAGTGTAGATGCTTGCTACAGAGATGGAAGGGGTTCCTCCATCTCTGTAGTAAATCCATCCCCTGGAAAGGCAGTAGCCAGGTTGATAGAAGAATTCTACAGTAGCTGCATCTCCTGTGTTGGTTAGGTTGACCTAACTGCATTGCAGAGGGCATACAATTTTTCACAGCCTCCGGTGACATAACCAGATCAGCTTAAGTTTTAGGTGTGTACCAGTCCTTAGTCAGGGCCTTTAAGAATGTTTGTAATATTATAAAGTAGAAGCCATTATCAAGTCAACATCTGGCAACTGTTATAAGTTATCACAGACATATCCTATTCAAAGCTTAAAGAAAAACTGTGGTAATTGCATAACATTGTGTTGTTAGTGCTGAAAGATTCAGACTTTTTAATGGTAAACACAAGTTTGACTTCTATAATGGTTGTTGATAAACAAATGTTCTAGTTTACCCAGCTCCACATCTGGATATGTAACCTGGTGCAGACATTGCACACTGCATGTAAGGCAACACTATCATTTGCCAGAATTAAACTGAGACCTTCTCAGTTGCTTGTTAGGAGGCTTAGAATCATAGAATATCAGGGTTGGAAGGGACCTCAGGAGGTCATCTAGTCCAACCCCCTGCTCAAAGCAGGACCAATCCCCAATTAAATCATCCCAGCCAGGGCTTTGTCAAGCCTGACCTTAAAAACTTCTAAGGAAGGAGATTCTACCACCTCCCTAGGTAACGCATTCCAGTGTTTCACCAACCGTCTAGTGAAAAAGTTTTTCCTAATATCCAACCTAAACCTCCCCCACTGCAACTTGAGACCATTACTCCTTGTCCTGTCATCTTCTACCACTGAGAATAGTCTAGAACCATCCTCTTTGGAACACCTCTCAGGTAGCTGAAAGCAGCTATCTTTAGCAGCTTACTTTAGACACTAATGTTAATCATTCCTATACCACTGCTTCTTAAGCGAAACTAGCAGAAAGGGTGGACATACTGTATTTGCATAAAACCAGCCCATTTTCTGACTCCAGCATAGGAGGATTTAGACCACAGTTCCAATAGCAATGAATTGCACTTCTCTCTCACTTCCAACATCCAGGATGACTATTTTGCCTATTTCTAAATCATTACAACTCCCTGCACACAGTCAGTTATTTGAATTCCATGAACTGTCAGTTAACCATAGTGGATATGGAAATTAGAATCATAGGACTGTAAGGGACCTCGAGAGGTCATCTAGTCCAGTCCCCAGCACTCATGGCAGGACTAAGTATTATGTAGACCATCCCTGACAGGTGTTTGTCTAACAGTTGTTCTTATGCTGGTTTATGTGCTTTATCCTTACACTGGTCCAATCATTTTGGGTCTGTAACCTGCATGTGAGGTAGGGTCCCCTGCTGGTCATGCCAGAGGCAGAAAGAATAAAATATATTTTAACAGTCATATGTGGGCCCAGCCTGGAGGTCCCTTTCAGAGAGTTTTTCAAAGCATTCTATGACTAGTAAATTGGTTAACTTCAGCAAGAATAAATGGAATAGCTTTATGTCAGATATCTTCTCAGTTGAGAAGCTAATTGGATATATTTGGATTTACTTTACAATATTGTAAATCCAACTGTAGAAAGCGTATTCATACACAAAGGAATAAGGAGGGACAGTTCCCTGGACATGCCTTTCTCAGAGAAGAGAAATCGACAGATCAGTCAACATTTTCCATTCTCTATTGAGTTGGTGTGCCCAATGACTAAATTATTTGGTGCAGCCAGTAGTAAAAATACAAGAGAGGAGAACAGTAAATGAATACTAACAGACAAAAAGAGACTATATTGTCAGGATTAAGGCGGAACCATGGCTTGGAGCATCATATTCCTGAAAAATTCTGCGTAGGGCAGCTTGTATGGTCAGCTTTCATGTTTGGATGTTGGTCCATGTTGCCACTTTGCATACTATCTTTCCTGGACATGCTGGCCTTCTCTACTAAGAATGTGGCCATCCATCTAGGACTGGGCTTTGGGTCCCTAAAGTGGGATTAAATCCCTGATTTTGTAAATTGAATTCACTCAATTTTATATCTGGTAGAAATGACCTTTTGACCTCTGTCAAAGATGAAAGTAAAGAAAAATCAGTTTTGACTTCTTGAATCCTGTTTAAGGACAAAATGGCAAGAATAAAATATTGTGAAATGGAAAATTCCCTTATAAATTGACTCCACTGTGTCAGCAATGCCATGAAAAATGCAGCAGTAAGTTTCCAGCTAGATTGCTCCCAGCTCTGAGACTGTGTGTGGACATTGCTGCTGGGACATCTAGCATAATAGTAAGAAAATAAAGTGACATCGTACATAGCCTGGACTAGATTCTCAATGGGTGTAAATGATTAGTGGGCCTGTGAATGCCTGCGGTATAGCACTGAGTTTCCTGGGTGGATTCACCTATTCTGCAGTTTAAGGAATTTGAATATTTGAAGCTGAGTGATGAGGGACTACTCCCCTGGAGTACAAAAGTTTGATACAAGAAGATATATGTCCCATGAGGGTACTGGCTTTAACACCAAGAGAGAACTTCTTGTAGGAAAAGGTGGAGCACTATCTTGTGGTCCACATTTTTTCCAGAACATCAGTAAATTCAAAAGTTTTATGTATTGCTCAGGTATCCTGGCCCCACTGAAGTCAGTGAGAAAGGATTTTACCCCAAAAGCACATTCATCACTTACTTTGATAGAAAGGGAATTGGTAAAATGCATAAAATAGCACAGAAGGCCACTAAAGATAGCGCATTCATTACTGCTTTTTAGTCTGTCTCTCAGTAAAAGAATAGTGATATCTTGCAATTTGATGATATTGCTGAAAAATCTATATTCAGATGTTGGAACCTTAAAGCAATCTCTTGAAAAACTGCCTGGTTCAGAGATCATCCCTCTGAAAGATGTTTTCCAACTGAGTCGATCTACTTTTATGTTTAGGGGGGCCCTTTATGTGAGTGGTGCTCAGGAACACAAAGTGTAAATCTATCTACTGAAAAAGCGACACAGGCTTCCAGTCTGTCCCCATCTCCACATCAGACCCTTCCTCACTCTCTGCCCTGTCCTTAAGAAATTGTCCTACTCTCCAAAGATCGTTTTTATACTTTTTCTCACTTCTGATTCTCCCACCTGTGGTTACAAGCCAGCCTGTTGGACTCCACCCAGTCAGAGGTAAAACTTCAAAAGCAAATTACACTTGCATTGTCCATCAAGGGATGGTAAACAGGCTAGTTGAAGCTCTCGACCCCCTTCTTGCATAGATAAAAGCAACTTCAGCTTGAATTAACCCCTTGTATTCATATAGCAAAAACTACCATAACAAACAAATGGATGGGACATATAATATTCTTAAAGTATTACAGGCATCCCCATATCCTTCATGAGAGTGGACTGCATTTTTAACTAAAATACAGCTTTATTAAAGAAATAATCATGAGGAAAGCCTTTAGCTTTTCCAAGTCTACACAAAGAAAAAAAATCCCAACCAATTGCTGAATGCAGGTAGAATTACATCATCTGTTTTTTAATAATAAACTTGGATCTTAAATGTGTATATTATATCTCGCAGTGAGAGTAGTGTCTGTAAAGTTAGCAATTATTAGTGTGAGTAAACACTAATAATCTAACATTTTGCAACTGAAACTCTTCTTTTTTTTTTTTTTTTTTGCAGATTTTTATCCCCTTCCTGTTTCTTATTATGATCAGATGATGTTTGGTTTTGGGCAGATAACACATTTGCTCTGGATGACATATAAATCAATACTGAAGTTCATTTACTGTTTCACTGGCCACAAGCTTACTATTTATCCTTTTGATTTCAACACTAAACACAACCCATTTTCACATTATGTGAGTGCCAGAAGTAATAAGATTTCATTTTGGGGAAAAAAAAGGCTATTATTGGCAGTATAGCTGAGAAAGAAAGAAACCTCATCAACGGAAATCAAGATGACGAAAATAGTGAGTGGGTACTTAAGCAATGGGAATGCCGCATCTCGTACAAAAAGGATAAATACTACATTAAAAAAAAACAATGCTACTCATTTCTCTCTATGATTATTACTTCCTTCGGGCTCAATAATATAGAGGAGATATTTTTAACCCTTTCCAGATAGCATTGCACTGTATAGGAGTATAAAAAGTTATAAAGGCAAAGGATTAAGAGATGCAAATGAGACACTCATTGATAGTCGGACAACAGTTTACTAAGGGCCTCGGACGTCATCTTCCCTTTGGATGGAGAAGGACTGGAAATGAATCTATTTTTCCAATACATTTTCATAACCAACCAATTCAAGTTGATGTTCTTTGTTCATGAAAGTTCTAGTTATATTAATAGTTGTATCACAGTATTTTGTACTGGAAAGAACTTGAAAAGCTATTATTGTTCGTTTTACCACATAGACATAGTGCTGACTCTCATAAGTACAAATTATTACAATTAATTACTGAAAAACTACTTTTAGAATGTTTTAGGGAGTTTATAAAAGCAATTCATACCCCACAATCTGTAAAGCCAGATTCCCTTACTATAGGTGCAACTATAAAGACCTTGGAGGGTTAAAAATGTACTTAATACATTTTAGATACACCTAAAAGTTATCTCTAATAGCTTTTCTAACAAATCATATCATGATCTTAGGGTCTGATATCTCAAGCTCCTAGGTCCACAAATAAGTACTGTGTCCCAATGAAGAGGGGGTGGAGCAGAAGATTTCCCTCCTACACAATAATATAAAGTACCTATTTCCAGACATTCCTTAAACCTCAGTGATACTTCATTTAATATTGATCCATCCTGCATCTCAGATTATTGCAATTTTTGGAAGAAATTCTATATTTGTGAAGACAAGAAAACATCTTTAGTACAGGTTGCTTTTTTTAATTTAAAAAGGCAGCTGTTTGAAGTTGCTCAGAGGTTTGCAATTGTAGAAATAGTACTGGTGAAGATGGATTAATGGGCAAAGTGCAAGTGAAATGGCCTAAGATGCACAATAAATGCAGTTTATCACATGGATATGCAATTTATCACCTGACTGTCACCATCATATATGTATTAGAAGCACCTCTATGTATATGAACTCCAGTGAATCTGGCTTCAGTGAATTATAGATACATTAATACAATATTTAAATTAATACATTCTGTATGTACCAAACCTTTTAATATGCCTATCAGTGAGAGCTGCAACTGTTAAATGAAATTGCTGTTAAATGACTCTAACATGAAAGTGAATATAAAACAAATCATATAGGTAGGACATTTTTGAGAATTCTTAACTATGATATCAAGCATTTTGGATTATCAAGGCTGCCAACTGCTCATTGTCAAATGCAGATAAAGCATGAGAAATTGCTTTTCAAACTAGGGAAGTTCCACTTGAATGAAGGTACTACAACACTGGAAGTTAAAGCTTCATTTGCAGGATACATAAACCAATGTGTTTCACCAGCCCCACAAAAACATTTCATTAGCACTTCAGAAGAACTCCAATCCGAGTTCCCTGTGTATTATGGAAATTGCTGAAAATGCTTAAATTAATAATCATATTTCCATAGTATCTTCCATCTAAGAAGCTCAATGTTTTGTATAAACATCAATGAATTATTGTTCATCACACTACTGTGAGATAATTACCTATCATCTTCATTTTACAGATTTGGAAAAGAAAAAAGAGAGGATAAGTGGCCTGCTTAAGCTTACATAGGAAGTTTATGTGAGCGCCAGGAACAGAACCCAGGAACTCGCAAACCTAGTTCTGTACTTTAAATATGATTAAATGATAAAAATATTGATTTAAGCATTTTCCATTGAGTATGTAATATACAATTGCCCTCTGCAATGACACAATAGTTAAGTTTTTTTATATACTAGAAAAGTAAACCACGTTTTTTTAAAAAAATAAGACTCACCCTTGGATGGCTAATATGTTTTAAGGAATTTAGAGGATAAATAGCTAATCTCAAAATCAGATTTGCAGTCAATTTCAAATCTTGCAGCTGTTTTCCTACTTTTTTTAAAGTTACATAAATAAAAAGGAATACAACTCAAGAGCAGTACCTATACTATACACAGCATATGCTTAATAGAGAGCATACTGTACTTCTGTGGTATCAGTTCCTAAAAAAAAGGAACAAAAACTTTTTAAAGTGTGCACTAACTTTACAGAAACATGCACAGAAAATACGTAAAACTTAAACTTTGTTTGGTGTTGGTGATCTCAGACAGTCTTAGTAGCCAGATGTGTACATTGCATACACAACCATAACTGGCTTACACTATGGTGGAGAGTGTTAGCAGAAAAGCCAACATCTGAACTGGCTTGGAGATAGGCCTATTCAGCTACCACTTGTTACTCCCTGACCTGGTCCCTCAAAATAACAGTTGAGGCTCATTGTTGGAGTGGGGGTACAGTAGGAAAACTTGACTACTCTTGCTTATCCTGTGTCTGTCCTGTGGTTAGAGGATTTAATTCCTTAGAACTATCAAGATAGAAACATTATGCTTGCATATTTCAGTCAATTTAACTATTTTTTTCTAATTTGATTTTAAGTGATATTGGGACACAGAGACCCTCACATATCTTTCAGCTTAGCGCATGAACTTTTATCTTTAGGCCCTGGTGTGTACAAAAGAAAATTTACCATACATGATAGGTTACCAGTGTTAGGGAAAACATTGCCATGGTTGCCAGTTACATAAACAACTGGAAGCGTTTGGATGGATTTGAGACAAGTTAAAAGGTTGTAAAAACACACTTGAGTTGTTTCGTTATTATTGAAAAGGCTCACTCAGTTGTCCCCAAAATTATATAAAAATATAACTTCAATAGAGAACAAATCCTGTGCCATGGTATGCAATACTAAGAGAAATATTTAGTATGACATATCAATCTTCTAAAAAATAATGCTAAATGACCACATGCTAAGAATTACCTTACTTGATCTTTTCCAACTCTTCCTCATTAGCATGGTCTGTAAATGAAATAAAGCAATTTTAATTACCTTTCACTCTGACAGACATAGAAAAAAGGAGGCTAACTGTCTTCCAAAGGGACAATCCACATTTAATCACAGCTACTGTAGTGACAGATATTTTCCAGTGACAACTACGCAGGACTGAAATCAAGGCAACTAGAACCCTCTCTCATACTCAAGCAAACTCTTCAGATGGATTTGGTTCTCCTAATATTTTTGGAGAAATTAAGGTAATGAATGCAAAGAATGTCTAAAATTAAAAAAAGTAGGGAAGTGGATAAAGCAATGAAAAAAACTCAATTATTTTAAAAGCAATTGCAATTTTTGACTGATCACTTGAGTAATAAGCTTTGAATTTTAGGAACACATGCTCCAATACTTTAGAGTACTCTAGCTCCTTTGCGCAGCAGATACAGCCACAGGTGGATACCTCCTGCATAATGGCATCCTTGTGTGGTGTGCAGCCATTATAGAATCTTTAATACTACCCTCCTATTAGCAAAGTGGTCAGGGAAAAGGTGTGTGACTGGGGCTCCCACGTGTCTGGCTAATCCCTGGCCACCAGTAGCAGATGGCATAAGATACAGCAGCCTTTAGTTTGATCTTCATTGCTCCAGGCTA
Organism: Natator depressus; assembly: GCF_965152275.1. Classification (NCBI taxonomy): domain Eukaryota; kingdom Metazoa; phylum Chordata; order Testudines; family Cheloniidae; genus Natator; species Natator depressus. The sequence goes on from NC_134238.1 coordinate 59,826,598, forward strand.
GTGCCTGTTGATCCTAGGATCAGGTGAACACAAAGGCTGCTTAAAGACGTTGTTCTCTGCCCATCTCCAGACTTGCACCAAGCACTCCTTGACTGCTCAAGAGACTTTGGTCAACTGAAATTTTTTCTGGATTTTATTTTCTGCTGATAAGAAATTAGAGCATTCTCAAAATTTTGTTGCTGTGCTATGAAGCACTGATCACTTTCTGCCTTTTTTATAGTTAAATTTTATACACAGCACTGAGAAGCAAGATTTTTATAAGGTGTCAAGTGTCTAGCCAGGATGTTGTATACTAAAACTGCTAAAGAATTGAAGGTCTCCAAAAACCTTTTATTATTGGCACACTACACTTTCTGGCATTCATCTTACAAAATTATGATATTTGTTCTGACTCCTTTTTAAAAGGAGCGGCCCACATGAGATTACCTGAATAATTTGTCAAAATTTAGCATTCCCAGGAATCATTCACTGTCATTTCTGAGGGAGGAACGAGCATGGACACAAATTCTTAATCACTGAACAGAATAGATTCTACTGGTCAGGATGCAGGGGGACAATTTATCTGAGTTCCAACTGCCACATCAAGCATTTTACTTGAGCAATTAAGTTGTGTAACTTATATTCATAAAAAGGTTAATGTTATTTTAGCAATGTAAGTTTTCATTTAGTGTGAACAAATAAAATGGCATTAAGTTCCATTGAAACTTTCTTTGTCCCTTGCAAAATAAGCAAATTGTGCACTCTGCTTAAGTTTAGTCACTTTCTTTTTCAGGTGGTCTGAAAAGAGATTTAAAATATGAGATTTCACAGTCAGGAAATAAAAATACTGCATGGAGGAAAAAAATGTGGAGGGGGAGAAAGATGTATGTTATTGATAATCTTAAAATAAATCATGAGACTTTTCCATACCCAAAATAAAACTTTAACTGGAAAATTGGAAAAAAATGGTTAACCCATGTGTATTTATTTAAGCTGCAAAGCATAGTTTAAACCTAAAGGGCCAAATTTTGTCCTCAATAAATAATATTCAAATCTTAGCAAGTACTTTTCATCCACAGATGTCAAAGGGCTTTACAATGTTAGGTAAGCATCATTACCTTTATTTTTACAAATAGGAAAACTGGGGCATACAGAAGTTAAGTAACTTGACTAAGATCACACTCTGAGTCAACCGCAGAGCCAAGTCGAGAACTCAGATTTCCTGAGTCCTATTTACTGTACCACACTGCCACGCACTGAATACAGTGTGTTTTGGATAACAGCCTACGTGAGGAGACAATTGGCCCCCAAGGCTAAATCAGATAGAAATCTAATACTATTTCATCTCTGAGAACTTTATTTTGTATTCTAGCTACAGAAATGCATGATTGTATGTTTGAGCTTATCAATATTAACACAGGCTGTTGCAGTATAAGTTTAAAGTTGTAGCAATAACAATCTAATCAACTTTGCTTAGAAGTCAATGAAATAAATGCATAGCACAAAACAGACTGATAGATGAACTGCAGGAAATTGTATCATTTGAAAACATTCCATGACCTGAATCCATTCCATTCTTTCATTCTCTTTTTCTGTGATATTATTAACCTTTAGGCAGATACATAAATACATAATAGAATTCAAGGGGACAAACAAATCAACTACATTTTAACAATGGGTATATTTTTTCTAACATCAAACTAAGATTATGCATAATCATTTGGGATAAACCACTTCAGAAACAAATCAGTACCACAGGTTTTATTTGCATTCATCTGTAACATCCTTGTAACATTTGTATATTTGAGGATTTTTAGCTTTTATTTTATTTTTAATCTTCTAACATTAGCCAAGCAGTTTATAGTTCTAGAAAATATAATGGAACATGCAGATACTTTGTAAATTCTCCAATGATGAAATCTGTGCATTGAACTTTGCTAGAGAAAGAGCTAGAAAAATTTCATGCATGCAGAATAGCACAAATGACCATGATACAGGACACAAGTTTACAAGAGGCACACTAATATGCTTTTTAAATCAGTATGCATACAGTTGTAAATTATATATATGCCATGCTTTACATTACACTTTACAAAACAACTATTTATCATAAACAAATGCAGTGAGTTAAAAAACCAAACAAGCTTTATTCAACATGACAGATAATTTTAAAGCTAATTTTAGGCCTCATTTTTTCTAATTAGATTTTTTATATGTAGCAATTAATAGTGTAAAATCATTCATACACTACTGCTTAATTTTTTGTAATTAGAAATACCATTTTTCTAGTGCTTCTCATATTTTATTTTTCTCAACTCTTCTTTTGCTTGTATTTGATTATCCAAAACTGCCAGTCTACACAACAAATGATTCAAACTGCATTATTCATGTAAGCAAAGGACAGTGTTAGCATCACACAGCAAATACACAAGATTTTTTGATTTAGAATTGTTGGAACTAGTGCTACTGCAACTAATACATAATTAGGATCCATTTCTGGAAAGCAACTCAAGAAAAATAGTTTTTATAGTTAAAATTGCCCTAAAATGATAGAACTACAATTTTTATTCATGATATTTTAATATTTTAATAATGCATTGTGAATGTGCTTATACCAATATTGTACTGAATCTCCTTTAAGCTAAGGTCTCTTCTTTCACTAGAAGAAATATCGGAAATGTAGAATATTTAGCATAACTTTACACAATTTATATCATCTCACTTTTCACAGTACCTAATATGCTTTCACAGATTTTCTGTATTTTAGAAAGTGCATGTTTTTATATGAGGAAACTGGATACATCAGCTGCAGATCTGAAGGAAAATCCTCTCACCAGTCAGTATTTTGAACACTGCATCCCATCAGAGCTTCTCTCAAGCAGATAAACCAGAGAGAGTGCTCGACAGCATTGGAGAGGTGAGCGAGTGTGTGCAAGACTGGGTATGGCTCACCTCTCTTTTGGATATTTCTAAGTGACAAAGGCTGGGCACCTTTGTAATCAAATGCCTACTATTCTTGAATCAATACTGTTTGATGTTTTCAGTGTTCCACATTTGGTATCACACATCTGTTAGCACAGATAAGAATATACAACATGCCTAAACATATTTTCATCACCTGAGGGACTAACTCCAAACCTCCAAAACCGCCTTTCCCTACAACACAGAACCAAAACACCTCAACATTTCACAAATGGGAAAAAAGGATGTGGCTCCCTCCAATACTCAGTCACATTACTCTTGATAGATCATCAAAAGTTAACACGTGAAGCCTTACCTTCTTTCAACACACTATGGTTAAATATTTAACTGCCATGATACTCCAAATCCTTTTGGTTTGGGGACCAAAAGATCATATCAGACTTTGTAATCTGCATCACAAATGCATCAAACAATATTATAGTTCACAGGTTCATAATTACTGGTAATGTTTGTTCAGGAACGGCTGAAGAGAGGAACAGAATCCTTGCAGGAAGCATGAGTACCAGGACTAATCTCCACAGCTGAATGATGGTGTAAAAGTTGCAGAGCTCCTAGTGCACTATCCTTCAGGTCAGTAGCATAGGGATACCCTACTCTTTGAACCTAAGGATGTTTCTGAACTTATGACATCCTAAAAAACAGTACACCTCTACCCTGATATAACGCTGTCCTCGGGAGCCAAAAAATCTTACCGCTTTATAGGTGAAACCATGTTATATCAAACTTGCTTTGATCCACCGGAGCACGCAGCCCTGCCCCACCGGAGCGCTGCTTTACCGTGTTATATCTGAATTCGTGTTATATCGGGTTGCGCTATATCAGGGTAGAGGTGTACTTCTAACTCCAGTATTTATAACTATTAAACCATGTTTGGCGATGCTCCAAAAATTTCAGTCCTATTCCAAAGCACACCTTAATTAAGAAGTATACTGTACCAATACAGATGGCAGAGTAAAAAGGAAAATTATTTACTCAAACACTACAGACCATCCACTCTCATTACTTACTCTTGGAGTGTTATTTGAATAATTATTTTATAAGGACCACATCTTGCCTATGAAGTTGCATAGGAATAACTAAGGGAAAGGTTTTGCCTTATATCTCTAATATAATTAAACTGTCTCTTGAATCTCATCTACATTAAATTCCCTGAAAACTACTCTCACTATTACAAGACCTTTTAAAAGAACGCCCTAGCATGATGGTTTAATTGGAATGAAATACGATTTTTTAAAATCTCTATGTATAAATAAAATAAATAAGTAAATAATGTGGAAGCAGAACACAAGATATATTGCATCTTGAATCTTTAAATAATTGACTCATTCTTATGAACCAACTCAGTGTTAAGCTGGTAGGTCTTCTTTCCTTCACAATGACACAAACTCTTTTAATGTAACTTTGCTAGAACTTTACTCCAATATGCATAGCCTGGCATGCTATTTTTTAATAAGAAATTCCACCCTCAAATTACAAAGTAGAACAATGAAGGTCTCAGACCCTCTTCAAAATGGGAGGTCTCAGGCGATCACAGTTTGAATGGAAGAATAAAATTGTTCCTTTTGCTAAAATAATATATAGAAAGTAAATGGAGTTGAAGATCTAACATAACAGCATGTCTTCCTGTTGCTACCATCATAATCCATGGAATCTGGAAGAGGCTGCAAGCCAGCCAACCTGTGCACTCCTGTCCTTTCTCACATTCAATTTCTATCCCATAAGGTAAAGATCCTGTTGAGGGGCAGGAATGAAGAAGCCATGCTGTTGTTATGAGGTAATTATCAGTATATTTAGATTTCACTGTGTAATGGATGGTCATTCTTCCTCAATAGTGACTAGCACAATATATGACTGTGTTTGAGTATGTGTAAAAAATCTGTAGAATGTTACTTTCTACATCAGAAGTTTTCCTTACAAAAAAGTAATATTCTTCTGACTGTTAAACCAATGTTAAAGTAGAATAATTCCAATTTCACAAGTTAGGTCACTTTGAGCAACAGGTTTGTTGCCAAATAGCTCAGTAATGCCTGCTTTAATGACCAGATTTAATCTCGGATATGTTTTACAATTTATTATCAGAAATATTTGTCATGATGCAAATTTGTAGGATATTGTGCTGAGCAAAATGGATGAAGCCGTTGTTTAAGAGAGACACTGCACTTCCATTTTTTGAATATACGCATAATAGGTTTGTCTTTTTTTCAAGCAACTCTTACAGAATGTCATGAGGGGACTTAATGGTGGGAGAATTGTTTTCAGAACTCTAACTCTACAGCATTCCAAGTACCAGTCATACACATTCATGTACTGGTGGTTTAATTATAGCTGGAGGAAAAATGAAAAACAATGTTTCAGTCCTCCCCAGCCTTCCCTAAGTACATAGTAGTTGTATGACACCCCAACAAGACTATGTACTATATACTACAGTCCTGTTTTATACAGGGTAAAATACAGTCTGCGAAAGAACATGGAGACAAACTTTTTTTCTGTTCTACCTACTGTTAAACCACTTAGCTTGGTTTACTTGACCTTTGATGCTTGGTTCAGGTAGTAAGACTTATGTTTGATCATTGGTTGTGGTGGGCGGATTTTACATTCCCTATTGAACACCCAGAAGATTAAAAGGATTTTTTTCAATTTTGGTGTTTAGGAGTGAGTACTAAATATTTCTTGAAATCTATTTCACATAAAATCTATTTATAATTCAGAGCAATAAAAGACAAATATGTCAACCCAAATTCCATGAACCACTGGCCATGTTCTTACGTGATCTCACTGAGAGGGGGAATGGAAAAGGCAGTGGGGAGGATTTACTATCATACAGTGGGTCTTAAAACTCATCTCACTATATAACTTGTCAAGAGGCTGATGCTGCTTTCCAGAAGGGATTCTCTCTACTTCCTTTGTGAAATTCTAGGGGTAGACTCAGGTTTCCCATTAATTTGAATAGAGGAGTTCTTCATGAGATTACAACAATTTTCTGCCCGTGTGGGACCAAAAACATGTGTTGTAGGAAAGAGAATCCATGTTGAAATTGGCAAATCCTGTAGGAAAGCTCAAGTTTTCTGCATTTAATGGCCCAAATGCCCATATAAATGTCAACATTTTCCAGTGTTTTAAAGTGCCCATTTTGATGTTACTGCTGTATCCTATGATTCTATGAAATGTCATCCTTTGAATGAAAAGTGATAGCTTTGCAGTCAGCATAAATAAATAATAGCAAATATGCTCAGGAATAAAATTTGACACAATATAAATATTAATTCTTCATTACTTAACTTTCTCATATTTTTAAAAGCTACAGTTGCATCCATGTTCTGTATTGTAAACTAAATAAATTTGTCTCTCTTTATAGATTTTAACTGAAAATGAGAGAGAACTAGTTTATGAAGCCGTGAATCAGGTTTAATATGTTGCAGATTTCACAGATTCTTTCTTGAAGCAAATAGTTACCTGGTAAAAGCTTGACTTAACAAAAATCCATCCTGACCAAAAAAATGTTTGTTTAAGTTATTTAATGCATTTATTTTTGTTCTTCTCCCAATCTCTGAAACCTTGTTCTTGACCATCATCTTTATGCCATGCCCTTGTCTTTTCTATGGCATGATGGAGAAGTAAATTACAGTAAGTGCAGAAAAGAAATGGTCATTTCATTTATGGCACTTTACTAAGACATCAAAAAATATCCAGTGTTTCCACAATTAAATGCCAAGAAGCAGAAATTCTAATTATTACAAGTTTCCCTCTTCATTCCAACACTGGAATATGGTTGAAATGTTGACACTGCAGCACTAGGTCCAAAATTCTTTAACAAGAAAATGGTTCATCAGTGCACTTCCATATTAATTACTAATATTCACCTGGAATTTTGTTTGAGACAGTTGTACATTTATTTTCCACCCGTATCCCTCACTATTTTCACAAGAGGATCTGATCTGAAGTAGGACACTTTCGCTCAAATGCATCATAAACAGTGATCAATAGTGTTTACTTATAACAAATTTGTTTCAAGATTGTAGTCTCCTCTTATGCTACCAATCATCTGACCATGGAAGGATCACATTATCTGTGTTCTGTAAGTGAAAACATGTTGACACTTACTTTCTGAAACTTTTAAACTTACCATTTCCCTCTGTTCTTCTTTGGGAGCCAGTAGAACTGATAATAATATAGTTCCCAGATCATGGTCAGGGTAGTGAGGATCCTTCAGAGTCAAGTTGATATCTGTTGGTCTAGCAGACCAAAAGACAAACATTTATTCTGCATTTTGAGCACCAGTTTAATGACGTTTCTGAAACACCAGGCTCAACAGAATCCACATTTTATATGAAACAACTTACTTTAATGAATTTTAGTTTATATCTATTCTTAAGGACAAACCTCTAAATACAATTGTGTAAGAGCCAACCAACATGTCTCAAACCTGGATCTATAGAGCTGTCAGGCAGTGAACATCTCCATGCTGCAACCCAGAAGCAGCTATAACCAGCTCATGCCCCACTACCCATGACTTGCTGTGGACACAGACCATGGGAAGTCCTGCCTCAAGAGGTCTGCAAGGCAGCAACCTCACAGCTACTGATTAGCTCCCTGCTGTATATAAACTGAAGGGGTGTTCCAGGAAGTGTCTGGCAACAGCACGCATCTCCTGTAGCTGCCACAATCATTCCATTCATGCTCTTGAAGTCCTGGCTTCAACCTCAGCTTAATTTGAACCTTTCCTCCTGACCCAGCCACTGAAACCTGACTCGGACTCTGATCCTTATTATCAACCCCAGCCTGGAACTTGACTACGAATTCCTCTGCTACTCTCAGCCTCAGGTTTGACCTTGGTCCCAACTGCCCTTGTCAGGATCCTGACAGTTTCACATTTCATGCTTTCTAAGCAGCTGGTACATACTGAAGTAATTCAATCTAAACTATAAAATTTATTTCAATTAAAACAGAAGAAAGCTAAATTTTAGAACAACAATAAAAATCATGGGAACAAAAATAAAATGGCTGCATCCTAAGCCATCTGTAGGTACTACAGCAAGTGTTATGTACAATGACACAACACAGTATTATTATTAACATTAATATTACAGCAATGCTCTAAGGCTACGTGTCCTTTGACTGTTAGCTGAAGTGGCACAGGCTTGTTATTTTTAAGCATCTTGAAAATTCTATTCGCAATGCCACAAGTATGAGATTAGTTGACACCTCAAGGACTGTGCATGTATGACTCCATGGACTTTCACACCAGCATCGTACCTGTTTAATTCTAGTGACGTGAGATCCAAAAAAGCTGATCCAATAAAGTCATCCTGAAGTCCAAAATCATAATCAAAGACCTAAAACATACAAGAGAAGAAAGTATTTCCAGTATTAGAAAACCTTTTTTGAAACTTCCTTAATTAATAAATGTTTCTTAAGTGTCCATTTCTCAGGATGGATTTTCATCCTGTTAAAGCAGGATTACCAAGGGTTCATGCCTATCTGAGGCAAGTAAATTAAAATTTAAAGCTGGTCATTTAAAGTTCAGTGTGGCTACTTATGGAAATGTCCAAGGAACTATTAGATCTGGACTGCATAAAATGAATAATATCAACCTTCTATCGACAGAACAAGTCATTTTATAACAAATCCATTGAGACTGAAGAGGAAAAACAGATGTAAGAGATTTAAAAAAAAATCATGGATTCAGCATCCAGGTTATGAATTAAACCTAAATTGTTGCATTGAGTAATTCTACAAAGCACAGGCTGGAGGGCTGAGATATAATTGTCAGAAGTAAATGGACTGTGGTGGAAGTATTAGTACTGATAATAGACTGCTAGCAATATAATTTTGCAAGGTGCTTTATAGAATTTTCTTTAAAAAGGAATTACAATCTAAATTAAACAATTAGGAGATTTACATAAGGGGATTTTTATCACTGAAAAAATTAATAAATCAGTATGTGGTAGCTGTTAGCTGACTTGTCTACCATGAGAGGGTGGAAGATCTCATGAAGCATCTAAACCAGAGGTGGCCAAACTGTGGCTCTTTTACAATTAAAGTGCATCTTGCAGACCCCCCTCCCCATTCTCCACCTACCAGACTCTGTGTGTGTGGGGGGGGTGATGTTATCTGATTAAAGTATGACCATGCAAACCATTGTTGCTACCGCAGTCATATAATTCCAACAAATCTTATACAAAGTGTAACACATGGCCAGAAATGGTTAAGCAGCTTGCAGGCTAAATGACCCAAAGCCAACCATTAGAGAAATGTTAGAAGAGTAAGTAAACGGTAATTAGGGCCATTCCATGGTAGATAGACTAGAATTTTGAAATGCAAACCTATATTTTTAGAAATTAGAGGCGATACTAATTGTATGTGTGTACTCATATCTTGTCAAATGTTAGCCATGTAAACAGACAGTTCCTGTCTGTCACTATGGCTGTTGATTCAAATATCAAAAGGGAATATTAACAGCTAGATGAATCTTGGGTGAAATAATGTCATTGTCTATATGTCTCTTTAAAGTTTATCATAGACTGCCTAATGGATAAACTGCCCTGTGTTAATTTGGGTAACTAATTACCAATGATGCTTAGGAAATAGGTCTACAACAAAGTATCCATGATTGCCTATTGTTTGCCTAAGGACTCCAAACTGCATAAAGATGCCTTGGGTCCCAATCCTTTTTATCTCAGATCTACTTAATGCTTCAGGCAGGAGAAGCTTAAGCCCAAGATTGAGATCTCCAGTCCTAAATTGGAACACCCTGAATATAAACATTGAACTATAACCTATGAACCAATTCTGAAAGAACTCTTTGCAACTACAAAGCTCACCATCTCTGCTATGAATCTGAATCTCAGGAATTATACTCATGTCTGTATGTACACTGATCTTTTAACTAATACTCTCTCTCTTCTTTTTTAATAAATTTTAGTTTAGTTAATAAGAATTGGTGGTAAGCGTATATTTGGGTAAGATCTGGAATATTCATTAACCTGGAAGTTAACGTGTCCTATCCTTTGGGATTGGTAGAACTTTTTTATATGATGAATAAGATTTTCAGTGATCCTCATCATATATGACTTGGGTGTCTCGGTTGAGGCCCAAGGCTAGGTTGTTTTAAGGGAACTGTGTTGTTGGCTTCTGGGTAACCAGTGAGGTATTATAGAAGCTATTATGTGCTGGCTCGGTAAATCTAAGTATTGGAATATACACCAGCTTTCGGGATTGCCTGCCCCATTCTTTGCAGTTCACCCTAATTGAGTGACCTTAGCTGATCTCCCCCCCGGTCCCAGGGGGAGATCAGGTCACAGGCAGAGATCAGGACTTCTGCCTTGCAGCGAGGTGGTGGGGTAGGGGCTTCTGCCCAGGGGGAAGGGGGACCTTGGGGCTTCAGCCTTGCAAGGCACACCTGCTGGGACTCAGAGCTTCAGCAGAGCAAGGCTGAAGCCCCGAGCCCTGTCAGGCGCCTCCCGCGTGGATGAAGCCCTGAGCCCCAGCAGGCGTGCCCCATCTCTCGAACTTCTGAAGGTTGTCGTATGTGACTCAGAAAATGAGTAAGTTTGGCCACTCCTGACCTAAACAAACCTCTTATAGAAACCTGGAGAGAAGTCTGTGGCATTGTACACATTAGTGCCAATGGTGCAGGGATAATTATCCCCTCTCACATTAAAAGCCGGGGAAACGGACCTTGTTGAGGAAATGAATAAAAAAAAGGAAAGAAAACACAACTGTTACAAGTTACAAAAACAAAAATCTAGAAAAGTAAGGGCCCAGTGATGCCACCTTTACTCATGTTAACTCCAATAGAACTGCTACTGAAGATGGCATAAATCAGGCTTTGAAATATCACAACACTAACATTATATCAGATAATATAGAACAGTGTAAAGGACATGCAACAAACTGCATGATCTCTGATTCACTAACTAATCATTGCCCGAATAGTGAGAGAGAAAGTTATTTTTAATCAGATACATTCAAATTAAATCTCACAGTTAAGTAAATATGAAAAAGCTATCAATCAGCACTTGGCAGGATCAGGCTCAAATTACCCTTCAGCAAAGAACAATTTTTCAATATGCCAGAAATGTGTTTCATGTAAAAATTATCCTATGTATAATGGTGTTCCTATAAATACAAATTAAAAACATTATATATAAAAAACTCAATTTTTTTCCTTTTCTTTACTAATAACAATAGACTATTAAAAACTGAAGAGTTTTGGAAGCCTAATTTACATTTTTTATTTCTTAATTTTGCATTTCACTTGGATACGAAAGACAGACATCTTCTTTTTAATCAGTTTCATTTTCTGGCTTTCACACACTAGCACACTATTGTCTGAAATGACAACATGAAAAAGATATATTTAAATTTTTTAAATTGATTTACCCGATTTTATAAAAATATAATGAAAGTCATTACCACTGTTTTGCTTAAAAAAAAAAAAAAAAAAAAAAAAAAAAAAAACTTTAGAGGATAAAAATTTGCTGATCGTGTCCCTTTATGAAATGTAGCATTACATGATAATTTTTTCAGAGATAAAGAACAATATCTAGAATTGTTTAGTAAAACTTCTAGAGAAGTAAAATAAATGAATGGTTCACCTTTATATACAATGGTTCCCGAGGGTGATCAGTAAGAATGCAAGTTTTTTCCTCCCACACAGGATTGAGATTCTTGTGTATAGTTTTACTTCTAAACACTTCTTTTCCTCCAATTTTAAACTTGACGTATGGATCGCTGGTCCCTGTTAGAGAGAGGAACACATTGATGCAATTTAATTACATAACTTCTGTGTACATTGGGAATTTAAATCACCCTAAAATAAATTAAATATAATTTCACTGACTATATGAACTTTGGAGAGAAGAAAATAGAATTGATAGAGGGAAAAAATAACTTTGCTTTGTTACTTTAGGATTTTATTTTATACACTTGTAAGCTATGTTATTAGGACAATGAGAAAATATGAAGGGTGAAATCCTGATCCTATTGAAGTCACTAGCAGAACTCCAGTTGATTTTATTGTGTCCAGGATTTTATCTTAAATTGGGGAAGCTTTTCTTCCACTACCATGAATAAACAAATTCCCCACCCCAGCCTCAACACCACACACTCACATCCACACAGGTTTAGTGTTTAAACTCAACCGCTTCCTGCAGTCATCCCCACTGCCCATCTAAGAGAGGTTCCAACCCTTGTTAACTGTAATTAAATCATTCTGGCACCAGCTCTTGTGTAGTTTCTTCCAAAGTTGTACTCTATACACTGTCAAAGAGGGACTTCAATGCCTACACTAAGAAAGCATTAGGAATGGCAATTTTCAAAGGCTTTCATATCATAAATACAGTTTAGGGTATGACCTACATTTCTGTTTAGTTGCAATTGTGCTGTTCTAAGTTCCTGCTTTGATGGCGCCCTGACAGAATCAAACTGGTCAAGTGCAGAAAGACCACAGCTCTTTCCCTGCACTTTTTAAATATGAAATTTAATTTTACAATTTTGTAAAAATCTTGGAAACATTAAAATTGGGTAAAAACTCCCAAGACACCGATCAATTTTTAACCTACTTTTGTAAAATTGAATTTAAATTTCATAAAAGGTGCTGAATTGACTGCAAGTTTGCTGATTCTCTACCAGTTAACTGTCTGCAACGACACTTCTGTTTAGCTCCATTTCATCCAAGACGATTTTAAAATAAATGCAATACCTTCAGTGTCACCACAATTACAAGAGGTGCGAGAAGAGACCGCTAACACAGAATGTAGAACTTTTCAAAATTTTCTTATTTATATTTTTGTAGACTGTAAAAAGTTTATGATCATATCCACAAAAATTTAATAAATGAGTTTTGTGAAAGTACTTTATACCTCTAAACAAAAATAAAACTTTTTACAGGTTTCAGAGTAACAGCCATGTTAGTCTGTATTCGCAAAAAGAAAAGGAGTACTTGTGGCACCTTAGAGACTAACCAATTTAGTTGAGCATAAGCTTTCGTGAGCTACAGCTTATGCTCAAATAAATTGGTTAGTCTCTAAGGTGCCACAAGTACTCCTTTTCTTTTTGCAAAAACTTTTTACAGTGCTCTTTGCAATATTTTATCGAGCCACTAGATGGCACTGTTATTTACCTAAAAACTATACACTCCATTCTAAACCATAGCTGTGGGTACATTTCAAGCAGGTTTAAGTCTAGCTCATTTATTATAATAGGATCTTAGTTTCATTGGCAACACAATGTATTGTCCAATTGTAAGAAATAGTGAGTCAACCAATTCTTTCACTCTTCTGTTGATGATGAAGCTCTTCAGGGTAAAGGTCATGGCTTTTTACATTTGGTCTATAAAGCATCAAGAAAATTTTGGGTGTAAGTAACAAAATAAACAATAGTGATAATAGCTAAAAGGGTTTGGCCTCATGCCCAAACACAAAGTTTCTCCTCCCCTTCACTGTTAAGTGTACTAGCTGTTGCCTTTCATGCCGCATTTCAGGATACATCTACACTAGTGACTGTACATGTGTCAATGCATCCATTTAAACTCCAGACACTCGTGTCTGAAGGTGAGTAAGCTAGCACCCCTCAGGGACATGGGTAAGTACATGTCTTTGGTTGTAGCACAGCCTTGTACCTATGCCAGTTTGCAGTGTGGACAGGAAAAAGGGGCGTGTTCCAGATCATGCCTTTCAATAGTCCTCCACCCCCAAGTCCTACAGTGCACTGTACCCTTTTTTGCCTGACTCTTACCCACTCTATAAGGGTCCCTGTCCCACCCCCCGCCCCTTCGGTTTTCATTGGCAGTAGTGAGTTGATCACATCAGAATACCTTTCTACTTTACTTTTACAGATCAATACAGGTAAACATCGATCCTGCTCAGAGAGCAGACGCCTAGTCTACCGACCACACCATGTGCTGATCAATATACGGTCAGAGTACACCATCATCCACCTGGAGTGACAGGAATATTCATCTGTACCTGGAAATTTCACAAAGGCTGGAATAGGTGGGCAACTCAGCAGATTCTGGCCAGTGGTGAGCTGGAGCCAGTTCGCGCAAACCAGTTAAATTTTGAAGCAGTTTAGGAACTGGTTGTTAACCCGCTTCCCTGCAGGGGGCGCTGAGGCTTTGATGGGCTCCGGCCGGGAAGTGATGTAATTCCTCCTCCGGCTGACGGGGGCGCTGCGCTGCGGGAGCCATGTGTGCTGCTGCCTGGCCCCGGGGCAGGAGCCCTGGTGCTGCTGCTGCTCCCCCGACCCCCAGCCCTGGGGCTCCCGATGCTGCCTGGTGGGTCCCCAGCTGCTCTGCTGGGCCTGGGCCTGGGCCTGGGCCTGGGCTGCGTCCTGCTGCTCGGGCTACTCCGAGCCGCTCTCCCCATGAGCACCCACCACCCTGCCCGCACCAGCCCCTGTCTCCAGCCACCCCCGCACCCCCTGTCCGCACCAGCCCCTGTCTCCAGCCACCCCTGCACCCTCTGCCCGTCTCCAGCCACCCCCGCATCCCCTGCCCGGCCCGCAGCAGCCCCTGCCTGCAGCCAGCCCTGCACCCCCTGCCTGCAGCCAGCCCCAGCCACACCCCTGCCCTGCCTCCAGCCACCCCTGCACCCCCTGCCACACCCCTGCCCTGGCTCCAGCCACCCCTGCACCCCCTGCCCGCAGCCAGCCCGTCTCCAGCCACCCCCACACCCCCTGCCCGCAACCAGCCCCCGCCACACCCCTGCCCTGCCTCCAGCCAGCCCCGCACCCCTTGCCCACAGCCAGCCCCCGCCACACCCCTGCCCTGCCTCCAGCCACCCTGCACCCCCTGCCCGCAGCCAGCCCCTGTCTCCAGCCACCCCCGCACCCCCTGCCCGCAACCAACCCCTGCCACACCCCTGCTCTGCCTCCAGCCACCCCCACACCCCCTGCCCGCAGCCAGCCCCTGCCCGCCTCCAGCCACCACCGCACCCCCTGCCCGCAGCCAGCCCCTGGCGCACCCCTGCTCTACCCACACCAGCCCCACACCCTCTGCCCTGCCTGCACCAGCCCCTGTCTCCAGCCACCCCCGCACCCCCTGCCTGCACCAGCCCGTCTCCAGCCACCCCCACACCACCTGCCCGCAACCAGCCCCTGCCGCATGCACCCCCTGCCCTGCCCGCAGCCAGCCCCTACCTCCAGCCAGCCCCACACCCCCTTGCCTCCAGCCAACCCCGCACCCTCCTGTCTCCAGCCAGCTCTGCACCAGCCCCTGCCGTACCCCCTGCCCTGCCCACAGCCAGCCCGTCTCCAGCCACTCCCGCACCCCCTGCCCGCACCAGCCCTGGTGCACCCCCAGCCCTGCCCGCACCAGCCCCTGTCTCCAGCCACCCTCGCACCCCCTGCCTGCAGCCAGCCTCTGGCGCACCCCCCGGTCTACCCACACCAGCCCCACGCCCTCTGTCCTGCCCGCACCAGCCCCTGTCTCCAGCCACCCCCGCACCAGCCCCTGTCTCCAGCCACCCCTGCATCCCCTGCCCTGCCCACAGCCACCCCCTGTCTCCAGCCACCCCCACACGCCCTGCCCGCATCAGCCCGTCTCCAGCCACCCCGCACCTGCTGCCTGCAGCCAGCCCCTGACGCACCCCCGTCTTGCCCACAGCCAGCTCCTGTCTCCAGCCACCCCCTCACCCCCTGCCCTGCCCGCAGCGAGCCCTGCACCCCCTGCCTCTAGCTAGCCCTGCCCCACGCCCCTGTCTGCAGCTGGCCCCAAGTCCACTGGTGCCCTGCAGGTCCCAGGGCAGTAACCCTGCACACCTGCTTCAATGAGGGGGGCAGGGAGCAGCTGGGACCCACACATGTGCACACCCTAGGGTGACCAGACAGCAAGTGTGAAAAATCAGGACAGGGGGTGGGGGGTAATAGGAGCCTATATAAGAAAAATACCCCAAAATCGGGATTGTCCCTATAAAATCAAGACATCTGGTCACCCTAGCACACCCCCAGGGAGTGGCAGGGACCCACACATGTGAATCGGAGCTCATTTCTAGTTCAGGCCCATCTTTTTTAAAAAGAACTTTAGGCAGGGTTAACATACATCCGTATTTTCCCAGACAGGTCAGGCTTTTTGGTTCTTAAATCGCCATCCGGGAGAAATTTTTAAATTTTAAAAATTCCTCCCGGGAAAATACGGACGTATGGTAACCCTGTTGGTACAAAAAATACATACTGGGGCACATCCCTTAAATCAGAACTTTTTATAGGGAACCGATTGTTAAGATTTTGGCAGCTCATCACTGATTCTGGCCCAATGCCAGGACCCTGAGACTCCTTTACAGGAGGGCAAATAGTCACTTTGGAGGGATCACCTTAGATGCCCCCTTTTACAATAAGCTTGACTGGATGCAGTCAAGGGCTCCCAATACAGACCCTGAAGTGGCTCATAACTGCTTCCTCAACCCTGCTGGCCTCATTGTCCAACGGGATGCTGATGAGGGCCAGAGTGAGGAAGCAAAAGGGAGCACAGAGGATACCCTGGAAGATGAGGATCATGTGATTCTGCACCTCTAGCTAGAGGAGCTGGCAGAGGAACCCCCCATATATGAACCAGAAGAGGAACCACAAGCAACAGCAAGAACCAGACTCCAAAGCAGGGAAGTTACAATGGACCCACCCCAATATCTCCTCTCGTTCCAGTGCTGTACTCCTGATTTTAAGCCCAAAACCTGCTCTGTTTCAACCCTTATATGGTCCCCAAACAAGACATGACTATAAATCAATGATTGTATTGATTTCCCATGAACCACTTGCCTGAAACTATAAAACAGGTTGTTTGATAATAATCATTGTGCCAGTGTGTCTGTGCATTTCTCGGCCAAGCCTCAGGCAGCAAAGGCCAGGGGGCCACACTGATGACCACAGGAAAGGAGAGGCTAGAAATGTATAGTTGGTTGTCTAAAGTTAGTAACAGCCATCTTTGTTCCTTGGAAGATTACAGTGTTTCATGCTTCTTCCTCCCACCCATATCTTACCATTTCCCTTACAAACACATTGAGCCATGCCGAACAAGCTGGGAGAAATGGGGGTAGGACAAGGAATCAGTGTGGCAGTTGGCAAATACAGTGTGGTGTCACTTCACTATAGAGACGTGAGGTAGTTGTGGTGTTGATTTGAAACTTTGGGGAACAAAATGAAGTTGTGGTGTCTCTCTTTCCCTGTCCATGTTACCATTGTTAGGTGGGCACAGGGACAGGATTTTCTAGTGAAACCGAGAGGGAGTAGCTTGTGTTCATGGTTAGCTTTGCTTGTGCCATGGAAACTCCATATGCTAGCTGAGAATATAGTCAATTTCCAGCCACGCTGCATCCCAGTCCTGTAAGCATATGTAGCCAATTAGTTCATTTTATCATCCATTTATCATTGTATTATGTGATGTTATGGTCAACTCATATGCTATTTCATATATAATCCATGTATGCTAAATAGATTTAAATTGTAGGATTATTGAAATATAGGATCGATAAGTATTTAAGAATGATGAGGGCGAATTAGGTATTAGTAAAGCATGGCTGAAACACAAAGTTGACAGGCAGAGACATGTAAGGTTTTAGCTTAGCCAGGCTAGGCCAGAGGCTTAAGAATGCTTGACATGAGTGAGGGACCAAGGAATAACCCTATCACTTTAGATAAGCTATTACCAGCAGGAGAGAAAACCTTTTGTAGTGATAAACACCCATTTTTTCATGGTTTGTGTGTATAAAAACATCTTCTGTATTTTCCACAGTATGCATCTGATGAAGTGAGCTGTAGCTCACAAAAGCTTATGCTCAAATAAATTGGTTAGTCTCTAAGGTGCCACAAGTACTCCTTTCCCTATGCCAACAAGGTCACAAGGTTACTGCATAAGATGTGCCAGTAGCTGAGGTTATGGAAAAATGGATTGCAATAGACTGCAATGTATTTTCCAAGACCACAAAACACCTGACTGTAACATCTTTGAATGTCTGTTTGACCCTGCCGGTAGATGGCATGCATAAATGCTAATGAGAATAAGAGAAACTATGAACAACTCATGAAAAACGGGGCAGATCAGTATTCATGGGGTGCGAAAGTGCAGATAAGGAAAAGAAGGTTGACATCTTCATGCACATGATTAAAGTGTTAGGTGTACTCAGAATTACACTGTAAAAGAGGGTTGGTCCCAGAGGTGACAGTAAGCTGGTACGGGCCGGTACGGCATACTGGCAAGAGCCGGTGCACTGGACCGGACCAGCTTCCCCAGGCCTGCGATGTAAAGAGCCCGGGGCTCCACTGCGGTAGCGGTGGCTGGGAGCCCCTGGCCCTTTAAATCACTGCCGGAGCCCTGCCGCTGCTACCCCAGGGCTCCAGCAGCAGGGCTCAGGCTGCGATTTAACAGGCCCGGGGCTCTAGTCGCCGCTACCGCCCTGGGCCCATTAAATCACCTCCTGAGCTCCACTTCCGGAGCCCCTGGGGTAGTGGCGGCAGCTGGGGTCTCTGGCAGTGATTTAAAGGGCCCAGGGCTCCTAGCCACTGCTACTGCAGTGGAGCCCCAGGCTCTTTAAATCTCTGTCAGAGGCCCAAGGTAACAGCAGCAGCTGGGAGCCCCAGGCCCTTTAAATCACTGCCGGAGCCCCACCACCGCTACACCAGGGCTCCAGCAGCAGGGCTCAGGCTGCAATTTAATGGGCCCGGGGCTCTGGCCGCCACTACCGCCCCGGGCCCTTTAAATCACTGCTGGAGCCCTGCTGCCGGAGCCCCTGAGTAGCGGTGGCAGCCGGTGGCTCCAGCAGCAATTTATAGGGCTCCACTGCAGAAGCGGCAGCCGGAGCCCCAGGCTCTTTAAATTATTTAAGCTCAGTACCAATGTGGACAAAAGAACAAATGGATATAAACTGGCCATCAGGAAGTTTAGACTTGAAATTAGATGAAGGTTTCTAACCAGCAGAGGAGTCAAGTTCTGGAATAGACTTCCAAGGGAAGCAGTGGGGGCAAAAGACCTATCTGGCTTCAAGATTAAACTCGGTAAGTTTATGGAGGAGATGGTATGATGGGATAACATGATTTTGGCAATTAATTGATCTTTAACTATTCATGGTAAATAGGCCCAATGGCCTGTGATGGGATGTTAGATGGGGTGGGATCTGAGTTAGTACAGAGAATTCTTTCCTGGCTGGTGAGTCTTGCCAACATGCTCAGGGTTTAGCTGATCGCCATATTTGGGGTTGGGAAGGAATTTTCCTCCAGGGCAGATTGCCAGAGGCCCTGGGGGTTTTTCACCTTCCTCTGCAGCGTGGGGCACAGGTCACTTGCTGGAGGATTCGCTGCACCTTGAAGTCTTTAAACCAGAATTTGAAGACTTCAATAGCTCAGACATAAGTTAGGAGTTTGTTACAGGAGTTGGTGCGTGAGATTCCATGGCCTGCTTTGTGCAGGAGGTCAGACTAGACTATTATAATGGTCCCTTCTGACCTTAAAGTCTATGATTCTATGATTCTCTGGCATAGATGAAAACAGCTATGTTTTCCAAATGTTCAGCTTTTAAAGAAGAAATTGCAAACTTGTAACGCAGTAACTGCATCTCCCACCCCTCACTCATCCTCCTGAGAAAATATAAACAAATATTTTTTGAAAACGTTTGTACATTTATCTTACCATTATTAGCTTCTGCTCCTTCCCCAGGGGCTGTTAAAATTGTTTGAGAACCAAGGACAGGCTAACAGTTGCATTCCTGGTATACTGAAAAATATCAATATTGTGGCCTCCCACAGCAAAATCATGTAATATGGGGGGATTTCTCGACTTCATCAAAGGGAAAAAATAATAATGTTATCCTCATCTTTTGAATTGGCAGGACTTTTGGTTCCTGAGTGGGAAACCATTCCACTGGGGATGGGGCAGGTGAAGCACACCAGACAGACAAAAGATCTTGCAGTTGCTTATTGGCATCGACAGGAGGAACCAGGGCATTCTGAGTTCCTCAGGGTATGAGAGAAACAGGCTCTTCAGCAGGAAGAGACACTGATGAACTGGCTCTTGTTTCGGCATGGCATAGGGAACGGAAGATGCCCTAATGGAGAGGCTCATAGAACTGGTGGCTGAATGAATTTGGGGTCTGTCTGCTACCATGGCCATTATGCCTCTCTGGGAACGGGCAACACCTCCTCTTTCTTGTCCTCCTCCGGCTGTCACCCAGAGTGCTGTGGTAGCAGAAGACCCAATTCCATGAAGTGATCCGGAGGAGCCTACAAACCTCTCACCACGGATCCCCTGAGCGTCGAGCTCACCAAGTGCTGTTGTGTTTTGTGCCATTGTGTTTTGTTGATTTACTTCTGTTTTGACAAAAAGTTTCCATTACACATTGGATATATTAATTTTAACAAATGTCAGTTTCCTTGATTTATGTATGGACCCTCATTCTTGAGTATGAAGAATGTGAAATGTTTTCAGATTTGGGGGCCCTACAATTCACAGCACATGAACTGAAATAGTGTAACTGTCTGGTACCATCACACTGCAAACAGTTTTCTGTCCATCCCTCACCCATTAACTCCCCTTCCCCCCTCACCCCGCCCCCAGGTCAAGAAATATCTGAAGTCCCAAGGATACATGAGCGGGATGGGTACATTGTTATTGTTATGTGCTTACAAAGCATTGATAGTTTTAAAAACAGCAGAACTCAACACAGAAAATGTTCTTTGTGGCTTAGTTTGCATGCAGAACAATGAAACACAATTAGAGTAAAAATACAGGTATCTGCCACTACCCACTGTTCAAACAGCTCATCCTTCCCACTCCGCCCCTCCGCCTCCCGCGACCCCAAAACCTTCACCAATTTCAATCTTTGGGTTAGTGCTCCAGACTTCACATAGCTACCACTCTGAGACTTGCTCCAGAAAGGCTGTTAAGTGTGCTTAGCACTGCTGACAATGAACGGAGGAGGAGAGAGTGAAATCCTCCATCCCCCAAACCAAACTTTCATAAGGTCATTAAGACAGATTAAGTGCTCCCAAGAACAGAAGTTTATAAACAAGTGTGAACATTTAAGACAAAAGTGCTGCACAATGATCACATTACAACTCAGCCACCACCCTCCACAGCACAAATGTAAGGTGTTAACTTAGTTAATACATCTTGTTATAATAGTCTGTAATAGACCAATTATCAGAGGAATAAATGGCTAATGACCACGACAGGGGAACAAAACCCCCACAGTTATCTCGCCCTACAAGTAAATGCCAACGTTCCCCCCTGCATTTCCAGCAGGTGCACAGGGCATGAAGGTGTCCCTTGGCGCCAGCACCTTCTGCCTCCTTGTTGTTCCAAAATGTGTGCATATATGGCATCCCGGATTTCCCTTGTCCCTGGAAACCAGGACCACTGTGCATGTGGCTGGGATCCAGCTGTCTTACAGAGTTTGTAAACCAGACCTGTTCTGTGCCCACTCCAATTTACTCTTGCAATGTTATGTGATGCACAGCAGGTGATGGTGATGTGAACGGCATTTGCCACACTGGCATCCAGATAGATGCACAGGCAGCACCAACAAGTTTTCATCTTACCAAACACACACTACACAACCATTCTGCAGCTACTGAATTTTTATCTGAATTCCCTTTGTTCAGGGTCATTGATGTCAGCGTATGGTTTCACGAGCCAAGCTAGGAGCAGGTATGCGGTGTCCCCCAAAATAACCATTGGCACAGACATACCATAAAGAATCACATCGTTTCTGGGGAATAAAGTCCCTTCTTCTCTCCAAGTACAATCCCGATCTCCTCAACACCCTGGTTTCATGGACCTTTCCAGTGTTTCCCAATCATAAATCTGTCTCTGTGGTGCAACAAACCTTGCGGAATGAATGAGTAGTAACGTTTTCAGTTCACGTACTCACTCACCCCTTTTGGTGAGCAAAATATTGGGACATGGGTGCCATCGATGCCCTTGCACAGTTCAGAAACCCCAACCTCAAACACATCCATTATTTCTGGAACTTTTCTTATGGCAACCACAATATGGGTAGATTGCAGCGTTAACTGCCTCGCAAACCTGCACAAGCAAAATGCTGACAGTGGTCTGCAACTTATCGTTAGTGATCTGCTGTCGCCAACTAATACAGGGCAATAGACACCCATTTCTGCACCAGTATGGCTTTCCTGAATTGAGTGTCCTGGTGATGGAGATGTATGGTAAGCTCATCACAAAGCTCCATGAAAGTCTGTTTCATCATTTGGAAGTTCTGAAGCCACTTCTGGTCATTCCAGATTTACAAAATGATGTAAATCCACCACATGGTGCTGGATCTCCTGTATGAGAAGCAACAATCCATCTGGGGTATCCTGTGGCATTACTGGCATTTACCATATCTGTTCCATGAGACCAGAAAGGATTGTCATTCATCCACATGGTCAATTATCTTTGGCATGTCAGAAAGTCTGCCCAGGTTCCATCCTGCATCTTGACGATCATCTACTCCACTACATAAACATCTGTCCCTCAATAAGGAGTGGGAGAAGAACCGGATCATCATCCATTTACTCCGTGTCTCCCATCCAGTTTGGCAGGAGGGAGTCGTGAGCAGGAAATGCCGTCAACAAATATGTGAAGGTGGGAGATAGTACCAACAACACACAGCAAAGCAGCTCCTAGAATGTCTCCTGTGATGCACAGAACTCTGGATACCGCCCCTGAAAGGGCAGAGCTAATGTTCCATAAAACAGAGGCAGTGCGTACGTAGGTATATGTTTGTACACGTTATATGCACCTTCAGCAGAGCATCTCTGGACACTTGGCACAGATATGGGGAACATGCACAAGCACGTACGTGGTCAGTTAACTGAGTTTGCATACCAGTGCAGATACAGCCTGACTGACACTTTACTGAGAGGTTTGTGAGGCATTTAGGGATCCTTTGGAATTAAGGTATTATATGAATCAAAAATATTTTGTTGTGGAGAAGACACATTTGGATTTTGGAGGATGTTGGAAAATCAAAACATCATATGGATAGTTTTTGTGGGCAGCACAACGGGGGGGTTGCAATTCCCTCCCAAAATTAAGCTGAAATTTATTAGTAGTTTAGGACAAATATTAGTCCCACTTAAATTAGTGACAAAACTTCCATTAACTGCAATAGGATCAGAATTTGGCCCTTTAAACTATAAATACAGGATTTAAGGATTCTTTCAAAATCTGATTTAGAATCTTTAGATAAAAGCACTGTATAAAAGTGCTAATGTATTGATTTTCGTGTATTAATGAACCACATTCAATAAAAGACTGCACACATAAAGGAAACACTACATTTGGAAGCTCATTTATCTCACTTTTAATAAAGTGGAAAATTCAGTCAATACAAATCATTTATTAAAACAATATTCAAAAAGCTATTATTTTAACTGTAAGCTCCTCCTATTATCTTCACCCCTGTACAGGAAACCCTGCAAGTTTTGGCATACTCTTCTTTTTGGTTGCACATACTTTCTATCACCACCAAAACACTCCCTCCAGCACACACACTTCTCTGCTGTTGATTTTTAGTCCAACTTACATTCACAAGCTCCTCCAAGCAGAAATCTTGTTTTTTATTTTTCTTGTAAAATAATTACAATTACCAAAAAAAGAAGGCCGCTTAGAGTTGTGTCAAATGAATACCTCAGGTAAGAAAGACATCCATCAGTTTTTATACTTTCATACATTCCTACAAAACCCAAATTTAATTTCCCCAATACTAATTTCTCCCTACTGTTACTCACACCTTCTTGTAAACTATCTGTAATGGGCCACTCTGTTATCACTTCAAAAGTTATTTCTCCTCCCTTGATATCCTGCTGTTAATTGATTTATCTTGTTAGACTGACTTCACACTTGGTAAAGCAACCCACTTCCTCTCATGTATTTATACCTGCTCCTGTATCTTTTACTTCATACATCTGATGAAGTGGGTTCTAGCCCACAAAAGCTTACACCCAAATAAACTGGTTAGTCTCTAAGGTGCCACAAGGACTCCTCGGTGTTTTTTTTGCTGACACAGACTAACATGGCTACCACTGAAACCACAGCCAAAGGGGAAGACAGCACGGTTAGTCTGCCCAGGAGTCCTAACCCTATTGTTTCTTCCCACTCAAGCTACAGGAACTTTGTTCAACAATTACATCTTATTTTTTCTTTTTATAACATATAACGCACAGAAATTGGAACCTACCATTAGTTGAATCTCCAGCTCTTTGTTTTGCTTAAAAACTGCCAAGCACCAATGTGTCTTCAGACACTTCCCACAACCTACACAACTATAGCAGCTAGTCCACACAGTCCACTCCTACCCTTGCAGGACAGACCTACACTAGCATCGCTAAAAACAGCAATTGTAGATACAGGGAGAGGGGCTTCAATGCAGGCTATACAAGCACACCAAGCAAGCCGAGGTACATACACGCATTGTCGGCCTGCACTGAAGTCCATGTTGCCACAACAACATAGTTATTTTTAGCCATCCTAGTGCAAGTAAAGCTAACATGGGTATGTCTACCCAGACTGCAATCACACCTGGGATTGCCACATGAATTGATTGATTGATTAGTGATCAATGGCTCCATGTCTAGTTGGCAGCCGGTATCAAGTGGAGTGCCCCAAGGGTCGGTCCTCGGGCCGGTTTTGTTCAATATCTTCATTAATGATCTGGAGGATGGTGTGGATTGCACCCTCAGCAAGTTTGCAGATGACACTAAACTGGGAGGGGAGGTAGATATGCTGGAGGGTAGGGATAGGATACTGAGGGACCTAGACAAATTAGAGGATTGGGCCAAAAGAAATCTGATGAGGTTCAACAAGGACAAGTGCAGAGTCCTGCACTTAGGACGGAAGAATTCCATGCACCGCTACAGACTAGGGACCGAATGGCTAGGCAGCAGTTCTGCAGAAAAGGACCTAGAGGTTACAGTGGACGAGAAGCTGGATATGAGTCAACAGTGTGCCCTTGTTGCCAAGAAGGCCAATGGCATTTTGGGATGTATAAGTAGGGGCATTGCCAACAGATGGAGGGACGTGATCGTTCCCCTCTATTCGACATTGGTGAGGCTTCATCCGGAGTACTGTGTCCAGTTTTGGGCCCCACACTACAAGAAGGATGTGGAAAAATTGGAAAACATCCAGCGAAGGGCAACAAAAATGATTAGGGGACTGGAACACATGACTTATGAGGAGAGGCTGAGGGAACTGGGATTGTTTAGTCTGCGGAAGAGAAGAATGAGGGGGGATTTGATAGCTGCTTACAACTACCTAAAAGGGGGTTCCAAAGAGGATGGATCTAGACTGTTCTCAGTGGTAGCAGATGACAGAACAAGGAGTAATGGTCTCAAGTTGCAGTGGGGGAGGTTTAGGTTGGATATTAGGAAAAACTTTTTCACTAGGAGGGTGGTGAAACACTGGAATGCGTTACCTAGGGAGGTGGTGGAATCTCCTTCCTTAGAAGTTTTTAAGGTCAGGCTTGACAAAGCCCTGGATGGGATGATTTAGTTGGGGATTGGTCCTGCTTTGAGCAGGGGTTGGACGAGATGACCTCCTGAAGTCCCTTTCAACCCTGATAGTCTATGATTCTAGGATTGATTTGCCTTAATTTTCCTCAGTGTTCCTTTGTAGACATACCTTAAATCAAGAGAAGCAACAGTAGAATGAGTGCTAATTGAAAACAATAGAGGGGGAGTTAGGTGCTAAATGGATGTAGGGCAGGAAATGCAAAATACTGTGTCCATTTGAAGCTGCAGATTGAATTTAGGTAGACAAAATGTAATTATCTGTACTGCAGGTTGATTAGGATATTTGAGATAGCAGTCCTAGTGTTTCTTATCTAGATATTGATCCAGCATTGTCCTGTTAGTCAGGTCAGCTTTCCCACAGAGCTAAAACAGTCGGTTTTTGGCTGTTGTGCCACAAGTGCCTATGGAAAGCATATAATTTTCCATCATAACTACAGAACCAAAAATCTTAGAACTAGTGTGTTGGTCCTTATTTGCTTTATACACTTTTTTTATACCTTTTTTCCATAGTCTAATGGGGAACATTCAACGTCTGACATCATTTCAAAAATAATTTAGGTCATCTAATCTGAAAATTTTTAATGACCTTGAAGGTTTCTAGGAAGATAAAGTATTTTCTTACTGTTTAGAAATACTGACTCATCACCATACAAATATTTGCCTCTCTCTATTCAGGGAAAGGAGGCCCTCCTAATACAAATCAAATGGAAAAGAGAGGAGATATTTAATCTTGATGAGAGGAGGTTGTGATACACAGGTAAAATTTCAATTGTGTTTATATCTGAAAAAGATCTGTTAAGGTGATCAATGTTCTCATTAGCGATGGTAAAAATTTTTCCTTTCACTTTTGTCATGGAAAAAATGACTTTTTAACTTAAGCTTTTTAAATTTTTAATTTGTTTTTTTTCCTACAGCAAATAAATCATTTTTACTGGAAAAGTGAAAACAGAAATGTATTTGTTTTTGGCAATTTTCAGCTGAAATTTCTCGGTTTTTGCTTACCCCAAATTCCTCGGTCTCTTTCTTTCTTTCTTGACAAAAGTAGACATTTACAGAAAAAACCCTATCTTCTGACCACACTAGTTATGATGTTTAGTTGAAGGGAGACTAGTGACAGGATGGAGAACAGATTCTAACTAACTTCAATTTCCAAGGTACACTGAACATCCAGGGCATGAAAGCTGCACACACACTCCTCTCAAAACAGTTGGAGACTCAGGGAGGCCCATAAAAACCTGGAGTCCCCAGCTTCAGCTCCTCTGTTGCAAATAGATGGCTCAACACAGTTCAGACATAAAGATTCTTACTAAGGGCTAGTCTACATTGGCACCAGGGGAAGGCAGCTTTAATCTCTCTCTTTCAGAGGAACCCTGACAATGATGGCAGCAGCAGGGATATGCTGAGTTAGTGCATCCCCTCAACACCTATGCCATGCTCTCTCATGCGAGTGTTGCCCATTTTTCAACCTGAGTAAGTCTGGCCCATTGTCTTCTACTACGTCTTAGTGGAACCCCATGTAACCCTGCCCTTCTCCCTTCATTTCTCACCCCTCTGCATTCCAATCAGGCTGCCTTAATGCCTGCAACAGACACATTCAGAGTAGGGTTGCCAACTTTCTAATTGCATAAAACCAAACACCCCTGTCCTGCCCCTTCCCGAAGGCCCCGCCCCTACCCAGCCCCTTCTCAGAGGCCCCACCCTCCACTCACTCCATCCCCCCCTTCCACCGTTGCGCACTCTCCCTCACTCACTTTCACTGGGCTGGGGCAGGAAGTTGGGGTGCAGGAGGGGGTGAGGGCTCCGTCTGGGGTTGCAGGCTCTGGAGCCAGGTAGGGGATGAGGGGCTTGGGGTGCAGGAGGGGGCTCCAGGCTAGGGCAGGGTGCGGGAAGGGATATAGGGGCAGGCTCCAGGAGGGGGCTCAGGGCTGGGGCAGGGATGTTGGCTCTGGAAGGGAGTTAGGGTGCGGGATTGGGACATGGACTCCAGGTGGGCAGCACTTATCTCAGGCAGCTCCCGGTCGGCAGTGCAACGAGGCTAAGGCTCCCTGCCTGCCCTGGCTCCGCGCAGCTCCTGGAAACAGCCAGCATGTCCCTAGTTAGAGGGGCCAGGGGGCTCTGCATGCTGCCCACACCCACAAGTGCCGTCCCCGCAGCTCCCATTGGCTGCGGTTCCTGGCTAATGAGAACTGCAGAGCTGGTGCTGGGGGCAGCGCACAGAGCTTCCCTGACCACCCCTCTGCCTAGGGGCTGTAGGGACATGCCGGCCGCTTCTGGGAGCTGAGCGGAGCCAGCCTTAGCCCTGCTGCGCCACCAAGCAGACTTTTAACAGCCCGGTCAGCGGTGCTGATCGGAGCCACCAGGATCCCTTTTCGACTGGGTGTCCTAGTCAAAAAACAGACGCCTGGCAACCCTAATTGAGAGCACAGCAGAGACCATCTCTCTGTTCTCAGTTCCTTCTGTCACCACAGCAGCCCTAAGCAGATGGAAAGAACAATTGCAGGGAACGTACTGTTCAGCCCCTATGTCCCTGGACTGCAGCATACCCAGTGAATGCCCAAAGAATTTGGCTGGTAAACTTTAACAAGTCTCTGCTAAGCATGTGTGAATTGAGATTTTTTCCAGAGGTTTATAACCTGACTATATTTGGGTAAATTTTCAGAAGGATGGTGAAAGACATGTCCCTGACATAGGGCACCCCCTTGCCAAATCTTAAGCCTTTGTTCCAAAGAATGGAGATTAGAGGTTCACAACAAAATGGTTGTACGATTATTTTTAAACACTGGCAAAACAATATATTTTGGCTGAAACTTTCCAAAAAAAGTTGAGCCTGATGCAGACACCTAGCATGGGAAATTTTAGTCTAAAGAGTTAAAATCTGGCAAAACTATTAAAGCAACTGAAAGCAGGGTCTTATAATGGAAAGTGTGGGGCAACCTTAACTATGGGCAGTGCTATCAGTTCTGCCTACAATGAGATCTATAAAACAGTTATAAGATCATTAGTGGCTTCATGATAGGTTTAATCAGGTCTCCTGTACAATTTCCATTCTGCCTTGTGGCTTGCTTTAATACTAACACATCAATACCTATTCTGCCATCTACAACTTTCAACAAACACAAGCACAAAAAATAAAAAGTGGTACAACACCACCACAACTCTAGTAATTATTCATGTTCCCTGGTTCCCCCACTCACCTCACCTAAACACAAATTAAATGAAGATTTCTTAGTATGGAAAATCATTAATCTTAAATCTTAAAAACAAACATTTTCCACAACTCCATCCTCCCCCAACAAAACACCACACTCAAATGTGCTGTCTAATGACAATACCAAAGGCAGTACTAACATCCAGATGATTAAGTAATGTTTTGAGCAGAAAACTGTATAAGCAATGCATGATCTATATTTATCTGTTTGTCAAACCAAATGAGAAATCAATACTACATCTGTGGATGTACACACTTCACATTTATTGCATTTGATTTTCTCATTTTAAATTCTATCACTGGACCATTGGAATACTAAAACGTAGAAAGACCTTAATTCACTATGAGTGATTTTCAAAAATAAATCTGATACGAAGGGGATATCAACAGCCCTTAGAACATACTTTGTCAAGAAGATCTGTATAAATGTTAATCTTTCCTTATTTGGGAGAAAAAACCCTACCCATCTTACAAACTTAAAAATCTGCATGATATTGCTATAGTCTTTGTCCACCCTTCCCCACCCTAATTCCCCCAATCTTTTATGACATCTATTACAACACCTTGTCTTAACTTCCACTGTAAACTCTTCATCAGGGAGAGTGGATGAAATCCGGAACCCAGTGAAGTCAACAGGAGTTTTGTCATTGCATTCAGTAAGGCTAGAATTTCATCCCATTATCTTTTATCTGTCTGTGAAGTGCCATGCATGTTTATGGTGCTATATAAATAATAGTAATCAAATATCAAGCATTATTTTTTTCATCAAAATCAGCAGCCTGGAGCTCCCAAAGTAACACACCAGAACCAAAGACCAAAAACCTGATTCTCAAGCACAATCTATGTTGGGCTGAGCATTGAGGACATCCATACAGACTGCAGAAGAGGAACTCTCCCACCACTGAAGACACAGAGCCACTTTATAAATTAAATAAAGACTAGCACAACCTAATTTTCAACCAGGGAATCTAAAGTATAGCAGTGTGACCAACACACCACCCTAATACCCACTTTAAACCTACATTGTAACACCCTCCCTACACACACAAGATAGACACCCTTAAACGAATCCAGTGGGACACATCCTACATTCGATATCAAATTCAACTAGGATAGTTCCTCCAAAATAAACTAAATGCTCTTGCTGAACGAAATACTTGCCTGGAGACAACCAGGTCCTGGTAAAATTCAGCTGCCTCGTTCTTGATCTAGTCATGGACAGTGATAGACTTCTTAAGCACTGAACTTGCTTTAAACATGAACCATAAAGAGAGGGTACTGGTCAGCAGATGCCTTTAGCTCTTGAAGTAAGTCCTAGACATGGCAGTATTTTATATTCAGAGGAGTGCATGACACAAAGCCCCAACGGATACAAATTTCGGTAAGTTAGAAAGATCTATGCAGTGCACAGCTATAGTCAGGGCTGGATTTCCTATTACGCACAGTAGGCATGTGCCAAGGGGTGCCTTACCACTCTAAAACTGTGTGCAACACAAAGGTCAGCTGTAGATGGTGTGTGTGTGTGCGCGCGCGCTGAAGATGCTGTGTCTAGGAGCACATGAGGTGTAAATCTGGCCCTGGCTATAGCCAGGACCCATTTACACCTATATCCAAGGACTCTCATGAATTTTTTATCCTTTGAATGACTAATATTTGTATATAAAAGCTGGGCAACAGAAACTTCTGAAACGGAGTAAATTATTAGCCTCTGTGCATCACGCTAATATGTAAATAATTTTTGTAGTACAGTCATGATTACATTAAGCTCCACAGAAAATCCATATCTAGAGAAAGAAAAAGTTAATTTTAACCAGATAATCCATCCTACATTAAAATGTGAATTAAAGTAGATAACGTACATTTTTTTCTGCAAGACTTGCAGAGTGAGCACCCTGGTAATGAGACTGATAGAAATGGAATTTTGCTTGACTCTCATTATTTAATAAATGTGGTTACTGAATGATTCATTCTCTAGTGCATTCACAATGAGAAAGAAAAACAGGAAATATGTTTTCTTCTCAACACGGTTAATCTAAAGATGGACTTTCCCAAATCATAATGAAAACTGAAGATAAAAATTATGATCATAAGAAGGCCTTTGGTGTTATTATCAGAATCTTTTGCTATTTAAAAGAAACTCATTATCTTTATTCAAAGACTAGAAACTAAAAACCATCAACCTTCTGATCTGATGCAAAAAGTCACACTCCAAGTAGCTAGATTTCCACAAGGGAAAACTCAAACCACCATTGATAATTCAACGCCATCAACACTTTGAATAAGGTTCATAATTGTCATTGGTCAATGTGATTTACAGTCGAACTACTGTGTGTGTATAATCCAAGTACATACCCAGGGTCCGCAGCAGATTTGAACTGGGGTGGCGAGTCTGTGCTTAATCCTGTGCCACCACATGTTCATTACTATTGTTACTGGAGTTACCTAGATTAAGCTAGCATAGTGCTAGCTAAGAATCACAGTTTAATTTGTAGTGTAGACATAACCTAAGAGGAGCTGGGAGGTATGATTTCTAGCTTGGGTAGACACATGTGTACTTGCTTTGCTTGAGCTAAAACTGCCTGAGTATGCACCTGGGAACTCGGACAGGGTTACACTTGCCACTGCCCATGACGATACAGCCATGCTGCTATTTTTAGTGCGCTAGCTCTAGAAGAGCTGACATGTATTGTCTACCTGAGCTGGGAATCAGCTGCTGTGTAGACATAGCCTAAAAGGTCTCTGAGGCACAATGCTTTCTGGTGCCCTACTGCACCATTGAGGGTCTGCACGGTCTCCAACACAAGTTTGTGTCTAAAAGCCAAAAAAAATCCCCACTATATCTTCTCTATATGGCCAAATCGAGTTTCCTTTACATCTGTGACAGCAGTCTCCAAATATAACAAATTGAAAACTGAGTTCTCAACTAGAAATGGAGTAATTTATAGCGAGCTACCTTTAAAATAATATTGAACAGATGCAGATGTATAAATCATGTTACTGTTTCAATTGAATTAATATACCAAAGAAAAGCATTGTGAACTTGAAAAGTTTCAGTTTACAAATACAAAGAGTATTTCATTATATGCTTTTATGAATTACCAAAGAGAAGGTTTCCATTTGCAATGCAGTAGAAACCAATCAATTTGGAGAATAACTAGTCTGTTGAGAGGAGCAGGATAAATGTGAACGATTAGTAAGATTTACTGTTTACTGAAAAACAAACCAATAAAATGGATCTGATTCTCTACTCTGTGTTCATTTTTATGCTATTGTTACTCCATTGATAGAAATAAATTTTTTATTGGTACAGCTGGATTTAAAAGTCATGTTAAAACTCCTATATTTTCCAAAGTGACAGTGGGCCAAATTGATCACTGACTCACACTATGTAATCCCATTGGGCCCAATTCTTGTCTCATTGACACCCGTGTAAAACCAATTTCTCTTGAATTAATTCAGTCGAATTATATTTGATTTACACTAGTGATATCAGAATTGGGCCCAATTACTTTAATTGGCCCATTCATTTTCTAGTTATTGCAGGCCAGCAATATCATCTCATTGTTTTCTTGAATGCCTCTCTGATTATATCCATCTTTTCTCTCATACTTACATTGTAAGCATTTTGGGTCAGGGACCATCTTTTTGTTTGGTGTTTATGCAGTCCCTAGTGTAAAGGGACTGTTGCCCCCTTACTAACATCAGTGGGGGTGTTTTGGTTGGCTAGCTCCCAATACTAAAAGGGAAGGGTCTATGGGAAATCAGGACCCTGAGACTGACAGTCCCCAGGAACAATGGGGAGAGGCCAATGCTCCAGGTCAGCCTGAATGACAGGGTGGGCAGGCTAATCAGGGAGTCAGGAGGCCAGGGAGGTCCCGTCCTCCGTGTGAGCTGGATTTGCCTGCATCAGACAGAGTGGGGCCAAGCTAAGGAGAAAGCAGGGGCCCAAGCTAAGCTGGGGAGCAGAGCTGGGCCAGATCCAGAGGGACCAGAAAAGCAGCCCAGAAAGAGCAGATCCTGTCCTGGGAGCAGAGCTGCAGCCCCAAAGCCAGAGGCACAGCCCAGAGAGAGCAGACTTGCCCTCAGAGGAGAGCTGCAGCAACCAGAGCCAGAGGGGCCAAAGAAGCAGCCCAGGGAGCTGGAGGCAGAGCAGCAGCAGCAGTGCAGAGACAGAGTGGTGCAGCTGGGGCTGGAGCAGTCTGGAGCTGAATGTGGTGAGCAGGTGGGGAGAGCGAAGGGGACCCTGGCCCAGCACAGGGAGACTCCTCAGCCAAGAGGCTCTGCAGGCCAGGTCTGGATCATAACCCCGACAGAGTGGGGGCGACACTGGGAAGAAGGGTCCTACCACTTAGAGCCTGAGAGTGTGTGGCCACCACCAGATCAAGTGTCCAACCCACAGCATCCCTGCAGCACAGCCAGGGCCTGAGAAGAAGGCCGGGGACTTACAAGGAACAGACTGTGAACTGCCCTGACGTTCCAGAGATGCTGTTTGTGATGTTCCCTGCCACAGAGCAAGTTGATGTGTTTCCTTTAACCTTTCCCATTTTTTATTCTTTTTAAAATTAATGGTTGATTAAATAACTTGCATTTGCTTTAACTTGTATGTAATGGTCAGTGGGTCAGAGAAGTGCCCAGTGCAGAGAGAGTACCCCGGAGTGGGGACGCCCTAGCCCCTGTCCTAGGTGACCACAGCAGGGTTGGGGGTCGAGCCCCCCAGGAATCCTGGGCCCAGCCTTGTTGGGCTTACGAGGACTCTGCCAGACAGGAGAGTGGAAGGGAGTCCTCAAGGAGAGGGAGGCCACTGGGTAAAGAAAGTGGGAGCGAGGACTCAGATCCTTTCGCTAGCCCACTTCACTGGGATAGTGCAGAAGCCAGGAAAGTTTCCCACAAGAGCGGGACTGTTCCCCTGCTTACACTAGCACATTGGGGTCCTGGTTCACGATGAAGTCTCCTAGGCTCTTTGGGAATATAAATAAAATAAATAAATAAATGCCTGCTGGTACATTAGCTTCAGTTACACAGAGCATCATTGTCCAGTCTACACAAGTAGTAATCTGTTTTTCATATCGGTTAGTAAGGTGGATAGTAAGATTAAAAAAACTCAATTTTCAAAAGTACTATTGAGATTTAAGAACTAGAGAAGGAGAGTATTGTGGGTAAAGTAAATGCCTAAAATTAGAATGATCAAAAAAAAGTGGTTCATTTTTAAAATAAATTCAAGACAGTCTGTGTGATGGTGTGAAACTTCCTGTAAAGTCTTGCTTTGCAGAATGAACTACAGAAAGAAAAGGTTTGAGTTTGAGTAAAGGATTCACATTCATTGAGAACAGTTTTGATTTGTTTTTAAACCTGTGTGAAGTCAAACTCTAAGAACAGCAGCCATTTGAGGGTAGATGGCCAATGACTGGCTCTGAATCTGTGGGTAGAGGATTTCTGAAGATTGGGTGTGACAAGGCAAGGCAGGGGTGGAAGCAGCAGCAGAAGTGACGCACTCCCTTTCTTCCCTATATGGGATCCCACTGTATCTTAGTGACCAAGGCAATTGTGCTGCTCTTAACTAGTGGGTGTGAACCACTGGATGTTTCCTCACGTACCCTCTTTTGGGTGATGCTTACTAGCTGAGAACTGCTGTGGTTATTGCGTTTTTGGATGTGTGTTAGTGACAATCAAAAAATTATATGGTATTACATGCACTCATAAAAGGAATATTTACAATAGATTGACGTTAACTCATCCTGTCACCAGAAGGATCCCATCACAATTATTATTGTGACAGCTACATCAGTGGATACAGCAGACAGATACACCAGTAAAAGGGCCTCACTGGTAATTACTATAGCAAGCCAACAGAGCAGCAAGGAGATAACAGCATATGCTACTCTGGCTGAGATTAAATTTATGACTGTTAGAATTCCATCTCACAGGAAGAACCACCAACACACAAAGGCAAACATGAGAAAAAGTATTTATTATAAAAACAACAAAAACCCCCCACAGATTTTGCTTGTCATTTTTCATGTTTTCTAATCCTTTTCCTTTTTCTAATCATTTCCTTTTCTGACACCAGTACACAGCCTGAGCAACCAGGCTGAACAATCCACACAGATTTAGGAGAGGGGTAAAAAGGGTTTTTCCTCAATTGAAAATTTCTCTGTGAAGTCAAGTCTACAAGGAACATTTTTAATGAGTACACTGCTAAAATTTTCTTAAGCTATTTTACAATCTTAAAATCCTAATTTAGCGAGTCATATCCTCTGAATTCTAAGGTTAGAATTCCACTGCCTTGCACCTTATGTTGTCATTTACAAGGCTGCAGAGAATCAGGAGCAACATAGTGACAAGTATGCTTTTAACTTTTGCATTATATCCAATCAAATGCTGCAATGATTTTCTAAATAATAGCACAGATTAAAAGAATATATACCCACCTCTTCACAACAAAGCTATACACTGTTCCCAACCCATGCTTGTAACTCCAACTGGCATTGATGAGACTGCCATACTGTGACAGACTGACAATATCCTGAACAAACCTCGTGGAATTAAGATAAACTTAACTAAATAAAGTGAAACCCTATCAAAACAAGGTTAATGTCTTTGGGGTACACTGTATTAAAATACAATTATATAGGTGTTAATGCATCATTGTATGTGCCCTCTCTAGTAGGAGAGGGATGCTACTGTACTTCCTCTGTTATCACCCCTTTGAAGATATGCTCCTGGAGAGGTTCATATCTATATTTTAACTCACACTAGATTCTCCAGGGACCAACAGACAAATAAAGGATTTGGGGATAAATAGCCTGTTTTTTAAACTGGCTCAGAGCCTTCTGCATGACCCAGCAAATGGGCAGGACTTCTGGTCCATGGATGGTCCTAATCCTTAGGGGAGGATTGGAAGGATTTGACCTACTGAGACTCATTAGAATGGGTGCTTGTTCTGAGCGGAAGCTCTGATGAACTTGTCACCACAAAAGAAACCTTGTGCATAAGGTGTTAAAGGACTGCTCCTGCCAGACCTCATGTTAGAGTTGAGATGGTGCCTGATAACCTATATGCATGCTAATAAGTTTATTTTATTATTAATATGTTTTTTCTGTAGTACTTTTACCTTAAGAATAAAATAGGCTTACATAGATAGAACTGTGTGATAACTTATAACTGTAGCAAGTACACCAGTTAACCATCTCTAAAGAGAAAGCAAGCAGGTATGCAGGAGCAGCTTCTCTCTGCTGGGAATAATATAGTGAATGCAGGGAACTGTGCAGCCTGGAAATAGCGTGGTCAGAAAGGAGTGAGATGCAAGTTTCCACCCAAAAAGGCACTGGCTGGAAGCATGAGAGGGTGCCCTTGTTGGACCACAGAGGAAATACAGGCACAATCACCCTGAATTGTGACACACACACTTGCATCAGGTTATGGCACTCAGACTAATTTCACTGAGAGATTCAGATGATGTCATGAACTACACATGGGGAGCTTTACTGATGTATCCATAACACGGAATACCAAATAGAATTACAGACTACTTTTTTGTAGATACATTATATGCCGGTGTTGTCTGCCACAGTTTGCCTCAGATCCTTCTTGCTCATCTTACGAATCTCCATTTACCTCCTTTCCTGAGTCCTTCGTTCTCCTTCTTATTCAGCTCAACTCCACAAGATTACCCTTCGAATATTTATTTCTTTCAAATGCATGCATTGTGAAGCTTAATGAATATTTGTAAACTATTTTCAGATCCTGAGATAAAAGGCACTATGAAAAGGCAAAAAATATTTCTATTCCATAAATTATATATTATGCATTATGTACTTTCCTAACTATTATTAATATTATTTATGTATGTTTTGGAAGCATTCAGGAGTCCCAATGAGGATCAAAGTTCTGTGCTAGACACTGTACAAACATAGAAGTAGACATGGTCACTTTCTTATTCTGGAATTAAGTACTGAACAATACTAACCATGCAAATGCTTATTAAACCTGTTAGAGAATTCCATGTACTTTTATATAAAGACAGAAATCTTGTTAACTGTAGTTATTTTGATTTTGACAATTTTCCAAGTCTCAAGACAGCCCCAACACTTGCATCAAATAGTAAAATGTGGTCTTTGAAATAACTCCAGTAAAGATTAGCACCCACAAAAAGGGGTCTTTCCTTAAATGAATGCTGACACCAATTAAAGTTTAATACAAAAAAGAAAAAAGTTAGACAACCACAGTGAAATGAACAATAAAACTCTAGTATCTTTTTTGAGAGACAAAAAGGCTATCAGAGAGCTATAAAACCTTGAATTTGGAATGTGTCCACCCTCTACCTGGGCCAATATTTTAAAAAATAGGTACCTAAAATAAAGCTCCAAAATCCTTGTTTAGGCACCTAAAAGGTGTCCTGATTTTCAAAGGTGCTGAGCACCAGCATCTCCCATACTTAATGAAAAGCATTTTCTACAGAGGCCTAAGGGGAGAAAAGGATTTTGTTTTATTAACTATTCCAGGTATCCATAACTTTCATAGACTGGTCAGACCCACACAATGTACTATACCAAAAAGAGATAACACCTAATATCCTAAAGATGTATTTTTTTCTCTTATACAGAATTTTTAAGGTAATCTCTCATTTTTATCCATGTTCTGAGATAATCCAAAAGGAGTACGGGTGGAGGAGTTCGGAGTGCAGGTGGTGTTCTCTTCGATCCTTCCGGCCAAGGGTAGGGGCCCAAGCAGAGAGAGATGCATCCTGGAGGTGAATGCCTTGCTGCTAAGATGGTGTTGCCAGGAGGGCTTTGGCTTCCTTGACCATGGGATGCTGTTCCAGGAAGAAGCTCTGCTAAGCAGAGATGGGGGTCCACCTATTGAGGAAGGGGAAGAACATATATGGATACAGACTGGAGAACCTAGTGCGGAGGACTTTAAACTAGGTTCGAAGGGGGCAGGTAAGCAAAGCCCACAGGTAAGTCAAGAACATGGCGACCTGGGAGAAAGTTTGGAATTTGGGGGGAGCATGGGCTGTTATAGCCGGGATAAAGAAGAGACAAGACAGAACTCGGGAAGGGGCAGGAATCAAATCAGTATCTTAGATGTCTGTATACTAATGCGAGAAGTATGGGGGATAAGCAGGAAGAACTCAAAATGCTAATAAACAAACACAACTATGGCATAGTTGACATCACAGAGACCTGGTGGGATCATACACATGACTGGAGTATTGGTATAGAAGGGTACAGCTTGCTCAGGAAGGACGGGCAAGGAAAAAAGGGAGATGGTGTTGCCTTGTATATTAAAAATATACACACTTGGGCCAAGATTGTCTCCTATTTCCATCTCAAACTTGTTGAAAGTCTCTGGGTAAGGATAAAAGGGAGTAAAAAACAGGGTGATGTCGTGGTAGGGGTCTAATACAGACCACCTAACCAGGAAGAAGAGGTGGATGAGGCTTTTCTTAAACAGCTAAAAAAAATCATCCAAAGCACAGGACTTGGTGGTGATGGGGGCTTTCAACCACGCAGACATCCATTGGGAAAATAACATAGCAGAGCACAGGTTATCCAATACATTCTTGGAATGTATTTCAGAAAGTGGAGACAGCTACCAGGGGAGAGGCTGTTCTAGATTTGATTTTGACAAATAGGAAGGAACTGGTTGAGAATTTGAAAGTGGAAGGCAGCTTGGGTGAAAGTGAGCATGAAATGATAGAGTTCATGATTATAAGGAATGGTAGGAGGGAGAACAGCAAAATAAAGACAATGGATTTCAAGAAGGCAGACTTTAGCAAACTCAGGGAGTTGGTAGGTAAGATCCCATGAGAAGCAAGTCTAAGGGGAAAACCAACAGACGACAGTTGGCAGTTTTTCCAGAGAGACATTATTAAAGGCACAAGAGGAAACTATCCCACTGTGTAGGAAAGATAGGAAGTATGGCAAGAGACCACCCTGGCTTACCCAGGAGATCTTCAATTATCTTAAAAAGAGTCCTACAAAAAGTGGAAAATAGGTAAAATTACAAAGGATGAATATAAACAAATTATCCAAGTATGTAAATTTGAAAGGCCAAGGCACAAAACGAGATCAAACTAGCTAGAGACATAAAGGATAACAAGAAAACATTCTACATTAGAAGCAATAGGAAGACCAAGGACAGGGTAGGCTCGTTATTCAATGAGGTGGGGGAAATAATAACAGAAAATGTGGAAATGGCAGAGGTGCTTAATGACTTCTTTGTTTCGTCTTTCATCAAAAAAGGTTGGTGGTGACTGGACGTCTAACATAGTGAATGCCAGTGAAAATGAAATAGGATCAGAAGAGGCTAATATAGGGAAAGAACAAGTTCAAAATTACTTGGACAAATTAGATGTCTTTAAGTCACCAGGGTCTGATTACATGAATCCTAGAATACTCAAGGAGCTGACTGAGGAGATATCTGAGCCATTTTCTTTGCAGTTATCTTTGAAAAGTCATGGAAGATGGGAGAGATTCCAGAAGACTGGAAAAGGGCAAATATAGTTCCCACCTATAAAAAGGGAAATAAAGGCAACCCAGGAAATTACAGACCAGTCTGCGTAAACTTCTGTACCCAGAAATAATAATGGAGAATTATTAAGCAATGAATTTTCAAACATCTAGGAGATAATAAGGTGATAAGTAATAGTCAGCATGATTTGTCAAAAACAAATTGTGTCAAACTAACCTGATAGCTTTGTTTGACAGGGTAACAAGCCTTGTGGAAAGGAGGGGAAGCGGTAGACATGGTATATCCTGACTTTAGTAAAGCTTTTGATACTGTCTTGCATGACCTCAAACAAACTAGGGAAATGCAATCTAAATGGAGCTATTATAAGGTGGGTGCAAAACTGGTTGGAAAACCGTTCCCAAAGAGTAGTTATAAGTGGTTCACCATCATGCTGGAAGGGCATAACAAGTGGGGTCCCGTAGGGATCAGTTCTGTTCAATATCTTCATCAGTGATTTAGATAATGGCATAGAGAGTACACTTATAAAGTTTGTAGACGATACCAAGCTGGGAGGCATTGCAAATGCTTTGGAGGATAGGATTAAAATTCAAAATGATCTAGACAAACTGGAGAAATGGTCCCAAGTAAATAGGATGAAATTCACTAAGGACAAATGCAAAGTACTCCATTTAGGAAGGAACAATCAGTTGCACACATACAAAATGGGAAATGACTGCCGAGGAAGGAGTACTGCAGAAAGGGGTCTGGGGGTCATAGTGAACCACAAGCTAAATATGTGTCAACAGTGTAATGCTGTTGCAAAAAAAAGCAAACCATCATTCTGGGCTGTATTAGCAGGAGTTGTAAGCAAGACACGAGAAGTAATTCTTCTGCTCTACTCTGATTAGGCCTCAACTGGAGTATTGTGTCCAGTTCTGGGCACCACATTTCAGGAAGGATGATGCGGACAAATTGGAGACAGTCCAGAGGAGAGCAACAAAAATGATTAAAGAAAACATGACCTATGAGGGAAGCTTGAAAAAAAGGGTTTGTTTAGTTTGGAAAAGAGAAGCCTGAGAGGGGATATAACAGTTTTGAAGTATGTAAAAGGATGTTACAAGGAGGAGGAAGAAAAATTGTTTTTCTTAACCTCTGAGGATAGGATAAGAAGCAATGCACTTAAATTATAGCAAGGGCAGTTTAGGTTGGAGATTAGGAAAAACTTCCTAACTGTCAGGGTGGTTAAGCACTGGAATAAATTGCGTAGGGAGGTTTTGGAATCCATCATTGGAGATTATAAAGAGCAGGTTAGACAAACACCTGTCAGGAATGGCCAGATAATTAGTCCTGGCATGAGTGCAGGGGACTGGACTAGGTGACCTCTCGAGGTCCCTTCCAGTTCTGTGATTATGTTTAGCTCCCATTAGAGCTATTTCTTCCACCTTTACTTTCTCTTCTATCCCAGCATATGAGCGCATATCCTATTCCCCCTATCTGTTTCTGGTTTGCTCACCCAGACTACTCCTCTGCCCGCACAACAATTTTTGTTTTTAAAACTATTGTTGCCCCTTGGTCCAACCAGCTAACCAACATTCCATTCCTTGCTGTGTGATTGCCATTACAAGAAAAAACTGATGAAGTCAGTTATTTCTTTGATGCAATCCTATTTCTTTAAAAAATTTTTACATAGGTTCTGTTTCCCTGAACACAGTAGGAACAACAGGTTTCCTTGTTTGTAAATCCAAGTCTGTTTTCCAGCTAGTGCTGTGCTCCACGGAGTTTTATCTCTGCTCCTTCTCATGGCTATGCTACCAGCTGATTTAGCTGGCTTTATTATAGATTTCTGAATGCTTTCTTCTTCTGACACACACAGCTGAACCACACTGAGCCCCTTCACTCGGGTTGCCTACTTTCTAATAGCAGAAAACAACACCCTTGTCCAGCCCTTTCACTGAGGCCCTGCCCTTTCTCTGAGGCCCCACCCCCACTCACTCCATTCACCCCTCCTCCCTCACTAGCTCCTTTTCACTGGGCTGGGGTGCAGGAGGGTGGGGAGGGCTCCAGGTGGGGGTGTGGGCTCTGGGGTGGGGCCAGGGATGAGCGGTTCAGGGTATGGGAGGGGGCTCTGGACTGGGGCAGAGAGTTAGGGTGCAGGTGCGGGCTCTGGGAGGGAATTGGGTGCCAGAGGGCGTTCCAAGCTGGGGCAAGGGTTTGGGGTACCAGAGGGGGTGTGGGGTCTAGGAGAGAGAGTTTGGTTGCAGGAGGGGGCTCAGGGCTGGGGCAGGGGCTTGCCCCACTGACCAGACTTTTATCAACCTGGTCAGCAGTGCTGACCAGAGCCGCTAGAGTCCCTTTTCGACTGGACATTCCGTTTGAAAACCGAACACCGGGCAACCCTTTCCTTCACTTGCAATCAGTCCCAGGAAAACTCTTTTTTATTCTTCCTTACTTAGATGTTGCTCAGGCCTTCCAGTGCCTTCAGAGGTGGCTTCTATTATTTCAGCTATCACTAAACCAAGGGGCATTTAATTGTTCTTTCATTGGGCCTGAATGAAAGATAGCTAGCATGCTCAATAGCTTCAGTTAGGCCTGTGATTGCCCAGAGATCAAAGTGACATTTGCTGGCAGCCACTAACACTATCTAGCATGACTAACTAAAAATTGCCCTGAATTCAGTTCTCCATTTTCCCTCTCATGTAACCATGTGTGCTGTTAGAAAAAACTCTTCTGGAAGCTAACATTGTTCCTATTTTTAAGAAAGGAAAAAAAAGTGATCCAGGTAACTACAGGCTTGTTAGTTTGACATCTGTAGTATGCAAGGTCTTGAAAAAAAATTTTGAAGGAGAAAGTAGTTAAGGACATTGAGGACAATGGTAATTGGGACAAAATACTGCATGGTTTTACAAAAGGTAGATCATGCCAAACCAACCTGATCTCCTTTTTTGAGAAAGTACCAGATTTTTTTTAGACAAAGGAAACGCAGTGGATCTAACTTACCTAGATTTCAGTAAGGCGTTTGATACGGTGCCACATGGGGAATTGTTAGTTAAATTGGGAAAGATGGGGATCAATATGAAAATTGAAAGGTGGATCAGAAATTGGTTAAAAGGGAGACTATAGCGGGTCATACTGAAAGGTGAACTGTCAGGCTGAAGGGAGGTTACCAGTGGAGTTCCTCAGGGATCGGTTTTGGGACCAAATCTTATTTAATCTTTTTATTACTGACCTTGGCACAAAAAGCTGGGAGGTATTGCCAATTTAGAGAAGGACCGGGATATCATACAGGAGGATCTGGATGACCTTGTAAGCTGGAGTAATAATAATAGGATGAAATTTAATAGTGAGAAGTGTAAGGTCATGTATTTAGGGATTAATAACAAGAATTTTTGTTATAAGCTGGGGATGCATCAATTAGAAGTAACGGAAGAGAAGAAGAACCTTGGAGTATTGGTTGACCACAGGATGACTATGAGCCGCCAATGTGATATGGCCATCAAAAAAAGCTAATGCGGTCTTGGGATGCATCAGGAGAGGTATTTCCAGTAGAAATAAGGAGGTGTTCGTACCGTTATACAAGGCACTGGTGAGACCACATCTAGAATACTGTGTGCAGTTCTGGTCTCCCATGTTTAAGAAAGATGAAT
The DNA here is from genome assembly GCF_965152275.1 of Natator depressus. Taxonomy (NCBI): domain Eukaryota; kingdom Metazoa; phylum Chordata; order Testudines; family Cheloniidae; genus Natator; species Natator depressus. The sequence goes on from NC_134238.1 coordinate 59,869,356, forward strand.
TCAAACTTGAACAGGTACAGAGAAGGGCTACTAGGATGATCCGAGGAATGGAAAACCTGTCTTATGAAAGGAGACTCAAGGAGCTTGGCTTGTTTAGCCTAACCAAAAGAAGGTTGAGGGGACATATGATTGCTCTCTAAAATATATCAGAGGGATAAATACCGGAGAGGGAGAGGAATTATTTAAGCTCAGTACCAATGTGGACACAAGAACAAATGGATATAAACTGGCCATCAGGAAGTTTAGACTTGAAATTAGACGAAGGTTTCTAACCAGCAGAGGAGTCAAGTTCTGGAATAGACTTCCAAGGAAAGCAGTGGGGGCAAAAGATCTATCTGGCTTCAAGATTAAACTTGATAAGTTTATGGAGGAGATGGTATGATGGGATAACATGATTTTGGCAATTAATTGATCTTTAACTATTCATGGTAAATAGGCCCAATGGCCTGTGATGGGATGTTAGATGGGGTAGGATCAGAGAATTCTTTCCTGGGTATCTGGCTGGTGAATCTTGCCCACATGCTCAGGGTTCAGGTGATTGCCATATTTGGAGTCGGGAAGGAATTTTCCTCCAGGGCAGATTGGAAGAAGCCCTGGGGGTTTTTCGCCTTCCTCTGTAGCATGGGGCACAGGTCACTTGCTGGAGGATTCTCTGCACCTTGAAGTCTTTAAACAATGATTTGAGGATTTCAATAGCTCAGACATAGGTGAGAGGTTTATTGCAGGAGTGGGTGGGTGAGATTCTGTGGCCTGCGTTGTGCAGGAAGTCAGACTAGATTATCATAATGGTCCCTTCTGACCTTAATATCTATGAAGCAGCACTTCCTGTTAATGATTAAAGAAGATAAAGGGGGATTCACCAACTAAGTGGCAGCAGCAGCAACCTCATATTAATGTATAAAAATATTTGAATAGGAATGAGTTACATCACTCATTTACTCTCTCTGCTGCCATTACACACGATCAATTTAATTCCGCCAACAACTCCAATGGGAAAATACAAAATAACTGAATCACATTATTGGAGGAAATGTTTTCAGAGGGCCAGACTCTTACTCTGACTTACATCAAGTAATAATGCATTACGTGTAAGCACATACTGCATTGAGAATAGCGGAGCTACTTGAGAATAACAGAGCTTCTTGTACAGTAATATAGTATTCAATGTAATTATGAGTGGTAGAAGTTGACAAAATTTTTTTACTGATGCTCCATGCTAGGAAACATTGTTCCATATTATATCAAGATTACGTTAGAATTTCTTCAAAATTTGTATCTCGTTTGTTTTTAAATTGGGAGGTGTCTTTTGAAAACTACAAACAGGGTCTCCCAAGAGGCTATACTTTGTTGTGTCTAAGTGGTTACTGGACAGTGAATTTAAAACAAGACTATTTCCTGTTTTAATTGAAGAGCAAAAAGCAGTTTCCTTGTGAAATGAAATCCGTACCACATTATTAATTCAATTATCCAGATGATGACGGAAATCTATGCTCATTATACATCACCATCTGTTTCAACTGTTTTATTAAAAAATTTAATAGCAAAACTCACACAAAGATCCTTCAGTGACAATCTTCCTACCAATTAGTAAAGGAGAATTGTACTGTTTTATTCATATTACAATTTTTTTATAGAAAGTTATACATTTGATAGCTACAGCTGTAAGGGGTGAAATTCTGGCCCCAATGAAGTCAATGTAATTTTACCATTGACTTCAATGGAGCCCAGATTTCACCCAAGATTTATAACAAAAAAGTAGCTCAGTGGAATAAATGCAACACCTACCATGAAACTGACACACTCATGAAAAAAATGGAAAAGCCTTCTACCTTTTATTCTATAAACAGTTCATAAGCATTTAATATGGCAAATAATTTTCAGATTTGTAATTATCCTGTTTTAGCATATTGTGAATTTAGGTACTTATTGACCCCTATATCTGAATGCGATAAACATATTGTGGGCTGAAATCAGGCAGTAAATCTAATCAGGCACTAAAATCAGGCACGCAAATAACATTTTTTAAAAGGATTAAAAAGCATTTAATTGTATGTTTCAATACTGTGTTCATTGGAAAAAATATTTTTTCCATATCTATCCAGCCATATATCCATTCATCTAGATGAAAACTGGCCTTTTCCTCTATTCTTATCACCAGAAGTCAAGATTTTTTTCTTTGAGTAGAGGAAGGCCTGAGGCAGGAAGGATCAAAAATTTCCTGTGGACAAAGGCCAACATTTTCTAACTTGAGTGCCTAAGATTAGACACTAATTACAATAAATAGGTTGATATTTTAGAGGTAGTGAGCATGAGCACTGAATACTCTGCAGCTCCAAAAAATCAGGCCATTGATCTGGATATCTAAATACCATATGGATTCTCCCCTAAGATGTGTTACAGGAATGTAGCAAATCCACAGGACCAGATTTTGTTCTAGAACCGTTTAACTGAATAAATCACTTGAAAAGGCAGATTTCCATCCAATTCTGAGCAGGGATAGTGAGCAACAGAAGCCATCTACAAACACTGAAAAGCATGCCAGCTATACACTGTGCATCACAGAGGTATGTTACAGTTTAAGTAATTATAAAATGTTAAATAGGATAAAATTCCCACATTTGTTCTACTACTTTCTCTTACTAATGCAATATTTTCACTGCAGTAGGTTATATCATTGCAATAAGTTATATTGGGACAAAAATGTATATTTTAAAAAGTCTTAAATATAGGTGCCAGTCCTTTGTCAAATCTGGGAACACAGAACCCTGCACCCATGCAAAAATCTCAAGGAAGTCAATAGGACTACGAACAGGTTGGGGGGAGTGGGGTCCTGGTTAGCAGATCTCAATGCAAGGTGCCAACATTATAAAAAGCAACAAGACAAACAACCAGTGGGCAGCCCTGTAAGGAGACTCAGGAAACAAATGACCTCCTGGCTCGACTAGTGGTCAAAAGCAAATATTATTCTTCTGCTGAGATGGACTACAAGTCCAATCATTTTGGTCGGACATCCTCCTGATCCTGCCAGGATGCAGGACCCTGCCCCGAATCCCACCTAGAAATTCAGACTTCTTATCTTGAAATGAGTCAGACAAGCAACATGAGAAAGACCCTAGAACAACAGTAATTTGAAAGGATAGCTATTGCTCATTCAGTGTTAAGAGCTTCTTACTTACTATTTTCCTCCCACAACTGATGCAGCTACCTGCTGTGCTCATCACTGATATGATTAGAAGGAGATGAAAAGAGAAGTAAATCTAACCCTGTTTTCTCCTGAGAATGCTAAGGAGAAGACCCACCTCCTTATCTAGAAGACTTAAACATGACTGCACCCAGGTCTAAGTGTCCCCATGGGATGAGAGAGTAATATGATACTGCAGACAGCGCACTGATTTAGGACTTGGGAGTCCTTTGCTCTACCACAAAACTGCTGTGTGGCTTTAGGCAAGTCAATTCATCTCTCTGTACCTCAGTTTCCCTTCCCATACTTGTGTGTGTCGACTATTTAGACGGTAATCTTTTTAGGGAGGGGTTGTCTCTTAGCTGAACACAATGGAGTTCAATCTTGAATGGGACTTCCAGGCACTATCGTAATATAAATAATTAATAAAAATAATAATAGGGCATTTCAAACAGGAATTGGGCAAAACATTGTTTGCCCCATCCAAATAGTCTGCTGCTGGATTCCTCTCAGCACTGCAACACAACCTTGATCTTCTCTGTACCCTGGTGAACTTGAGTGTTTTGTTTCATGGTTTTGAGTTAGTTAAGTGGGCAGCCAATTGGATGAGGAGGCAAATTACAACAGCAGCTCCACTCTAACAGGATGGCTGCTATATGACATGGATTACTCATCTACTAAAAGTAAAGTTTATCAGATATGACTTTTTCCTCTGATGTAAGTGTAAAGAATTTTCTATCTAGTTTAACTGAGAGAGTGTGGTTCCTGACATATATTGTCTATTTATGTATCATTTTCATTGTGTATCTGTGCCATAGATCATTGTGTCTGTGAATAATATTGCTGATTTCCCTGTTCTTAGTTTTTATTAAACTTAATCAGGAGGTTACCTCACTAAGCTGTGATGGACTCCCTGTTGAGGAGGGAAGCCAGACTCTTTTTAAAATTATCTTGGGGGATAATACTTTCAGATCATTATTTCTAGGTGAGGAACTCTTGGAGAGGAAGGATGGATGATTGAAAGAAGGATGCATTGAAAAGGAAGAACTAACTTTAGACATCCTGATTTTTGAGAAGTGCCCCCTCTGAATACTAATTACCTTCAGGAGCAAAACTGGCTCAAAGAATCTGTTTTCTCACTGGCATGTTTCCTCCCCAGAAGATCTGGAGAAGGAAATCTCACCCTCCACCAAGCAAGAAGGTTCTTTGACCTGATTTCTTTTCGAGGTGTTTTACATTTTCTTCCTCTTGTGAAGGAAGGACTATAAAAATGGCACAAGGGCCACAATAGGTCAAATGAAACTGTACTTCTTTAGCGCCTTCCTGAATGGAGGGGGAAGAAAGAGGTAGGAAGACTGCAAGTAGGGGGACCGACTCATTCCATTGGCCATACAAAGGGAGTTTGCTGTTGCTTCTGACGTTGCCAGTGGGGTCTGAGGTAGTGGCAGGGAATGGGGACTTCCTTCAGGTATCTGAGTATTGCTGGGCTATGGCAGAAACAGGAAAGCACCATCAGGAGAGAAATACTTCTCAGAGGCTTGAGTTGACAGGTCTGTTTGCTGGAACGGAGCAGAACAACTTTTGAGTTGAAGGGCCTTAAGCCAATGAGTTTCATCTGAGAACAGAGGCTATGAAAGGTGTATAAGTGCCACCTCAAGCCAGTAGGACTCAAAGGGGCAGGGCTGAGCCTGCCTGTTTGAGAGTCTTCCATTGGATGTTATTAGATATCTTGGTGGTTCCCAACAGTGGCTCCTTTACAGATACCAGCTAAGCAGGACAAAGCCACTGGTCCTACACTCATGTATGAGAATGAGGAAGTGTGTGGGGGGGAACTATTCTTCACCTTCTACATGTTCTCTCTCCTCATTTTCTAGCTATCGCCACCCACGCATCCTTAATTGCTGACCGCCTCACCCTAATGGTTCCTCTTCTCCCCCACACCTATCATTGCTTGGACCATCTCTGGTCCAAAGCATCTTCAGGATGAGAGCCATTGCTGTTGTGCTCCTACATGGCACTTCAGATCTGGCCTTTCAATAAGGAGCAAAGATCACTTCTGGTCCCCACTGCTGCTGAGAGGCAGGTGGCTCAGCCCAGCAGTGCTGCTACATAGACAGATGACAGAAGGGACGAGAAGAAGGGGCAGATAGGGGCTAACTTTTTAGCATACATGCAAATATTTTTCTCATTTTCATTTTAAATTAAACTGCATGAGCCATATCTATGTCAAATATTCCTGAAAATATTAATGCTATCCTAAAAATGCAACCTTCTACTTGCAGAAAGAAGGTGAACGATGATTACCTTCTGCTTGAAGCATAGATCTCTTTACTGTCTACCAAAAACATAACTTACAGGACACATACAAAACCACATTTATCAGCATATTCTTACCTCCACGATCCCGTGCTGCTAAATTTTGACCCCTTTTTAATGTAATGTCCAACTGGTACATTCCGGGATCACCCAATGGAAAATCTGCATTACTAGTTCCAGTTGTATTGGTTCTCTGAAAGGCAAAAAACCCCAAAAAATAACTATATAATGCATATGGCAGAATAAAGAACAAAAAAATACATCCTATAACTAAGGCTGCAATCCTGCAGAACCCCAAGCCCACAAAGAATCCCTCTGACTTCAGTGGAACTCCTCAAAGGAGCACCAATATCCACTCACATGGAGTCAATTACAGGTTTGTGGTCTAATGGAGTGGAGCCAGGCAGATACATTCCTGAAGAGAGCTCTGAACTTTCCCCCAAATCCGGACTGGTGCAGAACCCGTGATGTATGTCACAGTAGTGATGACTTCAGCAGCAGACAAAATGCTTGACCTAATCATTGTTAGTGAAAGCCCAGCTGGCTAATTCCTAACACATTATTATTATTAGCAAACTCTTAGCCTATGTCTACACTACTAGCTAGGGGTGAGATTCCCATCTTGCATACACATACTCACACTATCTCTCATTGAACTAATGCGAATATAAGTAGCAGTGTAGCCACAGTAGCACAGGCAGTGGTGGCCCAGCTTAATCAACACCCCCAAAACCAGTGGAAACATCCTTGGCATGTCTCCTATCACTGCCGGTGCTACCATGGCTATGCACCAGAGTTGTTTGCCAAAATAAGAAAGGGGGATCTGAAGGGAATAAGAGGACAAGAAAGGAATGGAAGCATTCATACACAAAGTATTGAAGGAACACTCTGACCAAACTTTTAGTATTATTCATGTAACACCATTGATGTCCATGGCATTTCAACAAATAGACTCTAGAAATATCAGTATAGGAACTGCAGATGTTCTCCATGCCATTCCATCTTCACCTTGTCTGAATTCCAACAAGTTCTCTTTAATTACACCATCCAGGGGACAAGCTTCCCAGAAAATATACAATCATTCTGAAAGCAGAGACCCTGGCTGTATTTTCATAGCATTTGCAAATTTTATTTTATTTACAGCTAATAGTGATATGTCGTATCAGTTATAAAATAAAATTCATGGAGCATAATTATAATTTCACTTTCACTGGTGTAAATCAGAAATAACTCCACTGAAGCCTATGGTGTTACATAGGTATGGGATCAGAAGTTGGTCTATAGAAGAATTATCTTAACAGTTAAAAATTGCTAACCCCTCAAAAAAAAATTTTGGCAGATAAATGGATCCCAATTTCACATTAGAATATTCCCACTTACACTGGGTTTCTGCTACTTAGAGAACAAACCAAACCAAACCAAAAAGAAACCAATGTTAAGTTCCTCAGACACGAACATCTGCTCCTTATAACAGAAGTTTCCACACCTGAGAAAACTAAAATCCTCAAGGATGGCTTACCATGGTCCCCTCTCTATCACCAGCCAGCCAGGGAGAGCAAGATTATAGCCCACCTCATTTCTGCCTTTTTTGGGATGGTTAATGCTCCAATGATTGTCACTGGCAGCAATCTAGCCCTCTGTGTAATCAGCCTTTGAAATAAATAATATTTTTCCTTCTTTTCCCATTTTTACTCTAAACTTTATTTTATTCTGTCCATTTTTTCATAATTTGTTTTGTTCCAATAGATATGGGAAAGACTATTTTTCTTTTGTTATTCAGGTGAATAGCTACAGCTCAGTTCCTGGAAGTTCCTGATTATTTCAAGAACTAGTAAATTCCCACATATATTAAAGCCTTAATCTTGACCTTTTATATTTTATGGATCCAATAAGTAGTTAATGGATAAAAATGTTGTTGTTTCTGCAGAACTCTTGTGGCTGGTAGCTGAAGATTAAGTAGGTAGAGAGAAAAGCTAATTCCTAGTTTAAGATTTTAGCATTAAAACTCTGCTATAAGTTCTTATGGGATTTTTTACACCAAAGTTAAAAAATGTTATACTACTTTGATAATTTGCCAGTAAAACTCTTGACATTGATCAGAAATTCAAATGAATAAACCAAATTAAAATTACGTTTGACCTAATGACATGGTCCAGTAAACACTATAAATTTGAAAAGCAAAACAAAGTGAAACTCATTTGTAACCATTTGATTCTGAAATAACTCTTCCTTTCCATATGCATATGGAGCCACTGAGGGTATTAAGAAGACAGAGCTGGGTGTCATCAACATGCTGAAAGCACCACAGCTCCCATCTCCTCACGAGCACTTGATCCAGCCAAGACAGTCAATTGCCTTGCCCAGTATGTGGATACAAATGGGACATGGATAAGAATTAACGGACAGACTCAATATAGAGAAGATTGTGGTGATGTTAGTTGATTAGGGGAAACAAATGGAAGGGCTGGTGAAGATAGTACCAACTTTTCTGGTCGGGGAGGGTGTAAGCCATTGAGTCATAAAGCTCCCAGCAGCAGAATTCCAGTGCCTTTCTTCAGGAATAGGATTATTTTCCAAAACTAAAACAATCCAGTATGAAAGCCCCTCCCATGGCCAAAAAGGGGGCGTGAGGCATAACTGCTACACTATGAGGTCTAATAGGACGTGGGGGTGAGACACTCTACCATAGACTTGAGTAACCTAGCCAAGACCATAGAGACTAACAATGTTTCCCCTGGCAATGGAGAGCCTGCGTGAGAACAAACAAAATCAGGAGCATCCCAGATTAAATAGGAGACACAGGACATCTAGAAACCAAAGCTGGTGCAAAATTTGGCAACTCATTTGTTCAGGTCTCACCTGAAGAAGAGCTCTCTGTGAGCTCAAAAGCTTGTCTCTTTCACCCACAGAAGTTGGTCCAGTAAAATATATTACCTCATCCACCTTGTGTCTCTAATACCCTGGGACCAACATGGTTACAACAACACCGCAAACAGTAAGTAGTAGAATGTCAAGCCACTATCTCTGCATTAGGAGTGGTGTTTATTCAACTAAATGATTAAAAATGGAGACAAACTATAGATATGACTATCAAATGAATCACCTTTCCAATTATCTTTAACAAATATAACAAAAAATAGCACTCAGAAAATGACTATTAGTACATAAGGATCACTGAAAGGCTGCTGTCTTTGGAAAAAATGTTAAGGCAAACTTTATGACCAACAGATTACCAAACACTTCATAGCATAAGCGTTCCAGACAAAACTGGAAATAATACCCAGGGACTAAAACTTGCTATTGATGTGTTTTACAGGGATTTTACACTTACATTTAGGGATTTGTTTTAGTCCACTATTTTATATCTTGCGTCTTACTAAAATTTATATCCAAATAAGTTGCTCCCTCTGTATTCAGGACCATCATAGCCTATAACACTGTAGCCAAAATGAAAGTCAGCATTTAATGGTTGAAAGGCAGCTTTCAGACCTCATGCCATCTATTGCATACATAAAAAACACAAATCAGGCAGTGTCAATTTACACCAAGAAACCTGGGAAGTGTCCTTCAGAGACTAAAAGCTTCTCTGAATGTACTGTTTAATCGCTTCAAAAATAATTTCTTAAAACTCCCACACTCCACCTTGTCTCTTGAAGTGGGAAATATTTTCTTCCACACAAGTATCCAGAATAGATACCCCAGAACCAGATCTATATCTTTATTGTGACATCTGCCATTCCTTTAAGTTAGTACTGGAAGATAAAGCCAAGACATCTGAAGCAGAGACTCTGAAGGAAAATTTTGTCTTCTTCTCTAACATCCTAGAATGTAGTGAGGGTCTTGAAATACAATATTATCTTCACTATGAAGTCAAATAAAAACATTGGAATGACAGATAGCAGAAGGCCTTTACACATTCTATGAAACAGAAATTAATCATTAAGTGTTTAAGCTCTATAACTAGAAATCCTCTAAGGGAAACAATGCTTGAAGAACTACTTTTCAGCTGTATACTTTACTTTGAAATTACTTTGTTAGGCTGGTAGTTTGTCTCATTCTATTTAGGAATAATCTTGTTAGCTAAATGATATTACAGTTCTTGGATCCAACTTAATTCACAATGAAAATGTGGATGAATTTTTGTCTCAAAAGAAAACAGTTTATTTAGCTAATACAACCACCATTGCCACAGAACTCTGAAATACAATTAAAGTTGTAGCTTATAGAAACATGAGCAGTATACTCATGAGTAGAAACATGAGCATGATGAAAAGAAGATGTCTGATTAAAAAATCAGGGGAGAGATATCAATGATAACAGCATTTTATGTTTAGTAGACATTGCATTAAACTCCCTTGATCAGTGCGTTTATCAAATCAGCGAGAGTGCTGCTTTAATTTTCAGTTAAAGGTCTAAACCGACAGTACATTTTTCAGTAGTCTAAATTTAAAATAAATGGGTCTTCAGTTATAACTTGTTACCGACTTGTGACATTTTTAAATGGATTTTCTTACACATTTCTAAAAGCGCATAATTTCACTGTTTTGTCTAAATTCACAAGCAAAAAACTTTAGTTAGCATTAGTTAAGGTTGCTGTGATCAATAAACTAGCCATAAAAAATGGGAAATACAAAGTTAAGGATTAAAAAGTATTAAAAGGTTTCAAATCTATCACTGAGAGAAAACTCTGCTAAAAAGGAACTTGGAGATCACAAGTAGATGCAACTTCTCCAAGTTAAATCTATAGTCTGAAAGTGAGAAAAATTTTGGATTAATGCTAAAAGATTGGAGATTGTGATTTATCATCAACAAAAGAGCATCATCTGTCTATAGCATCAAATTATATGCCAATCGACCATTGTTAATACTCTGAATATTTGGGTGAGAATGTATGATGATCTCTGCAGACATTACAGCCAGACTGCACACGAAAGAGGTGCCTCTGGGGAGGTTAAATGAGTCTGAAATGATGCCATTGGTTAAGATACAAGACATAGGGCCCTTATATAGAAGTTAACCCATTCACTAAAACTGAGCCCCAAACCAAAACTCTGGACTGTGTGTGTATATATATATATATATATATATATATATATATATATATATATATATATATAATGTATTCACAGTTCACTATCTTTTCTACATCCAAGGCTAAAAGCCACTATTATAACTACTAACTAAGTTATAAGTTATCCAAGTCATGCAGCCTATAGCCAATCCCAACCTGATCTGGATATATATTGGTGTGACGCATGACCAGAAAGAGTTGAGTATCCTGCAGGACAAAGGACTCAAATTCAACCCTTAAAAACATATGGATAGTGTGACAGGGTCAGGCCAGACAGCTATAAGAGTGATTTTTTTTAAATGTAAAACATTTAATTTAAAAATGTTGACACTTCAATATATAAAATACCTATTATAAATGAACATAGTGTATAGCTGCCAGGTTTACTGTAAGTTACACTTTGGTTAAGACTTCTAGTTTCACCCTCTGAAAGTCCACATTCTATCACAGTGATGTATGGTCAGATTCAACAGCCCCAATTGTTAAACACTTGGATCAAGCCATAACCAGTTTTATTGCAAAAGGACCCTGTACACATTTATATCAATTCTAGTACCTTACAATTTTAGCTACCCAACAAGTCATTAACATATAGGAACATGCATGAGAAGCAAGACAGATCACACATCCCTTCTGCACATTAGCAACTTGTCATTCTTGCAAAACAAGGCTCACATCACTGAGGTTTGTGAACAGTCACTTTTAGCATTCATCCTGAATGAAAGATGGTCAAAGGCAGGTATATTAGCCCCAGGATAAGCAGGTCTCTTTTCCCCTGGTAATTAAACAGGGGTTACTCCAGGTTAATTAGGACACCTGGGCCCAGTCAAGGGCCTGCCATAACCTGTTAAAGGCCTCTCCACCAGTCAGATAGGTGCATGCAATAGGAGCTGTAGGGGAGACACCAGGTGAGAGACCTCACAGGTACAGAGGTGAAGAGCAAGGGAAACAGGGTATACAGCCCTTCTGGGCCCCAGAGGTTTGAGGGAAGAGACCCCGCCGGAGGGGAGAGACTGAACTGGGTGTCTGGCCTGCCTCCACTATGTCTGAAGGAGCTACCAGAGACTAAGAGGCTCTCCTCCCCATCCTCTGTGAGGGAGGCTGGGAGGAACCCCATCTCAGACAAGGCGGGGACAGTAAACCCAGGGACTTGAGGAAATTCCTAGAGAGAGAGGAATCCCCCAGTCCATGCTAAGAGGAAGGGTGGAACCTACTAAGGTGGAGAAGGAGCTCTGCCACCACAGATAATGTTTGTGTTTTTGTGTATTTACATATATATATATATTTACATATATATATATATATATATATATATATATATATATATATATATATATATATATATATAGGTAGAGGTCAACTATGTAATCAAACAGTCAATATGCCAAAGATCAAAAGGACAACATTTAAATGAACTGTTAAGATAGGATATCACTGCATTCATCTCTTTGAAATGTATAGCATATCATCTGTGAACGGTAGAAAAACAGGCAATTGCCTTATGTTAATCTGTGTGAATAATAACCAGCAATACTTAGAAAATGAGTGTCTATTGTTCGCCGAGGAACTCCAACCTGTCAAAGGCAGCCTGAAACTGTATAAAAAATGGCTTGGGTCCTAATCCAGTCATCTTAGATCTACTTGAGGTTTCATGCAGGGGAAGCCTAAGTCATAAGGACTGAATCCTGCCCTGAAGCTAAACATTGGACTATAACCTGTGAAATATTTCTGAAAGAACTCTTTGTGTCTACAAAGCTCTCCATCTCTGCTATGAATCTGAAGCTCAAGATCTGTGGCAGGAGCCTTCCTTAATTTCATGGACTTCGGGCACTGGCAAGCTTGGATGATGCAAATGGGGCATCCAAATTCTCCAGCTGAACCTCAGAGAGTTGGGGCACTTGTATTTTAGCAAAGAAAATGTCCAGGGCTTTCTGTGAAGGGGCAGAATCAGAATTGCATGGACTTTTATAAAAATTAAAGAACTGTTTATTATGCTCATTTCAGATTGCTGAAACAATTCCTCTAGCTGCCATTTGTGTACAACCTGCCTTCTCCCTCAACTCCGAGAAGTCTTGTCTTAATCGAAAAAAAAGCACAAACTCTGCTGGGGCCACATGCATCTTATTGAGCACATAACTTTTTCTGGTCAGTGTGCATAAGAATTCTGGGGAAGGATTTTGAGCATACTCCTTTCTTTAGCCACAGCAAAAATAACAATTCTGCCTCTAAGAAAGACTTTTAAAGTTTCCCATCGAAGCTTGCTATAGGGAACTGAGGGCTCATTGGTCTCCAGGGAGAGATCAGTTTCCTTCTTTATAAGCAACTTGAAATGGGGGTCTAAGATTACTAAAGTAGCAAACTTCCATTTATTTTGTTTCTTGCCCAGTGTGTAGGGGGTAAATTGTAGAATAATGGGTGCATGTCAGAGATCACCATTGTATTGTGGAGTAACTGAACACAGATTGGACTACCTGCCCTGAGATTAGATAGAAATCAGTAGGTGAATATGTATGATGGACAGGGAAGAATAGTGTATGATCTTTCTGTTGGATGCGTGAGATTTATATATGCACCATGTGAGCCAAGACTTGGTGCTTTTTAAATTTATCAATTTTTTCCAGCACCTCTTCTTTTGGCGCCTCAATCCCCAATAATGCCTTGTTATTATCATCAGATAATAGCAGGTTTGGGGTATGTATTTCCAACATTCTCTGTGGTAGACACTGATGCAAAGAAATCTTGCAGTGCCTCAGATTAGAAGAACACAGTGATTTTCTCTCAGGCTTCCCATTTCTGATAAATGTAAAGAATTTATTTGTTTTTGTACTTTTAGCTACTTACTCTTCAAATTCCATTTTAGCCCTCCTAATTTACCTTACATATTGTCTGGTCTAGTTTATGCTCTTTTAATTTCCATTTTCTGAAAGTCAAAGTCACATGCATGGTTGCAGGATGTGGCTCTAAAAATTATATCTATATTTTTAAAGAAGATGTGCTGGGGAAGTCAATGTCATTTTGAACTGATGAAGACTGACTTTTTTAATCTGGTTAGTTACATAACTTTTAGTAGATGTGGGGTGAAAAATCATATCACAATGGTCTGGCCATACTGGAAGAAAAACAGATGGCAATGCATGTGGTTTAGTGAGGTTGCAACGGCATTCTCTTAAAATACTGGATGTACCTGGCAATAAATTGCACAGTACAGGTCATCAACATTTCCTTAATCACCTCCACATAATTCCCCCTTCCTCAGCTCCCTTAATGGGCAGCTCAAAAAGAAGTGGAGGCGGGGGGGAGGGTCACGTCCCTACTGCCCCAGATGTAGGTGCCCCAACCGCGCCCCCCCCCCACTTCCTCAGCTCCTTTAAGAGATTATTTCTTTCAAATGCTTTTTAATCCATTTTCTTTCGTAACCGTACCCCTTCCATAATGAGTACCTGCACTGGGCATCTGCCATGAGTTTTACATATTAAATTGTGACATTAGAATCTAACCCCCATGCACTACCTCACTGGGTCCCAGAAGGCGGGGGAGAGACCCTCTTCAGCCAATCTGTCAGCAAGGGAAAAATTCCTTCCCAGCCCCTCAGGGAAAAAGGGCTACTAGTGTGTTGCCCTCAGCAAGTCATGAGGAATCCCAATCCTTATTTAGATTTCATGGGTAGGTGTGTGCTTCCACCAGCTTTATCCATGTCAAAGAGGGATTTCTTCAGGGCTGTATGGAGTACAAATACTTCCCTCTTCTGGTGAGCAGGAAGGGCTGTGCACTTCCTATCCCCTCCACCCGACCTGGTTCAGCTGCTTCCTGCTCTTCCCTTTGCCATCCCTGTAAACCTTCCCCCTCCTACTCCTGCTCTGCCTTCATTGTAGGGGAACCCCTTAAAAGGGGCAATAAATAATCCCTTTTCTTCCAGCCAGCCAGACAAAACACCCACAGCATCAAGCTTCTGGGACCAGTGAGCACACTTCCTGACCTCTAATCTTGCTAAAACTGGCATGAATATAAAGAAACAAAGCCAATGGAATTACCAGAGATATTGAAGTGGCAAATTTGAATTTTAACAGGAATTTAAAGCCATACTGACGAAATGTAAACTGTAGCCTTCTCTTATGGACAAGTTTTTTTTTTTTTTTTTTTTTTTTTTTATATTTTTAGTCAATTTATCTCAAGATCAAGGGAATAAATTTAATGGACTGACCTGATTTTCGATACGTGTTTTGTGTAAATCACCTCTAAATCATGACCCTACAGTTTCATTATTACAGACAAAACAAGAAATAAATTTATTACCCAAGTTTCTTATAATGAATCAATGCACTTTCAGTCTGTCAGTGTTTGCAATTTTGCACTTTTAATATTAATTTTAATTTTTAATATTTAATATTTTAAATAATTTTAAAAATTTTAATATTTAAAAAGATATTGGCTACAGTTTTACTATCCATTACACTTTTTCCAAATAGTTCTTTGTGATGCAGGGTTAGCTTTGGAGAGTAGGGAAGAGCATGGAGGGACACCTACCAAGTTTAAAATGGAAAAAAAAAAGCCACCAAATTTTAATCACAAAATCTTTACATTTTTAAACTGGCTGGATAGTTAAACAAAGATAAAAGTATAACTTAAACTGGGGTCCTGATTCTGTGAATGTTTATGCATGTCAACATGACCAACTGTTGGAAGGTACTCTGACTGCAAGCTTTTGCAGGATTAGTTTATCAGTTATGTTAAATTTCCTAAAATATTAACATTTATAACTGCTGCTTTACAACATTAGCATAAGGAAGAAAGGAAGTTTTACTCCCAAATAGGGTGGCAACTTTCAAAATCAATGAGAACTACATGAATAATATACCCCATCTATCTCTAAATTCAATTTCTAAATTCTTTTTCCTCCTGACTCTACAAAATTCAAATGTTTATTATAAAAGAATGTAATCTAATTTCATTTTTCTAGGCTGCAGACAGTTATTTCAGCTGTTTACACTCACAAAGGTAGTTTTCCTTTTGCACAGGCACCTCATATAACAAAAGCCTGATTTGGAAGTTGAAGGAGCAAAGGGGAGCATGAGCAGGCCCCAAAACTCTATTATAGCTAGCTTTTAAAACCAAACACTTCTTGAGACAGGCATAGATGGCCTGTGGCTGAGACTGGAGCTCTGCTGAAGTGCAGACAGTTTAATAAATAAATAGATTTCTTCACTACCCATAAACAGCCCATTATAACTACTTATATGCTGTTCCACAGAGACCAACAAGTGGATAGTTACAGAGGTCAACAGCTGTCATATTAAGTAATTTTATTAACCCAACAGAAAATTAATTGTAAAATATCAGGATTTTTTCTCTTTGGGTAATTTTTCTTCCACTGTTTTGACATAAAGATCTTCAGTGTTGAAAATCGTTGAGATTACTGGCAGACCTTCAAGATTCAGAAATTAACGTTTCCCTAGCCATATTCAGGTCACTTCTACACTCAGCTATATAGAACATTTACTTTCTCAACTCCAGGCATTTGCAATGTCTCTTATATAAGAGATTTCAACCTTCCTTATTCTTTTTAATATAGCTTCCTTTTGTGTTATCTTTAGACCTCCTATGGGTCTATCATCAGAAGGGCAGCTTTCCACTTTCAGCAATTAAGCTATATCTGTTTGGATGAGTTCTACAAACTAGTGAGATTCATATTTAAATATTCTATCTGCTTGTCAACCTTAATCATTTGGGATAACAACAATGTAATAAAAAATGTTAGCTCTGCATCACACCTATCTTGTCTTGAACAGAAAGTAAATTACTGTTCTTTCAACACTCTATAGCAAATTAAGTTTAGCTATTTATTTCAAGAGGGTAGTCCAAAGTTCACATATCTTTTTATCTGCTGGCCCTGACTGATGTATTGGAACAGCCTGTACTACATCCATATTTCAAGTAGGTGCTTTACATCTTTATTTTCTTTGCTATTCCTGACAACCTAAGGAATGTTTTTGTTTTACATTCCAATATCTCTATTTAAATGCACCATATTTCATCTCTATGTCATGATAAAATTATGCATAATTTTGACAGGCATTTTTTTCAAAGCCTTGCTGCAATTTACATATCTATTTCTCTTTACACAGGCTTTCCCTTTATACTACATTATTTTTCATCTATTACAATTTACACAAGCTTACATAAAGATTGCAAATTGTGGTCATGATCCTGCAAATGTAATAATCATCCCCTTGGTCATCACAAGAAATTGAACCTGAAACCTCAGGGTTCAGAGCATAAGCTTCTATAGCTCAAGCTAAAGGACTTTTTAAAGTAGTAAAAGGAGCAAAGTCGCTTACTATGTGGATCAGGCACATAGGAGCTCATGTCATATAGACTTAATGGTGTGCTTCACAGTTAGACATGTGCTTAAATTGACAGATGTGGGTAACCCAACTGAAGCTAGTGAAGCTACTCACATGCATGTAATTAAGCATGTGCATGTTTGCAGGATGCCTAAGCGACTAATGAGAACAAACCTGCTAATTACATTACTCAGCAAGACCCAAAAGGGTTTCTGAGTTGTGACTCTGGCACATCCAGGCATGAGGATGAAGGAAAGTTCTAAAACTTGTGAAGATGCAACAAAACTTTAGTACATAAAACGTTGTATTGTAATAGGTGAGCCCTGTTAAATATTATTCCAGGACAAAGGGAGAAAAAAAAAAGTTAACCTACTTTAGTATTTTCCTATTCTCTTCATTGACTCCAAACTCACCTGGAGTGAAGCTCGCTCCATTGTATTTCCATCACCATTGTCACAGATAGTTTTGCTTTTTGAATTCTGTACTAGGTGTGATTCTACATTTTGTTCAAATCAATGGATTTATACAAGTGTAAAACTGGGGTAGAAAAATTGCCAATCAGGCCTGGCCCAACAAGTTTTCATTGTGTATCACTCCTGATGTTGCAGTCTTGTTGGGCAGCACACAGAGCATTTGAACGCAACCTGGGCAAAGTGTGGTGCAGAGCCATGTCCCAGTGGTAGTTTCAAAACTGCTATAATCTTTATTCTCGCATCTGATGCGAGTCTCTCAGCCGTGCCACTAAGAGGCACTTCTGTATGGAACATGGGCCACCTCCCGCTCTCAGATCCCAGCAACACAAGTGCATCAAAAGAAAAACAGAACTTCTGAATAAGCAATATAAAATTATAATTGATAATCATTCCTTTAAATTATTAAAAATATGAAATGACATTAAGAATTTGCGTTTTATGGACACCAGTTAGTGGAAGCATAATGATATTTGTTGTGATCCTGTTTGGCAAATAAAAATTATCTAGATCTGTGGTGGTTTTCCCAGATAGCTCCACCACAATTATTGATCCATCAGACAACACGATTCTTCAATGTTATTTTATATCTGCATTGACATAGATGCACAAATTTTGTATCTAACTGTTAAGATTGTGATGACTTTTACTACTAGAAAACAATTCCCACCATCTAAAATTAAATATAAAAAATGAGTATCCTAGAAATCTGTCAAATCAGGTGACTCTATAGATTTAGTGTAGCTAAAGACATTTTTCATGCACCAAAGTTTAAAATCCTGTCATGCTGAGTACCCTTTCCTCTACTGTACCTCTTGCTGTAAGCCTTAAAACTATTGTTTTCTAGCAAGTTATTTTGTTAATAGCCCTACACAGAGCAGTGACCATTTATACCAAAATAATATAATCATTTTTGTTAGGAAGCTGCTATGGCTTCAGTTATCTGTTTCCTCACTGCTCTTGAGGGACTTAAGTAAGACATACTTGTCCTGAGCTTCTACGCATGGCTGGTTTCTAAACTGACCAAGTGCATAATACCAGACTCAAATTGACCAGTGAGGCCACCAACTCAGTGCTAATTATCAGGACTGTTACCACTTCTGTGGTGGATAGAGTTAGGATGGGAGACATCCATCAAGATAAAAAACCACATGTACCTTGCATGAAATTAGCGTCCCGCTAGCTGCCAAAAGATGGTGGTAAGTGAAAGAGAAAAGTGAAATTTCTTAAGAGGCCTCATGAAATATTGTGTCCAAGTTAAAATGCCTGAGCAGGATACTAGCATGCATAATAGTCGCAGAAGGACATGAGCTTCAGAAGAGCAGTTGACAGAATTATTGTCTCCTTTCCTTAGAGATGCATACATTATACAGCCTGGAATCAATCACCACTCCAAAATATCAGATCTCTGGAAAAGTTTCTTATAACGCCTTAGTCCTCCCTAACCCCAAGTGCTCCCCTCCCCCCCCAGGTCCCTTCTCACAGGGGTCAAAGGCTCATGCTCACATTCTCCACCGTGTGTAAGGGAACTCAGCCGGGGCACATCCCTTGGCAGGGTGGTGGGGACCACACCGCCTCACTACACTCTCTGCTGGGTTGGGGAATACCCAGTCTATGGCCCAGACCTTCAGGCTGGGTCCCGCAAGTGATTCGATATAAGCCCAGGCCCTGGGTCAGGGTGGGGCAGCAAAGAAACAGTCAAGGGCTCAGGCCCTCAGGCAGGGGCTGAGCAAATAGTTCAGTATAAGCCCAGGCCCTAGTTTTAGCAACCAGGGGGAGGGGGAGACTGCCACCTGCAAGGTGGGTGGCAGGGGGGATGCAGGCCCATTCACTCCACTGCATCCCAGCCCGGGGCCCTAGCAGCAGTCGAAGACCCTCTGCTGTGTCGGGGCGGGGGGGGGGAGGGGGAGGGCTCTGCGCAGCACTTACCTCAGGTGGCTCCCAGAAGTGGCTGGCATATCCCTCTGGCTCCTAGGTGCAGGAGTGGCCAGGGGGCTCCACGCGCTGCCCCCATCCACAGGCACTGCTCCCACACCTCCCATTGACCACGGTTCCTGGCCAATGGGAGCTACAGAGTTGGCGCTTGGGACAGTGCCTGTGTGGAGCACCCCTGGCCGTCTCTGCACCTAGCAGCCAGAGGGACAGGCTGGCTGCATCTGGGAGCTGCGTAGAGCCGGCTGCTGTGGCCAACCAGACTTTTAGCAGCCCGGTCAGCACAGGCGCCAGGGTCCCTTTTCGACTGGGCCTTCCTAATGAGCGGATCATCTTTCTGCCCTTTGCCCAGAGTTACCTCATTTCTCACAGCAGCATGGTTTTCAGAAGAGCTTCCCCACATGGGTTAAACCCCTTTAAAAGGAAACGGTTAATGCAGAATGGGAATAGCAGCAACCAGGTCATTATTAAATCCTATTGGTATTTTCCTGCTAGTCTGCCAGAGGTTGCTGGGTCCATGTCTCTGCAGTTTAATTCCCCATCTACCCTGTCATGTCCATTTAACAGGAGAAAGCTGAGCAAATGTTCATAAGACACCCTTTAGTGGGGTCAGAGAGAAGAAAGGAGCATGCCAATTAGGCCCCCAAGCTCCCCCCTCAAACAAATTTGGGGCAACTACTATTGGTTTTCTGATAGTTTTATCCGTTCTAAAAATAAAATTAGAAAGAGTGGCCCCACCCTTTATTAGCAAATGAACAAACATTCTGCAAAACATTCCTGAGGCAATATTTTTTATCAGATTATTTAGCTCATTGTAAAAGTTATTAGGCTTATTCATCCCATATGCGTGTTGTGCAGAGGGCTGGCATCATGGTCCTTTCTGTTAATCTAAATACCCATTGGCTACTTATAAATTAAACAACTTTTTTTTAAAAGTAATACAGAAGTTCATAAGTTATCACAAGAAATAGAGTAAATATTGAACATGGTAGCCATCATAAATATAAAGGGAAGGGTAAACACCTTTAAAATCCCTCCTGGCCAGAGGAAAAATCCTTTCACCTGTAAAGGTTTAAGAAGCTAGGATATCCTCGATGGCACCTGACCAAAATGACCAATGAGGAGACAAGATACTTTCAAAGCTGGAGGTGGGGGGAGAAACAAAGGTTCTCTCTGTCTGTGTGATGCTTTGGCCAGGAACAGAAAAGGAATGGAGTCTTAGAACTTAGTAAGTAAACTAGCTAGATATGCTCTAGATTTGGTTTTGTTTCAATGGCTGATAAAATAAGCTGTGCTGAATGGAATGTATATTCCTGTTTTTGTAACTTTTTGTAACTTAAGGTTTTGCCTAGAAGGATGCTCTATGTTTTGAATCTGATTACCCTGTAAGGTATTTACCATCCTGATTTTACAGAGGTGATTCTTTTACTTTTTCTTCAATTAAAATTCTTCTTTTAAGAACCTGATTGCTTTTTTCATTGTTCTTAAGATCCAACGATTTGGGTCTGTGTTCACCTATGCAAATTGGTGAGGATTTTTATCAAGCCTTTCCCAGGAAAGGGGGTGTAGGGTTTGGGAGGATTCTGGGGGGAAAGACGTTTCCAAGCAGGCTCTTTCCCGGTTATATATTTGTGAGATGCTTGGTGGTGGCAGCAATAAAGTCCAAGGGCAAAAGGTAAAATAGTTTGTACCTTGGGGAAGTTTTAACCTAAGCTAGTAAAAATAAGCTTAGGGGGTTTTCATGCAGGTCCCCACATCTGTACCCTAGAGTTCAGAGTGGGGAAGGAACTTGACAGTAGCAAATCATGAGAAAACTCTTGGAGGCTAACAATTTAAAATATATTACAGATCGTTTCTCTCATATTTATCTTACAGTGCCATGCAGAATACAGACACCGAACACCCAGCTAGCACTGGTACAAGTAGCAGTGTACTGAGTCAGTGCTCACATGAGTAGAGTAGGGCATAGGATTCAGGATAGGACAGGATTACACACTCAAGTAGTGCCTCCCATGTTTACAATCTTATTTTTAGCAGTGTAGTGGCCTGCTGCCAGAGCCTTTCCCCACCACAGTGAAAGACGCCAGCAGCAGGAGGCAGAAGGGAAAGTCCCTGCTACCCTGCTGGAGCCCTTCACTGATGCCTGTAGCTACACACCACAGTGAGTACGGACACAGTTTGCCTTTCACTGCAGCACCTAACTGCATGTTTCCTACATTCTGACACAAGCGTAGGCAAGAGTAGACAAGGAGAGGTCATACAGCTGTTTTCTTTTGAAGCTCAGAATAAACAATAACTTTATTATAAAAGCTGGCATGTGGTTAAATCTGTTCTCTTGTCGCCAGTCTGCTAGTTCTGGCTGGATCTGGTAGAACACTATTGCAACTAATGATTCAAAAGTAGTTTATTGTCTGCATTTTTTTTTCTGTATAAGAATATAGTGTGCTCAAGATATGCATAAATGCTGAACATTTTTGAACAAGCTAGAGAAAGCATATATTGTAGTGTCCATGCATGCTGTTAATTTAACCCTCCTCCCCCCGCCCCAATGTTGCCAGTGTTCACCAGTGCCCAAGGCCACTCTTTCTAAAGGCAGACACATTCTTTTCAGTGGTACAGCAAGACATATTTCATATGTTTATATACCCATTTAATATGCTTTCTTGATAGATGTACAGTATGTCACATGTGTTCAGGCAAAAAGCAAGTAGTTAAACAGCCAAGAGCTTTAGTTTTTAGCAAAATCAACAGAATGATCACTGTCTGTTTCAACACTGCTGATTTCATCAATAAAATAACCACTGTGGGAATATTTGTTTCTACCAAGCATTTTCAACAAAACAAATCAGGATTCATTTGAGCCTAGTACTGCCAATAAGTTCAAAGAATACAAGAGAGAAAATACATCTGAACATAGAACATGATCAGTGTTCACGTTTCACTTACCTCAGAAAAAGACTAGTATGGTTTTAATGTACATCATACACTATGAAAGCCTAGTTGCAGACTTTCATACACAGTATCACATATAACTCGTAAATCCAAGAGATGGTGTCTTCAAAACAAG
Source organism: Natator depressus (assembly GCF_965152275.1). NCBI lineage: Eukaryota > Metazoa > Chordata > Testudines > Cheloniidae > Natator > Natator depressus. The sequence goes on from NC_134238.1 coordinate 59,891,734, forward strand.
TCTCAAGGTGAAATTCAACACTCAAGAAACAATTTTTTTTCTGTGGAATTGTTAGGTGACAGATTCTCTGGGGTCACATGAGGCCAAATACATGTTTTAGCCAAATACAGACCCGTTTTGGCTAAAAAGATTATTGGGAAGTTATAGGTATGTGTGAGGGGCAGATGGACTGCAAGGAACTAGCTAACAGATTGTATAGATTTCCAAGCCAAGAGCTGCAGTATAAAACAAATATCTAAAGGCTTATATAAAACAAATATCTAAGGGCTTCAAAATCCATGGGAAAGCATATGAATTTTTTTTAAAATACACTTTTCCCCAAAATGAAGTTTGAGATCCTAGAATCACCTTCATGTGCCAGTTAAATACAAAACTCGTACGTGCATTTCCTCATCACTGTTCAGTAACCTGAAAACCATAGCCCCAGCCACATTTAGTTCTAATCAATTTTTGTGGTAACTAGATTTTTAAACAAATTAGAACAAACTTAAAACACAAAAGGCCTCTGATTTGCCTGAAGAGTGCAGGATTACATTGCTAGTTGTATCATAAGCACTGCACACAAAGCATAACTCGATCAGTATCTACAGACAGATGTCATGTTTATGCCTGTGAAAAGTCCAAAACCGAGGAACTTCCTCCATTTCAAAGGTGACAAAATATATATATATATACACAGTAGTAAATGTAGCACATCATTTTCTCAAGTTCACCTTCAATAGCTATAGTTTAGAAAAAAAGTCATAGTTTGAATAGCTGAATCTCCATACTACAAAATAAAATTAAGACATCTAATTTTAATTAATAGAGATTACCCATAATTATGTACTACTTTTAAATTTAGATTCTAATGATATATCAGAGAATAATATTTTAGCACTGCTTCTTTAAAATGGAAGCTATAAATATATTTAAAGTCTTCTGTTAAGTCAGGTACTCTACCACAGTACAATCAAATCAACTCAGTAAATATATGGCTGATGTTTACGGCTACTGAAAAAAATCTAAAGAAGAGTGGCTATTCTAGAGGCACTTTCCTTACAAAATCAATATAGTACTCAGCAGTATGCAAGTATATTCAACAGCAACTGAGGAAGTGAGCTAATGATCTTAACTATATTTTAAAAATAAATAACTCAATTGGTAAGTCAATAAACAAGAGTTCCTGTTAATATGGAGATCTTAATATGAGCATATCAAGGGTGGAATTTCACCACTGTTTTATTTTCTGACTAGATCTCTAACTGCATGATGACAAACACACACTATAGGATGACAAAAAAACCCTCAGTTTCATAGTTCCTAATTTATAAACATACATGATGCTTGAAAGGGAGAAACAATACATGTTAAAGTGATGTATTTGTTAATATAGATAATGAGTGCTATTCCTTCCCACCTTCAGCATTCTGAACTTGAGAAATACATTCATTTTTCTGACTCAACAACATGCGCATATTTAAGGGAATGTATAGTTTTCACAAAAAAAAAATCTATTTAACCATTTTCCATAAAAAAAAAGTATCTTTAAAAGTACTTGGATTTCAAAATAACAGATGAGTGAGCCTTTGCTATTTGTGTAAGAAAAAGAACACAGTATTACTTGGTATACAATATTATACAGAATTGATTTAAAAACAAGATGTGATCTAGTGCAAGTCACTAGAGCATGGTACACTTCACAAAGATCAGCCAAAAACATTCTTACCTTATTGTACCCAAATGGCAAAGTTTCTCCAGTTTTCAGCTTGCAACTATCTAGCATAGTGGAACAGGAGAGAACAGAACATCTTTTGCTTTACAAAAAGTACCTGCACATCCACAACTAGCCCTTTTGAGATGACAACAGCTAAGCAATACTGTTCACCTCCAGCTGGCAGCAACAGCCTCTTTGCAAATACCACTTGCTTGCTGCTATGAACTGCAGCTACTCAGAATGAAAGTGCGGGGAAAACATGATGTGTGAGTACTGTTGCTTCATAGTTAGCTTCAAAGGATATGACTCATCTCCCCACCTCAAGACACTAAGAACTGCCTTTTCCTCCAACTCTAAATGCTGAATACAGAGAGTATCTAAAATGGGTAGGGCATATGGGTTTTAAACATACATAAAAATAAACATGATCCAAACATTTACCTGTTAAAACATTCATTTTACTATTTAGCATGTTTCCCACACAGAATTCATGTGTGTGATCACACATACCATAGAAATGATCTCACACAGCAAAAGGATCGGTAGAAAAAAAGATATGTTCTGTAATGCTGACCAGATATGTGGTTACAAGCTTGCCAATGTGAATAGTTCCAGTCCGGTATAAAAAGGTAGAAGTCAAACATGCTAAAACTGTTAATGAATGCTAACAAAGTTCTTTTAAAAGTGCCTTTTAAAAAAAAAAAAAACCCAGACTGTAAACACATATTTTTCCTTAATATATCCTGAAATGCATTGTCATCATCTCGTGACAGTAAAACAGTTGTCTCCTCTGAGTCAGAGCTATTTATTTTTTCAACTTTGTCAACATTTCTTCACTTGTTATATGCAGCGCTGTTGTAGCTGTGTTGGTCTTAGGATATGAGAGAGAAAGTGGTGAGGTCCAGTAAAAGATATCACCTCACCCACATTGCCTCTCTAATTATCTACATTAAAGTAATTTCAGAGCTAAAACATTAACACTGAAAACAAATTCAAATACCATCAAGAAGATTAACAACATAAATTAAATCTTTCTACCAAGGGAAAAAAAGACGGATTTTATGCTGATTATGGGGGCATATGAAGGTGGAAAAGAGGGGGTTGGGGAAAAATCCTGAAGGAAAAGAAAGCAAGCAAGCAAACATGGATGTTTGGCCGAATATGATGCCATATAGTCATATTAACACAAGCATTCCACTGCTGGATATCATTATCTGCACATCCCTAGAGCTTGTCCAGTTTTTTGTACTCTTGGTAGGATATTTCATTGATTTCTTTAATCTTCGCTCTGGAAAGAATGTACTTTTGTTTCGCAAAAAGAAAAGGAGTACTTGTAGCACCTTAGGGACTAACACATTTAGTTGAGCATAAGCTTTAGTGAGCTACAGCTCACTTCATCGGATGCATGCAGTAGAAAATACAGTGGGGAGATTTGATATACACAGAGAACATGAAACAATGGGTGTTACCATACACACTGTAATGAGAGTGATCAGGTAAGGTGAGCTATTACCAGCAAGGGGCGGGAATCTTTTGCAGTGATAATCAAGGTGGGCCATTTCCAGCAGTTGTCAAGAACGGGTGAGGAACGGGGGGGGGGGGGTGAGAAGGGGGAAATAAACATGGGGAAATAGTTTTACTTTGTGTAATGACCCATCCGCTCCCAGTCTTTATTCAAGCCTAAGTTAATTGTATCCAGTTTGCAAATTAATTCCAATTCAGCAGTCTCTCGTTTGAGTCTGTTTCTGAGTTTTTTTTTGTTGAAGAATTGCCACTTTTAGGTCTGTAATCGAGTGAGCAAAGAGATTGAAGTGTTCTCCGACTGGTTTTTGAATGTTATAATTCTTGACGTCTGATTTGTGTCCATTTATTCTTTTACGTAGAGACTGTCCGGTTTGGCCAATGTACCTGGCAGAGGGGCATTGCTGGCACATGATGGCATATATCACATTGGTAGATGTGCAGGTGAACGAGCCTCTGATAGCGTGGCTGATGTGATTAGACCCTATGATGGTGTCCCCTGAATAGATATGTGGACACAGTTGGCAACGGGCTTTGTTGCAAGGATAGGTTCCTGGGTTAGTGCTTCTGTTGTGTGGTATGTGGTGGCTGGTGAGTATTTGCTTCAGGTTGGGGGGCTGTCTGTAAGCAAGGACTGGCCTGTCTCCCAAGATCTGTGAGAGTGATGTGTCGTCCTTCAGGATAGGTTGTAGATCCTTGATGATACGTTGGAGAGGTTTTAGTTGGGGGCTGAAGGTGATGTCTAGTGGCGTTCTGTTATTTTCTTTGTTGGGCCTGTCCTGTAGAAGAGTTCTGGGTACTCTTCTGGCTCTGTCAATCTGTTTCTTCACTTCAGCAGGTGGGTATTGTAGTTGTAAGAATACTTGATAGAGATCTTCTAGGTGTTTGTCTCTATCTGAGGGGTTGGAGCAAATGCAGTTGTATCGTAAAGCTTAGCTGTAGACAATGGATCATGTGGTGTGGTCTGGATGAAAGCTGGAGGCATGTAGGTAAGCATAGCGGTCAGTAGGTTTCCAGTATAGGGTGGTGTTTATGTGACCATCATTTATTAGCACCGTAGTGTCCAGGAAGTGGATCTGTTGTGTGGACTGGTCCAGGTTGAGGTTGATGGTGGGATGGAAATTGTTGAAATCATGGTGGAATTCCTCAAGGGCTTCTTTTCCATGGGTCTAGATGATGAAGATGTCATCAATGTAGCGCAAGTAGAGCAGGTGCATTAGGGGACAAGAGCTGAGGAAGCGTTGTTCTAAATCAGCCATAAAAATGCTGGCATACTGTGGGGCCATGCGGGTACCCATAGCAATGCCGCTGACTTGAAGGTATACATTGTCCCCAAATGTGAAATAGTTATGAGTGAGGACAAAGTCACAAAGTTCAGCCACCAGCTTTGCCGTGACATTATCGGGGATACTGTTCCTGATGGCTTGTAGTCCATCTTTGTGTGCAATGTTGGAGTAGAGGGCTTCTACATAGTGGCTAGGATGGTATTTTTAGGAAGATCACCAATGGATTGTAGGAAACTAAATAAATATGTTAGTCTCTAAGGTGCCACAAGTACTCCTTTTCTTTTTGCGGATACAGACTAACACGGCTGCTACTCTGAAACTTCAGAAACAGACTCCAACGAGAGACTGCTGAATTGGAATTAATTTGCAAACTGGACACAATTAACTTAGGCTTGAATAAAGACTGGGAGTGGATGTGTCATTACACAAAGTAAAACTATTCCCCCATGTTTATTTCCGCCCCCTTCCCTCCCCCCCCCCCACTGTTCCTCACCCGTTCTTGACAACTGCTGGAAATGGCCCACCTTGATTATCACTGCAAAAGATTCCCGCCCCTTGCTGGTAATAGCTCACCTTACCTGATCACTCTTGTTACAGTGTGTACGGTAACACCCATTGTTTCATGTTCTCTGTGTATATCAAATCTCCCCACTGCATTTTCTACTGCATGCATCCGATGAAGTGGACTGTAGCTCACAAAAGCTTATGCTCAAATAAATTTGTTAGTCTCTAAGGTGCCGCAAGTACTCCTTTTCTTTTTGCGGATACAGACTAACATGGCTGCTACTCTGAAACCTGACTTTTGTTTCAGTTTAGTTTGGTGGGCGAGGGAGTGTTTTGTTTTTGTTTTATTAAACAGGTCATTTATGATTTACCATTTGGTTTACATTTATCTTTTAAACAAAATGCAAATTGTGTGTTTGTATCTTAGTGTACTGTCTAGAGAGAACACTGTATCAAATACTTCAGACTCTTAAAATTTATTGCTATCCTTATTTTGCTGAGGGGAAACTGCAGCACATAAAAAAAAACCACTGTGAAACTTGCCGTATGAGTGTGACCATACTTGCATGCAGAGGAAGTGGAGCAAAGAGAGATGCCTTTTACTTTAAAGTATTTCCATTATGTATATTACCCCCTTACTGATAAAGAGCCTGATTCTCCACTTACTTACACTTGTCTAAATGAGGAGTGACGCCGTTGAAATTGATTAATCTGAACTGATGTAAAAAGTGCAAGGAGAATCAGGCTCAATAAATGTCAAATCCTTGCTTTTTTACCTGCTTGGCATAATTCTTGAGTGATCTCATACAAGATATTTGGATCTGAGAGCCCAAGAACCACAGGTAAAATGTAAAATATTATCTCTTCTGCAATATGGGTACGCAGAAAATGTGTAAAATTTATTTTAGACTCTGGCCAAAAATAAAAACACCATTCTGGCTCTGGAATCCCTCAGCACATCTTTTGTCCCAATCTCAACGGTGAAAGAAATGCCACACTAATTTCTCAATTAAGCATATAATAAGTGACATTCAGAAATGAGTTAATTTCATAAATTGCATCTTCTATTCCTCGTCACAAGCAGCACAAAAAAACAACAGAACTACTTTAAACTTTTAATTTTGAATTGAGTTTTCCTGCTCTCTAAAGTTCATCTCCCTGAAAACTCATAGTCAAGGGACATCTAAGATAATTGTAAATAGACAGTCTAACAAAACACCCACATTTCTCTTCTGCTCCTCCACTACAGCTGGCACAAGATCAGTGGAATAGCCAGCTGCCTAAGGCAAAAGAATATTTGGTATCAAACCCTAAAGGATCGAACTTCTGCAATTATGAAAAGTTTTTCCACCACACAGATCACTCCATCTTTTTCTCACTTTATTTTGTCTTATCACTTCAGAAAAAATGAAAGAATAAAATATCCCTCCAGCATTAACTTCATCTCAAGGTGGATTTTAAACTTGGTGTTCCAGTTGACTGTGAGGCACACACATTTTCCAATTTGCCTAAGGGAGCAAAAATTCTAAAGACATTCCTATCTGAGACTGCTTTAGGGCACAAATCGATCATCTTGGCAGATAAAAGTGCGAGTTTCCCTTCCACCAACTATACTACAATGTTACTTCCTCAGAAGCACCTTGTACTGACCATTGCTGGAGATAAGATACCAGACTAAATGTAGCAGCCTGATGGCAATTAATTCCTACCATGTGTTCCTAGGAACTTTAAAAATGAATAAACACACCAAACAACAAGGGAAAGATGCTACATTACTGTTGATTTGGAATGCAAGAATTCCTCTTGCAGGTAAAAATTCATTTTTCTAAACCCGTCATCAATATTTCACTAACAGAATCTGTATAACAATTCCTAACAATACAAACAGCCCTACAATCTTACATTGAATTTCACATCTGCCAAAACAAGACTAGTAACTCTAATAGCCAAAGAAAACAAAATGTAATTTTTAAGTCTCACCACGGCCTCACTATTTTCCACCCAATAAGAAGACAAGGCTGACTCCCCGCCCCCCCGGGGCAACTCCCACTCCCCTGGACATTAGCCCTCTCTACCTCAAGGGCTTTTGAGATACGTTGTCTGATACAGCTGACAAAGATAGTCATGGACCAATAAAAGATTTTTTAGGATCTACCTAAATAACTAGTCAAACAGATGGAGCACTTGAGTCTTTGACAGATAGAACTAAAAGGAAGCACCCAAAGACACAATGAACATCCAACAAGAACTGTCTTCTTCTGGGTTAGAATATAGACACATTTGGTAAGAAGAGAACTTTATTGCTGTCTCCCTTCGCAAACTGTCCCATTAGAGTAATGTATGGAGTTTTGGGTAGTTGAAGGGCCCTCAGCTAAAAATATGGAAACACTGGAAGTAGGAGGAAGTCATCTAAACCAAATTTCAATAACCCAGATCAACCTGTACATTGCAAGCTTAGACTCAGGTTCTCCTAGGCTCATCAAACCAGGTGACCCAGTAACACCAGAGTTGTCCCTTGACGTGGTTGTACATAGTTTCCGTATGCAGTGTAGATAAGGTCTTACCCAGGTTTCCTCACCAGGCTAAAGCCTTAGACATGTCCTCAGAGGAACCCAATGAAAGTTCTGTAACCAAGTCAGAAGACAGTTGGATCATAACCAGGTCCCCTGACTCAGTCATACCATAAATGGGGGTCTCTGCTCTCCAGAAAAAAAACAGTGAGGAGAAAGAGCATATGCACTGCACTTCTCCAGAAAACAAGATGGTGCTTAGAGCTCTCTTGCATGCCTGGATCAGCTGAAGTAGACTGAACTCTTCATGCAGAAAGTTGGGGGAAATATTTCCTTTTGGGCAGGCCCTTTTGTCTACTAGCATATAAAAGCAATTTAGACTCATTCACTAGGAGCACTGACTGGCATGAAATAGGACATTTGCCCTCCCTGACAGGAGATTTCTCTCCCCATTGACAGAAACTGCAGGAATGATTCCACAGATGCAGGAGAGGACTGGGACTCAGGAGCTCTGGGTTCAGTTTCTGTGAATTCCTCTGTGTGATTTTGGGCATGCCACTTAATCCCTCTGTGCCTCAGGTATCCATCTATAAATGGAGAATAATAATACTCCTCTACCTCATAAGGATGTCATGACCATAAATTCATTTTTTGTGATGCACGCAGATACTACTGTGATGGGACCAACATAAGTATCTACACAGACAGCATTTACTTTTGGCCCCTCTATTTACATAAGATCCAACCAAAATGTTGCCGAACATGACTAGAGCTCACAGGTGCGATCAGTTCATCTTAAGTACTGAAACACTACTCTTACTATTCTCACCTCAAAGCCTCAAAGAATTTTACAAAGAATCTTTCTATACTTGAGAGTAGAAAAATGAGCACCGGATGAAAACCACAATATAGAGGGAGGAAAGCTGTCTGAAGATATAAAAAATTGGAGCAATACCATTTATTACTGTGGTCTGCCACTCAAAACCCTAAGACAGGAAAACCCATCTCTTCCAGTTTGCTAGACACTAAGAGACAGATCCCCAGCTATGTCCAAAGTGCACACAGCACAATTCTGGGTAATATAATGTTCAAAGGTGGCTTAAAGAGTAGCTTTAGAGCCTCTAAACCACTAGAGGGTGATCATAATAGCTCTATGCCACCAAAGGATTGCTCTTGCATTGAAGTGATACTCCTTGAGTCAGCTAACATCAGTTTTAGGGCCAGTTTACACTGACAGTGTGGCACAAAATGATCATGCTACACTGAAAAATATGGTCCAAACAGCTCAGAAAATTGTTTAACAAAGCTTAATAACTTTTCCTGGTAAATTTAATAACACTAGCACTGAAGTTTAGGGTCTAATTTAGTAAATTGTATCTTAGAAACAGTATGAATTTTAAAATGAGAAATTACTATAGATTGGTATTGCAGATTTGATGAGAGCATCTCTTCAGTGCACGGAACTTTCATATTAAATTAAAGCAATCATTTTTAGCAACATGATGTGGCACAATATTTGCAAAACTTAATATTTTTAAAACATTGAACAAAATAAAAGTATTTTGACCCATGGAGAGCATACTGTATAGACATGAATGAAAAATTGTTTAGTTTTTTCTTTAGTCACCACAACCACATTATTCAACTTTTGCTTTGTGACTCCCTCTCATTTTAATGGGGCAGTATTCAAACAGAATAGTATGGGAAGTCATATTATGTTCCATATATTTCTCACTTTTAGAATGTGCCTATCTTCTTGGTATCTAAAGACAGATGTAGTTACTTTATGTTTTTGTATTTAAAGCTTTTTCCAATATTTATTTTAAATCCTATATATGGTGTATAAAAGATTTGAAATCTTACTTATTCTGCAAGCTAAATCAGGCCCCTAGCATGTTAAAAAAGTAATAACTCCTGTGAGACAGCAAACAAATAAAGGATATAATATAGCAAGTTGTTTTTTAAATGTACAATCTTCACTACATGTACATATTGGGATAGAGGAGGGCCAAGGAGCAGTGGTAGAGGGGAAATATATAAACCCTATGCTAATTAAGGTGTGGTTCCCTGTAGACTAGGGAGGGTTGCTACAGGTTAATTGGAGCACCTGAAGTCAATTAAGCCCTGTCAGGAACCTAATAAAACCCCCTGCTTCAGGCAGTCAAGGGAGGAGAAGGAAGAAGAGAGGATTGGAGCTTGGAGGTGCATTGTAAGATTTGAAAGACCAGTGAACCAAAGTAAGGTATACCCTGCCCAGCAGGGGAGGGAGACTTCCTCCCACAGCATCTAAGGACCAAAGGTTCCCCACCCAACGGGGAAGAGGGTAAGAACCTGCAGGGGTTGAGAGGAGCTGGGGCTCAGAGTGAGGAGCAAACCCAGACCCCTCCCCTGCTTCCCTCGTCTACCACCTTCCCGGGCCACTAGTGGGGAACTCAGCAGCCCAATAGCAGGGGCAAGGGGCGGCATCTTAGCCCCCCTGCCGAGAAAAGTGCAGGACCCACCATACTAATGTTGGCCATCTTGCCACAATATTTAGACCAAAACAGATTGTGCTAAAATACGTATCTGTATATTTCAGATTATTTTGCTTTTGAAATCAGAATATTCAGTCAGAGTTAAAGGCATAAATAAGTAATCAACTTTGCTTCATTCAAGCAAATAGATTAGAAAATTTAGTAAATCACTCTGTAGTAACAGGGTTATCTTAACCAGAGATAGTGGAACAACTTCCTTGACCTAAGCAGGTAGAGGAGCATGGTTCTGTTTGCCTTGAGAAAAGTTTACAGCTTCCTTTGAGAGTCAGTTTTTCACAGACTTACTGTGTCATTCAAAAAGAGAACCTATGTGGTCTCCAGGACTGTTGTAACTTCACATCTCAATTTCCCTATAATGAACCACTGTCACAAGCAAATTGTGAGGCAGCTGCTGCTAGTCCAGGTATGTACAGAATAACATTTCTCAGACCAAGGAAAGGAAAAGAGGGAGTAACCAAAACACTTAAACAATTTAAAACCCACATCAATGTACAGTTGACAGTGAATTTGTGTAATGCAATAAGAATCAAACTAAATGGATAGTCTCATTTTAAACTCGAAAAGGAGTTACCCTTTTTGTGCTTCCTTCCCTCAATTTGTTCAAACTTATTTTCCTTCAGTTGATAATACTTGTATCTCAAAACACACTTATACAGGCATACAACTGAAGACTCATTTCTTTATATCAAAAATATGGAGATTACAGAGTTGGTCTCCTGGTAGCAGAAGAATAATTGTAAGTTATAGGTCTAATCTTTCAGAGGTGCTGAGTACTAACAACCCCAGTTAATTAATGGGAAATGCAGGTGAACAGCACTTCTGAAAATCAGGCCCTGTTTGTTCAGGCTCCATAAACACGATCTCTTGGAACAAACGGAGTGAATGCTGATGGAGTAAATGATTACTTCTACAACCAAACAAAATTCTCTTCAGTGAGTTGAGTCTAAACAAAATTTGCCTCAACCTACTCTCTCCCTTCATTTCCTCCTTCACTCGCCCTCAGATCACTAGTAACCACAGACATTTACAATGCTTTGACTGAACTATAGCTCAGGTAACTATAACCATTAAGGATCTATGCCTAAACTGCTAAATGACAAGAGTTTTATTATTTTATAATGCTAAAAAAACTGAGACTATGCCCCATATTCTTCATAGAGATATTATAGGATATGATTATGGCATAACTATGATGCATTTTATGCAAAATATGTCATATGAGATTATATTGAAAAGGTGATCTACTGAATATACTTGTTTTTTTGCATGTATCATTTTGGTATCTGAAGTTAGGAATGTCGTCTATGCATCTATTACAAATGTGTTTGCACTTGGGGAACGCCCACTAGGCAGAATCCAATCATCTTGATGGCTTGCTGGGAAGGGCCACTAGAGAAAACAGGCCTTAGAAGAAGTTTATCTCCCACCGGGGAACCTTCCTGAGGATGCTACAAACAACCTCTGAGTCATGGCTGCTGTGACCCTACAGGGACATGTGATCAAGTTACCTGGTACTAGACACCATCTTGGAATACCAGTGTTTTTCCACTGAACAGGTGTGGGAACCAAGCTTGGAGACAAAGGGCTCCTTTCCTAAGGAAGGGGAGTGACATCAGTTCTTCACTGACTCCCCACCCAAAGACAACTCTTAAACACCTGAGGAACAAGGACTGAACTGGGGGAGAAGGGCTGGACCCATGCTAGAGGGATTTTTAGCCTGTGAAAGGAATACCTGGGGTTTTAAGTTGCAAGCAAGGGTAGCTGGCCCCTTAAGAATCTCTGCAACCAGCTTAAATCATCATTTACGGTGGGATTACTACTCATATCCAATTTCTTTAGTATATTAAGCTTAGATTGTGTTTGTTTGCTAGGTAATAGATCTCTTTGCTATCCCTTATAATTGCTTAAAATCTATCTTTTGTAGTTAAACTTATTTTTGCTTTATCTAAAACCAGTGCATGGGAGTTATAACTTGGGGCAGAAAGCAATGTATATGCCTCTCCAGATTGAGGGAGGGGGTGAATTTCATGAGCTTACACCATACAGTTCTCTGGGCAGTGCAAGATGGTATAATTTTAGGTTTACCCTCCAGAGTTGGGTGTGCACTTGAGTGACTGGGCAGTTCCAGAGTTCATCTCAGTATCTGTATGTTGCTGCAGCTGGGTGTGTCCCTACCTGTATGTGTGCTGGAGGGGGCTTGAGGGTTGTCACAGCAGTACAGTGTAAATAGAGCCCAGGTTGGTGGGTCAGGTGGGCTCAGTGGTACCCCAGTTCCAGGTGGCACCCTGGGGGGAACCCATCACAAACATATTAGCCAAACTGCTACAATAAAGTTCATAATGCCACTCAGTATTTCTCTTTACCTAGCATGGGTACAATGCATACTTTATCTGCATTGCTCCATACATGTGCCTATTCCTAATCTACAGGAGCCATTTTTATAGATACTAAATACACCCTCCATACTCATTTAACACAAAGCTCAAGAAGTTAAACTTCCAATAAAAAGGTCACTTGTAATAGTATTTTTTGGTGATGTAGATACTCTCATGAAGACTCTGAGGCTACCAAAACACATTCCAAGTAGATCCTGGGCAGCCATTAAAAGTAAGTAACGTTCAGTCACTACCAACATAGGGAAAATTGAAACTGGTAATTTACTGTACAAGTGAAAGGCTTTCTATCCTATGATCAATCCGCCTTGCCATCCAGTCTCCTGTAAACATACTTCTCACATCAGGCTGCTAAACATTAGAAAAGTCCTTTTAAAGATTCAAAGGATGAGAGTCTCTCCCCTAGAGAGCATAGAGGGGCCAGAAACAGCATCGATGAGCTACACCAGCCCTGGATCTGGCTGGAGAATTCTGCTGGCATGGGAACTGAGGAAGACAATCATAGGCTGCATTCCAAGAAGCTCCCTGTAAGCCCGATGCCTGAGGACATGCTGGGTTGTGGCTAGGGATCAGAGGAGAATGTCAATGGCAGGGCTGCAGCATGTAGTGCTGAGAAGGCGCTAGGGAGTACTGTAAGCCCATAGGGCAATCCACAGAGGCTCCCATAACTTAAGCACTCCTGCCATCCACACCATCCCTCACATTATTTAAATTACGCCAGTGGCCACTCCAGCCTCCTGATCAGGAAGGAACAAGGGTGGCTTCAAGTTACCTTAGCTCTCTGCCCCGGCCCATAAATTCTTTGTTGTGTCTCAAAGAGGTGCAGCACAGAAACTCACCCAATTTTTTTGGCCTTCCTGGAAGAATTTTAGAAGGACATATGTTTAGAGTTAAATTAGAAATTAACCCACTCTGCTCGAATATATGGAACAAGGTGCGCCATACAGCAGACCATTAAAGTGGAGAGCATTAAGTGGAGATCGTGGATAGATTAGCTTCTGCATCACTTGTATATGAGGAATCACTTTCAAATATGTCAGCTCAAGGACAGTGTTGGGGCAGGCCATAGGAGTGACTACTAAATCCATGGACATGTAGAGGAAAGCAGTTTAGTAACAACTCTAACCAAGGGGCTAGAACACTTGCTGCAGAAGGGCTCTAAAACTGTCCTTCCTCTGCCAGCATGCTTACAGTGGAGCCTATCCTTCTCCAACTCTTCCATCAGCCCACTTATCTATAAGAAATAAGCCTATGAAACGGTTAACTTGACTATAATTCCTGTGAAGCTGAGCTGAATCTTTTAAATATTTACAGTATACCTCCACTGTCAATTACTGTACTATATAATAAATCTGTATATACAGGAAACTCTTCAAAAGGTATGGCTGTTTTATTTACAGTGCTAACACCAAATAAGATTTATCTTAAGTACCTAATTCTCTGTGAAACATTCCCCACATATTTTGGAAAATATATAGTTTGAAATATTATATAGTTATATATATTCACACTAGTTCTGCTCACCTACTACACTCCTAGAGCAAAAGCCTGTTACAAAATTGAATCCACTTGCACTTTGCTAATTTGAGGATATACTTTCACATCCTAGACACAGGGAACACCAAAGTTGAAATGGTACTGATGTATTATTCTAGGGCTCCTGCGTGCTATGATAATACAAATAAATAAAACAAAACACGAGAATAATACATTTTGAAAACAGAAGAAAAGTGTATTTTTCTATAATAAAAGTAAAAAAAAAGGTTTTCCATACCAGTAGTTACACTGGAAATACCAAATCCTTCCCCATGAGTAACTTTAATTTCAAGAGTCTTAAAAAAGAAAAACAAATGCAGGCTGTTTATACTAATGAGGTCTACTAAGACCTTTTGCTTCTACAGCATTTCTCTCTCTCTCTCGCGCGCGCACACACACACACACCATTTAAAGTATACACTTTTTGGTTCAACTCCATGCAGATGACTAGCATCTGGTACGAGAACATAAAAAGAGCGTCATCTGTTTATTCTACACCCTACCACCTGGTAAATGCTCCTAGGTTAAGAAGATGCATATTTTGCTGCTGTTAAAACACCCACTTCCTGTTAATGATATGCTTTTCACAACAAGATAAATTCAGAAAGTACAGGCAGCTTGAAATGGGAAAAGTGAAGCTTTAGTACAACCTCTGATTACGGAGGCTTTCAAAATGTGGAGTCACTTAAAATGCAGTTGACCTGCACCTGTAATTTTTGGAGAAAAATATCCAAGCACACAGGTTCATTACTGAAATAATCTAATCAGAAAAGTTATTTTCACTTCTCCTCTCCCTTAAATATTATAAATTCAGGTTTTTTAAGTATTTGCAATTACGTCAGTTTCCAAATTATCTGTATTTAAAATTACAACAGCAAGGCCTTTATACTTCATTTTAACTGAAAAGGTTTTAAAAAAAACCAAAAAAAGACAGCTCTACTTTGTGATCCTATTATTGGAAACTCATCCTCTTCAGTCACTGCAATGTACTGGGTTCTTTTTCTAAAATAGATTCTAAGCATTCCCATAAGGTAATGATGAATAACTTTAGGAATTTTTCTATAAGGTTATTTTTCAGAAATATAATATGTCTATGGAAAATATATATAATATTTTTATTATTTATATAATATTTATATAATATTATTAGTAATATTAATAATTAATAATTATATTAATTAATAATTTAATTAATATATTAATTAATATAATTAATTAATATTAATAATTATAAATAATTA
The DNA here is from genome assembly GCF_965152275.1 of Natator depressus. Lineage (NCBI taxonomy): Eukaryota > Metazoa > Chordata > Testudines > Cheloniidae > Natator > Natator depressus. The sequence goes on from NC_134238.1 coordinate 59,906,955, forward strand.
ATAATTTTATTATTTATATAATTAATTTATTTATATAATATATTATATTTTATATATATTTATATATATATAATATATATATATAATATAATAAAATATAATTTCAGAAAAATATTATATTTCAGAAATATAATATGTCTATGGAAAATATACATTAAGTGAAGAAATGTCAATAGATGTTCCCTGTTAATTATGTGATTATAAATGATCTGTGTCTTAAAATTTTATCTTCTCTCCCTTGGAACCAGCAGCAGAGCCAAAAACAAAAAACCCCATACACAAATTGTGTTAAACATAAACTAAAAAAAATAAAGGGAAAGCAGCATTTTTCTTCTGCATAGTATAGTTTCAAAGCTGTATTAAGTCAATGTTCAGTTGTAAACTTTTGAAAGAACCACCATAATGTTTTGTTCAGAGTTATGAACATTTTAGAGTTACAAATAACCTCCATTCCCAAGGTATTTGTAACTCTGAGATTCTACTGTAATAACTACAGTAAAGATGGTATTGAGAGATGGAACAGGGAACATTCTCTCATGGGTTTAGAGAAAAGTTTCATGAGCTGAATAAGAATTTAGTTGTGGGCTCTCTAACCAAAGAGCAGATGTTCATTAACTCTTTCAAGAATTTTTTTACTATATTAGGGCTAAAATAGTGTTTTGTTTGACTAAGGTGGGATGAACTGAAATGGCTATAAGATGAACTTTTACAAGTGATACGGAGAGTCCCAAGGATTGCAAATGAAGTAAATTCTCCAGGAGGGATTGAAAGGGAGCTGAAGCTGGGTTTAGGTTATTGTTGCCCATGAACAGAACCTTTTCCATTTAAGATTTTAACACAGACTATTTGACTGCTTCCTGCAGTTTAACAGAATGTCCTTTACTTTTTTTTGAACAGTGCAGTTCTAAATCTGTCAAAATCCTATAGCCCATGCTGTCAAAGTGGAGAGAGTGAAAGTATGGTTGGTAAATCCAACCTCACTACTGGGTCAGTAGATCCTGCTCTGGTATTTGTAGTTGTGTCTTGTTGCAAATAGGTCAATTTCCGATACCTCACCAGGAGAATATGTCATTCGCTACAGACTTATTGAGAGATCATTCATGATTATGTACAACTTTGCTAAACTGATCTGCCAATATCTACCTTGCCTTCAAGGTAGAGAGCTATAGAGTAAATTTGGCATACAATACACCAATCCTACAGAGCTAAATCCGCTTTACACAACTGGCTGGAATACACTCCTCCCCCACCCCCCGCACGTTAACATAAAACATCACTGTAGTGTTGCCAATAACCACTTGATCCACTCAGCCATATAAATGAGGGAAATAGGGCTTAAAAGCCCACCATAGCACTCTTAATTCCAGAATGTTGCTATGCACTTTTTCCTCTGAGGAATTCCAGCAACTGTGAATTGTTAAATTCTTGCAATGAATTCCCTAGCCCAGACTGTAGGGATTGAAGGTGACTGTGGCCAATAGAATGGAGTTGGGGGGGGTGAATAAGGGGGATAAGGAACACATCCATGAGTAGTATCAATTTCATAAACATAGCTGTATTTGTGACATTGGTTCATCTGGGCATCCTCATGGGAGGGCCTAGCCAAAACCTATCATTTAAAGGTAGACATGGATACCCTAAAATCTCAGATGTCACTGAAAGGAACTTTGTGAATACTCAAGGTGCAGAAGATGGGCTAAATGGATTGTTTATAACGGTAATGATCTCCCTTCCACAAAAGCCATAGGTATTTTCAATGCCAAGGTCTAACAATAGGCATCCTGCCAATTCAGAGCCCCAGACTTTTGGTTTTCTATAGATAGAAAGAGGGGATAATGGAGACTATGGTAACTGCGCTGAGTTAGAACTTTATGGTGAAAGAGTTGAGCTTCTCAAGATTTAGAATGGGTCAGAGATGGGATCAGAAAGCACCTAGAATAAAATCCCTTCCCCTGAAATTCCTTGGGAACTACCTCTGTGCCATCCAACTCTAATAGCGAATAAACTTCTGAACTTGTCTGCTACTGTTGGAATTGTTTGGTTTGAAAAGAATACAATGTAGATGCCAATGGTATGGCTTTTTGTAAGGTATTGAGAAATCCCCAGAAGCCTTGCAGGAGACCTGGTGTCTTTCAGTTTCTCTAGAACATCATCTGTTGTAGAGCTAAACAGCCCTTCACCATCAAATGGGAGGTCTTCTATCAAGGTTCATGTTTCCAGAGAAAGTCCAGACAAACATAGCCATGAGTAGTGCCTCAAAGGAATGACGGATGCCAGAAGCCACATAGGAGGTATTGAAGGACATGTTCAGGAAGTGCTTAGCAACTAAGTGAAAGGCAATGTGGCTCATTGGATAAAGCAATGGACTGGGACAGAAGACCTGGATTCTATTCCCAGTTCTGTGACTGGCCCACTGGGTCACCTTGGCCAAGTCACTGTCTCAGTTTCCCCTTCTTGAAAATAGGGATAACAATATTGTCTTCCTTTGTAAAGTGCTTTGAGATCTACCAATGAAAGCACTATTATAAGATCTAAGTCTTTATTATTATTAATTATTATTATTATTAACAACTGTCATTTGGTAATTAAGATTTTGACCAGTTCTCTCTGAACTTCTAGCACAGACTGGGCAAAGAGTACAATTTTATTTTATAAGTCATATTGGCATCTGAACATTACCGACTGGTAGTTTGCCACTCGCAGACTCACCTAGTGTCAGACAGGAGTATATCTTTCTACCTAGAGCATCTAGCTTCTGACCCTCTCTATCTGAAGGGCTACAGTGGACTTGACACCTTTTAGCGCTTTGAATGGCAGCTACCACCAACAATGGATAAGTCTGCAGGAACAAGAAACCCTCAGGATGCAGGTGGTATAACAGGTCTGCTTTCTCAGAAATTGCCAGTCCAGAGACTGGGTTTAACCAGGTATATAAGCAGGCTAGAATAAACTGTTAAAAACCAGGCAGAGGCTACTCACAGAAGTATTATCCCCAATTTAAAGACAAGGAAATGGGGAACTGAGGCACAGAGAATGAGCAGGTTTCCCAAATTCCCACACAAAGTCTTTGGCAGAACCAATCATCAAACTGAAGTCAAACCAATAAATCAAACCCTTTGAGGCATTCCCTCCTGCTTCCACTCCTCTCTCTGCACAAGGTTTCACTGATTTCTTCCAAGAGACAATTGACAAAATACAACAAAATTCCTCCTTCCCTCAGCTTGCCTCCCCTTCCCCTCCAATAAATATTACTGCCTTCTTCTGTCACAGAGACAGAAGTTTCTCATATGCTCTCCTCCTCTAACGCCTCCAATTGCCTCAGTGACCAAATCCCATTCCAATTCCAGCCTCCCTAGGACCTACTCTCATCCCCTACCTTACTCTTCTCCTGACCCTCTTGCTCTTTTCCCTTCACAATACAAGTATCATCTAGTCTCTCCCACCTTAAAAAAAAACCCATCTTTGACCCCATGTCTCTCCAACTACTGACCCATCTCACTTTCACCTCTAAGCTCATTGAACTTGCTGTTTACAATGGCTGTCTGGAACTTCTCTCCCCCAGTTCCATCCTACACCCTCTCCAGTCCTGCTTCTGCTCCTTGCACTCCATTGAACCACTCTTGCTAAGATCTTTAATGACCTCTTCCTAGCTAAAGCTCAGAACCAGTACTCCATCCTCATCCTTCTTGACCTGCTGACCATTATCATCTCACTGTTTCCTTGTACTCCCTATCTACTATCTTAGATTTAGACTAATCTCCTTGGGGCAGAGTGGTCTTTTGTTTGGTGTTTGTACAGCACCCAAGCATGATAGGGTCCTAGTCCCTGACAATGCTTCTATGCACTACAGTAAATATAAATAATAAATAAATCACACGTCAGTGCCTTGTTCTGGTAAATAAAAGGAAAGATGAACTTGTAATTAAGGCACTGGTCTGGGGCTTAACATAGGATATAAGAACAGGATTGGTACAATGTGTTTCCTAAAATCTATACAAATGAAGTATTATGGATGATGGTCATTTATTATATATATGGTATTTATGAATACTCCCATGGGTAACATGAGATGCCATTCTCGTTTAACAACAGTTATTCAATAATACTTCAGACTTGGGCTAGGATCATTTAATTTAAAATAATAGGATACTAAACCTATTCAATTATCTAGAAGTAACCTTGAACAGAAAAATATAAGATCTCATTTGGTTCCTATTTCAGTCCCTGTGCCTAGAAACCACTCCTTTTAGTAGTACATTTATCCATATCATGAATGCTTATTGTATCCTTACAAACTGATAGTTCTATATGTTCTAGTGTCCTTGAAAAAGTCTATCAATATTGTAAAATTACAGATGGCCAAATTACAAGAGGCCAAGAGGATAGTTTGCATCTGACACACTGGTCTTTGTTTCATTAGCAGTAGGCATACAGTTCCATATTTTCAATCTTGTGTGAACTAAATCCTCTGCACTTTTGCGTGCTTTTAACTTGCACATGCACAATGTCCAATGCATGTATGTTTAAGATTTGTACACACCACATACCCCTAGGTGGTGCAACCTCAAATTCAGGCATTAGCAATGCAAGTCAGGATATAAAGAAAGTGCCCGGGCACTACTGAAATTGTGAGTCAGTTGCTCAGTTCTATACAAAAAAGTGTTTATGTACTTTGAAGCTTTACTGAAATATACCCTATTCTCTCTAGTAGACAAAATCACTTCTTAGTATTTTGTTTTCCCATTAGTCCCTTGAAAGAATATGCATCTCTGCCAGAACTTCTCTGGACAGCCTCCATATTTGGTACGATATTTGTAAAACGAAGCTTTAAATAGCTATTCAAGGCAACTCTCATGGTAGGGGGAAAGCTCAAGTCACAAGAAAAAAAATAAAAGTAGCTTAACACTAGTACATATCTGACATGTTATCCCTCATGCTTAGGGTTACTATATTTCAAGTTCCTAAATAGAGGACACTGCTGAGGGAAGAGGAAACTGGGGGGCAGTACAGCAGCCGCCACTCTCCAACCGCCCAGCTCCAAAGGCAGTGCCGCTGCAAGCAGCGCAGAAATAAGGGTGGCAATACCATATCATCCCACCTTTACTTCTGTACTTTTGCTGGCGGCAGCGCTGCCTTCAGAACTCAGCACCAGGCCAGCCATCGCTGCTCTCCGGCTGCCCAGCTCTGAAGGAAGCACAGAAGGGTGGCAATATCACGGACATGAGTTCACATTTAAAAAATCTGCCCAGATGGAGATCAGAGGACCAAAGAAAAGAAAAGGTCATGTCTGGGAAAATCCAGACGAATAGTAACCCTACTCATGCTATGGAGCAAGAGAATCCTGCACAGGAAGAGCCCCCTAATTAACTTTCTCTAAAAAAGATTCCCCACCAAAACATCTACTGAAGAGGTCATGGAGGAAGAGGGAGAAAACCTTTAAAATGTCTCACATTTTCACAGCTTCAAAAAAGCATCTTTAAAATTAGAGGAAAGAGTTTTGAAGTGAATACATGCAGAAGGAAAGTGACAGATTCTTTATTTGTAAAAATGTAATTATGTATTAAGGGAGACATTATCTCCCCAAATGCTAATGGAACCTGACACTTCACTCTATCAAGAGCAAAGAAAGTCTTTGTATAAAAATCTATAAGACTCAGAAAAAGTAAAACAGACTCTGGGAGTTCACTGAACATACCTACAAAATATGAGCTATTGAGTGACACAGAAGAGCTGGGAATGGCTAGTAAATGGCCTTTGTTGTGGGGTCTGATAGAAAAAGTGTGCACCAATAATTGATGTGGACACAGTGGCAAAATGAGGACAGACACATTCATGGAATTAAGCAGTAGGCTGCTATTTTTATTGAACTTTAACACAGGGATGGGGCTACCCTCCCATCACTGATACTCTCCTATACCAAGCATTTAATTGGTTCCAGAGCAGGGCTTATAGGCCTCTTACCATATAACTAGGGGCCTGCCAAATTCACGGCAGTGAAAAACATGCCACGGACCATGAAATCAGACTTCCCCTGTGAAAGCTAGCTATTGGAAGGAAAGGGCAGGGCAGGGCACTCCTATCATGCTCCAGATTCCCCTGCATGGCTGCTCTCGGAGGGAGATCAGACCCACCCTCTAGGTACCACCCCTAGCTACAGGAAGCTCCCTGGCTGCACTGCCTTCAGAGGACACGGTCCTCCTAGCTGCTAGTCCTGGCCAGGCTGGGGAGGGATGGAACTTTTCTCCCCTCGCACAGTTGGTCTAGGCAGGGAGATCAGACCCGCCTCTGGATACCACCACCTTCGCCCCACAGCTGCAGGAAGCTCCACGGCTGCTGCCTTTAGTTCTGCACTGCATTCAGACAGCTGCAGAGATGCAGCTGGGGAGGTACCCGGAAGGTGGGTCTGATTCTCCTCACCCCAAGAGCAGTCATGCAGGGGAAGAGGAAGTCCCATCCCTCCCCAACCCTGTCAGGACTGGCAGCTAGGAGCCCCTGGCTGAGGCTCTCCCAGCAGCACGGGGAAGATCAGACCCATCTCCAGGAAGCTCCAGGACTGTTGCCCAGTCCCAGAGCTTCCTGCAACCATGGGAGGTACCCAGAGGTGGGTCTGAGCTCCCTGCAAGAGCCGCCATGCAGGGGAAGAGCAAGTCCAGTCCCTCCACAGCCTGGCCGGGACTAACAGCTAAGAGCCCCTAACTGAGGCACTCCCAGCAGCACAGGGGAGATCAGACCCACCTCCACCTCTGGGAAGCTCTGCAGCTGCTGTCTTCAGAGCTCAGCCTAAGCTCAGCTCAGCTCTGAAGGCAACACAAAGATTAGGGTGACAGTCCCACGACCCCCTTACAACAGCTTTGTGACACACCACAACCCCATTTTGGGTCGGGACCCCCACGGTTACAACTCCATGAAATTTCAGATCTAAACATCTGAAAACGTGAAATTGACTAATTTAAAAACCCCATGACCATGAAATTGACAAAAATGGCCCATGAATTTGGTAGAGCCCTACATATAACCCATAATTCAGAGTGGCTCTCCTCAACCTACCCACCCCCCGGGGTGGGGGGGAGACAGAGGGTGGAGCAGGGTGGGGACCTTGGCCCATGAGGGCAACAAGATCACACCCTATCACATGAGCCCAAGGCCCATCACCAAAACCCCAGGTCTTTTACCTCTGGGAACAGTTCATTTTATTTTCTTAACCACACTGGAAACTGGCTATAAGTTGTGACGAATAAAGAACTCCCCCCAGTACCTCAGCTGGTTTACCTTAACCCACAATTTCCCCCACCCACTGATGCAGGTGGGTGGCATTTTTAACCATTGCAATCATATTACCTGCAATAGCACAGTTTTTGTAGCCTTCTACTAAACAAAAATTAACATAAATGTTCCTTTGTTTTTATGGGGTTCTTTTCTAGTTCTCAAAGAACAATATTTTTAAAGTACAACTGTAAGTTAGAGTTGACTGTTAACAATGGGGTGTAGTGTCTGCCTGAGTATCCTAGATATGAGAGAATCCCAAAAGAGGTGAAAACAAAAGGTCCAACTAGTCCAGTGGTCTCCAGATCACGGAGGCTTCTGCCATAGGAGTACCTCATACAATGTCTGGGGTTAGTGCTAGCACACAGCAAATGCTCATGACAGGTTTACCACAGCTATCACTGGCAGTCTTCTCAAGAAAGGTTTAAAACTGGAATATCATGGGTAAATTGTGAAAAGGAAGTCAGGTGAGTTGCAAGACCTCTGTAGGAGGGCTTATATACACTTACTCATCTTAGTCGTAGCTACTAATTAGTATTTTTAAACAAACTAATGAAATTAGCCAAAAATAATTTTAAAAGTTTAAAAGCATTAAGGCTTTTCAATGCAAAATTTAATTTTAATTGAATTAGATTGAGTACGGAATAGGATTTTAAATTATTTCAATGGTGATTTTAAATACACTGGACATACGTTTTATTTCTTTTCCATTTGTAGTTGAAATGATGACACCGCAGTCACAACTATCATATCCATCTTTGTTCTGCGGTACATCTGATTGGTGGAGGTCGGGGCAGGAGAGAATGAGATTTTTGAAGTCTCTAAAGCCAGCTAGCGACAAAACTGAGTGGCTAGAACTCCTGCTGTTATTCCATTATGTGAACGAACACAGAAAGTTAAATGTTGCCAATTCCACAGGAGTGTCATAGAATTCTTTTAGCCTAGCCATACAAGATGGTCTTGAATTGCCACAGCATTCAAACAGTCCTGTCAATGAGTGGAGAACCCTGAGATTTTCATTTGCTTCCCTTTGTGCTTCAGTTTCGATCGTCCTTGATGACCAAGAGCTATGAGACATAAGAATTAATGGCCCAATCCTTCATCTCTTCCACACCCAAATCTTTTGGCCCTAGATTGCAGGATTGGACTCAATCATTTGATTAAGGCGAGTGCTACTGTTTGTCAATAAAGAAAGGTAAGGAAAACAATTAGACAATTTGAAAATACCATGTCAATAAGACACAACAAATCTTGTCAAGTAAATGTTCCCACTTCCAGAACAAAAAATATAGAGGAGACCAATTTTGATTAGCCACAATGCAGTCACATAGGGCAGTCAGGGGAAGTAAGGATCTCCCACCCTTCTGCATGGAGCAGAGGGACAGAGTGGGCAGAACCACCGTTGTGCCTCTCTTCTGTGTCAGCCAGGAGAGCTAACAGAGTGAAAAGGAGGGAAACCAAGCTGCACACTAAAAAGGGGTGAAATAACTTCTGTGCTCCAGAGCAGTAGAGGAGCATGAAAGAAATTATGACCCTTTGAGAAATTCACAATTCATTCACAAAGCTCGTTCTGAGGCAGGGCAGATATGTGCTGTCCTGTACTCATGATTGATCCGAAAGACTCAATCTAGCCCAGGATGGTTAGATTACAAATGATTTTGGATAGCTTTACAGATAATATTCTGTTCACTCCGTTTTGCATACTGCTGAAAAAATAAAAAGCCCACTACAGGGAGAATTAAACATACACTCCAGGGAAAACAAGTTTCTCAGAAATATAGGACCCCCATCTGCTGTCTTGTTTTTCCATCTACGTTCTATTTTGTTTTTTGACTTCTTCAGTACATCAAAGACATCACTTCAGTGAGACTGTTACAGCTAACCTTCAAGACTTTCCTTTCATTATATCTATAGTAACAGAGGATGAAAGCCAGGATCTTGGCATTACACAGGATCAGCATCTAAAAGCTTTAAAATAACTAATTTAAAATTCAGAGAGACAGATGTTTCGAATCAATTTTACATCAAATTTTAAACTTCCCAATTGAAGGATCTTCTTCCCCATATCTAGCTTTGCCCAAGCTAAGCTAATATGGACAGTACTTATCATATGATAATGTCTTTGAGAAGCCCCTATACAACGAGGGCGAACTACCTCATTTCTGGTAAAGGATTCATATTCAGCTCAGATTTGAAGGATGAGACAGTAATATGACTAGTTCTCAGGGGAATAGGCTTTCTCTAGGACTTACTTTTGCCCAATGCAACAATAACCAGAGATATGGACAACTTCAGAATTAAATGTAAGGCATGCCTCTTTATTATGCTGGCTTTCACCAAGTTTTGCAGACCCAAGAAGTTTGGGTAGTTCAGGTAAAGTTCAGATAAATTCCGAAACTTTTAGACACTGATCTAGATGGAACCCTCTAAAGTTCAGCAATGGTTATGGGACTGTTTAGATGTGCCATACAGGCAGCAAATTGTAAAAAGACAGAGTTATTTGTCTTTTTACACTACACAGTTAAGTTGTCATAAGGCAGCTTATGTCGACCTAATTATGTCATTGTCTACACTACAGCCTTCCTTCTGCCGATGTAAGTGCCCTACTACACAACATAATAACTCCACCTCCACGAGAGGTGCAGGGCTTATACTGGTATAGTTAGGGCAATGCAGTGTCTGTGTAGACACTGTCCCTTATGTCGGCTGTTGGCTATCTTGTCAAGTTCAAGGCAGGAGCTGTGAAAGTGACATGAAAGATAGGAAGCTACAGCCCAGCTGCCCCGCTCTCTCGGAGAGCTGGGGTGAGAAGCCCCAGTAGCCCCCTGGTAAGCCATGAAATTGACAACTTTGTTGATGTTTTGGAGGCCAGTCCTGCATTCCTTGCACCCAAAACTGACCCTGGAGTCAATGAGACTTTGGGTTGTGCACGAATACCAGTTCAGACTTCTGCCAGTACTACCCAGGAGAACACTGTTGGGCAGGAGCAGGAGCTCACACAGAATCATTGCTAGCTTGACACAGTTCTGTCAATGGGTGAGGCAAAATAAAGGACTGAATCATGAAAGATGCCCTCAATTCCCACTGAAGCCAGTGGTTGTTGACAGCTCACCACATAGGGGGTAACAACACCTTGCAAGAGAAAGCTCAAGAGGGATTACATGGGATTAATTTAAGACCAACTGTTGCAACACAGCATGATTCAACAGTTAGAAAAGGCTCTTGAAAATGATCTTGTGTGGGAAAAAATAACTAACAAAATTATCTAGCTTCTGAAAAGTCCCTTATGTATTCTTCTTTTCCTAATGTTTATCTTGTATTATTGACAAGTTTGGACTGGTACTTACCAGCAGCCCAAGCTATATTGTTACAGAAGCTCAGAAAAATTTTCAGAGGGGAAAAGAAAGCCCTTGCAGGAGCGCGTGGACTTTGTTACCCATGTTCCTTGCGAAAATACAAGTCATTTGGGGCAATCTTCTGTGTTAAATTGTTTTTTGTTCAGATATATTTTTATCAACCTGTCTGGGACAATTTAGCAGTATCAAGGGAGGAACATAAAATCTACCAACAGCAGAGAAATCACTCCAAACATCACCTGCCTCATCTACCTAATATATAATTTTGGCATGTTCATGCTCAGATTGAGGCAGCTGTACAGGGGAACTACAGTTACTAGCCCAAGACAGGCAATGCCCAACTACTACTAAAGAAATTCTCTGTGAACCTAAACTGTTGGGGTATTTATTATATGATAAATACTAACGGTGACTTTTGATGCACCAAACTCATTCTAACACCCCTGACATGTCACAAAGGACAGTCTCTATTATCTCTTTTATCAGCATTAACAAAATAAATAGTACTAATAACGATTAACGCTGTGCAATAGAATAAAACTAAGTACTACATAATAAAATATCACCCTCTTAAAATACTGAGCAACGAGAATTATATTGAGGGAGGAACACTCCATGACTCCCTTAAAAGCATAAGATGAGAGGTATTAACATTACAGCTATATACTTCTAGTAACCAGCAGCCAGGCGATTTGCCTCAACCTCCCACCCTGCCATAAATGTCTCCCCCTTACTCTCACAGATATTGTGGAGCACACAGCAAGCAGTAATAACAGTGGGAATATTGGTTTCCCTGAGGTCTAACCGAGTCAGTAAACTGCACCAGCGCGCTTTTAAACGTCCAAATGCACATTCTACCACCATTCTGCACTTGCTCAGCCTGTAGCTGAACATCTCCTGACTACTGTCCAGGCTGCCTGTGTACGGCTTCATGAGCCATGGCATTAAGGGGTAGGCTGGGTCCCCAAAGATAACTATAGGCATTTCAACATCCCCAATGGTTATTTTCTGGTCTGGGAATAAAGTCCCTTCCTGCAGCTTTTGAAACAGATCAGAGTTCCTGAAGATGCGAGCGTCATGTTCCTTTCCCGGCCATCCTACGCTGATGTTGGTGAAATGTCCCTTGTGATCCACCAGTGCTTGCAGCACTATTGAAAAGTACCCCTTGCGGTTTATGTACTTGCCGGCTTGGTGCTCCGGTGCCAAGATAGGGATATGCGTTCCGTCTATGGCCCCACCACAGTTAGGGAATCCCATTGCAGCAAAGCCATCCACTATGACCTGCACATTTCTCAAGGTCACTACCCTTGATATCAGCAGATCTTTGATTGCGTGGGCTACTTGCATCACAGCAGCTCCGACAGTAGATTTGCCCACTCCAAATTGATTCCCAACTGACCGGTAGCTGTCTGGCGCTGCAAGCTTCCACGGGGATATTGCCACTCGCTTCTCAACCGTGAGGGCTGCTCTCATCTTGGTATCATTGCACCTCAGGGCAGGGGAAAGCAAGTCACAAAGTTCCATGAAAGTGCCTTTATGAATGCAAAAGTTTCACAACCACTGGGAATCATCCCAGACCTGCCCTATGCGGTCCCACCAGTCTGTGCTTGTTTCCCGAGCCCAGAATCGGCGTTCCACCACATGAACCTGGCCCATTAGCACCATGATGCCCACATTGCCAGGGCCCGTGCTTTGAGAGAAGTCTGTGTCCATGTCCTCATCACTTTCGTCACCGCGCTGACGTCACCTACTCGCCCGGTTTCACTTTGCCAGGTTCTGGTGCTGCATATACTGCTGGATCATGCGTGTGGCGTTTAATGTGCTCCTAATTGCCAAAGTAATATGAGCGGGCTCCATGCTTGCCGTGGTATGGCGTCCACACAGAGAAAAAGCGTGGAACGATTGTCTGCCATTGCCCTGATGGAGGGAGGGGCGACTGACGACATGGCTTACAGGGTTGGCTTACAGGGAATTAAAATCAACAAAGGGGGTGGCTTTGCGAGAAACTGAATGGCCCCCTCAAGGACAGAACTCAAAACCTCAAGGGTAGAACTCAAAACTGGGTTTAGCAGGCCATTGATTTCATGGAGGTAGGGAGGGAGAAAATGAATACAAAACAAATCTGGTCTTGTTTTGAGCCACTTCATCTATCTTTATATATCTTGCTGGCAGCAGACTGTGCAGTACGACCACTAGCCATCGTCATCTCCTGGGTGCTCAGCAGAAGACGGTGCAGTATGACTGCTGGCCATTATCTTCTTCACTGCTGGTAGGACTCAATCGCCATGAGATGAAACTTAAAAGGGAAATGACCTGGCTGAGTCACTCCCATGTTTGCCCAGGTGCCCCTGACCTAATCGAGGTCGGTTAAAAGAGCACCCAGGACTACGTCGACGACGGCTACCAGTCATACTGCACTGTCTGCTGCCAAAAGGCAATAAACTGTTGCTGTGTAGCAATGCAGTACCGCGTCTGACAGCATCCAGGAGACATAAGGTGACGGTTAGCTGAGTGGGCTCCATGCTTGCTGTGGTATGGTGTCTGCACAGGTAACTCAAGAAAAAAGGAGCAAAACGATTGTCTGCCCTTACTTTCACGGATGGAGGGAGGGAAGAGGGGCCTGATGATATTTACCCAGAACCATCTGCGACAATGTTTTAGCCCCATCAGGCACAGGGATTTCTACCCAGAATTCAAATGGGCGGCGGCGACTGCGGGAACTGTGGGATAGCTACCAACAGTGCAACGCTCCTGAAGTCGACAGTTGCCTCGGTACTGTGGACACACTCCGCCGACTGCATGCACTTAGAGCATTTGTGTGGAGACACACACAATTGACTGTATAAAAAGGCTTTTTACAAAACCAACTTCTATAAATTCGATCTAATTTCGTAGTGTAGACAGAATCATAGAATATTAGGGTTGGAAGGGACCTCAGGAGGTCATCTAGTCCAACCCCCTGCTCAAAGCAGGACCAATCACCAACTAAATCATCCCTGCCAGGGCTTTGTCAAGCCTGACCTTAAAAACTTCTAAGGAAGGAGATTCCACCACCTCCCTAGGTAACCCATTCCAGTGTTTCACCACCCTCCCAGTGAAAAAGTTTTTCCTAACATGCAACCTAACCCTCCCCCACTGCAACTTGAGACCATTACTCCTCGTTCTGTCATCTGCTACTACTGAGAACAGTCTAGATCCATCCTCTTTGGAACCCCCTTTCAGGTAGTTGAAAGCAGCTATCAAATCCCCCCTCATTCTTCTCTTCTGCAGACTAAACAATCCCAGTTCCCTCAGCCTCTCCTCATAAATCATGTGTTCCAGTCCCCTAATCATTTTTGTTGCCCTCCGCTGGACTCTTTCCAATTTTTCCACATCCTTCTTGTAGCGTGGGGCTAAAAACTGGACACAGTACTCCAGATGAGGCCTCACCAATGCCGAATAGAGGGGAACGATCACGTCCCTCCATCTGCTGGCAATGCCCCTACTTATACATCCCAAAATGCGATTCGGTCCCTAGTCTGTAGCCGTGCATGGGATACTTCCGTCCTAAGTGCAGGACTCTGCACTTGTCCTTGTTGAACCTCATCAGATTTCTTTTGGCCCAATCCTCCAATTTGTCTAGGGCCCTCTGTATCCTATCCCTACCCTCCATCATATCTACCTCTCCTCCCAGTTTAGTGTCATCTGCAAACTTGCTGAGGGTGCAATCCACACCATCCTCCAGATCATTAAAGAAGATATTGAACAAAACCGGCCCGAGGACCGACCATTGGGGCACTCCACTTGACACCGGCTGCCATCTAGACATGGAGCCATTGATCACTACCCGTTGAGCCCGACAATCTAGCCAGCTTTCTATCCACTTTATCGTCCATTCATCCAGCCCATACTTCTTTAACTTACTGGCAAGAATACTGTGGGAGACCATGTCAAAAGCTCTGCTAAAGTCAAGGAACAATACATCCACTGCTTTCCCCCATCCACAGAGCCAGTTATCTCATCATAGAAGGCAATTAGACTAGTCAGGCATGACTTGCCCTTGGTGAATCCATGCTGATGGTTCCTGATCACTTTCCTCTCCTCTAAATGCTTCAGAATTGATTCCTTGAGGACCTGCTCCATGATTTTTCCAGGGACTGAGGTGAGGCTGACTGGCCTGTAGTTCCCAGGATCCTCCTCCTTCCCTTTTTTAAAGATAGGCACTACATTAGCTTTTTTCCAGTCATCTGGGACCTCCCCTGATCGCTAGGAGTTTTCAAAGGTAATGGCCAATGGCTCTGCAATCACATCCGCCAACTCCTTTAGCACTCTCGGATGCAGCGCATCCGGCCCCATGGACTTGTGCTCGTCCAGCTTTTCTAAATAGTCCCAAACTACTTCTTTCTTCACAGAGGGCTGGTCACCTCCTCCCCATGCTGTGCTACCCAGTGCAGCAGTCTGGGAGCTGACCTTGTTCGTGAAGACACAGGCAAAAAAAGCATTGAGTACATTAGCTTTTTCCACATCCTCTGTCACTAGGTTGCCTCCCTCATTCAGTAAGGGGCCCACACTTTCCTTGACTTTCTTCTGGTTGCTAACATACCTGAAGAAACCCTTCTTGTTACTCTTAACATCTCTTGCTAGCTGCAACTCCAGGTGTGATTTGGCCTTTCTGATTTCACTCCTGCATGCCCGAGCAATATTTTTGTACTCTTCCCTGGTCATTTGTCCAATCTTCCACTTCTTGTAAGCTGCTTTTTTGTGTTTAAGATCAGCAAGGATTTCACTGTTAAGCCAAGGTGGTTGCCTGCCATATTTACTATTCTTTCTACACATCGGGATGGTTTGTTCCTGTAACCTTAATAAGGATTCTTTAAAATACAGCCAGCTCTCCTGGACTCCTTTCCCGCTCATGTTCTCCCAGGGGATCCTGCCCATCAGTTCTCTGAGGGAGTCAAAGTCTGCTTTTCTGAAGTCCAGGGTCCATATTCTGCTGCTCTCCTTTCTTCCTTGTGTCAGGATCCTGAACTCGACCATCTCATGGTCACTGCCTCCCAGGTTCCCATCCACTTTTGCTTCCCCTACTAATTCTTCCCGGTTTGTGAGCAGCAGGTCAAGAAGAGCTCTGCCCCTAGTTGGTTCCTCTAGCACTTGCACCAGGAAATTGTCCCTTACACTTTCCAAAAACTTCCTGGATTGTCTGTGCACCACTGTATTGCTCTCCCAGCAGATATCAGGGTGATTGAAGTCTCCCATGAGAACTAGGGCCTGCGATCTAGTAACTTCCGTTAGTTGCCGGAAGAAAGCCTCATCCATCTCATCCCCCTGGTCCGGTGGTCTATAGCAGACTCCCACCATGACATCACCCTTGTTGCTCATGCTTCTAAACTTAATCCAGAGACGCTCAGGTTTTTCTGCAGTTTCATACTGGAGCTCTGAGCAGTCCTACTGCTCTCTTACCTACAATGCAACTCCCCCACCTGTCCTTCCTGAACAGTTTATATCCATCCATGACAGTACTCCAGTCATGTGAGTTATCCCACCAAGTCTCTCTGTTATTCCAATCACATCATAATTCCTTGGCTGTGCCAGGACTTCCAGTTCTCCCTGCTTGTTTCCCAGGCTTCTTGCATTTGTGTATAGGCATTTGAGATAACTTGCTGTTTGTCCTGCTTTCTTAGTATGAGACAGGAGCCCTCCCCTTTCACGTTCTCCTGCTTATGCTTCCTCCCGGTATCCCACGTCCCCACTTACCTCAGGGCTTTGGTCTCCTTCCCCCGGTGAACCTAGTTTAAAGCCCTCCTCACTAGGTTAGCCAGCCTGCTTGCGAAGATGCTCTTCCCTCTCTTCGTTAGGTGGAGCCCGTCTCTGCCTAGCACTCCTCCTTCTTGGAGCACCGTCCCATGGTCAAAAAAATCCAAAGCCTTCTCTCCGACACCACCTGCGTAGCCATTCGTTGACTTCATTATCCCCATTTTATAGATGGGGAAAGAGGGGCAAGCAGGGTTGCAACTCACCCGTGATCACCTACCAGTCCATGGGCACACCCAAGAATATAACCCAGATCCCCTGAGTCCCAGTCCACTGCTCTGTGCATTAGGCCACATTGCTTCTAGAAGGGGGACTCTCTCTAGTGCACACAACTATGAAAATTCTGAGTTGCTCCAGACAGAGGGTAGCCCTCAAAAGGCTGTTGTAAATTAGAGTTGCTCCAAGTTGCTCTAATTTACATTGGGAGCACCCCGCAATTCAGAGGACAAAAAGGTGGCTTAAAGCCACTTTTGCCCCATCTCCCTTCTGTGACGCACTTTCAGGACTCAACTATCTCTCTCATCCTGCAATGGGATCTGTAATGCTAGACTGGTACACCTGTGCAGACTCATGCTGAAATCACTAGAACTGCCTGCGCTTATTCTTTTGCAGAATCCGAAAAATAGTCATTAAATTGGAATGTTAGTTTTTTCTTTTACAATAATATTGAATTTTTACCCATCATCTGAACCTGGTTGGAAATCTTCATCTATGTGAGTATTCAGAGATTTCTAAAGTAATTTTGAAATATAGCGATTACATAGATATTTTATTAAATCCATTAAATCTACTTTTATAAAAACATTGAGTGAAATATTTAAAAACTACTATTCATTATGAAGTAACTTTACAAGTGTGGACATAAATGGAACTTTCTGATCAGCTAATGATGTCATATCCATACAAATAATCTCTTGTTAATACACAGTCATGATCTTTCTATTTTGATGTACTGTGAGTATTAAATATGTATGTGTTTGTATGTACACACCCATGTATACTACTGGCAAATGGCAATACTGAAATTGTACCTCCTTCTGCCTACAGAAGTGACAACTCCAGTCATTCAAAAGAGATTTTACAAAACAACAAGTTATGGATTCTTTTTATTTGCCTTCTAGTTTTTGAGCCTTTAAGGTTCACATTTGCAAGCTATTCTCTGAAACCTTGAGGGCTAAAAATTGAGCTTTCCGTAAGAAACAAAAAGTGAGATTTTCACAAGTTCACCTGACTTCAAGAACAGAGACTTTTCAAAAGATGCCACATATTGAGAGACTTGGCATAAAATTTGTGAGTTAGCTCTGTATACTGAATGGGGGCAATTTACACGGATAGAAAAATTTGCTTGCCAAATTTACATTAAAAGTCAACTGGTCACATGGTGCTCTCTCTCCTCCTCCTCGTTCCCAACTGCTAAATTACTTTAAAGAACAGCTAACAACATTAAATACTTAATATCAATTTCCCATGTAAGTAATTGCTATAGTGCCAGAGGGATATTAGACAGGTTACCGTATTTTCACAAATGCAAAATTAGGATGCTTTAATAGTGACTTTTTAGGGTTGTGAAATAGTCATACAAAAGAAAACAGCTACTACCAGCTTCTAACTAAGTGACGAGCATATTCCTCAGTGTGGGAGATTCCCCCCCCCCCCCCCCGGTAACTTAGTGTTCTGAATTAGTTTATCATGAAAGACTAACTGTCATTAACATTCACTTTAGGCAAAAGAACAGCTTTGATAGTATCTACACTCATTTAACTTTTCTGTTCACTCCAGACACTGTTCATCACACTGAACACTCATTCCACTGGGAGTGCTTATCCTGATAAGCAAAGAACAACTTTTACTCTGTAAAGCAATAAATATTGAACAATTATATTGTAGTTATATGTATAAGAAAGAAACTGACATATTAGGTTATCACAGGTCTTCTTGAGTTCCTTGAAGGACACTTACCGTAGTGGTATGAGAGGATCAAACTGAATGCATGGCTTCCATCACATATAGGGTTTACAGTTTTGTTCAATATCTTTCAAGACCCCCCACTCTAAGGCTTTGTCTACACTGCACTTTCGTCGTTAAAACTTTTGTTGCTCAGGGGTGTGAAAAACACACCCCTGAACTACAAAAGTTTTAATGACTGAAAGCACTGGAGTGGACAGTGCTTCAGTGGCAGGAGCCACACTCCAGTTGACGAAGCTATTGCCCCTCACTGGAGGTGATCTTATTTGTCAATGGGAGGCTCTCTCCTGGTGACAAAGAGCGGCTACACTGCTTTCCTTACAATGGCACGGCTGCAGCAACACAGCCACACCGTTGTAAGGTGCACAGTGTAGACATAGTCTTAAAGCATCCCTACATGCACACCAGGTGAAGACCTCGAGTCCAAAATCCTCTGGGCAGTGGACCCCACTGTCCAATTGCCTAGGCTCTGAAACTAGTTGATATCTCCCACAGCTCTTGTACATTCCCAAAAATCACACCACAGGTATGAGCCTTCTGAGTTTACCTCTACCAGGATGTACAATAATGAAAGCCAACAGACTTTGCACAGGATTCTAAACACAGTTTACTTTTTATGCTGCACCATGAGAGTCACACAGAGCTATACAAAATAATAAACATGCCTGCCTTAGTTTCCTCACCACTCTGCAGAGTCCAGGATCTTTCCTTTCCCCCCTGCCCATGGCTTCTCATCTCTTCTTTTCCCCGCCCCCAAAATGGCTGCTAAGATATCCTCTTTTATGATCTCCAGCTCCCTTTTTCAGGTGACTCCCTGGTCAACCTCATCAGGTGCTCAAAATCCCCTACCAAGTGATTTGTTGCTTAATTGCCAGCCCACCTGGGCAAACAGACTCTTCTGGGTAAGAGCAGACCTATTGTCTCAATGACAGCACGCTTAACTTAACCCTTTATTGTTAGCTGAGCTACTACCTCTTGGAATGCCAATCCAACAGGGAAGTAAAAGGACAACAGGGAAGGCAAACAAACTCCACACTCAAAAGGAGGTATGCAGTCTGACACAGATATATGTCAGAGTCGCCAATATCATACAGAATTCATAAGCTGTACATAGAAAGATTCCCCAAATCACCACATAGGTGTCCCAAAAGAAATTTCTAGGACACAGACATAAAACGGGAAGGAAGGTGGTGCACATAGACAGGTGACATTTACCCCTGTCCAGAGGATCCGTCCAGAGGTAAATTTCAGCCATACCTGAAGGGAAAATGAGGAAACGCCACAGCTCATGGTAGGATAAGTTGCCACAGTTGGAGCAAAAAGTGCCTGAAGTCTTGAAGAGGCTGGTTCTTACACCAATTACAATCTAGTTGGTCACTGGATTTAATTTGCCTTCATTTAAGATTCTAACAGACTGAGCACTGGTCCAGAAGCCAGAAGATGTTCAATTCTAGTCATGACTCTGACACTGATTAATATTGGGTAGCCTTGGGCAAACCTTAACATTCCTGTCTCCATTTTCCCTTCTGTGAAATGGGAACAATAATACAACATCAAGAATCGCATCTCTATAAGATGGAAGTATGCTCCTTTCACACACAACTTCCTTCATAACCACTTTACACAGGAATGCAGGACACGTTAGAACTTACCCAAAACTGCATAACACATTGACTGACAGTCTATTCTGTTGCCTTTTTATCATATTTTAATGCTTATTTATAAGTTCACATTTGCAAAAATACAAACTATATCTTATGTTTAGAAATCTTGAGGAAAAGGGAAAATATTTGATGTTTCCCCACTATAAAGACAGCTATTTACTTTTTTAAAAGCCATTTAAAATACAACAGCTGTTGCACTTTGCAGTTTGGAGAGCAAGTAGGTAAATGTGATAGCCAGTAAATCCTCTGCAACAGATCACAGAGCCTGGATAATTAAAAACCCGTTTTGCTCAGTAAAAGAACACCAGCTATGAGATTTAAGTTATTGCTTACTCATTTAGGTTAGTGCCACAGGAACTTCATCTTCCATTTAAAACACCCATCATAAGCAAGCCAAAAGGATACCAGTTTAATACCTCATTGAAAAAAAGACATCTCTAACCACAGCACCCCAATGCTCTGTTCAAATGCATTTGCATAGTTGCACATCCTCTGGCCTGTCCCCAAAACAGCTCTCCAAACAAAAGCAAATTGAGCCCGCAGGGCAGAGCTACTTGACTCCTAGGGGACACAAACACCCTGTGTCGGCTCACAACAACTTGGGCATCCATCTCGCAAAATAGAGTCGTACTGGTTCTGCTGCTTATCGGGCCTTATACCCCATAGAAAAGTTTGGGGCAGGACTTACCTCTTGGTTTTAGAGAATATCTAGGTTCAGAGGCAGCGCATATAAAATTATTGTATTCTTTAATTTTAGTATGCTATACATGTATACGCTGCATTTTGTAAAAGATATTCAGGTAGCTATAAACCTACTCAAATTTTAAAACAGGTCTATCAATTTAAACTTTAGTTAACTAAACTTGTGTGTAAATACACATTTTGAGAAAGTCCTCTAGCTTGCGATATTCCTATCCCATCAGGAAGGAGTTATGCCACACCAGAGTCTGTCTCAGGGTACAATTTGTTAGTTAAGCATAAAATTTAGGAATACCACCAAAATTAAGAAGTTCCTCTGCATGACATGGGATATAGTTCCCAAAGGCTTTCCCCACTCCTCTGTCAGCCTTTCCAGATCCTTACTCTGATCCAAGGTCTCCTCCTACAAGAGCCTTTCTACTCCCTGCAGTTCTCTCCCCAAGCCATCTGCCTGGGAGTCATATCATAAAGTGCAGAGAGTCCTGCACTTAGGATGGAAGAATCTCATGCACTGCTACAGGCTGGGGACTGACTGGCTAACCCACAGTTCTGCAAAAAAGGACCTGGGGATTACAGTAGATGAGAAGCTGGATATGAGTCAACAGTGTGCCCTTGTTGCCAAGAAGGTTAACAGCATATTGGGCTGCATTAGCAGGAGCATTGCCAGCAGATCGAGGGAAGTGATTATTCCCCTCTATTCGGTACTGGTGAGGCCAAACCTGGAGTATTGTGTCCAGTTTTGGTCCCCCCGACTACAGAAGGGATGTGGACAAATTGGAGAGAGTCCAGCGGAGGGCAACGAAAATTATTAGGAGGCTGGGGCACATGACATGGTTGATGGTGGGATGGAAATTGTTGAAATCATGGTGGAATTCCTCACGGGCTTCTTTTCCATGGGTCCAGATAACGAAGATGTCATTAATGTAGCGCAAGTAGAGTAGGGGCATTAGGGGATGAGAGCTGAGGAAGTGTTGTTTTAAGTCAGCCATAAAAATATTGGCATACTGTGGGGCCATACGGGTACCCATAGCAGTGCCGCTGATTTGAAGGTATACATTGTCCCCAAATGTGAAATAGTTATGGGTGAGGACAAAGTTCAGCCACCAGGTTTGCCATGACATTATTGGGGATACTGTTCCTGACGGCTTGTAGTCCATCTTTGTGTGGAATGTTGGTGTAGAGGGCTTCTACATTCATAGTGGCTAGGATGGTGTTTTCAGGAAGATCACCGATGGATTGTAATTTCCTCAGGAAGTCAGTGGTGTCTTGAAGATAGCTGGGAGTGCTGGTAGCCATCAACCTCAGCCTGGACCAGTCCACACAAGAGATCCACTTTCTGGACACTACGGTGCTAATAAGGGATGGTCACATAAACACCATCCTATACCGGAAACCTACTGACCGCTATGCCTACCTACGTGCCTCCAGCTTTCATCCAGACCACACCACACCACACCATCCATTGTCTACAGCCAAGCTCTACGATACAACTGCATTTGCTCCAACCCCTCAGAGACAAACACCTACAAGATCTCTATCAAGCATTCTTACAACTAAAATACCCACTTGCTGAAGTGAAGAAACAGATTGACAGAGCCAGAAGAGTACCCAGAAGTCACCTACTACAGGACAGGCCAAACAAAGAAAATAACAGAACACCACTAGCCATCACCTTCAGCCCCCAACTAAAACCTCTCCAACGCATCATCAAGGATCTACAACCTATCCTGCAGGATGACCCATCACTCTCACAGATCTTGGGAGACAGGCCAGTCCTTGCTTACAGACAGCCCCCCAATCTGAAGCAAATACTCACCAGCAACTACACACCACACAACAGAACCACTAACCCAGGAACCTATCCTTGCAACAAAGCCCGTTGCCAACTGTGTCCACATATCTATTCAGGGGACACCATCATAGGGCCTAATCACGTCAGCCACGCTATCAGAGGCTCGTTCACCTGCACATCTACCAATGTGATATATGCCATCATATGCCAGCAATGCCCCTCTGCCAGGTACATTGGCCAAACCGGACAGTCTCTACGTAAAAGAATAAATGGACACAAATCAGACGTCAAGAATTATAACATTCAAAAACCAGTCGGAGAACACTTCAATCTCTTTGCTCACTCGATTACAGACCTAAAAGTGGCAATTCTTCAACAAAAAAATTTCAGAAACAGACTCCAACGAGAGACTGCTGAATTGGAATTAATTTGCAAACTGGATACAATTAACTTAGGCTTGAATAAAGACTGAGAGTGGATGGGTCATTACACAAAGTAAAACTATTTCCCCATGTTTATTCCCCCCCCCCACCCCCGCTGTTCCTCAGACGTTCTTGTCAACTGCTGGAAATGGCCCACCTTGATTATCACTACAAAAGGTTTACCCCCTCCCCTCCGCTCTCCTGCTGGTAATAGCTCACCTTACCTGATCACTCTCCTTACAGTGTGCATGGTAACACCCATTGTTTCATGTTCTCTGTGTATATAAATCTCCTCACTGTATTTTCCATTGAATTCATCCAATGAAGTGAGCTGTAGCTCATGAAAGCTTATGCTCAAATAAATGTGTTAGTCTCTAAGGTGCCACAAGTCCTCCTTTTCTTTTTGTAGCTTTATTCAAATTACCTTAATCCACTCTGTTAGGGACTGGAAGAATTGTTATAGTGTAATGAACACGAGTATCCTAGTAGCTGATGTATAGTACATGGCAGGTAGTTGTTATGCTGGTAGCGCTGTGTGTTACTAATTCCAGTATTTGTATCTTGGTTCCATTTTGCTGACCAAGCTGTATCTATCAGCTCTATTTTACCTCATGGAATTTGAAATGAAAAATCAAAACATGATTTACTTAAAAAAATTAGCTGAACAGTATTCTGCATAACGTAGTAAAAAGTAATTACTGATCAGTAATTACCGATATACAATACATAATTGAGGATTTGAAGAGGTGGTATTTATTGAATCTTGACTAATCACAAGGAAAGTGATTTCAACTCAGCAATTCAGTGGTACAGTTCTGGTGTTAGGAATGCATGTACCTGTCACTATACCTGTTTCCCCACATTGAAGATTGTTCATTTATATGAAGATTTATACAAAGGAAAGTTACCCCTATTGAACATTATAAATGTTAACAACTTTCATGTGATTTGGCTCAGATAAAGTTGTCATGTCTTGTCAAACTTAATCTTCTACCTAGAGTATGGAACAATATATTTCTAACATATTATTTTGAAATCCAGAGTATGTGTCAAATAGTGCTGCACTGAAAATGTATCTGATGTCCAGTGGTAATTCCACTTGACTTAATGTGTTATTTTATGGAGGCTTAATGGTCTTGCCTTCCAGTCATAAAGGGTATGTCTACATTGCAATTAGATACCTACAGCTGGCCTGCGCCAGCTGACTCACGCTTGCAGGACTCAGGCTAAGGGGCTGTTTAATTGCTGTGTAGACATTCGGGCTCGGCCTCTAGGACCCTGTGAGGTGGGAGGATCCTAGAGCTTGGGCTGAAGCCTGAGCCTGAACATATACTCTGCAATTAAACAGCCCCTTAGCCTGAGCCCTCCGAGCCCAAGTCATCTGGCACTAGCCAGCTGCAGGTTTCTAAATGCAGTGTAGACATACCCAAGATGCCTAACAGATGTTAACACTGCTGCTACTACTATTGAGCTGTTGGAGTGGAGGTGTTACTGCTGTTGCATTTGGGTCTCCTTAATTCAGCTATGAGCAGGAGTAGGCTCTGCACAGACTAAAAAGGAACTTGTAAGTAAAGTGTCTGATTTGTGGCTGATATGTGCACCATTAATGTTTCGCGAAGGGAACTGCTAAGGTTTTCCAAATAAGTCATTTAATTACTACATGGCTTTGCACAAGAACTGGACTTTCTTGGAATTTTAGATTATAGTCCCTTTTTGCAGCTTGATGAATTCAGTTAGGCACTACTCAGATTGCTTCAGAAGAGCCTATGAAGCACCGTTTCTCTTTGAGAACTATTTTGGTCTGCGAGTAATATGAGCCTGTTGAGTGACTATCAGTGGGAAGTTAAATAGTACTTGAACTATACTGTTGAGACTTTTTAGGGAAAGACACTTTGCCTTGCCTAGGCATTTACTGTGTGATCTGAATTTACCAGCTTGTATTGCTGGTAGGCGGGTTGTCATCTGTGCTCTGAATAAAGAATTCAGCTATATCAGAGAATCACTCATCTTTCTCTCATGCGGAGGTGAACAAAAAAATTCTCTAATATACCTGGGTATATGCAGTCAAAGTGACTAGAAGGTCACACAGCTAATGCCAATATTTGCACAAACTATTTCTTCTGTACAGTAATATAGAGTTAAATGTTTGGTAAACAGCTTGAAAAATAGAACCTGTCTGTGCCTTGAAAAAAATTAATATCCAGTGTGGTGATAATAGAAGTCTATAAAACAGATTATCAATTTAATTATTCCCAGATCAGTCTCAATTTTTTTCAGATGTATCAGATGATTTCTTTAAACAATCTGATGTTGATAAATTTCTCGGAATCAATACTTTATCATAGTACAAAATAAATACTGGCACAGGAAATATCAGAAATAATCAATACTTAAAACTATGTGGGATTAAATGGCTTCTCAAATTGTCATATGTAGTTTTGTAATGGCACTAAAATAAATAAGTTATCCATTAAAATGTATTAATAGTTTAGTCATGCCCAAATACTGTCAGTGACCTTAACAATAATACACCTTCACTATTAATTTTTTTCTAAAGGTATCTGCATTTAAGTAAGGAAAATATGCAACTGTCTGCGAATCCTGTTTATTTAGGTACATCTGAAAGTCCTTTTGAACTGTAACACCTCAAGATCATTGTGTGTACTTTTACATAGCTATGATCAACAAGAATTTAAGGGATCTGTAGATTGGTTTGCTAATTCTATAATATTTGGGGAAGTGTACAACTCAAAATTAGGATTCAGATGTTTGGACTGTTTTTAAAAACACCATGTTTTTAAGTGTACACCAAAATCTGTGAAGAAAGTAAAAAGGATAATGTTGAGACTAAATCAATTATATGAATTATCAATTTCCATTAGTACATTTAGGTTAATTGCATTTTTCATTAGAGATGTGTACAGGCCAGTTAAAACTGATCATGATTAAAAATTTTAGAAAGCATAAAGGAAAGGATATACTGCAAGATGCTGAGCACCCGGCCCCAAGCTAGCAAAGCACTTAAGTACATCTTATTTTTGAGAAGCATTGACATGAGTGGGACTACTCATATTTAAAGTTAACCATGTGCTATGTTGGATTAGGGCCAGAGCATTCAGCATCTTGTTAGATCAAGCCTCATATTTGCCTACTGAACCTTGGACTATGGAAGGCTGATGGAAGGCTAGCCATAAAGCTGAGTGAACTGAGTCCATATAGCCCTGTTCTGGAAAAGGTACAATCTGGGTAAAAATGAATTGCAAGGTTTTTACATGTAACTTCTTGGCCTATGTTGGTATGTCTACATTTGTACACTAAATCCAGGCTCTGCCTCAGGTTTCAGCTCAAGCCCCCCATCCATCCACACAAATATCAGTCTGACTCAGGTAAGCAAGGACTCAGGTTGCGGTCCTAGGACCCTACTAGAGGGGTAGGTCAGAGCCCGAGCCCTGCTGAGACTCAGTGCCAAGCCCTGTCATTTTACAGTGGCCCTTGTGGTGATCTGAGTTTGAGATCCCTGATCTAGACCTTAAAAAATTAGGATCGTCTGAAGTCACCAACTACCTCATAGTAACTTTGAGTGTGTTAGAATTGTCTGGTTCGGGATCTAATACATCAAAATTGCTGAAGGATTTTTTCTCTGTTCAATGTTTCATTGAGTCTATATAGCAAAATGTTTTAATTAAAACTTTATATCACAGTTTGGAACAGACTTCTGCAACCGAATGGTTTGTCAGAGTTTCAGACATTATAGCAATGGAAAAAAGAATTAAACAAAGCAGAAAAAAGAGCAATCTTTCCAAATGTAGGTGAGGAAACTTCACCACTGTTTAAATGCATTCAATTAATGTCAATAGCTCTGTTCTTATATAGTTGTACTATGCGTAAAAGGACATTATGCGCTTTGGATTGAACATCTAATACATAGGTGTTCTTTTTATTAGATATTTATTATTAAGCACCACTATGTTCAGTACTGTAGGAGATGCTAATATGGAGATATTTCCTATCTTTAAAGAGTTTGTAATATAAAAAAAGGCAAGCACAGGGAAAACAAGATGTACTCCGAAAACCAGAGGCAGGAGTCAGGTTTGTGTTGTTTTGTTTTGCTTTTTTAAATAATTACTCTGATATTGGGATGGGAAAGGCATATAAAGGAGAACTGGTATGTATGAGAACAGTTTGTGACCAGACTGATCTCAGTTACAGTGACGGAAATCAGAATCTGGCTCATTGTTCTTGTTTCTTTTTTAAATTCATTTTTTAAAAACATTAAGCATCCTTTGGCAATTTCTACTTAAAGGAGAACTGAAAAAGTTTTGCTAAAAATTTTTTAAAAAACTACAGGTAAGATCCCAATAGATGAAACTACATATAGTAGTTTAAAAATGTAATGAGCTCTGTATTTTACCCCACCTCTGCATGAAACCTGAGCTGACTTTCTGGTTTCATCACAAATACTATGACAGAGAGAAAAAAGAAAAAATGATGAAAACAGGATTTAGGGAACACTTCTGATCCTACTTAAGTCAATGGGAGATTTGACATTGATTTTAATTGGAAAAGGACCAAGTCCTTAGAATGGAATGGTTCTTTCCAAAGTTTTATTTATTGTACTTGTGCTATCATTTGACCTGGCAAGAAAAAGAGGAAATCTGTAACTGAGGAAGGAGGCATTTTAATTGTGTTAAAATGTACTATTAATTATATTTTTAAATCATTTCTATATATTTTCTCCCTTTTTAGCCACTATGCAAAGGAGTTTTAAGAATTAAAAAAAAAAATTGCAGTTCCCCTTTCAGACAGCCGCACCATGTACAGCAAAGGTGATGGTAATTCTCTAATTTCTTGGTAATACTCCTATATTTATTTTTCTTGCTGTTACCTAAAAAATGAAGATGTATAATAACAGTGTTGATATTTCTAAACTCCAATAGTTCCTACCCTATTACAGTATTTCCTGCTTTGTTCTTGTTGACAGAAATGATTCCTTGACTCTTCTTCTATAAAACACTTAAAGGTCAAGAGGATGTAGTCTTAAACAAAAAACACTTCCTTGATACTAGCCATGAAGGGAAAAAAGGAATCAATTATATCATAAGGGAAAGGATATAAACATTTCAGATATTGATCTTGTGTTAATTCTTTAACTAGGTTTGTTTCCTTTATTTAGCTGTACAGTCTAATCCAGGGATCACAAACTCAAATCACCATGAGGGCCCCATGAGGACTAGTACATTGGCCCAAGGGCCGCATCACTGAAACCTTCTCATACATTGATACAAAAGTATAGTCAGAAATGAAAAAAAATGAAGAGTAATATAGTATGCTATTAAAAGTCAATGTATTAACTTTTAAAAACGAATGCAAAGTGCTGCCAGCTAAGTTGCCAAAAAGGAAATGACTGTCAAAATTAGCACTGACATTTTGCATCAACCAGAGCATCATTATTAGGTTTGATATCCTGTGACGAAACCAATCTCAGTGTTGCTTGCAAATGTTCATCAGCGACCCTTGACCTTAACACAGATTTGTTAATCTTCATGGAAGAGAAAAACCGTTCACATACATATGTACTTCCAAACATTGCCATTACCCTTGCGGAAGCAGAGAACAACATGGGAAATCTTTCTTTGAAAAAAAACCAGTAGAATTCTGGAATTCCAACATCTGTATACTTCTGCTTCAAAATGGTATCACACTGAAGCTCCACTAACTCCATCTGCATTTCCTCTGCAACATTGTCAATTTCCACAGCAAATGGTGTAGAAAAAAGTTGAAAATGTGGTTCAAGTGCCTTGAAATCTTTAAACCATACAAACTGTTTGTGTAAGTTAGAAATGATATCTGCATATTCTTTCAAAGATTTGGGTTCAACTTTTCCTAAGGAATTCAGAGTCAAGAAATGGACCAAATTGCCAGCAGTCAGCTGTTTCCCCCACAAAGTAGGCTTGACTTTGAATGACTTAACACTGTTATACATCTGTGTTATCTCCTGTTTTGTACCCTGAAGCTTCAAGTTCAGTGAATTCAGGTGATCAGTTACATCTGTTAGAAAAGCAAGGTTGCAGATACAAGTGGAATCAGCAAGCTGTGGAACCTCCTTGTTTTTCATTTTCATGAAGGAATCAATCTCCACTCTTAATGCCAAAAAAAAAAAAAAAAAACCTGCTTCAAAACATTTCCACGACTCAGCCATCTAACTTGAGTGTGATACAGAAGTTCCCCATATTCGCTGTCCATACTTACTAGAAGAGTAGTGAACTGTGTGATTCAGCCCTCATGCACGTATAAAATTAATGGTTTTAACAACTACATCCATAACTTCCTTCATTTGTAGACTTTTACTACACAGGGCTTCTTGGTGCAAAATGCAATGTATACTGGTGAAGCTAATTCCTGGTATACTGAGGCTGTTCAGTTTGGTCTTCAATAATCCAACCACACCAATGTTTTCAGAGAACATAGATGGTGCACTGTCCATAACCAAAGATACGAGTTTGGCGCAGCTTTTTCAATGCACTCTTCCAGTCCTTGAAATATGTCACGTCCCGTTGTGGTACCCTTCAGTGGCATTAAGTCTAGCAATTCTTCAGTTATATTCAAATTGCAATCCACACCTCTAATAAACACTGCACACTGTGCGGTATCTGCTACATTTGTACTATCAACAAGAGCAATTGAAAATGCTTCAAAGTCTTTTGCCATTTGAATCAAGTGTTTTTGCACATTATCTGCTAAATCCGTTATCCTGCAGGCAACTGTATTGGCAGACAAGCATATGCCTTCAAAGATTTTCTTCCTATCAGGACATAAAATTTCACTGGCCTTCACAAGACATTCTTTTATGAATAGGCCTTCTGTAAAAGGTTGCAATGATTTAGCCATCATTTTGCTTATCGCAAAACTTGCTCTTACTGAATTTTCGCTAGACTTGTTAATCTTGGAAAAGAAATTTCTTTGCTTGGCAAATGCTGCTTTAAGTTGCCAAACTTTTTCCTCTTGGATTTTTCCGGTGAACGCATCATATTTTTCACAATGCATTGTGTCATAGCGCCAACGCACATTATACTCCTTAGGAAAAGCAATCGTTTGCTGACAAATAAAGCATTGAATTTTATCTTTTACCTCTGTGAAAAAATATAAATTCTCCCATTTATCTTGGGAAAAAAACTCTTTTCTTCCATGAGTGGTTTTTTTTTTTGGACACCAAAGTCATTTCCGAGGGGTTTTAATAAAATATAACCACTCAGTAATGCACTTCACTCAAAGGACAAAACACGCACTTACTTTTAGAATTACTTCAGTTAACCCCCACCCCCGGCCCCGCCAGCACTCCATCCCTTCCATGAGGCCCCACCCCCTCCCTGCCCCTATTCCAACCCCTTCCCCAAATCCCCACCCTGGTCCTGCCTCTTCTTGGCCTCCTCCCCTGAGTGCCCCATGTCCCCGCTCCTCCTCCATCCCTCCTGGAAAGTCCTAAGCACTGCCAAACAGCTTTTTGGCAGCAGGAAGCATTGGGAGGTAGGAGGAGGAGCAGGGATGCAGCGTGCTCGGGGCACAGGCGGGAAGAGAGAAGGGGTGGGGGGAGCTTACTGGGCTGCAGGAAATAACAGTGTGCCCTTGTTGCCAAGAAGGCTAATGGCATTTTGGGCTGTATAATTAGGAGCATTGGCAGCAGATTGAGGGACATGATCATTCCCCTCTATTCTAAAGATCTAAAGGTGGAGGAGGCCTGAAATCACTTCAAGTCAAAGTTGCAGAAACTATCAGAAGCCTGCATCCCAAGAAAGGGGAAAAAATTCATAGGTACACCAAGCTGGATGAGCAAGCATCTCAGAGAGGTGATTAAGAAAAAGCAGAAAGTTTACAAGGAGTGAAGATGTAGGGACAAAGTGAGAAAGGCCAAAAGCCATGCAGAGTTGGATCTTGCAAAGGGAATTAAAACCAATACTAAAAGGTTCTATAGCCATACAAATAAGAAAACAAAGAAAGAAGAAGTGGGACCGCTAAACACTGAGGGTGGAGTGGAGGTTAAGGATAATCTAGGCATGGCCCAATATCTAAACAAATACTTTGCTTCAGTCTTTAATGAGGGGCTTAGGGATAATAGTAGGACAACAAATGGGAATGAGGATATGGAGGTAGATATTACCACCTGAGGTAGAAGCCAAACTTGAACAGCTTAATAGGACTAAATTGTGGGGGCCCAGATAATCTTCATCCAAGAATATTAAAGGAACTGGCACGTGAAATTGCAAGCCCATTAGCAAAAAAATTTAATGAATCTGTAAACTCAGGAGTTGTACCTTATGACTGAAGAATTGCTAACATAGTTCCTATTTTTAAGGAAGGGGGAAAAAAAGTGATCCAGGTAACTACAGGCTTGTTAGTTTGACATCTGTAGTATGCAAGGTCTTGGAAAAAATTTTGAAGGAGAAAGTAGTTAAGGACATTGAGGTCAATGGTAATTGGGCCAAAATACAACATGGTTTTACAAAAGGTAGATCATGTCAAAACGACCTGATCTCCTCCTTTGAGGAGATAACAGATTTTTTTAGACAAAGGATACGCAATGGATTTAATTTACCTCTGTTTCAGTAAGGCATTTGATATGGTTCCACATTGGGAATTATTAGCTAAATTGGAAAAGATTAGGATCAATATGAAAACTGAAAGGTGGATAAGGAACTGATTAAAGGGGAGACTGCAAAGGGTCACACTGAAAGGTGAACTGTCAGGCTGGAAAGAGTTTACGAGTGGAGTTCCTCAGGGATTGGTTTCGGGACCAATCTTACTTAATCTTTTTATTAAAGACCTTGCACAAAAAGCGGGAATGTGTTAATGAAGTTTGCAGATGACACAAAGCTGGGAGGTATTGCCAATATAGAGAAGGACTGGGATATCATACAGGAAGATCTGGATGACCTTGTAAACTGGAGTAATAGTAATAGGATGAAATTTAATAGTGAAAAGTGCAAGGTCATGCATTTAGGGATTAACAACAAGAATTTTTGTTATAAACTGGGGACGCATCACTTGGAAGTAACAGAGGAGGAGAAGGACCTCAGAGTATTGGTTGATCACAGGATGACTGTGAGCCACCAATGTGATATGGCCATCAAAAAAGCTAATGCAGTCTTGGGATGCATCAGGCGAGGTATTTCCAGTAGAGATAAGGAGGTGTTAGTACCATTATACAAGGCACTCAATGAGCTTGGCTTGTTTAGCCTAACCAAAAGAAGGCTGAGAGGAGATACGATTGCTCTCTACAAATATATCAGAGGGATAAATACCGGAGAGGGAGAGGAATTATTTAAGCTCAATACCACTGTGGACACAAGAACAAATGGATATAAACTGGCCATCAGGAAGTTTAGACTTGAAATTAGACGAAGATTTCTAACATTCTGAGGAGTGAAGTTCTGGACCAGCCTTCCAAGGGAAGCAGTGGGGGCAAAAGACATATCTGGCTTCAAGACTAAGCTTGATAAGTTTATGGAAGGGATGATATGATGGGATAGCCTAATTTTGGCAATTAATTGATCTTCAACTATTAGCGGTAGATATGCCCAATGGCCTGTGATGGGATGGGATCTGAGTTACTACAGATAATTCTTTCCTGGGTGTCTGGCTGGTGAGTCTTGCCCACATGCTCAGGGTTTAGCTGATCACAATATTTGGGGTCGGGAAGGAATTTTCCTCCAGGGCAGATTGGCAGAGGTCCTAGGGGTTTTTCACCTTCCTCTGCAGTGTGGGGCACGGGTCACTTGCTGGAGGATTCTCTGCACCTTAACGTCTTTGAACCACGATTTGAGGACTTCAATAGCTCAGACATAGGTTGGGGTTTCTTACAGAAGTGGGTCTGTGATATTCTGTGGCCTGTGTTGTGCAGGAGGTCCGACTAGCTGATCATAATGGTCCCTTCTGACCTTAAAGTCTAGGATTCTATTCGGCATTGGTGAGGCCTCATCTGGAGTACTGTGTCCAGTTTTGAGCCCCACACTACAAGAAGGATATGGAAAAATTGGAAAACAATCCAGCGGAGGGCAACAAAAATGATTAGGGGACTAGAACACATGACTTATGAGGAGAGGCTGAGGGAACTGGGATTGTTTAGTCTGCAGAAGAGAAGAATGAGGGGCATTTGATAGCTGCTTTCAACTACCTGAAAGGGGGTTCCAAAGAGGGTGGAGCTAGACTGTTCTCAGTGGTAGCAGATGACAGAATGAGGAGCAATGGTCTCAAGTTGCAGTGGGGGAGGTTTAGGTTGGATATTAGGAAAAACTTTTTCACTAGGAGCGTGGTGAAGCACTGGAATGGGTTACCTAGGGAGGTGGTGGAATCTCCTTCCTTAGAGGTTTTTAAGGTCAGGCTTGACAAAGCCCTGGCTGGGATGATTTAGTTCGGGAGTGGTCCTGCTTTGAGCAGGGGGTTGGACTAGATGACCTCCCGAGGTCCCTTCTAACCCTGTTATTCTATGATTCTATGCAGCCCATGGGCCACATGTTTGAGACCCCTGGGCTAATCTTGCATGTGCACACACACACACACACACACACACACACCACAAATTAAAAAAATATTATTCCAGAGAATCCCCATATAGGATGTTACACTGTGGCAAATTATCTAAAATAGTCTTGTTTTAGGGCTTGTCTACACTTGAAAGTTAACTAAGCTAGACAAATTCTGTCTGGAAATAAGGTACAAATGTTTAACAGTGAGAGTAATTAACCACTGGAACAATTTACCAAGGGTTGTGGTTGATTCTCCATCACTGATAATTTTTGAATCAAGATTGGAAGTTTTCTTAAAAGACCTGCTCTAGGAATTATTCTGGGGAAGCTCTATGGCCTGTGTTATATGGGAAGTCAGACTTGA
Organism: Natator depressus; assembly: GCF_965152275.1. Classification (NCBI taxonomy): domain Eukaryota; kingdom Metazoa; phylum Chordata; order Testudines; family Cheloniidae; genus Natator; species Natator depressus. The sequence continues at coordinate 59,940,790 of NC_134238.1, forward strand.
TGATCATAATGCTCCTACAGACCTTGGAATCTATGAATTTGGATTAAGGTAGGCTGTGAATTTAAATCAAAATAGCTTTTCCAGAAAAACTGCATGTGGGGGCACACTTATTCCAGAATAATAGTTCCTTGTTCCTGTTTAGACTAGTCCACTTTCCAAGTAAAGTAAACAGAAATGGAACACGGCACTTATTACTCCACAGTAAGAGTGTATACACATGGTTTCAGAGTAACAGCCGTATTAGTCTGTATTCGCAAAAAGAAAAGGAGTACTTGTGGCACCTTAGAGACTAACCAATTTATTTGAGCATGAGCTTTCGTGAGCTACAGCTCATTCTTTATACACATGGTGTTAATCAGGAATACAAGGATATTTCCTTGTATATTACTTATTCATTTTAAATATACCGGTTTCTGATTCCATATTCTTTTTTCAATCACAGAAAATGTTTCATGGATTAACCTAAATTCACTCCACACAGCCTTTAGCAATCTGCGTGACTGTGACAACATAGAATAAATATAATCATATATACTTGCAAATTACATTCCATCATTTCTTACAGTCAAAAAAATTGAGTTGGGGGAGGAAAACGAAGCTCTTGAAATGATTTCTGAAATAAGCAGTAATGGCTTGTTGGTTAGGAACCGTGAAACACTTTAGAACAGCTATTAATTTATTTGCTAAATATAAGTAGAGTAGAATCATGAATTTTACCAAGTCTTAAGAAATATTTGCTTTTAAGAATATATGAACAATTTATATGTATATTAGATAGTTGTATAAAACTGCAAATAAATTGTAAATTTTGATTAAATTACTTTTAGGCACATATGATAAACTTAAATTACATAGAATTTGTTAATACATGTTACCAATATTTTAAGTAATAAACAGTTGACATTTTATCTAAGGATCTCCAAGAACCAGAAAGAACTAGATATTATTGTCCCAATTTTGCAGATGGGAACACTGATGTAGAAGATTATATGGTTGGCCAAAAGAGATACTGAGTCAGTATGTGGTAGTCAGGAACAGTTCTCCTGGCCTCAAGCTCCTGGCTCCAAAAACCATTATAAAATGCTGTCTACTATAAGGTTAGCGTTGGTATGAATTTTCTAATCAGGTGTTAAGGTCTGATTCTAGTAAATCTTTGTGATCCAGATCCTTAGCCCTATTCAGACTGATTTACACTGCTCCAGGGTACAAAGCAACCAAAAACTTGAGACCTTCCCAGCTAAGGATTCCCAAGCAGCATAGAGTCAGCCCTGCTACCCAAAAGCACCAGGGAACTTCATGAGTGGGAGAAAAGCTGGAATATAACTGTATTTTACGGATTCCCGGCTTTGAGAATGGCCTCTTCGGGTCAAGGACAGCCAAGCCTAAGGCTGTTCTATGTTGCAGCAAGAGCTGCCCTAGCCTGCCAATGATTAGCAACAGGATAAGGAAGCTGCAAAGCTGACATTAAGCTACCTTTTTCCCTGCTGCCCCCTCACTTTCCCCCCACCCCTCCTCCACCAGTCCTGTACTGAGTGCAGTTTGGTCAGACAAATGCATCCAGCCCAACACAGAATTGTTTATACTTCCAAAGGAACCTTAAATACACCTAGACAGTCCTTAAATTCTTCAATGCCAACTCTATCAGCAACACCAACTTCTAGCGTAGTGGCATTCAGCTTTTAAAAGCTGAACAGTCACCGTCTCCAAAGGCAGCATCAGCTTTGCCAAAAACCACTAATTATGGTTTAATCATCCAAATACATGGGTAACAAAATTAAAACATAAAAACAGTAGAGCATAATTACCATGCTACACATCAAAGCTGAAATTTTCACTTTTCCTAATTAGATACAAATACAAATGTAACATATGAAGAAGGGTTTTAACAACAACCATGAACTTACCGAAAGTGTAATAGGAGGCCTTATTCGAACAGGAGACTAGAATCCAATGCAGAGCTTTCTTTTTTTTTCTTTCCCAAATGTAGTTCTAGTGATTCTGTACTTCAGTATTTCTGATATAATAGAATTTGTTATGGAAGCTAATGAAACTGTGGTTTAAACTTCCAACTTGCTTTTATCAAAAGTATTGAATTAGATCTTAAGTGTATGTACAATCAGTAAGAGCTTTGTGTTAGTCTGAATGTAGCATGTTATCAGTATACATAGTAACCAGCATTGACGTTGAGCTGTGCTGTGGTCACTCACAGCTCTAAAGGGATACTCATGAGCCGTTCTTAATTTATTTTCCTACCCACACTCCAATCTTTTACTGAACAAATGTTGCAGCATGCAGAAAATTTTGCTTCTGGAAAAAGAGTCAGCTGCAAACAAGCTGAGCAGCGAACAGCAGAGAGGCTAACAGAGGGAGTTTGCCTGGGATCTGTCTGAGAGGAGGTACACTAAGGGCTGCATTAGGGAAGCTGTGTTGGTGAGTATCTCAGTGTCTGTTGTGGGGACAGTTTGACTGTGTGCTTGATTGGTTATTTGTTTGAAAAGTATGAATTGGGAGTGCTTTGTTCCAGGTGAGCCTTGAGTGGGCCTGACTATTAAAAAAAGCCAATCAGCTGCAAACCAGCTGAGCGGCAAACAGCAGAGAGGCTAACAGAGGGAGTTTGCCTGGGAGTTCGCCCGGGGAGAGCCCACCGAGGCTTACATCTTGCCGGCTTCTCTGAGTAGTTACTACAACTCCTGAGGAAGCTCGTAGAAGGAAGATAATATGGATGGGGAGCGTGCAGCTGTTGTGACCTGCACTGGATGTGCCATGTTTGTCTTTCTTGCACAGGACAGAAGCAACTTTGTCTGTACAAAGTGCAAGCTGGTCTCCATATTGGAAGAGAAGGTTCAAGGTCTGGAGAAACAACTATCGACCCTGCGTTGCATAAGAGAAACTGAAGATTTCCTGGACAGATGTCATGATATGCTTCTACGGGCACAAGGTTCTGTAGATTCAGAGCAGGCTGCGCAGCGGGGACAGGAGGACAGTGAAGAAATCTGGCAGCATGTGACCTCCAGAAGAAGAAAGGGGAGCATCCATGTACCAGCAGCGCAGATACAGGTAAGCAACCGTTTTCATGTTCTCTCCACAGGTACTAATGCAGAGAGTGGACTAGATGATACATCTGAGGGAAGGGAACAAAAGAAGACTCCGCCGATTGGAAGGCATGAGATGCACTGTCGTAGGGATGGGGGTTCCACGACCACCGCTCCGAAGGAGGAAGAAGCGGTGGTGCTGGTCGGGGACTCTCTTCTCAGGGGGACTGAGTTATCTATCTGCCGCCCCAACCGGGAAAACCAAGAAGTCTGCTGCTTGCCAGGAGCTAGGATTCACGATGTGACGGAGAGACTGCCGACACTCATCAAGCCCTCGGATCGCTACCCCTTCCTGCTTCTCCACGTGAGCACCAATGATACTGCCAAAAATGACCTCGAGCAGATCACTGCAGACTACGTGGCTCTGGGAAGAAAGATAAAGGAGTTTGAGGAGCAAGTGAAGTTTTCGGCCATCCTCCCCGTAGAAGGAAAGGCCTGGGTAGAGACTGTCAAATCGTGGAAGTCAAAGAATGGCTACGCAGGTGGTGTCGGAGAGAAGGCTTTGGATTCTTTGACCATGGGATGGTGCTCCAAGAAGGAGGAGTGCTAGGCAGAGACGGGCTCCACCTAACGAAGAGAGGGAAGAGCATCTTCAGAAGCAGGCTGGCTAACCTAGAGAGGAGGGCTTTAAACTAGGTTCACCGGGGGAAGGAGACCAAAGCCCCGAGGTAAGTGGGAACGTGAGATACCAGGAGGAAGCACGAGCAGGAGAACATGAAAGGGGAGGGCTCCTGCCTCATACTAAGAAAGCAGGACAAACAGCAAGTTATCTCAAATGCCTATACACAAATGCAAGAAGCCTGGGAAACAAGCAGGGAGAACTGGAAGTCCTGGCACAGCCAAGGAATTATGATGTGATTGGAATAACAGAGAGACTTGGTGGGATAACTCACATGACTGGAGTACTGTCATGGATGGATATAAACTGTTCAGGAAGGACAGGTAGGGCAGAAAAGGTGGGGGAGTTGCATTGTAGGTAAGAGAGCAGTAGGACTGCTCAGAGCTCCAGTATGAAACTGCAGAAAAACCTGAGCGTCTCTGGATTAAGTTTAGAAGCGTGAGCAACAAGGGTGATGTCATGGTGGGAGTCTGCTATAGACCACCGGATCAGGGGGATGAGATGGATGAGGCTTTCTTCCGGCAACTAACGGAAGTTACTAGATCGCAGGCCCTAGTTCTCATGGGAGACTTCAATCACCCTGATATCTGCTGGGAGAGCAATACAGCGGTGCACAGACAATCCAGGAAGTTTTTGGAAAGTGTAAGGGACAATTTCCTGGTGCAAGTGCTAGAGGAACCAACTAGGGGCAGAGCTCTTCTTGACCTGCTGCTCACAAACCGGGAAGAATTAGTAGGGGAAGCAAAAGTGGATGGGAAACTGGGAGGCAGTGACCATGAGATGGTCGAGTTCAGGATCCTGACACAAGGAAGAAAGGAGAGCAGCAGAATATGGACCCTGGACTTCAGAAAAGCAGACTTTGACTCCCTCAGAGAACTGATGGGCAGGATCCCCTGGGAGAACAACATGAGCGGGAAAGGAGTCCAGGAGAGCTGGCTGTATTTTAAGGAATGCTTATTGAGATTACAGGGACAAACCATCCCGATGTGTAGAAAGAATAGTAAATATGGAAGGCAACCACCTTGGCTTAACAGTGAAATCCTTGCTGATCTTAAACACAAAAAAGCAGCTTACAAGAAGTGGAAGATTGGACAAATGACCAGGGAAGAGCACAAAAATATTGCTCGGGCATACAGGAATGAAATCAGGAAGGCAAATCACACCTGGAGTTGCAGCTAGCAAGAGATGTTAAGAGTAACAAGAAGGGTTTTTCAGGTATGTTAGCAACCAGAAGAAAGTCAAAGAAAGTGTGGGCCCCTTACTGAATGGGGGAGGCAACCTAGTGACAGAGGATGTGGAAAAAGCTAATGTACTCAATGCTTTTTTTGCCTGTGTCTTCACGAACAAGGTCAGCTCCCAGACTACTGCACTGGGCAGCACAGCATGGGGAGGAGGTGACCAGCCCTCTGTGAAGAAAGAAGTAGTTTGGGACTATTTAGAAAAGCTGGACGAGCACAAGTCCATGGGGCCGGATGCGCTGCATCCGAGAGTGCTAAAGGAGTTGGCGGATGTGATTGCAGAGCCATTGGCCATTATCTTTGAAAACTCATGGCGATCAGGGGACGTCCCGGACGACTGGAAAAAGGCTAATGTAGTGCCCATCTTTAAAAAAGGGAAGAAGGAGGATCCTGGGAACTACAGGCCAGTCAGCCTCACCTCAGTCCCTGGAAAAATCATGGAGCAGGTCCTCAAGGAATCAATTCTGAAGCATTTAGAGGAGAGGAAAGTGATCAGGAACCATCAGCATGGATTCACCAAGGGCAAGTCATGCCTGACTAGTCTAATTGCCTTCTATGACGAGATAAGTGGCTCTGTGGATGAGGGGAAAGCAGTGGATGTGTTGTTCCTTGACTTTAGCAAAGCTTTTGACATGGTCTCCCACAGTATTCTTGCCAGTAAGTTAAAGAAGTATGGGCTGGATGAATGGACGATAAGGTGGATAGAAAGCTGGCTAGATTATCGGGCTCAACGGGTAGTGATCAATGGCTCCATGTCTAATTGGCAGCCGGTGTCAAGTGGAGTGCCCCAAGGGTCGGTCCTCTGGCCGGGTTTGTTCAATATCTTCATTCATGATCTGGAGGATGGTGTGGATTGCACCCTCAGCAAGTTTGCAGATGACACAAAACTGGGAGGAGAGGTAGATATGATGGAGGGTAGGGATAGGATACAGAGGGACCTAGACAAAATTAGAGGATTTGGCCAAAAGAAATCTGATGAGGTTCAACAAGGACAAGTGCAGAGTCCTGCACTTAGGACGGAAGAATCCCATGCACTGCTACAGACTAGGGACCGAATGGCTCGGCAGCAGTTCTGCAGAAAAGGACCTAGGGGTTACAGTGGACAAGAAGCTGGATATGCGTCAACAGTGTGCCGTTGTTGCCAAGAAAGCCAATGGCATTTTGGGATGTATAAGTAGGGGCATTGCCAGCAGATGGAGGGACGTGATCGTTCCCCTCTATTCGGCATTGGTGAGGCCTCATCTGGAGTACTGTGTCCAGTTTTGAGCCCCACACTACAAGAAGGATGTGGAAAAATTGGAAAGAGTCCAGTGGAGGGCAACAAAAATGATTAGGGGACTGGAACACATGACTTATGAGGAGAGGCTGAGGGAACTGGAATTGTTTAGTCTGCAGAAGAGAAGAATGAGGGGGGGATTTGATAGCTGTTTTCAACTATCTGAAAGGGGGTTCCAAAGAGGATGGATCTAGACTGTTCTCAGTGGTAGCAGATGACAGAACGAGGAGTAATGGTCTCAAGTTGCAGTGGGGGAGGTTTAGGTTGGATATTAGGAAAAACTTTTTCACTGCGAGGGTGGTGGAACACTGGAATGGGTTACCTAGGGAGGTGGTGGAATCTCCTTCCTTAGAAGTTTTTAAGGTCAGGCTTGACAAAGCCCTGGCAGGGATGATTTAGTTGGTGATTGGTCCTGCTTTGAGCAGGGGGTTGGAGTAGATGACCTCCTGAGGTCCCTTCCAACCCTGATATTCTATAAAAAGAAAAGGAGTACTTGTGGCACCTTAGAGACTGACCAATTTATTTGAGCATAAGCTTTCGTGAGCTACAGCTCCCAATAAAGTGAGCTGTAGCTCATGAAAGCTTATGCTCAAATAAATTGGTTAGTCTCTAAGGTGCCACAAGTATTCCTTTTCTTTTTGCGAATATAGACTAACATGGTTGCTACTCTGAAACCTATGATTCTATAGTTGGATAGAGGATGTTCGAAAACTTAAAACTAGCCTTGATGTTCAATTAGAGGTATTGATGGATGATTGAAATGGGTAATTCTGTAAAAATGCAAGAAACAGGTCCCTACTGCTCATGTCTTTTGGACTAAAGTCAACAATTAGTGAATCAACATTTAAACATATAAAATATATAAGCATGACCTTTGTAAGTATTAGAGGAGTTTTTTTTAAATACTTGCTGGGTTTGGTTAATTTTTCAGTTATATTTCAGTTAACTACTTAAGAATGCTTATTTTATCACACAGTAAAATAAACTGTCAATTTTATTAATTTTAAAAAGCCAAATGTGTTATTTTCTACAGTACTATCTGATCATCTCTTATGTTGCTCGCTAATAACCTCAAAAGCATAAACTGAAGTCATATAAAAAATTCACATTGGCAAGTAAAACTTAGGTTTTCCTCATTTCATTTATCGTGCACAGTAACATACTTTGTAAATTATGCTATTAATCCAACAAATTCATACCAGTACAGACAGTATTTGGGGTTTTATATTTGCTAGGGATTAACATATAATACTGACAAGACAATTTGGCACTGTTTATACTTTCTGATCAGCAGTACAGGATGAAGCTAAAATAAAAAGTGAATCATAGCTAGAGAAGTGCAAATAGGTTGTGAAGAGCACTGGCAGTGAAACAACAGAACAGAAGGACACTCCTGTTGTACCAATATCATGCATCCAGTCCAGTATATCCTAGTACAGTTTACACAACCGAAGCTAGCTTCAAGAGTGTCTAGTTGTATTTAAGTTGTTCAATGGCAACATTATCAGAAATACCAGATTCTACTGTAGTAGCACTCAATGAGCACATGAGTTAAATCTCCTGTATTACTGGTACCTTCACAAGTATACATTATAAATAACACTTAAAAAAACCAATGTGTCACAAAAGTTAAAGTTACTAATGTTCTAAGCCTGAAAGATTTGATCCATGTAGGCAGTCCCCTGTACAGAGTCCCACAGAGTTCAAAGGGGCTCCATACCTGCATTGGGGCCTGCCTGGATCAGATTTCAGGAATGATGTCAGCATTAAAAGGGTTCAGTCACTAGCAACAGGGGAATAACATGGCAACGTCTAAAGTATTACTCACCAGTCTGCAAATGGCAGCCCAAACCTTAAGTCCTTGCTCCAGCAGAACTCTCACTGAGGTCAATATAAAAAATGAGTAGAGACTACAGACTGGACAAAAATAAGCTGGCCTTTAGCGTATTTTCCAATAAGTTTCCTGCTTGCTGCAGGACATGTAATGGGGCTGATTTGTGTCCTATTGTGGTTAGAAATAAAAGGTTTTTTTGGTTGGTCTTCTGATTTTTGAACTCTTGAGTTTGGTATTACTCCCAATTGCCTATCAGCAAGTGCCACATTAGAATCTGGTGCATTACAATTCTGGGTCCATCCCTGGGTAGGCTAACTCTATATCTCATTTGTACCAAGTTTCATCCTTGTTTCAGAACAATGGGACTACTTCTAAGAATGTAAATTGATTTCCTTGTTTGAGAGTCAGTTTAAAGGGATCTCTAGTTGTAATGATAATTTTGCTAATCCTTTAATGATCATGACTTTGATCTTACACATTTTTAGTGGCTGCTCGAACTTGCTCATCAGTTGTCCTCTAAAATGCATTTCTTTCATAAGCTTGATGTTACAAAGGTGCAAATTACCTCCTAATGGAAACTTCATGTGCAATAGGGACTACATAATTTTCTTTAATTTTTTTTTACACTTATCACAGTGTTGTTTTGCTCCTTTAGCTTCTAGTCTGTTCTCTTATTTTCTAATTTCTTATGTACTTTGCACAGAGTTTGAGGGGAAAGGATTAAAGGTTGTGTTTGGTAGATGTGTCTTTCAAAGTTGGAGTACAGTACTCCTCAATTCTTAAGGAGGAGTCTCACCATGGACTTTTTATAAATCTGTTAAAAATAAGAAGTCTACTTAAGAGCAGTATGAAATTTCATTCTATTAACTTTTCATCATACATACCTACAGAACTTTAACTCATGTTAAATGTTTATTTTCTTCTAGGGGGAGACATTTCAACCTACCCTAGTTTAAATTGAAAGCAGAATTTGGGACAAAAGTGATGGGTATCACTAAGACACAACAAATCTCAAATAAAATAGTTGAACACTAAAGAGCAAAAATACGAGTTCAGAAGGAGTGCAGCACACTTAAAATGTATTAGGAATACATTAATAGCACTTCATTTTATCTTACTGCATAAGGAAAGGCAGTTAGTTATAATAATTTAGCTTATAAAAGAATTGATTATTGAAATTTATTTAAAGTGTGTCTGTAACTATAACCCTGATTCTCGCAAGTAATTTTCATACATACATACTGTGGCAAAGCTCCAACCTTGTCCCCGTGGATCCCGCGCTTCCAGGAGGTTTATGCTAGCCGCAGAAGCTCACTGCGACCCTTCACGTAGCCCTTCTCTCTCTAGGGCCAGGGTATAGTCTACTGAGCCCTGTTCATCATTAGCCAGCAAAGAGGTTGGTGAGAGAACTCCCCCAGTCTCCGTTGTCCCTACAGGCTTATTCCAGAACAGTTTAGCCTCCTGTCCTGACAGGGGCCTGTCTTCCCCTCCCAGGAAGTGTTTCTGTAATGGGGGATTGGGAGGAACCCAGGCCCACCCTCTACTCCGGGTTCCGACCTTTCACTGCCAGAGTTGCTACATTTCCCCAGGCCACTTCCCCACAGCTCCCCCGCTTCTCTCTCAACGCCTTCTTCACCCTTACCTTAGGGCTCCCTTTCCAGTGGCTTGAGGGTGTCTTCATTACCCAGCCCATCAGCCGCACTTCCTCTCCCCTGGCTCCCTGGCTCTCCTCAGCCTGACTGGAGTGAGCCCTTTTATAGTATCAGAGGGGCCTTAATTAGAGTCAGGTGTTCACATTAGCTTAACAACCTCACCTGACTCTTTGCAGGTTAATTGGAGTCAGGTGTTCTCATTAGCCTGAAGCACCCCCTGCTCTGGTCAGTCAGGGAACAGAAAACTGCTTAACCAGTGGCCAGTATATCTGCCTTCTACTATGCTGCTGTACCCAACTGGCCTGGGTCTATCACAATACATACATGCAGTTCCATTAATTTAAACAGAACAACTCACACAACACCAACATCACCTAGCTCTTATATAGCACTTTTCATCCATAGGTCTCAAAGCACTTTACAAAGGAGGTCAGTGACAATATGTCCAATTTACAGAGGGGGAACTGAGGTACATAAAGGGGAAGTGATTTATCCAAGTCTCCCAAGTGCCAACCTGCCACATTGCCTACGTGAGTAAGGGTTGTCAGGATCAGCTCCATTGCAAATTACTTTGGTATACTTCTAAGTACTTATAAGGCTCTGATCACATATAAACACCTCCACAGATCCTAAGGCCCCAATCCTGCAATGAGCTCTGCACTGGCAGATCCTGAATCTTGAAGGAATTCTAACTGAAGTTAATGGAGATCCACCTATATGCTGCTCATTGCAGGACTGGGATAAAAAGACAAGTGGCAGATGAAGGCTAAGAAGAAGATGACAACTATCAAATATTTTTATTTTATATACAAATATATATTTTCAACTTTCTCCCTATTGTTAAACAGAATGAGTGCCAACTAGCCCATTCTGCCCCTCAACCTAGCCATCATAATTTGACTGACATCTTGCTGCAGCAGAGGTGGTCATTGCTTAATTAAGAGGGTTTTAGAGCACGTCTGTAGCATAACTGATACTTTGTGAGAATTCCAGAAAGGGGATACTATTCTTTGCATGATTCACCAATATAATGAATACAGCCACCATGGATACTTTTGAGTGTACAAAGAAGCAATTTGTATGCTTTGGGTCTTAAAGATTTATTGGTCCTATACAATAAAGATATTCTAGCATCACTACTCATTGTCAGGAATAGCTGAATGCTTCCCCCCCCCGCCCCCCCTCGCCCTCCGTAGGCAACTCTAGTGCAATATGACAGAACACACCTAATTTTTCTATAGCATCCTTCCCATGAAATACAATAGCAATTTACTAATCCCTTCAAAATTCACAAAAAACAGTGGTGGCTCCCCACTTTATTAAAAATCTAATAGCAATGGTCCTTGCATTACCAATCAAGACTCATTACTTTTCCAAAGTAAAATATACAGCAACCACAGGGCCTGGTGAAGTCTTTTAGCTGCAGTAGCTGTTGAGTGGTTCCACAACTGCTCCATAATCTGCAGGAAGAGGAAAACCCCATGCATCTCTCTAGAGCTTATCCCATTAAATTTAGGTTGCGAGTTCACAATTTCTCACTTACTTCTTAAGTTACAAAGTATTGTAAACCACAATGGCTTTCCCAGCTACTTATGTGAATGAAAAAGGATCTACTATGTCACCAAATGCTTTAGAGAGAGACCAATTATTTCGGTTTAACCTACTGCAATTTATTTTGTCTTGTTCTTTCACTAGCAGCACTTCAGACAAAAGTGCAATGAGAACATTGACTATATTTCTTGATACTGAGGTCTTGATAGAGACCAATTTGTGAACGTCAACTCCTGTAGATATTGATCTGTTTTTCTTTCCTGTATATTTGGTTGGTATCAGTGCCCATTATCTCAGTTGCACCATTCAAAGATACTCAAAGTCTCCTACTCAAAGTCACATGAGGTGAAGTAGAGAAAATGCTGTCTCCACAGAAGCCCAGGTAGTTAGAATCCTTTCAAGAGACCGGTCAACCACAATAGGTTTAGTCTGTTGACAAGCGGTGATTGTGAAGGTCAAAACTTTAACAGACCAAGTGATTTGAAATAAAGATGCGCAAAATTATCAATTTCTTATCCATTGCCTTGCTGCAAAATATGAAATAGTCATTAAAATTTGGACAACATAAAAAATCAGTGGCCAAGTATACTCAAGATGTTTGCTTACCACTTTTTTTCCCCAATGTTTGTTTTTAAATTTTACAAAAATTCATAATTGTGGTACGGGCCAGATTTCAAATGGTGTTAAGGTATTGCTGTGCTCAGTATTGCAATGCCTAACTGATTTAGGAGCCTAAATCTAATTTTCAAACATTTAGGCACTTAGGAGCCAAAACCCCATTGACAGTCAATAGGATTAAGCCCCCTAAGCACTGAACTCCCTTTTTGAAAATGATATGTAGGCTCCTAAATCAGTTAGGCATTGCAACACAGAGCACAGCAACACCTAAATACCTTCAAAAATCATGGTCTTTGTCTTCTGCAAGATTTTGAATTTATTCCCTGTTCTCACTTTCTCAAAGACATCTCTACCAGCAAAACAGCTTTTCACTATAGGAAAGATAGATCAAAATGGTGGTATTAGTAAGTAGAAAGGCAATTTGTGTTTGGGAAGAATTACAGAATCCAGGTGTATGCTACAGATACATGGCTAATACCAGAAATAAAAGGACCTGATCCTGAAATTTTACCACTGACTTCAGCAGGAGTGGGAACAGACTTTAAAGGGCCTGATTCTGGAAGGTACTGAGTGCCCTCAACCCCCATTTATGTGAGCTAAGGGTATTCAGCACATCAAAGGATCAAGTACATCATTAAACTCAAATATTGTTATAATGATAATGGTAGCTTTATCTAAATGAAAACAAATTCCTCTACTATTTTGGGCTTCAAATTGCAACATTATGGATTTATAATACCACTCGCTACACTAAACACCTTGGAACCGAATTCTGCTGCCACTTATCCTCACTGAATCCTTCTCAAGTCAATGGAGCTTCCTGTGTATAATCAAGGACAGGATTTGGCCTGCAATATGCAGCCAAAAGGTTTGATAGTTTTCAGATTTTTTACCTGGTCAGTAATTCGATGGAAAAATTCCAGTGTTAACCTAGATGCTTCAGGAAGCGGTCCTCTTGAATGTCTCCATACTGATTTATGGTTTTCATAAAAAAAAAATCTAGTGAAATTAGTGGATTTACATTATTTCAAGACAGATTCAGCAATTCTGACTGACTTTTGCTTTGAGATTGGGAACCATCAGATTCCAATATCAGTGTAAAAGTTGGGAGGTGAGTACTTGTGTGAATCTAAACATTAAAAAAAAAGGTTGGCAAACCACAGTGAAGTAAAACAGCTGAGTTTCACATGACTCTGATTTCCTTGTATCTGTACGACAAACACAATGTAAATAAGTGGTATATCACTAGTTCTATACCCACACATCTATCAACAAGAATCCACCTCTCAGGAAGAAAACAGAAAGCAGGTATGTACAATATTCTGGACCGGGCAAAGTTATCAACATAAAACACCACCATATAGGCAAAGCAACCATAAAATGACATAAAAGAGGAGGACCTTCGGTATTCTGAAAATAAATAAAATAAAATCTTATGGGGAAGCACTATTCTTTTCCCAGGCCAGACATTCTTCTAATCGCCACTTTACTAGTATGAATCAAAAGTGGCAATATTTGCATATTATACTGGTGACAGTGACAGATATATATTTCACTCTTCCTTCTACCTGATGTAACATATGAAAAAAAACCCACACATTTGAAATTAAACATTATGCGGATGAAGAATTCTGAATTCGCTTCCCAACTGAAATTTAAACTAAAGCTTCCTGCAGAAGGGAAAAGAGTCAGCAGAATTAAAACTGCTGTCTAAGGATCCTAGAAAACCTTATTAACAGACTCTTGTAACAGCTACAATAGTCACAAAGAGACCATTAATCTTTTAATTTCAATTCAGAAGCAAGGACTACTCAAGGCAAAAGGACTACTCAAAGGGCACCCAACCAGAGCTGGATGAATAACTGATTTTTTGGTTCAGTGGCAGTTTAAAAAAAAATTTTTTTTTGTTTGGGTCGAACCAAATGTGAAATTTTTTGGAATTTTCACTGGAATTGAAAAAGTCCATTTTGCGTCTGTTCCAGAGTAGAGATTTGAACCTAGTTCTCCCACATCCCTAACCGCTGGGCTAAAAGTTGCAAAGGGGAAAGGGTAGAGAAGGGGCAACAGCATCACCAGCACCAACTTCTTCCTCCTCATCTGGCTATTTTGTGAATAACTGAAATTATTCATATCAAATTCACGAATAGTTTTGGGTCAGCCAAAACTGCATTTTTCATTACATAAACTATTAGTCAGAGTGGCACCAATCAAGGTCTCAAATCAAAGGGATATAGTACCCCATCCGTGCTGCAAACCTTTTATTGCTGTCACTCCCGGCATTCAGGAGACTCGGTCTCCTACCGCCACATCTTAGCTCCTCAACCCTAACTGCCTGATCTCAGAGGCAGCCTAGAGAGATTGTGATTTGGAGGCGCTCCCACATAAGGGACTGTGTTGTGAGTGTGGGAATTTGGAGATGTGCTCTGGAGGTGGAGGTTGGGAACACCACATGGCTGTGTGCCGCAGTTCAGTAGGTATACTCTCCCGTTTGTTTTATTCCTTTCTAATTCACTGGTTTGTTATTTAATGAACCCTAAGATCATTACCAAGGCTTCCTGAGTTCCCTTTTCTATCCTGCCTCAACCCATATTCATCCAACCAGTCCCCTAGAAACACAAAAACACACTTACTTCCATCTTACTTTCCCAACAGCATCCAAGCTGTGTCTCCCATTTGACTCTTTCCCTTTCAGATATAAATCGGCATCTTTCCATCTCCAGGCTGCCCCACTCTTCCCTACCCCATTCTCACTCACATCACCTACTTCCCACTACCCCTAGACCTTGCATATTTCAGTGCATAGAAATATGAATTTCCAAGTAAGATCCATTTTCTGAAAATAGTCAGTAAAGAGGCAATGAACAGCTAGTCATCGTAACTTCATTTACTAACCTTAGGGAAGGCTGCTAATTTTCACAGCTTTCCTTTCTGATGTATTTGTGCAAATTTATTCAATATCTGCAGATCCCTATTCCACATCAAATCTGCTAGGAAGCATCAATAAATTCTAGTTCACCAAATGAAAACATTAATTGTTCTACATAATAAATTTTTTTTTTTAAAAGAGAAACCCTTTATCCTGCTAGACTCATTTCATTCATCAGTGCTGACTGAAAGCTTTGGTAAAGCCAATGACTTCTTGTATGAATGTACCACCTGGCATGATTCATTAGTGTCAAATTAATTTTCCTGTGATAAAGCTTGCTTTGAATAGTGTAGCACAAGACATGCACACAAAAAATGCACCTTGTTAATGTGAACATGGGTAATTTACTGCAAATCCAAACTGAATTCTTAGACTAATCTAATTCAAATCCAAAAGGTTTCCCCATCAGTTGCCCGTAGGGAGGAAGTGTGGTCTAAGTGTGGTAGGGCACTGAACTTGGATTCAGAAGACTTGAGTTTTCATTTACTAGCTCAGTCAAAGACATCCTGTGTGACCTTGAACTAGTCACTTAATATACCCTGTGACTCAGTTCCCATCAGTAAAATGAGCATAACACTTCCCACCCCACAAGAGCGTTGAGAGGATAAAATGTATTTATGATTGTGAGGTGCTCAGATGCTACAGTGATGAGGACCATGTAAAACAGAAATGTCTGAAGTACTCTGGCAGAAATACTGGCCTCATGGGACACTGCAATGTAGGAAATGTATTCACTTCCAGTGACATTCTCAGAGCTGTCAGGACAAGGGCAAAAGAGGAAGCACCTCGCTTAGCTCCTGAAGGAGGTGAGGAGGCAGCCCACTAAGCTCCAAAGGGAAACACTGACACACCTGGGTAGAAGTGAATTAGTATATAGCACATTTTGAGGAAATCCATGGATAAGTCATACATTTGATTAAAAAATTAATTTCTATCACCAAACTCTGATTAACAAAAGAAAACTCAATTAACTAAAACTACATTTAAATCTGATTTGTTTTTTGTAAAGAGTTATGTCATATCCACTTTGGTGTATGCAACCAATGTCTCCCTTTTCTTTACTTATGGCTCTATCCAACTCATATTTGCCTCTGTGACTGTTATATTGCAGATGATCCTTAAAGTTACACAGATGAAGTAGCTAAACCTTATGCAGATGTGTACTTCCTTTTCAGAAGCATCTGTATAAATGCCAGTTTTACCCTCCACACCTGCTTAAGGCTATTTTCCCAGGGTCGCAATCTGGGATTGAGTCTGCCCCTGACAGAGCAGTCTGGCTCAGTGGAATGACACTGAGGGACCGATGTTCAAAAAAAGTACTCATAATTTACCTAGGAGTACCTTCTCTAACGCAGACTTTTGGCAAGAACAAAGCCGAAGTCAGTAAGACTTTTGACCTTTTTGATGAAGTAAAAGAAATGGGATTATATTGTATAGAAGGAATATCCAAGCTCTATACCACAGTAACACTCATTGTATATGCATGGCATCCTGAAAAGCACTTTTACCAGAACATAGCAGTCAAGCAAACAGACACGTCTTTTCTGTGTGCTACTGTTGTTTCCACAGAATATACAGTAAGGGCAGAAGATGGGATTTGGAACAAATGAAGGGAACTAACATTTTTTTATCCTTTAGGGGAATGTAGAAAATGATGGAAGACCTGTAACTGGCAGATAAAGGATCACTGGCTTGAGGCAGCACAATGTCTCAGCATAAGAGAGGACCAGCTCATGGGACAGCAATGAGAAGACACACTAATCATTCTGCTGTCAACATGTAAAAAAGACACACTTTGGTCATTACTGAAGTACTGAATCCTACTATTTGGATGAATATTTTGTTTTGGTAACCTGGTAACATAGCCTACCTTACGTTTTTCCAAAGACACCTGTTGCTGTGATGTCTACACACCCTATAACAGTATTCTCTCCTTACTGAGTAGCATGTTTGAGTGTTTTGTTTGTTTTACTTCTTTCTTCCTGCTTGCTTCCTTTGTATCTCCCCAAATGATAGGTTAGTCCTGGGAAGATGCCATTACTAGAAGAAGACCTTGTAAATGTTCTGCATTGTCAGGTTGGCTAGCAAGGCTGCTGAGGTAGACTGTACCCTGGTGGAGTGGGACAATATACTGCCAGGCGCCTGTTTGGCCACTAGTTGGTAACAAGTCTTGATTTTTTGAGCGATCCAATTTGATATCCTGTGTAGACATGGTCTGCCCCTTGATTCTCTCCATGTAAGCCAGAAACAGCCTAGGAGACTTCCCAAAGGATTGTGTCATATCAAGGTAGAACAACATGGCTCTGCATACATCCAGTGTATGCAACTTCTGCTATGCTCTCCCAGCATAAGGCTTTGTGAAGAAAGTAGGTGGGTGCACGTCCTCATTGATATGGAATTATACCACCACCTTAGGACCTGACTGGGGACAGCTGCTGGTTCTCCTGAGCATCAGCGGATCCGAGAGCACAGTGCTCCAGGAGCAGGGATGCTCAACTCATAGGGCTAGGAAGATTCTGACTGGGTGCTAGAAACATCGACACTGCCAGATCCAGGAATCTGGAAGGCATCAGGAGGCCAATGCAGCTCCAATAGCTGTGAAGGCCCCAGTCTTGGTGAAGCAGCCCAGAGTCTGAGAGTCCCTACCAGTCAGTGCAGGAGCAACCATTCAGGTTACCAGTGCCAAAGGCAACAGGATGGCCGGTACCAAAGTCAGACTTCCACCAGGTACTGCATAAGCTGATGCTAGTTCCAACTGCCTCGGTACCAAGGACACCAGTACTGACATGATGCCCTCTATCTCTGCCATATCCATTCAGCTGGTACTGGCGTCAATGCTCAGGGAACTTTTCCTGCATTTTGAGACATTCTTAATGTCTGACAGGCTCGTGGTCTTATGCACCCTCAAAGTTAGATCGGGGAAGGCGATATCCACCTCTTCTCCTTTGAAGACTTGGGCTCCAAATCAAATTTGTCTCTGTGCTTCCCAGATGAGGCAGTCATAGGCCTGAGTGACCTTCCAGCCAGTTACAGAGTCAATGCCGGGGCAGATTTTAACAACCTCCATCCCTCCAAAGGCTTAGACACCTGAAACCCAGGGTTGGAGCGTGGCCACATTACCTTCTCTGAAACAATCCTCAGGCATGCTTCTCTCAAGCACTTTGAGAGAGTAGGACCAGAAGATTTCACAGCTCTCCAGGGCATGCCCGTCACCGAGGCAGAACAAACACCTTGTGTTTCCATTGTTAAAAAGGCATAACCGCCTTGCAGGATGGGTAGTTCCTGAAGCCCAGGGACTTGCAATACTCAACCATGGCAACTGGTATCCTGGTGATCAGGGGAAGAGGAGCCCTTTTCCCTGTGGTGTCTCCTAAGCTGCCCTGACTAACTGCCACTGTTAACTAGCTATAAAATGCTGACGTGGACGTTAATCCAATGACAGTTGTTCCAAGATGTGTCACACGTGGTAGAGAAGGAACTGGGGTGCAGTAGGACAGTGCTGCGCTGTAGACCCTCAGCAGAATGCACAAGGACAGGAAGGGTTCTTGAGCTGCCCTGATGGATGCATGCAGACTAGGAAGTTCTCAGACATAGGTGCACTGGATGTGCACTCACCAGCTGTGGAATGTGCATATAGACTAGCACTCAAAGAACTCCATATTTGAATCAGTAATTTGAAATAAATCACATTCTTGACATTAATTTTTGAAAGTGTGAGTTTTTTTTTTTTTTAAATAAAATAGAATATTGAACAAGTATTCTAACTTTTTCAGGTCCCAGTCCTGCAAACACATGCATGCTTACCTTTATCCACACAAGTAATCCAACTGGGACTATTCAAGTGCATTAAGGTAACGATATATGTAAGTATTTACTGGACCAAAAACTCAGTTTGTAATAATATAAACGCAATTTATCTACATTGCATTTGCTCCTCCTTACAGTATAATGTTTCCAATTACAAGTTATGCTAACTTAAAACCCGTATTTATACACTGCAAACACTAATGTAGAGAAGTAGCTTTGCTCACATGAACAGTCCCATTGACTTCAATAACATGTAAAAATGTTCGCAGGATTAGTCTCTTAGTTTTTAATGGCACAGTTGTCTTACTTTACCCATTCATGAAAAATTCCTTATGAATGTGTAGTTATTCACTATCCCTATTTATTCCCATCATTCAATGTGGACCCAAATCTGTTTTACTAACCATCCAAATCTTGTGCTGAATAGAGAATTATTAATCTCCTAATAGGCTTTGTCGGGGCACCTATCATCATAATAGCCAAGTTCTTCACAAATATTGATTGATTTTGTGACCGCGATCGGGGAGGGGAGGGGGGGAAAAAGGGGGAGATACTGAAAAGAATGGAGCAGACAATCCCCAAAGCTGGTGGATATTCCAATACTTAGATTTACCAAGCCATCACAAAACAGCTTCTACAATACATTACTAAAAAAAAAAAAAAGAAGTGGAGTACTTGTGGCACCTTAGAGACTAACAAATTTGTTTGAGCAGAAGCTTTCCTGAGCTACAGCTCACTTCATTGGATGCATGCAATGGAAAATACAGTGGGGAGATTTTATATAAACAGAGATTTTATATACACCCATGAAACAATGGGTGTTACCATATACACTGTAACAAGAGTTATCAGGTAAGGTGAGCTATTACCAGCAGGAGAGCGGCGGGTGGGGGGACGTTTTGTAGTGATAATCAAGGTGGGCCACCCATTGTTTCATGTTCTCTGTGTATATAAAATCTCCCCACTGTATTTTCCACTGCATGCATCCAATGAAATGAGCTGTAGCTCACAAAAGCTTATGCTCAAACAAAAGCTTATGTCAGTCTCTAAGGTGCCACAAGTACTCCTTTTCTTTTGGCGCATACAGACTAACACGGCTGCTACTCTGAATACCTTACTAGTTGCATGGAAGCCAAAATGCAGTTCCCTTATAGCAACCCAGCCTTGGGCTTCCAGATCTTACCCAAATACAAGCTTAAATCCAATTCTTATTAACTAAATTAAAATTTATTTAAAAAAAAAAAAGAGTATTGGTTAAAAGATTCAGTATACATACAGACATGAATACAGTTCTGAGATCAGTTTCATAGTAGAGATGGTGAGCTTTGGAGTTGCAACGAGTTCTTAGAATTAGTCCATAGATTCAGTCCAGTGTTCATATTGAGGGTGATCTAGATGAGACTGGAGATCTCAGTCTTACAACTTAAACTTCCCCTGCATAAAGCATCAAGCAGATCAGGACCCAAGAGACTTTTATACAGTTCCAGGCCTTCTCTTGACAGCAGAGTCCTTAGGCAAACTATAGGCAATCATCAAGATTTGAAGTAGACCTATTTCCTAAGTATCACCAGTAATTAGCTACATGGATCAATAGAAGGCAATTGCCTGTTTTCACAGGAGATTTGCTATATATTTCAATGAGAGATCAATACAGTGATATCACTATACTTAAAGTTCATTTAAATGTTAAGATCTCCTTTTGATCTGTGAATTAGCAGAATACAGGGTAGATGGAACCATTTGGTTACATTGTTAACCTCTAATATATATAAAAACACACAAAAACACAAACATTATCTACCAATACGTCCCTACAGGTTGAATTTCGGTCATTTATCCTGCAGGATGATTAACCCTTTCTGGCCACATGTCAGATTTAATTTTCACAATAAATCTCTGATATAGCGAGGCATCATTATCCCCATTTTATGGATGGGGAGCTAAAGCAGAGAGATTAAGGCCAAATTGCCAAAACTGTCCACTACTTTTGGTACTCAATTTGTTAGAATACTTTGGCTGTGTAACGTGTTGTAAAAATGCAAAGCCCAGCTCCAGCTGACTTCAGAAATACTGAGTACTGACAGCTGCTACTGAAAATCAGAACCCAGGTATCTCTAGTTGGGCACCCAGAAAGTTAGGAATACAAATTTAGTGACCACCTGTGAAAAGACTGGATTTAGTGACTTGACTAGCATTACATAGGAACTCTGTGACAGAGGAAGGGAAAGAATCCAGTTTTCCAGGACAGGAGATAGGCGCCTAACTATATTTAAGTCCTTAATGACCCATGCATCTCAACCATGACTCTCTTGAATAGCAATAATAATGGATTCTGAAGAGAGTCATTTCAAGTCTCACAAGATAGAAAGATGATGGCCAGCATACATCAGTGGGAGAAGGCTTGAAGAGGGAAAAAATTAATCCTCCCCTCCCCAACCACCCTAATCGAGAAGAAAAAAAAAATCAACAGCCACATATTGAAGAAAATTATACAGAGTGATCAGATGTCCTAGTTTGCAGAAAAACCCTGATATCTAAGATGGATCATTCTAAAGTTAGGTTTTGTACCTGATTTGAGATGAATTAGCTAGCTGTCCTTTCACCATACCATTCACACTTCAATTTAAGGTGCAGAGACAAACACCTGTCAGGGACGGTCTAAATGATACTTAATCTTGACTCAATGGAGGGAACTGGACTAGATGACCTACTGAGGTCCCTTCCTGTATTTCTAGGATTTTAGGTCAGCAGGGTAGGGTAAAGCAGGAAAGTGAGAAGGCCAAGTAACAGGTGGAGATGGGTGAGGAGTCTCAAGCATGGCTACTTGCCAAAACCCTTCCTACAATGTGATTGATACCTAAACATCACAATGCCAGCTTCCATAGCCACCACACATTTATCTCCCTTTCTAACAGCACTCAAAGTTAGCCAGCCTTTTCTTTTTTCCAAGTCTGGTAGGCATTAATTTGAGTGGTTTGAGTAATTTGACGTTTTAATAAAATGTATATTTATTTATTCTATTTCAATTATTCCATTTTGATGTGACCTTTCTGCTTGACTAAAGCAGCCATACAGCCAATAAGCAATTTATGGAGGCAATAACTTTAATGGAATATAAAATAACTCCTCCACAAAACTGCAGTGCATAATAAATCAAACAAGAGCCTCAGAAATACCTTTTCAGCATCTCACAAAGCTGGAAGGCCAGACTGACAGTAAATTCACCCACACTTTTAAACTATTAAAACCATTCTTAAGTGTTGAAACAAAATGAACATCCTTACTACTTTTAAACAATGACTTGCAATACAATGCACATACTTTTTATTTGATATATTTCAATGTAAATACGGTATTGTTCTGGAGTTATACACTAATCTGCAAACACACAATGGCGAAGGCCACATCTTTGCTACAGCAGCACAGCTACGGTGCTGCAGCTATGCCACTTAGCGCCGTAGGGTAGAAGCTTCCTATTCCACAGAAGGAGATTGTGTATCAATGCAGTGAATCCTCCTCTCAGAGGCAGTAGCTAGGTTCATGGAAGAATTCTTCTGTCAACCTAGTTGTGTCTACACCAGGGATTAGGTTTACCTAACTATGGTTCTCAGGGAACACATTTTTTCACAGCGCTGAGCAACATAGCTAGGTCCATCTAATTTTTAGATGGACCAGGCCTAAGATTGGTCCGTATTTGGATGCTCCAAGAAGTCTTTTCTGTCCCTAGTGTTATCTATGATTGAAATATAACAAGATCAGGATATTTATCTTCTTGTTTATTTTAAATTTAACATGTATAGATCAAAGGACTGCACATTTTTAAAATGCATCATTTTCTTTTGGTAACAAGGGCACATAAAAGACAGACAGAACTCTAACTGTAAATATGTTATGAGAATTTCCTGCCACAAAGACAGTATGGCCATAAAGTTGAGGAAAAATTACAACCCTACTGTACATGTAGTAGCAGATGGCCTATTCATGAGCGGAAACTGCTAACAAGACAATACCACAAAGGAGCTATGCCAATGAAAAGATGACAGCAGTTCATTTTGAATCTACCCAAACCCCTGAAAGAGATAAGCCTTCCTTCTTCAGTGAAGTTATGGAAAGACCTGGCTGTAAAAATCTCTCTGAATTGAGCATGCAGCACATATTGCTTCCACCCCTCAACTTTATAGCACTCATCATTGCTTGCCCTGTTCATCACAGCAAGCAAGCAACTAACGGCAGTCATCAGACAGAACAAAAAGAGGCAAAGAACGGTATCAAGAAGCAGCAACCTTCCAGCTCAGCACTGTTTCTTCATCTCAACCATGATGCTGAAGTTCGCCAAAGCACTACCAAGGAGTGTGTCCTAATTGATGTCGGGGTTGTATGTGCTTCAGTTGGTAGCAGAGACGTATGCAGTCTGCAATCCATTTGGAGAGTCTCTGGGTAGAGATAGCTTTTCCCTGTGATCGCTGAGTGGTAGAGATGAAAAGATTGGGGTTTTTCCTGAATGGTTTTGTTCTATCCAGGTAAAAGAATAGTGCTCTGTGCACATCGCTATTTCAAAAACGTTAGCATGGGGTTTTGGGGGAAATGTTGGTAGGTGTATTGGCTCATTGAGGTGAAAGGAAGAGTGCATCTTAGGCAGGAACTTTGGGTGTGTGCGGAGTGTGACCTTATCACGGAAGAATGTGGTATACGGAGGTTCCGCCATGAGTGCTCCCATTTCTCCTACTGGTCTGGCAGACGTGATTGCTATCAGGAAGATGGTCTTCATGGATAGGTGGAGAAGGGAGCAGGTAGCCATTGGCTCAAAGGGTTTATCCATCAGGGCTTTGAGGACTAGGTGGGAGGTCCCAGTATGCAGCAGGTGGTTATACGTCTTGATATAATGTTTGGATGCCCTTCAGGAACCTTTTGGTTACTGGATGGGCAAAGACCACAGTGTTGTCAATCTTATGGTGAAATGTGGTGGACTTTGAGGGAACTTGCAGAGAGACCTGATGTTTTAAGGGCTAGCAGGTAATCCAGTATCAGTGGGAGTGGGGTGGAAACTGGGGAGATCTGTTTGGCCACACACCAAGATGTGAACCTCTTCCATTTATGTAATTATGCGCGTGGTGTGTGTCCTGCTGTGTAGTAGGACTGTCCACACTTGTTCAGAACATGCTAACTCCTCATTAGAGGAGCACTGATTAGCTAGGCCCTTAGGTGGAGCCTCTGTACATCAGGGTGAAATAGCTGGTCCCTGCATTGTGATAGGAGGTTGCTGGGGGGGGGGGGGGGAATCAGTGGCTTGACTGACTTCCACATGAGGAAGGTATACCATGGTTGTCTGGGCCATGATGGAGCTATTAGAATGATGTTGGATCTGTCTGTTCTTATCTTCTGTACTAATCTGTTCAGAGGTATTGGTGGAAACGCATACATGAGAGTGTCGGTCCATGGCCGGCTCTGGAGCAGAATGCCTGGCATTTTTTGTTTATTGCTGTGGCAAATAGATCTAGTTGGGGATAACCCCAGGTCTGGAAAATGGTGGCAAGGATGGCGTCGTTGAGTTCCCACTTGTGCTGTATGGGGAAGGATCGACTGAACTTGCCCGTGGTGGTGTTCTGAGAACCGGGCAGGTATGAGGCGGAGATATGAATATTGTGTTGGAGGCACCAATTCCATAGTTTTACCGCCCTCTGTGCAGAGGGAGTGGGATCGGGCTCCCCCCGTCTGTTCACATAGAACATGCATATGATGTTGTCTGTCGTGATCCGAATTCTGCAGTTTTTGATAATGGGAAGGAAATGGAGGCAGACATTGTGTACCACTCGGAGCTCTAGTAGATTTATATGAAGCTTGGTTTTCGTAGAGAACCAGAGGCCCTGAGTGGTGAGGTGACCCATGAGAGCTCCCCATCCTGTGAGGGATACATCTGTAGTGATGGTCAGTGAAGGGGGTTCTTGTCAGAAGGGAATCACTGCATAGATGTTGATAGGAGAGGTCCACCAGAGGAGTGAGTCATTGACTTTCAGAGGCATAGTTAGCAATTTGTTTAATCTGTGGATATTTGGTTTGTATCCCGTGGCTAGCCACCCCTGAAGGCATTGCATGTACAGGCGAGCAGCTGGGACCACGAATGTGGAAGCGGCCATGTGCCCTAACAGCTGCAGGGAATCTCGGACTGTAACCTGTAGGCTGGCACGTATCTGGGTAATTAGGGTACCCATTGTGTGGAATCTGTCCTGGGGAAGAGAGGTAAGACCCGTGGTGGAGTTGAGGTGTGCCACAATGAAGTTTATTTGTTGGGTAGGTCGTGTGGTAGATTTGTTTCTGTTTATTTGCAGACCCAGGGTGTGGAAGCAGTGCACAGTTGCAGAAGTCACTCTGATCACCTCCAAATGAGCGGGGGACTTGAGGAGACAATCGTCCAGGTAAAGAAAAATGGAGGACCCCTTTCTTTCTGAGATATGCTATTACTACAGCTAGCACTTTGGAGAAGACACGTGGGGCAGTGGAAAGGCCAAATGGCAGGACCCTGTATTGGTTGTGTTCCATTCCCATGGCAAATCTGAAAAAACATCGATGGGCAGGGTGGACAGTGACATGGAAATATGCATCTTGGAGGTCAAGGGTTGAAAACCAGTCTCCCTGCTCCAGCGTTGGAATTATCATTGGTAGAGTAACCATCCGGAATTTCTGTTTCTTGAAGAACTTGTTCAGATGTTAAGGACGAGGATAGGGTGCCATCCGCCATTTTTCTTTTCTGTCAAGAAGTAGTGGGAGTAAAACCCTTTCCCTCTGTGTTGAGCTGGTACCTGCTTTATCACTCCTAGTTGTATGAGCTGTTGTACCTCTTGACAGAGCAACTGTTTGTCAGAGAGGTCCCTGAAGAGGGACAGGGTGGGAGAGTCGGTGGGGGTTACAGAGAGGAAGGGGATGGGATAACCTGATCTGATAATTTCCAGGACCCATCTGTCCATAGTGATAGCTTCCCAATTGGCAAGGAACGGGCGCAGACGGTGTCCAAAGAAATGGATGGTTGAAATTGACACTGAAGAGGGTGGGAGGTTTTCTATACCCTCGACCAAGGCTTCAAATTTGTTTGTTTGAGGCAGGAGGGTGGGTCGCCGTTGTTTGTGGAGGGCGACGTCATTGGGTTCTGGGTCTGTGGCATTGTTGTTCCTGCGTATCATATTGTCTGAAATGTTGATTTTGCACAAAAGCATGGTAGCGTGGCCGTTGGTATGGCTGATATCTGTACTGCCTCTTTTTTTGTGGCAGGTGGCTGGATACCTAAAGATCTGAGTGTGGCATGTGATTCTTTCATGGAATGGAGGACCTCGTTGGTTGTAGAGGTGAAGACCTTGTCTCCATCGAAGGGAAGATCCTTGACAGTGCTCTGTATCTCCTTGGGAAAGGAGGAAGAAGTAAACCACGAGGCACGCCGCATGACGATGGCTGTAGCCGTGGATCTGGTAGCTGCATTCGCAGCATTGAGCGCGGCCTGAAGAGCTGTGCGGGAGATCAACTGGCCCTAGGACACGACCGCTTTGAATGGAAGACAAACGACAACCAACACATTAATCAATAAATTGCATTACTTTAGCATAATTTTTGTGGTCATATTTTGCTAAGAGCACCGCGTAATTCGCTACTCAAAATTGCAAAGTGGAAGATAAGGAGTACTTGTGGCACCTTAGAGACTAACAAATTTGTCTGAGCACAAGCTTTTGTGAGCTACAGCTCACTTCATCGGATGCATGCAGTGGAAAATACAGTGGGGAGATTTATATACATAGAGAACATGAAACAATGGGTGTTACCATACACACTGTAACGCGAGTGATCAGGTAAGGTGAGCTATTACCTGCAGGAGAGAAAAAAACCCTTTTGTAGTGATAATCAATGTGGGCCATTTCCAGCAGTTGACAAGAATGTGTGAGGAACAGTAGGGGGGAAAAATAAACATGGGAAAATAGTTTTACTTTGTGTAATGACACATCCACTCCCAGTCTTTATTCAAGCCTAAGTTCATGGTGTCCAGTTTGCAAATTAATTCCAATTCAGCAGTCTCTCGTTGGAGTCTGTTTCTGAAGTTTTTTTGTTGAAAAATTGCCACTTTTAGGTCTGTAATCGAGTGACCAAAGAGACTGAAGTGTTCTCTGACTGGTTTTTGAATGTTATAATTCTAGACGTCTGATTTGTATCCATTTATTCTTTTACGTAGAGACTGTCCAGTTTGGCCAATGTACATGGCAGAGTGGCATTGCTGGCACATGATGGCATATATCACATTGGTAGATGTGCAGGTGAACGAGCCTCTGATAGGGCCTAATCAATCACATCAGCCACACTATGATGGTGTCCCCTGAATAGATATGTGGACATAGTTGGCAACAGGCTTTGTTGCAAGGATAGGTTCCTGGGTTAGTGGTTCTGTTGTGTGGTTGCTGGTGAGTATTTGCTTCAGGTTGGGGGGCTGTCTGTAAGCAAGGACTGGCCTGTCTCCCAAGATCTGTGAGAGTGATGGGTCGTCCTTCAGGATAGGTTGTACATCCTTGATGATGCGCTGGAGAGGTTCTAGTTGGGGGCTGAAGGTGATGTCTAGTGGCGTTCTGTTATTTTCTTTGTTGGGCCTGTCCTGTAGTAGGTAACTTCTGGGTACTCGTCTGGCTCTGTCAATCTGTTTTTTCACTTCAGCAGGTGGGTACTGTAGTTGTAAGAACACTTGTTAGAGATCTTGTAGGTGTTTGTCTCTGTCTGAGGGGTTGGAGCAAATGAGGTTGTATCATAGAGCTTGGCTGTAGACAATAGATCATGTGGTGTGGTTTGGATGAAAGATGGAGGCATGTAGGTAAGCATAGCGGTCAGTAGGTTTCCGGTATAGGGTGGTGTTTATGTGACCACAACTTATTAGCACTGTAGTGTCCAGGAAGTGGATCTCTTGTGTGGACTGGTCCAGGCTGAGGTTGATGGTGGGATGGAAATTGTTGAAATCATGTGGAATTCCTCAAGGGCTTCTTTTCCATGGGTCCAGATGATGAAGATGTCATCAATGTAGTGCAACCACTGCATGCATCCAATGAAGTGAGCTGTAGCTCACGAAAGCTTATGCTCAAATAAATTTGTTAGTCTCTAAGGTGCCACAAGTACTCCTTTTCTTTTTGCGTATACAGAATAACACGGCTGCTACTCTGAAAAGTGGAAGATGAATACACTTTGCGCCCAAACGAGTCCAATCTCTTGTTCTCCTTGTCAGATGGGGTAAATCGGAAAGGCTGGTGCTTATTTTTCTTGTTGGCCACCTCGACCACTAGCGAATTGGGTGATGGATGAGTAAATAGAAACTCCAAACCCTTCAACGGGACAAAATATTGGTGGTCCAGTCTCTTGCTAGTGGGGGTTATTGTGGCCGGGGTCTGCCAGATAATTTTAGCTTGATGGCCCCATTAATTGGTAGGGCTATTTTGGATGAGGTAGTAGCTTGTAATATGTCAGTGAGTTTGTGGTGGGTTTCTGGTACGTCCTCCAGGGTAATCTTGAGTTCATCGGTTACCCTTTTAAATAATTCCTGAAAGCGAATGAGCTCATCAATAGTGGGGGCACCGTGGCCTCCTGTGGTGCTATTGCTGTAGGATGGGGAGCGATGTCCTGTGCAGGTGGAGCGGCTACTTCAGGTCTTATCTGCCTATCCATGTGAGAAAGCATAGGGGAGCGCCTGACAGCTTTTCTACGGGTGGCAGAGTGAACACTCGATTGTGCTGTGGTGTAGTTCCATGGACCCCAGTGTGGCCACTGCCCAGAAAAGGGGGTAGATGGTCCCATCCAGTGTGGGTTGCCACTAGGATAGGATGAGTGTGGTATAGTGCGTCTCCCACTTGTAGGTAAGCAAACCTAGGAGGAATACTGTGAGGAAAAACATAGTCATTGTCCCCTTCCTCCTCCTCCTCTTCTCCACTTGAGAGGCTTGGAGCAGTAGGGGAGTTCTGCAGATAGGGTGCTGAAGGTCCTGGTGATAAATCGGTGCCGAGTAGTGGAGATTGAGGGGTATGTGACACTCTTAAATCCCCTGGATGTAAAAACTGAGGCGGTGCAGTGACTCCAGGTGCCAAATAATAAGGCAGGAGAGGAGTAAGGGTTAACTGAAGTGGAGCTGGTGCAGCTGCTATTGGTGCAGGCAGAATCTGCGGAGGCAGCTGCTGGACCGAAGGCTGCACTGGGGGTGCATACTGTGCCACAGGAGTAGGTGCCCCAGACATGGGCACTGTCGGGCAGGCAGGCGACATGAGGTGGCTCGGTGCCAGGAGCATCGGCTGCGGTGGATGAGAAAGCAGCTCCACAAGATCAAACAGTGGTGCCGTGATCTCTGCTTGTGCTCTCTGCACCGTGACAGCGCTCGGCCCCGTGCTGTCAAAGGTTGCTGAGGGAGAGCTGTAGGAGGCGGGCAACTGAAAGCCCTGAGCCTCGGCACCAGGAAGCTGAGCAGCCAACTGACAGTCGGTGCCTGAGGTGCCTGTAGAGTTAAAAGTGCTGAGCCACGGAGCTGCGAGCACTGGTGAGGTGGAAGTCATTTGAGACTTTTTTTTGCTGAGGAGCGGCCCCTGAGCAGGGGAGGAAGCTGGCTGTTTCTTTGTTTTACCTTTCTCCCTTGAGGGTTTTAAAGAGCTTTGCTGGCCAGGGTCAGACGAGGGTCTGAGGGACTTTTCTAAGAGGAGCAGTTTCAGTCTGAGCTCCCTGTTCTTGCGGGTTCGCACTTTAAGCTCATTACAGTGGATGCAGTTTTGGGGTACATGAGACTCCTCCAAACAGCGTACACACTGTGAATGACCATCTGAGATAGGGATGGCCTCGTTGCAGGAGGCACATCTCTTGAAGCCAGGGGAGCCAGGCATGTCTGTAGCCGAGGTTTTTGTTTTGTTTTTTAAATAAAAAACTCTAAAAACTAAACTACTTTTCTTAAATAGTAACTCTAAGACTAAACTATCTAACTTAAACTGAGAAACAGAACTATCTATGAGTAAATCTGAGAGGACTGCTGAACTCCATCTCTAGCTGGGAACGGTAGAGAAGGAACTGAGGAGTCCGGGCCGTGCACGCGCTATTCAAACACTGGTTTCAGAGTAACAGCCGTGTTAGTCTGTATTCGCAAAAAGAAAAGGAGTACTTGTGGCACCTTAGAGACTAACCAATTTATTTGAGCATTAAATAAATTGGTTAGTCTCTAAGGTGTCACAAGTACTCCTTTTCTTTATTCAAACACTGACAGCTTGCGATGCAGGCAGACCGCTTGCGCGGCCTGTAGGGGTACTGCTGTAGAAATCTCCGATCAAAGGCGCTGGGACGCACCGTGACCTGAAGTGGAGCACCCACAGGGACATCTCTCGAAGAAGAACTGTTGAACATTAAAGTGATTAGACCGTGTATTCCTGAAGACGAATACATCAGCTAGCCTTGATAAATCCACTGTTTCTCAGTTTAACTGGGATTTAGGATTCCCAATAGTCATTAATTGCTTGTTTCACTACCACTCCTTCAATAACTTCTTTTAAATAGCTGATTTAAAAAAAAAAAAACAACCCTCTTCTGTTTCATAAAATTTAGTTAAGATTACTTTGCCCATTTGTAAACTGTCTAGGTTATCCGTGATTTACCAAACAAGATTCACCAATCCTAAATGGTGATATGATACACTAAAACAAGACTCTCTGAGTTTTGGGAATAAGGTACTTTGGTTATCTTGATAGACCCTCTCTTCAATCTAGCAAAGAAAGATATAACATGATCCAACAGCAGGAAGTGAAAGCTAGAAAAATTCAGAATGGAATAAGATGTAAATTTTTAAGTGAGGGTAATTAACCCTTGGAATATTTTACCAAAGTGTGGTGGTGGATTCTCTATCATAGCAATTTATTACATATATTTTAGAAAAATATTCAATCTCTGTTGAACGCTTCCTACAGAGATGTATACAGAAGAGGCTGTAACTGAAGTAACCATTGTTTGTGTTAAAGGGGAAAAAAAATTAATCATACTAACTGTAACTAATTATTTTCCTTGTTTGTAAATCATAGCATTCCCTAAGGCAGGCAAAGAACCACTTGTGACTAAAATAGTGGGAGCCATATCCCTGAAATGGCATGGAGAGAGAGTTATTAACATTTGGTCCACCCTTTGTTTCCCTAGTGTAATTTTTAGTAATTTTTTAAATAAAATTACTTGGCTCTCAACAACTTGAAACACCCCTTTCTGCCCAGCCCCTGCTCCTTGGTACAGAGCTAAGGCTCCCAGCCAGTATATTTTTTGGAAATACCAACCCATTTCTGCTGTGAGAATGTTCTGATGTTTCCAAAATAAAATTATGGAATTTCAGTTTCAAGAAAAATTTTGTGGGATAAAAATAGAAAGGTTTTGGTTTTTATCCCAATTCAAGCTACTAAAGTTACTGATAAAAATTCTAAACTTTTCATGGAAATGAAATCTTGTTTCCCAGCCAGCTCTACTGATGACCTCTCTTTGCTAGGTTTCAGAGTAGCAGCCGTATTAGTCTGTTGAAGTGAGCTGTAGCTCACAAAAGCTTATGCTCAAATAAATTTGTTAGTCTCTAAGGTGCCACAAGTCCTCCTTCTCTCTTTGCTGGTTGATCTCAGGGTAGATAGGTACCGTGTCTCATGCACCTTATTGTATTTCTCACTTCTGCACATTTTTTAGCAGGCCAGTCCTCTATTGGCCTCCTGTTCTTAATTTCCATGACAAATCTGCTTCTGAAGCAAGCATATTAGTATAAAATCAATATTGCCAACTCAAAATATTCAAAAATCATGACTCATCACAACCTGCAAATCACAAGACTGACTTTAAAAGAAAATTATGGAATTATAAATTGTGGGGCAGGACTGTTTGTTTGCCTTTTGGGTTTTGACCACTTAGGTTATGTTTTCAGTCATCTCCACAAACATGAAGGCTAGAAACTTGCCTTTTCTTTCTAATTATAAAGCTGAGATTTTTACATAATCACAATTTAAATAGCTGAGGCATTAAGAAACAAACAATAAATTAATTAAATTGTGAGCTCGCAATACTGCAACACAGAAGTCCAGGAGTTATGAAGAGTCCAGTAAGGGGGTATTTTATTAATTGTTAACTAGAACAACAAAGTTAAGTCAAAGAGAGTCATACACTTTAAAGAACACATCACACTGTGAAAAGCTAAACTAGCCATGCTTTTCTCAGTTCTTTATTATTTTTCATTAATGTAGAATAGGTTCTTTTTGTGGTCCTGACAACTTTTTATTTAATGTGTCAAACACAATATCATTTGACACATTCAAAGAGAACGATCATAATTCATTTTTTCCTCTACCTAGGTTTCAGGTGGCTGTAGGAGTGAAATTAGTGAATTTTAATGGTTATGAGTAACAAGCTGACAGCTGTACAGAAAGCCAAACAATTCAAGAAACTGCTTTGAAAGCTTCTATGTACAGCTTTATCCAAAAGAAACCCCGAATCTGGACCTATAATGCACCTGCTATTACAGTTTTGGGCCTCCTGTAAAAATAAACTGTTTTGAGAAGTCAGCTAGACAATTCACCATTTTATTTATATGTTTATTTATTTTTAAATCGGAGCTCTATAATCAACTACTGTCAGTGCTGCTGCCTACTAGCTAGATTGCAACTACATAGTTTGCTCATCATCATTATTGGCTAATTTAATAAATAGAAATAAATAATAAATGATCTACGCCTGGATGTCCTCCCTTAATTAAAAAAAAAAAAAAAAAAAAGTTAACAAGGACTCCTCTTCCCACACAAAAAGATGATAAATACCCACTTGCCAACATTAGAACCATAAATCACCCCCCCCACACAATGAAATTCCCCTCCAAAAGGCACAAAAACATTTCATACTAACCCCTCTAATTTAATCTCCTCTAAGCACTCCCCAAATGCCCTAGAGAAAAGATGGACTTTGAAGATAATTTTACATGAAAAAGTAACTAACACATTACAGACCATTGCACACGTCTGTCGGGGATAGATCTTAAACTAGTTAAAGTCTCAGTTAAATTTGAGGATTTGAGTGCAATTATGAGGAACTACATGTGTGCACCGTAGTTGGTTATATTTTGGATTTGAAATGGAGCTCTGTGTGGAGCTGAGTAGTCTGAATGTTTCTGAGTATTTAGATGTTAGGGTGGAGAAGTATGTAATATGAGGTTGGTCTGGATGCTAAGATCATATTAACTAGTGATTTCCTTGATTCCTAGTGATTGTATCAATAGGAAATGCATTTGAGCAACCTTATTTCTAAATAAAAGCTAATTTTTGAGAGAATTATGTTCATGTATTATTTTGTTAGCAAAGAGCCCATCAATCATGTCCTTTCCCCATCTCTTTGCACTTCTATCCCAACACTAGCTATTCCTTACTTCACATACCAATCTGTTGCCTTAAAGTTCTTGATTCTTTTAACAAAGAGTTGTCTAAGTACAATTTTTAACTTTACTGCATTCTTACTATTTGGAGATTCTTCTCTCTTGCACTGAAGCTTTGTTTTAGAAAAACAAAATTTAAAAAACTACCAATCATTTCAGAACATATCTGAGACAGGCTGGACCCCCCTTCTGGAATGCCACCTGATGTGCTGGGGTCCCACTCAGCCGTTTGGCCCTGCCAGCCTGGGTTTCCCTTGCACTGGGTTGCTGTGCCAGGCTCTCACACCCCTTTGCAGCACATACCCAGGCAAGACCACACCCAGCTGCAGACACAGACTGCAGTCAGATCTGTGTGAGAGGATTCACCCAGCACTCACATGCACACCCACTTTGGAGAGGTAAACCCCCGATAATATTGTCTTGCGCTGTATAGAAAGATCTGCACAGCGCAAGCTCATAAAAATTTGCTCTCTCCCTCAATGTGAAGAGAGATATGCACAGATTCTCCCCTCCCCCACAGATATGGATTGCACAAACTGGGTTATGTTATTAACAAGAAATGAGTTTAACAACTACGAGAGACAGATTTTACATGCTTATAAGGGATAGAAAACAGAACAAAGCAGTTTACCAAGCAAATAAAACAAAACACGCATACGAAGCTTAAGATCTTAAAGAGACTGGTTTCAAGAAATAATCTCTCACCCTAAATGTTGTTTTAGGCAAGTTGCTGAGTTTCTGTGGCTTAGAGTTCCAGTTATGTCGTCTTACAGACTGGACCCCTGTCTCAGTCTGGACTCACCCATGTCTTTCCCCTCAGATTAGTTCCTTTCTCTCTTCAGGTATTTTCAGCAATCTTTCTTCTTGGGTAGGCAATAGAGGAGAGTCCTGTTTGCCTTACTCCACAGCCTTAAATAAGATTTACATAAGGTGAAAATCCTCCCACAACCTTCCAAAATCTTCCCTCCTCAAATGGCCTTGGTTCCTCATGATCTATGATCCATTCATCATTTCTTCAGCTGCATGATCTTTGGCAAACGATCAAGGAAACTCATCCTTTTGGTGGCAGCTCTTCTTCAGTAGCACAGCCTCCTCCTTTATCCCTCTTTATTTATAGCAACTAGCCTGACTGCAAGGCCCTGCATTCTCTCAGTTGGCACCTGCTGCTCTACTTAACTACATTGCTATCCTGTTTCCCCCTTAGTGATGATGCCCCAGAATGCATGGCACATCTTGAAAGGGAGCTCCACACCACAAAAGATTTGATTTTTTTCCAAGGCTTCTGAATCACAGTGTGCACTTTACGGCCTGACTCAAAGAAAGCCCTAGAGTAGTAGGAGATTTAAAAGGGGCAGCATCTGGGCCCAACAGAGATTCTACAAGACATATTGAACCCTCTTCAGGTAAAGCACATGGCTGGGGAGTGAGCTAGGGGGTGTATATTGGAGGTGAGGGATTAACTTCTGAACTAATCTATAGTTTAAAAAAACAATTCCAGTTCAATTCAGGTGATAAGCAATGGTTCATGTCTTACTTTGCCTGAACAGGGTAGTCCATCTCTAATATGCATCTTATTAAGTAATTCTCTTAAGCATTAAGTACATAGGATTTTGGTGAGATAACATAACTACTGAAAAGTTAGTGTCAATTGTGAAAATAATGGTTCAAAGTTTAAATCTTAATCATCTACTAGAAATTGTGCAATAAACTCCATAAAGTTCTGCTAAAAGCAAACATCATTCTGGGATGTATCAGCAGGAGTGTTGTAAGCAAGACACAAGAAGTAATTCTTCTGCTCTATTCTGCACTGATATGACCTCAACCGGAAAATTGTGTCCAGTTCTGGGTGCCACACTTCAGGAAAGATGTGGACAAATTGGAGAAAGTCCAGAACAACAAAAATGATTAAAAGTCTAGAAAACATGACTTATGAGGGAAGATTGAAAAAAATGGGTTTGTTTAGTCTGGAAAAGAGAAAAATGAGATGGGACATGATAACCATTTTCAAGTATGTAAAAGGTTGTGACAAGAGGAGGGAGAAAAATTGTTGTTCTTAACCTCTGAGGATAGGACAAGAAGCAATGGGCTTAAATTGCAGAAGGGAGGTTTAGGTTGGAGATTAGGAAAAACTTCCTAACTATCAGGGTGGTTAAGCACTGAAATAAATTGCCTAGGGAGGTTGTGGAATTTCAATCATTGGAGATTTTTAAGAGCAGGTTAGACAAGCACCTGCCAGAAATGATCTAATATTACTTAGTTTTACCATGAGTGCAATCATAGGACTAGACAACCTCTCGAGGTCCATTCCAGTCCTATGATTCTATGCAACTCCTGTGATGGATTGAAGTTTCTCTGTCTCTAACTTGCATTAAAAAAAATCCCAAGGACTGCAGCATTCTGTTGCATGTAGGATGCGTTTTTGTGCTCTCCTACACAAAATACAATGGGAATATTTGAATGAGACCATGACAAATTAAGTTATACCATTAACTTGGATTAATTTGGCAGCAAGGTGATGCCTGACAAACAGCATCTCTACTTGATAGAGAAATAGAACATTCTGAGAAGAATACATTCTGCAGGACAGAGCCTTTTGTGTAAGAGTAGAAATGTATGAAAAATAGATCTAAAAGGTTTGTTCTTCTTGGCTGGGGTGTTACTGAAATGTAACATTTCTATGGGACATGACAGGTTTATTCCATAGCAATGGAACATTGGACACAAGGGGACATTACAGCCTGATTAGAAATAGTTTGTAACCATCCAAATCTCAGTCTTTTAGCTGGACATCTGTCATGAACACCACTATTTTTCAAATTACTTATTTCAGACCCAAAACTCAAAAGCACACAAAAAAAAATCCAAATGGCATAGGTAATTTTTTTTAAAGAAAAGCAAACACTATTAAAAGAGTAGCAGCCTCAGGGAGAGGCAAGTGGCCAATATACAGCCTTAGAGATCTACAACGCAGCTTGAGAGGTCTCTTAACTACAGATCCCAGCATGTGATACTCTATCTTGATGTATTCGCACATGCAAATACCATATATTTAAGCATTACATGGGTACGTCATAAATCAGATGGGCAGTGATGGTCTAGAGAGCAATGTGGTAAAGCTGCTGTAATTCTTCAGTTGGGGAAACTTATACGTCAACCAGCCCGGGAGGTTTTCATGCCTTTTAGGGGAGCAGATACAAAGAGCAAGTCACAGAGGCAGGGTGGCTAGTGTCCTGGGAGAAGTGGAGTATTGGAAGCAGTTGGAGGATGTTCATATTGGTATTCACCTTTTGGGGTCCTCAAAAAAAAAGAGAGTTTGTAGGGAAAAGCTGGCTACTGTGATATCTGCTGACTAAAAGGCAAGAGAAGGGGAAGAAGCCAACTTCACCATCATGGCTGCCACCTCCACTGTCTCCTGGGACCCTGAGGTCCAGTGTGATGCCATTGTGGCTTCTCTCAGGATTAGGAGATATCCTGACCAGACTGGGCCACAGAAAGAAGAACCCAGATGACATTGCCACCTCCAACCAAATCCCACACACAATCTGGGATGTGAGAATGTCTCTCCCTCCCCACCACACACACACCTCAATGTATCCTTTCCTTCCCTACCTTATTTCTTCTCTTTCCTCTCTCTCCCGTTTTTCCTTTGGTCTAATAAGAGCTTGGCTAGGCTGACCAAGACTGCATATTTTGCAACACTGGTGTAAGCTTGTGTAATCAGAAAGGCAACTGAAGGCAGTGTCTTAAATAGCCCAATCCTGGTACAAGTTTGTGAGTTTTGTAGGGGCTTATAAAACAGTGTGCTATACTTATGTTTTTCCAGCAGTGAGGTTGCAAGTGAAACAACACGGGAGACAGAAGCTGCATTTTTTATATTTGCTGTTCTTTTCTCTCCCTGTTTTGTCTTGCAGGAAACGGGATCGCGTTTTTAACGTAAACAAAAGCTCCAGCCCATCTCAACTAACTTTTTCTCCCAAAGGACAGTTATTACCATCTTTAAAACCACTTAAGAGGCTGTCAGGCAAAGGAGGTTTCTTTCTAAAACCTCTCTCCAGCGAAAGGAAACAAGGAATGTTGTTAAAATAAAAGTTTTACTTAATACTTTAAATTTCAGATGCTTTAACTATTTTTCCTCCCCCTCCCCAGCGTATCTTTAATAAAGGGCAAAAGGATTTTTAAAGGTGTGTTTGCCATGATACTAAGCAAGTTGAGGTCTCTGTATACTCAACCCTGGACAGCAACAGGATCATATCAACACTCTTGACCCTTTGGGCCGATTTATTCCATCTAAATTAACACAACAGAACTCAACACTAAATAAACCCCCATTAGCAATAATGGAAGATTCATTACCTAATTCCCTGCTCTTTGTGTTCAAATTGAACCTCTAAATGTATTCAATAAGTACCATATTATTTTCTTCTAAAAAAGAATACTTTACCACTGAAAACTACTCAACTGCTTGATTCATCTGCACTTGTCCTCATACTTGAAAAACTCTCTCTGGCATGCCTCATGCAAGCTGTTATATGGGGAGTGGTCTCTCCTTCCTGGACTGGAGAAAGTGACCCCTGAATAGACCAGCGTTTGCTTTTTTAAAATCTTCAGCCCCTTGTGTCAAGTAACGCTCTTGCCAGCTTCCGCACTTGAGCACAAAACCTCTGCCAGGTGACTTCATTGCCACCATGACAACCGCCCCGCTGCTACATTAGTTCCTCTGGATAGGGAGTCCATACATCGTACAGAACAATTACATTTCAGTAGTGAAACCACTTAACTTGAACACTTCTGTTATTCTTTTGCCACCAGCCTCTGGAATCTCAACCCAACAAGGAGGCAGAGCCCTCCTTAGGGGATTGACTAATCAGGGCAACCGCCCCAGGCCCTGCACTTTGGGGGGCCCCACAGGAGGTGGGCAGGGAGGTGAGGCGGCAGGCAGGCAGGCGAGCAGGGTGAAGAGGCAAATGGGGAGGCGAGCGGCAGACCAGCAGGTGGGCAAGGAGCCCCCTTGCCAGAACCTCCCCCTCCCCCAAGCATCTCCTGTTCGCCAACAGGCCCTACTGTTCAGTGCCTCCCACTCCCTCTCAGCACCTACCATGGCTCAGATGTTTCGCCCGTGGTGTCAGGAGGTGCTGGGGGGGGGAGGAGCGAGGCACAGCATGCTTCGGGGAGGGAACGAAACTTGTTGTGGAAGAGGCTGGGAAGGAAGAAACAGGGCAGGGGTGGGGCCTTAGCGGAGCCAGGGGGAGCACCCCCCAGCCGATTAGAAACTCAGCACCTATGTCCCGGGCCCGGCACCCCCCTAGGGACGACCCTGCATGGAGGCAAGCAGACCAACAGAGAAGGCAAGACTGCACATTCAAAATGGAGTTGGCAGTCTGGCACAGATACATAGGGTTCACAGTCTCAAAGAATACATACATATCCCACAATTCGTCATACATTGTATGTTCCAAACCACGATATAGGCCAGAAAGGTAATAACACATTACAACAAAGTACTATATTATTCTTTTTTATATACACAAAAAGAGAAGACAGAACCATATAATGGGCCATACCAGAGCAATGGTCAGCTTAGCCCAGAAGGGAGTATGCACATGCAAAGGTGGCTTTATGCCCACCTCTGACTCTAGTGGTATCCCATCCTGGGATTCCCCTGGGGCAAGGGGATCCTGAGGAGGCCAGTTAGACTGGTATCCCAGCCACTTTGCACCACAGGTACAAAAGGGATCATCACGAACTTCATTTCTTTCACTGGGCATTTCCTGACTTTCAAATATATGGCTAATAAATAAATAATAATAATAATAATACAGTAGTGTAATATGATATTTTAAGTTGATATGTATCTATGTAAAACCCTAAGTATATTTTAAGTTCATTTTTGTCATGAAGTGTACATAAAGGTTGGATTAGAAATCACACAAGCGCCTATAATAATGACTAAATGCAGATATTAGGTTTGTTCTTATTGTATTGCCCTCTATCCGATAATTAAAAATGTCCTTTAATTATGAGTTAATTATGAGTTGCCATCACCACATTTCTAGAAACAGCTGAATAGGATCACACTTCCACAGATAATAAGGAAAGGGTGAAAGGATGCCTTCTAGTAAATCACACTGACTTAGAAAAATTTGGGGTCTTGTGGCCTGGTTCACCATTATGTTAAAGCAATTTTTTGCCAGTGAGACTCCTTTGGAGTTGCAATGGTATAAAACTTAAGTAATGGAGAGGAGGATCAGGCCACTGAGCTCCAAGATCTATAATAAGCCAATATACTTTCTCCATAAACCTAAAAAGCTGTGGGTTGGGTGTTTCAAGATAAGGGTAGACATACTTCTTTGAAAGTCAAAAAGTGTAACCGTCTTCAGTGTCAGTTTGGCGCATCTGATTGGTGTACTAGTAAAGGAACTGATTAAAGACTAACTGCTTA
This sequence comes from Natator depressus, assembly GCF_965152275.1. NCBI lineage: Eukaryota > Metazoa > Chordata > Testudines > Cheloniidae > Natator > Natator depressus. Next base: position 59,980,258 of record NC_134238.1, read on the forward strand.
ATTTTATATTTCATTTTTCATCCAGAAAAGACTTTACCCCAAGTCAATATATAGGAACCACCTGAGACACTAATGAAATGCAGCCAGCTCTACAACAGCAGCACTGAACAAGATGAGAGCAAAGAATCTTATCCAAATGAAACTATAGAGGGGAAATTATAGGTAAGGAATTACCTAAATGGAAATTTGAATAGGGCACTGAGGCAAACATCCCTGCTCTTTCAAATAAACAAATAAAATAAATATCAACACAAAAACTAGTAGGAATGTGGTATTAGGCATAAGCATCCAGAACTTACACAACACAACTAAAAGATGTCACCTCACCACCACAGCATCTTCCTCATTCTCATGCTAGTGTATTGGCTCATGTACTGACTCAAAAAGAAAGAGGGTGATTTAGAAGCTCAGACAAGTCTTTCTGCATCACCTATGGTCTCTTTAGAGATTTAGGGCTGAAATCTCTGCCAGTGTAACCTCATTGACATCTGTGAAGTTAGGCCAGAAGAGAATGATCCTCATCATCCAGGTTCTGATCAATCTTTTTTTCCCCAGTTTAATTTGTGAAATATGACAAAAATCAGTTTGAGGGGCTCTGGCTAAAGGTTCTAAGTCATTGTACACTAATATGGGGGAAAAAAACCTTTTAAAATATATTTTCCAAAAATGTCAAGCCTTTAAAAGTGCTAAAGATAAACCCAAGAAATAAATCTGTATTTTCAACTTACATTATACCAAATTCCCAGAAAAATATACTGTGCTGTATATCCTTCATGGTTAAGAAATATCACAAGATTGGAATTCAACAATGTTGACAGTGACAAATTTTTATTCCCTTTACAATTGCTACATTACTCAAATAATCACTATAAACTAACATCTGTATGAATATAATTTGGACAGTGATATACAATATAGCCTAAATAATTTTTCAAAACCAAATTTGATTACATAAATCCAGGCGACTGTTCGCATACCAATGTATTCTACATTTTATTATAAATAACTATTACATTATTTATTAAAAGAGACTTGTTGAGAGACTATCATTCTCTGAGAATATTTGATAACTGACTACTATATAAATAGACTTCTTATGCCAATGACTTGGAAGTGAGCTGTTTAGCAGGTTAACCACTTAATAGCCAACTCTCTCTTTTAGTATTCTTACTTTAGCTCTTTTAAGATGTATTTTTTCTAAATTGTATTTTTCTTTCCTTTATGTTATGCTTCTTTTCTAATAAAAACTCTTTCAGTGTACCCAGGCACATAACCACTCTCACTCGCTCCATTTTCCCCTGTATTTCACTGTCAGAGGGTGAGAGGCCCCTTTATAGAGAAAAGGGCCAGTCTTGCCTACGCTATAATTAGCAGAGTGGGTGGGACTAAGGGGATCAAGGGATAGCCTAATGAACACCTGGACCTCATAAAAAGGGCTGAGAGAACTCTGAGACGAACTACAGGAATCAGGTTAGGCCCTTGTGGAAGGTCATATAGTAAGGTCTGCAGGAAGCGGGGAATTGCAGTGAGTGGTAGCCTGTATGAACTGGACTCCAAGCAAAGCAGTCTAGGAGTCATCTCTCTGTAATGGAGCAGGAAAGACAAAGGTAGATCAGAAGAGGCTGAGAATTGAAACAGGAAGGCAGGCTGAAGAGGAGCAGGAAGGGCAGAAGAATCTTGTTTGCTTGGACTTTTGTTACCCTAGAAGGGGATAAATTGGGGATGAAGCTTAGCTAAAGACTAAGACTTAGACTGTTTTGATTTTTCCCAATAGAAAAATCAAAATATTTTGGCAAAAAATAAAAGTTAAAATTTTCCAGAAGATTTTGATTTTAGAGCAATTACATTTTCCATCAAAAAACACTTCAGTGGAAAGTTCCCATCCATCTCTAATCACCAGGCTGAATCATCATCATCATCATCTTAGCTGAATACATTTTTTTTTTACACTAAATAAAATCCTGGACCTAGATGGGAATTATAAGGGGGGAAAAGTTTGGCACCTTCCCCTCCAATGATATACATGCAGGGAAGGAAAGTGGAGCCTTCGGTACCCTCTTCCCTCACTCCCCTCTCTCCTAAAAATATCCCTCATTCCCCACAGTCTCTCCCCATGTGTGCTGTACCAGGCCAAGGGAGGGGGCTCCAGTGCTCCATTCCCTCCACTGCTTCCTGATCAGGGGAATGAACCCAATACTGTGTGAGTGGGGAAGGTATACCAGGCTGAGCCCGCTTTCTCCCCCACCCACCTTTCTGCTGCGTCTAGAAAGAAAGGGGTGGTGAGAGCAATTCAGGAGAGCGTGGGGAAGAAATAAGGGGGTCAGATGTGCAGTGGGGCATGCAGGGAGAGCTTCAGCTCTGCCCATCCCCCAAACCTCCTCACATACATATGGCCCCATTTCTGTCCACCTGTTTCAAAACATGCCCCACAGTGTTCAGCTGGGATAAGGAGCTGAGGATGAATATGCTCAATGTATGCCACACAGGTTTGGAGGCCAGTCAACTGACCAGTCAAATAGCGTCAACTGATCAGTCAATTGACCACCTATTATTTGACTACAGTCAAATACTGGCAAATATTCTAGCAAGAATGCCCTGATGTAGGTGGTGGTCTACCTTTTTGATTGCATGATGGTGCCAACTATTAACACCCCTACTTAAATATCTTGAACACACACTTTACTACATGCTAATGCCACCTGTTGGTGGAAAGGTGAAATAATGGAAAACTGGGCATCTTGACTGGCTGGTATCTTTTAGAACAAACATTGTATGCATATCTTTTTTTGTATACCAGGCATCAATGTACATGGCGGTTTCCAAAGCACATTAAATAAGGCTATGTCTACACTACCATCTATGTCAGCATAACTTATGTCACGCAGGGGTGTGAAAAAGCCACCCCTCAGAGCGACAGAAGTTACACCAACATAAGGGCTCGTGTGCACAGCACTATGTTGGTGGGAGAGCTTCTCCTGCCAAAATAGCTTCTGTCGCTAGCAGAGGTGGTTTTATTATGCCAACTGGAGAGCGCTCTCCCGTCAGGATACAGCGTCTTCACCAGATGTGCTGCAACAGCACAGCTGCATTGGTACAGAGGCGCTGCTGCAGTGCTGTACATATAGACATGGCCTAAGTTAAAAGACAGTCCCTGCCCCAGTGAGTTTACAATCTAATTAGATGAACATACAGAAATTAACTCAGATGGGAGTAGGGGGAGTTACAGGAAGGTTAGTCATTAAACTTCCTCCCCCAACGCAAAAAAAAAGAAGATATAATCGTAGCCTCTCCCTTGAACAAAAGTTTCACAGCTATTATACCTCAACAAACAAACAAACAACCCACATTATATGACCATTTAAATAAGCCTCCTTACTTCTCCCCCTCTCAGCAACAATCCCCTTAATCCTCCCCCTCATACACACCCTAGCCAAACCTTGTTGATCATGTGAAAAGTTCTATGCTAACGAAGAATGTGTGACATCACATCTCTGTACAGGCCCCTCCTTTCATACTCTGTTTCTCCTCCCACTGCTGCTTATGAATCTACTGTGTTTGCTGCAGGGAGAAGAGGCCACCTACTCCCCTCCCCTTATATGTGATCTAGGAGTCTGTAAGGGAGAGGGCAGCATGCCCGAAGACATTTTGAGTGGCTGGACAGCAGGTAGACATGCTATCCAATGGTCCTGGTTGATTGAAATACAAGAGACACTTTACAACCTAGAGAACATTCCAGACATAGTGTGACATTAACAAAGAAAAGGAGTACTTGTGGCACCTTAGAGACTAACAAATTTATTAGAGCATAAGCTTTCATGAGCTACAGCTCACTTCATCGGATGCATCCACAAGTATTCCTTTTCTTTTTACGGATACAGACTAACACGGCTGCTACTCTGAATAATGCATTATGCAGAGTCATGAAAAGCCAGAGTCAATTGTATTATAAAAAATTACTAGATATGAACATGGAAAAACTGTTCAAGCTAAGTGCAAGTTCTGTACTTCTAGGAACGGGACATAGAATGGAGAAACTTGCTGAATGGAGAAACTTGTCAAAGGTAAATTATAGCAGTCGAACACCAAGAAAAGGAAAACTGGTCTGCATCAAAATTTGTTTTCTTCTGTGCATTCTCCTTCTACTTAGTCTTCAGCATCATTGTCACGGAGCAAGGAGTTTTTTGATGAAGACAGTGATATGAGTGACAGCGAAAATAAACTAATTCCATTTCTTCATCTATTCCAGCTGCTTCTGCATCAAGAATCCTGACTCCCAGATAGTCTTCAGATGTTCATCAAATTGGTATTAAGAGCTTTTCTGACAGAATATCCCATGACTAGAAAAACAAACTTGATCGTACATTTGCTAGAGGTATGTATGCCAGCAGTAAACCATTTCATGTCATTGAAAATCCTTAGATGCTATACTTTTTTCATAAATTGAGTGCAATTTACAAGTACCTGAATGGAAATGGCTTGCGGGAAGTCTTCTGAATGCCAAAGTGGATAATGTGAAAAAGATTAGGTGTTCTTGTTGTGCAAGCTCCTTACATCTCTAGTGTCTGATGGAAATTTTAACAGCTGTGTAGCGTAGCGACAACTCTCCGGCACGGCATCTCCTACTGGTCATCTTGGGAATTAGCTCTCCAAAGTATGGAGTGCCTCCTTCTAGCCGGCGTCTCGCCTACCACTGGCCCGTGTCCCTCCCCGACCTCGGTGCCCCTTTACCTTGGGGTGCTGCCCCCTGGCAGTGCCCCCACACTCTGGGTCTCCCCTCCCAGGGGAGCCCCCAACCCTCTATCCCCACCTTGCCTCAGTGGCTACTGCCAGTCATCATCTACCCCCCGCTCACTGGGGCAGACTACAGTCTGTAAACCATTCATCACCAGCAAGGGGGGTTTGGACCTACTGCCTTTCCCTACAGCCCAGTACCTCTCTTTAGGCCTTGCACAAGGCCTGCAGCCTGAGGAGTTGCCAGGCTGGAGCTCCCCAGCTCCTCTTGCCTTTCCACAGCACTTCTCTACCTCTGGTACCCTAGCTCCCAGGCAGCTAGGTCCTTCTCTCTCCACCACTAAAGAGAGTGACTTAGCCCCTGGCTCACAGCCCTTGTATAGGGCCAGCTATGGCCTAATTGGGGCATGGCCCCAGCTGTGGCTGCTTCCCCAATCAGCCTAGCCTTTTCTCTCAGGAGCAGGGTAACTGCCCCGCTACAGGCTGTTACACATTTTAAGGACATACAAACAATTCTGACAGAGGTAGCAAATTATAAAGCAAGAACCAGCCAGTTCAGTCATAAAACAATGTGGAATGCAATCCCAGTAATTGAATCAAAACAGCTTACTCCATCAAGCTGGAAAGTGGGGTGTCCCCCTTGCACTCTAGTTACAGGGGCAGAAATTATATTAACGCTTCCATGTACTACTGCATGTGCAAACCAAAATTGGTCAGTTTGGGAAATCATCCACTCCAAAACCAAAAAATAGACTGAAGACCTCCACTGCTGGGGAGTGAGCTGATCACCATGTACCACAAAATAAGATTCGAGAAGAAAATGGCAGATGAAAAGTTGACTCAACATTCATCATATGAAGAGGAATGAGGAGATACTGATGAATTTGACTATGAAGACAAAGATATAGATAAAGCAATTGAAGCTGATAAAGAAGATAATAAAATGCAAGATGTTTGAAGAGCTGGCCTTCTGCTTACAGCGTAAGTGCATTTAACAATTACTTTTTAAAATAGTTGCTATGTATTTAAACAAAAATAAAAACAATTTCATTTCTCTTTAACTGTTTAGTCTTGAACAACATTCACATTTAAATGTGAACTTAATATTGCTAAAAATTGTATTTTTTTCTTTTTTTTAGAATTTCATTGTTTCATATTTTTCCCCGAGTTAAAATAATGCAGTTAAAATAACTTGTTTTTTGTAATTAGGCATAATTACCTAAGGCTAAGCATATTGGAGATAATAAAGTCTTACTCCTTGTTCTAATAAATTAGTTCTTTAAAATATTTGACCATATTGCACAATATTTGACAAGTCAATTGACCAATTATTTTTGGACCGATCCAATGCTCAACCCTAAGTTGGCACAGGCACACAATGCAGACTCCACAATGAGGAGCTGAGAACGGACATGTGTATATATATAAATTGAATGTTATCCATTTACTGATTTATTCATCTAAGCAGAGAATAAACCAGTCAAATGCCATGTCATGTTGTCAGTGAAAAGGGAGGTGTAGCTCTTCAAACTATCATTCCCATGTGTAGTTTCTTTTCAAACACATCAGCGACAGGGTAACTAAAACAAAAAAACAATCTGTATAAACAAGTTAACATTTAAAAAGGCACATTAATACCTATTTAGGGCCCAGATTAGACACTTGCTATCAATGAAGAATGTCTAATTTTTAATTTAGAGTTGAATTTAACTAAATTAAAATCCAATTTAACCAAATGAAAAATAAAGCAAAACCCAACTGGCACCATGCTGTCACATACGATGAAAACAATGATGGTCTGAATAGCCAATTTAAAAAGAAAATACTCCAAAAGCTGTGCACATTTCTGCTAACCTCAGTTCATATATCCATAGGGTTTAAGGCCAGAAAAGACCTCATATATTCTGACATCCTGTATATCACAGGCCATAACATTTCACCGAGTTACCCTTGTATTGAGCCCTCAAAATTGTGTTTGCTAAAGCAGGTCTTCCAGAAAGACATCTAGTCTTGATATGAAGAGTCCACCACTTCCCCTGGTAGTTTATTAAGTGCACGCACTATTAAAAATGCGTTCCTTATTTCCAATTTGAATTTGTCTGGCTTCAGCTTTTAGCCATTTGTTCTTATTAGACCTTTCTCCACTAGATTAAAGAGCCTTTTAATACCCAGTATGGTTTGATTGCCTCTAGAGGGAGCATGGCATGCTGGGATGTGTAGTCTGTGGGGAGGGGGCTGTTGTCGCCGCAAGACAGGATAGAGGAGACGAAGGGAACTCAGCCGGGGCTTGTCCCTCGGCAGGGTGGTGGGGCACCACACCGCCCCACTACACTCTCTGCTGGGTTGGGGAATACCCAGTCTATGGCCCAGATCTTCAGGCTGGGTCCCACAACCAGTTCAATATAAGCCCAGGCCCTGTTTCAGGGCAGGGCAGCAAACAAACAGTCAGGGGCTCAGGCCCTCAGGCAGGGGCTGAGCAGAATAGTTCAATATAAGCCCAGGCTCCTAGCTTTAGCAACCAGGGGGAGGGGGAGACTGCCAACCACGAGGTGGGTGGCAGGGGGGACGCAGGCCCACCCACTTGCGGCCAAAGACCTGCTGCTGTGTCAGTGGGGATCCTGGCCACAACACACTGACATTGGCTCTGGCAGTGCTGCAGCCAGACTGGGGTTGGCTGCCCCCAGGCTACTTCTGGACTCCCCCTCGTAGGGTACCTGGGTCAGGGTAGTGTCCTCAGAGGGTTCCAGCACCATGGGCTCCTCTGGGCAGCTGGAGAGGGGTAGGCTCGGCAGCTCCTCTGGGCGTTGGTCAGCATCAGGCATTGGCCGGTCTGGCCGGTCCTCGGGTTGGCCACAGCTTGCTGGGGTCTCCCAAGCCGAAGCCAGGCCACGGGCATCTGGCCTCTCCGGCTGCTGTCGCCCAACTGAGCTCCGGGGTTGGGCTTTGATACTTCCTGTCCTGCACCTTGACCTCTGGGGGACGGGCACAGGATCCACTGGCTCCATCCACTTTAGTGTCTCGGGAGGTTCTTCCCTTGGCGGGGTGGTGGGACACCACACTGCCTCACTACAAGGAGGTTTAGCGGGACTGGCTGCTGGCCACTTTGCTGCATGTGGGGCCTTTTGCCTTTGGGTGTCTGAAACCAGACAGGTTAGTAGCAGCAAAACCTAGACCATCTGCCAGGCTGTGTGGTCTCCTCTAGGAAACAAGCGTGATGAGTCTCAGGCTCGTTCCTAGCAGTTGGCAGGCTCCAGGCACAAGGCTGGATTACTCTCTTCCCCAGGATTTAGGATGCAATGGTCAGGTTTCAGGCATGTTATCTGGGCTGTATGCAGCCTTGTGCTGTTGCTTTCTTTACAGTATCTGTCATAAACTTAGATGAATTGAGGACTTCAGCATGGCACCTCAGGGGCAATAAATGTGCTTACATTTATTTAGAATTCACTTACATTATATTTTTATTGTCCACAAAAGAAATCCAAAACACATTCACCTAGTAAACCTAGTAAATTTTGCAGAATTTTAAAATATTTTGTGCAGAACTTATTTTTTTGGTGCAGAATTCCCCAGGAGTAATATATAGAAAATGTCAAATGTATTTAAAAAAATCATTATTGGCTTTCTAATAATAAAAATGTTAAGAGGCTTAGTAGAGGGTGTAAGGGTGGGATCCGTCTGTATCCAATTATGAATTCCATGTTGTGTTGAACATGTAAACTGGACATGCCCAAAGACAACCTACTTTTCTACGTTCAGACAGCTGCTCTACCTAGGAAAGGCTTTGACAGCCCATTGAAGGACCAACAGAAAATTAACAGGGAGTTAATAGCTTTAAGAACCACCGTCAAGGGTTCTTCAAAGTCAATGGCTCCAAACTACTAGCCTACCCCACTATGGAACAATGATGGTTTTACACAAGGTGGGGGTAAGCTTGACTCAGGGAGGTGGCTGTAGATCCCAGTGAAGGATATGGCAAAGAGATAGAGGTTTACCTAAAGCAGAGTGCTGCTCTGGGTGGTGGGGCCAGGGGAAAGGGAGCAACATCATCACACACATTCAGACACACAACCAAAGGACTTGCAGGAGGACAAGAGCAAGAGTGACTCTACATAGCCTGCTGACAAACCTTGGACTCACAAGAAGGGGAGAGATCAGACCAGGAGAGGGTGCATCTCATGACTTGTTTTAGACACCTGTAACTTTCAAGTGTTTTAATAGTAAAGTTACTGTAATTAAGAAATTCCTTTGCTAAACCAGTATTCCCTGCTTTCCTGCCACACTGTCCCTGAAGAGATTAAACTAGAAGACAGGCATTCTCACAGCATAGCTGGAGTTCTGAGAGAGGATGTGTAAATTACTGGGGGGGGGGGCAGGGAAGGGACTCTGAGGTCTCAGACACAGATTTCAGGGTCTAGGGAAGTGTGGTAATACCCCATATCCCAAAGAAGGGTGTCTGACAAGAGGTCTGAGCCTGGAAGCATGCCCTGTAATCCCAGAGCCAGAAACAGTAACTAGACTCCACCCAGACCCAGTTGTCTTGGAAGCAACCAACTGGTAACCATACAGTGGGGTATGGAACCAGGTATTAATAGAGGGGAATCAGGAGAAGAAAGAGTTGACCAAAAGCCAAGGAGGCTCCATAACAGTCAAAGGTTAAGACACACTGACTGAGTCAACTCCTCTGCATTCACGAGCTTGTTGTATTTCTGTGTCGGATGAGTACAGTTTCCAGTGTATTTTTATAAACTTGTAGTTCTTATTTCTACACATATCAGTTTGTTCTGCCTTGGGTATGAATAATTTGAACCACACATACTTGACCGGATTCTAAACACAGGAAAAAAAACTTGATCACCACTGAGTATAGTCCAAGGAAGGCTTCTGCTGAGTATATAGTAATGGTCACAACAGCAAAATCAATGTTGCTTAAGTGTAAGGTAGGTGAAACACTCAAGCATAAAGTTTATAGATAGTCAAACTCATGTTCCACTCCCTCAAATATTCCTAAACACACCATAAGAACATTTACATACTAAGGTCATTTTTTATGTTGTTGCCTTGGCTGGACTGATACACAGAACCAACAGAGTGCTGTCTCCAGTTTCAGATCTTCAAGCGCGCCCATGCAAGTGTCTAGAACTCTGAAATCCAAAGGAGTGTATACTCCAGGGTGGGGTAAATGGTGGCAGTGTAAATGCCAGTTAGATAAGTTTCATTTATTATTGTATACTATATTTGTTAATTGATTTTATTGAACTGCTCCCGTGGATTTAAATCAGTAGTGACATTTAATCTTAGTCTGTTATACCTTGTTTCTTTAAATTGTTAAATTAGAGTTAATGCATCTTTACTTAAGTATATTGGATGTATATTATTTATAATTGGTATTTTTGAGTTAAACCCATGCCACAGATGATTATTATTATTAGAATAGGTTTATTCCTAGAGGTTCCCAAGGCACACCACTGAGCATGTAAAGGGGCCAGCCAGGTGGAGGCACTGGCAATTTTAAATTCCTTTAGGAGTAAAGGGACTGCAGCAGAGGGGTGGATAGAGGATTCCCATCTATCCATCACCACCAGTGGGATATTCAGGATCTCCTTCAATGTCAACAACATTAGGCGCCCAGGCACACAGGTGAGTGTCACCTGCTCCTGAGTAACCCAGGGAGGAAAGAGGGGTTACCAGGCCCGGTGCAAGGACCTTTCACACTCTAGGCGAAACTTCCACCTTGCACCCCCCCTGCCCCCCAGGAACCCTGCGGCAGCTCCCCACTGCCCCCCTCCACCCTGAGGCACGCCCCCTGCGGCAGCTCCCCTCCGCCGCCCCCCCTTGGCCCGGGGAGCACCCCCCCTGCGGCAGCTCCCCACCGCCCCCTCCCTCCCCTCGGCCCAGGGAGCCACGTGCAGCAGCTCCCCGCCCCAGCTCACCTCTGCTCCACCGCCACTCCCAGCCACTTGGCGCCCTAGGCGACCACCTAGTTCACCTTGTGGTTGCACCGGCCCTGGGGGTTACATATGTAAAATAAGGCAGCCTACTAATTAGGAGGAGTTTCTGACTGTGAATGTATGAGATCTATGTTGCATGATCTGCACTAGGAGCCGGATTATGAATGGAGCACAAAAAAGTGTTGCTTTTGATCTATAAAGCTGTGGCTTGGGACCTGCTTATTTGAGATACTGCTTCTCCTATACCACATTGCTCTGCTAGCAGCTTCTTTGCTTTTAAACCAATAGGGTTATAGCTCAGCCACATTCCGTGAGTGCAGATGTCGCATTCTCTATGAGGGACTGTGAATTTTGACATTCGCTCTCAGCCATACGATGGTCCTGAATAGTATATAGAGGAGTAGAGTTGCCAGGTGTCCAGTTTTTGAATGGAATGCCTGGTCAAAAAGGGACCCTGGCAGCTCTGGTCGGCACCACCGACTGGGTTAAAAGTCTGGTTGGTGGTACAGCGGGAGCCTGAAGCTAAGGCAGGGGGTTTTTTGTAAGGGAGGGAGGGTATGCTTGTGCATCAGTATTCATCAAGTAAGGCTAAGAATTTTTAATTTTAAAAGACCTAAGAAAGAATGCATACAATAAAGGTGGGAAAAAGTGAGGCATGTTTGCAATCTGTTTTTAAATACATTTATAACATTTCTGTTCTCTTCTTTTATAGTTGGCTTTAAAATTTACAAGGAAAAGTTAATACCATTCAAAGAGTTTACCATTTTTATGGGTATGCTGTAGTATTTCCTTTTGGTTTTTATAAGTGGAGTCGTTTCAAGATAATTGCTTGAAGTGTGTTCTCTAGGGCATACGATTCCGTGAGCTCTATCATTCTCAGGTGGGTATGTGAAATAAAGATGTCACCCACTGTTATTTTTCGGCATTCGTTATAAAGTAGATCATGTCTTTATTCTCTGCTTCTTCCAGAAAATCTAATAATACATAGGATTGTTTTGAAGAGCTGGGGGGGAGGGAGGAGAATCTATCGTTTTGTCCATTTTCAAACATTACATGGTGTTATTTTCATTTCCTGTTGTCCCTGTGATACAGTCTTCAAGTTCTTGTACTCATTCTGCTTCAATTTTAATTATTGTGTCTGTACTTTCAATAGATTGTTTGAGTTCACATGCTCTGTGGTCCCCTGTTCATATATCTGTTTTTTGCTGCTCAGTCAATGTGCCCTCCAGTAGACAGGATAAAAGTCTGTAACTGGATTTCCCCCTGAGGATGTGGTGTTTTTGGCTGTCTGGTTGTTTTCGTTTTTGTTTTTTTAAAAAAAACAGTTAAAATTATTTGCTTTATTCAGACTAAAATTTCTTTTGGATGGAAGTTGTTTTGGAACTTTTAACCAGAAGCCTCCACAGAAGCTTTTCAAAAAGTATCTGTATCTGTCCATCCTCATGACAGATCAGAAGACTATCACCACTCTTTCAGCCCCCACACAATCCATTTCCTTTACACATCCCATCCTCAAGACCTTACATGGTAGCCACCAATCACTGCCAGGACTCCACTTACGTTCATCAATGTTGCTCACCAAAATCTGGTTTAGACCAACATTTTTCAAAAGTCTCCAACCATTGCACTACCACATCGTAACAATAGCGGGAGCACTAGTCTAGCAAAGCTTACGCATTTTTGCCACTACTTGTTCCTCAATCTGTGTGGTGCTTACAGACAGCCCCCAAACCTGAAGCAAATACTCACCAGCAACCACACACCACACAACAAAAACACTAACCCAGGAACCTATCCTTGCAACAAAGCCTGTCGCCAACTGTGTCCACATATCTATTCAGGGGACACCATCATAGGACCTAATCACATCAGCCATGCTATCAGAGGCTTATTCACCTGCACATCTACCAATGTGATATATGCCATCATGTGCCAGCAATGCCCCTCTGCCATGTACATTGGCCAAACCGGACAGTCTCTACGTAAAAGAATAAATGGATACAAATCAGATGTCAAGAATTATAACATTCAAAACTAGTCTGAGAACACTTCAATCTCTCTGGTCACTTGATTACAGACCTAAAAGTCACAATATTACAACAAAAAAACTTCAAAAACAGACTCCAATGAGAGACTGTTGAACTGGAATTAATTTGCAAACTGGACACCATGAACTTAGACTTGAATAAAGACTAGGCGTGGGTGTGTCATTACACAAAGTAAAACTATTTCCCCATGTTTATTTTTCCCCCCTACTGTTCCTCACACATTCTTGTCAACTGCTGGAAATGGCCCACATTGATTATCACTACAAAAGGGTTTTTTTTCCTCTCCTGCAGGTAATAGCTCACTTTACCTGATCACTCTCGTTACAGTGTGTATGGTAACACCCATTGTTTCATGTTCTTTATGTATATAAATCTCCCCACTGTATTCTCCACTGCATGCATCCGATGAAGTGAGCTGTAGCTCACAAAAGCTTATGCTCAAACAAATTTGTTAGTCTCTAAGGTGCCACAAGTACTCCTTTACTTTTTGCGGATACAGACTAACACAGCTGCTACTCTGAAACTTTTCACAAAGTGCACGCTCTATATTGGACTTCTCAGTCCTCAAAGGAAACTCACCCAAAACCTTCAAAAGATGAGCCTAGGAGCTTAAATTCATAAATTTGCTAGACACTACAAATCGTGGACTTAAATATACTGAATTTATGGCTTACTACAACAATCTAAAACCCACTATCCCCCCACTCCCAGTGACTGGACAGGTGTTAATGGGCCACTTTGCCTTGAATGGTCCCTTGAGATATCAGTTAAGTGTTTATGCTAAACAATCTGTTCCAATTTGTCTTTATCTGTACTCTGTGTCACATTTTTCAGACATGAAAAAGAGCTCTGTGTAAACTTGAAATGTTGTGTCTCACACCAAAAGAAATTGGTCCACTAAAAGCTTACCCATCTTGTGTCTCTAGTATCCAGGGACCAACATGGCTCCAACAACACTGCATATATTTTATTGTTACTGACCATTACAGAGATAATTATTTTAAGCACCTGGATAACTGACAAGGGATAGAAAACTTTGATTCCCTTGACAACGGATTCCTTTTACATGGACAATATTCTGCATTACATCATGCAGCAATGTGAGGACTTTTGAGACCCATGACCTCCTGTGATCACCTTCCTAAAACAAACAAACAAAAAAAAACCTTAAGTTTAGTCTTTCAGATACTGTTATGGATGCTCAACCTCATATTTGAATCTGTTTACAGAACACGATAACAAGTTGTAGTTTCTGTATGCATTTTAAAATTTAAAAATTAAAGATGCTTTGCAGATAAATTCCAATTACTACATTGATTTATTTTACTCTTTTTACACCTGGTCAGAATTTTAATTTCTGTGCTTCATCAAGATCCCATATTCAGAGTTAGCTTTGAGATTCTTACTTCCATCACTACCCTATGAACAAACTGAAATTTCTATAGAAATAGGTTTCCTAGCAAACCAGTATGAAAGGTTATTTTAAATAAAGTGTTCATGAAGGTTGCTAGAGAAATATTCCACACTGAAGTCTTATAACTCTCAATCTCCACAGGAAGCCAAATGTTAAGTTCTAACTGTGCTTTCGTGTCTGCACCCTTTTGAGTAAGACTTCAGGAAAGCTTGATAACAGCAAAAGGTAAGGTTTATTCCCCTCACTCTTTCACTGTGCTCGCATTCTTTGTTTCCCCTCTTCTCCTACCCAGCGCGTCCTGCAAATTGTAATTCCTGGACTCAGAGCTACAGGAACCAGCTAGGAACAAACTTACAAACACAAACTGGGGTAGTTATCAGCACCTAGCTAGATACAACATGTGGCATTAAAATTATTCACCACTTCCAGAGCAAAAAGGACTCTATTCTTAACATGGGAATAATTCACACAGCTGGAGAAAAAATGAGTTTCCACTCAGAGTCCTACTCATTCTTATGTCAGGGATAGGGTGGAATTCACTTCATGTAAAAACCTGGGTTTCTACTCCTTTCTCCTGCACTTGAGGTGATGCAAGAAACAATGAATATCATGTGAACATCCACTGCCATTGCTCTAGGACCTGACCTCACCAGTTCTCACTGGCCTGGCTGAGGAAGAGCATAGTTTCTGTAGAAACCATGCCACCAGGCACTTTCAACTGCAGCTGCTTCATGGGATTCCATAGCACAAGTTAATATAGTCCCCTGCAAGCATAGGAAGAGATAATCCAAAGGAACACAGCCCCCCCTAAATTCACAAAAGGACTTCTATGTGGTCCAGGGGAAAAGGGATAGTCTGCCTAGAAAGAAAAAACTCATACTCTCCATGG
This sequence comes from Natator depressus, assembly GCF_965152275.1. Lineage (NCBI taxonomy): Eukaryota > Metazoa > Chordata > Testudines > Cheloniidae > Natator > Natator depressus. Next base: position 59,995,288 of record NC_134238.1, read on the forward strand.
TTGCAGGCTGGGGAGCATGAATCCCTAAATCAAACCCATATTCATTCAATCTTAGTCTCTTTGCTCTCTGGTGGAGCAGACTGTCAACTGAAGAAGTGTTCAGCTAGATCATGCAAGGTACAGTTTCCACAAGTTAATAAACCAAATTTCACTCAGTGGACATGTAGGTTTTCTACAGTCTAGACTCTAGCAGAACCTGGGACAATTTTTAGTCTGAATGGGTAAATGCAGATACCCAGTAAAACCATCTTTCTAGGTAATGTAAAAGGGATGGGAGCATATTTCCCACTGCTACCCTCTATTCCTTTTCAGTGATTCATTCTAACAGACTATCCTGCCTCCCGGTCCAACTTTTCTGTTGCTCCTATACACTTTTCCCTCCTGAAAACCTACATCACATAAGAAGAAAAGAGAAAACAAGAACTCCCAGAACCCTGTGAACATCAACAGAAGACCAGAAATGATTAAAAACTAAAAATGCAAAAATGAAGCCAATTGGTTTCCAGGACAACTATTCACCAGAGACTAAACCAAAGCAGCGAACTCGTAGCTTAAAATTCAAGTTACACTTTGTCATAAATATAAAGGGAAGGGTAACCACCTTTCTGTATACAGTGCTATAAAATCCCTCCCGACCAGAGGCAAAACCCTTTCACCTGTAAAGGGTTAAGAAGCTAAGGTAACCTCGCTGGCACCTGACCCAAAATGACCAATGAGGGGACAAGATTCTTTCAAATCTGGATGGGGGGAGGGGGTGGAAGGCTTTTGTTTGTCTCTTGTGATACCTTTGCCTGGAACAGATCAAGGATGCAAGCTCTCCAAATCCTGTAAAGTTAGTAAGTAATCTACCTAGAAAATGTGTTAGGTTTTCTTTGTGTTTTGGCTTGTAAAATTCTCTGTGCTAGAGGGAATATATATTCCTGTTTTTGTGTCTTTTTGTAACTTAAGGTTTTGCCTAGAGAGAGTCTCTATGTTTTGAATTGGATTACCCTGTAAAGTATTTACCATCCTGATTTTACAGAGGTGATTCTTTTACCTTTTCTTTAGCTAAAATTCTTCTTTTAAGAACCTGGTTGATTTTTCATTGTTCTTAAGATCCAAAGGTTTGGGTCTGTGTTCACCTGTACCAATTGGTGAGGATATTATCATCAAGCCTTCCCCAGGAAAATGGGTGTAGGGCTTGGGGGGATATTTTGGGGGAAGACGTCTCCAAATGGGCTCTTTCCCTGTTCTTTGTTTAAATTGCTTGGTGGTGGCAGCGTACCGTTCAAGGACAAGGCAAAGTTTGTGCCTTGGGGAAGTTTTTAACCTAAGCTGGTAAGAATAAGCTTAGGGAGTCTTTCATGCAGGTCCCCACATCTGTACCCTAGAGTTCAGAGTGGGGAAGGAACCTTGACACACTTTAAATGAAGCATCCTAGAAGACAGATATGTTCTGCATCCACTAAAATCCCAAAATATTTCTTAAGAGATCCTTTATTCTTACATAAAAATATGAAAGTATAATTAGTTTCAAAATCTGAAAATAAAGCTACATCAGCAATTAGTATTTGGATTCCTTATGCATTTCCTGTTAACTTCTGTTTAAGATTTCAAAAATGCAAATAATGTAAAATTGAGCTACTGCACATTATCCTCACACATTTAATCCTCCACTGATTCCCCCTTCTGTATAACATCACGTTCAACCTGTCTGTCATGTTAGTAAATATTAATGTTTTTCTATTAAACTTTCAATTTCTTAACCAGACGTCCCACAATCTTTTCTGTTTTGGCCAAAGGTGCTGACTAACCTCTAATGATAAAAAGAGTTTTGTTTTGAATAAATTTATGTCTTTTTCCTAATAGGTTTCTACTTTATTATCCACTCTGCTTTACTCTGAACTTTAGCTCACCCTGTAAGTTGAATTTTAGCTGGGACTTTAGCTTGTTATTTAATGATGGCTTGTGTCTCCTTTTTATTCTAAGCTATTGACCCTTAGGGAAATATCCAGAAAGGGGCCACTTGTAGCCTACATGGTGCAGGTATTCTCTAATAAATAAGATAAAAGCATCCTTTGATGATTATTATCAGGAATTACTCTAAAATGATTTCTTTAATCATGATTGGGTTATAGATATCTTTTCTAATGGATAATAGTGGATAGTTGAACAGATGTCTTTACCTTATCAAATATGTAAGCCTGATACCATGAAAAGAAGTCCATGGTTAATGGTTCATTTCTTTGTCTCTGTTGTATGTTGTAACGGACAAAATGGTGCAATTGATAAGTAGAGCCCTACCAAATTCACGGCCATGAAAAATGTGTCACGGACTGTGAAATCTGGTCTTTTACCCTATACCAGTGGTTCTCAACTGCGGGGTCCATGGCGCCCTGAAACCCAGTGCCCCAAATGGGGCTGATGTGGGGAGTGGCATGGGGCTGAAGTCCTTGAGGCAGCTCCACCTCCTCCTCCTCTCCCCCAGCCTGGCCTCAAGCCCCACCCTCTGGCCAGGTCTAGATGGGAAGCCGGAGCCAGGCAGTGTGGGGCACCTGCTCCTCTGGCTGGTGGTGCCATGGAGTGGACATTCATGGCATTCCCTCATCTGCTGCTGGTGTTCAGGGTTGTGGCTGCCCCTTAGCTCCCAGTCCCCTTTTACTGCTCACACAGCCGGTCAGAGCTGCCCGGGTGGCTCCACTGTGCAGAGCTGGCCAGAGCCCCGCCAGTCCTTCCCCACCACAAAATAGAAGTCAAACTATGCCTATGCCTGTCATAATTATAAAGGGAAGGGTAAACCCCTTTAAAATCCCTCCTGGCCAGAGGAAAAATCCTCTCACCTGTAAAGGGTTAAGAAGCTAGGATAACCTCGCTGGCACCTGACCAAAATGACCAATGAGGAGACAAGATACTTTCAAAAGCTGGGGGGAGAGAAAAACAAAGGGTCTGAGTCTGTCTGTGTGATGCTTTTGCCGGGGACAGAACAGGAATGGAGTCTTAGAACTTAGTAAGTAATCTAGCTAGATATGCATTAGATTATGATTTCATTAAATGGCTGAGAAAATAAGCTGTGCTGAATAGAATGAATATTCCTGTCTGTGTGTCTTTTTTGTAACTTAAGGTTTTGCCTAGAGGGATTCTCTATGTTTTGAATCTAATTACCCTATAAGGTATTTACCATCCTGATTTTACAGAGGTGATTCTTTTTACTGTTTCTTCTATTAAAATGTTTCTTTTCAAGAACTGAATGCTTTTTTCATTGTTCTAAGATCCAAGGGTTTGGGTCTGTGGTCACCTATACAAATTGGTGAGGATTTTTACCAAACCTTCCCCAGGAAGTGGGGTGCAAGGGTTGGGAGGATTTTGGGGGGAAAGACGTTTCCAAACAACGTTTTCCCAGTAAACCCAGATAAACGTTTGGTGGTGGCAGTGGAAGTCCAAGGGCAAAATAGTTTGTACCTTGGGGAAGTTTTAACCTAAGCTGGTAAAAGTAAGCTTGGGGGGTTTTCATGCAGGTCCCCACATTTGTACCCTACAGTTCAGAGTGGGGAAGGAACCTTGACAATGCCCAAGGGTTCCCCTGGCCCAGAGCCCTGAATCCCCCCTCCCCCTGCTAGGCCCTGGAGCTTTTCGAGCATGTTGAGGGGAGCCTCAGAAAGAAAAAGGTTGAGAATCTCTACCCTACACTACACAGATTTCATGAGGGAGACCAGCATTTCTCAAATTGGGGGTCCCAACCCAAAAGGGAGTTGCAGGAGGGTCACAAGGTTATTGTAGTGGGGTCCCGGTATTGCCACCCTTACCTCTACGCTGCCTTCAGAGCTGGGCAGCCAGAGAGTGGTAGCTGTTAACTGGGAACCCAATTCTGAAGGCAACGCCCCTCCAGCAGCAGCGCAGAAGTAACGGTGGCAGTACTATACCATGACATCCTTTCTTCTGCACTGCTGCTGATGGCAGCTCTGCCTTCAGAGCTGGGGTCCTGGCCAGCAGCCACCACTCCCCAGCTGCCCAGCTTTCAAGGCAGTGCCACAGCACAGAAGTAAGGATTGCAGTACCACAACTCCCCCTACAATAACCTTGGGACCCCACCCCAACTCCTTTTTGCGTCAGGACACCTAGGATTACTATACCATGAAATTTAAGATTTAAATAGCAGAAATTATGAAATTTACGATTTTTAAAATCCTATGACCATGAAATTGACCAAAATGGAGTGTGAATTTGGTAGGATCCTATTGATAAGGGATATTCAGAAATGCTCTGTAATTGACAAACTTAGTAACTGACAAAATGGACAAGGTACATGTGGCATAGCAGGTATGCTATTAAAAAAAAAAAAAAAAAAAAGCAATGCATCAGCAAAATATGAATGGATTAATGCCTAAATATTTAGAGCTAATTGTGGTCACAGAATTTATTCCAGTAATGATGTTAGTTACGAATATCATTGGCTTATTGATTCAAAATAAGAAAGCATTTTTCATTATTTTGAACAGTACATAAAAGGTGAGTTTTAGGGAGTTAGTCATAAGTGAACTCAGGTAGGCTGCCTCATTTCTACAGTCTCAGATTTGGTACGTATGTTCCCCTTTCTGTATAGTGCAATATTAAGTATTGCTTGATGGTCTTACTTAAATAAAACTTCAACTGAAGTAGTTATTTGACATCATGACTTATTAAATCTGAACATGTAACAGTCACTACCTTTAAGACTTTACAAAAATTTGCCCCTTCTTACATAGTCTGTGTTCTAATTGTTCAGGCAGAAGGTCCAGAAATCTAAGATTTATACAAGTGACATAATACCCTAATGTGCATCTCTCGTGGACATGCACTGCTTCATCTATATAAAAGGCGGCAACTGTTTTGATTCCCAGAGAATAGGCCTGAAAAGTCAGCAGCATAGAACAAGCTTTAAGAACCTATTGATTGCCATACTAACTCAATCCAGTGGTTCATCTAGACCAATATCCCATCCCTGACAGCAGACAGAACCAGATATTTCAAAAGAAGGTGCAAGAAACTCCACAGTGGATCATTATCAAATACTGGTACCTGTCTATCCGTAGGCAAAATATCTTCCTAATCCCTATCCGTTATTGGCTAGATTATGCTGTGAAGCAGGAGGATAAGGATAGTATATTAAAAGAAAAATATTCTTCTGCTGGCACTGCCCCAGGTTCACATGGACACTGCCACTACATCCCACCCACCCAAATGGACCACAGGGTAGAAGATCAGGAGTTAAATCCCTAGAAGTCAGACAGGGATGTAGCTGCATCCCTAGGTTACATAGTGGGACACATAGAGGTGAAAATTACTCTTGCTTCTGAGTCACCCTCCTGCCCTGATTGCACCTAAAAGCTTCTACAGCCACCTTCTTGTTGGTTCTCTCTCATAATTACATTTTTTTTTTTATTCTGGCAGGGCCTGCTGCTGACTTGTTGCTAATAATCCCAGCTGGCATATTGTCATCTCCCAGCTCTGGTGTCCCGGTAACTTGGGCTGCAGGCCTGAGTCGCTGGCCCTGGATTTGCCTTGTCCTAGAATTCTCTGCTGCGGTTGGGCTGCTAATTAATGCTGGCCTTGAACTGGGAGGGAGATTTGGCTGTTTCCTGACATCAACTCGGGGAAGCTTTAGCTGTACTGCTAGCCCCTAATTGGGAGCCTAGCTCTGGCTATTCTTTGCCCCTGACTCGGAGGTCTTACTTCTGGCAGGTGCTCCCATACCTCTTATAGTTTCAAGGTAATTGCACTTGAATCCCATTCCCCCCCCCCAAGCCCGGGTCCACTTCAGCACTTCCCAATCAAGTCTCAGGTCTTTAACTGTCACTTGTCTCTAGGCATGGACCACTGTCCCACTCCCTTCTGATCCAAGGTTTTAAGGCAGTACAGCTCCCTGCCTTACACTGATATCACCAGGAAGCCAGTCTGCCTAAGGGCCAGTGCCTATGCTTTGCTTTCTCTAAGGGCCATGAACAGTATTGCCAGAAGTTACAAGTTACCAGACAGCTCTTTCTAAGCATGCAGCTTTATTTTTAAGTTAGAAGTGTTACAGAGAAAACATAAAAACAACAAACAAATTTAAAAACACACACGACATACCAGGAGTTAGCTATCAGGCCCAAGTAAGCCTATGTCTTTTCCACCCTTCCTCAAGAGCGGAGGTATTGGGCAGAAGGTCCTGCCCATTTGCTGGATCAGAAAGAAGGCCACACGTCAGTACAAACTCATCCTTTTATACCAATAGCCCTTTCTTTGTTTTCTATGTGAACCTTCCCAGGGTGGTACCGCTCTGGAAATGTTTACAATGTGAGTGACTCACCTCAATCACCCCTACTGTTTTAGTTCCTGGCAGAGTTGTGGTAACCATCCCCACAAGTAGAACACAATCAGGCAACAATGCATAAACTTAATACCATATGTTCCCCCCCCCCAAAAAAAGTAGGAATATCCATCCCATCTCCCCCCAAAAGAAGCAGGTATACCTAAGGCACCTGACTAGTATCCGAGGGGAATCCCCAACTTATTCCCTGGATGGTGTTTCTGCCATTACATTTCATAATTTCACATTTCAACTATTCATATAATAAACAAACATTCTACTAACAAGCCAGCACATATTCATAAATCCATACAGTGTCATTTGACAACCCCCCTCTGTAATTTCTCTATTTAGAACCCCGGGGCACATTTGTAAGGGGAGCTCTCATAGCCCTTCGTACCCATCACCACAAAATCTTTGTGTGTGAACTTGAGACCTGATCCTCCTGCCTCCCAACTGGTTCCTAAGGAGTGTGCCTGGGCTATCCCTTTGTTCCTCAAGGCACCGTTTGTCCTCATCGTGGGTGGAGATTCCCCACTCCTCTGATATATTCCAGGGAGAAACTCTTTGGACAAAAGGAAGAAAAAGGCAGGGCTGACTCCCAGAGAAGCAGCTCTTAACCCCACACTGTTTTTAACAGCAAAGGAGTCAGGTAAGGGAGATTCTTCAGACCTCCCTACAATCAAATTCCTTTCTCTGCCCCACCTCCTCAGAGGTCAGGGCCTGGAGACCCCTTTGGCCTGACCTCAGCTCCTCTGAGAAGAGAAGAGGAAAGATTATTCATCCCCCCACATCATTGGATTGACCCAAACACTGAGTCAAGGTGAGCAGCAGCTCTTCCCCCACTAGGCTCAGGGCCCTTTACCTTTTTACAGATCACCAGGCAATTACAGACGGGGGAGAAGTTCCCCTTTCTTCCAAGCTGTAGTTACCGCCATCATCTCCCAAGCACCTGTTGTATACTTTACTTTGGTATTTCTCACCATGGGTGTCATACATTTGGCAGAGCACAGCAGCTACTTCAGTGTCCCCACTTTTGGTTGGAGACGGTCATCACCAGGTTGTGTATTACCTCTGGTTCCTGGTAAAGGAAGGCAGAGAACTTATCTCCCTGGCCTCAAGTCAGGATAACATCTTGCTCCCATGGGACAGGAGGCTCTCTCACCCCACCCCACCGCAACCTTCCCTCACCTTCAGGTATTTAAATGGTTGCATATCCTGGGAAGGTAACTTGTTCTGGACAGTGTTTCCTCTCAGACACGGACCACACCCCTTGTGCCGCTATCCTGTTTGTATTTTGGCTAATGGTCCCTTGTAGGTTTGGAAGTAACTGAGTGGGCCTGATTTACCCCATCAGCTTTTAAAGCCATAATATCATTCGCAGCAACAAAAACACAGAATGTCTGCCAACACAGCTACAACCAATACTCCTGACCCTCCCTCGGGCAACGTAGCAATCTGTGCTGTAGGTAAGGTGAAGGCTTTTACACCAGGAACTTGAACCCAGATTTCACACCCTGTGAGCATTTGCTGGGGTTTCACAACAAGGGGTTTAACAATAATCTTAGCGGTGAACAGTCTCTCTCCATACAAAGAATATCTCCCCATTAACACAAGCCACCTCTCCCCCACTGGGGAGGAGATGGATCTGCATTCAGGAGGATTCAAAATGACATGTGGGTGGTGGTTGGAGGCGTGAATTGTTTGGCATGAACATTATAGGTCATTGGCAGACTGGCTGTGAGACTCTCTCCCTTTGAAAATTCAGTCACACAGTTAACTCTCTGTGGTTGAGCTGCAGCTAGCCTTTCTAGCACTGCACTGGGCCGCAGTGAGCACAGAGGTCAATCCCAGGTAAAGTAACTCAGATGTCCACAGATGACACTTTCCCCCTCCTGTTCCAGGGCTTCTCAGAAGTGGTTTCCCTCCTTCCCTGGGTGTGGGTCAGTTTGGTCCCAACCGGTCTTCTGATCCCTTTCCATCCCTATTAGGTTTTCTATCAAGCACAGGCCAACTGTCCACAACATGAGTTGGGAAATAGACAAAGCTCCTAGATGTAACCAAGTCTTCCAATTAACCACAAATTGGGGTGGCAGGGTTTGAAGAATTGTTCTAAAATCTTTAAATTGGGAGGCTTTATCAATCATGGTAACTCCCAAACCACTTGCCCATTTTTTTAATGTAGCTCCTAATTTGGATTGACACCTAAGCATAGGCCATAACCTCTTCTCTCAACTCTCTGAAACCTCCTCCTAGACACTTCAGGGGTCAATTTAAACTTTTGCAAGAAAGTTTTTGACACAGCCCATAATCTGTGTAGTTCTCTCTGTCCACATGGGTGAAAATGCCTGAGGATTTTGTCCCTGACAGTTATTGTTCCTAGGATGCCTTTGGCTGAGGCATTCGGCATGGTGATGTTCATCTAGTAGTTGTGTGGCATTAGCTGCTACTCCTTTGGTAGTAGGCCCAGGCTGCCCCTGTGGAACTTTGGCTGTGTGTTATGCCCTATACCCACCCCCAACACTTCAGTCCGATAAGCACAGTGTAGCTTTGCTGTATGCCAAATAAAGGAACCTGAGTGAGGAGTGTTTTGGATCACAGAGAACTGAATGAAGTGTTCTCCCAAAACTGGACAGGGGGTTTGGATAAGCTGACTGGAAAAGGTCTCGGAGGGAATCCCAACAGCAGGGCTGACCTGAAGCCACAGACCCTGGAAGACCTGTGGTCCACAGTCTCAAGCCAATCCACATGGTGGGGCTGCCCCATAGCTACCAACCCTGGAAGTCCAGGGTCCCCAGCAGTCAGTCAGGAGCCAAGGCAGGTTTCCAACTGAAACCTTCACGTGATTCAATGGAAGTTCAATGAACCCAAGATATTTCTGTGAAACCCCTCAGGTTTGACGAATTGGCATTTTCCAACAAAACTCTGTTTTGTTGGAAAATTCCCAGACAGCTCTACTCACAAGCTGTGGTATAGGGGTCATTGTGGAGGTGAGACAAAATGAGACAAGGCAGGGCAAGGCAGATATTCCAGGCAGCGTTGAAGCCTATAGGGCAGCCCTGGGAGGCTACTGTAATTTAGACAGGTCCCAAGGCTATTTAGCTATACCAGGTGGTCCAGGAGCCCAAGATTAGGAGGGTGCAAAAGGTGACTTAAAGACACCTTCAAGGCCATCCTTAGCCATAGGCAGAATAGGCAGCCAGGTAGAGCACTACACTGCTTAGGGCACCACTGTGCTGGGAATCCAGACAGACAGGAAGCAGTGGAGCATGTAAGAGCAGGGCTGCTGGGTCCTAGAGAGAGCTGAATGCAGCACAGTCTGAGGTAGGAGATTGACTGCTGGGGTGTCTGGGAAGGGGAGAGGGTAGGAGTGGGGGAAGGAGGAACTCGCCTGTGAGTGTGACTCTCTCCCCTGCATGAGGTGAGGCAGGCTCGGCGGCTGCAGCACCCCCCAGTCTCCATTCCCCCCCTCCCCCAACAACGGAGCACCCCTCTCTCCCCCCTCCCCTCCGGCAGGGCTGGGTTGGGTGAGGGGAAGGGGGGGGGCTGACTAGCTGCGTGCTGAGGAATGAAAGTGAAAGTAACTTACTTCCTCGGCAGCCAGCCAGGATTGGAAGGGTCACACGCAGCTGGCTGCACCAGATAGCATGTGTGAAAAATCAGGATGGGGATTGGGATAGGGTGACCAGATGTCCCACTTTTATAGGGACAGTCCCAATTTTGGGGTCTTTTTCTTATATAGGCTCCTATTACCCTCCATCCCCTGTCCTGATTTTTCACACTTGCTGTCTGGTCACCCTAGGTGGGGGTAATTGGTGCCTATATAAGACAAAGCTCCAAATATCGGGACTGGCCCTATAAAATCAGGACATCTGGTCTCCCTAGCTGGGGAGTGTCTCTCTCCCCCAGGCTGGCAGCGATCCATCTCATCCGGCGGGGAGCTGCGCAGGGCAGGATGAGCTGCTGCGGCTCCGTGGGTGCCCCATCCCTGAGATCAGATGCTGTGCTAACTTCACCTTGGTCTGTTGGGCTGGCGGTGGTGCCTATTGGCCTGTGATCGGACCTGAGGGTTTGCTGTTGCCACTCTGCACCCCAAGAGGTGGATTTTGGGATACTGCAGTTTTCCATCTATCTCCTCCTCTACTGCAGCTGTTGGACCAGCAGGTTGGGCGGGGGGGGGGGGGGGGTGAGCCAAGCATGAAAGCAGTACTGTGTTGCCATTTAGATTGTCATTTAACAACTTTGTTTGCCAAAAATGCTTGCTAACAATCCTGAATCCAATTTCAATTTTTTAAAATAAATTTATATCTATCTATCTTAGCCAAAATCAGAAAATTAAGTTGTTAATAATTATTTGTGACAAGTTTGGGCAGGGAGTGGGCCAGTTTTCATCAGAGAAACAAAAAATGTTGACTGGCTTTCCACTAACCCTGTTACTGCTAAATAGAGCCCTCCAACAACTGTAATATGCTCATCTCCTTACTAGTGTATAGAGTGACCATATGTTGTACTAAGATTCTCTTGCTTTTTTTTTTTCCCAGTGAGTCAGTATAGCTTTTGCCAGCCCACAGGTTAGGCAGCCAATGTCTTACGTTTTCACAATGTTTTGTCCAACTTTCATAAAGTAAATACATGGTTAATATGAGTTTAAAAGGCCAGGGACACTTCCTTGTGAAGAATCTGTGCAGCAGATCATGCTAGAGTTGTGAAAATGTCAGTTTTTGATGGAACTTTAGAGGCAGTGATTTATCATGTATTTCTGGCAGTGCCCAAAATGTGCTGCTATTGCTAATGTTTTTCCAAACAAAAATAAGGCACAATAGGACTTCTGTAACATTTCCGTGCTACCTTAATCTAGAGGAGATGATTCTGTGCTGACTTCATTTTGGTCACTTTGTGCTTTACCTAGGAGTAAAACTAGGGTTATATTTTGCCACTGTTTGGAAACCCAGCTTATTAAACTGGATAATGCCATTGATCTAGTTACAGTATAAGGTTGATATAGAGTTGTAACATTAAGACTGATGCCCACTATACATTTAAAACTAAAAAAAGTGGCTTTGTAAAAATGACATAGGTTTCCAACTCTGTGTCTCAGTCAGGGTGGAACGCCTTGTGAGGTGTCTTCACACTAGTTCAAGGTCACAGACTCACGACTATCCTATATTAGTTATTTTAAATAATATTTCTGATCATTTAAAACACTTATTTCTTTTAAAAAACACACTTATAAGTTATGTCGTATCGAAAACAACTTTCCAGGTCACAAAAAAGAAAAACTGAAAGATGAAATAGGATTAGCTGTACAAGCACAGAAGGGTTCTATACTTAAGTTTGTATGTCATGAAAACAACGAAGTTGATCAAGAGCATCAAGTAACTGCCTGTCATAAATATAAAGGGAAGGGTAAACCCCTTTAAAATCCCTCCTGGCCAGAGGAAATCTCCTCTCACCTGTAAAGGGTTAAGAAGCTAAAGGTAACCTCGCTGGCACCTGACCAAAATGACCAATGAGGAGACAAGATACTTTCAAAAGCTGGGAGGAGGGAGAGAAACAAAGTGTGTGTGTGTCTGTCTATATTCTGTCTTTGCCGGAGATAGACCAGGAATGAAGCCTTAGAACTTTTAGTAAGTAATCTAGCTAGGTACGTGTTAGATTATGATTTCTTTAAATGGCTGAGAAAAGAATTGTGCTGAATAGAATAACTATTTCTGTCTGTGTATCTTTTTTGTAACTTAAGGTTTTTGCCTAGAGGGGTTCTCTATGTTTTGAATCTAATTACCCTGTAAGGTATCTATCATCCTGACTTTACAGGGGGGATTTTTTTTTTATTTCTATTTACTTCTATTTCTATTAAAAGTCTTTTTGTAAGAAAACTGAATGCTTTTTCATTGTTCTCAGATCCAAGGGTTTGGGTCTGTGGTCACCTATGCAAATTGGTGAGGCTTTTTATCCAACATTTCCCTGGAAAGGGGGGGTGCAAGTGTTGGGAGGATTGTTCATTGTTCTTAAGATCCAAGGGTCTGGGTCTGTATTCACCTAGGCAAATTGGTGAGGCTTTTTACCAAACCTTGTCCAGGAAGTGGGGTGCAAGGTTTTGGGAAGTATTTTGGGGGGAAAGACGTGTCCAAACAGCTCTTCCCCAGTAACCAGTATTTGTTTGGTGGTGGTAGCGGCCAATCCAAGGACAAAAGGGTGGAATATTTTGTACCTTGGGGAAGTTTTGACCTAAGCTGGTAAAGATAAGCTTAGGAGGTTTTTCATGCAGGTCCCCACATCTGTACCCTAGAGTTCAGAGTGGGGGAGGAACCTTGACACTGCCGAAGAAAATTTTTATGCAGACGAAGCTCAAAAAATGCAGCAACACACAGAACAATCATTTGAAAAAGATGCAGACACAAAACAAGAAATCACAACAGTTCAAACTGTACTAGCATGGGATATAGATGACATCGGCACATGGCCGCAATCTTTAAACAACTAATTCCGTGCCATCATACTTGAGAAAGGCCCTGGAGAATAAAAGGTCTTGAATATCCTAAAGATATTAGAGGTAGGAAATTCTTTTCTGTGACTTTCTAATGGTGAAATTAACAGACGGTGGCTTGTGTACTCTAAATGCAAGGATGCTATATTTTGTTTCCCATGCAAGCTTTTCAATAGTTGCAATTTTAAGATAGCAACCATGGGTATTAATGATTGGAAAAATCTTAGTCACATATTACCATAACATGAAAAGGCAAAACACCACATTGAAAGTATGCACAAACGGTGTGAGCTGAGTGTAAGGTTAAAAAAATCAGACAACTCATGATGCCCAAAAATCAAGGATTGCTGGAATCAGAGAAGCAGCATTGGTGTCATGTTCTTGAACGTCTATTATCTATTGTTGAATATCTATCAAACAATCTTGCTTTTAGAGGAAGCGTTGAGAAATTATTCCAGCCCAAAAATGGCAATTTTGGGGACCTTGTACAACTGCTGGGAAAATTTGACACCGTGATGAGTGAACATCTCCGAAGAGTAACTGAAAATGAAATACAGGACCACTATTTGGGACCAAGAATTCAAAATGAACTGATCATGCTAATGAGTGATAAAGTGAGAGACAACATTGTTTCATTGGTTACTTTGGCAAAATATTTTGCCATAATTCTAGATTGCACTCTGGACATAAGTCATCAAGAACAGATGTCGTTAGTAGTGAGATTTGTCAACATAAGTGATTCAGCACAGATTACAGTCAAGGAATCATTTATCACATTTTTAGAAGTAGAGGACGCTACAGGTTTTGGACTTCAAGCTCTCCTTGATGAACTAAAATGAATGGGATTGTCCGTAATGAACATTAGAGGACAAGGCTATGATAATGGTGCCAATATGAGAGGATGCATTTCTGGCATGCAAGCTAGATTGCTGTCAGAAAATCCACGAGCCTTTTTTGTTCCGTGTGCATGCCACAGCCTTAATTAGATTGTGTGTGATATGACCAAGTCTTCTGTAGAAGCTATTTCTTTTTTTGGTTTGCTGCAATGAATTTACGTGCTCTTTTCAGCTTCCACTCAATGATGGCAAATATTCAAAGCACATGTCAATGGTATTACCATTAAGCCTCTATCAGACACACTGGGAAAGCAGAGTAGAAAGTGCAAAAACATTGATATCTCAATCTGAGGAAGTTTACGAAGCACTGGTTGCTATTTCGGAAGAAGCCAGAGATCCAAAAGCTAAAAGTGAAGCACAGTCATTGGCCTCTGAAATATCCAGCTTCAAGTTTCTAACATCTGTCGTAATCTGGTATGACATTCTTGTTAAAATCTCAAGTGTAAGCAAAATAATGCAGAGTCCAACGATGCAGCTTGATTTAACACACGAGACTTTTTAGTGAAATACAGAGAAAATGGATTCAAAGAAGCACAGGTTACAGCAAGAAAGCTTGCACAGGCACTCGGTGTAGAACCAAAATTTCCATGTCCAAACGTGACACGAGTTTCAAGGAAACAACGGCAAGTGGAATATGAAGGCGCAGATGAGCCCATCGATGATCCAGAAAAGAAATTTGAGGTTGAATTTTTTAATGTTGTGATGGATAAAACAATATCTGCCGTTGATGAAAGGTTTAATACTTTACGAGCACACCATGAACAGTTTGGATTTTTGTAGGACATAACTAAATTCAACAAAATAGGAAAACAAGAGCAGCAAATGACGAAGTGCAAGAACCTAGAGAGCCTCCTTGAAGCACGGTGATAGTTTTGATTTAAATGGACTTGAACTGTACAAAGAATTGAGTATATTGTCATCAATGTTGCCACATGCAAAATCGGTGATGGACATTGTACAGTTTATTCATATCAGCAAACTTGTTGACATATATCCTAACGTGTACATTGCCACTCGTATTCTACTGACAATTCCTGTAACAGTAGCATCAGGAGAACCGAGTTTCCCAAAACTAAAGCTCATTAAAAACTATCTCCGTTCTACAATGAGTCAGGAACGATTGACTGGTCTTGCTATTCTTGCAATCGAACAAGACATCACTTTGTCTTTGTCATACGATGACATTATTACTGATTTTGCAGCCAAAAAAGCCAGAAAGATCACTTTTAATTAAAAACAAATCCTTGTTTCAATACCTCTTCATAGAAATTTCCAATAAAATGTTGACACATTTAAAAAATTATATTATTTTCATCATTCGGTCAATAAATCAAATTTTTTCCAATAGCACTACTTCTTTAGTGCTAGTCCATCAGCATTACAGTGTGCTTAATTAAGTTAAACTGTTTTTGATAAAGTGCATGTGGCAAGTTTTCCAATACTGTAAGCTTATGTTTGTGTTGCTAAGAGCACGTCAGGCATAGGGGCACCAGTTTAATAATCCCGCTTATGGCGCCATAAATCCTAAGGACGGCCCTGGCCACCTTAATGCTCCTCTTTCCCCAGGATGCAAGGTCTGTGCTACACACTTAGATGCACAGCCTCCGGAATGTCACCCTGTACAGGTTGTTGAGGAAACAGGGGAATTTAGGGAACTGCCAGTTCCTTATTGTAGATCAAGATGAGTTAGAAGTGAGTTTTAATGCATATAGCAAACTTGGAGAGCTCAGTAGTTTTTAAATTTACATGGAAAAACAAAAACAAATACTATCTTTAATTTAGTTGTCACAGATCAGAGCCTGTTGTGCCTTGTGAATACACCCCTGCTTGTGCGAGGCCTTGGAGCCACTCCCAGACTGGATATCTGGGCTTCAGGGCCCCCGTTTTTTTGCTACAGCTCTTTCAGCAGGGCCAGTTTGGCTTGGTTCCCTGCAGGAGTCTTCCCCTTTGGAAGCCTGGTAAAGAAAAAAATGCATGCAGTGATATAGTTCTGTCTTTTCAAAACAAATTATTATTTTGTCTACAGAAACACAACAGTTAGAGATATGGGTTAAAACAACAAAGAAGGTCTACATGCATGATTCTTAGCTTCCCCTTGCATAGTTAAGCAGGCCCTGCTTCACCCAGGCACCCTTGGATTTAGGAGACTGATCTGACATACCTACGGTCCCTCTCTCTCTCTGTCTCCCCCAGAGTCTGTCCTTCCTTCCCTGTATGCTAGAGAAAAAACACCCTAAATATTTGTGACTTGATAGACATACTCAGTTCAGGACCTGCTGTTTGAAAAGAAGCCTTTGGAGGTGGCAAGGTAGTTATATCAATTTCAAATTATGTCACAGGCAAATTTCAATCAAATTTTGATGTAAAGCAATAATAGTTCACAAGGAAAGCCTTTCAAAAGTAGTAAGAGTCCTCACCTGGAATTTTCTCTGTGCTTCAAATGAATTTACAGTAGTTAGAACATCTTTATCAATCCTTCCTGTGCCTGTTAGGCAGAGCATCCCACCCAAAGGTGTTTTGACACCTCTCTAGGATTCTCATCTCTTGAACATGTGTTTCCTCAAACCAGTCCTTCTACAGCTGCTGAAAAAGAAACCTGACATTTGCTTAAAAATTCCCATTGAATATCACGTATAAGAAATGACTTAACCAGATATAAATTAAGGGGGCGGGGGGGGGAGGGGCGGGGAAGAGGATAGCAGTTTTACACTGTTTTGTTTTTGTTACATGACTGCACTCAAAAAAAACAATCTACATTTGTAAGTTGTTCTTTCATGATAAAGAGATTGCACTACAGTACTTGTATGAGGTGAATTGAAAAATACTATTTTTTATTTTTACAATGCAAATATTTGTAATAAAAAATATAATGCAAGCACTGTAAACACTTTATATTGAATTCAACTATAACGGAATACATTTGAAATGGAGAAAAATATCCAAATATTTAATAAATTTCAATTGGGATTCTATTGTTTACAGTGCAATTAAAACGGCAATTAATCACAATTTTTTGAGTTAATCGTGTGAGTTAACCATGAATAAATCGACAGCCCTTATATAAACTAATTGAGGGACTGCCCACAACTGGTAGCACTCAGCAGGCAAAAATAACTTAAGCAAATCCTTGAACATCTATTATAGCCAAGATATACCAGACTGGAAATTCTGGGGCAACTTCAGGTAAAATGGAAAAAGATTTTATTGAATAAAATAGACTGAATTAGTACAGGATTCTTTGTTATTTATTTTGGGGCAGTTTGTGATACACTTACTTACACTGAGTAGCAACTAACTCCACATGTAGCCTTATCAATTTCAATGGAACACATGTGAGAAAGGGTGGCAGAATCTGGCCTTTTGTTTTTAAATTCAAAACACCCGGAGAACAAATTTCAAAAGGCATTATAACATATATTGTGCTCTACAGAATCAAAGAGCCAGTCAGGATACATAAACGCTCCCACTACAAAGCACTATGGAGCAAAGGTTATTGGGAATAGGGAATTGGGAATGACTTGAAAAGAAACAAAACCTTAGCTGGATTTTCAGATAAACAATTCAGCAGTTTTTACAACTCACACAATTCTATCTGGCTTTCACAGTCTCTAAAATCCCCAAGGTCTCAGCCACAGCTCTAATGATCTTGCTCATAAATGCACACACAGCTATCAGTTCATTTCTCTGGGCCAGTGCATATAGTGTGATACTATTAAACAGCAGCCAAGAATAGCTACAGGCCATGCCCATTCTCCAGCAAACCTCTTATGCCAGGAGCTGTGAAGGAGAGTGGCAAAGGGCTATTCCACTGGCTCTGCGCTACTTGGGGAAATCTTATGTTGAGGGTATTCCCTAGATCAGTGGTTCTCAACCGGGGTACGTGTACCCCTAGGGGTACATAGAGGTCTTCCAGGCAGTACATCAACTCATTTAGATATTTGCCTAGTTTACAGGAGGCTACATAAAAAGCAGTAGTGAAGTCAGTACGAACTAAAATTTCATAGGACTTGTATTTCACTGTGTAGTATATAGAATAGTATAAACGAGTACAATATTTATATTCCAATTGATTTATTTTATGATTATATGGTAAAAAATGAGAAAGTAAGCAATTTTTCAGAAAAACAGTGTCACACCACACTATTAATGTCTGATTTTGTGAGCAAGTAGTTTAAGTGAGGTGTAACTTGCGGGTTCACAAGAGAAATCAGACTCCTGAAAGGGGTACAGTAGTCTGGAAAGGTTGAGAGGCACTGCCCTAAAGGTTGTTGCTGACCCCTTCATAGCAGCTGTGGCAGAACAGAGAATCAGCCTTGAAGTAAAATATCTTATCTTTTTTCTCTTTGAAGGACTGTAATTTTCTATTCCGTCTCATTTGTCATCTGGCTTTTGAACTCCCTTGACTAAACCAGTGTGAGTGAGAGCAAGAGAGATGTGCATGCACAATTACAGGTTGAAAATTCAACCCTAGATGCGCTTTGTGCCCACATTTCTTCCTTCCCATTGCCCTCCCTAGAACTTGCTTCCCACAGATAGTGTGGAGGCTGCTGGAGCTCCTGAGGTCTCTTCCAACCCTGATATTCTATGATTCTAACAGCAGAAGCAAAGCTTAGACAGCCTCCAACAAGACCACAGACAAAAGAACTGAACTCTGACCGGGATATTTGCTGGCCAGTAAGGCCACCAAGAAAGGGGTGGCCTGAATGGAGTACCCATAGCTCTATGTCTGAGGAGCCCCATGAGGTACAGTCACCTTTATATCTTTGGACTGACTGGACTGCCCATGGGATCTGTGTTAGGAACTCTTTAGTTGATCTTCATTGTAACTGTTAAAGTAATTGCCACTACGATAACTGCATCTTTTATTTTCTGGCAGCCCAACTGTGAGCATTAATGGGAATCCACCAACCAGGAAGAGTCTGTAGGGCCTACTACCGGGAGTATATGTAGTTTTTGCCTCCAAACTCTTGGTACACAGAGCACACTACCAAACATCTAGAGGGGACTGGTGTACCACAACATTCAGAGCAGCAGCTTGCAGTGGGAGTGGTTACAATATACATAATACACTGAAGGATCTGTAGCAGAGGTAGTTGTCTGTAGTACTGGCATAGTTAGCAGACTGTACGTTCCACAAATGGAACCTCTGAATACCTTACCTGGGGCAGGAGATTGACTTTCATTCATTTGCTGTATACACACATTTGGAAAGCAAAGAGCTGCTCCTGTTTGAAGATACCACAAACACTTCTGAAATACAAATATGATAAAAAGCCAAATTCTTTCTGAAGCTCTGAAAATTCCAGCTGTTTATTTGCTCCTCTCCTTGTTCATTACACAAGGAGATCAACTTATTCATTCTGGATTCTAAGGAATAAATAACTCCAATCTTTCTGTTGCTTCAGCTGATGAAACCTCCTCCATCAGAAGGTTATTTTTCTTAATCCAATTTCTCATTTAAAAGTGGGACTCAGTTTCTTCTGGAACGGGTTCTCTTTTTCATAGCAAGCAAAGCATGCATTTATGATTTATCTCAATAGTTAGGAGTATCTCATTTTGACAACTCGCAATTCTGTAAATGCTAGCTACTGTACTTTGTCTTATGTCATCCCTGTGCCCCAAAAGGAGCACAAAGTAGACGATACCAACTTTGTCCACTCTTTTGGAACACAGCGCAACAATCTAATTGAAAACTGTTTTAATTTAAGGCATTTCCACCAATAGTAACAAGAACAAATCCTTTCTGCTCTCCTCCACTATAACTTTTTCCCAGAACTGATACAATCTAATTTTCCACTGGACGTGGGCAAGACAGTAAGTAGTTGGCATTAGACAAAGGATTTTTTTTTCAAAAGTACATAAGTGACTTAGGTGCCTAAGACCCATTTTCAAACATGAATTTGTACACTTAGGAGCATAAGTTTCACTGTCAGGTTCCTAAATGCCTTAATTGCTTTTTGAAAATGGATTAGACTCTTAAGTATCTTAGATTTGGGGCAAAAGTTTCAAGAGCACCTTTCGCCCCCTTCCCGCCCAAAAAATGTTCCTATCATTTCCTTTATTTCACATCAAAAAGGAAAAAGAAAAAAGGAGTATATGATAAACATGCTTATTCTCTGGCGAGCGAAACAATTTGCAAATGGGCAATTACATTTTTAAACACACCAAAAATTAATTTAACATGAGAGAGATAAAACAAGATGAAACCGATAAAAAACCTACTATTTTATTTAACATATATCTAGAAGGAGTTATAATACTCATAAAATTCTTGACAGTATAATCCAAAATCAGTTAGGGGTTATTGGTTATTTAAACTGCTCACTGTAGTTTATCTAATCTCCCATCATTATAAATCCATCCTCTTTTAAACTCCTTTAGCAGTGGCAAAGTTAAAAGGCATGCGTCTGATGTGGCTCTCCCTATACTTCTATTGGACTCTTCCTTGTGCACATAGGCCTGGATCCACAAAGAGATTTTTAAGCACCTAGAAAAATGACTGGAACAATGGGATCCACAAAGCCTGAATCAGGTGTCTAAACTCCCTATAAAAATGAATGGAGAAAGGTAGGTGCCTAAGAATGTGATGCACAAAAGCCAACATACTAGATGGGGAGCAGCCTAAGTTAGCTAATAGGAGATATGACCAGAGGGGTCTGTCTTAAGTCCCATCCCCTCAGAGTTCAGTGCCTAGTCAGGAAGGGAGGCACCAATCTCTGCTTGCATTTCACAGCCAGGAACTCTCTCCTTGAGTCAGGTGGCTTAGGTTCCTATGCTGTATCTTGCAAGAATGAGCTGGACAAGCACCTAACTCCACACAAACTGGTAGGAGGCGGTGGTGGCAGCAGTAGCCTCCCTTATAGCCTTTAGGCCAGAACCAGGTTAGGGAGACTGGGTCGTGGGCAGCCAGGCCTAGTGGTTGGAGTAAGGGTCAGAATGAGAGTTGAGTCTGGATGACGGAGCCAAGGGTCAGGGCAGAGTCAGAGACAGGAATCACAGCCAAAGTTCTGTCTAAACTAAGTGGGAGTTTAATCCGATATGAAGCATGCAGAGACTATTCTTCCTCCCAGGCTGAAAGTCTCAGTGAAAAGCATGAGACTATGTCTACACTTAAAACATAGACACTCCCTAGAGCGACGAGAGGGATTCTCCCATCACTGTAATTAATCCACTACCCCAAGAAGGGGTCATAGGTTGATAGAAGAATTCTTCCCTCATCATTATCACTGCAGCTTAACCTGGAAGAATCTTTGGTCTAATAAGCCCTCTTACTTTTGCCTGGAGCTCCATAACAGAGCTCTTTTTCAAGCAAAATTCACAGCTGGGCACACATCAACTTAAAATTCTCCTGTATCTAACAGTCAGCTATGGAAGACCATATGGAACATACTCTATATTAGAACCTAGTTATAGGTAGGGGCCCCATAAGACATTTCTAGGGCAGGCACTCTGAAGGTAGTTTTCATGAGAATAGAGCTCTCTGTTAGGAGATGCCACAAACCAACTGCTGTTCTTCCAAAACCAGACTTTGTCCAATAGACTTATATAATTATAAATCCTAGCAAAGTAGATGAATCAATGTCCAAAAAAAACAAACAAAAACCAAAACCACAGGCGATAGGGCTGGAAGGGACCTCACTGTGGCAGGACCAAATAAACCTAGACTGTCCTTGACAAGCATATATCTAACCTGTTCTTAAAAACATCCAGTGACAGGGATTCCACAAGCTCCTTTGGAAGCCTGTTCCAGAGCTTAACTACCCTCATAATTAGGGGGAAAAAAGTCTAGTGTCCAACCTAAATCTGTCTTGCTGCAGATTAAGTCAGCAATGTGATGGTTCTGGTTCTACCTTCAGTGGACATGGAGAACAATTGATCACAGTCCTCTTTATAAACAGCCCTTAACATACTTAAAGACTGCCCCCCCTCTGACCTCTTTTCTCAAGACTAAACATGCCCAGTTTTGTTTGTTTTTTTGTAGCCTTTTCTCATATGTCAGGTTTTCTAAACCTTTTATCATTTTCGTTGACCTCCTCTGAACTCTCTCCAATTTGTCCACATCCTTCCTGGCATATGGCACCCAGAATTGTATACAGAGCTCCAGCTGAGGCCTCATCAGTGCTGAATAGAGCAGAACAACTACTTTGTGCGCCTTATATGTGATGCTTCTGTTAACATATCCCAGAATTATATTAGTCTTCTTTGCAACTGCATCACATCGCTGACATTCAATTTGTGAGCCTCTATAACCTCCAAATCTCTCTGAGCACAACTACCATCTAGCCAATTATTCCCCTTCTGAAGCATTTGATTACTCCTTCCTAAGTGAAGCACTTTGCATTTGCCTTTTACTGATTTTCATCATGTTGATTTTGCAGTTCTCCATATCAATTCTCCAATTTGCAAAAGATCATTTTGAATTCTAATCCTGTCCTTCAAAGTGTTTGCAATACCTCCCAGCCTCTGATCAACTGCAAGTTTTATAAGCACACTCTCCATTCCATTATCCAATCAATCATTAATGAAAATATTGAATACTGGACCCATGAAACCCCAGTTTCCCAGTTTGACAGCAAACCATTGATAATTACTCTGAGTAATTTTTCAACCAGTTGTGCACACACCTTATAGTAATTTTGTCTAGACTGCATTTCCTTAGTTTATGAGAATGTGGGACTGTCAAAAACCTTACTTAAATCAAGATGCATCAAGTCTACTGCTTCCTCCCTATCCACTAGGCCAGAACTCTGTCAAAGAAGGAAATTAGGCTGGTTTAGCACGGTTTGTTCTTGACAAATCTATGCTGGCTATTCCTTACAACCCTATTGTCCTCTGGGTGCTTACAAAGTGATTGACATTTTCCCTCTTACTGGAATATATTTTGTCTAAATACTTAAATTAAGATGAAAATCTCTCTCTCCACTTTCACTGTCCACACAAGGACTGAGAGGATATCCTTTGGGTCAAACCCCCAAGATTGGTTGCAAAGCTGCTTTTCTACAGTCACTGAATTCTAGAGAATCTAACCTATCGTTATTATATAGTCTCTTTATTAAAAGGAATATACGTTATAGCCAACATTTTTTTAAATGGATGCTTAAATTAGATTCCTACATCTATATTTAAGCATGTGAATGAGTGGGCTGAGCTCCTAGTGATGTCAGTGAAAGTTGCTGGGTGCTGAGCACTTTTGAAAAATCAGGCTTCTTTATTTAAGTGTCCTAATATGGATTTGAGACTAATCTGAGGCACCCACTTTTGAAAATGTTTGCATATCTATGCTATGATTACAAAGACAGTATTACTGTAAACATCAACAGCATGCAACTTTATAATATTGAGAGAAGAACATGTTTTACAGGGTGGATAAAAATTAATGCTTTTAAAAAAAAATATTTAAATTGGATGTTTTGATAAAATGCTTTGAGGAAAAACCTATCTAAAGATAGTTTTAACTAAGATATCTTTGAGCTATAATGTATCTCATCATGGAATAGGGATTATAAATTCTAATCCTATAGTATGAGACAATATATTCATGTAACATTTAAGAAAAAAGTTTTGTAAATGAGTTCCAATAGTTCATGGATTAGGGACCCAACCTTATGGGGTTCAAAGGGCTTCTGTATAGATTATTTAGGTTAATCTTTCTTTCTATCTACTGAATGGGACTCAGTGCTCAGTCTAGAAGATACGACCAGAGATGCTTCATTTTGCAGTTCTTAAACTCTGGATTTGTGTCTCCAGAGATAACATGCTTGTTAACAGCAAAAATAGAAACAACAAAACAGACCTCAACCCTATTGTCCCTCTGCAAATTTGTGTACACAGAGTCAATCCCTTACCTCTCTCTAAAAGTCCAAAGTTTCAAAAAGTTTAATGAATAGAAGATTGTTGGGGGTGAAATAGATCTGGACAAGGAGAAGAAGTCTGGAGAGATGTGAGAAGGGAGGGACAGACAGTAGAAACAAAAGTGAAACTGTTTGAGGAGCATATTCCAGAAGTCTTGAGGTCTTTCTGCGTGTAGCTTTCATTGATTTGAGATCTACCGTACCATTCTCTCACAAGAAGGGAAACCATATAATGGCAGCAGGCCATAAAAGAGACCCAGTTTGAAAATATTTTAATGAAGTTCCTCTACCTGTGGGTAAGACAGACACGCGTGCAAAATGCAAACAGTGCAACAAAGAAATGCAAGGCCTGGTTGCCCGAATGAAACGTCATGAGAAGTAAAAAGAAAAGGAGTACTTGTGGCACCTTAGAGACTAACCAATTTATTTGAGCATGAGCTTTCGTGAGCTACAGCTCACTTCATCGGATGCATATCGATGAAGTGAGCTGTAGCTCACGAAAGCTCATGCTCAAATAAATTGGTTAGTCTCTAAGGTGCCACAAGTACTCCTTTTCTTTTTGCGAATACAGACTAACATGGCTGTTACTCTGAAACCTGTCATGAGAAGCGTTCCTTCTCAGGAGGAAGCTGCATTGAAGATGATGAAAGGAACATGTCTGAACATGCAGGATCTTCAGGTTTTTATTTCATAATTCTTTCTTAAGGACTGCCTGTTTTCCTTCTGGGACTATTCTTGAATTCTCATGTTTGAGCAAAAAATATAGTTGTTACTCTATGGTACTATCACTTTAGATGCAGTTGTGATAAAAAAATAAATAGCTGAAATAGGCAGATCTTCCTTTTACAATTTCACCTTTAAAGTAGTATTGACTGTCAGTGAATGCAATGAGTAATACTAAATGAGCAGTCTAGTAATATAAACAACTGCATGGACTTATTTTGTTTAGGAGAATCCATCCTCAACATACAGGATTCTGAAGACAATCCATCATCAAGATAACCATCATTTTCTATAGTTTCAGAGTTATCTGCTAACGATAGTGTTTCAGTCACATCATTTATGTCATATAGTCACAGTATATTACCTTTAGGAAAAAGAAAAAAAATATCTCCATCATCCCAAAACAACCATAGATAAGTTTGTGATAAGAACCAGAATACTTACAAGAAGTAGCAGTAAAAGCTATAACAAACTGTGAAAAAAAATTCAAAATGTCCAATATGCAGCTTGGTCACAGACAATGCTGCAAATGTATACAAGATTAGAAGAAATTATTTAGAAGAGAGAGTCCCAAGCTAATAACATATGGTTGCAGTGCTCATTTGATGCATCTCCTAGCCAAAAAGTATTCCAGAAATAAAGGCTAATGTTGTTGAAATTGCAAAATACTTCCGTAACAACCACTTTACAGCAGCTGCTCTGGAAAAAAAAAAAAAAAAAAAAAAAAAAAAGAGAGGAACCAAGCTAACTCTCCCACAAGATGTGCGATGGAACTCAGTAGTGAACTGTTTTGAGCACTATATCAAGAACTGGCCTATCTGATGACAGTTTGTGAACAAAATCGTGAAAAAACAGATGGTACTGTCACAGCCAAAGTTCTCAACATTGGGCTTCAGAGAAATGTTGAACACATGCTGAGTACCCTAAAGCCTATTTCTGTAGGAACAAAATGCAGGGAAATACCGGTTTTATTGCTGACACTGTTGAAATTTGGAAGGAACTGAGTGAGATCTTAAAAAGAGACATATGCAATGACAGAGTTAAACTACAAGCATTAAAAAAAACAAAACAAATGGGACAAGCACTATCTCCAGCTCATTTTCTTGCAAATATTCTCAATACTCGATACCAGAGTCAAACCTTAACTGCTGAAGAAGAGGAGTTGGCTACGACATGGACATCCAGCAATCATCCCTCCCTAATGCCAACTATAATAAACTTCAGACCTAAGGGTGAACCATTCAAGAAATATGTTTGCGGATGATAGCTCAGTAGTTTGAGCATTGGCCTGCTAAACCCAGGGTTGTGAGTTCAATCCTTGAGGGGCCCATTTAGGGATCTGGGGCAAAAACTGGGGATTGGCCCTGCTTTGAGCAGGGGGTTGGACTAGATCTCCTGAGGTCCCTTCCAACTCTGATATTCTATGACTTCTATTCTATGATGTTTTAAAGAAAGATACCAGTGAACTGGTGGAAGTCACTTAAGCACTTGGATTCAGAGACTGTTGAAGTGATAATCTCACTTAACAGCAGTAGCTTCTTCTGCCGGTGTAGAAAGAATATTTTCTTCCTTTGGATTAATTCATTCCAACTAGAGAAATCATTTGGGACCTGAAAAAGCAGGAAAGCTTGTTTTTCCTTCTCCAGATTATGAACAAAGAGGAAAACGAAGGTGAAAACGACTGAGTTAGCTGCAGAAGCCAGTATTTTCAGCTTCACATGTTGACTTTGCTGACACAGTCGATTTAATTTTTGTTTTGTTCTTTAATATTTCATTTAACTATTTTAGTTAACAATTTTAACAAAAACAAACCTGATATTAAAAAAAACTTAAATGTTTAACTAAATTCAAAAATTCATATGCTTGTTTTGTTATAATATTATATGTTTGCTGTTGAAGAAAAAAAATCCAGAATACATAACGTTGTTTTAGTTAAATAAAACAATTTAAATGTCTGTCTGATGTTCTCCTCCTAATACAGCATGGCAAGAAAATCCTCCAAATGTTAAATGATTAACCTGTTGAATTGGAGATAGTTCACCTCCCAATGACTTCAGAAATATCTGCTTCAATTACGTTTGGTAAATGAAATAACCAAACAATCATTCATTTTCTGATATAGCCATAAAACTAATCTGAAAAATTTCAAAATAAATCACTTTAAAAATGTATAGCGTGTATCTTCTAAAAATGAAAACTACATCTATCTCTGAGTTGTGAAGAATATGTATTAAGGTTACACCAACAAGAATGCACTTTTATGTAGAAATCCATGATGAAATAGAGTCTTCCTGACTAGTGATTTAAATCAAATCCACCCTATTGTTTTATCTGGCATATTTTTAAAATCACAAAGTTCATATTCACTGACTGTCCACTGCCAGACAGTATGCTCCCTCTGACTGTGAAGGACACAAACAAAAACATTTAACAATTTACTATGTATTACATTATTGTGTGGTCTTTTGGCAGAACTAGAGAAAAAGATTCTGGGCTAGGGTACAAACAATTCTCATATATATGGTCACTGGGGACGGGCAGAAGGAGTGCAATTTGGAGTCGTGGATGGGAAGAATTTGAGAGCTCTTCCCTTAAAGAAAGAACATTTTTTTAAATTAAGATTCTCCTAGTATAGTGTTTTCTTCCTTCATTTTGATTTATACATTATCATTGCAGTTATCTAGGGAAATGTAATACAATTTTAGAACAATGAATAAATTTTGGATATTTATCCTTTGTTTTAATATAGTGTGTGTATACTGAGAATGTTGCCATTTGTGTCTTGTTCAGTTCAGGAAATCTGCAAAAAAAATTTTTTTTATTTATTTATTTACATGGTGTCCTTGGCATTTGATTTCCTACCAGTGACACATAGCAAAGAAACTTCTCAGAATTGCAGTGTCATAAATAATAATAAGTTTCATTAAACAAAACAAAACAAAACAGCCATTTAAAATCAGAAAAAGAAAAATGTAGCAAAACCCACAACCTTCTTCACCTAACAGCAAGATCTAAAAAACTAATTTCATTTTTGTACTCTACAGTGTAAAACAAATTTAACATGGTCAGCATTTTATAATTCTACAATATACAGGACCCAGCTGCTGCTCTTTAAAGTTAAAATGAGTCATTAAATGGTATAATTTAGTTAGCCATTGTATCTAGCCAATTTTTATCTTTGGCAGTATAAATTGCGAGTACAGTTAGCCACTTGATTTCTACATACAACAGTGATTTTGAAGAAACAAGACAGATGAGCTGATATCTTTTATTGGAGGAACTTCTGTTGATGAGAGAGAAAAGTTTTCAAGCTTTAGAATGCCCAGTGTGGACAGAATCTGGAGATTTTAGCTGTTTAAACTCTAGCAAATCTCAACTGAGACTATGTGAATTGCCTTTCTCCCCGCCAAGGCTTATAACTTCTTCAGATGTGGGCAGTTTTTCATGGGGATGGCAAAAGGCACAGCCTTGACAGAAGAGCCAGCCTCAGACAAATTTCAAGTCCTTTCTCCAAAGTATGAGGTGCTAGAGCTTTCCAAGGAAAAGTTTGGCAGAATTTTTTTTAAACATTGAAAAACATTTTTCTCCAACCCTCATTCTCAGAAGTTGTCCGAACTGTTTTTTGACCTCAATGAGATTATTCACAGTGCATAAAGTTAAGTGTACAAATTCTGCAGGATTAAGTTCACTGGAAGTATCTGCATGTAAATATATTCATCTCTGTAGGTGTTCGCAGGGTTATGGCCTAAATAAGCCTAACTTAGCACTTTTAACAATAAACCAAACAAAAACAAACAGAATTTGGCTTAATCCCGTGCCTGTTTAAATCAATGGCAAAACTCCAATGACTTCAAAAAGCACTGTATGCAGTGTTGTAGACATGTTGGTCTCAACATATGAGAGAGGCAAGGTAGGGTAGGGGAGGTAATGTCCTTTATTGGCCCAATTTCTGTTGGTGGGAGACAAGCTTTCGAGCTTACAGAGAGCTCTTCTTTAGGTCTGGGAAAGCTTGAAAGCCCTGGAGAACTGGATTCTATCTCTGCATCTGCCACAGAGATCCTGTGTGATGCTGGAAAGGTTATTTAAATCAAGCTTTTCACAGGTGGTCTCTAATTGTGTGCGCTCCTCATTTTCTGGGTGCTTGGTTTGATACCCTGGGGTCTGATTTGCAGAAGTGCTCAAATGAAGTCAATGGGAGCTGTGCTCTGAACATATGAAGTGCTAAATAATGCCATGAACACTGAAAAATCAGGTCCTAGAGGTCTCATATTGGGCACCCAAAATGAGTGGACACATTTTACCTTGCTCTCTCTATGCCTCAGTTCTCCATCTGTAAAATGGGGATAACAATCTCTCATGTCACAGGGATGTTGGGGAAATGCATTTGTGTGTTGGAAAAACATTTGGATACTACAGTGATGAGTGCTATATAAAAAAGCCCATGAGGAAATTAATAAATCTGCTTTCAGAGCAGGGTTTGAATAGTGTGAAATTAAAAAGGCCTAGGGCCACCCCTTGTACAACAAGGAGAAAGAAAAAAATGTTGAATAGTTGCTCATTAAATGAGTAGCATCCATTCAATGCATTGAATGAGGCACGGGTCTTGAAGAAAATAGTATGTAATCATAGAATTAGACTGCATAATGCATACACAGAGGCAAACCATAATTCTGACATTTCCTAGCTTTTGAGTGTTTGACTTTGCAATCTTAATAATGTTTTAATACAGTTTTTATATGTAATGATTATACAAGGTAACTGAATATAGCATTCAGTGCTAGATACAAGATGTTTAACAATTTTTTGTACTTTAATATTACGATTCCTTATAAATCAGAGCTCTTTTTCCAGAGGATTTGTAATGAAAAAGTATATTCGCAGAGGAATTAAGTGAGGAAATTGACTAACAAACAAGGATTTTTAATTTTGGGGGGGGTGGGGTGGCGGAGATAGTTGAAGCGTGCAACCCTCAGAACAGATCCTCACAGATCCCAAGATACGTAATGGACAGTCAGTCTATTCTATATATCTTATTTCTGAATGTCAGTGATTTCTACTTGTCCCTTTGACCATTTTTTCCTTTTAACATGAAAAACAAAAAAGGTAAAAGTACCATAATTCAGTCACCTTCAGCACCAATCAAGAGTTAGAGAGCTTGCTACAGTAATTTGCCCAATCATTTAATTATAGCAAAACTTGTCTTAAAGTGTAATTCTGCTCTGATTGTGTAAAAGTGTCATAGTGGGACTGTTTGATTATTGTTCCTCAGTGTCTTCTACATCAAATGTGCTCAGTTTTCAACTATAAAGATGTATTTTTTTCCTAACTACCAGCTATACAAACTCAACCTCGTACTATATATATTTCAAGCTGGGTTCTGTCCTCCTTATACATTATCACCAGTGATAAGGCTCTCAAATAGTGCACAGCAATTCTTTTCCCATTAAGATTTTTTTTTTAAAAATTGATCAACTACATAAGGCCAATTTCTTCAGGTCAAATTCTGATTGCCATGTGTGCTGTTGTAATAATTGGACCTGCATTTTACCCTAATTGTGAGCTCAACTGAAAGAAGTGAGTGAAAGTTTATAAAGTGTCACAATAACCCATGACAAATGTTGAAAAGGTGCAAGAGCAAGACAGACTAAGTTAGACCAAAACAATAGAGGCCTACTTATATAACTCAAGGATTGTGTTAAGATCATGCCAGGTAAACGAAGTGTTGGACCAAAAATCAATGAACCAGGAGTGGTGTGTCAGATTTTAGGCTTAACTCGTGGCCAAAATAATGAGACAGGCTGTTCTGCCATCACACCCCTTTTGGGGTCCCCAAAGAGACTTTGGGGGAACAGAAGACCACTGGCTGTCTGAGAGGAGGAGAAGTGAGCTTCACCATGGCTGCCACCCCCATGGTCTCTTGGGTCCCCAGACCTCCTTCATCCTAATCCTGAGGGATATCCTGACATGACCTGGCCAGAGAGAAAGAGAGCGCCGGGGTGCTGGAACTAGGCATACTGCGGAGTCCAGCAGCATCCCCGCTTGAAGTGGTTTCCATTATAGCAAGGGTTTACAGTTTTGTTGAATGGCTTTCAGCACCCCCCACCCCCACCCACACTATAAAAAACTGTTCCAATGCTATTGGAGGGACCCAGATGACATCTTCACCTCCAGCAACTAATCCCAAATACCACCAGGGTATAAGCCTCTCTCCCCATCCCACGTGTTCTTTTCCTATCTCCTTTCTTCTTCTGTCCAATAAGAGTTTGAATTAGCCAACCAAGGCCTGGTCTACACTGGGGGGAGTGGGGGGCAAGCTAAGTCGGTTTAAGTTATGCAACTTCAGCTACAAAAATAGCGTAACTGAAGTTGACATACGTAGAGCTACTTACACTGCAGTAGGTCAACTGCTGACGCTCCCCCGTCGACTCGACTCCGCCTACGCTTCTTGCTCTGGTGAAGTACCAAGTCGACGGGAGAGCGCTCAGCAGTCGATTTATCGTGTCTTCACTAGATGCGATAAAATCGACCCCCGTTGGACCGATCGCTCCAGAAGTAAGTGTAGACATGCCCCAAGACTACATATTTTTGCAACACTGCTAAGCCTGTGCGATCAAAAAGGCAGCTAAATGCAGTATCCCAAACAGTCAGCAAGTGAAAGTCAACACCAGAGACAGAGGCTGCATTTTCTACTTTTACTGTTCTTTTCATTCCTCTTGAGTGTTTGTCTCCCTTATTTTGTCTTCTAGAAAACCGGATAGGAGTTCAATAATGACAGCTAGAGCCCACCACTAAAAACTTCTTTCCCCAAAAAGAACACTTATCTTTAATACCATCTAAGACTCTCCAAGCTCATCATCAGAAGCAAGCTCCCCAGAGTCTAGCACCCATCAACTCAAAGCAGCACCATACCCTGCCAGAACAGACGAAAATCCTGTAGACATCTCATTGCTGTGATGATCAGCACCCTCCCTATGACATACTTTTCAAGGTCCATGGGGCCTACACATGCCTATCACAACATGTGTTTTACCTCATCCAGTGCACTAAATGCCCCCAAAACAAACATGTGGGTGAAACAAGACAGATAAATCACTGTGCTCTCAAAGGAACTCACAGAAAAATAAGACAAAAACAACTTAGCACCTGTGAGTGAACACTTTTCATAATCTATTAATTCCTCCCCCACCCCCACCTATCTGACTGCACAGGTGTTAACTGGCCACTTAACACATATTGTAAGAGGCTATTCACAGTGAACTACTTATGCTAAACAATCTCTTCCACCTTGTATTTAGCTTTGTCAGGGAGTACCTTTCCCAGACCTGAAGAAGAGTTGTGTGTAAGCTCAAAAGTCTTTTTCACCCACAGAAGCTGGTCCAATAAAAGACATTATGTCACCCACCTTGTCTACCTAAATATCCTGGGACCACCAAGACTACAACACGACCACTGCCTAACTCTGGTGGCACCTAAAATGCCTTAGCATCTACATTTTTCATTGTAAAAGACCCCTGAGCTAGTTCTATCATTCAAATTGCTCACTAAGTATATTTGATAGAAACATATGAAAGTCAGGCCAGATCCTCAGCTTGTGTAAACTGATTTAGCTTTCTTAACTTTGATGGAACTATGCA
Source organism: Natator depressus (assembly GCF_965152275.1). Taxonomy (NCBI): domain Eukaryota; kingdom Metazoa; phylum Chordata; order Testudines; family Cheloniidae; genus Natator; species Natator depressus. Next base: position 60,027,182 of record NC_134238.1, read on the forward strand.
TATTTAAGCCAGTTGAGGATCTGGTCTACTAGTGAATTTAATTCTCAGTAATAGAAGCAGTTGATATCAACAGTAATAATTAATGTAATCAGGTCAGATGAGTTCCAGGGAGTTCTTTAACCTAGACTGAATAGATGTTGTCACTTAAAATTCCAAAACAAAGAAAATTAGCTTTTATTCAGCTGCCTCATAAAATGAAATTGCTCCATCTCATCTTTGCTCCTCCTGTCTGGGTCAACCATTTGAATGACTCACAGAGAATTCCAGAGAGACTGCCCTGTAATTCAAGTCTGTCCACAGAAGTGATAAGAATGGAAGTAGTTCATCCTGCAGTGAATCTCCAGTTTCAGAATGATACAGGGAGAAATTTTTTAAATAGGAGGTTGGTAATATTCATATACCTTAAAAGCTGGTATTACTACTGTTTGGAGGGCTATTTGAAGGCTGGATATTTTGCTGTTCTTGCACTTTCTACTTGGTGATTCAGACTAATATCAAACATATACTTGTCATTAAAAGTAATCAACCTAAAAAGAATTCACCATTTGTACATCTACAGAGCAAGCATTATTTTGAATAAAAGACAACATATTACAAAACATTTTCATGTTACTGTTTATCAAGTGATATTTCTGACAGTCCTTAGCTTCAGGATGTGATGTGAAAGGCTGTCAGTGGAAACTCATTTCTGTTCCTTCTACTTAGTAAAAGTGATACTGGTGTCAAAGCCAGTCTCCTAGCTTTTCATACTATTTCAATAAACACTTCTACGATCTTTAAGGCAAGATCCCTCCCACCTATAAGGAAAACTGCAGCATACTTTAGACATCCATAGCACTATTAAGCTTTCTAAAAACGGCTTGCTCTCTCAGAGCAGTGGCAGACCCATGGCCTGAGAGAACATGTATACCACATTAAGAAATTGGTAAGGCAGCTGATTTATCATCATTGCACTCCTTCACAAAAAACAAAACAAAACAAAAAAATCACCCCCACCCCCACACAGTATATATAATCCTCATCCAACCCAATTTTTGGCTGGAAAAGTTATATGTGGCAATTTCTCCATAATTGCCTTCTAAAAGAGTTGACTGTCTTAACTAATCAAGTACAATTGTTGCTTAGTCTTCATTCCACTGTTCATAACTATCTCACTGCTCTCATGCTTCCCAACCTGTCAGATCTACTGTTGCCTCCCACCTGTAAATCTGGATGAACACCTTTGTGTTCTTGGTATGTTCAGCCGTCTTTTTGGTGTGTACCGCACCTGGTAAATGGCATTTTAGCTTCCAGGTTCTGTCACAATAATAATAATAATAATAATAATAATTGATTACTCCAGTTATCTCCTCTTTGGCACACTTCTGACAAAGCCTCCTTAAACCATCAGCTAACCTAGAAGTTAGCAAGAACAGGAAACTTGTTTGGTTATGTGAACTTTTTCTTTATTATTTAATTTTTTTTTTTTTTAAATAAAACACACCATAAATCTGGCTATCCCTATTAAAATGGGGATATTATTACAATAAGGATCATCTGTATTTTGATGAGTTCAGAGATTCCTGACTGCAGCAGAATCTTGTATCTATAAGCCAAACCCATTTACTCTGAGTTGTTAATACATCATAACATTAAATGTGTTTCAGTTTTGAAATTACTGCACTGGAAGGCTCCTCCATGGGCAGGGTTTAAGTCTAAATTTTTGCCTCCAGAGCTATATGGAGACAGAAGGAACGACTGAAAAATGCATGTCAATATATGGCATCCTCTCTCCCTGAGCTTGTTGGGAAAGGTTCACATGATTAAATGTAATAGGCTTCCTATACTCCTCTATATTTTAAGCGTCTTACATTATTTTAAAATAGCACCATTAAAGCCTCTCTGGGGGGCTTGACCTGGTCAATGCCCACAACTATCATTTAAAAAGCTATAGCTTCATGTAGGCAAAGGGGAGAGGAGATGTTAGATTCCCAGACATACAAATTATGCTTTTATCAAGTCACACATATCAAATTGTTCAGTTGCCACCCATGTGGGTATAAGAGTGTTAGCAAGCTAGAACCAAAGCATTAAAGCGTCCGATTCCCCCGCGGGTCTCCTCGGCTCCTCTTTCTGTCCAGTGGAGAAAAAGTAAGGAGCCTACGGTGGTGGCTGTGTGAAGGGTCTGGGCTATCATAGCGAAGAGGTACCAGTTTCATCCTCGCCATCATGCAAAAGCACCTATCCAGACAAACCAGATTTTCAAATTGGAAACAAACCTAAAATTTGGAAGAACTGGCTGTACAGGGGCATCATACAGCTTTCCCAGTTAGTCAACAATGAGAGCTTTGTCCCTATTTTGGGCACTAAAGCAGTGCTTTGGCCTGCAACCCAGAGTGGAGTGGCAGTACTTGCATCTAAGACTCTTGCTAATGTATCAGTTTGGCCCAGATGCCCTAGGACTACTACTGGGAACTTTAGAAACACTTCAAATTCCCCAAACTCATGTCAACTATAAGTGCTTTACTAACGAAGAGAACTTCATTAGTCTGGAGTTCTTTATGAAACGTGGGAAGGGGATTTATCACACCCCTCAGGAAAAATCCCAGTGGCAGAGCATATTATGCAATATTAAAAATGCCTCTGTTGATCCCAGATTACGCTTGATACAACAAAAAGATTTTATTCAAAATGTATTGGGCACTATAGTGGTTTCACAAGATAAAGGCTTATCCTCTGACATTTGTTGGCGCTGCAATAAAGAAAAAGAAGCCCTGACTCGTACACTATGGGACTGTCCAATAATCAGGCAGCTGTGGAAAGAGGTGGTACAAGAGTTAAAATGGTGCTTGACTTCAAACAGCTGAACTTCTGCCAAAAATTATATCCTAGGATATTGGCCTCCTAAGCTGCACTGTAATACAAAGACTGGTTCTTGAGATCTGCAATGATCACCAAGCACATGATTTTACAAAAATGGAAGAGTAGGCTTATACCCACAACAGAGCAGTGGTATTCAGACCTGTGATTGAACAGCCAAAGAATAGATGATCAACAGAGAGATTAGTTATGTGGATCTGACAAAATTTGAACCCCCATTTCTAGATACATTTGGATTTAAAAAAAAAAAAAAAAGGCAGCTCAAATTATGCCACACCTTCATTCCACTAACATCTCCTTTTCTCTCCCCGTTCCCCTACTTCCCTTCTTTTCCCTTTTATGTATGCTTTTCTAGTGTTATCACGGTTATCCCCACCTTAACATGTAGGGTCTATGTAATATTCTCTGGTTTTGTATTGCCTCGTCTTGCAGGTTTTACAAGTTATAAAATTGTATTAGTGATTCTGTGAAGTGTGCAATATTTGGAAATATATACAGTAGAACTTCTGAGTTATGTTTGTAACTCTGAAAAGTTTGTAATGGAACAAAACATTATGTTCTTTCAAAAGTTTACAATTGAACATTGACTTAACTGCTTTGAAACCTTACTATGCAGAAGAAAAATGCTGCTTTTAACCATCTTAATTTAAAATGAAACAAGCACAGAAACAATTTCCTTGTCTTTATATAAAAAAAGAGAGAGAGAGAGAAAAAAAAAAACCTAACTCCCTCCTCTCCCCCCCCCTTTTTTTTTCTTTAAGTACTTTACATTTAACAATACTGTACTGGGGGTTTGGAGTTTTTTTTTTAATCTCTACTGCTGCCTGATTGGGTACTTCCAGCTCCAAATGAGGTGTGTGCTTGATCAGTCAGTTCATAAGTCTTGTGTTCATAGCACTAAGGTTCTACTGTACAAGCCATATGTCATTCATTTTTTAGTATTTCATTGTTTTATAAAAATCAGTTTAAAAAACAAAAACAATTGTCAGCGCAGCCAGCGTGTTTATTGCTAAAATGAAGTCAATGGTCTTGAGCAGTGCAATTGTAATTTTACAATTAAGATAATTGGAATAGTTGAGTGGTCCTAGTGTCTATTACCAATACCAAAACCTAACTTCTTAAAAAATAAAGTGTATTTTTTGTGTAATACCATTGGAGAGGGTGCTCCTGAAATACCAGACCTCTAGGGGACTCCCCCAGACTACAGAAATAATGTGGCAGAATTTCTGGGGAGAAACAGGGCATACTGCCTAACAACCTCTGAAGGTTCTGTCCAATCATGGCCCATTCTCACTGCAGACCGATTACACCTGTTACACATTCCAAGCAAATCCCACAGATGAACACATTTGCTGATATATTCTGAAGACACCATTACTAGGATGGTTCACCTATTCCACTTTCTCCTCCCCAGAGCAGCTCTGTCTCAAGTGATAACTGAATCCTTAATTTCAATATGCATTTCAGAGCTATTTCCTGGACCCCTATTTTTTTTCCCCCACAGAAATGCAACACTGGGTACAGAAGTTCTTAGGATGGTCCCCTCTTCTTATAGGAATTGTGACCCTTGATCACTGTAATCTGTTCAGAATAAGTTTCTGTCAAAGGCCAATATTAGAATTATGTGGGATATCGTTGAGTCATGTTCCACTGTAACACCTTCATCAATGGCTGAAAGATATATGATAAATGTTTGCATCAAATATAAGCTAGTCTTCATTTTCAAAACCTTTCATGACCTATCATTTCAAATGCTAGTGAGATGTCAACTCCTGCCTTCCATGAACCAATCAATCATGCAGCCTCCATGACCCACTTATTAAACTTTCAAACAAGTACTTTGTACTGTTTTCCATGCTGCCCCTCACACTTGGGAGGAGCTCCAAGCAAACATCCACAAAGCTACTACATTGCCTTCCTTAAAAAACTCTTTCTTCTGATGCCTAAAAAAAAAAAAAAATTACAGTGGTTAGGCCGCTGCTTATGCTGAGACCGCTGCTTATGCTGCTGACCAATACTGTCTCATGGTTTCCTTGTACTCCTGTGACAGTGTCTCTGTATCTAACCATTGTCTTGTCTTAAGCGATAAGCAATTTGAGGTAGGCACCATCATTTTGTTCTGTATTTGTACAGCATCTAGCACATTGGTGTCTTGGTTCCTGGGGCTCCTACAGTACATAAATAAATCCACACACCATAAATAAAATACTAGTTTAGATATTAATGTAGGCAGAGACACTGCTTTATAAAGCTTTAAAAGTTCTTCTTCTTTTTTTTTTAATTTTAAAAAAAGAGAGAGAGAGAGAGAGAGAGAGAGACTCAACCATACCACTCTGTATCCAGAGTGTACCGCAGGCCCCTCCCCTTTCTGCACCCAAACACACATCATAGTAGAATTTCTGGAACAAAATGTTTTTTTTTAGTGTCAGACTGCAATGATAGGGAGGCACCTGATTGAGCAGGTACCAGGAGTGTCTGACATCAGCATCACCACTTGCCTCAATAAGTACTAAAAAAAAAAAAAAAGTTTTGGCTCGTGTGTGTAAAACTGGTGGCAATGCTTTGTATTCATCATTATGGGTGAAAAGTGAGGTGCAACAGTTACACCTAGGTACACCTTATATTGCTTTACCATATCAGTGGTTTATGAGAGCATGTGGCCTGTCCATTTCCCCAAACAAATGCTGCACATTCAAGTGTACTAGCCAAAAGCTTTAAATAAATTCATTGTTACTGGGCGATTCTGTAGCTAACAGTGGACTCTGGGAGTACAGAGCTGCAGACTGAATTATGTAGTCTATTACTATTAATAGGTCTGTAGTGTGGCAAAATCCTAATCCTAGTTAAAAAAAGTGTTACAAGTCATTGAAACCAGGACAAACATGATTAGAGGTCAAAGCCATATTACTTAAGCTATTTTTAGAGAATCAGGTCTGTACATTCAAGTGCAGATTTTGGCTTCTAATAATTTGAAAGCATATAACCACCTTTTTAGGTAGATATTCCGGTGCACTTTTATGGGCCACCTTGAGGATTTTCATTTGTCCTCTGAAATGCTTTTATATATTTTAATTATTTTAGTAAATAATTGTTGATAGTACACTTCAGTGACAGCATTTCTTATTGACAAGGTTCAGCATTTGTGGGCTTTTGGGAATGTCAGAGTTTTAAGGAGGAATTAGAAAGAGAGCAAGCATTTGCTATACCACAATAAGGAGGTCATTCCAGGTATAGGGGATGGCATGAAAGAGTTAGAAGATACATGTAAATATGGTTGCATTATGCCACTGCAAAATTATATGTATTCTATTGAAGCCACCACAGTTTCTACATGACACTTCATTTTCCAATCTTGATCAAATATTAACATTGCTTCTGAGAGCAAGACCATAAGTAAGCTCTTCTTTGGTCTTATGTGACTAACAGACACATTACATTAAAAAAGAGAGCTCATGATAGCTGAAGTATATAGTAACTGTAGACTAAAATGACCTACTAAAGAATGAATTTTAAAATTTTCTGAATCCAGAGGACCCATATTGGAAGTTTTGAAAAGATAGCAGACCTTCCTGTCAAAGGCATTTACACCTGATGTGTTATCTGCAGTTCTGCATGGAGGGCTGATGCACTTCTAGCATGCCCCCCCATCTTCACACTCAGTGTGTCATCTGCACAAAAGAACTGTGTAGCCAACCACACCATATGTTTCCAGTCTACATGCCAGGCAAAACAAGCATCTCACACCGAAACAAATCACAATTTTGCATAGCTGTACAAATCGTACAAGGAAACTACAGGCATTCTGAGAACCCGCATCAGAACAATATTCTTGTGTCTAAACATCTACATTATTAGAACATTCCTATTGTTATTCTGCATTAAGTAATCTCATGAAATTATACTACAGTACCTGAATCTTTAACATTAGTAGTCTTCTCTTGAAATTGTCACACTATCTGCTACCATGCAGCTGGAACTTGATTTGTTAATCAATTTAAGGACAAAAAACAAACAAACCACACACACATACCCATTAGACTTGGTGTCTTCATCAAGATGATAGTTCTGCAATAGCGTTTCCCCAATTCTTAGTGAGTTTTGCATCTTTCTAGAGCATACAACATCATGCATATCCATTTCCCTATCCACATTCTCTTCACTTCTGCCAATTTCCATGGTGTACTAATGTTATTGTAATACTCAAGAAGCAGAGCTCACCCCATGACATCTTGAGACTCAAACAGTGTTTATTTTAATATCAACTGGTTACATAAAACGAGAAGCAAAACAAGGATCAAACATTCATAGCTCTTTACAATTAAAAATTACTTCTATTAAAATTGTAATCACACGTTTCTTGCAGAAGAAGTTCTCAGCCAAGCGAAGGAGGGAGAACAAACTCCACACTAGTACAGAAATAGCAGAAAGCACAAGGAAGAAGCGCCATTTCTTCCTCCTGCTGCCAGACTCTTAGGATCATCCCCTTTAATTCCATAGGCTCTCCTGCTGTGGGCTCCCTTTCTGCTGTGTTTGTCTGAGTATTGGTATTGATAAAGTCTACTTGACTAACTTCCTTTCTTTCCCTGTCCACTAAGTTACTATATTGTTCTATTTTGTCTGGGGTATGGTCAGAAAAGTAGGAAGCCATCCTTTATTTTTTTCCAGTCTAGAAAGTAGTTTGTTTGGCCCTTGAGATTTAGAGCTGTGTCCCTGGTAGAATCAGGTAAAACTCCTTAGCCAGTGCTCAAATTACAACATGAGCAGAATTCTAAACTTCTCGGATAAAAAGCAATCTTGGAATCCCTTAAAAGGGCTTGTATTACTGATTGATGCAGAAAATATTCCTGAGGGAATTCTGCACCAAAAAATTAAAAATTCAGCAAATTTTGTCAAAACACTGTATAATCATGCCAGTTTCAATTATTTTGGTGATTTATTTCAAAATACCTGTCAGCAAGCATGTCTGTAACAATACAGACACAGACACACACACAAACATTCTCCCAGGAGTAGAGAGTTAAAGAAACCCCTACAACAGAGGTTCTCAAACTGTGGTCCGCGGATCACCAGTGGTCTGCCATCGCCATTCAGGTGGTCCGCGGATAGTTCCCTCTAAGGTGCACGCCTGGGTGGCTGCACACAAGAGAATGAAGGGCCACCCACCTAATTAGTGGAGCTGCACACTTAGGTGACTGGACTCTGGAGAAGACACACATGTAAGGTGAGGTGGTGGCCTTGGCGGGGGGAGGGGCGGGCGGCCGGGGAGAATAGGCCACCACCTCACCTTACATGTGGGAGGAATTTGGGACATGTAGGGCTGCGGTAGCCAGAGAAAGGCGACTTTCCCCAGCTCCAGGGCTGTAGCTGCTGAGGAGAGACCGTCTCTCCCCCACCCCCCGCCTCCTTCCCAGCCCCAGGTCAGGGGAGAGAGAGGGCATATCCATCTTTCATATAGATACTAAAGGTCAGAAGGGACCATTATGATCATCTAGTCCGACCTCCTGCACAACGCAGGCCACAGAATCTCACCCACCCACTCCTGCGATAAACCTCTCACCTATGTCTGAGCTATTGAAGTCCTCAAATCGTGGTTTAAAGACTTCAAGGAGCAGAGAATCCTCCAGCAAGTGACCCATGCTACAGAGGAAGGCGAAAAACCTCCAGGGCCTCTTCCAATCTGCCCTGGAAGAAAATTCCTTCCCGACCCCAAATACGGCGATCAGCTAAACCCTGAGCATATGGGCAAGATTCACCAGCCAGAATTTTCTGTGGTAACTCAGATCCCACCCCATCTAACATCCCATCACAGGCCATTGGGCCTATTTACCATGAATAGAAAGGTAAGACTACTTATATTAAAATATGAGTTGTGTGCTTTTATTTGTAGAACAAAAAAATTTTCAATTGTTAAGGTGTTTTTTATATAGCGCTTTTATCCAAAGCGCTTTACAATAGTTAGCTAATGGTACAAACAACATTTGGAAAGATCAGTAAGTGGTCTGAGCCCCTCAGCAATTTTCAAGTGGTCCTTAAAATAAAAATAAATAAATAATTTTTAAAAAGTTTGAGAACCACTGCCCTACAACAACCCATTTCCCATTTTTCTGCCCCCTCCCGAGCCCAGCTGGGTCTCCCCCCTCATCCCAGACAGACACTCACACCTCCTTCCCCCCAGAGCCCAGTTGCTTGTGTGAACATGACCAAGCCGTACTAGAATCATGATTCAAACAGTTTATTTATGAAACACAGCTGGTGATTCATAGACATGCTCACAGAAGCTGGAGATAGCCAGAAATCCTGTGCTTTATGGCAGCGGTTCTCAAACTTCATTGCACCATGACCCCCTTCTGACAACAAAAATTACTACAAAACCCCAAGGGGGGGGACCAAAGCCTGAGCCCTCCCAAGCCGCACTGCCCCAGGCAAGGGGGAGCAAAGCCAGAGCCTCACCACCCCAGGCGGAAGGGGCAAAGCCGTAGCCCACGGGCTTCAGCCCCAGGTGGGGGGCCTATAACCTGAGCCCCACTGCCCAGGGCTTCCTTAGCAAGTCTAATACCAGCCCTAGTGACCCTATTAAAATGCAGTCATGACCCACTTTGGGGTTCCAACCCACAGTTTGAGAACTGCTGCCTTATGGTAATATTTTACTTTAAAAGTCTAAGGAAGACTATACTAGTCATAAGACATTCAACACAATTGGATACAGTGTTGTTGTAACCATGTTGGTCCAAGGACATTAGAGATACAAGCTGGGTGACCTGAAGAAAAGCTCTGTGGAGCCTGAAAGCTTGTCCCTCTCACCACCACACATTGGTCCAATAAAAGATATTAACTCATCCACCTTGTCCCTTTAGTTGGGCTATGAGTTTAAGCATGTACTTTTTTGTTGTTTATTTAAGGTTCCCAAACAAAACAATCTTTTTCTGAATCAAAAAAATCAAGCTGGTGGGGGGAAAAAAAAAAATCAAGCAGAATCTCTGACGAGTTATAGGTTGGTAAAATAAATTGATTATACTGATTATGGAGCAATCATAGGTGCTCTAGTGTTAAGGCTGAAGCCGTCTTTGCATTATATGCCAAATGTTCAACCCTCCTCCGAATTTCTCCAAGCAACAACCAATCCCCCAGAAATTGTACATGTCACATCTCATGTCTCATCCCAGGATCCTATTTTTTATTTTTGGGTTGGGGAGGAGGAGGAAGGGGGGGAAGGAGTCGGGGGGAGACATCAAAAAGATTTTTAAAGTTCCAGGGTATCAAAAGCATCCCTGTTAAGTTGTATAAATATATCCTAATCATACTTAGCTCATTAAAGCAAACTCCAAATTCATTTTGTGGGACTTGCTCAGGAAAATTTAGTCTTTTTCTCTTTTTTAACAGGGAGAAAGTTAATGGGAAAGTTACAAAGACACGAAGAATTGGTTTTACATGTACCTGGAGCAAAAAGTTTAGAACATTAACAATATAAGTTTTCATAAATAAGATGACCTACTGCTTCTGCTGCCTCCAGGCTTTGTTATAGCAGCTCCTAGTCTGAGCCCTAGGTAAATGATGTAAGAAATGGGGAAGTATGGAGGGCCTGCACTCTAAAAGAGGGAGGGGCAGGGCACATAATGAGGACAGCAGAGGACCAGGAAGAACATTTACTGATGGGAAGGAAGAAGGTGAACAAAGTTGCACTCTCTGATCTCAGAATGGTAACCTGACATGGCGTGAAGATGGTGTGGGTGTTCGAGGAGCACAAAAGAAGGGTACAAAATGGGAGAGCATAAGAAGAGGCACCAAGCCGTTTCAGGGGAATGTGGTAGGAATGGCTGGGATGCAGGGGACTGGAGGGGCATGATGAACAAGGGTGTTCAGGGGACTAGGTTGGTCACAAAGTCGGGAAGAAGGGCATAGAAGTAGGATGCAAAGGCATGGAAAGAGGATGCAAAGGACTAGATAGGTAAAGAGCAGGAGAGGGGAAGTCACTCTTTCTGAGCTAACATTTTGTTTGTGAATCCATAGACATTCTTTCCTCTAAAAATACTCTCTCAATCCTCTATGTCACATTTAATACTGCTTCCAAGTGTAAGCAAAGTCAGGATGAGCTCCACCCTGACATCTGGTGGTGCATTGTGGCAAGTTGTGGAAAAGAACTTCAGGGGCTGATCTCATTTGCATAGGCACACCCACCCCACCTAGCATGAGCCCATAGCTGCCCAAATGGTCACTTTGGCTGCTGTGGGATCCTCAGTTTCTCTGTTATTGGGGCAGGAAGAATAAAATGTGCTTATCCTGATTATGTGACTCAAGGACAGTGGAACTGTACTTGGCCTTTTGTTATGATGGAGGGACTCCCCATCACCTAAGTAGCACTCGCTAGGCAAGGGACCTGGGTTCCAAAACTCAGTGAATTGAGAGAGGCTGGGGACAGGTATTAATGTGCGGTGGGATGGGCCCCTGGTGAGGGCCCTACATGCCAATTGCATCTCTTCCTCTCTCCACTGTGGAATATCAGAGCTAATTTTGATTCCAGTAGGAGTCTAGTTATAGACTACTCATCTCACAAACCATACTGCAGAACTAGAGGAGGTTCAGAGAAGGAAGATGAGGGGCCTAGAAAAAACTCATGAAAAGACTGGGATTGTTTACTTTAGAATGGAGATTAATAAAAAAGGTGACATAATAAAAGTATATAAAATAATTAACGGTATGGAACAGGCAGACTGGGAAATTCTGTTTGCTCATTCTCATCAACACAAAAACAAGGGAACAGTCAATTAAATTAAAAGGTAGCAAGTTCAAAACTGATAAGGATAACACATGTAATAACACGTAATTAGACTCACTGCCACAGATAGTTGTTGAGGCTAAGTAAAAATCAATAACTTTCGAGTGCCCTATGCAATAGATTCCAAATTTTCAGGGAATATGGTAGGCATCGATGGGAAGAATCCAATTAATTTTGGTGCAAATTGGAAAAGCAGAAAAGGAAAATGGGGGACATGTGCAGCTTCTGGCTTTTAGTTAGTGGTCCCAGCAGCTTCAACTGCGCAAGAGTGTGCCTACACTGCAGCTGGGAGTGCGACTCCCAGCACAAGTAGACAGACTTGCACTAGTTCCACTTGAGCAAGCTTGCTAAAAATAGCAGTGTGGATGTTGCAGTGTGGGCAGCAGCTCAGGCAAGCCGCCACCACAGTCCAAGCTTAGTGACTACTTGGATCTCAACTGTGGTGGCTATCCCAAGCCACAACCCATGCCTAAAAACAGCACTGTGGATGTTAAGTGTTCTAGCTCAAGTCTATCTGCCTGGGCTGGGAAGCACACTCCAAGCTGCTGTGTAGACATACTCAAAATTGTCTATAGATAAAAGAACCTGTTGGCGTAGCCCTTAACACCTTCCAACACAACATTATCCCCCATGTCATCTCAGTTTAACACACTGAATTCCTTATCTCCTAGGCAAAGAAAAGAAATAATGGCGGGAAAGCGGGAGAATGGGGCAATAGGAGAGCATCCAGAGTCCCTGAAACAGAGCGAAGGTGGTGCACACGGAGTTTGTGGGAGGAGAATGGAAGGGTTCAAGAGGCCCCTGGTACAAGCGATGAGTTCAGCCTACAGAAGCAACAGAGCATGCAACCCCCTAGTCATAATTATAAAAATTTTGGAAGGGATGGTAAACAATGCTTCACTGTTTAAGCCAATCCCTAACTATCATCAATAAGGATGATACCTAGTGTGTGTGTGCGCGCGCACACGCACGTTGGGGGGGGGGGGGAGAGAGTAGATTATCCCATATCTGCTTACTGCAGAGTTATTACACCTTCCTCTGAAGCATCGGGTACTAGCCACTGGGTCTGAGCCACTATAGCAATTCCTACATTCCTTTGTTGATGGCAGCTTTGGGAGAGCTCTATTTCTTAAAACATGCACCTCTAATAGTTATAATGCAAAAGAGCAGCATACAGCTACATCTCATTGGCTGGTATAAGAAACAGACTTTGCAAGGGACAGCTCATTGCTATGCTATGCTAAAAAGTAAGCAGTCACCGCCACTAGACACCCAGCTATTATACATGGTAATCAATTTAGCAGATAAAGGCTTCCACTTCTGAGAAAGACAGGAACAGTGTGAAAAAACAAGACATCTTGGAATGTCCAGCAGCTATCAAATGAGAATACCATTTCCAGTATAAATCATGCTCAGCTTCAAAAGACATCAGAGCAAGAATTCAATTGTATTTCAAAAACAGTGGTTCTAAACACACTTAATTTAAAAGTATAAAGCACCAAATGACTGCCAGCCTGTCAGAGGGACAATGTGGGTGAAGTAATATATTTTATTGGACCCACTTCTGTTGGTGAAAGTGACAAGCTTTCAAGCTACACAGAGTTCTTCTTCAGATCTAGTCATCATTTCAACTGACTGGAAAATTCAGGACACTAGCTTCAGTAAAGGAGGAGAAGCAATGTTAATGCACCATTCATTTGCCGTTCTTTCTGGGAAAATTAATTTTAAAATGGTTTGGATTTAGTACTACTATAAAAAAAACCCACCAAAAATCATGTTATAATGGATATTCTGGGTGCTCCCAAATCCAATTTTGTATTACAAAATGTCATTTATATGATAACATTAGTGTGGGTGAAGGCTTCTGATACAAACTGTTTTAACGACACATATGCAAAGAACAATATTGGAGTACACTGAAATGAACAAAAGTCTGTATGTATTTTAAATTTAACAAAAGAAAATATCTGCAAAACTGATTTAAAAGAATCAGACCTGTTGGATGGGGTGCAGTACTGCCAACGCCAAAATTTTAAAAATCATAAATCAGACTCCAAAAAGATTGTGAAATTGGCCCAAAAATCCTCAGATTTTAACAGACAGATTATATTGTGGTTTTTTTTGGTTTGTCAATCCCCCTTGTGACCATGTGTGTGTACAGGTAGGGGGAGGAAGGGCAGGGGGAGGCATCTGGGACACTTTTGGCCAGTCACAGGCACACTCAAGGATTGCCTTAAGGTGTGGAGCTTCTAGCTTCTTCCCAAACCCAGAACTTCTAATCAATTAATTCTGGCCCCAGCCAGAGATCTGCCTATTTCCTAACCAATCACTTAACTATGCATTTCATTAAGCCCCTTTTCTCCCTGCCCCCTTAACCTTCTTAACCTTGCCTCCTTCCATCCCACATCTGTCCCTGCTCCAACAAGGATTCTTTGTTCCTTCTCCCAGGCCCAAGGGGCAGTTGCAACGGCAGCATCCCCTTCTCAGGCTTGGAGGGGGACAGTTGCAGGGGCTCTACACCCTCTCCCTTCTCTGTCCCTGAAACACCAGGCCTGGGAAAGGAGAAGGAGTGAAAAGACTAGCCCATTATTCACAGGAGGGGAGTGGGTAAGGATGGAGCAGAGATGCTGGGCTCTTTCTGCTCTCTCCTCCCCTCATGTCAGAATGGTATCAGCTGCTCTTTCTCCCCCACCCCTTACCCAAATACTCCTGCCAACTCCCACGAGAGAAAAATTGTGCCCGTCTTCTGCAGCAGATGGCTGCTCTTCCCAGGAGGTGTGGAAGTGGAGAGGGCATCTAAGTACAGGAGGCTTTCCCCTGTGATGGGCTGGAAACTGTGGGAGGTGGGAAAGCGGGAGGAGTTGGCTGGAGCTGCTCACCTGATAGGGAGACTGACTCCAAGCAGGGGCCAAAGTCACATTGCTGGAGATGAAGTCATGAGAGCTGGTAACATTATGAATGGATTAAAGGATTGGAGGGGACCACAGAGCCTTTCGCGTCTAGCAAATCTGTTAAAAACTGGCTCAGATCAGCAGTAACCAAAATTATTTGGGGCAAGGAGATAGTTTCTCAGCTTATGCTGAAGGCACATTGGTAAGGTAGTCTGGGGAAGATTTCACTACTATTATATCATTCTGTGGATCAACAGGACACTTCATTCTCAGGTGCTATTAATGGGAGCCTTACATGAATGCTAAATATTCATTAAGTTGTTTTAGAAGAATCACATAACCAATGCTTCTCCCGAAAATTTCAAAATATTAGGAGGCAACTAATAATGAATTCTTGTTTTAAGGCACACACATAGATGATGATTGAGCAGTGAAAGCTGTAAGATGATAAAAAAACCCTTCAAACTTCGTTGTGTACTCCTTTGAGCCAAGCATTTTTACTATTGTGATGAAAAGATAGCTATAGTATGTAGTATCATGGATGTGTATAAATACATTGAAAATGCTTGTAAATAGTTTTTTTAAAAAACAAGCCTTACTATATTTTGCATTAAGCCATACTTTTTGCTTTGCTATGACAGGAAATACTGCAATTAACAAAAAGGTGTTTTTAAACAAAGATCTAAAAGGACACAATCCCCATCAGCAGACCTAAGTTACACCCTAACATGGCACTTAGCTAGTCTTAAGGGTGGACACTCCGGACATCTTTAGGCTCCTAAACTACTTCTATTTTGGCTCTTAACTTCCATTGAAATCAATGTAAGTTAGGAGCCTAAATTGCTCTATGGATTCTACCCCTAGTTCTTACTTTAAGGAATTCACAAAATTGGATTTTTGAAGAATCACTCAACTGAATGAACAAACAGCGTGTGTGTCAAGGTTCCTTCCCCACTCTGAATTCTAGGGTACAGATGTGGGGACCTGCATGAAAGACCCCCTAAGCTTATTCTTACCAGCTTAGGTTAAAAACTTCCTCAAGGTACAAACTTTGCCTTGTCCTTGAACAGTATGCTGCCACCACCAAGAGTTTTAAACAAAGGACAGGGAAAGAGACCACTTGGAGACGTCTTCCCCCAAAATATCCCCCCAAACCCTACAACCCTTTGTCTGGGGAAGGCTTGATAATAATCCTCACCAATTGGTACAGGTGAACACAGACCCAAACCCTTGGATCTTAAGAACAATGAAAAAAATCAATCAGGTTCTTAAAAGAAGAATTTTAATTAAAGAAAAGGTAAAAATCACCTCTATAAAATCAGGATGGTAAATACCTTACAGGGTAATCAGATTCAAAATACAGAGAATCCCTGTAGGCAAAACCTTAAGTTACAAAAAGACACAAAAACAGGAATATACATTCCCTCTAGCACAGCTTATTTTACCAGCCATCAAACAAAAGAAAATCTAACGCATTTTCTAGCTAGATTACTTACTAACTTGACAAGAGTTGGAAGGCTTGCATTTCTGATCTGTTCCCAGCAAAATCATCATATAGACAGACAAAATCCTTTGTGTCCCCCCCCCCACTCCAGATTTGAAA
This sequence comes from Natator depressus, assembly GCF_965152275.1. Classification (NCBI taxonomy): domain Eukaryota; kingdom Metazoa; phylum Chordata; order Testudines; family Cheloniidae; genus Natator; species Natator depressus. Next base: position 60,043,308 of record NC_134238.1, read on the forward strand.
GTATCTTGTCCCCTCATTGGTCATTTTGGGTCAGGTGCCAGTGAGGTTCCCTTAGCTTTTTAATCCTTTACAGGTGAAAGGGTTTTGCCTCTGGTCAGGAGGGATTTTATAGCACTGTATACAGAAAGGTAGTTACCCTTCCCTTTATATTTATGACAGCATGCATACTCAATAACATGAGGTATATAATCTAGATATATAAATCTGCAGCCATACCACCTTTTGTTATTGGTTTGAGAGATTTGATGGGCTATGAGAAGCATGATGGTTAGGTACTTGGACGGTATTGGGAAACTTCTAATAAATACCTAGTTGCTACAGGAAGTGGTGATTTAGTAGGTGACACTCTTCCCCTTGACTTTCCATACTGAAGTGTTTTAGTACTATTACAGGGTACTGTGTGGCTGGCAAATGCCAAATCAAATAATTGCAACTGGCCTGTCTAGAATTCACCCTAAATTTTAATTTGGGTATAATATACTTCTAAAAATATGAGACTGATTCTTCTCTCCCAGCTATGTGAAATTAGTGCAACTCCAACTCCTGTTTTACACTAATGAAAGAGAGAAAGGAAAATCAGGCCCCTGGCTGTGTTCCAACTCACAGCAGAATGCATTTCCATGGCAGGTGAAGTGATCCTTTTATGTATTTCCCAAGGTGATGAGACTTTAATCAATTAACATTTGTAAAGTACTATAAGATTCCTGCATGAAAAGTAATAGTGGAATACAAATTAGACTATTACCCTTTCAGTATATTTTGCTATTTAGCTTGCAGTCTGAGGTTAAAAACAGTACTCCAAAAAAAGTTTTTGTAATACATTTCTCTAGCAGCATTGTTACTGAATTTATACCACGATGCATAGTGAAGTATTTGCAAAGAGTTATGTAAGCCTCTGCCAGGCATCATTAGCCATTATAAGGGCAGTTCAATACTGTCCAAGGGTTCTGTTTAAAACAAAGTGACTGGCTCAAACCACCTTCTAAAATCTTATCCTATCCACCCCAAGCTAGGTTTTAAGAATTTAAAGTTTTGACCCTCTGGGTACTTTCACAGGTGCTTCTGCTCCACTCAAGCACTCTTTGGGAATACAAACCACAATTACTCTTATCTGGGGAGAAACACCACATAAAAGATTAAATTTAAAAACCCAAGCAGTGTTTGAGGTGTTTGCCAGACCCCTCAATCCTGAATATAATTGTCTGTTTTATTGAGGCCCAAAGTTCTTAGTCACAAAACTACACTCACTGGTGCAGCGGTGATCAAGTAGAAAGCAGAAAATGGCTTTCCTCACTGTGAATTCTCCAGTTCTGAGAAGCCTTTACCACCAGGTCCCACTCCAGTTATTCTATAAAGGGTTCCAAATTGCTGGTCAGAAAACTCAGACAAGACCCTCCAATTCACTGGTTGAATTTGGGCTCCTGAACCAACCATATTCCACCAGGATGACTATCCACAGGCTATATCTTTCACAATTTCTATCCATTTCATAAACACATTTATATGCATCATTTAACACCCTTTTCTAAAAGAACTCCAATACAAAACACTATGCAGAAGTGAATGGGGGAATAATTATAAATTGTGTAAGTTAAGTCTCTCACAGCCAATAGGTAGTGGAACTATGGGTGCTAAGATGTCACACCCCTGGCTTGAAGTGATTTCCATTATATAAAGGGTTTACAGTTTGATTCAATAGCTCTCAGCACACACACCCCTCTATAAAAATTGTTCCAGCATCCCTGGTTTAGATTTTTTCCTCTTTCTTTATAGAGAAAGCAAATAACTACTTTTATTTTTAAAGCTTATAACATTAGGGGGTTACTGTTATTTAATAGCCTAATTCACGACATTATAAAAATCACCGAGGTCTGGAATCAGTAACAAAATTAAAGACTGAAAGACAAATTCTGTCCTCAGACTGCACATAGAGGTCTCACTGAAGCCTTGTGGAGCTCCACAGAGATGCATCCCAGGGCAAAAATCTAGCATTTGTTAGTATACTGTGCCATACCACAAAATAAAACAGTTCATAAGCTGAATTTTTTTTTAGTAGAAAAGGGAAGCACCAGAGAAGGGGGTCAGCTTATGAACGGGTATAGAGAGGGAGAGATGGGACACAGCCCCTCCCCCCAACAGAGGGAGCAAGGAGAGGCAGCACAGTCAGCAGAGCGAGAAGGGAAGAGGCAGGGCCAGAGTCTCTCCGCTTCTGGCCACACTGCTCTCCCCCACACCTCCGAAGCAACTGCAACTCCGGGGCTGGCAGGCTGCAGCAGCCGTGTCGCTCAGCCCCGCCCTGCAGAGCGGGCTGCGGCCATCCCGCCCGGTTTGGCCTGCCTGAGCAGGCTGCGGCCACGCTGCCCAGCCTGTTGGAGCAGCTCCAGCCAAGCCAGAGACATCCTCCCCTGGCCCTCCCCAGATAAGGTAGGAAGGGATAGGATGGGGAGAGTGTGGGGGTCCCGGGCTAGGGGTGGGGTCATGTGGGGGGCGTGGTCACAGGGGTTACTTCCCTGGCCCCCAGCTTCTCCTCCCCCAAAAAATTTCCCCACCAGTTGCTGTTCCAGCCCATCAGGGTAAGCAGCTGGCACGCAGGGACACTTTGTTTACTTCGTTTGTTTACCTCGAGCGTCCGCAGGCACGGAGGTAAACCTATCTCGGCCCTCCAGTGGCTTATCCTAATGGTCTGGGAGCCAAAGTTTTGCTGACCCCTGAATTATAGGGTCGGCTTATGAATGGGTCATAAAAATTTTCCATTTTTACTTATCCATCTTGCGGGGGTCAGCTTATAAATGAACCGGCTTATGATAGAGTATATACGGTAATTTAGGAGTACTTAATGACGCTGTATGATTCATAGATTCCATGGACAGAAGGGACCATTGTGATCACTAGTCTGACCTCCTGTACATAACACAGGCTACAGAATTTCCCCAAAATAATTCCTAGAGAAGATCTTTTAGAAAAGCCTCCAATCTTGACTTAATTGTCAGTGAAGCAGAATCCACCATGACCCTTGATAATTTGTTCCACTGGTTGATTACTCTCACTGTTAAATATTTACACCTTATTTTCAGCCCAAATTTGTCTAGCTTCAGCTTCCAGCCAGTGGACCCTGTCACACCTTTCTCTGCTAGACTGAAGACCCCATCATTAAATATTTGTTCCCTATGTAGGTACTTCTAGACTAATCAACTCTCCCCTTAACCCTCTCTATGTTAAGCTAAATAGATTGAGCTCTTTGAATCTATCATGATAAGGCATGCTTTCTAATCTTTTAATCATTCTCTTGGCTCTTTTCTGAACCCTCTCCAATTTATCAACATCTTTCTTCAATTGTGGGCACCAGAACTGGACATAATATTCCAGCAGCACACTGAGGTGTGCAAAATACAGAGATAAAATAACCTCTCTACTCCTACTCAAGAATCCTTTGTTTATGCATCCAAAGATTATATTAGATCTTTTGGCCAGCATCATATGGAGAACTCATATTCAACTAATATCTGCTATGACCCCTAAATCTTTTTCAGAGTCACTTTTTTGCAGGATAGAATCTTCCATCTTGTAAGTATGGCTGGCATTATTTGTTCCCAGATGTATTAAAATGCCCAGTTTGCTTCCGCCCTACTTATCAAGTGATCCAGATCACTCTGTCAGTTGACTTGTCTTCTTCCCGATTTACCATTCATTCCAATTATTGTGTCATCTGCAAACTTTATCAGTGATGATTTTATGTTTTCTTACAGGTCATTGATAAAAATGTTTGAGAGTATAGCCAAGAACCAATCCCTGCAGGACCCCACTAGACACAGTCAGTTTTAAAAACTGTGTGTGCTGATGCTTTTAAGTGCTAAAAAGCACTTTTTTTGCAATGAAATGATAGAACTCTAAGTAGGAATTCTTTGCCTAACAACTTTTCTATATGCACTTCACCACACTGGCAGTGTAGGCTGCTGCCTTGTCTCACCCAGCCCAGGTAGGACTGACACCACAACCTGAGTCTGGAGGGGGCCCTTTTCATCAGGGCTTCATTTATGGGTGCCATCAACAGTCTTCAGCAAAAAAAAAAAAAAAAAAAAAAAAAAGTTCCATAGCTAAATCATTTCACTAGCACAAGTCTTCCTTGTCAGACCCTCCCTACTCCTGGCAGCTTTCCTCTGTCCTCCCACAGGCAATATACTGGGACACCTGCTATTCCAGGACTTACACATTCCAGGACTTATCCCAAAAGCCAACCTGCTTCCTGTAGCTCCCTTTTCCTCTTTCAGCCTTTATAGTAATCACCTAGACCCTTCCCAGTTAGGATTGATAATGCCCTCTACCAGTGCCAAACAGCTCTGGCCACAGACCCTTAAGGGGCAGATGGCTCTATCATAGGCAAGATGAAGCCCTGAAAAAAAATTCCTAAAATTCTATCATAGTAGCAAGTTGTTTTAGATTTTTCACTTTAAATTGTGGATCAAGCATGAACTTTTTCTCTTTTTAAAATGGTACCTACGGAGCACACATGGAACAGTTCTACAGTAACAAACTTATTATTTTCCATTCCTTGGTGGTCAAAGGAGTTAGTCCCCTTGTTAAAAAATGTTTCCTTAGAGATGCTACTATTATAGAAAATAAAAGATTCAGCAATGACCACTGAAGAATTTAGTTGCAAACTACCATGCTGTAACAATTGTGGTAAAACACTGTATAAGGCTTTTTTGTAAATACAATTGTATTCAATTCAACTTTCACAAGTACTACTGTACTTTTACCAAAAACAGGAAAAGTGAAAGATATGGGATTGCAATATCTAAACATAGAAGTAACCCGTTTACCCCACACTGTGTTCCAATCCTGACTTTCCAATGAGCCATTCATTCCCCCAAATGCAGTTTGGGGGGAGGGGGCAGGAGGAGAGTAAATTACAACCCTATACCTGCAAAGATTTCAAGGAGGAAAAAATGAAAGTTCAAAATAAAAGAGTTGCTAGCTGGCTTTGAAATGTCTCTGCTCTGGTTACCCCACTCCAGAGGATGGGGAAGAAATTTAAATGCTAACCAGCCAATTTTGCAAGTGATCCACTTTGAAAACTCCAGGGACCAGCTTTAGTTAATTATAAGCACAAGTGAACTTGCACTTGATTAAATACGGTTGTACTGTACTGTCTTTTGATTTTAAGATCAACTATAAGTGCATACAGTTAAAGTATTGTGACGTAAGACATAAATCAAAGACACAGCCTAACAGATGAGAAGCAGACAAATACAGCTCACACTGCTAAAGGAACATCTTCTGTCAGAACTGCATAACTGAAGGGAGTCTGGGGGAGATCCCAGAATCTAGACTCATCCACTGGTAACATTAAAGACCAGGGAAAGAGAGAGCCTTCAGAAATTCTTCAGAAAGCTGTTGCAGAGGAAATCTTTAGCAACAGCGCCTTTCCCCACTCCTTTATCTTACACTTTTCTATTAACTGATAGGAGGTTCTCTTGGCCCAAACTCCTGTACTCTGTTTTTTCTCTGGCATCCCAAAAAGTAAATTGTTTCCTGCTTCCATGCCATGCCTCTCCACAGGGAGGACAGTATAGGAACTCAGTTGGGTCCACCTGAATTTAGGAGAAAACACTACTGTAAAAGTTGGCTCTTCTTCCTCTAACAGCCATCCATGACAGCCCAGAAGAGGGGGGGGGGGGGAACCAATGACCAGTTACAGCTCCCCAGTGGTTAAACAGGATTGAACTAGAAGGGGGATGATCGCTACACTAGACAAGAGAGCACTGGATAGAGAGCACTGCTTACCCAAGCCAGGGCAAGGAGGGAATGCTCCCTCCGCTTTTAGCGGAGAAGGAGGAGTTGTGCTCCCTCTATTTATTTTAGCCTCCGCAGCTCACTATCTTACACCAGCTAGCTAGAAATAACTGGAACTTAGGTCAAGCAGAGGAAGTGCAACTGGGCAAAGAATAGGCATGAAGAAGTATTGACTGTGGCCTCTTGACCTTGTGAAATAATATCTTATGTTCATTTCTTATGCTGAAAGATTGGACACCACTTACCTAAGCCATGATCCTGCAAAGAGAGCTCAGCAGGTACACCCCCCTACATCAATACAGTTCTTTGTGCAGGATGAACTCCTCAGGTCATGGAATGCATCTTTATTCTCCTGGTGAGGTGTCATGCACACCAACAGCAGTGTAGACAGAGTAAATTAATAATAAATAGATTGTTTTTACTAATTAAAGATTAAATGTGCCCAAGACCACGTCCTTAATTCTTTTTCGAAGAGTCATATTTCTATATTCCTGGTTTTTACTGTGGAACCAGGGCCGGTACAACCAGTAGGCGAACTTGGTGGCCGCCTAGGGCGCCAAGTCGTTGGGGGCGGCCAAAAGCGCACTCCGGATAGGTGGTAGAGCAGAGGTGAGCTGAGGCAGGGGGGCGCGGGGAGGGCCACCTGCAGCAAGTAATGGGGGGGAGGGGAACCGCTCCCCACCCCAGCTCACCTCTGCTCTGCCTTCTCGCTCCGCTTCTTCCGCCTCCCAGGCTCGTAGCGCCAAACAGCTGATGGAAGGCAGGAGAACTGGTGCAGCAGTGGCATGCTCGGGGAGGAGGCAGAGCAGAGGTGATCTGGGGCGGGGAGCTGCTGCACGGCTCCCCGGGCCTAGGGGGAGTGGCGGCAGGGAGCTGCCACGGGGGCCGGGCGGGCACAAGGTGAAAGTTTTGCCTAGGGCGCGAAACATCCTTGCACCGGCCCTGTGTGGAACTATGACAACTTCTACAAGTTAAGGGCCCAGCAATACAAGGTACTGAACAAAGTTTGTCCTTAAACAGTATTTTAAAAAAATTACATGTACTTTTGTTTTTTCTTCCTAAATTATACATGGTTATATTCATTAATACGTAAAGGGGAGAGGGTGGAAATCAGTCCTGAAGTTATTCCACACACAGAACTCTGATCAACTTCCATGGGACTCATATGCTCTGTATCAGACCCATTAATGAGAGACCATCCGATATAAATGGGTAGGCTTTCATTGACTGAGTTTATGGCTTGATTTTGTTTTATAGGTTGACTCTGATATTACTCACTCTGGTATAACTCCACTGAAGCCAGTGAAATTAAATTGCTGTATGTGACAGTAGGATTATGCCCTTAAGGTTTGCTTTTTTGGCTTTGCTATTTTAGAAACGTGAGAAATCTGCTATTTGAAATTCAGCTTCCATTGCTTTGAAAGGTTATTGTCTTGACTGAATGTCCTACAAAGTGCCCAACACACAATGTTTTTAGGGAGTTTTTATATATTCAGATATCAAACTAAAAATTTATGAGTATAGCCACAGCTACTGTATTGATTTTTATTGCCACAAACATTGGAAGTAAACAAACAAGCAATAATAAATGATGTCCTTGCAGTGCAAGCACAGCCTGAGTGAATCCTAGAAGCTAGAGAATGCATCTAGGCCTATATTTCATTAATGAGACCGAAGTTAGAAAGAAGTTGAGGGCGCCAGCAGTGGCGGATTTAGAGTAAGTGGGGCCCTGCATGCAGCTTCATTTTCAGGCCCTCCCCTCGGGATCCAGCCAAGAAAAAGAATACTCTCTCTTCTCTCCCCCCATTTTTCATTCTTTTTTCTTCATCCTCCTCCTATATTATAAGTAATGGGAAGTTAATGAAAATAAAGTGAAGTACCTTGATTGGGGCAGGGGATTGGGGTACAGGAAGGGGTGTGGGCTCTGGGAGGAAGTTTGGATGCAGGCTCTGAGCTGGGGCAGGGGGTGGGGAGAGGTTCGGACTCTGGGAGGAAGCTTGGAAGCGGGGTGCATGCTCTGGGATGGGGCAGGGGTTGGGGTGTGGGAGGGAGGCAGTGCTTACCTCAGGTAGCTCCCAGCACACACACACACACACACACACACACACACCCCCGACCCACCCACCCACCCTCTGGTAGCGGCTCCTAGGCGGGGGGGGGGAGTAGGCGCAGGAAGGGGGTCTCCGCGCACCACTGCGTGCAGGCACCTCCCCTGCAGCTTTCATTGGCCACAGTTCCTGGCCAATGGGAGCTGCAGTCTTGGTGTTCAGGGCAGGGGCAGCGTGCAGAGACACACACATACACACACAGGGGCCACAGGGACATGCCAGCTGCTTCTGGGAGTCAAGTGGCACGGAGGGAGGGAGGCAGAGCGGGCAGGGAGCCACCTTAGCCCTGCTGCTGGCACGTCTCTGGGCTGCCCTTGGAGGGAGGAGGCGAGTAGGTCTGGGTAGCGCACGGAGCCACCTCCTCCCCCCACAGGGATGCACAGAGACGTGCCAGCAGCCAACCGCTTCCCGGAGCAGTCTGGGGCCACCGGCCACAGCATGCAGGCAACCTGCCTGCCTAAGCCCTGCTGTGCCGCTAGCCTGGACTCAGGGGCAGGTTGTCAGATATTTGTCCTGCATTTTGGGGGCCCCCCCGTCTGTCGCTGGGGGCCCCGTGCCACCACATGGTTTGTTTCATAGTGAATCCACTCCTGAGCACCAGTCTACTTTGCTTACAAGTTACATGGCACTGTTCTACAAATGTTATGACCCAGCCCCTCTTAAAGTGAGGCTGTCCCTCTTGACAAAACTTAACATTGCAAAGCATATGAAATACATATATAGTTCCCTTGCCAAAACATCAAATTAAGCAGAACAATGTTGAGAAATGTTTTCATGTTTATCATGAGAATGTTTTTAAATTGCCAAATACAGTAGACTGTAAAAAGGTAAAATATACTCCAGCTATTGTAATTACATAACTCATGTAATCCAGAGCAGTGGAAGGACACCTAGAGCAGTGGAGGTTATATTGCATTTTATAGAACTTCCTTATGAAATTCCGGGGGCGGGGGGGGGGTGTTTTTTTAAAAACACAAGAACCACTCATTTATTATCTGCAATATTTTGTCCTGGTTTTGACCAGTCTAGGCATGATACCTATGTCTTCCTCCCTACATTTTCAAACTAAAAATATCACCCAGTTAAAGAAAATTTTCACTCATTCCAAAGTTAACATTTTTAAAGTTAGTCCTTGTAATGATCTTCAGTGATGAAAAATCGTTAAAGAGAAATATCCATTTTATAAACTCTTGCTTAAAAGTGATTTTGATTCTAAGATCAAGAAGCAAAAGTAATTTAACAATTTTCCTGATCTCTCTCAAAACACTGGGAAGCTATATAAAGGCCCGGATTCAGCAGAGCACTTATTGCTCAATGAAGTCAATGGGACTGAGACACATGGTTAAAGTTAAGCTTAGGCTTTGATTCTGCACAGATTTTTGCAATAATGAACTTTACACATGAGGAGTCCCATTGACTTCAATGGCATGAAGAGCAGAACACACACGTCTTTGCAGAATCAGGGGCAGAATTTGTTCAGTGCTGACTAACTCAAATATACATACACTTTATAGATTCTTCCTGACACTCAAAAACTGAAGTGCACCTTTTAATTCAGTTACTCATTTCTCCCATAGCTAAAGATCAAAGAAGACTGATATATTCTTGTACCATATTTTCAAATAATTATTTCTGCAAAAGTATTTGATTGCTTAGACATACACTAACTCCAGAGTGACTCACATATCCTGAACTTTTCTAGTAGAGAATCCATTGTAGGAGTCGACAGACCTATTAACAACAAGCATCATCACTTAACTTCAAACTGACAGCCATAAGAGTGATAGCTTTGAACAACACCTTCCTCCAATAATGAAAAAAATGACTAGTTCAGCCTGAAATTACTGCAGTGTGCGTGAAACATTTGCTAGTAGTGTCTGACAAATATTCTGCAAGTTCACATATATTTTAGAAATAACTTGTATTATCACAGATGCTATTTGTGCTGGTATTTGTACATATGCACAAAACAGGTTCGCTTTTCTATATTATGCGAGAAAAGAAGTTACCCAACCAGAGCAGTACCGATAAATTAAAGTAAATGGGGCACATCATCAGGCTGTAACAGACACAGGGCTTTCCTACATGGGAAAGTTACACAAGTATAAGATGGTGTGAATTTAAACCACTTGAGTTATACTGATATAACTCCCTGTGAATGCCCTTATGAGGGTATGAGAATGCCTTTTTCTGATTTAGTTTATGTCACTGCCTTTTTGTGGTGTAGTTTAAACCACTTCCATTCTTATAAGAGCATCAACATGGTGGAGTTACACCCATATGATTATAGCAATTTAACTATACTGGTATAGTTTATCAGTGCAACTGGAAAAGTTTCTTGTGTAGACGAGCCCATAGCAAGGCATACAGAATTACTCTGGCAGTGTTAATGTCATGATGTGCCCTGATGTCACCAGTATGTTTGATTAACGGATTACTCCTGAAAAGGCCCAGATCGTACAACTACTTACAGATGTTTAAGTTTTAATTACATATGCTCATAAAACTTTTAATTCAATGGAACTACTTAAATGCATGAAGTTATACACAGTGCAGAGTCAACCTGTGGAACTCTTTGCCAGAGGACATTGTGAAGGCCAAGACCATAACAGGGCTCAAGAAGAACTAGATATGTTTATGAAGGATAGGTCCATCAATGGCTACTAGCCAGGACGGGCAGGGATGCAAAACCATACTCTATTTGCCAGAATCTCGAAACAGGCAGCACAGGATGGATCACTTGTTGATTACCTGTTCTATTCATTCCCTCTGAAGCACCTGGCATTGGCTGCTGTCAGAAGACCGCATACTGGGCTAGATGGACCATTGGTCTGATCCAGTATGGCCATTTTTATGTTCTTATTAAGTGGTGGTAGGATCAGAGCCAGAGTTTTTCAGTGTTCCCCAGTCACAACTTTTCTAAGACTCCAAAAGCTGCAAGCCAAACTATGAACATGGAACCCTATGCCTACAAATGTCATATGACAGGATTGAAGCCTAGAAGACATACTGTTAGCATTATACAAAACACAATCCCCAAATACTCACACAAAACTTCGATTTTTGTTAATGGCAATGTGGCCTGAATAAAAGACTTCAGATTTACACAGAGCAGAATGTGGCCCACAGTGGAACAGGTGCACATTTTGTTTTTAAATTGTGTCCTTATACTTAGCCAGGAAATCAGAATGATATTGGAATCATTTGCATTGTGAAGAGAGAAGACCGTTCAGTGCACCAGATGGTGATGTTGATTACTTTGCCCCAGGCCTGATAGCCTTGACAATCGCCTCTACACTCACTTTCCCCTCTTAAATACACGGTGCCCCTTATACGTTCAGTTTAAACAGTGGTGCAAACACACGCTCCTCCCACAGCCTGAGGCTCTCCCTCCTGTGTGCACGTGCAAGACACACAGCTGTCAAAAGTGAAGCTTACACTTAGTCACACTCTTCTTTCCTAAGCAGGTTTCAGAGTAACAGCGGTGTTAGTCTGTATCCGCAAAAAGAAAAGGAGTACTTGTGGCACCTTAGAGACTAACAAATTTAGCTCAGGAAAGCTTATGCTCAAATAAATGTGTTAGTCTCTAAGGTGCCACAAGTCCTCCTTTTCTTTTTTCCTAAGCAGGTTTGCCTCCCTTTCTAGGGCGTTTGAAGGGAGCTGGGTTTACCTGCACCTCCCGTGGAGCCTGACTTTCCTCTGCCTTGCACCTGCTGTCCCATTAACACCTTTTCAGAGCGCGGGGAGGGGAATGCTACCGAACCAAGAGGAGCCTGTTTCCCGCCCACACTTTACCCAAGCGGCGTGGCGCCGCGGTAGAGACCACAGGGCTCTCCAAGCTCAGGGGAATAAGGACGCTCTCCCGCCCCCTCAGCCGGAGCTGTCAGTGGTACCGGGGGAGAGGGACTCACCGCGCTGCCCTCGGCTCCCTCGTCCTCGCTCCTCGCGGCGCTGGGCTCGCCCTGCAGTAGCTGCTCCAGGCAGGTGGTGCCGGGCAGAGAGGAGCTCTTCTGGTGGGACAGGTGTGCTGCGGGGCGGCGTCCCTCCTCCCCTCCTGCCTTGTCCGCGCGGGCTGGGGCAGCGGGGGGCAGCGGGGAGGAGGAGTGCGAGGAGGAGACTGGAGAGCCGGCAGGGCGGCCGGGCGGCTGCTGCCCCTTGCCCTGGTGGAGCAGGTGCTCGCGGAGGCGGCGCAGGGCGGAGGCGGGCTCGCCGCCCGGCTCCAGCGGCTCGGCCGAGGAGCAGCACAGGTTGGGCTGCGAGGAGGAGAAGACGCGGTCCAGCACCTGCTTCCGCCTCTTGAAGCCGCTCCACCTGGCGCCGGGCAGCGGGTCCCCCTTGCTGCTGCTCGCAGGAGGCGCGGCGGGGGGCTGGGGCTCCGCAGTGCGGCGCTCCGCGCCGGACCTGCAGCTCCTGGCTTTGCTGCCCAGCTGCAGGCTCTTCCAGAGCCAGGCCTGGAAGGAAGCCGCCGGCTCGGGCTCGCTGGGCTTGTCCCCAACAGCAGCCCGCGGCTCCATCCTCTTCCTCCCGCCTTCACTCCCCCGCGGCTCCTGCTTTGGCTGAGGCTGCGGGAGCAAGAGCAGCAGAGTCCGCTGGGTCTCGGCCGCTTCAATCCAGCCCCGGGTGGGGAGGAAGCTGCGCCCGCCCTCGCCGCGGGATGCGCACGGAGACCGCCGCCGCCTCCTGGTGCTGCAGCAGCCCCGGCTCTTTCCACCGGCCGGCTGCCAGCGGGCGCAGCAGCTCGATGGGCCAAACCGGCGACACCAAAGTTTACCTGGCTCCCTTTCCCTAATTCCCTTCCTGCGGCTGCGGGCGGTTTTCACTGCCCGTCGGAGCCGGCTGCTGGCTAGGGCGGGGGGTTAACAAACACGTGCGCGATCATGGGGCAAACCCAAAACGGGGGGGGAGGAATCATCGCTTCAGATCAGGATGGAAAGTTTGAAACGATAAATCCGCAGGTAGTCCCCTGGCGGTTGCGGGCTGCTATGAACCCAGACAGCCCTGCTGCTGCGCAGATTGGGGCTGAGCTCCCAGGTGATTCTGCAAACGCTTTTATCACGGCGCCAACCGTGAATCTTAGGAGTTTATGGAGGGACGCTGATTAATTGGCCCACAGTATAGTCACAGCTGCGGAGGGGATGATGAGTGAGTGGCTTGTCACCGTACGCATCCAAAGTTGTAATATAAGCGGGTTCTCCCTGCCTCCTGTTGTCCCTTCCACATCCGACTGCATTTGCATTTGCGACCAGTCTCTATGAGAGAGAGAATATAACAATCAGCAGATACTGTCATTTAACCAGTAGGTATGGCAACTATAAAAATGACTGCAACCCTGTGATTCCTTGCAGGCTAGTTCCGGGATGTGGGGGGGATTAAAGGCATAGCATCTATATGTAGACTAAAACAACGCTTGCGGGTTATGATTTCCATTTATAGCACGAATGTCTGCTACTTGCTCCCTATTTCCCACACCGCGATGCGTGCAGATAGGGCCGGACTGGATCTGAGGTCTCGGACTTGTTCCTCACGATTACCTTGAGCTGCTGTACCGCCAAAGGTTTTCCTTCCAGATCTCTCCAACTGTCCTACATTGGCCTCAGGCGGGGGAGGGTTAGTTTGCTCACGATGGGAACTGGGCTTTTGCATATGGAGACTCGGGTTGAGGAAATTAATCTGAAATTATAGGCAAGCGATGTCTGGCAAATCTCCTTTGATGGATTTCAGAGTAGCAGCCGTATTAGTCTGTATCCGCAAAAAGAAAAGGAGTACTTGTGGCACCTTAGAGACTAACAAATTTATTTGAGCATAAGCTTATTATGCTCAAATAAATTTGTTAGTCTCTAAGGTGCCACAAGTACTCCTTTTCTTTGATGGAAAGGCTGAAACAGCTGACTTTTCTGCCAGGCCCACTTGCTTGGGGATAAGCCTTTAATTCTCGCTGCCTCCGGCAGTATCTTAAGGTAACATTGTCTTCCTAATAGAAATTGTGAGGCCCTTTCAACATGGATCATTATGAATACCTAACCTATTCTCCCAATAGTATTTTCTCTAAAGCCATTCACGAAGTGTCGGTGTTGAAAGTGACACTATGGAAGTGATGCTGGAGCAATGATTATTTAAAATGACTGATGCAGTAACAATCGCAGACATCACAGAAAACATTGACCTTAGTACACAATTTATCCAGGGGTACATGATACATCTTCTGGTTTCATATCCATAGCCATATCCAGTCTTGCTTTTCTGAAGGTATGAGAAAAATCATCTAGTGGGTTCTAATTTTCTGTGCAGCTAGAAAGCTTGTCTCTCTCAACAACAGAAGTTGGTCCTATAAAAGATATTACCTCTCCCATCTTGTCTCTTATTACATTGAATTGTCTATTCCTATCACAACACACACAAAACGTAGGTAAACAATAGAACAACAATCAGGGATTAGCTCTTACAATACAATTTTGGATCTCTCTGAAGGTTTGTTGTTTATTTATTTAAAAAATTGAGGGATTCAAATGGTGCCTTTTAGAACTGCATTCCACCATCACCAGCAAGGCCAAAGTAAGGAAGTACACAAAAGGCCAGATCCTTACCTCATGTGCCTCAATGAAGCTTTATTGACATCACTAATGTACACTAGCTGAGAATCTGGCCCTGAGTATTAAGGACACTTGCTGAAATTCATGCTACTTTTTACATTAAACTGTAAGTCTAATGGGTATGTTGCTAATGTAGTACATAAGAAAGTTTTGTTGATGTAAATGGTGTTTATTGTACTGAGCGAAATGATAAGAAGGGCAGAAACTCCACTTGTTGCATCCCAGAAAATGAGAAAGAAAAGATGTCCTGTCAGAATAAATAGAAGCAATTATGCACAAGGACAGTCATAGAGGACCAGGTTTTCAGTAATGTTTTGCCTACAGAATATACACGTGCAAACAGCTGCACTTGCAAAATACATAATGACAAGGTGCAAAATTGCATATGCAAATACCTGTACTTGTTTTGCACATGTAGCTTCCAGTTTGCATACGAAAACATATATTTTGCAAATCGCCTTCAGCACCTCTGAAAATCTGGCCACTAAAGTCACTCTTGACATATGTCAAAATTCCCAAGAGGAGAAAACAAAAAAAGGACAGAGTTAATGCTAAAAAGCTAGCGACCAAGACAAACTTCATTATTTAACCACAAGAACCAGAGTACAAAGCCAGGAATATTTAACATAAGGATTCAAACTAACATCCAAAAAGACAAATAGCAAGAAAAAAAATTATTTTTGCCCTTACTTTTCACTGTCTGAAATCTGGATGCCTGATAGGTAACTGGATGCTGAACTGCTACAATTCCAGGCCAGCCCTAAATTACAAGTAGATCATTCATTTTCCTAGAATGAATTCAATGTGGGCAGGCCCTTTGCTGTCTTTCCAAAACCATATTTACAGAACAGAAGTTGACCAGTGACTAAACTTGACTGCTCCCTAGTAATCTTGCTTTCTTTGAAGCCATTGCCTAGATTCCCATTAAATTCAATTGGAGCAGAGTTGACCCCTGGTTTGGAGTAATAATCATGCAAACTCATGGGGTATGTCTTTACTGCAAAGTTAGCCTGGGAAATTGGCACCCAAGTCAGAGCACTGGAGCTAGGCTAACCCAGGTATGAACATCCCTAAAGGTGGAGTCTGGGAATGCTTAGGTGAGGAAAATGGGACTGGGATGAGGAGTCAGAGGTGGGGAAGGGACAGAACTTGGACAGAGACAGGTTGGATAGAACAAGGCAGAAGGGAACAAGCTTGGGAGGCAATTGGCGGAAGAGTCTGTGCCCGCTAGAGAAAACTTCTTTCCAGAGATTTGAGTGGAATCTAAGATTCCTGAATCTCATCATTCCCCTGCCATCCATAAATACCTTTGAAACCTGTGCCAAAGTGTCCCATGCCCCTCTAGTGCTGGTCTACATAGCAATAGTAGCTTGTCATTCTCTATCAGTTACTCCATTAGCCAAATGGCAGAGGTGTGTGCCATGAATCTAAAGCAGTGGTGGGCAACCTGCGGCCCATCAGAGTAATCCACTGGCAGACCGCCAGACAGTTTGTTTACATTTGCATGGCGATCCACCATGCAAATGCTCCCAATGGCTGCCGTTCGCTGTTCCCAGCGAATAGGAGCTGCGGGACACGGCACAGGCTGCAGGGACATGCTGGCTGTTATGTCCCACAGCTCCCATTGGCTGGGAATGGCAAACCGCGGCCACTGGGCTGTGGGCGGCCATGCAAATGTAAACAAACTGTCTGGCGGCCCGCCAGTGGATTACGCTGATGGGCCACGTGCGGCCCGCGGGCTGACCACCACTGATCTAAAGATTCCAACCCTGCTGATGAACCATGTAGGTGTGATTATGATGGATTCCACATGATGTAATTTTTGCTTTTTCGATTTGCTTTTTTAACCTATGAAATTTTACCCAAAAAATGTTAAAAGAACATTATTGCAAAGTCAAGCACTCAAAAGTTAGGAAATGCTAGAATTAAGGTTGCCTGGGCAACATAAATTTGCTGCCTATGCATTATAATACAGTTAATTGCATGATCACATATTACTTTTTCCTACAGGACCCCTGCCTTATTCAGTACACAGGATGGACCTGCTATGGGGATGAATCTGTGAAGGTTGTGCAGTGAAGAAGACTCTTGTCTGAAGGGCCACGTCTCATTTGTTGCAGAGGTTGAAAGGTGTGTAGTGAAAGGTCTTGTGAGTCAGGCTGTTTAATTACAGCAACTCACACCATCCTCGGGGTGAAACAGATCCAAGATTGGAAGGCAGTCTAATGATCCATGGCAAAATTGCAAGAAGTCATGATGGCATAATCTGGCATTAATCAGAAGCAACTCATCATAAACAGGTCCATAAGAAAGGGAGTTATTGTACATGTTGAATTCTCTGAGCTAAATTACCTTTTGAAACCTTATTGTAAATCTGGACGGAGGATCATAGCAAGAAGGCTTATGCCATTGTAAAACCAGAAGTCACATTAATTTTGAAATTCCTAGTTTGAATGAGACAAGAGTGAGCATGCAATGGCATATGGGACTTCACACCAAAAATAAATAATATTTTCACAATGTGGAAATAAGGTTTTATACAATGCAAATATATAATTTATATTTGGAAAAAAGTACTTGTCCGTGTTTTGTCATTAGTTGCTGTGCTGCTCTATGTTTATCTATGTTTCTATAGATTAAAACTGAGACAAATACAGAGTGACTCGATAACTCAAGCAAGAGGCAGAGAAAATACAGAGTAGATAACTACTTTTTCATTTTCACTGTTACTGTCAGAAAGGAAGAAAAATCTTGTGAGATAAAAGCAGTCTTCAGTACTCTATGAGGCATTTCCTAGTTCTTGCTGTAAGTCACACAAGGCTAACCCAAGCCTGTTTCAAGTTCAAAAATAAAAGTGACATTTTTATAGATTCATATATTCCAAGGCCACAAGAGACCATTGTGAACATCTAGTCTGACCTCCTGTACATAACACAGACCATAGAACTTCCCCCAAATAATTATTTTTTGAAAAAATCCAATCTTGATTTAAAAATTGTCAATGATGAAGAATCCACCACAACCCTTGGTAAATTGTTCCAATGGTTAATTACTTTCACTGTTAAAAATGTATGCCTTATTTTGAGTCTGAATTTGTCTAGCTTCAGCTTCCAGCCAGTGGAACCTGTTTTACCTTGCTCTGCAAGACTGAAAAGCCTGTTATTAAATATTTGTTCACTATTTTAGATATTTACGGACTGTAGTCAAGTCACTCCTTCACCTTCTCTTTGTTAAGCTAAATGGATTGCGCTCTTTGAGTCTATCACTATAAGGCATATTTTCTAATCCTTTAACAAGTCTTGTGGGTCTTCTCTGAACCCTCTCCAATATAACAATCTCCTTCTTGAATTGTGGAGTCCAAAACTAGACACAACATTGCCAAAGTGGTCTCCCCAGTGCCAAATACAGAGGTAAAATAACCTCTCTACTCCTACTCAAGATTCCTCTTTTTATGCATCCCAGGATTATATTGGCTCTTTTGGCCACAGCGTCACAGAGTTCGTGTTCAGCTGATATCCTCCATGACCTCAAAATCTTTTTCAGAATCACTGCTTCCCATCCTGTAAATATGGCCTACATCTTTTTTCCTAAACATATACATTTACATTTAGCCATATTAAAATGCATATTGTTTGCTTTGCCCATCTTACCAAGTGACCTGGATAACTCTGTATCAGTTAATCTGTCCTCTTCCTTACTTCAGTGGTTCTCAAACTAGGGCCGCCGCTTGTTCAGGGAAAGCCCCTGGCAGGCCGGGCCGGTTTGTTTACCTGCTGCGTCCACAGGTTCGGGCGATCGCGGCTTCCACTGGCTGTTGTTCGCCGCTCCAGGCCTATGGGGGCTGCGAGCATTGGCCTGGAGCAGCGAACCGCGGCCAGTGGGAGCCGCGATTGGCTGAACCTGCGGATGCAGCAGGTAAACAAACCGGTCCGGCCCACCAGGGGCTTTCCCTGAACAAGCAGCGGCCCTAGTTTGAGAACCACTGCCTTACTTACCACTCCCCTAATTTTTAAGTCATTTGCAAATTTGATCAATTATGACTTTATTTTTTCTTTTAGGTGATTGATAAAAATGTTAAATAATGTAGGGCCAAGAATCAATCCCTGCGGAACCTCACTGGAAACACACCTGCTCAATGGTGATTTCCCATTTACAGTTACATTTTGAGACCTATCATTTATCCATTTTAAATCCATTTAATGAGTTCCACATTAATTTTATATCATTCTAGTGTTTTAATCAAAATTTTGTGCGGTAACCTAGTCAAACACCTTACTGTAGTCTCAGTATATTATGTCAACACTATTACCTTTATCCACCAAACTAGTAATCTCATAAAAAAAAAGATATTAAATTAATTTGACAGGATCTATTTTCCATAAAATGTTGATTTGTTGATTTGCATTAATTACATTATCCTCTTTTAACTCTTTATTAATTGAGTCCCATATCACCTGCTCCATTATCTTGGTCAGGATTGATGTCAGGCTGATAGGCCTATAATTACCTAGGTTATCCTGTTTACCCTTTTAATAAATTGGCATAACATTAGCTTTCTTCCAGTCTTCTGGAACTTCCCCAGTGCTCCAGAAGTTGCTGAAAATCAACATTAGCAGTCCAATGAGCTCCTCAACCAGTTCTTTTAAAACTGTTGGATGCAAGTTATCTGGACCTGGACCTGATTTAAAAATGTCTAACTTTAGTACCTACTATTTAACATCCTCCTGAGATACTAGTGGAACTGAAAGAGTGTTATCATCACTATATGATGAAACTATATCATGTTTTCCCCCAAATACAGAACAGAAATATTTATTGAACACTTCTGTCTTTTCTGCATTATTATTGATAATTCTATCATTTCCATCTAGTAATGGACCAATATCATTGTCATGATTCATTTTGTTCCTAATATATTTTTTAAAACCCTTCTTATTACCCTTAACTCTGCCGACTATAGATTTCTCCTTGTGTCCCTTTGCATCCCTTATCAATTTTCTACAATTTCTATTTTCTGATTTATATTCATTACTATCAACTTCCCCTGTTTTCCATTTGTTATATATTATTTTTGTATTTTTATAGCAGCCTTCACTTTGCCTCTAAGTGAGGTCAGTTTTTTTAACCAGTACTGCATTTTTCCTTCATAGTCATGTTCTTAAATGGTTGCCAATTATCAGTCACATTTTTCTGATTAAGTTCTTCCTCTCAGTGAATTTAGGTCATAATTGTTTTCAGCTTTGTGAAATTAGCTTTATTAAAGCACCAAGTATATATATATTAGTTGTCTGGGCTCTATTCTGTTTGGACATTTTAAATGTAATCCAGTCATGATCACTTGTACCTAAACTACCATTAATTTTTAGTTCTAAGATCAATTCCTCTTTATTGTTTAAGACAAGGTCCAAAAAAGAATTCCCCCATTTTGTGTGCAATACTTTTGGAGTTAGGAAATTGTCATGTAGAAATTCCAAGAATGTTTCGTACTGGCAGCATGATATCTCCAGTATATGTCACACAAATTGAAGTTCCTAATAATAACACAGATTTTTTTTCTACGCATTATAGATAGGTGCATAAGGAGGCAGTCATCCTGTTCCCTGGTGTGATTTGGTGGTCTGTAGGAGACACCAACTAGTATCCCATATTGTGCTTTACCTGTTAGGACACTGATCCATAAGCATTCAAGACTCATAGACTTTAAGGTCACAAAAGACCATCATAATAATCTAGTCTGATCTCCTGCACATTGAAGGCCACAAGATAATTTTCTTCTGAGTTATCAGTGACTTGGAAACTAATGCTCTTTTTGACATGCTATGTACTATGCATTGCATACATTTATTTTCTAACACACTTAGGGATTGATCCAAAGCCCACAGAAGTCAATAAGAATCTTTCCACTTCTATAAGATTTGAATCAATCCCTGCTATTTCTCCCTATTCTTAGGTTCATATAGATCTGAAATTTCTAATTCTGATACTTTCCCCCTAAGCCCCAAAATCCAGATACATTAGGAAAATTTTGAAATATACATAGATTAGTGTTGGGCAAAAAATATTTTACCATCTGGTTAGTTCAGGCTACATAATTTGGATATAGATTTGACCTTTCCCAAGTTAGAGGGTATTTCCCAAGATCTGGGATTTTTGTTTCAGGTACTGTAGCAATAGAAGCCAATAGCAAAGACTGGAACCACATTTTCCCAAAATTTGTAGGTGTTCAAAACTGGTGTTACAGTTTCATCCTCTTTCTACTCCCAATATTAGTTTGGTCTGGAATATCCTGAATTTGTTTTTCCCCCCACACCTTTTTCCTTCTGGTGGGATATTCTTCTTTAAAAATGTCACAGTTCTTGAGAGTTTTTCTTATTTCCTCTTAATCTGTGCTACAGAGTTTGGTCTCATCAGTTTTTGAAGATAATGCCTATGTCGTGGACTTCTTCTTTTCTCTATTGTGGACAGGGCAGGCTCCAGGCACCAGCTTTCCAAGGGTCGGCAATGAGAATGGGGCAGCAGTCCGTGTCCTGTGGTGGCAATTCTGTGGCAGCTCCGCCGCTCTTGCGGCGGTGGCAATTTGGCAGTGACTGCTTGGGGTGGCAAAATTGGTAGACCCAACCCTGATTGTGGAGTTTTCAAATTTCAACATCACAAAGCAAAATAAAATCACATGTACTGCCTTTCTCTGAACCTGTTCTTCATCCATTGCATTCTGTGTCATCATTTATAGCTCCGCAAAGTGCATTCTGAGTGGGTGCAAAACCCTAGCATTCTCATGTGTTAGCATTTTACATCAACTTTGCAGAGATGTAAATGCCTGCACAAAGCAGTGGAGAATGAGGGCCAAGGTGAGTGTGTATGAGCAGTTTGCATAATGGTAATATAACATTTTCAGTAGTATTTTCCATTCCTTTTTTAATATAATCTAACATCCTTTACTCATTTTGATTACTTTTTCTTCCAGAACATTGCTGATTAAGAGATACTATAAAAATCAAACCATTTATTTAATTGACTAAATATGGATTTGGGTGCCTAACTTTAGATACCCAAGTCTAAATATTTTGGTCTCAGAGCCTAATAATGGATATGAGTTCGGTAGTCTTTTGTCTCCCTGAAGGAGTTGGCTGCATACCTGAACAGAATAGTGGAGGGGGGACCATTTCTTGCTGCCTGGGGCAGAGGTCCATTTCGGATGACAGTGAGATTCCCTTCAGCTCAAAGCAGACCCGTTCATATCCCTAACCTTTTCTCACCCTCTGGCTGGAGTTATATAGAATCAGGAGTTACAACCCTAGGGCTCCAGTAACTTTTTTACATGGCTGCAACAGATGCGGCCAGGAAACAATCAAGGCAGATTCCTAACTGTGTATTGGCACTATACAAAAATGTAACTTGGTTGGAGGATTTGGATTCACACAGGGCCTCCTCCTCCTCCCTTGCTGATAACTTCAGCCTGTTGTGTCTCTCTAGCTAAGCTCTGTTTTGGAGCTGCCAATCAAGGAGATGTCTTTTGGCTATGCAACACTTTTAAGTCTTTTTGCTGGCTGATTATTAAAGGAAACTGCCTCCTGATGGGATACCAGGGAACCAACGAGAAAACCCCGATATCATTCTCCAGAACCTGAGTGCCACATCTGACAATCTGCTAGAATGGTGTAATAAAATCTGCTCCTGGGAAAAGAGGGAATTAGGTAGCCACATAAACCGTACATAGCCATGTTTGGAGGTGGCAGAGAAGGGATCCCCCTTATGATTCAGTAGCCTCTCTGGCTGTAGAGCTCATGTGGTGTCAGCGCTCCTGTGGACTTCATATGGCACAAATTGTTAGCTAAGAACTAATTCTGCTCTTTCATGTCTATACTCAACTCATATTGAAATTGCATGTGAATGCGGGAAGGCAGAACTTTGAACCACAGTGACATTTTAACTTGGCACTCAGGAGACTTCTACTTATTGAAATGGGATTTGGATCAAGTCTTCAGAGAGCACTTTCCTAATCTCTTTTTGGAAATGGCTGAAACATTTTTGCTAAAACATTCAAACAAAATTCAGCCAGAGAAAGATACCTGTCATGGAAAATTTCAGCCAATATGGTTCAAATTTGGCAAAGTTATAAGCAACTGAAAACAGGGACTTATAATGGGAAGTGTTAGGCAATCTTATCTATAGGCAGCACTGCCAGCTTCACCTAAAACACACACACACACATATATACTTAATAATACTTAGCTTCTTTCTGCTGGGATTCTTAATTATTCTCCTATATAAAATTTAGATAAAAAATGTTCTAATTTGAACAAAAGGTAGTATCTCAGAAGGAAAATTACAATTTCCTCAGCAAATATCACCAAGTGTTAAATTTATATAAATATCTTGAAAACAACATAAGATAAGAGAGGTTTGCTGTGAAGCTCTAGAATTCTTATTAGCTCTGCAAAATGCCTTAGCTTTCGTATTATATAAATTATTTTAACCTATAACTGGGTTTACAGGTGTATTGAGGAAAAATGTGTCTGAGCACTCAGACATTAATGTGTGACAGTGTGGCTTCAAAATCCATTCTTAATACAAAATAGCTCCCTTTTTAATGTTGACAAAGTAACATGGAAGATTTTAGGATAAATTGTAACAAGAACTTAGGTACATTTATTGGCAGTTAGTTACTCTCCTTTGAGTTAATATTTGTACATCTGATATTTTTGCAAAATTTCTAGCCTTCTGTTTAAACTATTTAGCTGTAGGTTTAGTCACTTATGTTGATGCCTGTGATAGTTCCTCTAATAACTACAAATCCCAAGGCCTATAACTGCATTTCTGCTGAATAGTTTGTGTAAAGGAGCAGAGAGCTCATGCAGGGAAAGTCCACAAGTCCAGTATATTGTGATATGACATCCACAGCAATTCTCCTCAGGGGGATTTTGAATGGTGGGAAGTCCATCAAGACACCCACAAAAATGGGTGTGACCAGTGATTCCGTATGTTTAAAACACTTCTGCATTGGAGGAGTGCAATAGGTTGCATCTTCTTCTTCTACCCCTATCCACAGTGGCTAGCAACCAACCAGTTATGTCAGTTGCCTGGCCCTACATATATGATCCATTATCCACAATAGTAAATAGAAAGACTCTCATTGACATTAATAGGACTGTCTTTCCTTCAGCGCTCCTGCCTTGAATCCACAATTCCATGTGAACAAGCCCTCTTACTTGGTCTTTGCTCCCTTTTTCAGGATTGGACCTTGTATAAATAAATGCACCTTATTTATTAATTATTATTAACTTTCTGGACCTTTTACTGCTTAAATTTGTGTCCATGGTCTTTTATTTGACATCTGACATCTACTTAAATACATTTTTCTTCTGTTCTTCAGAATTCTTTGTACCTCAGTGGCTTCTCCACTTAATATATGAAAACATCAATGAAGAGGAACATGGTTACATTCCAATACACCACTTTGAAAATAAACCCTTTTACTGTCAGGTCATACTGCAAGTCTTCACATTTAGAGTTCCTTCAGGGCTTCCTCAAATGGCATTGCACAGAGTTCTTACTCATATGAGGTGATGACCCCTCTCACCTCCAGTTGAAGTTAAACATTGTTGTACAGCCATGCAGATTCTTCTACTTCCTCTCACATCCTAAAACTATCTGCCACCTTGAGAGGGGTGATCAAAATTAAAAGGAGCCAAGGCTACTGGTGCAAGGTTCTTATTGAGAGATGAAGAACTGGGAGTCATTTGAGGGATTGCATTTGGAAGTGAACTTTTTATTTGTTAAAGGTTTTATTTATTGATATTTCAGGTCATTTATGTGTTGGGATCCCCCTGCTCCCAGCCTCTTTGCTTCACATAAATGACTCAGAGATTCTCCCTTTTGTAGATACCATTTTATAGTTTATTTACAGTGTTTCACTCAACCACCTTTTACAAACTAGTGCAGTCTTAGTATTTACAATGCTGTTCAGCTTTACTACCCCTTCTACAAAAAGGGGCAGAAAGGTGTCTCCTCCCAGAGAACTCCCTTTTGTGAGGCCCCACTAGACTTCTTCCATCCCACTCCTCCCCCCAACCTTCTCCTGTGCTCTTTAATTCAGTTTCCTTGTTAATGGGTAATTAGCTCATTATATTCCCAGCCCTAATCTGATCTGGTAATTAGGAACTCCTCTCCTTCATCAGGAACGGGGAGGGGGAGCTAACTGATTAAAGTGCACAGAGTGTTGGTTTAGTGGCTAATTCCCAGTACTCTGTCACAGTTAACAATAAAACATTTCAACTACAGTGTTTTGGGGGAGGGATAGCTCAGTGGTTTGAGCACTGACCTCCTAAACCCAGGGTTGTGAGCTCAATCCTTGAGGGGGCCATCTGGGGCAAAAATTGGGGATTGGTCCTGCTTTGAGCAGGGGGTTGGACTAGATGACCTCCTGAGGTCCCTTCCAACCCTGAGATTCTATGACATAAAAGTACATACTTAGCTATATAATAAGATTTCAGGATTGTCACCTGTCTGTGTCATGCTGAAGCATAGAATCTCTGTTGAATCAGTGGGAAGTGATGGAAACAGCTACAAGCATGACTGAGAACTCTTTTTGCTCAGAATATCACCAGGTTCAATCATCAGTTGGTATTTGTTTGATATGTTACTGTCCAATTTTTAAGTTCTCAGACATTTTGACTTTGTGAATTACATGCATGCAGTGTACAACTATAGTAAGGCTTGTTGCTATGCCACACCAAGAGTTCTAAATCATTGTGATATCAGAGGTAACTCAGCCATCCACTACCCTTACTCTACAGTTAATTTGCATGCTACAATTTCATTAGTTGTATGAAGGAGACTGCACAGATGATGGATTACTTGGCCCCGTTACCACATCCGTGCACCCAACTGCCACATACACAAATCTCCCATCACAATACAACTCACACACAATATAACCAGCACTCACCATTAGCCCAAACACACATAGCCCCTCACCACAGCATGCACCCTACATTTGCCACTTGCAAAAAGTCTCCCAGAACAACCCCCCAGTCACAAAACAGAACTATCACACACAATAATCCCAGACATCACTGTGAAGTGTAGACTGTCTGTTGAGTTAGTGTGAAGTGATGGAAACAACGACACACATGATTGAGAGCTCTTTTTTTTTCACAATATCACCAGGTTCAGTCATCACTGGGATTCACAATCAGCTGCTGTCCAGTTTTGAAGTTCTTAGCATTTTTGGCTTTTTTTAAACACACAGACACATGATTATACAGATTAGACCTGTGAACTAGCATGGACTTTCAGCTACTAGGTTTCTTTAAAAATCCCATTCAGTTCCTTGTCTCAAAAGGTTGCCAATAATGGTGCCAATTGTGGTATTAAATTTGTCAATATCAAATGTACCAGTACCATTGCCAAAAATTAATTTCACTTATGTCACCAAAGAGAAGGACTTTTTTCCATGACACTTTCACCAGAACTGGTTTCAAGCCAGTAACCTAATGGTGGAAGATGTCTTCCCATGAACCATTATTAATCCCAGTAGCCATCTAAAAAGAGATTGTTTTTTAAATCTGACCCTATGTTTTTCTGGTATTTAATATCTCTGTATGTTAAGCATGATTTCTATATTGATTATCCATTTAACATCCTACGCATTGTGAAGAACCAGTATCCTTTTGATAGTGAACGAATTTTTTTTCAGCAACATCCTCTACAAATTTTTGATTGGTGTGTGAATATCACACTTCACAATGCCAGTATATGCTGTTCTAACAACGATAAAATAAAGAGAACATAAAAGTCCTTAAAAACTGTAGCAATAACACAAATTATTTCCTCTGCTCACCACAAACAACTACATGTCTTAAACTGCAATTACGTTATTCCTCAAATTCACATTAACTTCTTACTGAGATCAGGCAAGGCTCTGTTGGACTTTTTCCAACAGGCAGCCTTCTTCAGGAAACTCATTTATGACATGCTATGTTGTAAATGGTTTACAAGAGGTGCAAAAATTGTGTCATTAAATCCAAATTGTCAAAGGTGTACAATTTATACACACGTCTTCTGTGTTGAAGCCCCTGGTGTGTACCCAAGGTGTGTGTTGCTTGCCTGAAAAATGTACATTCTCATGTGATATTGTTTACCTTAAATGTTTTATGAAGTTTCACACACTTCTTTGGGTTATCTGCCGTCTCCATTCCCCACTGATAACTACTTGTAGTTCACAGCCATAAGGTTACATTTAATTTACAAGTTTTCAGCACACACTTTTCTTTACATCAAAAATAATTAAAACTTTAGTAGAGATTTTGAACCTTCTTATTGAACGTGAATCTGAAGAAATGTTAGGGAAGAGGTTCTCAAACTGATCTATGTAGTGCTTGTTGGTGGTCCACAGAAAGCTAATAGTCATAGTGTTGGTTCCTTGTCTCCACCAGTGTAATTCCAATAAAAAGATACAAATACTTTCCTTTACCCATAAGCAGCAGTATAGTTATTACAGGTATATTATATGTTTGCAAATGGGACGGCAGGAACTCTGTGCAATTGTGAATGGGAATGGAGACTGTCTCTGCATTAGGATATGGTAGGAGCTAAAAAATTTGGAGAACCTCTGTGTTAAAACAACTTTGCACATTATGGAATATCACAAAGCCTCAAACAGCAGTATCTATAGTTAAGGCTAAGGTTTTGTCACAGCTATGATCAGTAAAAGTCAGGGACAAGTCACGGGAAATAAACAAAAATTCACGACAGCCCGTGACCCGTCCCTGACTTTCACTAAAAATATCCCTGACAACAGGGGTAGTAGGTTCAGCATCCACTGCTGCTGGGGCTCCCAGGTCCCCAACCAATGCAGTGTGTGGGAGCTCCAGGGTCCCCCTACCCCTGGGGCTGGGCTGCAGCGGGGTCCCCTCGCCCCGGGCAGCTGGTAGCTGCAGGGTCCCCCAGCCACTGGCTGCAGCTGGGGAGCTGCAGTTCTGCCAGCCCCGCACCACATCAGTGGGGGACCTGGGAGCCCCAGCAGCAGTGGGTGCTGAACCCACCTACCCTTTTTGTCAGGAATATTTTTAGTGAAAGTCAGGGACAGGTCACAGGCTGCCATGAATTTTTGTTTATTTCCCGTGGCCTGTCCCTGACTTTTACTAAAAATATCCATAACAAAAACTTACCTATGATTAATGTTTTCTGGCCACCTCACTTCTGCTTAAATCTCCACTATGAAGCACAACACAGCTGGATTCATGCCGCAGATACGTGGGCCCTGGTGCATAACAAGTGTTGCCCAACTGAAAATGTCACCTATATTTTAAAATAAGGAACTGACACTTTAAAGAGATAAAGTGCAAAGGAGACACCTTCTTTACTGTATGTTTTATTACATATATGTGAAGGAGAGCTCAGGGAAGGGAAGGCTTCAATTGTGTTTCCTCCTCTCTGTGTTGCGTTTTCAAACACAAAAATGTTATAGTGAGCTTAACTAAACAGGGGAACCACTAACTTGATGACTAGTTATGAAGGATCCATCCTGCCCCATCCTGCAGTTGGAACTTGACAAGTTGAAAGCCAGGTAATCTTTTTCCCTGACTATGGCTACCCTTATCGTAGGAGATATTATGGGAGAGCTCTATATGTGTATATATGTAAATATCTAGTTAGTAGCAACTGGTGCTCAAACATATACAGCACAGATCCTGTGTTTTGTTGGTCCAAGGAGACTTGTGCACTGCAAATGGTTTCCCATGTGTCCCTTTACATCAGCTGTTAACAGGAGATGAGCTAAGGTTGTTTCACTTGGAAATTCATCTTTCCTTATCTTACAGTTGGTATCCAAGAAGTTTGGGCCTTCCAGAGACTAAACTGTTGCCTTCTCCTTCTGTCTTTTGTTGTATTGGAGGCTTGGTAGTGGTATTATGATAGAATCAATTACAGGAATTTAGTTCTACTGATACCTGCCATGTGACCATATTATACCCATTTTTTAACACTGATCCATGTCATGTGACTGAGGCCAGGAAATAGCAAGAACTCTCTTATTAGTATTCCTAAATATCATGCTCTTATGATAGCTGTGCCTTTGTTATTTTACTACATTATATTATACCTCTCTAAAAATCCAAAATAATGACTGTTGGTTGGTAAGGCTGATGATATAGAAAGCAATGTGTATATGTTACTAACACCAAAATCTTACAGATAATTTCTCATCTGATGCAGCCACCTCCTCCAAGTTACAGGTACTCTAACTGTCGGTGAGTCTTCTCTTTTACTGGTTTTTTTCAAGTTCATGTTCATATTCTGCTTTTCCCTTCTGCCTACATGCGCCCTAAATTATTTGGTCTCTGTCTCACTCTTCTTTTGACTTGTATACCCTCTTTTTTACTCTTGCTTAGAATTCTCCTTGTCTTTCCACTTTTCTCTCATTGTTTCACAGAGCTTCAGACCAGAAACTAAGACTCAGTCTTGGTTATTTTCTCTTTGTTGCAATATAAATTTTAACCTTACCATCTTGAGTTGAACTAAGTTAAGGGTCTTTAAAATTTCACAGTGCTTTAGGCAATATTATGAAGTAAAAAATAAATTAATAACCAAGCAATGTTAAACATTATTAAATGATCTATTGTTGCTTGACATACATGCATATTTAAAGACATTTTTTGTGAAAGATATTTCAGTTGTTACTTGTGGTTGGATAGATTTGTTCCTAGCCACAATTAGTTAGCTATTTTCCAATCTTCAAAGTATCCATGAGAAAAATTTTGCATTGGTGGGAGTGGGGGAATTATTGTTATTAGTAATTTCTCTTTTGTAATGAATGTTACAGATTTTTTAAAAACAACAACACTGATCAAAAACTGGATAATTATTCATTGAACAAATTTACTGATATTTGCTTATTCAAAAATAATTTTGAATTTATTCACCAAATAAATCAACAAATTGCATAAGCTTAGGAGATACTTATATGCTACAATAAATCATTTTACATATAATGTATTCATCAAATACAAACAAAATTTTATGAGGAATGTGTTAGATTTATAATATTTGACCAGTGGTAACATATACACAATTTCAATATCATAGTGAATCATGCAACTATTGCAATATTTATTTTACTTAGATTTATAAGATCTTTGATAAATGCCCACACTATGCTCTGTGTACCCATTACATAAATTAAAATATACAATTTAAAATATCATGAAATGCAATATACTGTAATACAAAGGCCTGCTCATCTCACCTCGAAACATAAATATATCCAACAAATACAGTAAAAATACCTCCCCCCATAATAATCCCCTCCATTAATCTTTAACCCACTCCCTTCTTTGAAGTCTGCTTGAAAAGCTAAGAAATTTCAGCTATGGTGGACCAAAAAGGGATGAAGGGGAAATTAATTTCCAAAATCTTGCACTTCTCAGGAAGGTGCTAGTAGCCATTCCAAGTTAAAATAAGGAGACTCCACTTTAGTGCCTCCACTGATTTCAGCTGTGACCGTGTATCTGGGAAGGGAGGTGATCTCTGAGATAACCTATAAAGCCCTAAATAGTTAGGGCCCTGGTTTACACCTCCACCTTGAATTTCATCTGGAAGGCTATGGAATCCAGCGCAGATTCCAGAGTACTGGAATAAAGTGAAACTGCTTATTATTCTGCACTAGCTTCAGTTTTTAGCACAGTTGTTAGTGTGCAGCCTCCACACACCGTGCAGTACCTAAATCTGATCTTGAGGTGACAAAAGACATGGATAGTTGTTGAAAGGGCATCCTTGGGGGAATGAGGGGAAAGGTCTGTCTCAGGTCCAGATTAAGATAGACCAACTGTGGGCACATGCCTAGGGTCCTGGGTCCTGAAGTTCTGTGATGCCCTCAAAATCTTGAAAGATATGTTTCTAGCTCTAATGGTTCTGAAGGAAACCTTGAAAACATGCCCTGAATGTACCCTGTACACTGACGACTAACTGTATCTGCAGACAGTCTGAATCCAACAGCTATGACAGGCCCCATTCATCTTATAGTGCTGTAAACTCTGAAAAACATTGCCCGCCACCAAAAACATCCCAACAAGGGACCTGCATGGAGTGTTCTCTGCTGGGGTGCTGTTGGTATCAACCTCTTGGCCTCTTTCCAATTGTGAGACAAACTCACTTACCATGTTGTTAAACTGGGTTGCAAACTCTTTGGGGAGGTCTTCCAAAGTGTTTGTACACCTCTTTTGGGTTCAACTCAGTACAAATAAATAAAATATGTTCTTACTGCGTCTTTCCCTTCCCACAGGGACTGAGGAGCCCAATCCCTCATAAACACAACCTCCATGAACCTGGATTCTTTTTCAACCTTCTCAGCTTCCCTAAAGTGGTAACTGATGGGAAGTAGTTGCTGCAGTTGAATGCCCAAATAAGAACTGCCAGGGCAAGCTGCAAAGTCTGTCTTGACCAATGATCCTCCCACCCCCATATCAATCCCAAAATACTTCTGTCCAACCCTCCTCACACAACATAAAAATCAGTTTCTTTTGCCTAACAATTTCAAGTGTCCCATCCAGCTAACTATCCAAAAATATTTAATCCACCTATTCCAACCACTATCAGAAAAACTTTATGATGCTGTCAACATATTTTTAAACATGAAGGATAAACATGTGCTGTAAAATTCATGAATATCATTAAATGGATCAGATTTGGTTTCATGTAAAAAAAAAAGAGTAGAGAAAATACAATTTCTGGATCACCTTCAAGAAGATGAGCACAAAGTGGATTATAAAAAGCCCATATTCTGCACATTTATTCTAAAGGTTTGTAGTGAGTCTTTCCAGAATCTCAGTTGCATACAATCACTGCCTCTAATGGCTCGCTAGTGGTATGGATTTCCAATGGAAGCAACTGTATGGACTGCAGCCAATAAAAAGTGTCTATCTACCTTTTAACTTTGTTTTAATAATTCCAAAATATTTTAATAAACAGATATTCAGATCTATTTCTAATTTGGTTTCAGCACCATCTTCATCCTTCCACACCCAGATTTCTGTTTTGTTTTATCAAAATGTAAACTCACTGGGACATGGAACATGCCTTACTCTGTGATTTGCAAAGTGCCATTCATCTTTACAGCACCATAGTAAGCATTAATAATATGGGTATAATACCTAGTTCACAGGGGTGTTGGGAGGGTAAATTAATGAATCTTTGTAAAGTGTTTTGAGATTCTCAGATGGAAGGCACTATATAATTGCAAAACATTACCCACAATTAGAGTTGGTGCAAAACTTAAGTCTTTTCCTATCATTACAGCAAGAGGTGTTTTACAAGAAATCAGTACACTATATGAATGTACACTAGCTGTAAGAAGATACTGTTATGGATGCTGTACACATAGGCAAGGCCGGCTCCAGGCACCAGCGAACCCTGCAGGTGCTTGGGGCGGCAAATGTAAAGGAGCGGGGGGAATTTGGGGGCTGCAATCCGCCCTCGGCGGCGGGGGAATTTGGGGGCTGCTCGGCGGAAATTCGGCGGGCGAGGACGTGACTCTTCTTCAGTCGCCGCACCATCACTCCGCCTCTGTGTTCGGTGGCAAGGTAGGTTTTTTGTTTTGTTTTTGTTTTTTGCCGCTTGGGGCAGCAAAAACGCTGGAGACTGCCCTGCACATAGGACTCGGAAAGTCACTGCCACACACAGGCAAATAGCTCCCTTGCACCCCCCTCCCCTTTGCTGGCAAACCTTCTTGCCAGAGTGACAGTGATATGTACAGACTAGACCACAGGTATGTAGTTATTTAATAAAAGCAGAATATCACGTGCTGAGAGAGCCTGCTGTCTGCATCTTTCATTGCCACTATTTCCCATTTCATGTAATTAGAGTTTAAAAAAGACTATTCATGTGTTCTGCGTTTTTACAAGGATCTGACTAACCTGCCATCCACACAGATTTCCAGGCTGCTCTGCCTGTTAGGATGCTGGGAATGGGGATGATGATGTCTGCTTGGATTAAGTCAAGGTGACATCTCTCTCAGTTCAGTTCAGGTCATTCTCCACTGCAGGGTTAATTGCCTTCAAACTAGACCCATGGAGGATAGTGAACTAGCAAAACTCTTGAGGCTTTCCAGTGACTTTTAGCATAACTGCTCATTAGTAGCAACTAATGTAACCTACCGAAATATTTTCAAGCATTTGTCAGAATCAATAGTGTGGTATATGGCCTCTGTCATTCAGTGTCCTCTTTCTTTCAATGAATCTATGCATCAGTGCCTGTTTTCTTGTTTACATAGGCAAGGATATGTTGTTCAATATCTATATAACTGTGAACCACAAGCTGATCCCCATGCTGGCCCAAACAGTGAAATGCAGTCATAAACTTGATGGCTCCAGTCTTCTGAGAATCCCCCCAATGTGAAGCATTCCTCAGGTGAGGGAGAGCTGCTAAAGCAGGCTGTTTGGATTCTTGGGGAGCCGAAAAACCAGAACTCCTGAATAGTGGCATGTCTGGGATGTGACAATGCCCAGTATTTCTTTTAAACAGCACTTCTCCATGTTTCTTATTTGGCTATTGATCTGTCGTCTTCATGGCTTTTGGCAGACAGTACAAAGAAAAGCAGCCCTGTGGCTGACCTGCTTAAACTTGGAACTGGTTTGGCCACTAGCTACCCCAGGATTGAGTGGGTTGGGATAAAGGCAGTGTTAAGGCACCTTTGAGCCCCGCCATCCCCTTGAGTTGTGCTTAACACAGCTCAGGGTATGAGCCAAAAAGTGGTTAATTATTTTTTTAAATCTTCCTGGCTGTTTTTTCTCTTTGTATAACTACATCTTTACCCTTTTCTGGTTAGGAATGTAGGTCTCCTTACTCATGGTGTCTTGTGCTTGATATCTTTTCTGTTCACTTAGGGCCAGAGTCAAAGCCCACTGAAATCAATTGGATTCTTTCAACTGACTTCAATGTGCTTTGGATTGGACCCTCATGCTTTTGTTATCAGTTTTCAAAAGTGACATAAAATTCAATAGTATCACCTGGCTAGGTATGAACAGAAAGCTGAGTTTGGGATCATCGCTCTCGACAAATGGTGCAATTAACTCTCCCACATCTGCTGTTACTCAGAAGAGGACAACACTTGTTTTCAGTTTGGTTTCTTGAAGTTGTTGCCAAATCTCATTCAGCTACCTTAATTTAAATTGCACCCCTTGTGCACTGAAAATGTAGCTAATATTGGCAAAACTACAAAACTGTCTCATTAATGCAGCTGTTTCTGATTTAATGCTTTCATCTTTCAGGTATTTTGCCACCACATACTTTGATATGGTATCTTGCACCACAACCAAAGGCTGGTTTCAGCAGAGGCTTCTGCAAGTAATCTATTCAGTTCAACATTTGAAAACTCAGTGAACGTGGAAATGTTAACCAAAGTTACTGCTGAAAGATTGTCAGCAACATTAAGCAGGCAAAATGATAAGTGTTGGTATAATTAATGACCAAATAATAATTTGGATCTGAGTCTTGCTGAAACACTTGTTTGTTGAGCTTGGGCTTCCTCTTGTGGATATCTTGACAGGCTAAAAATAAGTCAAGGTCCTTAAGCTATTTCTATAATATGTTTAAGCAAGACCAGACTAAATTTGTTCTCACATCACAGACCTGGCTAACCACAGCACATCTATTACCTGAATGTGTTTAATAGTTTTGTAAATTGTAAATGCGTGTTCTAGTGGTGAGCTGATGTTAGTGCTGAATAACCTGGCTTTACATTAACTGATGACGTTCAAGCCCAGTAAAACAACATGAATAATATATATCCCTGGGACAAAGTTGGTCTCTTTAATGCCAGTGCTTTCTGAAGTTGTGAGCAGAATCTGTCAGAAAACTCCCTTATATTGCTGTATGCATTGGAGATGAAGAGTTCTAGAGCATGGTTTAGTTGAGAGGCAGGAAAATAAAACTTGGAGGTGGATTTGTTCTGGAGAAGGTTGGCTTAGGAATGGTCTTTAACTCTGAATGAGCTCAAATGAACAGGAATTGGGACTCAGGTTATTCCATAGCTCAAGCAGAGCCCAACTGGAATGAAAGCAACCTGGAGAATGTGGTTTGAGAGTCTGAGGACTGACAATAGATAGAAGGTTCCATGTTACTGAAAATACAAATGTCTGCCAGCGCTGGAGAACTGAAGAGAGTTGTTCATTTCTCTACAGTGAGAACTGAGGGGGTTTGATTCTCTGTGACAACCATTCTCTGACCTAAGATTAGAAGAATTTCTGATTGTCGGTTCACTACAATATTCCAGGAGCAGTGTAGCTTTACAGTGGCGTTCCTCTGGTTGGGCAACTGTATTTTCTGCAGTCTTTAACACTGAAATGGGATCAATTTATAGTACATTAGTCTCTCATCCATCAGGATACAGTAACTCCTCACTTAAAGTCGTCCCGGTTAACGTTGTTTCGTTGTTACATTGCTGATCAATTAGGGAACATGCTCATTTAAAATTGTGCAATGCTCCCTTATAATGTTGTTTGGCAGCTGCCTGCTTTGTCCACTGCTTGCAGGAAAAGCAGCCCATTGCAGCTAGCTGGTGGGGGCTTGGAACCAGGGTGGACCGGCAGCCCCCCATCAGCTCCCTGCTCCCCGAAGTTCCCTGTGCAGCACCTGCCCAGCAGGCTATCAACTGCGGGCAGTTCAGCCGTCCCTCCCCCCACTGCCATGTGCTGCTCCTGCCCTCTGCCTTGGAGCTGCTCCTGGGAGCCTCCTGCTTGCTGTGTAGGGGAGGGGCTAATGTCAGGGTGCCCTCCTCCCCCCTATTCCTGCCCCCCACTTACCCCTTCTCCATATAGAGCAGAGTGGGGACAGGACAGGGCTTAAGATGGAGAGAGCTTGCTGGCCGCAGCTGCTGTCTCAACTTCCTAATTTTTTTAAAGGCAATGTACTTAGAATGGGGTCAGCGTACTTAAAGGGGCAATGCGCATCTCTCTCTCTCTCTCTCTCTCTCCCATATATAATATAGTTTTTTGTCTGGTGAAAAAAATTTCCCTGGAACCTAACCCCCCCTATTTACGTTAATTCTTATGGGGAAATTGGATTTGCTTAACATAGTTTCGCTTAAAGTCGCATTTTTCAGGAACATAACTATAACGTCAGGCAAAGGGAAAGAATGCTGGAAATGCAGTTAATC
The DNA here is from genome assembly GCF_965152275.1 of Natator depressus. NCBI lineage: Eukaryota > Metazoa > Chordata > Testudines > Cheloniidae > Natator > Natator depressus. The sequence continues at coordinate 60,078,950 of NC_134238.1, forward strand.
AACAGTCACTTTGGTAACAATCATCCAATGAAGTGAGCTGTAGCTCACGAAAGCTTATGCTCAAATAAATTTGTTAGTCTCTAAGGTGCCACAAGTACTCCTTTTCTTTTTAATCATTTATGGAATTGTTACAATATAATAGAGTCTCTCCAATGGTGGGAACTGCCACTGGCTGCAGAAAGAATTATCTGTTTCTGATTCCACTTTTGCATTCTTTCTTACCCATAACATTTTTATTATCTGTTAGTATTGACTCTCTCTGTTCATCCATCTCAATCCATAGGTGAGATACCAGATATCAAAATGAATGATAAATATCAGGTAGGCTTTTTTAGAAATGAAATTGAGAAAACTAATTAATTTAGTCCTTTCTTCTGTTCAGAAATCAGCAGCAAATAGGCTGTTGTTTTTAGCAGACCTCTGTCACCTGAGGAATTTCCAGTACCAGGGAATCTTCATGGGGCTGTCTCTGCCACATTGATGGCTCCTTTATGCTGCCAGAGTGGCAAAAAGCAGCTGGAGCTTAGAAGGGGATCTGGTCCAATATCTGTGGTTAAATGAATTCCCTTTTTGGGTTTGCCTTGTTGCCAAGTAGGGGAGTTTGAGCCTACACTACCCCATGCAGTGAGCGCCGATGCCTACAGGTGGTGTCCAAAATTTTGTGAAAGAAAATAGGACAGTAAAGGGTGACAGATACAGAACAGATAAATTCAAGAGAATGACATTCATTCCAACAGACAGACTGCTCTACATTCCATGATATTCAGAGTGAAACCAACTATGATGAGATCTCCAGATCAGTAGACTCCATTGGTCTTCTAGGACCAAGCATAAATTTTCTGTAATGTCATCATTTCACTGAAAAGTTGTTACAGTTTAGTTCCAATTTTTTTTTCTAAATAGATTAAATAGTCTAAATTTTAGGGGACATGTGTTGGTGAAATAGGCACTAACAAGAAAATGAGACTAACAAAAATCAGGAAGGATTAGTAACAATTACTCAAATTCAGTAACCTTTGAGTTAAGTTATTTTTTGTACCTCTACCCAATCCGACCTTCATAAGCAGATAATATTTCATACTGCATATCTGAATTAAGTTACAAAATTGGTAACTATCATGATCTTCATTTTATAGAAACTGAGGCTCAAAAGGGTTACATATTTTACCCAAGGTCCCACAGAAATCAGTGTTAGAACCTAGGTGTTCTTATTGTGACACGGACGCCTAGTCCACTAGGCCATAGCCTTTCCCAGCTAAACCACATGACATTAAGCCCAATTTATTTTCAGATTTCCCCTCTGACAAATACACATACACACCAAAATACTTTTGGGAAGTTTGTAGATATTATCTGAACAACAATGGATTTCCCCACCTGATTCTTTCTTGTATTACTACCTTGTGTATAGCTTTGGAAGAATGTCTCCACATTTTTTAAATATAGTGTTTCATTACCTTTCAATAAAAATCTATATTTAAAAAATGTGGAGACATTCTTCCAAAGCAATTTGGTTTCAAAGTAAACTGTTTAAATCAGCAAAACTCCACGTGATTGTCATACCCAATTTCTCTTCCAGATAACATTACATAATTCTTGATAAACTTCATGATGTTCAGCCAACAAATATAGCATAGAAGTTACACACTAGAACTATAAATGGAGTACAACGAAAAATCAATACTAATGCAGTTAGACATGTCTCCAAAAAGATTTAAACTCTCAGTTTTGAGTTGGGGAAAAGGCTACTAAAATGGCTGAATGGAGTTCTTTCTATTTTCAGTTCCACTGGCTATGTTTTGTTTCTGTCTCTTCTAGTGTGGAGCGGGGAAAGGTCTCAAAGGTTCTGCTTTCCTCAGCCTGCTTCCAGTGCACTGGCCAGAAGGCAAAAAGGGACTGCATGGCTCTCCTTGATCAGGACTTGCAGGCAATGAGGTCAGACACAGGCATTGATTTAAGCAGCAGGTCACAACTTTATTAACTTAACACTGGGGAGGGCACTAGCCACCCCACCTCCCCTGACTTTCACATACCATTTAAGTGAGTCCAATGTGGGAGTTATGGGCGGTCCCACCATGTAACCCATAACTGGCTGGTCTCTCTTTTCAGCCTATCCTTAGGATGCAGCACACTTTTCTGAATCTTCTCTCCTTCCCCTCCATGAGGGGGACAGAGGGTACCAAAGGGGCACCTCAGGCTGCAAAGACTTGAGGTCTCCCCTTCTCCTATAATAGGCACAAGGTCCACCAGCAAAATCCCAGGTCCCTTGTGCTTCTAGGAGCTGGCCCTTTTGGCATTTATTTCCCTGACAAGATAGCAAAGTGGAGCTCAGAGGCTCCCCTTTCCTCTGGCTACTTCCACTGCCCTTTGGTGGTAGGGGGAGGAAGGGAAGGGGAATGAGAGAGTTCCAGGGCCCCCTTCCCATCTCTTTTCATCCTTTTCTCTCTCTCTCTCTCTTTCTCTCTCTCCCTCCCTTTCTTCCCCTTCTCTATCACATTTCTTTCTGCCCCTCCTCTCTCCCTTTCACATACTCACAAAGCGAAAGGGAGGGACAGGAAGAGAGGGAGGGAAAGGGAGAGGATGAGTGAGGGAAAGGAGAAGATAATAAGCATGGGGTAGGCCCTGAATGAGAAGGGAGTGTGAGTTAGGAATGAGTGAATCAAAGAGTAGATGGAATAAGTGGGGGAATGAAGTGGGAGAGGCTGTGTACACAAGTTCTAAATGTGAATGCCGCCAACCTGTCATTCTGTGCACAGAAAATGTACAGGGATCATTTATAAACATAACTATATACTAAGAAATTGGAATGACATGGCAGTTAGTTAGAGTATGCCACTTCCAACACTAACACCTTTTTATACCTCCTTTGTGTTTACTGCTCAGTTCAGATCCTTAGGGTGTGAGACCTGGTCTACACTACGGGGTTAGGTCGAATTTAGCAGCATTAGGCCGATTTAAAAATCACTGCGTCCACACAACCAACCTCGTTCCATCGACCTAAAGGGCTCTTAAAATCGACTTCTGTACTCCTCCCCGATGAAGGGAGTAGCGCTAAAATCGACCTTGCTGAGTGGAATTTGGGGTAGTGCGGACGCAAATTGATGGTATTGGCCTCCAGGAGTTATCCCAGAGTGCTCCATTGTGACCGCTCTGGACAGCACTGTGAACTCCGATGCACTAACCAGGTACACAGGAAAAGCCCCGGGAACTTTTGAATTTCATTTCCTGTTTGGTCAGTGTGGCGAACTCAGTAGCACAGATGACCATGCAGTCCCCCCAGAATCATAGAGCGTAGAATGTTTCTACGCTCCCCCTATCATCTCTGTCCCTGAGATTATCACAGATTAGAAGGCGAAAAAACGCACTCGCGATGACATGTTTTCCGAGCTCATGCAGTCCTTCCACACTGATAGGGCACAGCTTAATGCATGGAAGCATTCAGTGGCAGAGGCCAGGAAAGAATTAAGTAAGCGCGAAAAGCAGAGGCAGGACGCAATGCTGAGGCTAATGGGGGAGCAAACGGACATGACGAAACGTCTGTTGGAGCTGCAGGAAAGCCAACAAGCGCACAGACCCCCACTGCATCAACTGTGTAACTGCCTACCCTCCTCCCCATGTTCCATAGCCTCCTCACTCAGACACCCAAGAACGCGGCGGGGGAGGCTCCGGGCACCCAGCCATTCCACTCCAGAGGATGGCCCAAGCAACAGAAGGCTGTCATTCAAACAGTTTGATTTTTAGTGTGGCTACAATAATCAATGTGGCCTTGTTCTTCCCTCCTCCTCCACCCCACCCAGGCTACATTGACCGTTATCTCTTTTTTTTTTTTTAATTAATAAAGAAAGAATGCATGGTTTCAAAACAATAGTTACTTTATTTCAAAGATGGGAGGGGGGTTGGCTTACAGGGAATTAAAATCAGCAAAGGGGGTGGGTTTGCATCAAGGAGAAACACACACAACTGTCACACCGAAGCTTGGCCAGTCATGAAACTGGTTTTCAAAGCCTCTCTGATGTGTAGTGCGCCTTGCTGTGCTCTTCTAATAGCCCTGGTGTCTGGCTGCTCAAAATCAGTTGCCAGGTGATTTGCCTCAACCTCCCACTCCACTATAAACATCTCCCCCTTACTCTCACAGATATTATGGAGCACACAGCGAGCAGCAATAACAATGGGAATGTTGGTTGCGCTGAGGTCTGACCTAGTCAGCAAACAGTGCCAGCGAGCTTTTAAACGTTGAAAGGCACATTCTATCACCATTCTGCACTTGCTCAGCCTATAGTTGAACTGCTCCTTACTACTGTCCAGGCTTCATGAGCCATGGGAGAAAGGGATAGGCTGGGGTAGGTGCGACTGTGCAGTACCGCTAGCTGGGAGAGCAGCCTGAGGCAGAAGCCTCCAGCTCACATGATATTCCAGGCAGGACTGAATCTCCATGAGACGAAACTTAAAGAAGAGAATGACTTGGAGTCTCTGGCTCCCATTCAGTGCTCTAAGAGGAGGATAGCCATGTCTGTCCAGGCGCCCCTGATCGACCTCACTGAGCTATCAGTCCTACTGCACCATCTGCTGCGAAGGCAAGGAGCTGCTGCTGTGTAGCAATGCAGTACCACATCAGCCAGCAGCACCCAGGAGACATACGGTGACGGTGAGCTGAGCTGGCTCCATGCTTGCCATGGTATGGCGTCTGCAAGGGTAAACCAGGAAAAAAGGCGCGAAACGATTGTCTGCCCTAGCTTTCCCGGGGGGCGGGGGGTGACGACATGTACCCAAAACCACCCATAACAATGTTTTTGCCCCATCAGGCATTGGGAGCTTAACCCAGAATTCCAATGGGCAGTGGAGACTGCGGGAACTGTGGGATAGCTACCAACAGTGCACCACTGCTCTGTAAGTCGATGCTAGCCACGGTAGTGAGGATGCACTCCGCCGACTTCATGTGCTTAGTGTGGACATACGCAATCGACTGTATAAAATCAGTTTCTAAAAATCGACTTCTATAAAATTGACCTAATTTCGTAGTGTAGACAAGGCCTCTGAGTTACTTATATTGCCTTAAACTTACATGGCCAAACTCAGACAAAGTACAAAATGGAGAGTGAGTTATACATTGGTAAATGGGTGTAGTCTAAGTCAGTAAGTCACAGTTTAAGTAAGCATGAGAGACCTAAAGTGGATGTTACAAGCAAGACAAGGAGCCGGAAGAAGATATAAATTATACCAGCTTAAAGCAAATTCTTAAACTATCAAACCCTTTTCTGAATTTGATCCACTACCTTCATAATAGAAAGTGTGATGCATTGAGCTCCAGGATACACAGCTTTCATTGAGCTTTATGGATATTTTGAAGTATTTCTCTGCAGAAATATATTGAAAAGTAAAAAAGAAAATTAATTTAAAAAACACAAATATGAGGTGACAGAGTCTCACCAACAAAATCTGCTCTGTAGTTTATTCCCAGGTCTATTTGTTTACAAAACATAATTCAAATCAGACTTAATTAATTATGTTTTGCTTCTGGAAAAAATGAAAAGATCCTCAATTATAACAAGAGTGTTCTTATATTTTAGAAATAAATTTGAGTAAAATGGCATTTAACAACACAATTTTTGGTATATGGTGACAGTGATTAGATGTGTACATGCTAATTAAAATTTCAACCTAATGCTCTTATTGTAACAATAATGCTCTTATTGTATCTTATCATTAGTTACTATTAGAACTCGACACTCAGTTGTCTTAGTCTGTGGGCCAAATCCCTCAGTTATTAGTATTGCAAAAATGGGGTCAGTAACACTACTAGATGCCTTGGAGACAATGAAGGGTGGTCTAGTGTTTATGACACTGGCTTATGACTCAAAAAAAACTTGGGTTCAGTTCTGTGCTCTGAGACAGGACCGCCTGTGTGACCTTGAGCAAGACATTCTGTCCTTCAGTTCCCCATCTGTAAAATGGGGTAACAGTACTTCCCAAGGACATTGTGAAGATAAATACACTAAGGATTATAAGGTGCTCAGAAACTATAGTAATAGGAGCCTTATAAATACCTAAAATAGGTAGTATTTCCCTCGGTTCCAGTTTTGGTATGATATTGCTTAGAGTCTACATGGTTCCTTTTGATGCTATTCAAACATTTTGGTTTATTTTATCATGGTTTACATTTTCAGCTTTCGATAACAAAATCACTTAGCCTCATTAAATGTGAATCAGTATGTGTGTCTCAAAACTTGGTATTTAGATGACTGAAATTTTTAAAAAATCAAATTTTTTTTGGCCCCGAACATTTATCAAGCCCTTTTCCCCTTCTTTGTTCTGCCACCACCACTTAACAGCTGCAGTGTTACTTCAGTTTCATCAGTCAAAAGTCCTTGACAGAGTTCTGTGTGTAGGAACATATTAAATCTGTCTCCAAATGTTCTTTCCACCACATTAGGAACACTCCCAGAGTGTACTGCTCTCTCTCTCAAACTGACATGAAGACTATTTCATACCTTTATTACTTCAAATTTAAACTACTGTAATTCTCTTTCTACCAGGCTATCAACAGAGTCCACTCATAGGTTACAATCTATATAGAATGTAGCTGTGAAACTGTTTTTTTAACACTATTCCAATAGATGAATAAATTAACCATGCTTTTATCAAATCTCTCAAACACCCCCTTTCTTTTGGGATACAAATACAAACAAAAATGGCAGCAGTATAAAAATTTGGGTGTGTCTACACTTGCAGCTGGAGGTGTGATTACCAGCTCAAAGAAACATACTTGTTCTAGCTCTCATCAAGCTAGTGTGCTAAACATAGAGTGTAGCAGCAACAGCAGTACCATGAGCAACGGAAGGGGCTAGCTGCCCTGAGTATGTACCAATCCGATACCCTAGAAATGTATTCAGATCAGTTAGCCCATCCCAAGGCTTGCACCACTGCAGCTGTATTCTATTTTTAGCATGCTAATTCGATGACAGCTAGCACAGGTATGTCTCCTCCAGCTGAGAATCAAACCCCCAGCTAGAAGCGTAGACATACCCTAAGAAAAGATCCCAATACTGATCCCATAAGAACTGCACTTATTTGTAAACTATGTTACATAATCCTTACAAAATAAGCTAAAATTATACTCGGCAGATATTGAAAGTAAACAACATAATAATATAATTAGTGTCAATGACATGTTAACAGAAAGATTATCTCTCAGACAACTCTCCTCCCACATGCAATCAGAAGACCATCTCTCATTCCATGCACAATTATATATGTATATAAGAGAAAGAGAGAACATGGTGATTCCCAAACTGTGATCTGTGGACTGTTGGTGATCTGTAGATACTTACTGGTAGTCTGTGATGAACTGTCTGGTCACATGATGTTGACTCTGCTTGTCCGCAGCTCAGAGAATCAGAAAAGACGGGAAGCAGAGATAAATAATTAACTCTTTTCAAAAAGAACAAAATACTTATTGCACTGAAGTCAGCTAAGAATACATTTCTCATGTGTAAGCATCACAGGAATAACAAGTGATTGTGAATGAGTGGCCTGTGTATCAGATATGTGTCTTTTTCCATCCCCATGAAAATCTGGCCAAAGTTAGCCAAGCAATATGCCTTTGACAAATCATAGTTTGTATATGCTCAGTAGAGATTTATTTGATTTAGCTGCTAAAGTCTCTGAGAAATCCATCCTCACAAAGCATGTTCCAGACCCTTACAGCTGCTTTTGTGACCACATTGTGCATACACCTTCCGCACAGTGTGACTCAATATGCTCACTCCAGCCCAGGGCTGCCAAGGGGCAAAGCCAGATTGTATTTGTAATGGCTGCTCCCAACTGCTCTAGGACAGATGGGACTGGCCACTGAAACTGAAAGCAGGGATCCTGTCTCTCCTATGCACTCAGTGATGCCCATGCTGCTGGCCAGACAGTGCCATGAAGATAAATTAGTTAATGTTTACAAAGCAATCAAATAATTTGCTGATGAATGTCATAGACAAGCCCATGAGGAAATTACTAATACTGTCTTTTTACTAATACTGCCTTAATTACTAATACTGTCTTAAAAAAGATGTGAACAGCATGCAGTAAGGCAGGCCGAGGACCATACACCGAACAATGGAGATAAAACAAAATGTCAAACAGCTGCTTACTAAGTGAGCACCCTCCATCCTGTGCACAGAAGGAGGCAGGGGTCAGGTGTAAAAAAAACAGTATGTGAATGTATAATTAAAGACTATTATACTGCATACTCTCAAGGGGGCCAAATTAAGATTATACAGGCAACCTTAATTTAGCATTTCCTAACTTCTGAGTGCTTGATTTTGTAACCTTAATAATGTTCTTTTAATGCAGTTTTTTTGTGTATAATATATTTACACACATGCATGCAGAGATAGATACATGGCATAAATATGTGCAACATCATTTATTACACAAACACTATAACAGATATGAAGTAGTGTATACTTTCTTGTATTGAAAAAATCTGTTTAGCTCTATTAATTTGACAATGCTGTCAGTAACAGTGCATCTTTATCCACAGTACATGCCTCATATTTTTGTGACTCACTCATGGTACATAAAGTACTTTTACTGACAGTATTAAGATTATTCTATTGTGAGGTCTATTGTGAGTATTGTACCATGCATATCTCCCCCTAATGCACACACATAATGTCAGTAATTGCAAAAAATGTTCTTCTCATCTTTTTAGGATTAACCTAGTTTGGAATTCATGTTTTTTGTGTTTCATCAACATTATGGCTACTAACAATAATCCTTTTCAAATGTGCTGTTTGAAACAATACACAAAACTGAAAACGTGCACCCTGATTTCTACGAGGAAAGGGGAGACAGTGGTATGCAATGCCAAAGGGACCAAATGCATATAGTGCCTGCACTAAATAAAATGAGAAAATAAGGCTTGTTAGGTAGAGATACAATTGTGAATAAATTCCTTTCCATCTCACAAAATAAAACTTTTTCCTAACCTCTTTTTTTTTTTTTTGCCCACTGGCTCTTGGGATTTATTTCTGAGAATACATAGTGCAAAATCTATTTTCCAGCCCATCTAGTCCCAACTCAATTATATAGCTCAGGGAGGGCAAAAAAAGGTTAGTGATTTTGCTTATATACTATACCCACAACTAGACATATACTGCTAAATTAATTTTCCCTGTCTTCAGTTCATTCTCTATTATGGGCATGTCTACACTTACCTCCGGAGCGATCGATCCACTGGGGGTCGATTTATTGCGTCTAGTGAAGACGCGATAAATCAACCGCCGAGCACTCTTCCCATCGACTCCAGTACTTCACCAGAGCAAGAGGCGTAGGCAGAGTCAATGGGAGAGCGGCAGCAGTCAACCTACCGCAGTGAAGACACCGTAGTAAGTAGCTCTAAGTATGTCGACCACAGCTATGCTATTTTCGTAGCTGAAGTTGCTTAGACCGACTTAGCTTGGCCCCCACCCACAATGTAGACCAGGCCTATATGACTCAGCATTACGTATCTTAAAGTACATCCTATTGCTAGACTGAAAAGTAAAAAAAGATATAAAAACTGAGGTTTAAATGTAGATTAGTCTGCATCAACCTTAAGATTAATTCAAATACTATTTTTTCCATTTCCTGCAAGTCTTATACACCTTTTCTTCCACTCTCATTCTATTCTAAAATAAACCTCACTCATATGCCTTATGACTTTGAGGAGAAAATTACATTAGATCATAGTGGCATAAAAGTTCTGCTGTAGTTCACAGAAGGTAAAAAGGTATACAGAAACACAGGGTGGAAGAAATCAGTAAGACATGCAGGAGACAGTAGTTCAGATTCAGTTGCCTGAACCCCATCCACTTGGCCACATTACATAATCTAATCATGGAAGAAATTTAACAATATTTCACTTAGCTTTGTTTTCTGAAAGTACACTTTAATAATCAGAGGAGTACAATGTGCGCTCATGTATTTATTTAATAAACATTTATATGGTGCTGCTCATTGAAAAATATTAGTGCCGTGTGCATGGCTAAGATTGTGGCAAAAAAAAACCATTTCTCATTTGTAGGGAACTACATCCAGGTGACCATAAAAATGAACTGGAATAGCTCTAATCATCTAACAAATTACTCAAAAATGTAAGCAGCATTGCACACCTTTGTACTTGACTGAGTACTCCCATGTATAGAAGTATCAGTGTTATGGTGCAATCTTTGCCACAAGGAGGAGTTAATATCAAGTGATTGGGATTTTAAGGGATCACTTTAATGTTCCGATAATTTTCATTAGTACAATATTTTATCTCCAGCTATCAAGTTCCTTGGTCACCACACAATAATCCCTACTTCCATTACAATGCACATATTCCTCAGCTCAGTTTGCTCATTAATCATTAATACCAGACTGCACTGACATTAAGGTGCCTGACTTTTGTTTATTTGAATGTAAAAAAACCAACAATTCTTCTATGATCATTACCGCTATCTCGAGGTTTTTTCTTTTTCAATCAATTTAAGAATGATCAGAAATGTTGTCTTTGAGTTTCAAAAGTAGGTTTGCAAATAATGGGCCTGCCCCTGCTCCAGTTTGAGGGATTTAAGTACGAGTGTTGCTCCAATTTAAGTATGAGTATTGATATTTATTTCAGCCAGAGCAGCCATAGGCCCAATGTGAATTCAGATATAGTTAGTCATGTGTCATGAAAAAATAAATATCATAGGGGTGGAAAAAATCTTAGGTGATTACAAATCATTTTAGTGATTCTCTTTGATCTTTCCTTTCTGTACTAAACTCTCTCTGGAAGCCTGATCCAAAGCCTATTGAAGCCAATTGGAATCTTTCCGCTACCTTCAGGGGGCTTTAGATCTGGACAGTCTTGACTCCTAGAGCTGTCTATAGCCCCAGAACTAGCCTTAACCATCTTTTTCTTCTCCAAGGCACAATCTCTTTCTTTGCTCTTGCATGCAGGGCACAGTTTCTGCTTACAACTGAACAACTTAAAAATAATTCAGCAAAACAGTATTTTCCCTTGTCATTCAGTAAGAAATAATTGAGATGTCTATGCTGTCCCACCCTCTCCCCCTCAGCTACTCACCCCTTCCACTCACCCATTATAACTAATTTCTCTTCTAATTTCCAAGACTTCATTTTCTCTTCTAGGCCCTTCTGTTCTAAGACATCCTTTTGTTTTTGTCACAACAAAACCCCATTTTAAACCTTTTTTTAAAAAAACCAGACATAAATATATATGTTCTTTAAGTTACTGACAAAATCTTTCCTAAAATCTTCCCCTCCCCGCCTCGCTCTCATTCTCTCTTTCACATACAGGGTCCACTCCCAATCTTGGCTTTCAAGTCTTTCAACTTAGCAGCCTGAAAATAATAAGGAATCATAGAATGGGAAGGGACCTCAAGAGATCATCAAGTCCAGTCCCCTGCACTCATGTCAGGGCAAAGTATTATGTAGACCATTCCTGACAGGTGTTTGTCTAACCTGCTCTTAAAAATCTCCAGTGATGGAGATTCCACAACCTCCCTGGGTAATTTATTCCAGTGCTTAACCACCCTGACAGTTAGAAAGCTTTTCCTAATGTCCAACCTAAGCCTCCCTTCTACAATTTAAGCCCATTGCTTCTTGTTCTATCCTCAGAAGTTAAGAAGAACAATTTTTCTCCCTCCTCCTTGTAACAACCTTTTATGTACTTGAAAACGGTTATCATGTCCCCTCTCAGTCTTCTCTTCTTCAGACTAAACAAACCCAATTTTTTCAATCTTCCCTCATAGGGCATGTTTTCTAGACCTTTAATCATTTTTGTTGCTCTTCTCTGGACTTTCTCCAATTTGTCCACATCTTTCCTGAAACATGGCACCCAGAACTGGACACAATACTCCAGTTAAGGCCTAATCAGCACGGAGTAGAGTGGAGGAATTACTTCTCGTTTCTTACTTACAACACTCTTGCTAATACATCCCAGAATGATGTTTGCTTTTTTTGCAACAGTGTTACACTGTTGACGCATATTTAACTTATGGTCCACTGTAACCGCCAGATGCCTTTCCACAGTACTCCTTCCTAGGCAGTCATTTCCCATTTTGTATGTGTGCAACTGATTGTTCCTTCCTGAATGGAGTACTTTGCATTTGTTCTTATTGAATTTCATCCTATTTACTTCAGACCATTTTTCCAGTTTGTCCAGATCATTTTGAATTTTAATCCTATCCTCCAAAGCACTTGCAACTCCTCCCAGCTTCATCAACAAACTTTATAAGTGTACTCTCTATACCATTATCTAAATCACTGATGAAGATATTGAACAGAACTGGACCCAGAACTGATCCCTGCAGGATCCCACTCATTATGCCCTTCCAGCATGACTGTGAACCACTTATAACTACTCTCTGGGAGTGGTTTTCCAACCAGTTTTTCACCCACCTTATAGTAGCTCCATCTAGGTTGCATTTTCCTAGTTTATTTATGAGAAGATCATGGGAGACAGGATCAAAAGCTTTACTGAAGACAAGATATACCATGTCTAACACTTCCCCACTATCCACAGAGCTTGTTACCCTGTCAAAGAAAGCTAGCAGGTTGGTCTGACACAGTTTGTTCTTAACAATTCCATGCTGACTGTTACTTATCACCTTATTATCTTCTAGATGTTTTCAAATTGATTGCTTACTTGTTTGCTCCATTATCTTTCCAGGTACAGAAGTTAAACTGACTGATCTGTAATTCCCCAGGTTATCCTTATTTCCCTTTTTATAGATTGGCACTATATTTGCCTTTTTCCAGTCTTCTGGAATCTCTCCTGTTTTCCATCACTTTTCAAAAATAATTGCTAATGGCTCAGATATCTCCTCAGTCAGCTCCTTGAGTATTCTAGGATGCATTTCATCAGGTCTTAGATTGAAGACATCTAACTTGTCTAAGTAATTTTTAACTTGTTCTTTTCCCATTTTAGCCTCTGATCCTATCTCATTTTCTCTGACATTCACTATGTTGGATGTCCAATCATCACCAACCTTCTTGGTGAAAACCAAAAAGAAGTCATTAAGCACCTCTGCCATTTCCACATTTTCTGTTATTATTTTTCCCCCTCATTGAGTAATGGGCCTACCCTGTCCTTTGTCTTTCTCTTGCTTCTAATGTATTTGTAGAATGTTTTCTTGTTACCCTTTATGTCTCGAACTAGTTTGATCTCATTTTGTGCCTCAGCCCTTCTAATTTTGTCCCTACATACTTGTGTTATTTGTTTATATTCACCCTTTGTAATTTGACCTAGTTTCCACTTTTTGTAGGACTCCTTTTTGATTTTTAGATCATTGAAGATCTCCTGGTTAAGCCAAGGTGGTCTCTTGCCATACTTCCCATCTTTCCTATGCAGTGGGATAGTTTGCTCATGTGTTCTTAATAATGTCTCTTTGAAAAACTGCCAACTGTCTTCAATTGTTTTTCCCCTTAGACTTGCTTCCCATGGAATCTTACCTACCAACTCCCTGAATTTGCTAAAGTCTGCTGTCTTGAAATCCATTGTCTTTATTTTGCTGTTCTCCCTCCTACCATTCCTTAGAATCATGAACTCTGTCATTTCATGCTCACTTTCACCCAAGCAGCCTTCCACTTTCAAATTCCCAACCAGTTCCTCCCTATTTGTCAAAATCAAATTTAGAACAGCCTCTCCCCTAGTATCTTTCTCTACCTTCAGAAATAAAAAATTGTCTCCAATACATTCCAAGAACTTGTTAGATAATCTGTGCCTGGCTTGTTATTTTCCCAACAGATGTCCTGTGCTTTGGATGATTTTGTTAGTTTAAAAAAAAGCCTCATCCACCTCTTCTTCTTGATTAGGTGATTAGCTGATTAGGAAGCTCACATCTGTTACTACCCAAATAAATATAGAAAAGTGTATTTGTACTTTTGGTTTACACTGGCTTTTTCAGTGACTGAGGGTCCATGGAGCCATTTACAGGGCTAAAATAGCATGAAGCCTGAACTACTTATAACATTTCCACTAATCATGAATTAATTACCTGAAGAAATCCAAATGAATGGCTCTTGGAGGCATTAAAAAACTCATGAAAAGTTTAAATACACATGAATAGAGATACTAGAAACACAAATATAAATACAGGACTGCACACACACACACACACACACACACAACTAGATGCTACATACCCTGATGAAATGAGGCACAATGATATATTGCCAGGAAAATGTCATGTGCCAAAAATGGACTATCACAGAAACATGAATCTGAGGGATGTAAGGACAGTCTACCATTCTGGTGAAACTATATTATTAATGAAAACCCTCAATGATAAAAAACAAACTACTTTTTTCCCAAGAGTATACCTAATCACCATTTAAACCATTTGGAGATGCATACATCATTTTAATATTGCGGGAATCTAGTGTACAGAAGCCCAATCTGAACAGTCCATCTGTTCATCCCCAGACTAAATATATCACACAGGAATCTAAAGTACAGTGCTCAAGAGGAACTTGTTCAAGAAACACATGGTTATTGCAAAGCTATGCCAAGCCCTAGAGAGTTTTCTGAGACACCAGAGATGTGGAGTCCATCTGTCTAAAAATATCTCTTGTCAAATATACCATGCTTTATTTTATTGTCGTTTTTAAAAAGTGACTGTAGAGTTGTGAAAGGTCTTGGCTGGCAACCTGAGAGATGAAAGTCTCGGTCCACAAAATAGATAGGCATGGTCAGCGACAAGCCATGCTTCTCCACTCTTCCCTATGAATATACCTCACCCTGACCTAAAAAGACTTCTTTAAAAGGTTAGCAGTGTGTACCCATTTAAGCTATCTTCTCTGTTATGATTCCCAACAAGAATTCTAACTGTGATAGTGGTATTTTGAAATGAAATGGACAGAGGAAATGGATTGGACTCTAGGAAATTGACAGACACCACCATCCTCATTCACACAGACCACTAAACAGCCATCAAATAGTAAAAAATTTTGATCCCTTTCAACCTGGATCAAATTTGAACTAACAGCCTAGAGTCCTGTTAACCGTCCAGTCACCCAATATCATTGTTATGGGCAAAAATATTAAATCAAGCAAACTGTCAGTTCAAACATAGAGGAAGTGGTGATCTGCTGGCAATTGAGAGAAACATAGGAAATCCATGAGTTTCCAATGCACCCCTTGGGATTGCTCCTCAGAATCACTTCAGCCTTCCTGAGCATGTAGTTTTGTAAAAGCCAGAATGGGCCTCATTTTGTGGGAATTCAGAATCTTTGAAAAGCAAATAGCATCCCTAAATGCACACCTGTCTCAGAAACAGTGAGCCAATTGTTCTCAATTACATTGGTGAACTAACTCCATTGGCTTTGCACTGAGGTAACTCTGTTGAACCCAATAGATTTACTCCAAATTTACAAGTATAGCCCAGCATGTCTATGGCCTCTTTTCTTCCTCCTTGCTTTTATAACGTATGAGTGGTGGGAGGAAGTGCTGCTGCTCTGAGATACAGAGAAAGGATGCAGTCTATAGTCCTATCCCAAGTTTAAGGGAAACTGGCAAATGTACGTTCTCTCAAGGTTAGTATGCCTTTTAGAATGTTAGTATATCTATTGCTTTTTATTTCTCCAAAACCACTGAAGATCTAATTTCTGAAATAGTTTTTATTTGCAGCTGAAAAACCTTATCAAATAATGATGGATATAAGCATCACAGAAACCAAAATATTCTAGTTATTTGTCTGCTTTAGCAACCTTCATACTACCACTCATTGTTGTAGCATCTTTCAATTAAAATAGCTTAGCAAAAGCAAAGTCCCTACCAGACTTCTTGGAGCCTATGTCTTTTTGCCTTTTTAGGTTATAGAAAGTTTTGCTTAGGGTAGGTATTTCTGTGTGTTTGTTTTTAAAGGAGGATGATGTTGTAACTAGATTATCAAAACAATTTACAAATCCATTACAGTATTTTGGAGCTACGTTTATAAAGTACAATACCCATAAAGACTTTATCAGTAGCAGGCAGGCAGTAGTGCCAGTCCCAAACGTTCAAAAATAGTAAGCCTAGCCCCCCAAAGCCATGAGGGTTTTTTTTTTTTTTTTTTTTTAAAAGATAAATGTTGATTTCTTTTTATTTGCCTTTCTGGTTTTTGAGCCTTTTGGTGAACTCACTTCACACTTAAGTTTTTCTCTGCAACCAAGAGGCCTAGAAACGTACTCTTTTCAAAATGAAAGTTGAGATTCATGGGGTATCTCTACACTGCAAATAGACAACTGTGTTTGGCCCATGTCAGCTGACTCATGCTTGCAGGGCTGTTTAATTGCAGTGTAGATGTTTCGGCTCAGGCTGCGGCCTGAGCTCTGGGACCCTCCCATCTCATAGGGCCCAAGAACCCAGGCTCCAGCCCAAGTCCAAATGTCTACACTGCAATTAAACAGGCCCTTTAGCCTAAGTCAGCTGGCACAGGCCAGCCAGAAGTTTTTAATTGCAGTGTAGACGTACCGATTAATTCCAAGGCCAGAAAGGACCACTGTGATCAGTTAATCTGGTGATTTTCAACCCATGTCCTGTGTGCTGTATGGCCGAATCAGCACACAGCTGCGGCCCATGTGACATCCTCAGGGACATACAGGTAGTATATGTATTGTGTGGATGCGGTCCACATAACAAATAGAGAACTGCATATGTAGCCCACAATGGTAAATAGGTTGAGAACCGCTGATCTAGTCTGACCTCCTGTATAACACTGACCACAGAACTTCCTCAAAATAATTCCTAGAGCAGATCTTTTAGAAAAGCATCTAATCTTGATCTTAAAATTGCCAGTGATGAAGAATCCACTATGATCCTAAGTAAATTGTTCCAATGATTAACTACCTTCACTGTCAAAAATTTACGCTTTACCTCCAGTCTGAATTTGTCTCGCTTCCCCTTCCAGCCATTAGATTGTGTTATACCATTCTCTGCTAGATTTAAGAGCCCATTATTAAATATCTGCCCACTATGTAGATACTCATAGACTGTATCAAATCACTCCTTAATCTTCTCTTTGCTAAACTAAATAAATTGAGCTCTTTGAGTCTATCACTATAAGACATGTTTACTAATCCTTTAATAATTCTCATGCTCGTCTCTGAAGCCTCTCCAATTTATCAACATCATTCTTGAATTGTGGGCCCCAGAACCGGACACAGTATTCCAGCAGCAGTCATACAAATGCCAAATATAGAGGTAAAATAACCTCTCTTCTCCAACTCAACATTCCCCTGTTTACGAATCCAAGGATTGCCTTAGCTGCTCTCAGGGTTTCCTCCCCACTCTGAACTCGAGGGTACAGATGTGGGGACCTGCATGAAAGACCCCCTAAGCTTACTTCTACCAGCTTAGGTTAAAAACTTCCCCAAGGCACAAATTCTTCCCTGTTCTTGGATGAGTACTGCTGCCACCACCAAGTGAGTTAGACAAAGATTTAGGAAAAGGACCATTTGGAGTTCCTGCTTCCCCCAAATATTCCTCCAAGCCCCTTCACCCCATTTCCTGGGGAGGCTTGCGAATAAACTACCAACCAGATAGGTAAACAGGGTGAGCACAGACCAGACCCTGGGGTTTTTAGGACACTAAAAACCAATCAAATTCTTAAAAAACAGAACTTTATTATAAAGAAAAAAGTAAAAGAAGCACCTCTGTAAAATCAGGATGGAAGGTAATTTTACAGGGTAATAAGACTTAAAACACAGAGGATTCCCCCCTAGGCAAAACTTCAAAGTTACAAAAAATAGGGATAAACCTCCCTCTTAGCACAGGGGAAATTTACAAGTTAAAACAAAAGATAATTTAACGCATTCCTTGCTATTACTTACTCTTTCTGTAATATTAGATGTATCATTTCAGTAGGAGCTGGATTACTTGCTTGGTCTCTCTCTTTGTCTCAGAGAGAACACACACAGCACGAAAACAAAGCCTTCCCCCCCACCAGATTTGAAAGTATCTTCTTTCCCCATTGGTCCTTCTGGTCAGGTGCCAACTAGGTTAATTGAACTGATTAACCCCTTACCGGTAAGGGGATTCTGTACCTCTGGCCAAGAGGGATTTTATATTACTGCATACTTAAAGGTTGTTACCCGTCCCTTTATATTTATGCCAGCTGCTTTGTCCACAGCATCACACTGATTATCCACTATGACCCCCAAATCTTTTTCAGAGTCACTGCTTCTCAGGATAGCGTCCCCCATCCTGTAAGTGTGGCCTATAATCTTTGTTCCTAGATGTATACATTTACTTTGAGCCATATTAAAATGCGTATTGTTTGCTTGCGCCCAGTTTACCAAGTGATCCAGATATCTCTGAATCAGTGTCCTCTCCTCTTCATTATTTACCACTCCCTCAATTTTTGTGTCATTTGCAAACTAACCAGTGATGATTTTATATTTTATTTACGACACTGATAAAAATGTAAAGCGTAGGATCAAGAACTAATCTCTGCAGGACCCCACTACAAACATACATGCTTGGTGATGATTTCTCATTTACAGTTTCATTTTGAGACCTATTGTTATCCAGTTTTAAATCCATTTAATGTGTGCCATGTTAATTTTATATCATTCTAGTTTTTTCATCAAAATGTCATGTAAGTATATTGGTCAAACAACTTTTAGACATCTACATATATTACATCAGTACTATTACCTTTATCAACCAAGCTAGAAATCTCATTAAAAAAAATCAATTCTAATCCAACATCATGATTTCAGCAGCTGGAGCTAGCAGAATAAAACATTAAAAAATCATGAGACTTGCTAAATCATGAGACGTGATAAAAACCAGAAGAGCAATCATACCATTGTCTGAAGCTTTATGGTCCAATATGCAGGCAGCTTCAGTCCTTTTCTCCTACATCTTCTGTCTGGGAAAGGAATTTCTGCCACTTGCTTTGATTGATAAAGATTTTTGATCTTGAAGGAAATCCAGTTCCTTAAATAAGATAATTTTTATTGCTAGAATGGCTCACTTTGCTCTTTCCTTGTGTTCAGACCAATTTGGAATGCCCAATCAGCATTTCTCTCGTTAGGTTGTTACAAATATTTTCCAAACCTGGTGGATGGACATAAAGATCTGTGTGAAGCCAGGACCACCTGCACAGAAGGCCTGTACCCTTGCAGTTCATAGTGTTCTTTCTTGCCACAAGATCAGAATATAATAACCTATGACAGCATTAGCTTCTAATGTAGTCAGTTTTCAATAAGGTGTTCTTTCAATTGGTCAAAAGGTTAGCCTTCCACTAGCTCTTAAATTGTCTTCATTGTTATTCACTGGGTTTTACTTACCATAGAACTGGGCAATTATATTCTTCAGTGCTCGGAATACATTCAGATTCTTTCCTTTAAAAAAAAATATCTGTTTTACAAGCAGCTTTGTATAACTTACAACAGTGAAAGTGCCACATGGGCAGGGAGGGACAGACTCATGGACAGGCAGCATATGCCTTCCCTACAGCATATGCATTCCCTTCCAGTAACAGGCAAAGAAAGAGAAGTTCAATCTGTATTTGCTCTCATAGCAATAAATAAAAAAAAACTTATGCTTTGATGCTTTATTTTTAGAGACTTGCTCTAATGAAAGGCAATCATCATCAGTGGTTGACTCCTCCTCATGTCTTTGACCATGCCCCCCAATTGTTGCATCTGTATAGGATGCAGCTGCAGCTAAAGGAGTTCAGTGGAAGTTTTTCCTGACTAAGGATTGCATGATTGGGACTTTCACCAGCTGTAAAAGTGCAAACAGAGTCCTGAATTCAAGTTTGGAGAAGTTAGGAAAAGAAGAAAATGTTTTATTTACTTTGTTTAAAATATTGCTTAACTCTAAAAATATATTATGTACATTTAAGAAAAAGAAAGACTTTCCTTTGTTTTGCCTTACGGGTTGATGAATGTAGTGTTCTATCATCTTTCTGTTTATAAATGTTCCCTGTAAGATTTGGGACTGAATGTGGGGATGAGTTACTGATCATACCTCACCCTCAATTTAGTTTATAGATTAAACAGTGCTTTATTGACACAATCAGGAAGAGCTGACTAGTGTCTTTGCCTCCAAAATGTCCCCTTGCTACCAGCAGTTGATACTGAGTATTGGAGAGAGAAGTATCTGGGATGTCTCTTCAGTAAGTCATTATATTTCAAAATTATGGACATGAGATATCTGGAAATGAAACAGTATGGAGAGAAATCAAGCCCTAAATTATTGTGGTGTAGGCTGTATAGAGGACCTTTCACATCTCCTGGTGAGTTAGTTCTCCAGTTTACTGGGCTGCATCTACACTGAGAAAAAAATGGGACCAGTAACAGGCTATCAGAGTCTACCAGTGTAGCATCACTAAGAGTAGCAATGATGGAAAATCTAGCATAAACAGACAGATGTCAGATGATATGGTGACAGAAAACATGCCTTACTCACACTACAGCTTTCCCTGTTGTAGAACTGCACTAGCAGACTCTGGTAGTGAGTTACAGGTTCCATTTTTTCCAGCGCAGACAAGACCTTAGAGATCAACTAAGGACTACTGCTCTGGATTGAACCATCTGAACTAACAGACGATAACTAGAATCTCTACTCTATAATGGAAAGGAAGATAAACTTAGAGCAGTTATCCACATATAACAAGAAAAAAATTTCTAGGTACAGCGATAAGGGAGGTTTGAAATTGCGGGGGGATGGTGGAATTTGCAAGAAATTAATGAATGCCCCTTGTAATTACTGTTTTTCATTATTGATTGAATACTTCCATGTATGTTATGGTAAGGCCATTTGACATAAACTGCTAGCACTATGCTATAGATTTTTCACTAAGGAAAAAAAAAAGATGGGTATGGAGGACGCTGAATGGAATGCTGCAAAGAGGGACATTGCAAAACTGTTTAGGTTTTACTGCACAAGGCAATCAGGATACCAGGAAGGTTTACAGAAGGGCTATACCACATGCTAGTGGAGCACAGCGCCATAGCCTGAGTTATGGAGAAGTCTTTTGGGGAATGGCTGGAGAAAGAGTTGGGCTGGTGAAAGAATGGTTGTACTAACATTGCACAACATGCCCGTGACCCTTAGTGATCTCTTTAGCCAAATGGGGTAATCTTTTTCTGTTCATTAGTAAAAAGGCCAACAGTTTAGCAGCAAATCTTTCATTGGCTTCAATAGAAGTAGGATCCAGCAGTAAAACATTATGTCTGATTATGTGTGGCACCAAGGGGCTGTTCTAGCAGACAGAAATAGTAAGAGCACAGATGTGTAGAGCCCTCAAATCTTCTGACATATGCTTTATATCTGTGGATCTCTGCACCCACAGATGCAGATACAAATATCTGCGGACCATGTTTGTGGATCAGGTGCGGAAACAAATTTTGTATCCACACAGGGCTCGACAGATGTGCCTCAGCCACAACATCCTTTCCCAGGCCATATGCTGGAAAGATGGTGCTATGTGGCCTCTATGCCATTCTCAGATTCTCCCTTATGCTAGGGGAGCCTCTGGGTAGTTGGCTAAGCTTGTTTTACAGCCCCTTTTGTGCAACTGAAGCAAAGGTTCTGGAGTAGACTTGAAAAATCGGGTCCCATGTATTCATTTTTGGTGCAATTTGGTTGTACTGGTGGGTTTGTCCAATTACCACTTGTATGATATATTATTTTTACAATGCCACAGAATGACTTACAGCTTTTTAATCCATTCCATTTTTACCAAGATACAATATTGTTTATTATCACCCAGGGATGTTTCTTCTCATCTGCTATATTCCACAAGGGCTTTTTATTTTTATTATACATTCAGCTATTGCTTTTTGGTGTATGTTTGTAAAGATTCCATAGTCATTCTCCATTTACAGCAGCAACAATAAAAAGCCAGAAAGTCATAATTGTCATTTTGCATTGCTTCTGCTCTAACAGATATTGTCAACTCTATGAATATTACATAAGGCAAGCAAAACACCTACGGCCTCTGGATGAATTTACTGCTGTGGAGAGGCATAGTCAGTTTGGTTCTCTTATTTTATAACTATCTGTAAACAGACCTCTCAGAGTAGGGCTATTGTGTTATAATCTGAAATACATTCAAGGGTCACCCCATGCCAAAACCACCAACCAAGATTTAGTAATGGTCTGACACAGTGGTGGTATAGTTAAGGAGGAAAGACCTGTGGGGAGGGGGCAGTGGGGATGTGTAGGAGGGGAAGAAATGTTGCACCATGATAAAAGGTTATTTAATGATAGCCAAGCTAATACAATGGGTTGTCAAAATAAATAACATAATGGGGATTTATTTAAACCAGAACAAACAGAACTGGATTCCACCTACCTACAAGAACATTAAATGAACAAAGAATATCTATAATAAAAATGTATAATCGTTCAAATACACATACCACACACACACACACACACACACACACTCTCTCTATAAAACTTTTTTCAGAGTAGCAGCCATGTTAGTCTGTATCCGCATAAAGAACAGGAGTACCTGAGGCACCTTAGAGACTAACAAATTTATTAGAGCATAAGCTTTCGTGGGCTACAGCCCACTTTATCGGATTCATAGAATGGAACATATAGATATAGATATAGAGATAGATAGATAAGTTGGAAGTTACCATACAAACTGTGAGAGGCTAATTAGTTAAGATGAGCTATTATCAGCAGGAGAAAAAAACTTTTGTAGTGATAATCAAGATGGCCCATTTAGACAGTTGACAAGGAGGTGTGAGGACACTTAAGGAAATAGATTCAATATGTGTAATGACCCAGCCACTTCCAGTCTCTATTCAAACCCAAATTAATGGTATCTAGTTTGCATATTAATTCAAGCTCGGAGTCTGTTTTTGAAGCTTTTCTGTTGCAAAATTGCCACCCTTAAATCTTTTACTGAGTGGCCAGAGAGGTTGAAGTGTTCTCCTACCGGTTTTTGAATGTTATGATTCCTGATGTCAGATTTGTGTAGATGTGCAGATGAACGAGCCCTTGATGGCGTGGCTAATGTGATTAGGTCCTATGATGGTGTCACTTGAATAAATATGTGGACAGAGTTGGCATCAGGCTTTGTTGCAAGGATAGGTTCCTGGGTTAGTGTCTTTGTTGTGTGGTGTGTGGTTGCTGGTGAGTATTTGCTTCAGGTTGGGGGGCTGTCTGTAAGCGAGGGCTGGTCTGTCTCCCAAGATCTGTGAGACTGAGGGATCATTTTTCAGGATAGGTTGTAAATCTTTGATGATGCGCTGGAGAGGTTTTAGTTGGGGGCTGAAAGTGACAGCTAGTGGCATTCTGTTATTTTCTTTGTTGGGCCTGTCCTGTAGTAGGTGACTTCTGGATACTCTTCTGGCTCTGTCAATCTGTTTCTTCACTTCAGCAGGTGGGTACTGTAGTTGTAAGAATGCTTGATAGAGATCTTGTCGGTGTTTGTCTCTGTCTGAGGGGTTGGAGCAAATGCAGTTGTATCTTAGAGCTTGGCTGTAGACAATGGATCGTGTGGTATGTCCTGGATGGAAGCTGGAAGCATGTAGGTAAGTATAGCAGTCAGTAGGTTTCTGGTATAGGATGGTGTTTATGTGACCCTCACTGTCAGCTTCAGCCCCCAACTAAAACCTCTCCAGCTTATGCTCTAATAAATTTGTTAGTCTCTAAAGTGCCACAAGTACTCCTGTCTTTTTACTCTATAACTTATTACTAAGTGTACTTAACTAAATATAACCCTCTAAATAAAGAAACATATCCATATCTATCTCTGTATGCACAAGCTATTATCTTATGGGTTATTATTCTTTTATTTTTATTTTTCAGTCCAAGGATCTCCTTTCCCCAAATATCTCACTGGGTTCTGTCTAATGCCCAAGTCAGTCTTTGAACCTCTAGTGACTTTCGTGACTTCCTGAGAAGATTGACTTGATTCCAGTGATGCTTGCTTGTGGGGGTGCACATTAGGATAGACCAATTCTGGGATCTCCAGGACCACATGGATCAATGATAAAAGACAACTGGAACCAATGATCAGAAACAAACAGGAACAGATGTTCAGGAACAAGCCATCAAACATGGACTGACCTGATCAGCCAGCTTTAAACTAAATGGGACCCTCTTCTGCATGTCTGTTTGTCCTGCTCAACCTTAGTCTCTTCACTTACTGGTTTCCCTCAATCCTTCTCTCTGCCTTTTCTCCCTCTTCCTTCGGCACTGCACTGCTTGCCTCTGTCCCTCCATCATCTCCCTCTTTTCCAAGTGTCACTTCCCCTCCCTCTGAGGGAAGGGGCCACCTCCTCTCACTTTCTCAGAGGGAGAGGCTACCTCCTCTCCAGCAAAAAGAGATTGCATTTACCCTGAACCCACCCTAAATCATATATCCCCATACAGGGTTGAGTCCCTTTACCATATGAGTAATGTACATGTAAATATCTAACAGCTGACTGGTCACACTGTCATCTCCCTCCAACACATGCTTACTTAGTGTTGTTTTCTAAGTACTGTCAGGCTGACAGCAGCCCTGCTAAATTATTGACTTCAGTCTGTTCTAGCTATAAACAAACTCAGTGAAATGAAGTACATTAAGTGAGATAGTACAGCTATCACACATAGGCATCTGTGATTAATGAATAACTCAACTTGTCCATGGAGACTACAGAGAGAGGGCAATATTCTGGCTTTTGTTGTTGTTGTTTTATTTTGTTTGCCAGACACACACACATTGGAAGCAGGGTGGACAAAGCAGAAGTGTTCAGGCAGAGATGCCCCAAGCCCCATTCTCCCTGGGCAATGCAGATGCACGCAAAGAGACTCCGTGGACCACACGTAATTTATTTAGCAGAGCTCCTTACAGATGGTCCTTCAGAAAGAAGCAGCATGCACCGCCCCTTGTGCCTGCCTCAGGACACAGCAGCTATGCCAAGTGTGGGGCACATGGCTAGACAACTCTCCCACCCACCTGGAGCTCCCTCCTTAGGAATGAGGAGAGTCATGGATATTTTAGCCAGGCCCTCTGTGAATGGGTGAGTACACCTTCTGGAAACCCTCTGGAAGGGATGTGGGGTCTGTTCAGGAACACCTCGTTGAGCCAGTCAAGGGATTGGGGGGTTATTGAGTGTTGGAAGACAGCTGAGGGTTTTACTGCCAACTGGAAAATAACTATGTGCAACTGACAGGTTTCAGAGTAACAGCCGTGTTAGTCTGTATTCGCAAAAAGAAAAGGAGTACTTGTGGCACCTTAGAGACTAACCAATTTATTTGAGCATAAGCTTTCGTGAGCTACAGCTCACTTCATCGGATGCATACTGTGGAAACTGCAGAAGACATTATATACACAGAGACCATGAAACAATACCTCCTTCCACCCCACTCTCCTGCTGGCAATAGCTTATCTAAAGTGATCACTCTCCTTACAATGTGTATGATAATCAAGGTGGGCCATTTCCAGCACAAATCCAGGGTTTAACAAGAACGTCTGGGGGGGGGGGGGTGTTAGGAAAAAACAAGGGGAAATAGGTTACCTTGCATAATGACTTAGCCACTCCCAGTCTCTAGTCAAGCCTAAGTTAATTGTATCCAATTTGCAAATGAATTCCAATTCAACAGTTTCTCGCTGGAGTCTAGATTTGAAGTTTTTTTGTTGAAGAATTGCAACTTTCATGTCTGTAATCGCGTGACCAGAGAGATTGAAGTGTTCTCCGACTGGTTTATGAATGTTATAATTCTTGACATCTGATTTGTGTCCATTTATTCTTTTACGTAGAGACTGTCCAGTTTGACCAATGTACATGGCAGAGGGGCATTGCTGGCACATGATGGCATATATCACATTGGTGGATGTGCAGGTGAACGAGCCTCTGATAGTGTGGCTGATGGTATTAGGCCCTGTGATGGTGTCCCCTGAATAGATATGTGGGCACAGTTGGCAACGGGCTTTGTTGCAAGGATAGGTTCCTGGGTTAGTGGTTCTGTTGTGTGGTATGTGGTTGCTGGTGAGTATTTGCTTCAGGTTGGGGGGCTGTCTGTAGGCAAGGACTGGCCTGTCTCCCAGGATTTGTGAGAGTGTTGGGTCATCCTTCAGGCACTGGACTTCAAGCACTGGAGGGGATATAGCAGCTAAATTTTGTGCAGCTACATGTGTGACATTTAATGCAAATTATTTACTAATATGTAAATTCGCTTATTACATAATTTGCTAATTATTCAGCCATAAACTTCATTTTCAGGTCAATCGACCCTGCCCCAAGCATCAGTGGAGGGAAAACACAGAACTTCATGAAACTTGGCAGCATGTTATACCGGGGTGCCTGAGCATGGGCAGCTAGGTTTGTGGGGGTATCTACACAGAAGATGGGCTTTCTGGGAGGTGGGGAGGAGTGTCTGATGAGGGGGGCAGCTGGTTGCAAGAAGGGAGCCTGGGGCCAGGACTGGGTCCTCTACATTGTCTGTCTCTGGCGCCTCTTGTCTGTTCCTCCCAGTTCTGCTTCCCTGCTCCCTTCCATCAGGGAGAGCAGTGAGACAGACATAGCTTCACAGTCTGCACAGAAGGCATTGCAGTGGTCTCCGTCAGTCACAAGATGCAATTGCAATCCAGTCCTGCAGGCCCAGGGTTTGCATGAGTATCCACAAGGGGCAGCAGCCTGCATGCATGAGTGCCCTAGAAGATGTGTTATACTTGACAGGTCTGAGAGTGGAACTCTCATAGGAGAGATAGGTGTGGACTAGAAAGCTGGGCAGAGAGCACTGGGGAAAGAAAAGCTACCCTCAATGCTCTGTACTACTTCTTTTGTATTTTTGAGTTCACTGCTTATAAAGCTGCATGGAAAGAACAGAACTGGAGACTTTTTCCCAAATTGGTGTCAATTAGATTAACCTAGAACCCCTCCAATAAATCCCAACTGGGAGAGGGTGATTTGTGCATTCAGCTCAAGTAGGGTGCAACAGGGGAAGCCTCCTGATTCATACTGAGAAAGTAGGGCAATCGGCTAGTTATCTTAGGTTCCTGTACACAAACACAAGAAGCCAGGAAAACAAGCAGGAAGAATTGCAAGCCCTGGCACAGGGAAGGAACTCTAATGTGATTGGAATAACAGAGACTTTGTGGAGTAACTCACATGACTGGAGCCCTGTCATGGGTGGGTATAAACTGTTCAGAAAGGACAAGAGAGGGAGAAAAGGGGAAGGAGTTGCAGTGTATGTAAGAGAGTGGTATGATTGCTCAGAGCTCCAGTATGAAACTGGAGAAAAGCCTGTTGAGAGTCTTTGGGTTTAATTTAGAGGTGAGAGGAACAAGTGTGATGTCATGGCTATAGCCCACCAGACCAGGAGGATGAGGTAGACAAGGCTTTCTTCAGACAACTAACAGAAGTTTCCAGATCACAGGCCTTGGTTCTCATGCGGAGCTTCAATCTCCCTGACATCCGCTGGGAAAGCAATACAGCAGTGCACAGAATCCAGGAAGTCTTTGAAAAGTGTTGGGGACAATTTTCTGGTGCAAGTGCTGGAGGAACCAATTAGGGGCTGTGCTCCTCTTGACCTACTGCTCATAAACAGGGAAGAATTGGTAAGGGAAGCAGAAGTGGGTGGCAACGTGGGCAGCAGTGACCATGAGACAATCGAGTTCAGGATCCTGACAGAAGGAAGAAAGGAGAGCAGCAGAATACAGACTCTGGACTTCAGAAAAACAGACTGACTCCCTCAGGGAACTGATGGGCAGGATCCCCTGGGAGGCTAATATGAGGGGGAAAGGAGTCCAGGAGAGCTGGCTATATTTTAAAGAAGCCTTGTTGAGGGCACAGGAACAAACCATCCCAATGTGCAGAAAGAATAGCAAATATGGCAGGCACCAGCTTGGCTGAACAGAAAAATCTCTGGGGAGCTTAAACACAAAAAGGAAGCTTGGACAGATGACTAGGGAGGAGTATAAAAATATTGCTCGAGCATGAGGGGTGTAATCAGGAAGGCCAAACCACAGTTGGAGTTGCAGCTAGCAAGGGATGTGAAGGGTACAAAGAAGGGTTTCCACAGGTATGTTAGCAACAAGAAGGTGGTCAGGGAAAGTGTGGGACTCTTACTGAATGGGAGAGGCAACGTAGTGACAGAGGATGTGGAAAAAGCTGAAGTACTCAATGCTTTTTTTGCCTTGGTCTTCACAGACAAGGTCAGCTTCCAGACTGCTGCATTGGGCAGCACAGTATGGGGAGGAGGTGAGCAGCCCTCACTGGTGAAAGAACAGGTTAAGGACTATTTAGAAAAGCTGGACATGCACAAGTCCATGGATATGGATCTAACGCATTGAAGGGTTCTGAGGGAGTTGGCTGATGTGATTGCAAATCCATTGGCTATTATCTTTGAAAACTTGTGGCAATTGTGGGAGGTCCTGGATGATTGGAAAAATGCAAATATAGTGCCCATCTTTAAAAAAGGGAAGAAGGAGAATCCAGGGAAACACAGTCTGGTCAGTCTCACCTCAGTCCCTGGAAAAATCATGGAACAGGCCCTCAAGGAATCCATTTTGAAGCACTTCAGGAGAGGAAGGTGATCAGGAACAGTCAACATGGATTCACCCAGGGCAAGTTATGCCTGACCAACCTGATTGCCTTCTATGATGAGATAACTGGCTCTGTGGATAAGGGGAAAGCGGTGAACATGATATACCTTGACTTTAGCAAAGCTTTTGTTGTTGTCTCCCACAGTATTCTTCACAGCAAGTTTAAAAAGTATGGATTGGATGAATGGACTATAGGATGGATAGAAAGCTGGCTAGATCGTCGGACTCAGCAGGTAGTGATCAATGGCTCGATATCTAGTTGGCAGCCAGTAGCAAGCAGAGTGCCCCAAGGGTTGTCCTGGGGCTGATTTTGTTCAACATCTTCATTAATGATCTGGATGGTGGGAT
Source organism: Natator depressus (assembly GCF_965152275.1). NCBI lineage: Eukaryota > Metazoa > Chordata > Testudines > Cheloniidae > Natator > Natator depressus. The sequence goes on from NC_134238.1 coordinate 60,107,806, forward strand.
GGACTGCACCCTCAGCAAGTTTGTGGATGACACTAAGCTGGGGGGATAGGTAGATATGCTGGAGGACAGGGATAGGGCCCGAGTGACCTAGACAAATTGGAGGATTGGGCCAAAAGAAATCTGATGAGGTTCAACAAGGACAAGTGCAGAGTCCTGCACTTACAAAGGAAGAATCCCATGGACTGCTACAGGCTGGGGACCAACTGGCTAACCAACAGTTCTGCAGAAAAGGACCTAGGGATTACAGTGGATGAGAAGCTGAATATGAGTCAACAGTGTGCCCTTGTTGCCAAGAAGGCTAATGGCATATTGGGCTGCATTAGTCGGAGCACTGCTAGCAGATCGAGGGAAGTGATTATTCCCCTCTGTTCAGCACTGGTGAGGCCACATCTGGAGTATTGCATCCAGTTTTGGGCCTCCCACTACAGAAAGGATGTGGACGAATTGGAGACGGTCCAGTGGAGGGCAAAGAAAATGATTAGGGGGCTGGGGCACATGACTTCTGAGGAGAGGCTGAGGGAACTGGTCTTATGTAGTCTGTAGAAGAGAAGAATGAGGGGGGATTTGATAGCAGCCTTTAACTACCTGAAGGGGGGTTCCAGAGAGGATGGAGCTAGGCTGCTCTCAATGGTGGCAGATGACAGAACAAGAAGCAATGGTCTAAAGTTGCAGTGGGGAGGTCTAGGTTGAATATTAGGAAACACTATTTCAATAGGAAGTTGGTGAAGCACTGGAATGGGTTACCTAGGTGGAAATCTCCATCCTTAGAGGTTTTTACTGTCAGGCTTGACAAAGCCCTGGCTGGGATGATTTAGTTGGAGTTGGTCCTCCTTTGAGCAACGGGTTGGACTATATGACCTCCTGAGGTCTCTTCCAACCCTAATCTTCTATAATCTGCATGTCAGTTCAACTTTTCTCTCCTGTTTCACCACAGCACTGTGATACCCTCTACCCCCGGTGCAATCCTCACTGAACACTTGTGTTCCTACTTGGCCTGACGCCTGCACTGCTGCAAGAGGGCAGAGGCTCCCTGCGCTCTCTCCCCAAATCCAGGGCATCCTCCCACAAAAAGCATGTGAGATCCTTTAACATTATTCTACAGAATCATCATCGACTGTCAGCATAAGACAAATACAGCAGCTCATTTTCCTGTACACTTCCTTCTCTGAATAGGCATTTTGGTTACCTAGAAACAAGAGTAAACACAAGTGTCTAAGCAACAGTGATCCAAGAGACTCAGGAAACTTGTGACTCCTGTGTCTTCTACAAGTCCAACAGCCTTTTCTGATTTTATTTTCATTTCAAAATACTGTCACTGCTCCCAGAAATGTGCAGAATTGTAGGGAGTTTACCAGCAGGTATTCCTGGGTAGTTTGCCATTTTTCTGAGCTGCCCAGTGAACTTGCAGATGGACTGATGATGGTATGGGGAATTTGTGTTTGGGAGAGTTTAGCTGTTTCCTTGACAACAGCATTTGGGGCTCCCATGCACTGTGGGACTGAGACAATTAATGGGAATGACTTAAAGAGTTAAAAGAAGAATAAAGAAAATGTCAGCTGCAAGGTAAAGTATGATATCAACACAGAGAATGTATTCTCAATGCTGGACTCACTGGCCTTCCAAAGACTTACAGTAGCTAACATCAAATAGGACAATTACAGTGTTTTTCAATGTCCATCTGGTAGAAAGTGGTTTGGTTATCTTTGTGTAATGTCTATAACAAAGTCAAAGTATGCAATTCTAATATCCTGCTAATATTTTTTCACATTATTTTTCCTTCATTATAAGAGAATTTATTTTGTCTGTGTTATGGTTATATGTATGCAATACTATTTAAGTTATTTCTTACAGAAATGGTTAGTGAAAAATAGTTTCTCATCATACAGCGATAGAATTTCTATTAAGTCGCATGCACAGTAAATAAGGTGATACAGTGCAATTAACTGCAAACAAGCAGATGTGGTGTATAGCTATCTGCTACCATATGATTAAATATCTAATAACATTAGAAAAAGGGTTTTGCATTCATAATAACTCTTGGGAATCCATCTGTTCTGTCACTATGATGACAGGGCTGCAGTGTGTGCAACCTCATTGACTTTGATGAAATTGCATCTGGATTTACTGAGAGCAGAATTTGTCCCATGTGTGTAGGAGTATGTGTGTGTACATGTCTTTTAATTATTACTAGGCATCTTTACCAGTTGGGTTACTCTTTTTTCTTTTCCCTATGACTTGTGTTAGTTCATGTCAGCCAATGGTTTTCTGCTTTTACATTATTTAATAAACGCTTTTCATTTGTATTCTTTGAAAATGACTACAGTAGAACCTCAGAGTTGTGAACACTTCGGGAATGGAGGTTGTTCCTAACTCTGAAATGTTCATAACTCTGAACAAAACATTATGGTTGTTCTCTCAAAAGTTTACAACTGAACATTGACTTAATATGGCTTTGAAACTGTACTATGCAAAAGAAACATGCTGCTTTTAACCATTTTAATTTAAATTAAACAAGCACAGAAATGGTTCCCTTACCTGGTCAATTTTTTTTTTTAAACTTTCCCTTTTTTTGTAATTTATGTTTAACACGGTACTGTACTGTATTTGCTTTTTGGGTGCGTCTCTGCTGCTGCCTGATTGCGTACTTCCAGTTCCAAATGAGGTGTGTGGTTGATCAATCAGTTCATAACTCTGTGTTCATAACTCTGAGGTTCTACTGTACTAGTGCTTGTGAAAGATGCTGGATTGACAGCCATAAAAACTGAGAACCTGAAGACTGGAAACCAAGAAGTGCAAGTTTTCAGCACAACTCCAAAATGTGTCTGAAATCTGCTCATAAGAGCTCTGTCCTTTGTCTCTTTGCTGCCTTCAGAGTGTGTGTACTATATATGGAGAGGATACAGTTACATAAAGGTGAAGTTCAATTCACCTGCATTTGAAACTGAGTGTCTTTCTAAAATATATATAACAAATTGTTGTGTTTGCTACCGTAGCAGAAAATAATAGTTCCCTCCACTGCCACAATTAGTGAGTGGCTTGTTATGCAGAAAGTCAAAGTAGATGACCACAGTGGTCCAATGGATTTTAAGGTCAGAGAAGCCAAAGCATCAGGCTCCAAGGAGGTGAAGTGCAGGGCAGTTGGGCTGGAGAGGTAAAACCCATTCCCCTTGCTGTCCTGGAACTAGGGTTAGAGCATTGGTTGCAGTCTCTATGTTATCTGCCTAGTATGATGGTGGAGCCACTGAGAGATCGTCATAGACACAGATCCCATGGCCTCTGCCCTAGCTTGCCTTTGGCCTTCTCCTAATGCAACACTCTACGCAGCCCTTGGTGAAGCTATCACAGAAACCACTCCTGCAGCATACACAGAACTTGGAGGCATACTGGAGTGGATGCTCCATCAGTTTCTCCACAGACAGTCCCAACCTGGGATTTAAGTGTTGTGGAAGATCTTGCACTAACTCTCCCTAACACAGGTTACATTTTAGCATAGATGCTTGCCACAGCTAATTAACCCTGCCCCTAAAGAGCTAGTTCATTCTATACACATGAACTAAATGGAATTCCATTGAGCAGTTTTCTTTCTTTTCTATGGGAAGAGACAAAAAAATTATATATATTGTTTGCAACTATTGGTTCAGCCTGGATTTAGTTGTTATTTTACCTAAAATTCTATTCGTGTCTAAGAGCTGTTCTGTTTCTATTTGAGAAACACAGTTAAAGAGCAATGGAAGAAGCACTAAATAAAATAAAACTAAATTCACCTCCTCACAAAAATACAGGTAGATCACAGGGTATTTATAAACAGCTCATTTTAAGGAGGTGCAATGTGCTATCTGAAGGAATTCAGCCCATCAATGGGATCTCGTTCACAGATATGTAATGCAACCCAATTGGTTAAAAATTCTGTAACTGGTCTTGTGCTTTACTCTCTGAACTTCAGAGTTTCAGCTATGTGCCACGGAACTGGAAAGATGACATCACAGCATCTCCAGGGAAACAGATGCTCATTCTAAGCATCTTTTAGAATGGGGGCAACTGCCTCAGCATTTAATGCAATGCAGGACACCCACTGGTTGATGAACAGGCATACTTCTCTTCCTGAGTTTGAGGTAGAATAGGAAGCCCTTTATTTATCCATTTCCTGATTTTTGAGGGATTAAATTTATAATCTTTAGTTCTTTATTTTAATGTAGTTTTTGCAATGAATTATATGTATCATATTTGTGCACTCTTGTAATAAATGCTTAATAACAAAAGAGTTTCCTTCTGTCCTATGTATATACATTAGTACAGTATATAATTCTGTGACTGTTTTATGATCCCATTTTTGTTCATGTATATCTCTTTATGATGATCTGTTTAGCACCAACAATGAGCTTAATGCTGTACAATGCGCAAAAGTAGAGATAGCTTAGAGATCATATGGAAGAACTAAGAATAAACCACTTTGCAAATTTTCACTCCCTTTATATGTTGGTAGTTATAAGGAACAATAATTTTAAGGAGGGAATAAATCTTAATATGAATACCCAGGGATACGTGCCAGTACTATATCAGTATAGAGGTATCAGGTGACAACTCTTAGCCCTAACCAGTTTATCTGAATCGGACAGTCATTAGCTGCTTGGCAGCAGAAACAAATTCAATGTGACTCTCGAGAAGTATTCACGTATTCTCTCGTTGGTCGCCTTTGGGTCTAGAGGATCCAGTCTTACCATGTCACAATTGTGAAAGGTAGGGCCAGTCTCTCTTCTATGTCTGAACTCCACTCAGCTCAGGGCAATAGGTGTAGGAGAGCGTGGTGTCAAGAATCTGATTATTGTGGTCTTTTGATTAAAGCAAGGAGAACCTGTATTAACAGCCAAGGTATTTGTAGTTAAAGATTACGTAACTCTTACCCAACAGAAACCAGAGCCTATTGTTCACTGTGACCTGCAGTTCATGCACAGTCCCTGTATGGAAAGTCACAGCTACACTCTATATCCTTACAAAACAACAGCTATTCCACATATTCCCTCATCCTATGGGCTATGCCCATCTATTCTACACTTGACTTTGGTGCAAGTAGGCTGCTCTAACTTGCACTACTGGCACCTGAGGGACCAGAGGCCAGTGGAGAATCATGATTGAGCGGAGCTCTGCCATGTCCCCTTCCTGACTTGCTCTGACATGCCTCTTCTTCTAGAACAGTGGATGACATTGGTACAGGAGTTGGCTCTCCTGACTTTGTGCCTATGTTCCCCTTAGCTAGGGGAATTATCTGCTGATCAGATACAGTCAAAGTCCAGCCTTTTGCTCTCCCTGAATGGAAATCAGAAACTGCTCAATGCTCTTCTGATTCTGCTATAGCTTCTGGAAAGTTTGCTGTGTCTATGAGATATATATTTGTGTATGAAGCCCTGTCCTGAAATATGGACTGTACAGATTGTAAACTCATTTGAGTCATGTACATGGAAACCACAAATAAACACTTTAACCTTTGCTTTAGATAAGATTTTCTTCAAGCAAAAATGTCAGAGAACTCCACTGAGTTGGTTAACTACCCGGACAAGTAAGTCTGCAATTACTTAAAATCACAACTATTACCACAATTTGAATGGAAGTTTATTCCGGTCAAGTGCTTATTTAATGGATTGCAGAGTCCCAGACATAAAGCACGGTTCACTCTCTTGTACTTACTACCACTGCTGTGGCGAACAGAGAACAATGTAGATTTATTGGTACGTACTTGCTAATTGTGATTGGCGCTCTACATCAATGGTACGTAATCTGTGGACCTTGAACTGAAGACAGGAAGAGAACCATTGCTATGTATGGCTCAGGTTCTACTGCATGTATTGCCTGTAGTGTATCAGACCATTTTCTTCAGAATGGAATAAAATCACTCAACTGGTTGCTTCCATGGTCCATGTCGCTACCAAGAGTGGACTTGCCAAGTTCTTTTGAAAGTAAGTATATTAGACTTCATAATCGAATTCTGAATATGTGAATAACGGGAAGATATCATAAAATCATAGAAGTGTAGGATTGGATGGGACCTCATGAAGTCAGAGTCCAGCCCTCTGGTCTGAGGCAGGTCCAAGTAAACCTAGACCATCCGTGCTAGGTTTGTCTCACCTGCTTTTAAACCTTCCAAAGAGAAGGATTTCACAACCTCCCTTGGAAGTCTGTTCCAGAGTGTAACTATCCTTATAGTGAGAAAATTTTCCTAATATCTAACATAAATCTCTCTTGCTGCAGATTAAGCCCATTACTTCTTTCCCTACCTCCAGTGGACACATAATAATTGATTACCATCTTCTTTATAACAGCCTGTGACAGGACCACTCATCTCATGTGAACGCCCCTGCCGGCCAAGTGTGTCTGCACCTGCATTCTCTCAGCTTTGCTTCACTTGCTGTGATCCCTGTTGATAGTTAAACTTTTTGAGCAAGTTTTCAGTGAGAGCTGAGTCACACAGTCTGTGGGTATACAAAAAAAACAGTTCAGATAAATATTGGCTCTCTTTGAGGTCTTCTGCCACCTTCTCCGGGCTTAGGCCACTCCACCTGTGGCTGGTAGAGGGGACCCAGGCCTGCCCACTACTCCGAGTCCCAACCTAGCTGCTTCCTTTTAATTTGCTGTTGCATTTCCCTGGGCCACTTCCCTTCTTAGCCCCAGCATTTTCAGCTTCACTCTTACCTCCGGCCTGAAGTCTAGCTTGAGTCCCAGTCATCAGCCAGGAGCACCTTCTTTGCTCCCCTGGCTCCAGCTAGCAACTGATCTGCTCTCGCCAGCAGCTTCTGTCACATGATCTTGCTGGGCTCCGATTGGCTGCTTCCCTGCAGCCTCTCTAGGCAGCCTGGAGGACCCACCTCTACTGCTCTTTCCTGGGCATGGTGTGGAAGGACCACAAGGCCTCCAGCAGAGGGCCTCAAAGGACCTGATACACCCCGTCACACATCTGTTAACATATATGAAGAGTTTTATCAGGTCCACACTCAGTCTTCTTTTTTCAAGACTAAACATGCCCAGTTTAACCTTTCCTCATAGGTCAAGTTATCTAAACCTTTTATCATTTTTATTGGTCTCCTCTGAACTGTCTCCAATTTGTCCACATCTTTCCTAAAATGTGGCACCCAGAACTGAACACAATACTCCAGCTGAGGCCTCACCAATGCGGAGTAGAGTGGGACAACTCCCTTCCGTGTCATACATGCAACACTCCTGTTAACACATCCCATAATGATATTAGCCTTTTTCTCAACAGCCTCATATTGCACCTTTTTCTCAATTGCACCAAGAAGGCCTCCGTTGCTTTTCTCCTCAAAAACAGTGTAATAATTATCCATGGGTATAAGTTACCACCCAGACCTTTCTAAGCAAGCATATTTATTCTTAAGGTGAAAACATTACAGAGAAAATATTAAAACAGAAGAATCTACATGCATGCTAATAAGCTTACCAGGGATCACCCCAGATCCAACAAGAGCTCTGGCAGTTGAGCAGTCCCTCAAACTCCACCAAGGAGTTTTTTTCTGTGGTCACAAACTCACAACAGCTGTTAGCTTAGAACAAGCACACCCATGAATCTGAGTCACGTCGTTATACAGTTTGGGTCTTTGATCTGCAGAGACCAGGAATAGTTAGTCAGCCAGACAATAGTCCCCTATTCAGGGCGAAGTGTCAAAAGGTTGGGTCTTTGCATAGCTGAGCATGGTAATTTGCATTCACCTCCTTCCGGATATTTCCTAGAAAGCCCACTTCACTTGGTTTGTCTGGCACATTGTTTAAAATAATCCTTTGATGCTCATAACCCTTCCCAATGTTTACACTGACTATCTTCCTTCTAGAGAAGTTACACACAATCCCAAAATAGTACATAAGCTTTGCATTTTTAATAAATGGAACTCCTAAAACACTTAAACTTAATTCAATAAGGTTTAGTATAACTCAATTAGGTTTATCTAGAATATTGCAGGAAGTTACTATAGGTGGCCCATCAGCCAACAGAACTAGGTTGGAGTAAGGAGGAATGCACACTGCATCCAAGTAAAAGGAAAGCAGAAATCACTACTGTGAAGTTTCCTGGAGGCATTGTGCCTGCCTCATAAATGATTCTGTGCACACTTGATTGTGCACAATGGTTGCTGCATAATCCCTCTTCCTCTAGCTAACTGGAGCCATTTAAAGATGAATAGAAATGAAGTAATCATTGCTGACATGAAGGAAATGCAAGACTGAATCAAAAGTACAAACTGTAGGATTTCTCTTAAATTCTACCCCAATACAGATTTCAAAGAACCAAATAGGATAAATGATTTATGATTTCTCCATGTGAGTGAACTCAGTCATGCAACAACTGAGTGACAAATACTATTTTTCAAACTTGATAAGGAATACCTTTATTTTTTTAAGGATTGTACTAAGCCTCCTTTTTAGCCTTTTACTGCATATTTTGCACGCTAATACTACCAGTAACAATGTGTTAAGTAGGCTGGCCCCTGTGGTTAGTGAGCCACACTCTGATGAAAGATTCTGGTTCAGTTTCCAGGCTCAGCTTTGCCTTCACAAGTGCAGAGAGTAGGGTTGCCAACTTTCTACTTGCACAAAACCGAATACCTTGCCCTGCCCCCTACCCAGCCCCTCCTCTGAGGCCCACCCCCTTCATCCCCTCCCCTCTGTCACTCGGCTCTCCCCACCCTCACTCCCTCGCTCATTTTCAAATGGCTGGATCAGGGGATTGGGGTGCGGGGGAGGGGGTGCAGGCTCTGGGATGGGGCCACAAGCTCCAGGGTGGGGCCAGAAATGAGGAGGTCAGGGTGAAGGAGGGGGCTCTGGGCTGAGGCCGTGAGTTGGGATGCAGGTGTGGGTGAAGGCTCCATCTGGGGGTGTGGGCTCTGGGGTGGGGCCAGGGATGAGGAGTTTTGGGTGCAGAAGGGGACTCCGGGCTGGAAGGTGAAGCCAAGGGGTTCGGAGTATGGGAGGGGGCTCCGAGCTGAGCCAGGGGTTGGGGTGTGGGAGGGGATATAGGCTCTGGACTGGGGTTGTGGGTTCTGGGGTAGGGCCAGAAATGAGGGTGAGGGAGGGGGCTCTGGGCTGGGGCAGGGGGTTGGGATGCAGGGGGTTGGGGTGCAGGGGGTGAGGGCTCCGGCTGGGGTGTGGGCTCTGGGGTGGGGCTTGGGATGAGGGGTTTGGAGTGCAGGAGGGTGCTCCAGACTGGGATGGAGGGGTTCGGAGGACAGGAGGGGGATCAGGGCTGGGGCAAGGGGTTGGGGCGTGGGGGGGGGGGGGCTGAGGGTTCCGGCTGGGGGTGTGGGCTCTGGGGTGGGGCTTGGGATGAGGGATTGAGGGTGCAGGAGGCTGCTCCGGGCTGGGACCGAGGGATTCGGAGGGAGGGAGGGGAGGCCTGGGACAGGGGGCTGGAGTGTGGGAGGGGGTCAGTAGTGCAGGCTCCGGGTGCTTACCTCAAGCAGCTTACCTCAGGCAGCTCCCGGAAGCAGCGGCATGTCCCCCTTCTGGCTCCTATGCAGAGGTGCAGCCAGGGGCTCTGCATGCTGCCCTGTCCACAGGCGGCACCACTGCAGCTCCCATTGGCTGGGAACCACAGCCAGTGGGATCTGTGGAACTGGTGCTTGGTGCAGGGGCAGCACGCAGAGCCACCTGGCTGCACCTACATGTAGGAGCTGGATGTGGGAGCCTGCCTTAGCCCAGCTGTGCTGCTGACTGGACTTTTAATGACCCAGTCAGCGGTGCTGACCGGAGCTGCCAGGGACCCTTTTTGACTGGTGTTCCAGTCGAAAACTGGACACCTGGCAACCTTAGCAGATAGGTACAATTTTCATTCTCCTATCCCTGTGCCTGTAAAGCAGCTGGGCTGGAAGGTGAATTCACTCATGTGGAAAGGCAGCAGTGGTCCTCACAATGCCCTTTGAAGTAGAATGCCCACCACAGAGCTGCACTGCCTAAATCAGTCAATCCCTGTGTCCCGTCACTGAGGATTGCAAAGTTTGGAGCACTGTTTCCATAACATGCTAAAGCCTATGGCAGAAAGAATGCAAAGCTCTGCAGTGACCCAACACTCAGCCAGTAGGAAATCACTGTGGCTCTAGGTTTTAATGAGGATTAAACTAGACAAAAAGTAAGATGGAATAATTGGGAAATCAAATGTTATGTGGTACTGTTAATTATGCGAGTTTGGGGGTCAAGGCAATGGACAGTTCATGCACATAAAGTGTTTTATGGTTGGATATCAAATGAAGATGTATTTACTTCTAGACTGAACATTCAAGGTTCATAGGAGTTGAATATAAGGAGCATGTTTATTGCTCATGACCATGAAGTACCCCATGCTAAATTATTCCTTTTTGGAGAAATGAGAGAAGGCCTTGAAGTAATGGAAAATTGATTAACTACCCCCTAGTATTACATCTATAAATATTCCTCTCATGAATTTAGGGGATGTGTTTGTGTGTTAATTTTTTCTTCAAACTTGGTTGCCTAAAGTTAGAATTGTCAGAATGCTAGAATTGTATTATAATTGACTGTTGTGGAAATGATTACAATGTCACTGAAGAATAATTTTTAGTTCAGATAGAAAATAAGTAGCAGGAAAGAATTCTAATGAAACAAAAATCTTGTTTTCATGCAAATAAAGGAAGAAATCCAGAATAACATATTAGCAGAATTGTTCCCAATAGAAAATGTCTCAGTTTTCCCATTGTTTTTCTTAAAGGTATTCTGGTTGATAGGTTGGGGCAAAGGTCACTGATGACCCAGGTGAACCCTGAGGTTCTGCTCTCCCCCCGTCGCCCCCCATCTTCCAAAGAAGCTATGTGATCTTAATTGATCAGCTGTGTTTGGGATCACAAACATGTACATTTTGGTATCTGTACTCCTTCAATGACATCATGTCTATGATGCCAGAGAGGGTGGGACAACACTACTGATCACTGGGAGATCTAACACTTTCTAGAGATCTCTCAGATTCCTAACTGATGTAGGGAATGCAGTATAGCTGATTCTCTGACATACTCCTTCCTGAGGGATCAGGAGGAGAGTGGAACAGGAGGAAAGATATTTCTCAATTTTCCTGATATCTGCTGGGAGAGCAATACAGCGGTGCATAGACAATCCAGGAAGTTTTTGGAAAGCGTAGGGGACAATTTCCTGGCGCAAGTGCTAGGGGAGCCAACTAGGGGGGGCGCTTTTCTTGACCTGCTGCTCACAAACCGGGTAGAATTAGTGGGGGAAGCAAAAGTGGATGGGAATCTGGGAGGCAGTGACCATGAGTTGGTTGAGTTCAGGATCCTGACGCAGGGAAGAAAGGTAAGCAGCAGGATACGGACCCTGGACTTCAGGAAAGCAGACTTCGACTCCCTCAGGGAACAGATGGCCAGGATCCCCGGGGGACTAACATGAAGGGGAAGGGAGTCCAGGAGAGCTGGCTGTATTTCAAGGAATCCCTGTTGAGGTTACAGGGACAAACCATCCCGATGAGTCGAAAGAATAGTAAACATGGCAAGCGACCAGCTTGGCTTAATGGTGAAATCCTAGCGGATCTTAAACATAAAAAAGAAGCTTACAAGAAGTGGAAGGTTGGACATATGACCAGGGAAGAGTATAAAAATATTGCTCGGGCATGTAGGAAAGATATCAGGAGGGCCAAATCGCACCTGGAGCTGCAGCTAGCAAGAGATGTCAAGAGTAACAAGAAGGGTTTCTTCAGGTATGTTGGCAACAAGAAGAAAGCCAAGGAAAGTGTGGGCCCCTTACTGAATGAGGGAGGCAACCTAGTGACAGAGGATGTGGAAAAAGCTAATGTACTCAATGCTTTTTTTGCCTCTGTTTTCACTAACAAGGTCAGCTCCCAGACTGCTGCGCTGGGCATCACAGAATGGGGAAGAGATGGCCAGCCCTCTGTGGAGATAGAGGTGGTTAGGGACTATTTAGAAAAGCTGGACGTGCACAAGTCCATGGGGCCGGACGAGTTACATCCGAGAGTGCTGAAGGAATTGGCGGCTGTGATTGCAGAGCCCTTGGCCATTATCTTTGAAAACTCGTGGTGAACGGGGGAAGTCCCGGATGACTGGAAAAAGGCTAATGTAGTGTCAATCTTTTAAAAAGGGAAGAAGGAGGATCCTGGGAACTACAGGCCAGTCAGCCTCACCTCAGTCCCTGGAAAAATCATGGAGCAGGTCCTCAAAGAAATCAATCCTGAAGCACTTACATGAGAGGAAAGTGATCAGGAACAGTCAGCATGGATTCACCAAGGGAAGGTCATGCCTGACTAATCTAATCGCCTTTTATGATGAGATTACTGGTTCTGTGGATGAAGGGAAAGCAGTGGATGTATTGTTTCTTGACTTTAGCAAAGCTTTTGACACGGTCTCCCACAGTATTCTTGTCAGCAAGTTAAGGAAGTATGGGCTAGATGAATGCACTATAAGGTGGGTAGAAAGCTGGCTAGATTGTCGGGCTCAACGGGTAGTGATCAATGGCTCCATGTCTAGTTGGCAGCCGGTGTCAAGTGGAGTGCCCCAGGGGTCGGTCCTGGGGCCGGTTTTGTTCAATATCTTCATAAATGATCTGGAGGATGGTGTGGATTGCACTCTCAGCAAATTTGCAGATGATACTAAACTGGGAGGAGTGGTAGATACGCTGGAGGGCAGGGATAGGATACAGAAGGACCTAGACAAATTGGAGGATTGGGCCAAAAGAAATCTGATGAGGTTCAATAAGGATAAGTGCAGGGTCCTGCACTTAGGATGGAAGAATCCAATGCACCGCTACAGACTAGGGACCGAATGGCTAGGCAGCAGTTCTGCGGAAAAGGACCTAGGGGTGACAGTGGACGAGAAGCTGGATATGAGTCAGCAGTGTGCCCTTGTTGCCAAGAAGGCCAATGGCATTTTGGGATGTATAAGTAGGGGCATAGCGAGCAGATCGAGGGACGTGATCGTTCCCCTCTATTCGACACTGGTGAGGCCTCATCTGGAGTACTGTGTCCAGTTTTGGGCCCCACACTACAAGAAGGATGTGGATAAATTGGAGAGAGTCCAGCGAAGGGCAACAAAAATGATTAGGGGTCTAGAGCACATGACTTATGAAGAGAGGCTGAGGGAGCTGGGATTGTTTAGTCTGCAGAAGAGAAGAATGAGGGGGGATTTGATAGCTGCTTTCAACTACCTGAAAGGGGGTTCCAAAGAGGATGGATCTAGACTGTTCTCAGTGGTAGCAGATGACAGAACGAGGAGTAATGGTCTCAAGTTGCAATGGGGGAGGTTTAGATTGGATATTAGGAAAAACTTTTTCACTAAGAGGGTGGTGAAACACTGGAATGCGTTACCTAGGGAGGTGGTAGAATCTCCTTCCTTAGAGGTTTTTAAGGTCAGGCTTGACAAAGCCCTGGCTGGGATGATTTAGTTGGGGATTGGTCCTGCTTCGAGCAGGGGGTTGGACTAGATGACCTTCTGGGGTCCCTTCCAACCCTGATATTCTATGATTCTATGATTCTATGATTCTTTTATAATAAACCTATTTTTTCACTAGCCTATGCCTTTGGTCCTAGAGTGCATTCCTGAATTGGTATGTCCAAGTTGATCGTGCAATTTGCTGTTGCTTGCTCGTTGAGCCAGTTAAATGAGGTGATGCTGGTAGGCAGAGGAAAGTATTTTGAAAAGCTTGCAGCTACAGTACTGTCTGTTTAATCAGTTCACTCCATGGTCTAGGAGTACTTGTGGATTCCTCACCTATCCTGAGCTCTCACATAGAAAGCATTATGCACAGATGCTATTGCCATCTCTGCTTGACTAGGAAACTCTCTCTCATCCTGGCAGGTGAAGGCCTAGCCTCAGGTATTCATACCTTTGTCACCCTGTCGCTGGATTACAGCAATGCAGTATACTGGGGCATGAAGCCTTCAGCATTTAGGAAACTCATACTAATACAGAATGCTGCAGTGCATCTTCTCAGCAAAACAGGCTACCACAAGCACATCAAAGCTTTCTATGCTGTCTTCCCATAGAATTTCAAATCTAGTTCAAAGTTTCACTCCATATCTTCAAAGTGCTTCATGACTTGGGCCCAAGATATTTAAAAGATGCCGAAAGCTCTGTGATTGAAGGCTGTGGTTGACAATTCCGTTCCTCTGGCACAATGGAACTGTCAAAACAAAAGTAATGCTCATCTGTGCAGGAGACAGACCTTTCTATGGGGATGGTCTGAGAGTGTGGAATGAACTCCCCCAAGAACTAAGGACAATCACAAACCCACCACTTTCCACTCCAAATCCAAGGTGCATTTTGTTGACCTTGCCTTCTCTAACATAGACACATAGCAACAGGTATATTTATATAAATCAACAAAAAAAAAACACCCCCTTCACCACATACCTCCTATAATAGTATCCTTGTGTGCAGTGCAGTATCCTACAAGATACTACACTGCACACACTACTCCCCCTAGGAAGAGGATGACAGAACAAACAGCATGTGACAGAAGTTATTCACATTGTTTAATGCACTACTGGAAGGTGCTCACATATTACAGTGAGCATAGCCAAGGAAAGTGTGGGGACCTTACTGAATGGGGGAGGCAACCTAGTGACAGAGGATGTGGAAAAAGCTAATGTACTCAATGCTTTTTTTCCCTCTGTCTTCATGAACAAGGTCAGCTTCCAGACTACTGCACTGGGCAGCACAGTATGGGGAGGAGGTGACCAGCCCTCTGTGGAGAAAGAAGTGGTTCAGGACTATTTAAAAAAGCTGGACAAGCACAAGCCCATGGGGCAGGATGTGCTGCATCCGAGGGTGTTAAGGGAGTTGGTGGATGTGATTGCAGAGCCACTGGCCATTATCTTTGAAAACTCATGGTGATCAGGGGAGGTCCCGGATGACTGGAAAAAGGCTAATGTAGTGCCCCTCTTTAAAAAAGGGAAGAAGGAGGATCCTGGGAACTACAGGCCAGTCAGCCTCACCTTAATCCCTGGAAAAATCATGGAGTAGGTCCTCACGGAATCAATTTTGAAGCACTTAGAGGAGAGGAAAGTGTTCAGGAACAGTCAGCATGGACTCACCAAGGGCAAGTCATGCCTGACGAACCTAATTGCCTTCTATGATGAGATAACTGGCTCTGTGGATGAGGGGAAAGCAATGGACGTGTTATTCCTTGACTTCAGCAAAGCTTTTGATACGGTCTCCCACAGTATTCTTGCCAGCAAGTTAAAGAAGTATGGGCTGGATGAATGGACTATAAGGTGGATAGAAAGCTGGGTAGATCATCGGGCTCAACAGGTAGTGATCAATGGCTCCATGTCTAGTTGGCAGCCGATATCAAGCGAAGTGCCCCACAGGTCGGTCCTGGGGCCGGTTTTGTTCAATATCTTCATTAATGATCTGGAGGTTGGCGTGGATTGCACCCTCAGCAAGTTTGCAGATGACACTAAACTGGGAGAAGTGATAGATACACTGGAGAGTAGGGATAGGATACAGAGGGACCTAGACAAATTAAAGGATTGGACCAAAAGAAGTCTGATGAGGTTCAACAAGAACAAGTGCAGACTCCTGCACTTAGGACGGGAGAATCCCATGCACTGCTACAGGCTGGGGACCAACTGGCTAGGCAGCAGTTCTGCAGAAAAGGACCTAGGGGTTACAGTGGACGAGAAGCTGGATATGAGTCAACAGTGTGCCCTTGTTGCCAAGAAGGCTAACGGCATTTTGGGCTGTATAAGTAGGAGCATTGCCAGCAGATCGAGGGACATCTGGAGTACTGTGTCCAGTTTTGGGCCCCACACTACAAGAAGGATGTGGAAAAATTGGAAAGAGTCCAGTGGAGGGCAACAAAAATGATTAGGGGTCTGGAACACATGACTTATGAGGAGAGACTGAGGGAACTGGGATTATTTAGTCTGCAGAAGAGAAGAATGAGGGGGGATTTGATAGCTGCTTTCAACTACCTGAAGGGGGTTCCAAAGAGGATGGATCTAGACTGTTCTCAGTGGTAGCAGATGACAGAACGAGGAGTAATGGTCTCAAGTTGCAGTGGGGGAGGGTTAGGTTGCATGTTAGGAAAAACTTTTTCTCTAGGAGGGTGGTGAAGCACTGGAATGGGTTACCTAAGGAGGTGGTGGAATCTCCTTCTTTAGAGATTTTTAAGGTCAGGCTTGACAAAGCCCTGGCTGGGATGATTTAGTTGGGGATTGGTCCTGCTTTGAGCAGGGGGTTGGACTAGATGACCTCCTGAGGTCCCTTTCAACCCTGATATTCTATGATTCTAACCTATATAGAACAGAATTCAGTCTCCTCCTTTACTGTTTCTTCTTTAGTTTCTTCACGTTGTATCTATTAAATGACCCAGTATGGCCACTGTTATGTTCTTATGTTATGTACTTAGCAAAGAAGGGGGTCTGTCTGGTGGAGGCATTGGTTTGCTTTGTTATAGTCAAACTTGGCATGAGGGATCAAAGACAGCCAATCATCTCAATCATTTAGAAAGCAACACTGGTACTGTTCTAGCCCCCTGGCTGCTCAGTGCTCATGCCCACCACTGTGACTATTCTTGTGTTTCCTTGTTCCTGCTGCCCCTATCTTGCACATATCTTTGCCTCAGCCCTGTCCCTGCCTGAGATCTCCCCCTTGCCTTACCCTGCTTGCTCCTGGTGATTCCAATTTTGACTCTTGGCTCTGGGCTCTCATTTCAGCTTGACTCTCAGCTCTGAGTCCCAGTGTCTGACCTCCAGCCTGATCCTTGGCTCTGGCTTCTGACTACTCCCGTCAGCTCTGACACTAGGCCCTGATTTCCAATGCTCGGTTCTTGACACACACTCCAATCTGTAGGCCAAATCACCCACATCCTGGTTGCCTGACAGGTCAGAAACCTTCAGGACTTTTGGCTTTAGTTGCTTTTAGGAAAGTATAAGGGAAATCAAAATTGTGTCTATAGAGCAAAAAGAGAATGCAAAGGAACTAGGACAAACTTGAAGAAGCATCCTTTTCCCTGGGAAAAATGTCTCCTTTATTAAAAGTGAGTCTTGTTATGTAGGTTGAGATTTTCTGCATTTGGATGCCTAACTTTGGACATTTAATTTTAATGGAAAATGTGTGTCTACATCTCCTGGATTGCTTTGAAAATCTCAACATACATGACAAGGCCCACTTTACTGAAGCCAATGTTTCTGGCAGGAAAATGGAATGAAAATCTCACCTGTCTTTACAGTTTTATGACCAGAGCCTGTGCAGCCGGATTTCAGGAGGGCTTTGAGTTTATGGCACACGCTTTCAGATATCTTGAAGAATTTAATTAACGCGGCAAAGTGGTTTAGAAATATAGCATATGGAGTTCTTCAGTTTATATTCATTTTTCCAAAAGCATGACCAAACACAGATTGTAATTTCTATTTCAAACCAGCCAGACCAAAAAGATTAATATCAGTGACAATAATTTATGGTAAATGAATTACCAAAATCTTTGTCAATTCAAAATCCCATAATAGCTCCAGAATCTGGTAAACCACTTTCTCAGATCTCACAGGTTCTATAGTACCCTTTTGACAAATATCGGCATTATTAATCCCACAAACCGATGGACTGGAGAAAGAAAGAAATACAACTCTTATAAAATGTGGAGGAAATCTGAAAGATGATGCAAAATATCAGCATCAAATGCTCCCATATTTGATATTTGCATAAAGAGAAGTATCCCACAGGTGCTAATGGGTTTTCCCTATTCAAACAGAACCAGTCAGTGGAATACGGCACTGCCTGAGGAGGGCAGAATGAAAGAGTCTAATGTTCTGTCTTGTAATGGAGCTGAAGGCCTCAAGCTTCTTGCAGGATCAGGCCCTTCATGAGGGATTTAAAACAGCAATCCTGATAGAAGAGGGAAATAGATTTTCTTTGTGTGTTATAATGTTGAGTCATGGTTTGTTCTTTTGCATCTGTACAGCCATCTACCCAGTATGGTTCTAGGGTGCAATACTACATAATTAGTAATGGCAGAATAATACTGATATGGTTCAGGGGTGAGCTGTACATTTCACCTTTCTCTGGCTCCCAATGGTCACTTCTT
This sequence comes from Natator depressus, assembly GCF_965152275.1. Classification (NCBI taxonomy): domain Eukaryota; kingdom Metazoa; phylum Chordata; order Testudines; family Cheloniidae; genus Natator; species Natator depressus. The sequence goes on from NC_134238.1 coordinate 60,125,857, forward strand.
TCAAGTGACAGGCCTACATTTGCACTTCACCCAGGGTGGAATCCCACATTTCACCCCACTTTTAGACTGGATCATCAGGCTTCAGCACCCCAGTTTACCAACCCTTAGTACTTTGACAATACCAGCTGGCTTTGATACATGCCATTTACATATCTCCAGGAGCTTTGACCAGTTTGAGAATGCAGCTTGTTCAAAACAAAGTGTTATTTATCCACAGAACATAAGCAGAGAAAAAAGGCGTTATCACAACAAAAGCATAAACACACATTGTCTTATCTAAACGTAGCATCTGCTCCTCCCTTCATTTTTCTGGGGATCAAGGTCCAGCCTGCTTTTCTGCAGACTGTCTCCCCTGTCTCATCAGAGGCTCATTTTTAACTGCTTCCAGACTCTGTTTTAGAGTTCCCACACAAAAATGTCTTGGGATTCAAGCTGGGGTCTTTCTTACCACCTTCCCTTCCCCTGCAGAACCTGTCAGGTCCCAGTTCCATATTAGGGGAGATAAACTTCAAATTATCACCTCAATTGTATGTTTGACTATCAGTAGTCAGGACTGTCTCTGGTCATTAAGCTTTTGGTTCCAGTAATCCCAGGTTAACCAAAACTAATTTAACTTTTTGTTACCTGTTAGCCAGCAACTCAACCACCAAGTGCAGAGATATATACATAGCATCCATAAAATTACTACAGATATTTCACATTCCTCAGATACCATAGTGCAACAGCTACCCATTATAAAATAAATAATAATAGCTCTTACATAGTGCATTCCATCCAAAGCGTTTACAAAAGAAGTTAGGAACATTATCCCCCACTTTACAGCTAGGAAAACTGAGACAGAGCAGGAAAGTGACTCATCCTAGGCATCCCAGTAGCAGAGCAGAGAATAGAATAAATATTTCCCCATATAGTTCAAGTCTTAGTTAAAAGATATCTGTAACATGTATTGCTTTCAATCCATCTCTGACTCCTAGTGGGATGGGGACAGAATGGAAATCTCAGTGTAAAAAAATATGAAACGGAAAAAGAGCTGTCATAAATATAAAGGGAAGGGTAACCACCTTTCTGTATACAGAACTATAAAATCCCTCCTGGCCAGAGGCAAAACCCTTTCACCTGTAAAGGGTTAAGAAGCTAGGATAACCTTGCTGGCACCTGACCAAAATAACCAATGAGGAGATGAGTTACTTTCAAAGCTGCGGGGCCGGAAACAAAGGGTCTGTCTGTCTGTGTGATGCTTTTGCCAGGACCAGATCAGGAATGCTCCTTAGAACTTCTGTTAAATTAGTAAGTAATCTAGCTAGAAATGCTTTAGATTTCCTTTTGTTAAATGGCTGGTAAAATAGGTTGTGCTGAATGGAATGTATATTCCTGTTTTTGTGTCTTTTTGTAACTTAAGGTTTTGCCTAGAGGGATTCTCTATGTTTTGAATCTGATTATCCTGTAAGGTATTTACCATCCTGATTTTACAGAGGTGATTCTTTTACTTTTCTTTAATTAAAATCCTTCTTTTAAGATCCTGATTGCTTTTTCATTGTTCTTAAGATCCAAGGGTTTGGGTCTGTGTTCACCTATGCAAATTGGTGAAGATTTTTATCAAGCCTTCCCCAGGAAAGGGGGTGTAGGGCTTGGGGGGATATTTTGGGGGGAAGACGTCTCCAAGTGGTCTCTTTCCCTGTTCTTTGTTTAACATGCTTGGTGGTGGCAGCATAGGGTTCAAGGACAAGGCAAAGTTTGTACCTTGAGGAAGTTTTTAACCTAATCTGGTAAGAATAAGCTTAGAGGGTCTTTCATGTACCCTAGAGTTCAGAGTGGGGAAGGAACCTTGACAAGAGCCTTGGGTTTTCAATTTGGCATATTGAGGAATTTCCATCAGACTCTTGGCAAATGACTAGATAGGTCATCAGAAAGATAGGTAAATGAAATAATAAAGCTCCAAATATCAAATAATTAATGTCTAACCAGCAAGCTCTCTGAGATTTAGTGAGTGGAACTCTAAATCTTTCTCTAGTCTGACAGCTAATATGTCAACAGGCTTTATTAGAGTTTCATTTTCATATAATTAACAGGAGCCACTTTCTTTGTTAAACAAGATGATCTGTGGGAAACAGCAATGTATTTATAAAACTAAGTAAGATTTTAAATAAGTCTGACCTACAGTGCAGGATTCTCAATCAGTCTTCTGTGACTTTGGTTCAGCAGCCACTGATAAAGCACAGCATACACAATCTCAAGAAGTCAGTTTGATATTTAAAGTTTACAGAGCACTGACTGACAATAAATGTTTACTTCCAGTGCTGTTTCATGGCTGGCAATGGTTGTGTTTATTTTTAAGTCCTAATTGCACAGCTAAATGTAAAATAGCTTTTGGTAGAAACAGCCCAGGAGCCAGAATATCTTTATAGTCCATATGGTTGTAAAATTTGTTGTGGATTACCCTTAGGCACACATCAATCAGTAAACTGTCATCTTTGCATTTTCTATATTGACGAGCAGGACAGTTGAACTTTCTTCTCCTCCTCTTTCTTTAAGTTATTTTTATATCAGGACATTTATTTATAGCAATCTAAAAGCAAAGATCACAATAAGGGAAAATGCATCTGATGTCTTTCCAGATTACTATCTGGGTATTCTTCTTTATTATTAAATTACAGTTTTCAGCTTAAATCGTGTTATAGGGTACTGTGCCTATGCCATTGTGCTTAAATTAAGAGACACATAATACAAGTGGTCTTTTGGATGAGATGTATATCCAAGGTTCTGACTCACTTGCAGTAATTAAAGATCCCATGGGACTTTTTACAAGAATAAGAGTGTCTTGACCAATTCCAGACTGGGCCTATCTATGAGTCCATTTCAAAAGGATATGATATTCTTCCTCCCTTCCAGCTCTAGACAACTGCATAGTTTTGCTGCATGCTCCTAAATATCTGGTTCATTCCACCCCAGAGATGGTTGCATTTCAGTGTGTGTGTGTGTGTTTGTGTGAAATGATTCCTCTGGCCACAGACCTGTGTTCCCACATCCACAAGCAGCTGGGCCCTGAATCGCAGTAGAATTAGCACAGTTCTTCTGTGCAGGGTAATCAGGTAGGTGGCAAGCCTGAGAAAGGTGGCCAGGCTGCAATCGTTGTAGACCATAGAGCTGTGTTCTGTGGGGATCAGGACACCATCTGCAGCAGCATCAAGACGGTTTTGTGCCTGTGTGTGTGAATAGACAGAGGTATAATTTATACACACACAAATATCTTCCATCTCTGTGCAAAGCCCAAGTCCTAATTCTTTGTGTGGGAGCTCTTCACAGGCCAGGGAATGGAATCTTCCTCACAGGTGACTCTAAAGCAGCTGCATGCATGGAGATTAGTAGTGGACTCACATAGCTGCTCAGATACCATGATGATGGACCCAGCATAAGAACCTTGAGGGAACAATGACATCAAGACAGTTATGCAATATGGTCCCCGTTTTTCACTATGACAGTAAGTGAGAATTGTAAACAAGCCAGGCCTTTAAAATGAATAAACTTCTCGTACATGAAGAGGTCACTAGAGAAGCAGACCTGATATCAGAATCTGTCCACAGTAAGGTAAATGAAGCCTTGATCCAAGGCCAAGTTTTATTTGGATTGATTTTCTTTATTGACAAAGGTAAGCTAACAAAAGAGACATTAACCAGAACAAGTACAAATTGTGCAAGTCCAGAACAGCTACCAGTTCTGACCACACTATGCATTATGGAACAGTTCTGCATTAAAACTACATTGTTTCATTGTTCTGTTGGGCTTTATGCAACTGTGTGAGTAAAGTTAAGATGAAGTATTGAATGACTCACGGGACTGGTAATGGGACATAAGGGGGTTTGCTTCCAGGTTCCCAGTTCAAACCCAGTCAACATCAGTAATTACTAGAAATGTTTTCCATTTGAAGGCTGTTAGGGGGTCTTATGTGAAAAGAGTTTGGGATCTCAGTCCAGTTTCCAATGGAAAAGTGTCAGCATTAACCAAACACGCACCATCACAATTGACATCAATTAGCACCCTACAGAGGGCACAAGGGCTGAACTACCCTCTCAAAGGAAGAGATTGTCACTCCAGGTGAGGGCTGAGGCATAATGACAGGACAGAGAGAGATAGCTTGCACAGCTACTGCCCAGACTGTACTTGTTCTGCAGATAAACAGCAGGGCTGTCAGACTGGCATTTTTTAAAAATAAGAACATTGTGATACGGTGTTTGAAGGGCCGGCTGCCTAGCAGTTAGCATACCTGACTTCCAGCCCATGGTTTCTCTGACCGGACAGCAGGGGTGCCTAGTTCCTGACCTTAGGCTGGGAACGTTCTGGCCTTCACCTGAATCTGGGCCTCAGCCCTTAGGGGGGGTGTAGTAGTGAGACCCCAGCCCTCCCTCTCTACCATGTCCTAGCCCAGGGCCCTGTGGGAAGCAATGCCAGCAGGATCCTCTGAATGGAAAATTCAAGTCCACTGCCCTGGGCTACTTCCTACCTATGTCCCTTCAGTTTGCGGCATAGCCCCTATGGTCCAAACAGTCTGTAGTGGCTCAACTTGAGAAGCGCCCCCTCGTAGAGCTTCTGCTGCATCCTGCCACAGCCTCAAGTCCTCTGGGCAGGGTGGATGTAAGCCCCACAATGTCTTGAAAGTCAAAATAGTAAAGTTCACTCACTGCTGGATGCTCCCCAGTCTCCTCAACAGTCTCTCCCGGTCAAGAGTGCTTCTCCCACAGCAGCTGTCCTGTCTGTCAGGCTTGTAGTGATGGCTCCCCTCCAGTAGAGAGACAGGACTATCTTCAGCCTCTTCACCAGTCAGCCCTAAACTGAGCCAGCTTCTCTCCTTTTCTTCCCCCTCCAGGCCTGCCATTGTCCTATCTGGGCCCATAGGCTCTCTTTAACCTCTTTTCGGCTGGTGAGAGGTTTCTCTGATCCATCACACACATTTACAAGAAAAACATGAAATTGTGCCATGCCTTGTATTTCTGTAACCTGCTCAGTTAGGGATGTTCCCGTTGGTCTTAATTTGACACTAAATGAAGGTATAATTATAAAACTTTATTAAATATTTCTATTATTTGTATTATAGCAGCACCTAGGAGCCCAAGTCACGGACCATGACCCCATTGTGCAAGACATTATACATCCTTTGAGCCCTACACACAGTCTATACCATCCCCTATATCACAGTCTTCTCACTTTTCATGGAAAGCCTTATCTTCTAACCAAATAGAAGTTTTGCCATTGCCTTCAGTGGAAGTCGGACTGGGCACCCGGAGAAGATGTACTATGTTTGTCCAATGTCCACATATGTCTTATTTTGCTAGACTGTGATTTGTGTGTCCATGGGCATTCATGAGACTAACTCCTCCGTTTTCACACACCTGCACCTGCAAAAGGCTTTGTCTTGTGAAGGCATTCTTATGGTTTGCATTGAATGGGTGGATGGGATGTACAAATTATTACTGTTATTCATTATTTGTATTACAGTAGCATCTTAGAGGCCTCAGTTAAGAATCTGAACCGGGTGTGCTACAAGCTTGTGACAATCCCGGTCCAGACACCCCGAAGGAGAACAAGGGATTTAAACCCCAAAGAATAAGGAGTTGAATCGACTGATTGTATAGAATGTTATTGTGCTATAAAAACATGTTGAGTAAGGTCTTTTATGAAAGTTTGTAATGTTCTAAACTTTAATAATCGGAGGATTTGTATACAGACTATGGTTATGATTTTATGTATTTGTGTGTATAGAGAACTGTGCTCATAAAGCTTTGACTGCACCTCACAGTAGGACTGTGAGTGATCAGACAGGTAGAGACACCTCCCAAGCCAGTTGTTTACATGAAACCACTTCAAGTACCCACCCATTGTCCAGCCCAAGAAAGGACAGCCATGGCCCGCTAAAGTTAATGGAAAGACAGACATTCCAGCTCTCAAATCAAGAGGGGTTTTCCACACTTTGAATAAGCATGAGTCACCAGGGACCAAGAGGCGGGAAAAACAAAAGGAAAAAAAGCCTTTAAAAAACAGACTTGTGTCTGTGGTTTGACATCCAGAAACTGAGGGACAGTCACTTGGCAGACTCTGTACATGAACTGCTGGATCCTCCCTATGGCTAAAGGGTATGCTGGGAAACTGTTCAAAGGCAATAGGTAACTTGTATTAGAAAACAGATTATCATCTCATACGGAAGCATAAAGTCTGAGGTTGTGTCCATAATCTGTATGTTTGCTTTTCCTTCCTATTTCATCTGTGAATCTCTGACTTTTCTATTAAATAAAACTTTTTGTCTGTTTTTACCCCAGGCAGGTCTCTGTTGTACAAACTGTGTGGAGTGTGTCCCCCAAAGTGAAGTGGTAACTGTCGGGTTGGTTTCACACACTGGGGGTGATGAACCAGAGGGGGAACAGTCAGGGTGTGTGATAGTTAAGAACTTGAGAAGGACAGATTTAGGGAGACTCAGGACTGAAGGGCTGTTGGTTTCACCCTGCAAGGAGTAACTAAGCTGGTAAGACCTTGGGTGAGACCTTGTGCTTGTGGGGTGGCTATTGGTGTCAAGGAATTAAACCAGAGCTGCTCAGAACAAAGGGCCCTAAGATTACTGGACTGGCAGTGACAGAAAATCTTATTGGTCTAGGTGATCCCTAAAGCATCACAGTGCTGTACAAACAGATAAAATAAGACCGTCGAGGCTCCAGAGAGCTCAAAGAAATCTTTCTGAACAAAGGAAGTTGCATGTCACTTTGCGCAATGTAGCTATGTTATTCCCACAATCAATAAGGTGATAAAGGTGATATTTTCTCCTGCAGAACAGGTCTATATCATTATCAGCTTCTCCCCCCATTACACTCTTGTTGCTCTATGACTTTAGGTATTTATGTTCAGTCAATTTATAGAGTTCTGCTAATAGATAGGGCCCTATCAAATTCACGGTCCATTTTGGTCAATTGCACGGTCATAGGATTTTAACAATGGTAAATTTCATGATTTCAGCTATTTAAATCTGAAATTTCATGGTGTTGTAATTGTAGGGGTCCTGACCCAAAAAGGAATTGTGGGGGGATCGCAAAGTTACTGTAGTGGAGGTTGCGGTACATCTCTGCCTTCAGAGCTGGGCAGCTAGACAGCGGTGACTGCTGACTGGGAGCCTGGCTCTGAAGGCAGAGATGCCGCCAGCAGCAGTGCAGAAGTAAGGATGGCATGGTGTGGTAGAATCATAGAAGATTAGGGTTGGAAGAGACCTCAGGAGGTCATCTAGTCCAACCCCCTGCTCAAAGCAGGACCAACACCCACTAAATCATCCCAGCCAGGGCTTTGTCAAGCCGGGCCTTAAAAACCTCTACGGATGGAGATTCCACCACCTCCCCAGGTAACCCATTCCAGTGCTTCACCACCCTCCTAGTGAAATAGTGTTTCCTAATATCCAACCTAGACCTCCCCCACTGCAACTTGAGACCATTGTTTCTTGTTTGATCATCTGCCACCACTGAGAACAGCCGAGCTCCATTCTCTTTGGAACCCCCCTTCAGGTAGTTGAAGGCTGCTATCAAATCTCCCCTCACTTTTCTCTTCTGTAGACTAAATAACCCCAGTTCCCTCAGCCTCTTCTCGTAAGTCATGTGCCCCAGCCCCTAATCATTTTCGTTGCCCTTCACTGGATTCTCTCCAATTTGTCCACATCCCTTCTGTAGTGGGGGGACCAAAACTGGACGCAATACTCCACATGTGGCCTCACCAGTGCCAAGTAGAGGGGAATAATCACTTCCCTCGATCTGCTGGCAATGCTCCTACTAATATAGCCCAATATGGTATCGCCACCTTTATTTATGTGCTGCTGCCTGCAGAGCTGGGCCCTCAGTCAGCAGGTGCTACTCTCCTGCCACCTAGCACTGAAGACAGCAGTGCAGCAGTGCGGGTGGCACGGTATGGTATTGCCACCCTTACTTCTGTGCCACTGCTGGCAGAGCGCTGCTTTCAGAGCTGGACACCAGCCGCCACTCTCCGGCTGCCCAGCTCTGAAGGCAGCGCAGAAGTAAGGGTGGCAATACTGTGACTCCCTTAAAATAACCTTGTGACCTCCCTGCAACTCCTTTTTGGGTCAGGACCCCAATTTGAGAAACACTGGTCTCCCCCGTGAAAGCTGTATAGTATAGGGTAGAAGCATACAAAAAAAAACTAGATTTCACAGGGGAGACCAGATTTCACAGTCTGTGACATGTTTTTCATGGCCGTGAATTTGGTAGGGCCCTACTAATAGATTAATCTGCTTCTTTAAAAGGTTTATCAGCTAGTCACATTACGCCATCATCTAGGCGGATTTACATGAATGATTATTATCATGGAGCTTGTATACTACAGAACCAGGGCAAGAAAAAGGGAAACTGTTATTATTCCAGTACTCTTGATGTCAAATTTTGATCTTACTGTAACTATTGTAATATGAAAGTGTAACATGCAGCATATTTCAAACCTAATGTACACTGGCCAGTCTTCAGCCTCATTCAGACATTACCCTGTATTGTGTTTTTCTGGACAGGAGCCAAGGTTTCCTTCCTGCAATTCCCATGATTCCTGGAAACAGAGTGAATCTTCTAGAAAACCGGGTGTCCAGTCAGGAGAGGACCACAGCTGTTCTCTTAGATCAGGCCTTTCGAATCAAAGATGACATTGTTTCTTATCTTCAAGGAAGTAAGGGCCATCAACAGGGGGAGGCAACAGCACGACAACTGCTGGAAAACCACATACAGACTATTACAAGCATAGTTAAGAAGCTCAGCCATGATATAGAGGTAGGTCTGCATTTGTTTTTGGAGCTGGTGGGATTTGTTGCATCTCTAGTTTCCTATGATTCAGTCAGGACCAATATGTTTTTCAACTATAGAAAGATACTTAATATTGTATAAGCAGCTAATATTAATATATCTTTGCTCCCCCTGGGAGGCCAGCTACCCACTTCTGCCCCAGTTACTGAGCATGGTACAGTTCTCAGAGGATTTTTGGCCTTCTCAAAAGGTTAGATTTTCTCCTGTGGCTAAGATCTGCCTCAGCAGGGACATCAGGGAGCTAATTACAGTTCCCTGATTCCCCTATGCAAGGAGCATTTACAACTGGCCAGATATGGACAGATTCAGGCCCCATTTTGTTTCCAGAGTGGCACAAATGGCCTGGAAAAGGGAAATAATTTGGCCCAAAGACTCTGCTCATGAGAAGTTGGAACATGCTTGGACTTTTTAAAAAACACATGGAGACATAGCATACAGGTTGGCCTGATGAACAAACACACCCATAGTTGTTTAGGGCTTTGTGATGGGGTGAATTTCTAAAGATTTGTATCCAAACCCTTTAGGGATGGATATCTTTCAGGATCAAGTTTTTCATCAGATTTCTAATCTGTCATTATTTCAGCTGGACCAGGGAACACCCTCTCTCGCCCTATAGGAGTGCTTGCAGTTCCATGTGAAACCAGGAAATGCAGAGGCTTGTGAAAGTAAAAATAAAACAGTTAGAGCTTAAGACTGTGGTAGTTAAATGAGAAGACTGAGAATTTTAAACTATTGAACCCTTAAGAAAAGCTAACAAAGTTCTCAGTGGCACTCACCAGAAATATGGAGGATTGATAGCAACTCCAAGATTAATTGTACTGAAATTTTCACTTAAAATGCCTCTGTTCCACACTTTAGCACTTGAATTTGGTCTCCAGATTTGCTGCAGCCTAGCTACCCAGCTTTCCAGCACACCAAGACAACAATGCCATGGGGAGACCTTGAAGTACTGGTGCCTTAACTCAAGGGCACTTGGTTCCTTCAGTGCCACTGCCTCAGCAGTCCTGCACCCCAGGCAGCTGTCCTGGAGGAAGCCAGTGTCTCTGCACCAGGGCACTAGAATTTGAAGGTTTCCCTGGCATTGCTGCCTCAGCTCTGTGGAGCAATAAAGCAACAGAGGCCTTTGATAGGCCCTTCAAGCCTTGGTGCAGAGCTCCCTCACAACCCAGGCCACCTGGATAGCACCCATCCCTCCATCCAGGCATCTACAAACAAACCACTCATCTTCCATCCCGTATGCTCACTGACCCACCTTCATTTCCCCTGGTGCACCATCAAAATTGTACTGAGACAATCCCTTCCCCAAAGAGCTTACACTTTATTTGTTCTGTTTATAAAGTGCCTAGCAAAAGGGGGGACCTGGTCCGTAATGGGGGCTGGTAGGTGCTCCCACAATACAAACATTATTAATTATTATAAGGAGCTGGGGTGAGCATACATATGCTTAAAATCTTCATAAATTATAGCCTTAAAAAAAAAGGTATACAAATCAAGTAATTTACCCTCCACCCCCAAAATCTGAGTACTTTAAAATTGTTATAATCTTGGGGTATTCTGGAATTCATTTTTTTAACTCCACCACAAAATGTAATAGTTACTATTAATTCAGATCTTGGCAAAGGCAACTGATAGGAAGAATTTAAGTTGACAAACTGTGTTCCCAGAACCATCCTCACATTTTGATGACATCATTAACGATGCTCAGCAAAAGAAGTAACCACAATACAGTCATCAAACAGTTCTGGCTGGTGTTGCATAAGAAACAGCAGGACAAACGCAATCAGTGTTTGTCAGATGGAAAACAACAAAACCATTAGTGAAAGAAACGCTTAAAAATGATTGAACACTGACTTTGACCAGCATTGAACAGCTTTCACAGGTGCAGTTATTTGAATATATTTCACTTCCCCAAGGTTGGCAAGTTGTGGGAATTTAATACTGTTTGGAGTCCAGGGAATTAGATGAAGAACTGGAGTAGTGATTTCTCTCAATAAATAGGATATTGGTGCTTTCCATCTTAATAAACGAAAGAGAGATACTGCTTTTGTCAACCAAAGAGCAGGTGTCTTTCATCCAACATTTCATCTTTGTGAGTTTATCACACCACATTTGCCTTGTTAGGCATACTACAAATGAATCATTCGAGCTGTGCTAATGCACTTGATCTTTTGAGAATAACATTTTTCTACCAAAGAACAAAAATAAATGTATAGTCAGGGCTCACTATTTCAGATGCATGCCTCGTGCATTGTCACTAGAGCTGTGAAGACGAATGAAAAGATTGTCATTACATTTTGCTCTCCAAATTTCCCAGCCCCCTCAGTTCTCCCATGCACCATCTCTCTTGGGCCAATGCTAGAATGCCTCCTTCTGCTGCAGAGATGGTAAAGAGCTGATGTAGTGGCCACTTACGTTAGGGGTATTTCCTGGTGGAAGTAGGGCCCTGATGCCTGCCCTATGACCGCTTTGCACCAATCTAAGTGGTATAAAAAGAGCCACAGGGCAACGATAAATCAGGCCTATAATTTTTTCTGACTGACTGTTTGACAGTGCATTAAAACAAGTCAAAAAAATTTCTGTTAACTCTCAGAAATACATGGGATGAGCTCAGACAGTCAGGGATTCAGAACAAGGGCTGTGTGTCTCATCTATATCACTTCAACAATGCAACCAAAGTCAGCTCAATATCTGCAATGCATCACAAAAACTGCCTTCAAAACTTTTGCTAAGTTCTGTGTAACAAAGATAAAACTACCCAGCTTCACTAATAATTTTACTGATTCAGAAATGTTGCATTAAGCACTGCGTGTTTGAAGAAGCTCCAGGAACTTGACAACAGGCAAATCTCAAATTACTCTGATTTTACATAGAATGCTTTACTCAGCTCTAATCAATGGATAGCTTGAAAAGTCTGCTACAGTGTTTGCACAGTATGGGAGTTTTCAATGTATGTGTCCTCTCTCCTGCTTAACTCATCCTAAAATGTTTACTCAACTCTGTTAGTTACATCAGACAGACAGCATCAGAGGTGGGGCTGGTAGCACAGTTTCATGTTAAGGTTGCCTGCCAGTTCCCATTAGATGACCCTGTTTTCAGTTACTTATAACTTTGCCAAACCTTATCTGTTCAAGCTCAAATTTCCCATGCTGGGTGTGTGCCTCAGCTTCATATACATACACACACACACACAAAACTTCAGCCAAAATGGAATAGCCACTTCTGAGAACAAGGCTAATGAAAAATATGTTGTTTTTCCCATGTTAAAATTACAGAGCTGTGCTTTGGATGTATTAACTGCTATATAATGCTAAGTCTCTGGGGAAAAAAAAGTCAGGCCCTAGACATCTCATTGACTCATAGATTGTAAGGCACAAAGAGACCATCATGATCATTTAGTCTGTCCTCCTGCATATCGTAGGCCACAGAACTTCATCCACCCATTCCTGTAATAGGCCGATAACTTCCGGCTGAGTTACTGAAGTCCTCAAATCTTCATTTAAAGACTTAAAGTTACAAACCATCCACCATTTACTCTAGGTCAAACCAGCAAGAGACCCTTGTCCTATCCTTCAGAGGAAGGCTAAAAAAAGACTCAGGGTCTCTGCCAATCTGACCTGGGGAAAATTCCTTTTCAACCTTAGATATGGCAATCAATTAGACCATGAGCATGTGGGCGAGATCCACCAGCCCAACACCTGGGAAAGAATTCTTGGTAGTAACTCAGAGCCCTCCCCATCTAGTGTCCCATCTTGTAGTAATTGGAGATACTTGCTAAAAGCAATTGCACATGGGCTATATGTCATTGTCAGCTCTCTCTTCATACCATCCCCTCCAAAAACGTATCAAGCTCAGTACTGAAACAAATTAGGATTTTTTTTTTTTTGCCCCCACTACTTCCCTTGGAACTTCACTTTTCTGATGGTTAGAAACCTTTGTCTAATTTCATGCCTAAACTTCTTAATGGCCATTTTATATACATTTGCTCTTGTGCCAACATTTGCCCTTAACTTAAATAATTCCTCTCCCTCCCCTGGTGTTTATCCTCTCATGTATTTATAGAGAGTAATCATAACTCCTCTCAGCCTTCATTTTGTTAGGCTTAACAAGCCAAGCTCCTTAAGTCTCCTCTCATAAGGTAGGTTCCCCATTCCTCTGATCATCCAAGTAGCCTTTCTCTGCACCTGTTCCAGTTTGAATTAATCTTTCTTTAACAAGGGAGACCAGAATTGCACACAATTATTCCAAATGAAGTCTCACCAATGCCTTGTATAATGATAACAACACTTCCCTGTCTCTACTGGAAATACCTCGTCTGACGCATCCAAGGATTGCATTGGTCTTTTTCATGGCTGCATTATATTGGCTGCTCTTAATCATCCTGTGATTGACCAAAACACCCAGGTCTTTCTCCTCCTTTTGTAGCTTCCAACTGATACATCTCCATTTTATAGGAAAAATTCTTGTTAGTCCCTAAGTGCATGATCTTTCACTTTGCATTGTTAAATTTCACCCCATTTCTATTACTCCAGTTTTCAAGGTCGTTCAAATCTTCTTGTATGATACATCCCAACTTTGTGTCACCACAAATTTTATTAGCACACTCTCACTTTTTGTGCCTAGGTCATTAGTGAAAATGTTAAGTAAGATTGGTCCCAGCACCAGTCCCTGAGGAACTCCATTGGTAACCTCTGTAACCAAAAGCATCCCTGTATTCACACTGCACACACCATTGTAATAGTCTTAGTACTAAATATGCTTTGGGAGGTATCATTTGAAAACTGATAACTTGCTGGTCAATAATATTGTGGTAAAATATGTGTAGCAAAATTATATGTGAAGTTATTAATTCCCCCGTATAATGTTGCTAGCACATGTTCAGACCCACACAGTCTTGACTAGCCAAAAGTTGTTAAACAGTTCTATCCTAAACAAAGGAATGTGTTTTTACTTCGGTTTACATATAAGCAGTATACAGGGTCCCTGAGGCAGCAGGAGGGGAAATTACAGGAAACAAGGCAAATCTGTATTTCAGCATACACAGGTAGAAGAAAGAGCATGGAGCCAACTTCACCACCAGACTCCACATCACCTTCTTTATGGTTTGAATAAACTTTGCTTTGAGGGGTAATCCTCAGAAGAGTCCACTTGAAAGGGTGACTGGACTATAAAAGTGAGTATTGGAATCAGGCATGGAGATTACATAAGCATCTCCCAGATTCCTAGTTTAAAGCTCTTTCAATCAGTTGTGCCAACCTCCATCCCAGAAGTCTATTTCCCTCCCTGCTCAGGTGGAGTCTATCCCATGAGAACAGTCCTCTGTCCGTGAATGCTTCCCAGCGGTCGAACATCCCCAAACCCTCCTTACAGCACCACTGCCTAAGCCATTGTAATCTTGTCTCATCTTCATTGTCCTCTTCTAGGGACAGGTAGAATTCCACTGAAGATCACCTGAGCTCCCATTTCTTTTAAGTGTCTTTCTTGGCCTGGTATAGTCTTCCTTGATGCGCCCCAGCAAAAATCTAGCAGTATCATTTGTTTCCACGTGAAAGACAATCAATGGATTCCTTCCTTCTCCCATTAGGATTCTCTTCAGCCTCAGGTCCATATCCCATCCCTTAGATTCCAAAATGTTGAGCTCCCAAAATAAGTAGATTTTTTTACCTTAATCTTTCTGTGCCTTAGTCATCCATCTGTAAAATGGGAGTAATACCACACCCTTACCTCACAGAATGGTTTTTAAAATAAATTAGTGTTTGAGAAGCACTCAGGCGTTATAATGATGAGCACCTTTGAAAAGCACATGAGACAATTAATAACTCTGTCTTCAGAGTAGGGTTTGAATAGAATAGAGTAATTAAGGTATGTGCCCACTGTAGCGGGGTAGTCACCCCGCTCCAGCCCTGAAGGGGTTAAAACAGCCCTGAGAGAGGGCTGCCCTGGGGAGCCAATAGTAAAAGCAGCCCTGGAGATGGCTGCGGCTGGGGGAAGAGGAGTTCAGAACAGCTGGGAGAAGCTGAGTGAGTAGATGACCACAGCTGTGGCCAGCTCAAGAGAAGAGGGGAGGGGAGGGGGGGCAGCTGACCCTTATAAGAGGGCTGTGGGCCAGAAGCAGAGGAGTCTCACCGTATCCCTGGAGTGGGAAGGGCTACCTGCCTGGGAGCAAGGTACCTGAGGCAGGGCAGGGCAGGGCAGGGCAGGGCAGGGCAGGGCAGGGCAAGGCAAGGCAAGCTCCAGCTCCAGCTCCAGCTCCAGCTCCAGCCTAGAAAACCCCCAGGCTGCAGGCCTTGTTAAAGGCCTACAGAAGGTACTGGGGCTGCAGAGGTGCAGCTTGGGGATAGGCAAAGGCAGCTGGTCCTATCCCCTTGTCAATGATGAGTGGCCATTACAGACTGCAGTCTGCCCCAGTGAAAGGGGGCTAGATGATGATGACTGGCAGTAGCCACTGAGTCAAGGTGGGTTTGGAGGGCTGGAGGTTCCCCTTAGAGGGGAGACCCAGATTGTGGGTTACTGCTAAGGGCAGAACCCTGAGGAAAAGGGGCACTGGGGTCTGGGAGAGACATGGGGCTAGTGGCAGGTGAGACACTGGCCTGCAGAGGGTGCTCTATATGCTGGAGAGCTAATTCCAGATGACCAGCAGGAGGTGCTGCACTGGTGAGTCCTTGCCTTGTTATACCCATAGATTGAACAATGAGGATAAAACAGTTCATGCCGTATGCTTGAATACAGCCTAGCTCCTATTGGAAAAAAATAGCATGTGATCATATAATTAAAGACTGAATCATAATGCATATGCACAAAGCGGGCAAATTAAGTTTTAATGGGCAACCTTCATTGGGGATTTCCTGACTTTTGATTGCTTGACTTTGCAACCTTAATGTTCTTGCAATGTAGTTTTTATTTGTGTAATTTAGATAGACACTGTAAAGGAGTACAGCTGTGCTGTAGAAAGCGAAATGAAAACTTCGAGAACTCCTTCTTTAAAGGATGTTTTGGCTAAGCTTTGAAATATTAATAAATGAAGTAGTTAAACTAAACAAGCTCATAGGATGTGACCTATGAATTTATAGGTTTTGGAGAAACAAATAAGAACAAGAGATAATGTTGCAACAGGAACTACTTTTGCTGTTCAAAGTTTGGACCATAAATACCTACATGGATTTGGAGACCTGCGTGGAAGGGTGGCCAGGTAAGAAAACATAGTGGGCCTGATTCTCATTTACACTGCTCTAGGTGGGTAAAGGGGCCTTAACGTGGGTATAAGAACAGCCATACTGGTTCAGACCAAAGGTCCATCTAGCCCAGTAGCCTGTCTTCAGACAGTGGCCAATGCCAGGTGCCCCAGAGGAAATGAACAGAACAGGTAATCCTCAAGTGATCCATCCCCTGTCACCCATTCCCAGCTTCTGGCAAACAGAGGCTAGGGACACCATCTCTGCCCATCCTGGCTAATAGCCATTGATGGCCCTATCCTCCATGAACTTATCCAGTTCTTTTTTGAACCCTGTTATAGTCTTAACCTATGGAACTCCTTGCCAGAGGATGTTGTGAAGGCCAACTGTGCATTGTGTGAAGAAATATTTCCTTTTGTTTATTTTAAACCTGCTGCCTATTAATTTTATTTGGTGACCTCTAGTTTCTGTGTTTATGAGAAGGAGTAAATAACACTTCCTTGTTTACTTTCTCCACACCAGTCATGATTTTATAGACCTCTATCATATCCCCCCTTAGTCATCTCTTTTCCATGCTGAAAAATCCCATTCTTATTAATTGCTCCTCATATGGCAGCCTTTCCATACCCCTAATTTTTGTTGCCCTTTTCTAAATCTTTTCCAAATCAAACATATCTTTTTTGAGATGGGGTGACCACATCTGCATGCAGTATTCAAGATGTGGGTGTACTATGGATTTATGTAGAGGCAATATGATATTTTCTGTCTTATTAAATATCCATTTCTTAATGATTCCCAACATTGTTAGCTTTTTTGACTGCCGCTGCACAGAGTGGCTGTTTTCAGACTATCCACAATGACTCAGATCTTTCTTGAGTGGTAACAGCTAATTTAGACCCCATCATTTTATATGTCTAGCTGTCTAAATTATGTTTTCCAATGTGCACTACTTTGCATTTATCAACATTGGGCAACAAAATGGCAAATTAAATTAAATCACCCAGTTTTGTGAGATCCTTTTGCAGCTCTTCAGTCTGCTTTGGACTTAACTATCTTGAGTAGTTTTGTATCATCTGCAAATTTTGCCACCTCACTGTTTACCCCTTTTTCCAGATCACTTATGAATATCTTGAATAGGACTAGTGCAGTACAGAGCTGTGGGAGGCACCACTATTTACCTCTCTCCATTGTGAAAACTGACCATTTATTCCTACCTTTTTGTTTCCTATCTTTTAACCAGTTACCAATCCATGAAAGGACCTTCCCTCTTACCCCCATGACAATATACTTTACTCCCTTTTACACTGCCAGAGCAGTGTGAAGTGTTGTTAGTGTACATGAGAATTGAGTTCAATGTATTTGTAAACCTGGTACTGTATTTTACTATGGTGCCAGGCCCACACTCAAAGCACCCAGACTGCGGACCTGCCCACTCTCCATCCAGAGGGTCTGCCCTCACTCGGCCTCTTCTCTTCTTCCCCCCCCCCTCACCCCGCCCCAGGCTCCACCCACAGCTTGCTCCTCTCTGCCCCTTCCCCACCATGTGAGCAACGGGCAGGGCCTCGGGAAGAGGCCAATGGGAGTGGGGGGGCCTTGGGGCGGACCACAGGCGGGGCCTCAGGGAGAAGAGGCTGAGCGGAGGTGTGGCCTTGGGGCAGAGCTTGGGCAGAGCAGGAGGTGGGGTCACGGTCCAGTACTAGGGCCAAAAAGATTAATCTGGCCCTGGTAAAATATATAATGCTAATGAATAATAACTACATTTTCCTCAAACATAACATTTCAGAGATTATCCTTGATGTGCTGGCTAGATTTCAACTTGAATAATTAAATTTTCCCCCAAGTAAATTCCCCTATAGTTTCAATTATATATGGCATAGAATTCTTCATTTCCTCTCCTAAAACTGAGAACAGCAACGCTACTGTATGACAGCTAAGTACCACTGTGTTCCACCCCAGAGATGGA
The DNA here is from genome assembly GCF_965152275.1 of Natator depressus. Lineage (NCBI taxonomy): Eukaryota > Metazoa > Chordata > Testudines > Cheloniidae > Natator > Natator depressus. The sequence goes on from NC_134238.1 coordinate 60,143,814, forward strand.
TGCATTTTAGTTGTGGCTGCAGGGATAGCTGTAGTCTGTAAAGTGAATTCAATATCTTGGAATATGTAGATGAGTATGCTGGGGAAATCTTCAGGGTGCTAGGGAAAGATAGACTTCTTCACCTCAGGCTAGGCTGTAGCAAATATTGCCCAGACAACTTGCACCTAATAAAGAGTTGGCTGAGGAGCTCTCTGGTCCCCTGATCTTCTTTTTTACTAAATCTGGAATAGTGGGGGAATTCCAGAAGACAGAAGGGTGCCGGTATTGTATCAATATTAAAAAGGGTAAGCAGAATGTCCATCTGGTTAGTCTCATATCAGTGATGGTCAAAAGAAAGGAAAAGCAGATATGGTAGTCAACTGATAAAGGATTAAAAAATAGTAGGAATATAATTGTTAGTCAATATAGTTTTATGGTAAACAGGTCTTGTCAAACCTGATTTCTCTTCTGAGATTACAGGTTTGGTTGATGAAGGCAACCCTGTAGATGTAATAGACTTAGTCTTTTGTAAGGTGTTTGGCTTAGTACTGCACAACATTCTGATTTAAAAAATACAATACACTATCCAATAGCTATAGAGCACATGATGAATGCATTGAGAACTGGCTAGTGCACAGATCTCAAAGTAAGGGAATCATCACTGAATGGGGTGTCTCTAGTGGGGTTCTGCAGAAATTGGTACTAGTCCTGACTCTATTCCACATTTTTATCAATGATCTGGAAGTAAACATAAAATCACTGCTAATAAAACTTGCAGATGGCACACAGATTGGCAGGTTGATAAATAACCATGACAGTGTGGTCTGGATTGCTTGGTAACGTAGACTTGTGTAAACTGCATTGGGCTGCACATTTTCATCTCGAACAATGAATGCAGGCCATGCCTACAGGATGAGCGAGCTGTATTGTGGAAAGCAGTGACTGTGAAAAGGATTTAAGGGTCACAGTGGACAGGCTATTAAACATGTGTTCCTAGAGCAATGCTGTGGCAAGAAGAACTAATGTGATTCTTGGCTATGTAGACAGGGAAGTAGTGAGTACAAGTAAGGAAGTAATTTTACCTGTGTATTTGGCATTGGTGAGACCAGGAATACTGGAGTCAACACTTTAAAAAGACCTTTTGAAAAATTGGAGAGGGCCCAGAAAAGAGCCACAAAAAATGATTCAAGGTCTGCAGAAAATCTCTTACAGTAAGACTTAAAGATCTCAGTCTGCTTAGCTTATCAAAAAAAGCTTGAGAGGTGACTTGATCAGTGTGTAAATACTTTCACAAGGAGAACATACTGGTCCTAAAGGGCTCTTTACTCTAGTGGAGAAAGGCCTAACAAGATCCAACCCTGGAAGCTGAAGCTAGACAAATGTAAGGTAAGTACAAAATTTTAACAATGAAGGTGATTAACTACTGGAACAAACTACCAAAGAGGTGATGGAGTCTCCAGCTCTTGATGTCTTCATATCAAGACTGGCTGCTCTTCTGGAAGTCGTGCATTAATCAAACTCAAACTACTGGGCTCAATACAGGGAAAACTAGGTGAAATTTAATGGCCTGTGGGGTTGTCCATGACTTTTATGTGACATATTACAGGGTGGGTCCTTAATTTTGTGGGTTTTTTGTTTTCAGTGTTACAAGGGTGTAGTCTTGGGGAAAAAAACATTAAAAATGTGTTCCATAAATTGGGGATAGCCCCTGTGATAGTCAGGAGTTGAGACTAGGTGACCTAATGGCCCCTTCTAGTTTTAAACTCTAATAATCTACTGTACTTCTAGGGCTGTAGCTTCTCCCAGGGAAGAATCATACCCCTTCCAGAAGGGGAATGGTCACAAGATTAATTGTATAGGGATGGATCCACTAATCATCCACCAGGCCTGACAGCAAATGTGTCCCAATTAGCTCCAAGGAGCTCTGTATTCCATGCATCTGCAATCCTCCCTCTTCTCCACCACTCTTTCCTCACTCCCTCACCAGGAATAGAACTACAGTAGTTTGCCAGCATTTGGGGCTCCCAGCCTTTGGAATGAAGTATTTGCCTCTGAGGAAGCCAAATTTCCAGCTTGGCAGTACTGGAAACCTATTTTCAAAATTGTACATATTGGGCCAGATTGTCTACTAGTGCAAATCAACACATTTCTCTTATAGTCCATGGAGTTATGCCAATTTACACCAGCTGAGATTCTGGCCCATTATATTTGATAAGCAGAAGGTTGCAAAACTCCATTTTTTCAATTGCTCAGAACTGACCTAAAATTTCACTTTGGGGTGAAATTTTCTACGGTTGTACTCCACCTAAAGGTGAATTTTTTTTTTGTTTTTAACTTAGGGGAAAATCCATTCAGCCATATGTGTTAAGCAAGGCTGAGAAAACCATACTTTTACCATTGTAAAAAAATTATTGGCACACTTTTTTCACACACATAACTCAACAGCTGAAGTTGAGACTTGGTGTGTGAATAGTGCCCACTGAGGTGTATAGCCACACTTGCAATTTAGCTTGTCACTGCAGTTCACACCTTGCTCTCAAAGGAAACCTGCACAAAACCTTCAAAAGAGAAGTCTGGGAGCTTAGTCATAGCTTGCTAGACACTAAAAATCATGGTCTTAATACAGGCAATGGATTTATGGCTTATTACAACAATCTGTAACCCACTAACCCCCTTTTTTGTACTATGACTGGAAAGGTACTAACAGGCCACTTCACCTTGAATGGTCTCTCAGAATGTGGGTGACTCCTATCCTGACCAATCTGTTCCACCTTAAATTTAGCTCTGAGTACCTTTCCCAGACCTGAAGAACAGCTCTGAGTAGCTCCAAAGCTTCTCTTTCACTAACAGAAACTGGTCCAATAAAAGTGATTACATCACTCACCTTGTCTCTCTAATATAGTTTTAAGCAATTGAAAAATCATTTGTGAGCATGCTCACCTAGTAACTGCTGAGGTTTTTCATTAGTGTCTAATTAATCACACCTTGTCCTGTGACTTCTCAGTGCATACTTTCCCTTATGCACTTTGACCAGTATAAGGGCTGCTACCTTTAGACTACTGCTGAATGTTGGACAACTTGCTTGTGGTTTTTCTGCACGGGATGGGCCAGCAGAATAGCTTCAGTAGCTTCACTGTCAGCCTGCTGCAGGTTCTCAACTTCATCTCTCTTCCTCCACAGACTCATGGGTTTGCTCTCCCAGTAGGATCTTTGGGATCCCTTAGTGTTCCACACTCCTCTGCCCACAATGGTGTTTGATCACTCCCAGAGCTGTCATGGCAAGCACTGTAACCCTGTCCGCTGGATGGAATGATGCCTTGAAAACTCTAAGCTTTGATGTTAAGCTAAATCCTACCCTTGCAAAGCTTTACATGTGGGATAGTACAATTCAGCACCACCCCCTAGGATATTTGTATGTAAATATGTGTGTTCCTTTCAATCAGCCCCATCTTCCTCCTCCTGCCTTATCCATGCATTGATGTCCTAATCTATTCTGCGAGGCTGCAATAGTCACTCCCATGGCAATTTCTGTGATGTCACAACAAGAAGATTCTGTCTCTAGCTCAAATGGAAAATTAAAGACTCTGCTGTGTGCGACCATGGTCACCCAGAACAGACCATGGAACATATAACTCCTCAATGCCCCATTCACAAATATGAAGGATGCATCACAGCAATACACTCTGCTACTCCAGATGCAAATATCTGCCTTAACCATCTAAATGAAATATAGTTGTTGCTCAACATTTACATCAGACACATGAGGAAGAAGTGGAGTTCAAACTGGGAATTTCATAAGCCAAAGTGGATGGAGGCAAATTTGCATAGTTAAGTGACTAATTTACTATTTTTTTTTAAACAGAAGCATGAATCACCTACCCATAATTATAGGTTCCTACTGAATTTGTAGATTAGTTTCCCTGAGCACAAAACTATTTGGGCTGAAAAGGACATTAATGAACCCTGGCCCTCTGTCCATGAGCTACAGTAATTCATCCTTCTATGGTCCATCATATAGAGCATGCTAATGTACATTGAAGCTTGTCATTCAAACCATGTTCTCCTTTCTCTTCACTCCCCCTCTTCCCCCAAATGATTACCTCCATAATACCTTTTTGATCTTTCTGGAATAGACAATACAAGATCTGAATTTTCTCCCTCAGTATGGTGTATAAGCGTTTCACTACCAGCAAATGCGTCTTCAAATAATTCTTGAAAGTTCTATATAACAGGGGAAGCCCATCCCCAACGTAGAATCCTATAATAGCAGGGTTGGAAGGGACCTCAGGAGGTCGAGTCCAACCCCCTGTTCAAAGCAGAACCAATCCCCAACTAAATCATCCCAGCCAGGGCTTTGTCAAGCTGGACCTTAAAAACCTCTAAGGAAGGAGATTCCACCACCACCACCCTAGGTAACCCATTCCAGTGCTTCACCACCCTCCTAGTGAAAAAGTTTTTCCTAACATCCAACCTAAACCTCCCCCACTGCAATTTGAGACCATTACTCCTTGTTCTGTCATCTGGTACCACTGAGAACAGTCTAGATAATCCTCTTTGGAACCCCCTTTCAACCTGAAAGGGGCTATCAAATCCCCCCTCATTCTTCTCTTCTGCAGACTAAACAATCCCAGTTCCCTCAGCCTCCTAATCATTTTTGTTGCCCTCCACTGGACGTTTTCCAATTTTTCCACATCCTTCTTGTAGTGTGGGGCTCAAAACTGGACACAGTACTCCAGATGAAGCCTCATCAACCTCGAATAGAGGGGAATGATCATGTCCCTCGATCTGCTGGCAATGCCCCTACTTATACAGCCCAAAATGCCATTGGCCTTCTTGGCAACAAGGGCACACTGACTCATATCCAGCTTCTCGTCCACTGTAACCCCTAGGTCCTTTTCTGCAGAACTGCTGGTTAGCCAGTTGGTCCCCAGCCTGTAGCAGTGCATGGGATTCTTCCTTTGTAAGTGCAGGACTCTGCACTTGTCCTTGTTGAACCTCATGCCATGTTTACTATTCTTTCGATGAGTCGAAAGAATAGTAAACATGGCAGGCGACCAGCTTGGCTTAATGGTGAAATCCTAGCGGATCTTAAACATAAAAAAGAAGCTTACAAGAAGTGGAAGGTTGGACATATGACCAGGGAAGAGTATAAAAATATTGCTCGGGCATGTAGGAAAGATATCAGGAGGGCCAAATCGCACCTGGAGCTGCAGCTAGCAAGAGATGTCAAGAGTAACAAGAAGGGTTTCTTCAGGTATGTTGGCAACAAGAAGAAAGCCAAGGAAAGTGTGGGCCCCTTACTGAATGAGGGAGGCAACCTAGTGACAGAGGATGTGGAAAAAGCTAATGTACTCAATGCTTTTTTTGCCTCTGTTTTCACAAACAAGGTCAGCTCCCAGACTGCTGCGCTTGGCATCACAAAATGGGGAAGAGATGGCCAGCCCTCTGTGGAGATAGAGGTGGTTAGGGACTATTTAGAAAAGCTGGACGTGCACAAGTCCATGGGGCCGGACGAGTTGCATCCGAGAGTGCTGAAGGAATTGGCGGCTGTGATTGCAGAGCCCTTGGCCATTATCTTTGAAAACTCGTGGCAAACGGGGGAAGTCCTGGATGACTGGAAAAAGGCTAATGTAGTGCCAATCTTTAAAAAAGGGAAGAAGGAGGATCCTGGGAACTACAGGCCAGTCAGCCTCACCTCAGTCCCTGGAAAAATCATGGAGCAGGTCCTCAAAGAATCAATCCTGAAGCACTTACATGAGAGGAAAGTGATCAGGAACAGTCAGCATGGATTCACCAAGGGAAGGTCATGCCTGACTAATCTAATCGCTTTTTATGATGAGATTACTGGTTCTGTGGATGAAGGGAAAGCAGTGGATGTATTGTTTCTTGACTTTAGCAAAGCTTTTGACACGGTCTCCCACAGTATTCTTGTCAGCAAGTTAAGGAAGTATGGGCTGGATGAATGCACTGTGAGGTGGGTGGAAAGCTGGCTAGATTGTCGGGCTCAACGGGTGGTGATCAATGGCTCCATGTCTAGTTGGCAGCCAGTGTCAAGTGGAGTGCCCCAGGGGTCGGTCCTGGGGCCGGTTTTGTTCAATATCTTCATAAATGATCTGGAGGATGGTGTGGATTGCACTCTCAGCAAATTTGCGGATGATACTAAACTGGGAGGAGTGGTAGATACGCTGGAGGGGAGGGATAGGATACAGAAGGACCTAGACAAATTGGAGGATTGGGCCAAAAGAAATCTGATGAGGTTCAATAAGGATAAGTGCAGGGTCCTACACTTAGGATGGAAGAATCCAATGCACCTCTACAGACTAGGGACCTAATGGCTAGGCAGCAGTTCTGCGGAAAAGGACCTAGGGGTGACAGTGGACGAGAAGCTGGATATGAGTCAGCAGTGTGCCCTTGTTGCCAAGAAGGCCAATGGCATTTTGGGATGTATAAGTAGGGGCATAGCGAGCAGATCGAGGGACGTGATCGTTCCCCTCTATTCGACACTGGTGAGGCCTCATCTGGAGTACTGTGTCCAGTTTTGGGCCCCACACTACAAGAAGGATGTGGATAAATTGGAGAGAGTCCAGCGAAGGGCAACAAAAATGATTAGGGGTCTAGAGCACATGACTTATGAAGAGAGGCTGAGGGAGCTGGGATTGTTTAGTCTGCAGAAGAGAAGAATGAGGGGGGATTTGATAGCTGCTTTCAACTACCTGAAAGGGGGTTCCAAAGAGGATGGCTCTAGACTGTTCTCAATGGTAGCAGATGACAGAACGAGGAGTAATGGTCTCAAGTTGCAATGGGGGAGGTTTAGATTGGATATTAGGAAAAACTTTTTCACTAAGAGGGTGGTGAAACACTGGAATGCGTTACCTAGGGAGGTGGTAGAATCTCCTTCCTTAGAGGTTTTTAAGGTCAGGCTTGACAAAGCCCTGGCTGGGATGATTTAACTGGGAATTGGTCCTGCTTCGAGCAGGGGGTTGGACTAGATGACCTTCTGGGGTCCTTTCCAACCCTGATATTCTATGATTCATCAGATTTCTTTTGGCCCAATCCTCCAATTTGTCTAGGTCGCTCGGGCCCTATCCCTGTCCTCCAGCATATCTACCACTCCTCCCAGTTTAGTGTCATCTGCAAACTTGCTGAGGGTGCAATCCACACCATCCTCCAGATCATTAATGAAGCTATTGAACAAAACCAGCCCTGGGACCGACCCTTGGGGCACTGCACTTGATACTCAGTTAATTGTTGTGTTCCCATTTTGTTTGCTCTCAGAAAATTATATATTTACTAATTTCCTGATTTTTTTTTTTAAATGAGCCCAAGTACAATTGTCTTTGCGCATATGGACATATGTCGCAACAATACAAAACAAGCTGACAAATGTAAACAAAAAGAGACCCTCCCCATAAACATAAAAGTACTCTCCTCAACCCACCAGCAAAACACTGAACAAGGAGATGGACTCTGCACTTCCTTCTGAGGGTTAAATTCTGCCTGTTCTCTTTTTCTTGCATACTTCTCTGTATAACAAAGCAATGGAAATCAGAAAAGTCCAGAACTTTATCAGATTATTACAAGCTATGAATGAAGTTTACAGAATGAGAAACAGTTACTACGCGCTTCAGAATTTTTTAATCCTTGGCTAGATACAATGGTATAACAAAACTGTTCCTTTCATTGTACTCCCTATAATTGTAAAATTGAGGTCCTTCAGGATACAGTAGGAAACTTTGGGGCTATATTTATGTCAATAATGAAATGCATAAATTTATCATTTGAGGTTTACTTATTCATATGCAAATAATTTAAATCTCATGGAATTATAGTGTCTAGGTCTTTCGATAGTCTCTTTCATTGCAATCTGCACTCTGTCTAGCCCCTCCCTGTCTGTCTGACCAGGAAACGGGAACCTCACCTTAGGCAACTCTTGTCTTCCTCTTTTATAAACAATTAATTAGATCAACATGTTAAACAGTTTCCAGTTTCCTTATCTTCTTGCTCCAATAGCATACAAGCTTTTTAGTGATCCAATTTTCCTTTCTATAGTATACCTTTAGGACTGAATCTTCGTGTATGTATGCAAAAATGTGCACACATTTTCCACATACAATTATGCAATTGTGTATGCAGCCGGAATAACTGCATCCATAAACACCCTAGACATCTATTTGGTCATTTGCATACATAATCTTGCTAATAATGCTATCTAGCTCCTATAGAGAACTTTTCCTCTGTCAATTTCAAAGTGCTTTAGAAAGGAGGACTCAGTATCCCCTTTTTATAGATGGCGGGGGGGGGGGGAAACTAAGGGATCGAGAGGTGCAGTGACTTGCCCAAGGCCACCCAGTAACCCACTGGAAGAGCCAGTAATAGAACACACGTCTCATGGGTCCCAGTCCAGAACTCTAGCCACCAGTTATGCAAACACAGTTATCTTTACCCAATTATGAATCAGATCCTTCATCTTCTATGACTGTACTTTTTGCATCTTGCATTAAGCATTCTCTGCATCTGATGTTTAGGTGGTTTGGTTTGTTATAATTTAAATTATTTCTTCTTATTGATACAGAGACCCTAATCCTCAAATTTCTCATGTTTACATTTTTTCAAAACTCTTCTACTTAGTGCTTAGAGTTGGGATTTTAAAAAGGAGTCTAAGGGAGTTAACAGCTAAATGGGAGCCGGGTGCCTAACTTTCATAGGCCCTCTTATAGTATTAATAGTTATGCAGGCTGGGATTTGCATGTTATATCTTGCCAGGTTTAATTTCAATTGCATATAGATGCTCTCTCCCTGATGGTCTGACTCTTTTAGAACTCTGTCCTGCACATTATAGAACAGAATTAAAACTGACTTTGCTTTCCGCATGCCAGCAAAATCAACATTTTAAAAGTTATAGGACCAATTTTTAAGCAGGAACAGCTCTCTCAACTTTCACAGAGTTGTGCCTGCTTACACAAGATATAAACTTGATTCACCCTGCCTAGAGGTTTTTTTTTCCACTAGTTCTTGCCCTCACAAGAAATTTACAACAAATAATTCCATAATATTTAGATTGTAGATGCTTTGTACTTCATAAAAAGAAAAGGAGTACTTGTGGCACCTTAGAGACTAACAAATTTATTTGAGCATAAGCTTTCATGAGCTACAGCTCACTTCATCAGCTGTAGCTCACGAAAGCTTATGCTCAAATAAATGTGTTAGTCTGTATCTGCAAAAAGAAAGAGGAGTTGTGGCACCTTAGACTAACACGGCTGCTACTCTGAAACCTTTGTACTTCATATTATTCTTGGCTTGGTTCCCAGGGTTTGGGCCAAAAAAGCTGTTGACCAAGTAAACAATTCAACAAACTGTAAGAAAGCAACCCTGCTGTCTCTCTAAACATATGTTCACCTTCTTGGTTGTTATGTAATTGTTCTCCAAGTCAATAATCCCTTTTGATCAAAGTTCTGGCCTACTTACAAGGTCTCTATCTACAATGACATTTCCATTTTATCTAAATGCTCTGGAGGTCTATCACAATATCCAAGAATCATCAGAGTAGCTTTGTCATCTTTTATTTAAACACTTTAAATCTCACCCACCAAAATCTCTCTCCAGACTTTTTGTCTAGCAACAATGTTGACTCTCCTTCTCCTGTTTCCCTCTGTCTAGTCCTTAAGAAAATAGTTCATTCAAATATTTAAAATGTAGTTGATTTCCTTACTCAACTTTTATAACATTGCATAGTATGTAGTGTCCTTAAAGTTCTATTTCAACTATCTTATAATAAATACTCTTAGCATTTGAATAGAAAAATCCTCCTATAGGGCCAGCTGCTGCAGCCTACAGAGAGATTGTGGGAGTGCTCTAAGGCAGAGAAACCGGCATGAATATTCTGCACAAGGGAGGGCACCAACTGTGAAGATGTGGTGCAGGTACATTCTGCTTCCCTTCCATGCTGTGTAGCAGGTGCATTGGCCACCCCTCTCGCATTGAAAGACTTGCACAGAAGTGGTAGATGTGACTCCACCTGATCATCTTAGGCATTTTGTTAACTTGTATTTAAATAACAGATTCGAGAGAGGGAAAATGGCACTTTAAACTGCCTTAGAAGTTAAGTTGATTAAATATTATTCAGTCATTCCATTATTCAACAAATGTTGTCATTGTCAAATTTTCCCATTTTGAATCGCCACACAGATTTTGGTGAATGCAGTTGAGAGAGTTGAAATAGATGGTGACAAACTGCTTATAAACCAGTATACTTCTGTCAGTAACAGCACTAAAACTGCTCTTCCTTAGCATCTGCCTCCAAACTAGGTATACTATAGTCACAAGCTAGAACATCAGTTGCAGCAATGTATCATCTCTGTTCCTAGGCATTTGTTTCTAATGCAAACACAGCAGCACCTGGACCCCAACTTAGCCCATGGGCATACATTTTAGAACTCATTTAACTCTTTAATTGTTGGATTATTTCATTGTACAAAACCTAGAGGACCCGGTTCTACAAGTTGCTGAGCTTCGTCTGTTTCCATTGCATCAATGGGAGCTCTGCGGTTAATGAGATGTTCAGCATATCAGCCCTATGCTTCACAGTTGCAAATTAAGGGCCAAATGCTGACTGCCTTCAACTCCCGTTGACTTCAGTTGTTACAGAAAAGAAATTATATCCCTAGGCAACCAGAACTGGAAGCAGGGTTGGTATCAGAATTATTGTATCAATGTTTGTCTAGCTCAGGGTATCCTGCCACAGTCAGGATGCTACCAGGGGACATGGGGCAATTGAATGGTGGCATGGTGAGGCTAGCAATTGTCTTCAAGTGCAAAAATAACATGATTATTCTACTATTGATACTCTTCATGTTTTGTAGTTAACCTCTTTTTTTATTCTAGATGTGATGCGAGCATTGCAAAGCTATCTGGAGACATAAATATCATCAGGCACGAGATCCAGAGGCTAGAGAAAGAGATTGGTGGCATCCGCTCTACCTCAGACAGTTATGCTAATAATTTAGAGATGAAGGTGAGCAGATGAACACAACTTATATCCCATATCTTACAGCCAAAAGATATTTTCATTATCTTTCTCTCATCACAACTGCTGACCAATGTTAATGGAGGATGTGATATTGACATTGGTGTATTGATTTGTTTAAACAAGCCCCTTTCCATTCCAATAACATTATACAATAGTGTGTGTACACACACACACAGGAGAAATGCAAACTAAACAATGCAATCCTGGGATGTGGGGATCACGAAATGCTAAAAAAAAAAATCCCATTATAATTTGCTAATAATATTTCATTACACAAACCTTAGAGCCTTGAGCCCTTTCTTGTTTTAAAATGCATCTTGAAATTTCAGATCCAAGGACTTTAGAAGTTGGAAAATACCACAGGAAACCAGGATTTTATTCTTTAGTTTCAGCTTCAGAAAGTAGCTGGGACAGATCTAGTTGCTTAAGTTCATCACAAATTAGCCATGCAAATTTTGGAACCATTCCAAAGTGCTCTTGAACTTGTCATTCTTAGGGTAAAACTTTCACTTTTGTCAGTCACTTTTTCTGCTAAAGTATTTTCTTCTGCAGTGTATATAGCATGGATATATGGATATTTTCACAACCAACAGTGCTGTATAGTATTCCTAGCATTCGACCTCTCCTGTCAGAGACTAGCACCCTCAGCTCCCTTTGCCTTCAATACAAATACAAGCTGATCTGCATCCTGCAGGATTGAGTACATAAATAATATCTTTACACAGGGGTAATTTGCCTCTTACCAAGTAATAACTGCCGGTCCCTCCTTCCACCCCAGTGAGTACCCACCATATTCATTAAAGGTTTCTATTTAGATGAAATTTACTATACCTTAATCTTTAATTTCCTTATTTAAAATAGTCACTTCACTGCATTCTGCATGAATGTGCTTCTATGTAAAACAAGCTTCCAGTCATTTCATACAGTGCAAATATCAGCTTCATCTGCTCCAAGGCAGAATTACCCATGGCAGTTCAGATGAAGATATTTTACCTGTATTATAAGATACTGTTTGGAAATCTGTCTCTTTCAATACATGTAAAAACATCCTGCCTCCCTACTACATGGAAAGCGGAACAGGTGTGTGCTAAAATCACATGAAGCAGCATACAAGTGTGTGTGTGGTTTAAAAAAAAAAACAAACAAAAAAAACACCAAGTCAGCCAGCTCATATAGAGACGTTAAGCAGAAAATGGAACAACAGTGTCCACTGAAGAGAAAACATATCTTTTCTCACAGAATGACCCTAAACAGAATGCAGAAGAACAGAGTCTGAATGCAAGTTAATCTATTGATCAGAAAACTATATTGGGGGGAAAACTATAGTAAAGAACAGAATTATCAGACAACATAGACGAACATGATTTGTTGGGGAAGAGTCAACCTGGTTTTTGTAAAAGGAAATCATGCTCACCAATCCACTAGAATTTTTTAGGGGGTGGGGTGTCAACAAGCATGTGAACAGGGGTGAACTAGTGGATACAGTGTACTTAGCTTTTGACAAAGTAAGCTGTCAGGGATAAGAGGGAAGGTCCTATCATGAATCAGTATTTAAAAGATAGGAAACAAAAGGTAGGAATAAATGGTCAGTATTCAGAATGGAGAGAAGTAAATGATGGTGTCCCCCCAGGAGTCTGTACTGGAAAAAATACTGTTCAACATATTCATAAATGATCTGGAAAAAGGCATAAACCGTGAGGGGCAAAATTTTCAGATGATACAAAACTACTCAACATAGCGTGATACAGGAGGGCTAGGAAGCAGTGGAAGAGGGGAGATGTATAAACCCTAGGCTAATTAAGGCATAGTTTCCTGTAGACTAGGGAGAGTTGCTACAGGTTAATTGGAGCACCTGTAGTCAAGTAAGGCCCTGTCAGGAACCTAATAAAACCCCCTGCTTCAGGCAGTGAGGGTGTGAGGAAGGAAAGAGGACTGGAGTTTGGAGGTGCATTGCTGAGACTTGGAAAACCAGAGAACTGAAGGAAGGGAGACCCTGCCTCAGCATCAAGGACCGAGGGTAACCCTACCCAAGGGGGAAGAGGGTAAGAAATCTGCAGGGGCTGGGGCTCAGAGTGAGGAGCAAACCCAGACCCCTCCCCTGCTTCCATCCTCTACCATCTTCCTGGGCCAGTAGTAGGGTCCTTAGTGCCCCCTGCCAAGAAAAGCATGGGACCCACCATATCAACATTGGCCATTCTGTCACAATAGTTAAGTCCAAAGCAAACTGTGGAGAGTTAGAGGGATTTCACAAAACTGGGTGACTGGGCAACAAAATGGCAGATGAAATTCAGTGTTGATAAATGCAAAATAATGCACATTGGGAAAACATAATCCCAACTAGACATATAAAATGATGGGGTCTTAATTAGCTTTTACCACTCAAGAAAGTTCTCTGAAAACATCCGCTCAATGTGCAGTGGCAGTCAAAAAAGCTAACCATGTTGGGTCTCACTGAGAAAGGGACAGATAAGACAGAAAACAGCATATTGCCTCTATATAAATCCATGGTATACACACATCTTGAATACTGTGTGCACATGTGGTTGCCCCATCTCAAAAAAGATATACTGGAAAAGGTTCAGAAAAGGGCAACAAAAATGATTAGGGGGTATGGAAAAGCTTCCATATGAGGAGAGATTAATAAGACTGGGACTTTTCAGCATGGAAAAGAGACAACTAAGGGGTACATGATAGAGGTCCATAAAATCATGACTGGTGTGGAGAAAGTAAATAAGGAAGTGTTGTTTACTCCTCCTCATAACACAAGAACTAGGGGTCACCAAATGAAATTAATAGCCAGCAGGTTTAAAACAAACCGAAGTATTTTTTCACACAGTGCACAGTCAACCTGTGGAACCCCTTGCCAGAGGATGTTGTGAAGGCCAAGACTATAACAGGGTTCAAAAAAGAACTAGATAAGTTCCTGAAGGATCGGTCCATCAATGGCTATTAGCCAGGATGGGCAGGGATGCAAAACCATACTCTGAAGTTTCCCAAGCCTTTGTTTTCCAGAAGCTGGGAATTAGGGTGACCAGATGTCCTGATTTTTGGGTCTTTTTCTAATATAAGCTCCTATTAGCCCCCCACTCCCTGTCCTGATTTTTCACACTTGCTGCCTGGTCACCCTACTGGGACTAGGTGACAGGGTATGGGTCACTTGATGACTACCTGTTCTGTTCATTCCCTCTGGCATTGACCACTGTCAGAAGACTGGATACTGGGCTAGATGGACCATTGGTCTGACCCAGTATGGCTGTTCTTATGTTCAGAAAACAATGTAATCACTGTGGGTCTTATTTGACTCCCCTTAAGTAGTCCTGTGGATTTCAATGATCCTACTCCTATGGATTAAGGTACTAACAGTATACAATGGTGGCAGAATTGGCCCTGTTTAGTTTGGGATTACATTTGCCATATACAGTTTTCTAATTGCCAAATGAATTATAATTTCCCAGTAGGTGATTTTTAGCTCATGATTAAAGTCTTGCATGAACTTCAAAAAAGCCTTTACATTAGGGCCTAATTAAATTCATCTGCCAAGTGTACTGAACATAATCAAACCCATGGTATTTCAAATTTTCTCAGATTTGGTCTCCCAATTTAGGTAGACCTGCATCCTGGATTCTCTACATAAAACCATCATTTAGCATCAAGTATTTGGAATGCTACAAAGAATGCTACCAGTGAATCATCATGCGTTGTAAATAGAGTTGGGAGCCACAATAGGTAGCTGTATATACGAATTTTACCTTATAAAGGGCTCAGTCCCCACTGAGCTCAATAGGAGTTAAATGGTGGTCCGCATCTTGCAGAATCTGGTCCAAAGAGAACAGAGTATACAGCCAGAAGTTTGACTACTAGACTTTAGCATGCAGTGAAATTACTTTTGGAAAAAGCACTTTCAGTTGCACACCCACCTTAAGTTCAGGCTGATTTCCCAGCTCCTGTAGCAATAATGTGTAGTTAATGTAAGTGCTGATAGTTTGGCTCATGAAAACATTCCCCGTTGAATTTTCATTAGGTAATGCGGCTATTAGACAAGATCGAGACTTCCAAC